>NC_141262.1:29812500-31115000 GCF_054856545.1 Hippocampus guttulatus
TCCTCCTCCTCCTCTCGGAAGGGCGCGGGGGGCATGGCCTCCACTCCTCTCCCCCACGGGGAAATTACAAATAAACAAATATGGAGATAGATATACCGAATATATATATTATAATTTTTTTGTTTGTTTGTTTTAAATCGACAATACCCAAGGAAGCTCTCAGAGTGGAAGCACCTGGCAGGCAAACGAAACGGCCGCCAGGTGTGTGTCCGGCATGATGCGGAAGTGCAGTTCGGGGGAGCCGAGCCTGGCGGCACTATGGAAGCCGAGAGGGGGCTAAGAAAGCAAGTCAAGGTGTTGGGGAGGAATGGGGCGAGGAGGGTGGGAGGGGGGGTGTCGTCGGGAAAATTGAGCTTGGAGAGGAAGCGTCCCACCCTCCCCCTACACACAAACACGCACGACCCAAGTGTGGGCAACTCGGGATGTGCAAACGTTTGACTGGAAAAGCGAAACGTACTCGGACGCCGGCAGTTTGTCTCGTCCGCCTTCTTCCGTTTCGATTCGGAAAGGCCACTTCGCCGGCACGGTGACGTCATGTCCGCCTCATCTCTGATTGGCTTTCATTTGGAGGCGAAGTCGTGACGCCTCGGTGGCCCCGCAGTAGGAAATCCAAATACGGGCCGAACGGGAATCCTCGCCCTGAACACACACACAGATAGGCTTATGTCGAGACCGTCGTAAATCCTCGATAAGGGGACTTGCTCGGCAGTCATTGGAGTTCAAAACCATGAAACAATGAGTAGAATTTCGCCCACCTCCCGTTTGATATAACGTAGGCTACAGATACGCGCGTCTGCAAAAGTTGTCAACAAAGGAAAATACGTCCCATAGGTTGATTTGTATTATGTTACAAGTTTAGAAAATACGTTCATCATATATGTCTCAAATTCCAACGATATGAAACGACCGAATACCTACTGTGAGCTTTTCTTAAATTGTTCATTATTATCATTTTATGGTTGAACATTACAGTATTGTCTTTGATGTTAAAGTTACCTAAATTATATTCTCCTTAATCATTTCTTAACCATATTTATATTGAGAGAGTCTGACTGGCTGAAAGAAACAGGAAGTGTTTTATAGTAGCCGGAAAAAGTTGTTGTGTTCTCGAACGTGCTTCGGGGCAGTCGTCTTTTTTTCCCTCTTTCAATCAAACTGCATTCAAACGATTCCATCTCTCCTTTTGCCGTTCGTAAAGTAGAGCCATCCATTCGGAAACAACGAACCCCTCAACTTACACGACTTTTGCAACCCCCTTGCAAATTGAGTACAGTATCTCTGTATTTAAGGTGACGGCACAATTATACGCACATTGCAATCGGATGGGTCAAATGATAGGAAGTGTGTGCTGTGATGCAGGTTTGGATCCGTCTAATTGCATTCCATTGAATATACTGCAAAGTCGACATTAAAAAAAAAGATTCATTACGATCATGTATAATTTCTTGTCAAATACAATGTCATAGTTATTCATGAAATGTGGATGACGATGTAATCTCACGCACAAGGGAAGGAATAAATACATAAATAAATAAAGCCTCTGTAAAACACTACCTCTCAAATTGTATCGCAATTTATAACAATGTCCTAATAAATGTAGAAAAGGAATAAAAAAAGTTGAGACACTTTCTCGTGGTATCAAATGAAAAAAAGGCGTTTTTGACGATAGTGGTGTGCTAGTGCAGTAAATAAATGTGTGTGAGGGGCGGGTCTCTCTCTCTCTCTTTCTGTGTGCGTTCGTGTGTGTGAATATATATATATATATATATATATATATACACACACACACACACACACACAGCGTATGTGTGTCTACGTGTGTATGTGCACTCACGTGTGTGCATGTGGATTTTACATGTAGGGTTAATTTTCTTTTTAATAAAATAATTGTCGAGAAATCTTAAGAAGCTTAGTTGCCCCGATACATTACATATTTGTTTTGTGTGTGTGTGCGTGTGTGTATCTATCTATCTATCTATCTATATATATATTTAGAGATCTCGCTCGTCCACATTATTCCTCATCTATTCTCCAAGGTGTGTTTGCCATTCCACTGGATCAGTGCGTAGGATCAAAAATATAAGGAAAGGCACCCGAAGTGGCATATCGCACCGAGCGGTTGATTTCCAGGCAAGCGGCTGGGAGCGTAAAGAGCAGAGGGAAGATTGTCGTGCTCGGCGGCGGCGCGAGGGGCCTCGCGATCCTCTGTTGTGATGTGTTGCGCGGGGTCGCCGGTGCACCTGCGGCGCGTTGTTGTGACGCCTGCCAGCCAACAAGCGTTTTGCGCGCCATGATATAATTGGATTTTTGTCTTTTCTTCCTCCAAGGTCGTAATTACGCCACAGTGCGGCGGCTCGCTACGCCTTTCGCCTGGCCTAATCTCGGCCGCCATCAATAGCGGCTGTCAATCACCGGCCGCACTCAGCGGAGACAACGGGCGGCTGATTGCCGCGCGCGCACACGCGCCAATTCATCGCCGCCACAATTTCCGCACATGCGACTTTGGTGAAGATGCTCGCCTGCGGCGCATTTCCACTTATTTGGGCCAGTGTGGGTGTGTGTTATTTTCACCGGCGTTTCGGTGCCATCAATTGTTTCTTTGTCGAAGCTTTGCAGCCACTAACAGTGTTGCCCAATTTCCTTTTGCATCAATTGCTGTAAATAAAAAGAAGAAAAAGACGAAGGAACCCGACTCGACTTTTTCAGCCTGGTTTGCGTGGATATTTTTTTTCCTGTTGACTGCAATCGGTCCCATGTGCCTGCGCGCCAAGCCAAACGCGTTCGACAGAAATGATGACGGCTCATCGCCACTTCGAATGGTTGGCTCCAATTGTCTCCGAAAAAGCCAAACTTTGAACCGCACAGCTCCGATTGGTCTCATTTCAATCTTTGCCAATACAAATGACCGTTGATGGCCTGATGGATCTCACCGAATTTCCCCCCTTCTCGATGCCTCCCCACTATTTGTGAAAATTAACATTTGAAGCCCCCAGGCACAAATCCAAAGAATATCGCGTCGAATGATTTTCCTGCGATGTCGAGGTTAAAAAAAATCAATCCAAAATAATAAGAAAAAAAATCATTGGCGCCGCCCTACCCACTCTTGAGGACTTGCACACTGCAACAATCAAAACAAGGGCACGGAAAATCCTCCTGGATCCCTCGCACACGATCACTTTAGCTCTACTTGATACTTTGCACTTACGAAATGTCCTTGCATACCTATTTGTCATGTCCTTGTTTACGACGATACTAATGCAGCGTGTTATACCGGAGACAAATTCCTTGTGTGTTCTACATACTTGGCCAATAAAGATGATTCTGATTCTGAAAAGCACCGCTCAAAATCTTGACGCTCTGATTGCCGCTTTACAATATAGAGGGAGTAAAAAAAAACCCAACCCAAATCGTCTACTCTCTTTGTAAAAAAACCCCACATATTTCGCACTTTAGAAATGCCCGCTCCGCTATGTTGTCACTCTTCTCGGGCCCAAGACGGGGTTTTTTTTGCCTTCCTGTCAGTTAGAGGGGGCCAAAGATTCATCTGCCATTGATACAATTACGAAAAAAATAACAATGCGTGACTGGAGCCTTCCGCAGCCCTAGAAACCATCACGAGTGATTATTTTGCGGCGCGTCAGGGCGTGTTGAGCGGGGGACACTCGCGGCCAGCAAATCCCCGCAGCGGCCTCAGCTGCCACCTAGCGTCCATCCGAGGAACCGCCACCGGTCGCAGGAAAACCGTTGAGCTTCTTCTAGGCAGTCCCGAGTGCGGGTGGACCGTCACGAAACTCCGTCCAACGCAGCCGGGAAGGAGGAAGGCACTTTCCTGTCTTCACCCAGAAAAGCGCCAGCTCATGCGACATTAAAGGAGACGTGGCATTTTATTGCACGATGACTGCCCGCCTCACCAAGTCCGTTTGTGGTACTTTTTGATCACGAGGGACCCTTTCCGCCCCAAACTTGCTTCCGCCGAGTCGCTCGGCCGCAGCGAGGCTGGGGGAAGACCCTGAGCCAAAGAGCCACTTTCAGTGCAGTGACGAAAGAAAGCGTTGGATTGTTCCAAGCAAAAAGTCCGGCAGCGCTGCCGCGGTGTTGACACGAGCATGAGCGAACCGCCTGAGAGTTGTCATTTTGGGGCTTGCCCATACAGGAGCTGATGCTGACACAAGCGAAAAGGCCATGCAATCTTTTCAGGCAAACACACTGCACGGCATCCAAAGTTGTGCTTCCGCGGGCAACGAGGCGATCGGAGTCACTAAGGCACCTGGGAAATGTTTTATATTGTGACAAGGTGTAATATTTCGGATAAAGTGGTCGGGTTTACAATACATCCAGAAAAAAACCCTAAAGGAGTCGAAGGCGGTTGAATGTTCGTCACTAACTTGCAGATTTGTTCCTATGACAAAATTATGGATCACTGCTGCCTCCACGTGGCCAAATGGCGCAAACACAAGGGCACGTTGGACAAAGGTGGCAAGAAGAGGGAAGCTGGCCGGTCGGCCGGCCGGCCGCCCGCCCGCTGTCAGTATGTCAGACCTATCAGGAGAGTCAGTCGAAGCCCTGCCAGTCGCTCTGTTCCGAGTCGTACTCCAGCTCGACGCCGATGCAGCGGACGCCCTCCAGCAACATGGGCGTGCCGTGATGACGGTCTGGGGCGGGAAAGAGCAGCGTCAAAGACGGGAAATCGCCATTTTGCTGTGGTCACCATTCACGGACAGTAAACCAAAAGACACTCAAACGTATTTTCGTTTCACAAAAAAAAACAACAACAACAACAATCGAAAACTCATCTTACACCCATACAACAAACTCAAACTCACGAGATTTCCAGTCATACGAGCTTCATTTCCCCCTTGTCAATTCATCTCGCCTTTTTGGGGTTCATCTGAAACGGATCGATGGCGGTATTGCTGTATAGCCAGAGCGACAGAAGAAGGGAGGCCAGTCGTTGGACAACTTTGGTTTACCTTGATGGCTGCTGACTTCTGCCACTGCTGTTTATGTTTGGTTCTGATTTTATAGAAATGCATCTAAGCAAGAATTCACAATTTGGGGGTTCATTTCAATGGACATTGTGCTGCTCCTTCTGGTGTGCAAACCATGACCTCCTGGGGGCAGCGCAACATACAGATACGCATGAGTCGGTTAATCCTCAGAACGAGGCACTCATTTTCATCGATCTTTGCAGAGGACAAAGAATAGATGTCTGCGAGTGGAGCTGCGCAAGTTAACGATATGTTATATATGATCGATACGATCTAAAATGTGGATCGTATTTCAATTGTGTTGTGGATTTTTTTTTGGGGGGGGGGGGGGTTCATGTAGTTAGTAGGTAGGTTAGTTCATATACCATGAAGAGATGCTTGCAACATCAGCCCATTTACAAGCACTAGCCCAACTTGAATGTGACTAAAAGTGCTGTGATGGATTTCTTTTCCTTCTTTGCAATTTACCGCATCACTAGAAAAATGCTCACATTTTTTCTGTGCTACTTATTTGGCCACTGAATCATTGCATTGTTTGATCTACATCAAATATGTGCTTTCTAAATCAATTGAATACGTGTCATATTCTTGTATCGTGTGTGTGCGCGCGCGGAGGGCATAATGGTGCCCTATACTGTGGTATTTTGTGACTGGAAAAAGACGGCGGTTGATGAAGTGAACCGAGACTCGTACCCATGACCCTGGCGTGAACTTTGACCGTGACGCAGACGTCATCATTGGCCTCGCTCAACAGTTGAACCTGCTCGCACAGCACGCCCTCCTGCTGAGCCATGTACTCGCACGTCACCTTCAGGCCTCCTGGGGGGAGAGACACAACAACACACTAACGCACACACAAGCACACAATGGCGAACGAAGAGCTGACGTGACACCAAGGCTTTGTACATGCCAGAAGTCTTTTTTGTTTCAGCGCTAACGTTTTTGGGATGAGTTAAGCTGCGCGCTAACCCCTTGGCCCCCCTGAAGCAATGCACGCCGGCTGTGTGAGAACATTTCAGCCCGCTCGTCGGGGATACCGCCATCAATAGGGACACCGTAACCGTCATCTGTTCTGGGGAAAAAAGTCGCCATGTTCTTATTTTGCCATTAGATGTCACTATTGCCATTCTGATATCCTTTAGTCACAACAATCAATTAGTTGCTTGTTGCTCACGATACTATCTAGCGGCTAAGCACAGTAAGCAGCAGCAGCCAAATATTCCAGACACAAACACGAAATGAAGCATTGAAAAGAAGAAGAAAAAAAACCCCTAACCTGCTCTTAAAAAGTACTTCAAACAAACCGCATTGAACCCCCCCCCCTCCCCCCAAACAACCAAAAGTCAAAGTGAAATTAAACCAACTCTAATGAAACATCCCAAACTATTGTCAACATGTAGTGCTGGTCTATTTCGTTTTGGTTTGCTTAAAAAGTTTACCATCAACACACAAACATTTCAGAAAAAGATGCTCCATCGCTGCAACAGGTATACCAGGCCTGAAGTGGTTCTGTAACGCTGCCAGAAGAAGTCCCCCAAAATAAAGAAGCGGCAGCCCCGTGACCCAAGGGAAGCGTTTTAAAATTCATTCACTCGGTAAAAAAAAAAAAAAAAAAGAATCGTGTTGGGGTCAATTTGGAGGAAAGTGCTCACAACTCAAATCAAGCCGTTTGCGTGTGGAAAGCATCTCAAGCTTGCTCACCTTCAGGAGCAGGTGAGACATCGACCACGCGGAGGTGGGGGCTCGGCGTTGGCGCCAGACACACGTCCTTTCCGAGGGCTGGGACCTCGGGCAGGGTGAAGGTGATTTCGTAGCGGTGTTGCGCCTTCAGGAAGCCCAACTGCATGCAGACGGATGGGGCGGCCCGGTTGCAAAGAACAAAACAAAGCCCCTGGTGATTTTGGGCGCCCGTGACTGTGCTGAGCTTTGCCGTCCAACACAAGAGATTAAATGCCCTTCAAAGTTTCATCGAACCGTCCCTTGCGGCGGCGAGGTTAGCGCGTCACCTTCACCAGGAAGCTGCCGTCATCCTCCGCCGTCACCATGACGACAGAGTCGTGCAGCTTGTCGTCGAAGCGGACGTGGGACGGGGCGCCGGTCAGCGGGGCTTCCTCCGAGAAGCGAACGCCTCCCGCCTTTGCGGAGCCTGAAAAAACAAACAAAAACGGAAAAAAAGAAAGCGAGGAGGGCTGTGAAAGCAAAGAGAATTACACACTGCATGCAAATTTAAGTCAACCACTTCAAACTATTTTCCAAAAAACTAGCTTAATGCTAACACATAATACCAAACTCCATAGACATGCTAAAGAAACTAGCATTGCGTCAATTGTGTTGACGGGATGCATTCTGACATCTTTTGTTTGTATGCAGTCAAACTAAACAACTGAGATCATGTAGTTGCAGAAGTGTTCACACCCCATGACTGGGGATGTGGCAGTGCTCACAATGAAACCGTTTCATTCAAATTCATGTAAAATTGGAGTCAGGACACACCGGCAGCCATTTAAAGGCCCTTTGATTAACAACACAATCAAGTTCAGCTGTTTGAACAGGCTTTTCCTGTCCCCTTTTTCTTTGCAGCTAAAGTCTGAAAGTTTGGTACAAGCACTGACTAGTGTTTGGAACCGTTCATAATTCACAGATAGGCTTCTGCGGATATTCCATGACTAATATTGGTCACTTAATAGTATTCAATTAATAACAATGACATAAAATAGGAGCAATTATTTGGTCATAAACTATTTTACAAACGCATCTTGCATGATTATTTTTTTGCTTTCTTCAGCACCAATGACCCGTCTGATCCGTAGCACTCAAGTTTAACCCCCCACACCCACAAAGCAGACATGGCCCACTGAACTGGTTTATTTCAGATGAATCACTCTCGACATCTGCCCCTAATACAGGGCCGCTTTGCAGCTACAATCTCTCGTTGAACACACCATAAACTACCAACGCGATCACACTTGTTTGTTGTCTGTTGTCTTAACGGCTGAGCATCACTTTGAAGTACACACAATAAAGTTTGGTGGATTGGAGAAGGGGGGAGAAGAGAGAGAGAGAGAAGCCCCTGCTCATTTCTGTTAGCTCTTCTCCGGCATTTTCCCATTGTATCTCTGTTGAAGGAACGTCAAATGAACATTTGCTGTGAATGTATTCCTTTGTGTGTTCTGTTAGCCATTAGCGATCTACCTATACTGTATCTACCGATCAGAAAGAATGTTCTGCATATTTCAGCTTTTGGGTGATATTTCAGGATCAACAAAAAAAACTATTCAATGTTTCCATGTTTTTTGTACAACTTTGTGTTCGCTTACAAGGAGTCGAGCCAAGTGGATTTTGGTTTCCAGGTTCTTATTCGAGAAGAGCATGTTTTGTAAAATGAATAAATAAATAACAATAATCATACAGGTGCATCATTGGTCTTGAAAGATTAGGGAAGGACAAATTAAGTTCCTCTCTAAAGGTTATATATTCATAGTCATTCACTTTTTGCCGAAAACTAGATACTGTATCTCCAACTATTTGTGAGTGATGAATGTGAATGCGGGTTGGAAAATATGACGGAGGAGTGCCTGTTCTAATCCATGGGTGTGGGATGCGTTCACCCCGACGTGACACGCGTCCATTCCGTAGAGTGCCGACCAAGTCGACGGATAGAACCTCGGCCCACAGGTCGGAGGCTATGCGGTCGACACTCACTCCTCTTCTTTGCGGCGGCATCATCCATGATCCTAGGAGCGAGGTGGCCACTCTGTATCACAGCCTGGCCATCGACGCGACGGCGTCTCACTGGAGCAGGAGACAAAAAAAAAAAGAAGAAGCAATGATGAAATGGTGGAATGAGAAGCTAGCGAGCTAGTGTGCCCGTCAACCGGGAGCCCAGATGTGCTGCCAGTGGAGCAAAACAAGTCAATAAGAGGATTAGCAGGATGTTTGGCTACATCCCGTATCAACATCAGCCATTGCACTGGCTCTCATCATCTGTGATTCTACTGGAAATGATCAAATATCGCGTCGGTGGTCTTAAGAGTGCCCCCACTACGATGGGCAGAACGAGCCAACTGTTCACAGTATGATCCATATGAGGGTACTTGAGGATTTTATTTTTCCTCTCGTGAACATTCATCTCCGAGAGATCCGTTATTAAACTGAATCCATTTGCTGGAATTTCATGAAACCCAAACCCAGTGATAGAAAAGGGGCTCGCATTTTATTCAATGTGAGCGTTTATTGTGAAAGTTACTCGACACTCGCTACATTTTACACAACAGCGAGGGAACAAAAACGAATCTAGTATTTTTTCCGTAACTCACAAACGTTGAAATAAAAAAAGGCTCCTTCCCAAGTTATTGATTAAGAACACAAGTGAGGGTGGGGTACATTTCTAAAGCCTGAGAGGTCATGAAAATTCATTCCGTTTGAGAAAGTTCCTGACAGAAGGATATTGACGATAGATGAAAAGGCGATACCGGCCCGGTATTTACTTGGCAACAATTTGTCAAGTATTGCATACGACGCCTACACACTACATCTGAGTGCAAAAACACAAACAAATCATCAAACACGCTGGGGGCATGAGACCCATTTCGTGTGCATTGTAGAAGCTCGGAAATCGGGACGACGCCAGTGAGCCAAGCTTCTCATACAAGCACGGGCAGCAAGTCTTGACTTACATCCGTCGCGCAAGCGAAAGCTGAGTGTGTTGTTCAGTACGCAGCTGCCCTTACAAGCAGCTTTTTTTTCTCGTGTTTTTCAGTAGCCCACGCTTAGCTCGGCTCCTCACGCCCCTCGCTTCACCATTTCCGCGTTGAGTCACGTGACTTGTCCTGTGAAATAGCTACATGGCGCCGCCCCCTGGCGACTTTTGTCATCGCCTGGACGGGTGTTTGGTGACGTCACGAGAAACCGGTGGCAGTGACTTTCTCAAACAAAAAAACCCCCCAATTTATTTAGACTCACCCACACACACCCGGTAGTTGACTTACCGTGGCAAGCAGTGTAATAAGGTAGCTTTTGTGTCGAATAATCACCGTCCAGCTTCAATCAAATGGCAGGGTCAGCCAAGCGTTAGCCATGGCTGCTACATTGGTAGCAAAATTAACCTCTGATAGAGTGTTTCTAATAGCACTAAATGTCATTTTGAACTTCTATTTTGAGGAATGTGCTATTACATCAATCAAAAAGAGGTGATAAATCTACCTGTCAAGAAAAAAGGTTTATAAATCTGCATCCCTTCTGAATCCGCTCACCTCATATTGACATCTCATCTGACCGGGGTGGCTGGAAAAAGTTGGGAGTGGTGAGGTGAGCGCAGACCACCACTACCCGTTATCGTCTTCGGTCTGAGCTTCGATGGGATGGTGGCAACACAGACACTTGAGACGACAGTTCCTCTTGTGTGTTGCATGCACAAAAATAAATACATGTTTCAGAAAACTGTACACAGTATAAATATAAGTTGCATATATGCATCTTATGCATGGGGGCACTAAAGGTGATTTTAATCACAGCAAGCAGGAAATACCTTACTCTGCATACTACATTCTTTCAAGTGTTTGAACAGATCCAACAACAAAGGGGCTAGAAAATCACAGTCAAGAATAAATTCCTGAAGCAGTTGAACATTTTCTTCTTGATGTTGGGGAGCGGTCCTCCTCTCACTCCTCGGCATCTTGGGCATTATTTTGGAGGATGACATTAAAACGTCACTCGGTCAGTTTGCCACAAAAATGTGCCGAGTTAGCGATTCAAACATCCGAGGTGGGAAAAAGTAGCTGGGCGTAATAAGACGCGCTGGGCCTTTTCTGCATCTCCCACAATGCATTGCCGGCGGACATATTGAAAGGCAAGCCCCACGAACAAAGCGTCGTTGTCATGCCGTGTCCTCGTGTCATTTTTCTCTGGTGTAGTCGGGTGGTGGTGGTGGGGGGAATCTAAAAGGGTTCTTCAGACTCCCCCAAATCGTTACAAAGCAGGGATTTGACGCTCGTCCAAAAGAAACAAAATCGACCACTAGCGTTAACGGTCTGGAGAGAGCTTCGCACCATTTGTGTTCGTTTTCCCCAACGGCCGGTGGATTTCCAGAAAGGATGACTTTTCGAACGACGATCGTATGGTGGAACGGTACGGGTCGCCTTGCAGACCGACTCGCGTAGTTTGGGCCTCTTGGAAAGCAGTTGGTCGCCCACATTATTTTTGCGTCCCGGACCAGCGGAGACGAGTACGTGTTGTTCGCGGAGCGGCAACCATTTTTTTTCACTGCTTTTAAGTTTCCAGTTGGAAAGCACAACAACAAACATGGCCCGGCCCTATACGGAGTGGCTGTCTGACGACCACTCTGGCCAATGACTTTCACATTTAATACCGCATCTTTGTGGAGAATTCCTCCAGTTTTTTTTTAATGCCACTTCCATCAGGACTTTTCTTCTTTGATATGTTTCTGGGGGTAAAAAAAAAAAAAGACAAATCTGTTGACTGTATTTCAGTATGTCGTGAACGTATGTCAATAATTAAGAGGTCGGACAAAAAAAACAACAACCAGCAACTTTTTTTTTTTAATTCTTGCCATGATTGCAAATGACCCGGCACGTTTACGGCAAAAAGGAACAGTAAGGTCACACGGTCAACACGTGCACGCGAGCCTTGAAATCACACGGATCCTATTGATAAAGGCATGCAGTTATGTTGAAAACACATCATGGCCGTCGCTCGCCGCTCGAAGCCGCACAACGGCCACTTGGCAAGCCGAACATTGAAAGGTAGTTTGCAAAATGTGGTTGTTTTTTTTCCGCTCGCAGCAGTCCAGTCGCAGCTTCCAGGAGCTTGTCGACTTCCCAAATGACGTGCCAGTCGCGCTTTTCCATTTGCCATCCAGTTGCTGAAAAACTTTTCGGGGGGGGGGGCGGCAGCGGTTTGCGTTGGCCTCCTGCCGAGCCTCGACTGTCATGACAACCAAATAATAAAGTGATGAAGAAGAACCCCACTCACGCGGCGTCAGTGAGTCAGTCAGTCGGCGAAGAGAAAGAAGAAAAACACCCAGCACAAATTTGCTATGGGGGGGGCGGGCGGCGCACGAGCACGAGAAGGACAAAGGCACACAATCTTAGCGTTAGCGTTTTTTCCAGCACCGATACCAAGTATCCGCTTGATACGGCTCCAAAAAAAAAAAGGAGCCGGTGCTTGGCGCTCAACCGAACAACACATCAGCGAATCCTCATATGCCTCAGAAAGAACAACAAAGATTATCTGTCATGAAGTTAATCAGAGTTTTATGTGTCCAAATTAGCAACGGTATCGCCGAGTACTCATACTGGCATTGGTGGGGAAAAAAAGCTCTCCAGCAGCTCTTGTTTTTTCCACTACTCATCCCACTTTTACCCGATTCCTACCTGACGGCCGCGCGAGCGTGCCGCGCCAGCGACGCTACTCGGCCCCAGCGAGGAGGCGCGTGTCACGCTCCAGCTGCACAAAAAGCCCACTCGGAGTTTGACCTCGCTACTAACGTGCGGCGGTACGACGAGCAGTAGGGTGCCAAAGGCCCGGTGCTCTTCAACAAATGCTTAAATCGCTTCATGGAAGAATGAAAAGTGCTTGGCCAAAAGTGTTACCAGTAGTGGGGGGTGGTGGGGAGCGGCGTGCAGTACTAGTAAGCCGGAGCAGGAGGATACGGCAGAAATGTAAGCGTGCGAGCGTCTCCTCGGCAAAAGTCCCAAGCTTGAAGACTTGGGCACGGAGGTCTCGGCGGCGGACGCGGTCCCTCCGCGATACGGACGGAAGCCTCCGGTGGCAGCGGCGCTCCCGCTCTTGTTTGACGGCAGGTTGCGGACGCCCCCTCACTCGCCGCGGGCGTGAGCGGCTTGCATCCTTCCGTCCTCCCTCCCGCCCGCCCGCCTCCTCCTCCGCTTCCCACTCACTCCTCGCACACCGACTCGCTCAGGTCCACGGCCCCCCCTCTAGTGAGGCGCCGCATCTTGCTGAAGTCGTGGTCGGTCCTCAGGTAGGAGAGGGAGGGGCCTCCTTCGCTGTGGCCCGCCAGGTCTTGGGGCCGGGCCTGAGGCGGCAGAACGCGCATCTCGCCGCCGCTGCGCCAGTACAGCGCGTAGCGCTGCGGCTCGGACACGCCGAAAGCGGCGGCGCACAGCTGCGCCAGCGCCTGGCCGCTCTCTCCCGCTCGCCACTGCAAGGTCCGCACGGCGCTCCGCTCCCCGTCCTGGAACAGTATCCGAACGCACCTCTGCAAAGGGCGGGGGTGGGGGAGGGGGGGGGGGACAAACGGCACTTAGCGATCAAGGAGCGGACGGACGCAGCTCGAGCGGACGGCGACTTCAAACCGTTCGCCGTACGCTCGAAACCGCAATAGCCGGAGAAAAGCCACGCGAGCGCGCGAGAACCTGCGGACAGGAGCGCCGGAGCCGGGACGGAACCCCGCGCCGCGTTAACTCCCGCTAAAAGCGACAAGAGCCCTTCTCCGCCTCTTCTTCTCGGGTAGCTCCAGCTGACGGCGCAGCTCGGCGCCGGCCGCCACGCGACGAGCGGCCAACTCCAAACTCGGACTTGCCAAAGAGGGAAGCGGGCTCGGTCACACGCGCTCCAACCTCCTCCCCGTTTGCCTTTTCGGAAGCAAAGGCGCTCGCGCGGCCACGAGAGGCAAAAACGTCAACGGGTCCAACTTACGGTGTCAGCCGGCTCCTCGCTGTCCGCGTGCATCTTGCGTTTGCTGCGGCTCGATCAATTTCATGTTATCTGAGCGCCCGCGTCCTCATGGCGCAAACCTCGGCGATGGCCCGCCCGTGCCGGAGCGCAATCTGGCTGCCGGCTCGCTCGCAAGGGCTATTTGAAGCCCGCGCAAGGCACCACGTGACCGCGCACAAACGCGGCGCTTGACAATGCCTCTTTTTTTTCCTTTTTCCTCTCTCGCTCTCTCTCTCTGTTCCAGCCGCTGTGAGAACAGGTGAGAGTGTGCGCGTGTGTGTTGATGCACATCAGCGGATTACCTTTCAAAACTAATCCCTGCAAACGAATTTCAAGCGTGGTTACGAAAGCCGGCGGTGGAGCGGCCGGGCGTCAGCAAACAAGGGCCGACTCCGGTGTCAGGAGCGGACTTCTCCCAAAGTGGCACAAGCTCCAAAGTCACCCAAAAGGGCTGAAGTGGCGAACCCGGCGCTGGGAGCGAGGATTCGACCCACCCGCTACGTCAAAGCCCCCCCATCTCTGTGTGCTCGGTCAGCGGCTGGCAACCGACGTCGTCGAAGCGCGTTATCCGAACTTTACTTCCAACTTCTCGAGCCAAGCTGCCGGGTGAAGACCACAAACCCTTTTTATTACCCCCCCCCCCCCCCTCCACACAGCCTTTGTCTTGGGGTCAAAGGCTTCCCACCACAAGCGAGAGGGTGGAATTCCTGCGCCGGCACTACCTGGCCCCGCAGGTTCTCCTTTTGCTCCTGAGCTTGGCGGCTTCGCCTGCGGCGCCACCGTTCCAGCTCCTCCCGGGCCTCGGGCGGAAGGAAACCCGAGTCCGGGTCCCGGTCCCGGTCCAGGCTCTGGATCAGATGCAGGCTGGCGAACACGCCGGTCAAGTGGGAGCCGGCTGGAAGCGGACGCGCGGCAAAGTCAAGTCATGCGAGCGGCAAGTTGAGCGTCGCGTTACGTCGAGCGCCGACCTTCGCCCCCCAGCCAGGACAGCTCCAGCAGCTCCATCATGTACTCCACCTCCATCAGGATGCGAGGCCAGTTGGACTCCACCACCACGTAGGCCAGCGACGGCAGCAAGTCCTCCCAGCTCACTTCCCGGCCTGCCGAGAACCAAACACGGCGGCTTTCAAGGCTCGCGACCGCTTTCGACCTCGTTCACGGCAACCGACCGACTTGGAATCCACAGCATTGAAGCTCGGACATTGAATGGTCGTCCCCACGGCCAAAAGCTTTGCGTCCCCCCCACCCCCGTGCCGACGCGCCCCCCGTGCCGAGCGGGCGTCTCTCACCGAGCGGGCCGCCCAGGGCCTTCTGCGCGCACTTGCAGACCTGCAGCAGCAGCAGCAGCTTGTCGACGGGCGAGTGCGCGCGGCGCATCAGCGCCAACTTCCGTTTGACCTCGCCCACCTGCCGCCCATCGGGCACGCCGGCGCGCAGGCCCAGCCGCTCCGCCGCGCCCTCGCCCCGCAGCCGCGAGAGGCTGCGGCTAAAGCGCCGGCTGGATTCGTGCCGCCGGTGGAGCGCCACCAGGGCTTTGTCCAGGTGGGCGCGCAGGGGCCGCAGCACGCAGGAGAACATCGCGCGCTCCAGGGCCACTTCTGACAAAAAACAAAAGAACGCTTGGAATTGCGCATTCTCTGCTAATGCGGAAGTACGCAAAATGAAAAAGACACGTCCTGTACTTAAGTCAAATGGACTTTGAGACCCGAACGTTTACCTGCAGTACCTATTTTGGTCACCTCACATGGGGGGAAGGGGTGCTCCCATAACGCAACCGACGTGGTAAACAGGCTATCGGGGGTACACGTGTCACAAGTCCAATTAAGAAGTCATCAGAAAAGGATTGCTCAAGTCAAGTCCTGTCATGATTGTGTTTGTGACCACCAGGTGGCACTGTAGGGCTCCCCCTGCAGTTGCACACCTGTTGGTCGTTATGTAATTATGAGTTGTATAAAAGGACTCCCGCCCGAACACTCAGTGTCGGCTCATTGATGCTTTTTGCTGCTGTCATGTTTGTTTGTGGCTGTTGGTATGCTACTGTCATGTTTGGGTCAGTCATGTTTTTGTTCTTGAGAGTTTTTAGTTTCTGCCATGGTTTTTGTTTGTTACTTTGGATTCGTTTTGTTTTCATGACTTTGTTTTGGATTTCGTTTTCTGTGTTTTATCAATACACTTCTTCAAATACACCCCTGCTCCTCCCTCCCGCCTGCTTTTTGGGGTCCACCACCACCTTGCTACGTGACAAGTCCCAAACAGAAAAGCCGCCGACGTACCGCAGGCAAGACCTTGCGACTCGCCACCGCCGCCGTTCTCGGCACGTTTGTTTCTCTTTCTCGCCCGTGTCCATCTGCGGCTGCCTTACAAATATGGAAAGCGACTCCATCTTTCCACTGTAGCAACTCTGCCCCCCCCCCACCGCATCCCTTTTGAATCGTGCGCTCTCCATGCACGCGTGGGCCCGTGAGATCTTTTTTATGATAAACGAGAGAGAGCGGGAAAAAAAAATGCAAATGGCTCCCACCAACGCAAAGGCAGATCACTCCGAGCGCGGGAAGGAAGGACGGCGAGCGGCCCGGCGCTCCCCGCAGAAGTCCGCGCGCTGCCGGGAAACGCGCGCGCACGCGCGTCCGCGGAAGCCTACGCGCGGGGCCGCGCGACTCCGCCATCTTGGATGCCGCCGAACATTCGGACGCCTTTACCTCTCTCGTTCTCCGGCACCAAAGTTTCAATGGGAGGTTCCAGCTCGCCGCTTTCCAGTAAGCAGCGCTTGGCCTGGGACAGGAAGAGACGCACGCCCTGCAGGAGTTGCGCGGACGTCACCTGCGGGGAAGCGCCGCACGGGGCGGCGGCCAGCGATTCCAGCGAGGCCGCGTGAGCCGAGAGGAAGTCCTGGACCATCCCTCCGAAAACCGAGCGCCCGTCCCGGGACAGCTCCCGCGCCAGTCGCGCCAGACGCTTGTCCGGCGCGTAGAAACACGCCAAGGCCTCGCTCATGCGTTGCGGCCGCCGCCGAGCCCGACTTGGACTTTGCGGCCCGCCCTCCCCGTCCGAATCCGGATCCCGATCGCTTTCCTCATCCAGACTGCTGAAGGAGCTGCCGCTGTCCAGCTCGGCCAGAGACGGAGCCGGCTGGCGCTCTGAGGCCAGGAGAGCCACTTGAATGGCCAGCAACTCGGCCGGGACCGACTGCCGGACGTCGGGACGGGGGTCCGCCTGAAGCAGAGTAACACACTGAGAAACATTGAGAACTTCCCGCTCTTTTGGCGATATTCAAAATAGGCCAGATGATCAGATCGCCCCAAAAAGCATGCGTCCCGTGTTCCCCAACCTTTTTCGCCCCACGGAGCGCTCTCATGTCGGACAATATTTTCAGGGACCGGCCTTTAAAGGGCGGATCGAGACAACAAAATAATATGATAGGACCCGCGTGAAAAGAAACATCATCACGACACGAGCGATGTCCTATCTGGCCGCAAGGCTCTCTGGTCGCTATGGCGACGTTTGAAGGCGCCTTCAAAATAAGATAAAAAGTGCTTGAAAAATACGGGCTTGCTGCGTGGGAATCTCCCGTCGAAATGAATCCTGATTTGAAGTGGGACTCCCGATACCGTCTCTTCAATTTAGCCGTCGTTTGCTTGGAAGTCTAAGGCTCCTCTTCTGTCTCCCGCCTGGGCCTTTTCCCCTTGGCGGAGACGTTTTTGGCGGACTCATTTTGCTAGTTCTCGTGTTTCATTTTCGCCGTAACCTATCACGCGACCGAGAAGCGCGCCCTGACCTGCGTCAAGTGTGATCGAGGTAAGAGAGAATCCTATCATTTTTCAAAATAAAAAATAAAACACCTTTCAGCAAATGAAGAAAACGCCCTTTGTAAATGATGACGGAAGCTTTTGTCGTCATTCCGGACTAAATTGAAGCAATTCGTCGTTCTACTGCGATCGGTGCTCGTCTCTCGCGCTCTCGATGGAAAATCTCGAGTCAAGAACGAGACCTTTGGGGAGGGGGTCCAAGACCAGTGCATTATGACGACTCGTATTTCTTTCTTTCTTTCTTTCTTTCTTTCTTTCTTTCGGGGGTAGAGAGAATCTTACGTGAGGCGCCGTCGCAGCCATAATGTCGTCTTCCTCCGACCTGGCCGCCACGGCGGAGGTTCTCCTCAGGACCCCCGCCCCGGCATGAACTCTCCTCCGGGGATCGCAGTCGGGCGGTCTCTCGGACCCGCCGGGCATCTCGGCGGACGGAGGCGGGGAGTGGGACCCCGCCCCCTCGAGGGACAGATTGACAGAGGACTCGGACAGGCGGAGGCACATGCTCCGCTTGAAGCGGTGTCTCCTGTTGGAGGCGCTGCGCTCCTGCAATTCTGACTGCTGCGTGAACGGAAAAACGAACCCGACTGACCGGGGAACCCCGACTCTTAGCCAAAGTCAACGGGGATCAGTTCCAGACCGGGCCAACCCACCTTCCGGACTTCCGGCCGCAGGAAGAGAGGATTTACGAAGCAGAGTTTGCCTTGGCCGCCGTGGCCCCGAAGCCGGCGTCGGTCCGAAGCCGCCGCCGCTGCCGCCGCTGCCGCCGCTGCCGCCGCTGCCGCCGCTGCCGCCGCCGCCTGGGTCGGATCGCCGCTCGGCGATGCCGGAGGTCCGTTTTGAAGTTCCCATGCGCTCGGAGAGTCCCAGAAGTCTGCGCGGAGGGCGGAAAGAAGTTTGGCTTTCGGATTCATCGGGAAAACGGCGCCGTCGCCGGAATGGCAAGTGATGACCACGCGGCGGCGGGGGGGGGGGGGCGCACCTTGGCCCATGTGCGAGATGGCCTCCAGCTGCCCGCGCGTCGTGGCATTGGCGATGGCATCTGGCAACTGAAGAGGGAAAGGCAAGACGTCCCTGCGCGCAAAATCAGCCAAGCGTTAGCTTCAATCGGAAAAAAAGTTGACAAGAAGCGCAGGATTCGGGCAAGACGTTTCCCGTGATGTCCCGTGGCAAGTGAAACTGGGCCATCCGTCTCAAAGCGGCGACGCCGGCGCTCTGTGACAAGCGTTCGGTAGAACTGCGGCTAAGCGGACCTGCTGACGCAGTAGAAGGCCAGCAGCTGACACAAGTCCGGGAAGCCGAGCGCCGAGCTCTCCAAGGTGAAGGCTGGCAGAGGAGGCAGAGTTGGAGCGAGCGGCGTCGCACGCGGCGTCGCACGCGGAGACGCACTCACTGCAGTCTTCCTCGCAGATGGAGCGCTCCATCACAGAGGACCGAGTCCCGTCCGCCGTCACCCTCACGCAAAGGAGCTTCCTCCGGCTCGAGCCGCACTTGCGCACCAAGAACGTCTGCAAGTAGAACGACGTCATCGATCGGCGAGTGGGGACGATCGTCGGGGCTCTTTCATGTGAATTCCCTCGCGCCCGCCTTGACCGGGCCGCCCGCCTGCGTCGCCTAAAAGACGCCATTCACACAACGGCTCGCCGTCGTGAGTCAAATTCACCAGCGACGTGTCATTTGCGCAGCCGACTAACTAGGTAGGACTACGCGGATGTGCTCACAGATCGGTCATTTGCCACCGTGCTGAAAAAGAAAAAAAACCCAAACCCCGATGTGGATTTGTATGCGGATGAGCGGCTCCTCCGTTAGCCGGCTAACCGGCGACTAGCGCCTCTAGCGTGGAAAGCGCCGCAACGACTCGGCGAGTTTCTTTTCACTTGACGGTGACTTTTAACGGAGGTGAGCGGCGGGCGAGCAAGCTCACGCCGACGGGCTCTCTGAGCAGGACGTAGAGGGCCGAGTCTTGCTCCAGAGACAGCTGAAGCCACACCGGGTGTGTTAAGAGCAGACGATCCAGGACGCTAAAGGCCCCCCCGGGCCGGGGGCCCGGCTGGGCGCCGCCCGCCTCCTGCATCTGGAACAAACAAACAGACGCATCACGGGCGCGAGAGGGCTCCCTCGCGCGAGTCGCCGCCGCTCTCTGTGGGGGGGGTGCCCAAACCAGAGACTCGGGTTCTGCAGACGGACACCTGAACTTTCTCTTTCTCTCGCTCTTTCGTGATCTTGGTGAACCGGGGGGCCTTCGGCTTTGCTCGAGATGAGCACGGGCAGACGCGACGAACTCAGAACGGCTTTTATCGTCAGGAAGAGGCGGGAAGCAAATAAGCGGGAACGCGGCGATGGCAACGGGGCGGCTCTTTTGGGCTGCCGGCGGGGCTGCGTGCCGGTTGGGGAGGCGCCCAGCCCACGCTGAAAAAGCAACACAACACAGCAAAGGAGGACGGACGATGGATTGTGACGAGGGGCCGCGACTCGCCGGCACTCCGGCGGCTTAGCGCTTCCGATTCCGTGAAAACTTTTTTAACACCTTGAGTGCGTTTCAGGCCACTGTGGTTCTCAGGGACATGCTGGGGTGGGGGTAGGGCTTTGTCTCAACTCGGACTCGCACATTCTGAGGGGGCGTCCGCCACCCCACCGGTGCCGCTACCTTCCACGTTGTGTGGGGTGGATCCTGCAAACGTTGACAAAAATTGTCTCTAGAAAAAGCCAAATGGCAGAAAGTCGACAAAGTACAAATGAGGTCGCTGGTACGCAGAAGCGGGACCAAAAAAAAACGACCAAAAACAAAAACGCTTGCAGAAGGCACGGAAATAACGTCGCAAAAAGACAAAGAAAAAAATCAAAAGTACACCATGAATGAAAATACAAACGCAAACGCGACATACAAAACGAGACCAACCGCGACGCGGACAAACATGCAGCCGCGAAAAACAAGACACGAGCGCCTGGAGAACAAGAAACTCGGCGCCAGCGAGTTGTCGGCAAAGGAGAACGCGCGACAGGTGCGGCGCCGGAGGCAACGCCCGCCGCCCCCGACCGCAAACAACAAGCCAAGCGCGTCTCAAACGGCGACGCTTGACTTTCACTTGAGCGAAGCGGTCGAATCGAGGCTTCGACCGGGCCCGTCGTGTTGCAACGGTCTTCTCGGTATTCAATAGGGATTCTTCCGTATCGTGAGCACGGAAGGCAAAAAGACGTTTGGACGGGAGCGAAGATGCTTTCCCAGCCGTTCCCCGAGCCGGAAGACGTGAGCAGTCCGTGACCGAGCGTCTCGTGATATTTGCGGCTCGGCTGGGCTCGGCTGGGCCCGGCTCGCTGCCGAATGTCACGGTGTGTGGGCCGCCGGCAAGCGTTTGCCAGCGTAGCAGCAGATGGTTGCCATGGCAACCCTGCCCCACGCGTCCTACCAGGCATTCCCACTCAGTGAAACACCTTTTCCCTGACAAGCACGCACGCGCACACACCAACGCGGTGGTTAAAGTGGCCTGTTTCAAGCTTTGGAGAGAGAAAAAAAAAGGAAAGTGACACCTTGCGTGTACACCGCATGTACAGTATTTCTATTTTGGCTTCCTCCCTTGCGCGCGGTGAATATTTGGGAGGAATCTACTGCCGAGCGCACTCGCTTTCCATTCATTTGCGCGTCCACGCTCACCTCCTGACACCTGTTACGTAACTCCGCCCCCTCCCGCCCTCCGGCGGCTCGCGTGCTTCGCGCCGCTCCGCAACGGGCACGACGAGCACATGTTGGCGAAAAATGGCCGGAGAGAGAGAGAGAGAGAGAGAGAGAGAGCTCATTTTGGCCACCTCGCAGCTTTCATTGTTTTGCTGGTTTTACGTTGGTCACCTCCCCCCTCGGGCTGCCGAGCGCGTGTACGTGTGAGACGTTCAGGGAGCACGACCCCGCCGCTCCTTGCTGACGTCAGATGCGACTGCTCCCGCCCACGCACGCGCGCACACGCCAGAAGTGGGAAGTACGAATACTTTGTATCTGCACTTCAGTATCGATTTTCCGGGCATCTGTGTTTTACTACCGTTTTGTTTTTTTCCAAATAGCCCCCTTTAGAAACGAGAATGCGTACCGGTGGCGGGTTTTTTAGGGGCGGGGGGGGGGGGGCTTCAAATCTGACTAATGTGAAGGAATGTACTTGACACGGAGATCCCGCTCACACCACCCCCACCTCGTCGTACCTTTGGCAGCCCTCAAAAATTCCAATTTGGCTTCAGGCCCCCAATTAGGTCATGGGCACCTCTGACTGACATCTTGGGCCAAGTTCCTCGTGTTCAAAAATTCTAGTCTGAAAAGTGGATTTTGCCTTTAGGTTTGAAACATCGATACAGATGATTTTTTTTCTCAATCCCTTTCCGGGGAGCATCTCAAGTGCAAGTATTATAAAAGTGAATCAAATAAGGAGGCCATTTTTTTCTTGGGTGCCCAGTGATCTGAAACAGACACTCTCTGTCAATAATCGAAAAAAATTCATGCTTCATTTTCGCACTTGAGTACATTTCAGAGCAGAGACGACGGAACCAGGGCGACGCTCCGCTTTGATTGGCAGCCGATCAAGTCGACTGCAAAAATGCACCGCCTCGCGCACGTCTGCAAGAATACCGACGTGACATTTCCCATCTACCCGGGACCAAAGAAAGAGCCTCCTGTGAACCTTTCCGCCAAAGTAAGGGCCGAGTGACTCTTCCCTCGGAAGGAAGACGAGCGGCTTCTCGGACAACCCGACAGGGAATGCGGCGGGACAGCGGAGGACGGGCGCAAAAAGCCAGCCGGCCACGGGGGGGGGTCGTTCAAAGTGAGCTCAGCGTCGTCTTTGGGTTTTACGGTCACGGATGAAGTTTGACGACCGTTGCTGCAGTTGCTTCACAAAGTGACATAAAACTGGTGAGGAAAAAGAAAAAAACGTTTGACAACCACCTGCGACGCGTCTGCGTGACCATGGCGACGGCTAAATTTAGCCCGATGACAAATGGGACCGATAAGTGTCCGACGGGGGCAGTGAGTGCTGGGGCGGTCCTGAGCCTGAGAGAGGGAGCGGGTGGGGGGGGGGGGGGGGGTCTTTCTGCCTTGACAGCCGGTGTCCCTTTCAGCACGCGTATGATGGTGACAAAGCCGTTTGTGAGTCACCCAAACACAACCGAACGCAACACTTGGACTGTCAGGCAGAAGGGGGAGCGTTCGGAGAACTGAATCGTCTGGATTTTTACAAGCGTATCCCCGAGGGGCTCGTGTCCGTGCGGTGCATGTATGCATTGTGAATCCCATCACGATTCTCGGGGGGTGTTGGGGGGTCAGCACTGCAGTGAAAAGGGACACTACACAAATCATTGGCACGCCTTGAAAATGACTGCAAGGCACTTGACTTTGGAGTCAGCCGATCCTCCATCAGGCATCTCCAGTCGGTCCAGAATGCCGCCGCTCGCCTCTTGACGGCGACTCGTAAGAAGGAGCGCGTCACTCCTGTACTCCAGCATCACCGAGAACGAAGCGGAGGCTTGGAGGGAATCGAGGCTCCCGCGTCGGCGGTCCCTCTCGTTGGAATGAACGACGCCCCCTTCGTTGCCCAGCTTTCAAAGTCGGCTTCAAACTCATTTTTTCTTTTTGTCCTTTGACGAGACCTGAGACTTGCTTTTTACTTTGACCGTTTTTGTGCTTATGACTGTCCTCGTTCTGAATCTGTTTTATTGTTTGTCGTTGTTGTCTGAAAGACTTTTTGCAGCACTTTGTAGACAGCGGTGGTTGTCTGAAAAGTGTTCTCGAGATCAATAGACTTGAGTGTTGTTGAGTCGAGAAAAGGGGTTTGTAATTGCCTATTGATGCCACAAGATGGCGTTGATGCCCATAAAACAGAGAGGACGGAAAAGCACAAACGGCGTCCGTGTACAGTGTACACTATCATGAAGCCATGTTCCAGACACACTGTCATTCAACGATGGAACACACACAACACACACACACACACACACACACACAAAATCCACGTTTCTATGAGGCGTCTGACTCATTTCGCATCGGGGCCAATTTTTTTCTAGTTATTTTTTTGCATTCGGGCCGATTGATCACGCGAGTACCAAAGTACCATGACGTCAAGCATATGTGCAAAGAGTATTCTGTCAGTCGAGTTCCTATTTGGAATACACACGTGATAATCCAATGTCGGGATACGGGCAAACTTTGGGGGAAGCCCGGACTCAAGCCGCTGTCGGGAGCTGAGTGGCAAGAGACGCAACCGCAAATTGCTTTGCGGCAACAACGACAGCTGGATACTATTAACTATTAACTAAAGTAACTTAAACCGCTCAGCTCTGCCCGGCGAGTGCTTCGGGGAAACAACCCGGCGACTTTGTTGTTTGTTTGTGAGCACCCAGAACGATTTGCATTTTGTACTGTGCGGGACTGAAAATTGCTCCCGGGGCGCATCATGGCCAGGTGCTGACTTGGCCGACGCCTTGCGTGCCCCCCCACCCCCCGCGCGCACATGCACACGCGGGTGCACTCGGACGTGCGACGGGCTCGGACATCGCGCGCCACACGGCCGCGTCCGCTCCCGCGCCAACGGGAGACGGCCGAGGGCATCCCCGGCGACGCTCGTGGTTCCGTGCGTGGCGTCTTGGGGCCACTCCACGCAGCCGCGGGAGGTCACGCGTGAGCCCGAGGTCAGGGGACTTACCTTGTGATCCGCGCGAGTCGGGACGGGGAGGAGCGGCGACGCGTGGTGGCGGCTCCAAGGGCGGGCGCGCGTCTGCGGGGAAGCGCGCGCGCCTCGGTGGGGACAAGGCGGAGGAGGAGACTGAAGAGCGCATCTCCGGTAGCGAGTCCTGGAAAGCCCAAATCGAGCTCGGACGACTGTCGCACGTCAGCGTGCTATTTGTGTCCCATTTGTGACACAGCGATGTCGCTTTGTGATGCAGTGCCGCCGGTTTTCGGCCTCGCTGCTTCCAATCATGCCGTGCTTTCTCCGGATTCGCGGAACCTTTTGGTGATATTCTGGACCGTGGAGGACGGAATCCCTCGATTCCTTGCCATTGAGGAACTTTATCCCGAGACCATTTTAAAAAGCATTTTGTGTTTTCTATTCTATTGCTAATTTATGATATTGATTCTACAAATCCATCCATCCATCCTCCGAACCGCTTCATCCTCATCAGGGTCGCGGGGGGTGCTGGAGCCTATCCCAGCCGTCTTCGGGCAGTAGGCGGGGGACACCCTGAATCAGTTGCCAGCCAATCGCAGGGCTATTGCTCATGCTATATTTTATATTGCACTTTTATTGAACTGTGTAGTTCTTTCTGAAACATTTATTTTGTGCAATGAAACACTCCCCCCGCCCCCAATTTTGCTGCTGTAAACTGCAAATTTCGCAAGTGTGGGACAAATAAAGGTTATCTTATCTTCTTTTCTCACGCAGTTGTTGACAAAGAGGTGAGCCTCGCCCGCTCAGTGCCCGTGAACGATGGAGCAATCCGGGGAACCTCCTTTTCCAGCCAATCCTGCCCCCACCTGTTGCCAGTATTCACTTATTGCTTCCTGTGGGGCATCCCAAACGGGGGTTTGATGAGCATTCCGCAGGTTTTGGGGGGCCACCTGTCTCAGGCTTTTCCGAACATGATGCTGTCACGGTTGTGTTTTCGGTCTGGCCAGCAGGTGGCATGAGCGGACTTCTGTGCACACCTGCTGCCAATCTGTGATTAGTAGACTCAGTATTTAAGGACCCCTCTGCTGTGCACCTGTTGTCGGAGTATTGTTTATTGCATTGCTGTTCCTCTGCTCATTGACTAGTTGGCTTTAGACCTCGTCGTGTTTCGCTTTTGTATTCTCGGTACCCATGGTGTAGTAAGTACTGATTTTGTTTTATGATTGGGCTTTCTGGCGTGTATTTTTGATACATTGTTTTTTGTTTGTATTCGCGGTCTTTATTTTTCTCCCTTGCCTTTTGTGCAAGCGCTTATTGTTATTCGTTTTTGCCCTCTGGTCCTTGTTGTGACCAGCGCTTTATGTTCCCTCTTTATCGGTGCGATTTGTACATTAATATATATTTTTTCTACGGAGACCTTGTTTAAGTCTACGCTTTAGGATCCAAACTAAACTCGGCTTGTCCGAGACATAACAGATGCGGCCATAAAACTCATAAAGTTCATGATTATTTGTGAAAAAGAATCAAGTTGATTCGTTTGAATATGAAGCAGTTTGTCATTGGAGTGTATTCCATTAAAATACGGTTCACACCATTTGCCAATCATTGTAATGTGTTTTTGTAGACGAACACAATGTCCCTACTTCATCGGAATTGGCTTTGTCGATCAATGTTTGGATGTTTTCGGATAAAATGAGACGTCTCATCGAATTCCCCTTTATTGGTCACCACCAATTGCGTCAATGTACATCGTCCAGCTCGTGCTTGTCTTTCAAATAAATCGGATCGAACACAAACTGTGGTAAAACCTTATTTACCAAAAAGTGACTTTGTGCCACCCACGCACGCAGTCCATCATGAAACTCGACCAACTTTTCAGAGACTAAACTTGAGCAGCCAGAGATTACCGTATTGGCCCGAATATAAGACGGCCCTGATTATAAGACGACCCCCTCTATTTCAAGACTCAAGTTTGAAAAAGACTTTTTGAACAACAAATTAATTTTTATACAGAAAATAATTCCAGTGCATCTGAAACAAATGATTCTGACAATATATATGAGAGACAAAGCATATGTTATTTTGCCTCATTCAAATCTTAATATCTGAACATTTAAATATGTAAACTCAAGTGCAATCACATTCGTAAATGAATGGCTTCTGGTTTTTGAAATGTAAATGACATAACTTCTCCTCAGCTGCCGGTTAACCGGGCCGATCTTCGACCCACTTTTCTCCAGATTTATCCATTTTCTGTTATCTCTTCTATTATTTTCTTCTCGTTTCCTTCTTACTGCTACTTTTTATTTTTATTCTTCGTGACAGGGGTTCGCTTTGGCCTGGGGAGTCAAGCTCAGCATTCGCTTCAATGATATCTGGCGCCATCTAGCGCCGTGAATGGGTATAACGCCTAGACCCCGAATATAAGACAATCTCCACTTTTTCAGTCTTATTTCAATGGGAAAAACACCGTCTTATATTCGGGCCAATACGGTACAATGTCACAAATTAGTCTCATCCAATCGATGTAATCAAATGTACACAGCTTCCAAACACGTTTGTGTGCTTTCACTGTCAAAAATTCTTTGTTTTAGGAATTTATATTTATTTTCAATGGAGATACAGTATTTTACTGTGTGCGCGTGTCTATCGATCTCTCTCCATCTATCTATATCTATATGCATGTATATAGATATAGATATATAGAGAGACAGAGAGAGAGAGATACTGTACACACACACCCACAGTAACACAAACAGAGTTGTCATGGCAACTGCACAGGCGACAGACCCTCGGCTCCCTTCGCTGGAGTCGTGACACTCCCAGTCTCCTTGTCCATCCAACTGCGAGAGGGCACTCAGACCTCGCGAGGGTGTCGGGGTAGCAGGTGAGATGAATTCAGGTTGGGGAGTGGGGGGGTTGCCGGTTGGTTTTCACGGTGGGACGCGTCAGGTCTGTAAGGCGCAGCCGAAAGTCCCCATGAGTTTGAGAACCCCGCAAGGAAGCCCGGTTGTATCGCAGCAGCCCGAGAGGGTGTGCCCTTGGGAGTCAGTGCTGGTGGTTGCGGCGGTAGCGGGCGGATTGGGAGTGCAGCAGGATCCTCGTGTACTGGATCTCGGGCATGACGACCTTGAGGCAGAGTTCCCGGCTGGAGAACGGGCGGCTCAGGTTGCCGGGGAGGTCGTAGCCCAAGATGCCGACCCGGGCACTGGGCTGCCAGGGCCGTAGGTCCTTGTTGCGGATCTTCCCCGCCGAGCTGAGAAGAGGACGGCGTCCGCCGAAGCAGCTCCGGTACAGCCTCTCCCGGGCGGCGTGCAGGAGGCGGAGCTCCCGGGCGACGCAGGCCGAACCCAGGGCCGCCAGCTGGCGCCACAGCGAGGCGTTGAAGTGATCGTAAAGGTGCGCGTCGATCCAATTCCACGCGCGGACTTTCCCGGCAAGGCCCGGGGTCAGGCGGCGCTTGGAGGCGGCCGTGCGCACGTTGAGCTTGACGTAGACCAGGTCGTCCGGGTCCCAGGAGAGGAGGCGACGCAGGAGAACCAGCGACTCGTCAAAATGCTCCGCGATCATCACCAAGGAGAAGACCCGCTCCACTTGGGCCGTAAAGGCCCGGGCATAGGCCGCGTCCGCGGCGGGGCGGTCCTTGTCACCGCCCAGGTCGTGCGTCAGCGTGTTGCGGGCGTAGTTGGAGTTCTTGTCTTGCGGGCGATAGTAGCGCAGGGGCTGCTCCAGGAAGGCACCCGGCGAGCCCCCGGGCACTCTCCTGAAGGTTTGACAGCGCTGGCCATAGTACGTGAACAAGGACTCAAACATGGCGGCGGGTTCCCTCAGGATGGTGACGTAGAGCGCGTCGGCCGCTACCACGCGGCGCAGCTCGCTGGCGTTGAAGCGCAGGTGGTTGCCGATGATGTTCGGCGGCAGCGTGTGCGGGTGTACGAAGTTCGCGCTGAAGGGGTTGGGGTAGCAGAAATGATGACCGCATTGCTGCTTGGGCAGCGCCACCGTCAGGCCGTTGCGCTCGGCGAAGCGGAACAGAATGTTCTGCACGGTGCTGCTGGCCGTCTTGTGGGTCTTCAGGAAGGTCACGTCGGTGCGCTTGGCCTTCCCGCCTGCGGCCAGATGGGAGCACGGGGCGCCGTCGTCGGAGGGAACGCGCTCGCTGCTACGGGCGGCCAAGCGCGGGTCATTCGGAGATCGGGTCAGTTCGAGCCATTTGCTCACTACTCACCCTCTCCAGCGGCCGCCGTAGTGCATCAGCAGACTCCCCAGAGTGACGGCGCTGAGGGCCAGGAAGATCTTGGCGGGCATCCTCATCCTCCGCCCCACTGACGCTGCGACCATGAGAAATGAGGAAAAAAGTCAGATCCGACTTGAGGTCAGCTGTTCACATGCAGCGGCGGGCTGCTCTACGGGGAAGGCGGGGTTTGCGCCGGCGGGCCACCGCTTCCATTTGTCCGGTCGATTCACCTTGACTCCTCGTCGCCGTGTCGTAAAGACAATTCCAACAGACTGAACTTTGAATTCTGTTTTGGTGTACTCGGGTCCGATCTCTCTCTATCAATCGATATTTTTGCTTTTAGCGAGTGAATGGATGTTTTTTGTTGAATTTTTTTGATGAATGAGCTACACAGCGCGGAAAAGAAAATACAAAAATGCCCTTTCCGATATGGATGAAAACCCGAAAAAAAAGAATAAAAAAGGAATAGCCACCGGGCTTATTATTGCCTCATCGTGACGCGTGAATCACCTCGAATTTCAGTCGAGCAAAAAGACAATCCTTTTCTATCGTCACATCCGAGTCTCGAACTGTTTGACATTTTTTCAATGGCAATGAATTAATTGACCTTTTGGGCTTGTTTTTTTCTGAAACCACAACAAAGAACTACAAGGCTTTAACGCATCATCAAGAGCATTTCCTTCTCTTAACTTGAAAACGGGTACAAACAGGTTGGCTTTCATTCACCCCATGAAAAAGGATTTTCAGTGTCTTCAAATACAGTACCATCAATTTTAAAATAACAGATCCAAGAAATAAATCAGATCCCCATACCCTTGAGGATCTATCAATCAATCCATCTCTGCCGCTCTCTCTCTTTCTCTCTCTCTGTATCGACACACAAATCCAAAATGAGAACACTCACAAGGAGCTGCTGCAGCCCAGATGCTCGCACGCAGAAGAATTGGCCGTGTTCCTGACGTCAAGATATGATTTGACTTCGCAAGCGCAGGTGACACTTTGGCCAGCACAAGTCACGTTTTGTGCTTGATCCAAGAAGAAAAACAAAACAAAACAAAGCCAAAACACCACGATCTCGTTCATGGGGCAGCCGGCCGGCCCGATTGAGGACTTACCGCTCACGGTAATCTCCTCCATGGACCTTTTGTAATCATGACATGAATTCCGGACGAAAGCCCTTGAAATGCCATTTGGCCTCGTCAGAACCTGAGGTGCCTTCCAAAATGACGAGTTACGGCACGCGTGCGCCCACACAAAAGAAAAACCCCGATGCTCAAAGACGTCTCCCGTAACATGACGATAGGACGACGCATGTTCGGGGGGGGGGATACGGCCGTGTCGACTCCCACCTTTATCATCGCCGCAATTTCCGCTCCGCTGGGACCGCTGTTCGCATTTCCCTCCTCCCGTCCCCTGGATGCTGAGGGGACCCTCGCCCACCCTTTGCCCATCACACGCCGCCCTCCTCCTCCTCTCTTTTACGGTCAAAAATAACAATCCGGAAAAATCCACCTGGCCATTTAGGATAAATGGGGATAATTCTGCATCTCTAATTTAAAATCGAAATCATTTCAAGCGTTGACGAAATGAATCCGATCGCAGTAAACTGCCTCAGAAGCTATCCCCTCCACCACCCGTTCTTTCAAAAACGAATTGCAGTGGCGCGTCACGGACACTAGAGGAGAATAATGACGAGGCCTGGCCTCGACCTCACCAAAATGGCGGAGCCGATTTGACGGAAAACCTCATCGCCCGTTAGCCAACATGGCGGCGCGTCAGCCCATGACAACTTCCGCTTATGAAAAGCGGAACGATAAATTTCTTTTTGAGCTTATCTCGATGACGGAATACTTTTAGCGGCCTACGCGCTGACGCCATGGACACGGATAAACCAGCAAAGGTTTGACAAGCACATGTTTTATTGTCAGTCAGCGTTGAAATGCAGAACTTTGATGGCTACCAGGCTAGCCAAGCAGCTAAAAACACAGCGTTCATTTTGGGGGGTTTTGCTTGCGTGCCTGAAAGTGTGTTTGATGTGCACGTCCTCAGCTGGAGTTCGCGGTGCAGATGACGTGTGAGGCCTGTCGAGATCAAGTCAAAACCGCTCTTGAACACCAAGCAGGTTCGGAAACGACTTTACGATCTCCCCTTTTGTGCATTTTATGCCTTAGAGCAAAAGGTTCTCAAACCAAGGTCTCCGGACACCCAGTGGTTCGTGGCATGGAAAAAATACATCTGAACTCAAAGTTTGTTTGTTTGTGCGTGCGTGCGTCACAGTCTGGAATGCGGCCTTTTTTTGCCATACTTTTAAAATGTAGTTATTTGTTAAAGCGAGAGCGAGAGACCTTTTCGTCAGCGCAGGACCATGGATCGATATTGAATGGAATTCAGTTGAATTTGTTTGGTTCTTTATCTGCAAATGTCGGAAAACAAAGTGATTCCCGTGGCATTGAGGAGATTGTGAGGGCACTCTTGGAAATCAAATTCTCCCCTGGAAGGTTGAGAACCCCACTTTATCCCAACGCGCACCGTGATAACGACGCAGGTGAATTCTTATACATTTTTTTCTCGTTGTCAGGCATCTATTCTGTCAGCGTGGATGTCGGCGAAGGACGGGTCCTGGTGGAGACATCGCTGAGCAGTGGCGAGGTGCAGGCCTTGATTGAGAGCACCCATCGTCAGGCTATCCTCAAGGGCATGGGGAGCTTCGAGGAGCAAGGTGACCTGGGCGCCGCCGTGGCCATGTTAGCCGGCAAGGAGCGGCGGGTCCAGGGCGTGGTGCGCTTTCTGCAGCTGTGCGAAGAGCGCTGCCTGATCGACGGCACCATCGACGGCTTGGAGCCCGGAGCCCACGGCCTCCACGTACACGCGCTCGGCGACCTCACGGACGACTGCCTCAGGTAGCCCTGATTGCTGGCTCGCATGACTGCCGGCAGGTCGGGGGAGCTCATCGCCGACTGTCGCGCATTTCTACTTTGGCTGTGTTGACGCTGCGGGTCGAAATAGCAAATCGTCACACGTTGTTGTTGTTGTGGCCAAACGGCAGTCGACTGAGGCGGTGAAAAGCGATGAGACGGGCAAGGTCGGGCGCAGGCGAGGTTGGCAAAGTGCGCGGACGCCGTTGAGACGCGAAGCGTGGAGTTGCCATTTGTGGCGTTGGTCGTGATTCGGCCACGCGCGCGGTTCATTAGCTATGTGGGGCAACGACTCCATGAAATGAGGAGATCCAGGTACTTTGTCTCATATGCCCAAAGATTTCCACCTGCTCCCGCCTCGCTCCTCCGTTGAGATGAGATGAGCCCCTACGCGCGGGGTCCGATTGACTTCCATAAACACTGTGCCATGTGATGTGGCCTTACGTATTTTTTCCCTTCGTGCTTTGTATGCGTGCTTGTCTCATCACGGATGCGTTACAAGTCGCTTGTGGTCATGTAATGTCAACAAAAGTAGATGAAAATATGGGATGGAGCGAAAAATCGGAATTGGGCATCACGCCCTGCAGTGTGAAAGTGGCTCAAGCTATCTAGCCAGGAAACAGCCTGCCATCTCGACGGTACATTCGCTCTCTTCCGAAGTCTCGCAACAGGCCCGGTACACGTTCAGCTTGACGGATACTCCGTTTACAATGTGAGCACGGTGACCCCAAGTGGACAAAAACAATACCTGCGCCTCACATGCACGTCCTGCAGTCAATACACAAGGCTTGATAATAATAAAAAAAAAAATAGATGTATACAGATAGTCGATGAAATACTTGGTCACTACTTGGTAGGTTGTTGGTTCTAGCGTAGGACGGTCTGGAACATCATTCCCACGACAAACGATGGATTACTCTGGTGCACTTTTGTAAATGACGCAACAATAGTTGATTGCAAATGATGATGGCCAGCAGACCCTAGTTTACGAACCACTGACACGTCTCTATTTGGGTGACATGAAACACGTGAGGACATCCATTTTTTGGAAGTGGCCCGATTCTGTTTCTGTGATGGGGTGGGGTGGGGGGGGGACAGAGGACTTTGTCTTTGCGCCACTGTGGCGAATGTCCAAATTGTGCTACTTGGCAGCAAAATATCCCAGATTGTGTGACTTGAACGGTCCCGAGTAAATCCAGCCTGTATGACGTTGTTGGCGGTCATCTGTGTGCAGCTGCGGCGAGCACTTCAACCCGTTTGGAAGACACCATGGGGGCCCACGCGATGCTGAGCGGGTATGAACTTCCTGGGTGTGTGTGTTTGTGAGAACTGTTAGTTTCGGGGTGAGAGATTTTGGTGCTTCTACAGTAAGTGTTGGAATGACAAACAGAAAAGTGGACCAAGAAAAAGGCACGAGCGACTCAGGGTCGGAGCAAGCAACACCAGACGGTCCTGATGATGAAAAGGGCAGGGAGACATTGGCCGAGCAGCAGGTGAAGAAGAAGAAACGAGGAGGACTGCTTTCAAGCACTTTTGTCTTCCTTGAATTTGCTTCATTCGCAGCACAAGAGAACAATGAATGAAAATAACAATGAAGTCATAGAAAGGAAAAAATAGGACTCCCAATGAAGCGGGAGGGGGGGGAAACATCTGTCGATGTGCAAATGTCAGTGGTGTTCTCAAGGCCTTTTCACACTGCACTTAGCACCCGGCTCTCCGTTAACACGCCCATTATTTGCGTATGTGGCAAAAATGAGTTGAGAGCGGCCGCGCGGGGACTTCAGAAAAGCCTGAAGAAGGCTCGTCTTTCACCGCCGCGCGCCTCTTTGGCACCGAGCGAGCGCACGGTGGAAAAAGGGCTTCACCAACTTTGTTGTTGTCATGCAGCACGTTGGCGATCTGGGAAATATTCTCGCTGGACCTGAAGGCAGAGCGTCATTCAGACTGGAGGACAGCCAGCTTAAAGTACCGCGCGTGCACACACACGCACACACACACGATATCGCAATCTCTCAGTCAAGGCGTTGGTGACCGGCTGCAGGTCTGGGACGTGATCGGGCGGTCTCTGGTGGTGGACGCCGGGCCGGACGACCTGGGCCGCGGTGGGCATCCGCTCTCCAAGCTGACGGGAAACTCCGGTGCCAGGTAAGCGAGCGGTCAAGCGGCAAAGATTCCCAGTGGCGCTCAGGCCTGGCGCTTTCATGCTGGCGGGCAGGCTGGCGTGCGGCATCATCGCCAGGTCGGCGGGCCTCTTCCAGAACCCCAAGCAAGTGTGCGCCTGCGACGGACTCACGCTGTGGGAGGAGCGAGAGCGGCCCATCGCCGGGAAAGGGCGCAGCAACCTCTGACGCCGGATCGCGCGTGAAGATACGGCCGAGCCGATAGAAAGCGGTCACCGTGCCGCAAAACGTCCACTGTTTTAAAGCTCCAGAAAACATTGAAAGTCACAAGTCCTGTTCAATGTTCTCGAGGCCACGGGTGGCCAAACGCTTGTGTTCCAGCGCCATATTGGACTTGTCAAATGGCTTGATGGAAAGTTCGACTCAAGACACTTCTGTCAACTGCTGTTTTTTTTTTCCCCATTAAAAGAGGTCTGAACAATTTTCTCCGCGTCTACTTTGGTTCAAACCATAAACCAATCAGTTCAAAGTTTTAAAAAAATGAAGACATACGCATGAATAAATACACGACCCTCTTTTTGGAAAACGAGCTCAACGAATGCAACAAAGGTGACAGGACCGTTCATCGTGTCAATGCTCGATGGGCCACGTGACCCTTCAAACTCAAAAGGCTTTTTTTCCCCCCCTTTGGTAAGTGGCCAACTTGAAGAACTTGCTCGCTGACTAGACCACACCCCTTAAAGGTACACATGAACACGAGGTTTGTGTCACTTCTGGCTTGATGAGATGTGCATTTTCGACATGAACTTTGATGTGCGGCAGTACCTTACTCTCAAGAGTTGTGCTGCAGACGGGTGTCGCATGAAACCCCGGGCTCAAAATTAATTGCAACGAAGCGGCGGTGCTGACCGCTATTTTCCCAATGCCACACGTCATGGTCACAAATTTGAAACCGCTATTTTCAGACCGATGCCAGTACAAGTATTCACTCTTTGATACTCATTGACCCAGCGCACTGATAATCTCTCAGACTTTTGATATACAGTATATCATTTCATTTAAATCAATGCCAAAAATTAAGAACAAAGACCTTACTTTTTAACACGGATGTTGATTTGCCAATGCGTCAAACTGCCATAGTAGAGCACCTGGAGAAGAACACTTACTCCACAACAGACTATGATCGTATCTGTGGTTGGTATCGGCAACCCCCACGAAAATCAGGCTGGTATTAGCACTCGGCCGTCCCCATCACAAAAGAAAAAAAATGGTGCAGATCATCATGTAACCTGCAAAAGTGGAAGTGCTTCCCTGCCACGTTGTCAACGGCGCTGTAAGTTGAATTTGCCCCTCAGGGATCTTTTTTGTTTTAATTCAAGAAATGTTTTCAGATATTGAGTGCCATAAATACAAAACGAATTTAGCTTAACGTACCACTGGACAGTATTTGCTTTTCTTGCTGGTTCCCACCAACAACCAAAGTGGAAATGAACATTGTTTTCGTGAGATCGGTGCCATGTAACATGTTCAAGAACGAGAATATACCGTATATATATACATACCTGTCAACTCATACGGTTTAGCCATAGTTCATACGGATTTTGTGGTGAATCTTACGTATATGGCCGTATCGCACAAATCATACGGATTCTGAAAATTTCCGTTTTTTGTTTTGTCCCCCCCCCCCTAACAGGTAGTTCCATTTGCTTTTGCCCAGAATGGTGCTCGTCTACTCCAATGCTTTCATTTCCGGAATACAACTCTGAAAACAGTAATGCCACTAAGTAGAATGATGATTAGACATTAACCAGACATTGTATTATGGAGATCTACAATAAATATCATTGAAAATTTCGTGGGTTTTTTTTCTGCCGTTATTTTGACATATAAAATGCTTTGGTATGTTATATGGATTTTTTTGCTCTTTATAAGGATTTTTGGGGTAGTTTATACAGGTTGGCGCTCCGAAAAGTTGACAGGTATGTATATATATTTTTTTCAAGAACGAGAATAAACTTCGAATCGAGTGAGAGGCCTGACGTGGCTGCGCGCGCACAGCAAGTACGTGAGCACGTACGTACATACGTACGTACGCCCACAACCCCTCCCCCTCCCCCTTGAATGCCGGGCAGTCGGGCGGAAGCGGCCGCGACCATTTTGAAAAAGAGCAGCAGCACCAGCGCGAAGGTAAGATGGTCGATTGGAACGCTTCTTCCCTCTAACGCACGACGCTTCCCCGTTTCTGGGGTCGGGCCCGAAGCCGCCAACTAGTCGAATGTCGGCGCAGGCTGCTCCTTTGTTCCGGTTCTTCGCGTGCGCGTGATCGACGTGCCTGTAATGACAGAGCCAAGTGATCTCATTGTGTGCGTGCGTTGCTTTCTGCTCGACATTTCGACGGCGTTTGTTTTGTTTCTGTGCCCCCCCCCCGACCCTCCCATCCATATTTTGTTGGCTCACGTACGCACTATGTGCAGCGACGCCGGCGAGTTATTTGTTGGCCGTTTTGTTGCCAACTCGAGTCTGCGTCGACGCCAGTGTGATGAGTCAGCGTCCGGTGACGTCATCAGCACGCCGCTCTGAAGAAGCTGAGGGAGACTGTCGATTAAAAAATAATAATAATAATGAGAAGAATAACCGATGCGTTGCGCTTCCATGTGGCAAGGAGCAGGAGAGCTGCTCTCGCAATCGTGTGTTGCAAGCACTCGACAATGTCGATGTGATGGAGAACCTGCGGACCTCGATGAATTTTGGGGGGGGACATAAAAGTTGACTGTAGCGCACGGGTGTCAAAGTAAAGGCCCGGGGCCAGATGCGGCCCTCCCACGTCATTTAATGTGGCCCGCGGGAGCAAATCATGTATGTCAACTATCATGATTCTTGCTGAAATCTGTATCGAAATGTCAAATCGTCACGGGTAATAAATAATGATGAGATTTTGCACCAGCCCGTCGAAGGAAGCCATAACTCTGAAGTGGCCCGTGACAAAAAAGGAGTTTGACACCATTGCTGTAGAGCAACAGTTTCAAGTTGAAGGTTCACCACCAGACGTTGAAGAACACCTCCAACCCGAAGGTTGTACTCCACTAGAGAAGAAGAGAGCCAGGATGAGATCATTTGATGAAAATTCGGGGTAAAATGGCAAGCGCATCTGTGAAAGTATTGAAACCTTGCCTCGGTTCCTTCTAGATTCGAAGTAGCGGTGTGAAAGATTTCAACTTAAGTCGACACTACAACGCCGGGGTTCCCACGTCGCCCTCAAGTCTGAAAAGGCTGCGATCCCCCACTCAAAAATTATAAAAATACTGTATGTTGGCGTGTGACCAATGAGAAGTGACTATTGTCAATTATCTGCCCCCCCCCCCCAAAAAAAAGAATCACTTTGAGAAAGAAATGATTTCTGACTGAGCGAATGACTCTGGTGGCAACCTCTCCTAGTCCCAATAGCGGAACCAACAAGACAGTGATGCACTTTTAGATTAGATTCTGGGGGGAACAACATTTGGGCAACATGTGACAAAATTGGAAGTATTGTTCAGACAGTCAGGCACCGAGTATCGAATCGATTTTGAACCAGGACCAACAGAATCGCAATCATTCACATTGTGTCCTAGTTCCCCACGTCCGTCTGTTGGCGGACGTCCCTCTTATTATGAAAGTGCTCAAGTATCCTTCTTCCCATTGCCCTTAAAGTGTCGAAGTTTAAGACCCAAGTTCGAGACTGCAAAGGCGATGAGTTCGCAGGATGGGATATACAAGGGCTACTGGAACCAACCCGCCGAGAACAGCAGAGGCCCCAGAATTGAGCCCTGTGGAACACCACGTGGCAGTGGGGCAGCCACCAAGGCTAACACAAAAAGTTTGGTCAGCTGAATAGGCCGATGCTTGGGTGAGGAATGCAAGTTGTGCAAGGAATTGCCCTGGATTTTACACATAACCTCAAGCCACGCTTTGTTTCAAAAGATCAATCATGATTTTTAAAAAGTGCAACATGAATTGCAAAACAAAATGTGCAACATGGATCAAACCTGAATGACGCATTCGACTACTGCTCACACAACACAAACGCATCGGACAAGGATGCCCGCCCTTTCATGCCTTTACATGCCACACAATGCATTCTGGGAACCGAAAAAGAAATCATTTCTTTCATTTTTCTTTTTCAACTCTATATTTCTAGTTGACTCCTGCGGGGAATAGGAACCAGGCCAGCCGGCAAATATCAAAAGTTGCCAATAATGACGGCCCTTAAAATTAATCTGGGATGGAAAAAAGAAAAAAGTGTTTTGACGCCGTCTAATTGTTTGTACTCATCAGCCGCACACGCCGTTTTTTTTTTAGGGCTCAGGCCCTAATTTTTAATCGTAAGTTCCTTGTGTGTAGTACGACAGATAGCGCCCCATTCTTGAAAGCGGAGGCAAAATGCAACCGCTTTGTCCACGTTTTATGAAAATCGTTCTTCCGTGAAGCAACGTTTGTTTTGTAATCGGCGCGACAAATCACAGCAGCTGCGGGAATGATTTGCTTTTGTCAAATAGGTTGAACCGCTGCGTGGATAGCTTCTTATCACGAGGGAAAGTATCGTTGCAGTTCAGGTGGAGCGCTCCTGTGTCGACATTTGCATATAAATTTTTTTCACCAAAGTATTCTCTTGGTCAGTCTTCACGTGGCTCTATTGGTCTTACAAAGGTGAGAGCAACCTTGAAACGTTGAAGAATGGCTCGGCCTCGTTGTCGATGTCACGGGAACGGCGCAAACAAGAACATTCCCTCTTGGAGCGATTTGCTGAAAGGCGATGCTTCCGGCGACGTGAGCGTTAACTGATATGTCGGGTGCTTTTTCTCATGGCGTTGTTTCAGACGGGCCGGCGAGCTGCGCCACGCGGGCGGGTATCGTACGGGAGCCCCGATTTCGGTACGCCGACACCACTGGCGCCCGTCGGAACGGTCTGGAGCGGAGCCTCCGGAGATAGTGATGTGTCGTTCGCGGACGAACCGGCTCTTAGAGCCGACTCTTTGAAGTGAACGACGGGAGCCGGCTCCTAATCGGGAGCCGGCTCCTAATCGGGAGCCGCTCCCAATAGGAGACGACTTTTTTTTTCTCCTGTTTTTTCCCCCCTTTCTGTTAAAGCCGCACGTGATTGGCCAAGATCCGTGGTAGAACAGGGAGGGGAGGGTAGACAGGGAGACGAGAGAGAGCTCGATAGCACTACAGAGAAAAAACAACACGGTGGAAAGGTGAGAAAATGGATAGGAAACGCAGTGAAATTTGGACTGATCTCAACTTAATTGATAGTTCAAAGGCAGTGTGTAGACTGTGCAAGGTTAAAATATCCAATATCAAATTTTAATTTATTTGTTGTGTGGTAATCAAAGCTTACTTATGTTGTTTTACTGTAAATAGTTAAAAGCTTATAAATATACACAATCAGAGATTGGAACTTTTTGTTGACCTTGTTTTGAGATGGGTCTTTGTTTTTGTACTTTGTCATTTATTTTTTGTCACACTCCATGTTGAGTATGTTCAGAAGAATATAAATAAAGCCATAAAAATAATAAATATTTGATATCCTGTATATTTTTTACATTCATAATTCATGTTAGACATAATTCTACATTATTTTTGGTATTAAATTAAGCAACAAAAAAACTGAGGAGCCATTTGGGAGCCGAAAGAGCCGGCTCTTTTTAGTGAGCCGAGCCAAAAGAACCGGCTCTCTAAGAAGAGCCGGAATTCCCATCACTATCCGGAGAACACTCGGGTCCGTGTGCGCTAACGGTAATCGCGGGCGGCGGGCCGGCCGCTCGGAGCGCGTGGGCGTTTTGCGCCCGAGGCGTCGCATTCCATTTGGCTTCGTTCGACACCCGACGAGCTAACCGGTCCTCCTTTCTCTCCTCCCTCCGCGCAGCACCATGGACAAGGGCCAAACGGTGAAGCTCTTTGTGGGCAACCTTGCGCTGGACACCACCCAGGAGGAGCTGTCGGCCATCTTTGAGCCCTACGGCCACGTGGTGAGCTGCAGCGTGCTGCGACAGTTCGCCTTTGTGCACCTGCAGGGCGAGGGCGCCGCCGAGCGCGCCATCCGCGAGCTCAACGGCCGCGAGTTCCGCGGGCGCAACCTGGTGGTGGAGGAGTCGCGGGGGCGGCCGCTGCACTCCACCAAAGTCTTTGTGGGCAACCTGAGCGGCATGTGCACCACCGAGGATCTCCAGCAGCTCTTTCAGACTTTTGGCAAAGTTCTGGAATGCGACAAGGTCAAAGGTGAGCCGAGACTTGACCCCTGATTGTGTGTTGCGGCTACTTGCATATCTTACTGAAAATGCCATCGAATAATTGGGTATTTGTTTTTGGTTTTTGAGTCGAAGCGCAGTCGCAGTTTTGCTGGCTCAAACCACAAACTTGAGTCAGCCTGCTTTGTTAAAAAGTGATCCATAGAAAAAGTGACTGTCGGGCTGTCTGGATCCAAGTGCGCGGTCATTCGTGCCGAATAAAGTGCATCCGCAAAGTAATCCGACAGCGTTGCCAACGCTGGAGCCGCCGCTACGGGCTGGCAACAGGCGCCATACAGTGCCGTGTCCGCCATGAGTTTGCTTATTTTTTTCTTTTGCGCCCTTAATTAGCGACCAAACGTTATTTCAAGACGGCGACGTGCTGTTGAAGTCGCTTTGTGGCGGCAGCATTCGTGCCCCAAGTCAGCCGTTACGCCGCGAAAACCTACAACCGCACGAACGGCAGGCGGCGTAGCATCAACCTTGAGTTTCAAATGAGTGACTTCACGTTGAACATGCCTCGCCGTGCGGTGTGGAACGGCAGAACCCGGGGCCTTCTTCCGACCGACAGTCCGTTTTCTGAACCACTTACCCTTTGGGAGAAACTTTAAAGCCGGCCAGTGGTTCTTTTCGCCGGACAGGCAACTCTCGCGCTATTTTGCCGCCATTTTGCTCCGACTTGCCCGCTGCGAATCAGCCATTTTACGCTCATAAGAGTGGCTCGGCCGTGAATGAAGGATTTTCATGCCGCGTTCCGCTTCGACCGCCTTCCACGTTGACTGGCTCCCGATTTGAATTCGGGCCATTCAGGCAATTGTCAGTGCAGTCATTTGGCGTTCCTGTCTGCAGAATTGTCACAAGCTAGAAACGGGTTGCTTACAACTCCCCGACTGGCTGCAACGGTTTGGTAAACGCAGTCAAACAAGTAAAATAATAAGAATAGAGTCAATATAGAGTCAGATCAGCTCATCAGCAAGCTCTGTCGAGGCCTGAGCAATTGAATCGGGTGTGTTGGAGTAGGGCAGGAGATGGCTCTCCAGGAACTGGAGTTCCCTACCCCTGAGTTAGGGTGCGAGCCACACGTGGCGTTTTCGCCGGTAAACGTGTCTTTTCAACACGGCGATTCAGTGGCTGTTCTCATCAGGCTTGAATTTTTGACCCGGGAGCTCCTGGCACGTTGCTCCTTCCGCTTGACGACCGTTGACTTCACGCGGTCGGCGGACTCAAATGTGCTCGCTTCCCAAATGTGTCCTTGACTTGTTTGGAAGGGCAGCGAGTCTTATTGGGACGAGTATTGGGCGGACGCGGCCGCCTTCAAATCGTTTCTGCGGGAACAACCCCTGGCACCTGCTTCATGTGTCAACGTGTCACACTTGTTGCATGCGCCACTCTGGAACTCTTCCAAATTGGATCTTTCCATTGGAACTCGGGCTCGCAAGTAAAACGGAAAGATATCATACTCAAACGGAAATGTCAACTCAGTGTTGTCGTAGGAAAAATGTCCCTTAAGTCACTCCATTTTTGATTTTGATTTTTTTTGCCATTAAACTCTACGGGGACACTCCATTTAAATGCCGCCCGAGCGTGTCTTTCAAGCATTTGCGGTACGAGTCTTAACGCACATTTTTCAAAATAATACCAACGCATTTGTAAACGAACAAACGTGCCGTCTGGCGATATCCATCAACAGGCATGCCCAAAGAGTTAAGTGATGAAAAGAACCGACGGCCATCGCTCTCTGTTGGCGTAGAAAGAGGATCTCGCGTGGGTTCATTTCAAGCTAAAACGAGACGGCGGCGCGCCAAAAAGAGCCACATGAAGGGCGTCCCGAAAAACATCTGCCAAACGGCGGGGCTGCGAAGGCATAAGCCGCACGGGACGGGAGGGAGGCTTGACTACGAAATCCAGAATCCAGACGGTTTGATCAGGCTTATGCAAAAAAACGCGCCAACCTCCAATCTGGTCCATTCCTTCCTTCCGAATTGCCGCGGCCGCGCTCGCTGACGGCCCGGCGTTCCTCTTCCGTAGGCTACGCCTTCGTGCACATGGAGAACAAGGAGGACGCGCTTCAGGCCATCGAGGCGCTTCACGGCACCTCCTTCAAGGGGCGGCCGCTTTCCGTGGAGCTCTCCAAAGTTCAGCCCAGCAAGCAGACGCCCACCGGCAAGATCCCCTGCGTCAACTGCGGCAAGCAGGGCCACTACGCCGGCGAGTGTCCCGTGGGGAAGCCCACCCTGGAGCAGTACCAGAGCCAGGCGGCGGTGCTGGCGGCCGCTGCCGCCGCCGCCGCCGGCCTGCCTCTGCAGGTGCAGCAGAGCGTGCACAACTCGGTGTACAACACCTCCACCTTTGATCCCACGTACGCCGCCCTGACCGGCATCACCACGGGCACGCGCACCGACGGCAACCCCGTCAACCCGGCCGTCTACGGCGCCCTCGCCAGCCAGGTGTACGGCGCCAACGTGGCCAACCAGCTGTACGGCTCGGTGGCCAACCAGGCGGCGCTGACGTCGGGGGCCGCCCAGGTGTACGGCTCGGTGGCCCCCAACCTCTACGGCCAGATGGCGGCCGGTCCCGCCGCGGCCTCGGCTTACACCGCGCCCGTCTACACGCCGGCGATGGCCAACCCCATCTACCTGACGGCCGCGCCCGGGCTGGAAATGCAGTCGGCGGCGGCCGTCAACCCCGCCTACACGGTGGCGCAGGCCATGTCGCCCGCCTACGCCCACATCACCGCCATGGGCGCCGCCGACCCCGCGGCGGCCATCTTTGAGGCGGCCAGGCAGGCCCATTATTTTGCTCAAGGTCAGCAGGTCGTGGCCGAGCCGCAGACGGCGGCCAAGTCCGGCGAGCGGGACCGCAGCCCGCTGCGACGGACCGCCGCCCCCCTTCTGCCGGACCCCATCATGAAGCCTTTCATTTACCAGCGGGCCAAACCGCGGCGCTCCCTGCTCCCGACACCTGCCGGCCGCGCCGCGGAGGAGGCGGCGTCCGAGGCGACCGAGGACCACGTGGCAAGGTAGGACGTCGTCTGCCCGCCGCCGCCGACCTCCAGCTCGTAGTTTGCCTGCGCGTTGTTCTTCTGTCATTTTCAATTGGCTATCGGAAAAAAAAAAGTGACTGATTATTTTATGTGGTGGTTTTGTTTTGTTTTTAAATCCAACACGACAAAAAAGTCCCCGACCGTCCTGACAAATTTGGCCTCGGATTGAAAAACGGGCCACGGGCCAAGTTTGATTTTAACATGAAATCAGGATCAAGTTGAGCAGGAAGTTTGGTCAGGAGCTCTAGGCAGCCGGCATCACGATCAATCAAAGCGACTCTCCCCGTAACAATGACAAAGGTGATGTTGTCATCTGCTCCGTCGGTGCCCTCCATCTGATGCACGAGATTAGCTTTTACTCAGCCGGAGCCCCCTTTTTTTTTTTTTTTTTTTTTTTTGCGCCCCCTCCCGGGTCGAAAATGATAACGATGGCGGCGGCGTATGTTGCACCCTCACTTCAACCTGTTCCTGGTTACATTTGAAGACCTCGTCATTATTCCGGAGGGGGCGCTTTGTTCACTTCGGGGTCTTGTGTACCTGCCAAAACACTCAAGACTGTCAACTCGTTCATTGTTATTTTTTATTGTTCTCCATCTGTTGTACTGTTGAGTAAAAAGAAAACAAACAAAAGAAATGCTTTCATATTTTTCTATTGTTAATCTTTTTCATTTTGTTTCACAAATTTACTTCATGTTTAATAAAATGTTGAACTACTCTCTAGTTTCTGTAGTTTTCAGTACCGTTGCTTTCAGCCTGGCAATTGAAAAACAAATTGTGATGATTGAAACTGGACAATATAGGAAAAAAAATAACCGTGATTCCAATTTTTTGTCCCTTTACTGTAGCAAATTTGATCTCAGATGGAAGCACACACACACACAGTGCATAAGTATGAGCACACACTTATTTGACACTTCATATTGTCAGTGTAGAAAGAAAAAAGGGAAAGAAATTGCCAAATTTACGATCAGCATTCACTTTCACTTGCATCCATTTCTTGGATAATGTCTTTTATTTTGCTTGTTCCGTCTTTCATTTTGATCACTTTTACCCTCTCTTCCAGCATCAGAGCTCTTCTTGTCTTAACTGCTTGACATCCAAAGGTCCGTTTTGGAGCCATTTTAGCAATGCAACGTTCTTGTTGCGTCTGAAACGAACAATAACAAACGCTTCCTGGACTACTGCGCATGTGTAAACCAGTTTGGTGGTTGCTGTTGCTGTTTCCGAACGAAGCAGTAGAGGTCGCTGTTTGATTAGACTTCGTTGTAGTGAATCTCGTCGCGAGGCAAGAGCAGAGAAAAAGATTTCCTATAACGCAACAGGGTTTTTTTTTTCGTTGTGTGGAGGGCAGGAAAGTGGGAGTAGTGTTAATGCGTGAATATTTTTTTCACACTAGGGGGTATTTTCTTTCACCCATGTAGGTTTTGTTCTAGAGGAGTTTCACTGTACTTGTTTGCAGCGGTGGGTTGGAGGCGACTTGACCACAGGCTCACGTCCGACCACCGGGTGTCGTCTTAGCAAGCAGCGCAGCTGCGGCTTTGCCGATTTCGATCGTCATTGTGCCGTTTGGTGACCACACTAAGAGAGAGGGAGACAGTTGGGAGGGAAAAAAATGGTTAAAAGCGAAGGCTAGAAGACCATCTCCCAGCAGCTTGATGTTCCTCCGATGACAGTTGTGCAGATCCGCGGAACCGGAGCCCACCTCCCGGGACTGTAGCAAAAGAGGCCAGAAGAAATCGAAGGGGACCTGCGAGGTCAAAGTCGGTCCGTGTCCTGATTTGAGCCCAAGTCGACTTGGCGCGGAGACCGGGGAGGACGCGCCGCAGCGCTTCTGGGAGAACGAAATCCGACACGGGTTTGGCGGCATTTTGCAAAGTTGTCCGAACAGAAGGAAACGGCCACGGTTGAAGTCGACGACCCTTCGCCCGAATCGGTGTCCGACTTGGCTCGATCTGAGCCGTTGGCGGCGCGTCTGCAAAACGCCGGCAAACTAATCAGTCACTTTTGATTTTGGGATGAGACGAAGGGATGACGGGCGTCTTGTAACGCTGTGGTGTTGCCTGCCCTCCCCCCGCAGATACTATGCTGACTACTACCAGCAGCTGCAGCAGTACCCTCCCTTCCAGTACGCCTACCCCTCCCCCGGTGCCATGGCCGCCATCTCGGGCGTGCAGGCGGTGCCCGCCATGTCGGGGCAGCCCGTGGCCGCGCTGGACGCCCTCAGGCCGGTGGTGCCCGCCGCTGCGGCCATGGCCGCGGCCATAGCCGCGCCCAGAGTGTATGAGCCGCCGTTGCCGCCGACCACCCGCAAGGAGTCCGTCCTCCGCCGCCCCGAACTCTCCCTTCACACGCCTGAGTCCCCCTTCCGATAGTCCGCCCCCGAGCCCCCCTCCGCACCCCCCTCCTTTGCTCCGTTCCTCCTCCCACGGGCCGCCGGGTGTGCGTTTGTTTGGGGGTGCCGGCGGGGGCCATTAACCTGCTTGACCAGCTGTTGTGTTTGTCATGCGGTGCAGCCCCTCGCCCGTCTTCCACCTCCGCTGCCGTCGCGGGGGCCGGCGGCACTCTCGCAAACTTTGGGTCGTCGGGCTTTGGAAATGCGCCGCAGAACCTTTGCGGCTGACCTCGGTTTTGGCGCACCCGAGTTCAACTGGTCAGCAGTCGCGTGCGCGGGCGGATGACGACGTTCGTCCGAGGCTGATTGGAATTGATGAATCTCCCCCCGTGAGATTGCCGAATGACGCGTCGGACGATTTTGTTCCGGCCGCTTTCCTGCCAGTGCGGGAAGCCGATCGGCATTTAGTTTCGTTTTCGTTTTAGTCCGTCGCAAAAATGCCGCCGCTTGCAAATATCCGAATTCGATCAGCAGTCTGGTTTCACTCACGACCATGGCAATTTGTTCAGAGGCCGAAATCGTATCATCAAAATCGTATCATCAAAGTAAGGGATCTTGACGTCATTGGAAACGGTCATGGGAAATTAAAAAAAAATAAAAATAAAAAGCACGTCTGCTTATTTCAAGTCCAGATGTCGAATCTGCAAAGGCTCGAATTGCGCATTTCATTTGAGGGTGATTGTGAAATGTCACCAGAAAGCCAAATGCCCCCAACTTTGTGACGAGCGCACGTTGGCCCCTTTTTTTGGAGGGGGGGTGCCAGTAGTAAGCCGCCTCCACGACTCGCCTGTGTTGAGTTCCTCAAGAAGTCAGGTTCTGTGCCACTCGCGTGTGTGTTCAAGTGCAGGGGGGGGGGGGGGGGTCTTTCCAAAACAAGTTTTTCTATTGCCTTATCTCAGCTCGTTGAGTCAAGAAGTCAGACAAGCACATGCTGGGGGCGGGGGGGATTGTCAAAGCACACAAGAAGCTTTAGTTTCTTCTCTCCCACCGCCCCTGCTGTTGTCATGGCAATGCAAGAAGCCACTGCCTCACCTCTCCTCCTGGTTTTTATACAGCAGCTCCCACCTTCGCCCTCATTTCACCTCCCATCCATGGATAGCAACCCCCCCCCCCCTTTTATTTTGATTGTGTTTTTATTTTTTCCTGTCGGTTTCTGCCGTGCATGTCGACTTGCGAATGCGAAGCTGGACTCGGTGCCTCCGCAACAAGTACTTTCACCTTGGTCGTTGGGGGCGGGGGCTCGCTTACGTTGACCTCGCACGGAAGACGCCGTGGCGAGCGCCATTGAGTTTGGTGGGGGAAGGGACTCTTCTTATCTTCCTTGACTCCAAATGCCATCTATTTGCCCCCCCCCCCCCAAAAAGACATTTTTATTTCAAGTCATGACATTTTTCTTAAAGATCTGACAGCTGCACATAGACACGGTGTTCCCCACCCCCACCCCCACCCCACTGCAATCACCCAACTGCCTTGCTGCGCCCCCCACCACCACCACCACGTTGTGGTTGCATCCTTCGTCGACCTTTGCGGACTCTTTGTGTTTTATTTGATTGAGGGAATGCTGGGATTGCCACGTGTATCCAAACTTTGAATAAACCTTGGCTGGCTGTTTGGTGCTGACTAAAGGAACACAAAGCTTGCGCCATGTACGCTCTTCTTCTTCTTCCTCTTCTTCTTCATGCAGGGGTAGGGGTGGGATGGGGTGGGAATTCCTTGGGTGGGTGTGTCGCGTTTTGTGTGTTCCCTGTGCATGATGCCGCCCCCCCCCCCCCCCCCACTCCCAAATCGCCACTAACTATGTCAACTGGATTAGGTCACCCGGATGGCGGCTTGGGCGCGGAAGACTTTTTAGCATGGCGTGAGTCGCCACCGAGGTAAATGAACAAAGCTTTTGCCCCCCCCTTTTCCCTCTCATTCTCTTCGGAGCCCATCCCCGCTCGCATCGACAAGCCGCCGCCTCTCTCGTGCGTGCGTTGTCACAAAGGTGGACACGGACCCACTCTCCCTTCCCCGAAAGTTGATCCCAGTCCGCCGCATTCGCCGCCCTCGCACCCAAGCCCCGCCCACCGCCGTTTACACCCCGTGCTTTCTCCCGCCGCTACCGCCGCCGCCACCGGCTGGGAGCGCTGACTCGCCTCTCCCGGATCCTCTCACCGCCTCGCCGATAGATGAGGGAATGCACATGAAAAGGGGCTATTTGTGTGTGCGTGTGCACGTCGAGTGACCCCCCCCCCCCCCCCATTTACGGTGAGACATTCCTTCCACCGCCGTCACTCGCTTGCTGTCAAGAAATGGGAGCCTTGAGGAAAGCAAGCGTATCTTGTGGAGCTAAGATGCACGGCGTGTTTCCGTCTCGCTATTTGTCGCTGCCACCTGGTGCTTGGATGACTTTGTTTTTGGATGAGATGATGTGTTATGTCATCATGAGCGCCGCGCACGCATCAGCGGTGGCGCAAATGGCGACGTTGGTGGGAGCGTGCTGCTGCGTCAAGGCGGGCGCGCCCATGTTGAGCCGGCTAACAAATTGTGACACAGGTACGGGTTGGCCAAGCCCCCCCCCTCCTTCCCCCTCACCAGCGTTTCCGGGCCACCGTCGTCACTCGGCTCTCGGCCTCTCCTGCCGTCAAACCGACAAGCCAGGGGAGTTGGCCGGTTTGCCGACTCCCCTGCTCGGATGATGCGGGCGGCCGGGGTGGACTTCCGGCAACATGCGCGACAACCCTGACCTCGACTCTTGGCCGGTGTACAGCGAGGGAACCCGCTCATTTAAGTAAGTCATTTTCATACCTGTCAACTTTTCGGAGCGCCAACCTGTAAAAACTACCAAAAAAAATCCTTATAAAGAGCAAAAAATCCATATAACATACCAAAGCATTTTATATGTCAAAATAACGGCACCCCCCCCCCCCCACGAAATTTTCAATGATATTTATTGTAGATCTCCATAATACAATGTCTGGTTAATGTCTAATCATCATTCTACTTAGTGGCATTACTGTGTTCAGAGTTGTATTCCTACGTTACTTTTTTCACCAACTCCAAATGCTGACCCATCGGCTCGAAGTTACAGCATCCATTCATATTTACTTTGGAAATGAAAGCATTCGAGTAGACTAGCACCATTCTGGGCAAAAGCAAACGGAACTACCTGTTAGTGGGGGGAAAAAATGGAAATAGTCAGAATCCGTATGATTTGTGCGATACGGCCATATAGTAAGATTCACCACAAAATCCATATGAACTATGGCTAAACCGTATGAGTTGACACATATGCATTTTCATCCACCAAGGACGGAGGAAAACTTTTCCGTCGCTGGTTGCAGCTCTACAGATGATCTGTGTGTGTGTGTGTGTGTGTGCGTGCACCGCAGCGTAAGGCCCATCACCTTTGTCTCATCCAAAAATCGAAAGTGACATATACTGTATATACACACACACACACGTATGTATACGTATAGAGTATGCATTTATGTATGGAGACGGATATCGATCTGTAGGTAGATGGATCGGAAGTGAGTGATTTGTTTTGAACATTGTTGTTCTGTGCTGTCAAAGAAAACCGTTTGGTGTGGGCCCTGTTTGCTCTGGAGAGAATGGTGAGGAGAGCTCGAGGTCACGTTTGCGTCATTTTGACACGGGGGGGGGGCACGCACCATCGTGTCTCTCTCCCCCCCCTTACCAAAACGCGCACGTATGCTGTGAAGAAAGTGCAAACACAAAACAAGCACACAGCAGGAAAATTGACGGGCGCGGCTGGTGCGCGTGTGACGGGGCATCTTGAGGCCCAGATTGGGCCGCTGCCACCCTGCTCATCATCAACAATGTCGGCCTTCTTCTCGGAGGCTCGAGATGGAAGCGGCCGCCCTCGCAAGGTGAGTGACGCCGACTCCTTTCTGATTTGGCCGATTGTTCGTTTCGTTCACTTCTCCCTTGAGCACCACATAAGTCCGTGTGACGGATCGGCCGACCTCTCGGCCGATCATTTCAACTTGCCTTTCAATGGACAACTGCGGACCCTCCCCACAAAGGTTGCGCGTGTTTGGGGCACCGGGTTGAGTTGCGGGCCGTGCACTCTGCCGCTTTGGCCTCCGGTGCTTTTCTCGACCCGCAACGGTCTGCCGTCTTGTTCCGGCGGAAGGAAGTCCAAGAATCGTAAGCTGTTGTTTCAGGAAAGGCTGAATAAAGAATCCAATGAAAAGAAGCGTCTGTGGCCCATGTTTCTTCCAGCTCCTCCTCTCCGTTTCGCATTGTTGCATTAGTGAACCTCACTTCCTCCAATTTGAATTGAGATGGGGCTTTATTGGAAACATAGCACGGGCTTTTGGCGGGGGGGGGGGGGGGTTGGATGATGGAGACGTGGACTAGAGGGCGGCACGGGAGTGGACTTTCACTCCTGTCCCGGACCACAGTAAGAACAAACGCATTAAGAACTCCTGTCATGTCCTGCTCCCATTTCGCAGGTCAGTTCCATTCAAAACGGCTGCACGTTTGTCCGAGGGTTCTTTGGGGTTTTCTGTCTTCCTATAGGATAGTCCCGCCCCCATCTGTTCCCCTGTACCGTAAATGTCACCCTCTAATGTAAATTAGGAAGGCGGATGAGAGCATCCAACATGACCCGGAGCACTTCAGTCTCACGAGGGTCGCGGGGCGGGATCCACCCGGAACCGGTTGCCACAATCACACCAATTTGAAATCTTCACTTAAGATAAGATAAGAAAAACCTTTATTAGTCTCGCAATGGAGAAATTCCCGATTCACACCAGCAAAGTTATGAAAGGAAGAAGCAGAACAACAAAATATAGGAGCTGCTGGAAAGGCAGCCACTCACGCGGCGCCATTTTGAAGTCAAAATAACAAAAAAAAACCACAACACAACACATAGGACACAGACAGTCGTGCAATCTTCACCACTTTTCTGCATACACTTTGTTGTCTGAAGCAGTTCTAGACGAAAGAGGAGAGGATCAAAGTGTCCTTTCACCAGTGGATCAGAGACGTCATGCTGAAAATGTGCACACGTCTGCTACAAGCTAAGTTTTGAAAGCAAACGCGAAGCTATAGCGTCCATTGACGAAAAAGAGATTGGCTCACATCTCCTGTCCCATGTAAATCCACTTCAATTCCAAGCCACGACTCCCAGTTCCACATCCGCATCGGCGCTCCGCGCTAACGCTCCTTTCTTCTCATCGTCGGCTCCTCAAGCCTTACATCCATCCAGCCGCAGACCGTTCAACAGCACCGATCTCTCCGTTGACAAAGCGGGGCTATGAAAAATTGTCAGAGATTTTCTCGGACAAAGTTAAAGAAATGACTCGGCACACAGGAAAATTGTCTTCAATATCGGCGGAAGCGGATCTCTGAGAGCGAACGACGGTTAGTTGCTCCGCGATCACACTCGCCTCCCTCTCCGCCGGTTCGAACTTTTATTGGAAAATACAAGAAAGACACTGCCCCCAAGATTTGCACCCCGCACCCCCCGGTCCGGCCCCCCGGCAATGATCTGATTTACCCGAATACACAAGTCACAGACTTTGCTGATGACTAATGTCCACCTGGGCGCGACAGCTGTTCCCAAACTGTCTTTTGGTATTCAACAACTCTTTGTTCCCAATTTGTTTATTCCCACTCTGTGATTGAATTTAGCCTTCGCCCCCCTTGCTTTGACGTGATTACTCAAGAAAAGGCCCTCCGCCCAAACGGCCGACACCTCTGCGCTGAGCACGTCTAGACATGCCCAAATTAACCGAAACTTTAAACATGATACAATTTTGTTCGTAGATTTCTCTATCAAAAATGCTGCCCATAACAGGCGCAAGACACAAGCGCCACGGGACTGTCCAGCAACGACAGTCAAATGGCGCCGACATTCCTCCCGGGCAAAAACAGTGCTGGTATATCCATGCTGCCGAGAAGGCGCAACCACCAAGCACAGAGTTTCCTCCTTGATGAATGTCGTGGCCAAAAAATGCTGAAAAAAGTCCACATCAGGTCCACACAACGTAACAACAAACACAAAGTGACAAAACAAACCAAAAAAAGCAAGGCTCACAAGAGCACTTGCCGACGCCTGCCTACTCGGGCGAGATGGCTTTATAATCAATAAAATAATCATTAGCCTACCGTGCATGGTTTTGGACTGGGAGGAAACTAAAGTACCCAGAGAAAGCCACTCAAGCAATGGGTCGCAGATCCGACAGGAGGCGGGGGACAGGGGGGGGGTCCGGTCGCACGAGCCCACCGGGGTGTGGTGGGAGCCCAACCAGAAGCAGAAAGTCCCACCAAAGGGTTGTTGACTGGCCAGCCTTGAATTCAGTTGCAATTCTGTGGCATTACCCAAAGTGCGGCTCGGACGTAAAAACCATCGAGTTGGACCCAATCCAAAAAAAAAAGTGCTTTTTCAAAGGCTGCCTTTCACTTTTGGCAGAACCGCTTAGGAATCAATTCAGGGGCTTCTTCCTTTTATTGGACTTAACTGCAGCATTTGATACAGTGGATCACAGTATTCTGCTGACTCGTTTACAGCACTTGGTGGGCATTGGCGGCAGTGCTCTTGAGTGGTTTGGGTCCTATTTAGCTGACAGAACCTTTTGTGTCAGCCTTGGCTGCTCTGAGTCACGCACTGCTCCCCTGTCATGTGGTGTTCCACAGGGCTCAATTCTGGGGCCTCTGCTGTTCTCGCTGTATCTGCTCCCATTGGGTTCCATCTTAAGGAAACATGGTATTCCCTTCCGCTGCTATGCAGATGACTGCCAGATCTATGTCCCACTGAGCAAGAAAGACGCCTTCTCATTAAGGCCACTCCTATCCTGTCTGGAAGAAATCAAAACCTGGATGGCACTAAATTTCTTGAAATTCAATGAAAAGAAGACAGAGGTGATATTGTTTGGTCCCAGTGGCTCTTGTACATTCCATCCTGTAGACTTGGGCCCCCTGTGTCCTTATCTTAAGTGAACAGTCTCAAACTTGGGCCTTAAACTGGACAGTGATTTCAAACTTGATCGGCAAATTGGTGCCGTTGTTAAATCCAGCTTCTTTCATCTTAGACAGCTGGCCAAAATAAAACCTCTCCTCTCACATGAACACTTTGAGACAGTAATTCATGCCTTTGTCACATCCCGGCTCGATTACTGCAATGCCCTTTACTTTGGAGTCCGCCAGTCCTCCATTAAGCGCCTTCAGCTGGTCCAGAATGCCGCTGCCCGCCTCTTGACTGGTACTCGTAAGAGGGAGCACATAACTCCTACTCTGGCATCCCTTCACTGGCTCCCCATACATTTTAGAGTTATTTTCAAGATCCTCTTATTTGTTTTCAAATCTCTGAATAATCTCGCGCCACCTTACCTCTCTGAGCTCATCCGCCCCTACACACCTGCCCGGCGCCTCAGGTCTGTGGACCAGACATTATTAGAAGTACCAAGAACTAAACTGAGGCTCAGAGGGGATCGAGCCTTTTCTGTTGCTGGTCGCTCTCTCTGGAATGACCTCCCACTGAACATTCGGCAAGCCTCCTCGCTGCCCATCTTCAAAACCCTCCTCAAAACTCACTTGGATTCTTTGGCATTCGACTCAGCATGACTTAGATTTGTTCTTGGTTTTACTGTTTGGTGCTTTCTACCGCCTTTATTACCGATTTGTCTTACTGTTTATTGTGCATGTTAAATTGCTCCATGTACAGCACTTTGTATGCAGCGATGGCTGTTTGAAAGTGCTCTCTCTATAAATACAGTTGACTTGACTTGACTTTTTCACATCGGGTATGATAGGTTGGTCCCCCCTCTCACCCACCCCTTCAATAAATGAATTTGTCATGTACATACAGTGTATCTAATTTGGTATTCTTCTGGTGTCGTGATCTAAAACACCGAAGCGTGACAAAAGCCCAACAACCCCCCCCCCCCCCCCCCCCTCTGGATCTGCTTGGAATCCAGATCTCGTCTCAGTGTCCTCACGAATGTACTTGGTGCGAAATCTCGGGCTTTTTATAGTCGCACACGGAGCTGCTCAAGCTCTGACGCGATGCCGTTGGGGGGGAGGCATCAAGTATTCGGGCCCCGATCCGGCATGTTGTCGGAACACACCCGAGCGACAAGCCGTCGCTTGACTCGGGTGTGCCGGAGCAGGGACGGAGACGGCCGCCTACCTCTGCGCCATCTACAGATGGCCGACATAGATAGCTAGCTACTAAGAATAGATGGCTTCTTTTTTTGTGGAGTAAACAAGAGATGATCTGCTCCCGGAATGGAGTCGGGGATGGCCAACCGATGCACCGGCTCACGCGCCGCAGTCACCCAAACGATTTGGACAATTTGAAGTGAAAGCAAGCGTCCGACCGGATGCGTAGTCATTTGCCGGGCGATGACTGGATTGCTTCGCCCCCTTGCCGCCCGGAACAAGGCGGGCGGGAGCTTTCCGACGGCAAAGCATGTCCCGAGTTTCTGCGTGTGCTGACGATGAGCGCTCGCGCTCCCCCGCGAGCAGCAACAGGTGCACATGGGAGAGCGCGCGGGGAGGGGGGGGGGCTGTTGGGAGGGAAGGGGCGCGGCCTCGGGGGCCCTCCCACCGGCCCCTTTTTCGGGCCATGAGCCTGACCCTCGGCCCCCCGCTTGACGGCAGTCAGTCGGTCAGTGCGGAGCACGGCGTGAGCGCCCCAGGACGAGAGCTCGTGTCCCCCCCTTCTTGTTGATCTCTTTTCAGCGGCCACCATGACGACGCTCGAGAGCCACATGACGTACACCATCCACCACGAGCAGACCTACATGACCCAGGAGGATGACTGGGACCGCGACCTGCTGCTCGACCCTGCCTGGGAGAAGCAGCAGAGGAAGGTACGCGCCTCTACCGTCTCTGTGTGCGCCCGCGCGCCATCTGTGTTTGTGTGTGTGAGAGCCAGAGGTAGAGAGAGAGTTTTCAAATCCCCTTCATTTCTTTCTTTCTTGATTTCAAACGTGTTCGCCAATGACGTGTTTGTCTTGCTGGTCGTGGTGCCAAGTCGTGGCCGTGAGGATATTTTTGGTCTTGGAACTGTCTCAGTGTTGTCTTTCACTTGGCCCTCCTCCTCCTCCCCCCCTGCCCCAATCCACCCCCGCCCCCCCTTCCTAGGGGTTTTCTAAATATAATCGTGTCTTCGGCCTCTGTCGGCCTAAAACTTCACTCAACTTCGATTTGTTATTTTTTTTCGCCCCCCCCCCCCCCTTACCGGTGGCCAATTAGCACACCTGTGACCCGCTCCTCCCTCGAATCGGGCGCTTGTGACATCACCCTGACAGACTTGTTTCTGGCACCAGACTCAAATTGGCGCAACCGCAAGCCGCTCCCGACTCGAGTGAGGCGTCGGTGACGTCACGGCCCGAGCTGGGGGAGTATCCGAGGCTAGGAGGGGGCTTTGCATGTTCTGCTTGCCGTTGTGGATGAGATGAGCCAAAGTGGCTAAGAGACGGCGGCGGGTGGTTTCACTTCCTGCTAAGACCACTCGCCATCTCGCCTCCTCGCTCTCCGAAATGTCCCGATCCAAACCGCCCGCCGCCGACTCTCCAGCTCCCTCCGTCTTGGTCCGTCCCAAAGTTGGGGAGGACCGTCGCACCAAGGGAAGCTCCCCGCCGCCGTGTTTGTTTGGTTTTGAGGGGAAGCCGGTTGAGCGGGCAGTCACGGGTAATCAATCCACCAGTAAGTAGACCAGGAGTCCAGGACCCGGCAGTCCTCCTTCAAGTGACGTAGACCTCGTGAAGAGGTGGGTCGGCTGGGTGGGGGGAGGGAGGCGGGCAGGCTGGTGGCGAAGTGACCTCATCGCAAGAGTTGAGAGAGCAACAGGTGCGAGCCGCCGAGGGTGGAAGGCAAGCTTTCAGTGTGAGGGCTGACTTCATCGGGCCTTTTGCAAGTAGCTAGCTAGCGGGAGTGCTTGGGCACGCTCGTCATCCCCCCCGATCCATCCCTTCCTCTTCGAGCTTGCCTCAGGAATCTCGCCTTCTCAGCTGTCCGCCGGTGTCCCATAGCGACCCGATTTAGCTTGGATGCACCTTGTCTACGCACACGCGCTACTTGGCCTAGTGGCCTGAGAGGCCCGCATGAGGAGTCTGTCTAAATTTGGTCATGCGTGGCAAAAGGAGCCCCGCACCTGCCAGGACCCCCGGCTGGCCGCCCTCCCGGGGGGGGGGGGGGTGGCGCACATCAAATGCGAGCGGCGCCCTGAGAAGTGACCTCAATTCGGTGTCGGGTGACCCGCAGAAACGGCCGTCGAACTGTCAAACGTTTCGCTTGATCAGACGGGTCCCCTCGGTGACGAAAAAGTCCGCTCAAGCGGTGGCTCTTTTGAAGGCAAGCGTGTTTGGATGACGTTTTAAGGTTAGCGGCGGGGTCCCAAGGAACCGGTTCGCTGGGCGGTCCTGCCGATGTTCCACGCGCGCGAGCCTTCACGCAAACTCGGACCTGCTCACAACGGCCAAAGCGGTCTCATGCCCGTCCAGATCCTAAAAAGTTACCGGATGTCGATGAGTCACAACACAATTCAAATCGCCGCCTCTGTATCAAGACGCAGCAAATCACTGAGTAGAAAATTAAGTCCAGCTCGGGTTTGTGACAGTGAAATCTGCAATCATTAGTCTTGCACGTTGCCCTCTCATAAATCCTAGAAAATAGAAACATTTGCAGGGGCTCGCAAACGACGCCCATGTTTGGACTTCCTGAAAGCAGCGGTCCGCGCGTCGTCGCCTTCAAACAACAACCCTCGGTCGCACGACTGAAACTGGAAGCTAAGTGGGAATGGTGTGGTGTCCCGTTTGGAAATTCATCTTGTGTGAAAAGGAAGGAATGAGTCCAGAGAGAGTTCACGTGAGAGGGTTGCAGCGGTGCACAATTGCTCCTGCGCGCACTTTAGAGGGAAGACCACTTCCCGCGCGGAACATACGCTAATGGCGAAACCACAGACATAGAAATTTGATGGAGGCATCTCGGATCAGCACGCGCGTGCCTGTTCTGAATCCGGTGCTGTGCGCGCCCGCGCGCGGCAGACTTTCACAGCCTGGTGTAACTCGCACCTGAGGAAAGCCGGCACGCAGATCGAGAACATTGAGGAGGATTTCAGGAATGGCCTCAAGTTGATGTTGCTTCTGGAGGTCATATCAGGTAAGCGCGGCCGGCAGGCCAAAAGCCGGGCCGAGGCGCTCGCGTCCCGACGGCCCGGCTGACGTTGCGTGCGTGCGCGGGCAGGCGAGAGGCTCCCCAAGCCGGACAAGGGAAAGATGCGCTTCCACAAGATCGCCAACGTCAACAAAGCTCTGGACTTCATCTGCAGCAAGGGCGTGAAGCTGGTGTCCATCGGCGCCGAGGGTGAGCGGACTGCCGCGCGTCGCCGTCACCCCCCTGAGACTCGAGGATGACAAAATGGACATGACCTGTGCGTGTGCCCTCCCAGAAATTGTCGACGGCAACGTGAAGATGACCCTGGGAATGATCTGGACCATCATCTTGCGCTTCGCCATCCAGGACATCTCTGTCGAAGGTGCGTCTGCGTCTACGCGCGTGCGTGCGTGCGGACCCCGCGCGGGGGAATCTTGAAGCGCCGCTCGGCCGCAAGTCCAACGAGGAGGAAATGGAAGATTCTGCGTGCTAGCTGTTAGCTTCTCCGGTCACGGCGTTGCGCTCGCAAACTCTTCTGCTTGCGGTGAAGGACTCGGGACCTGTGACGCCAACACTCAAGAGGCCCACTCGCTCCTCCGTTTGTCGTCGGCAACGGTGCCAGTTTCCTAATTGGCCGTTGTTCCGCCTCGCATCGCGCCGCACGCTCACCGAGCCCACCCGCGACCAAACTCGGAGGCTCGTCCAGGCCGGCCGGCCCGTCCGACGCGTTGCCGTGTCGGGCAGCGGGTCCGCTTCACCGAGACGCCTCGGGAAAAGTCAAGTGGTTGTTGAACACGGTGGCGCGTGGGCTTCACGTGGCACGACGGACGTTTGAGCGCCCGCTTCCCGCAAGTTATGCAGCCACGCTGCTTCGCCGGATGACAGCCCGAGTAACCCTTTCTCATACCCGCACCGAGCTACTCTGTCAATTGTGGCGTCCGACGGACGGGTGCGTCGCGCGCTAGTTAGCTAGCCAGCAGGCTAAGCACACGCTGTCGCGGTCACATGGGCCGAGTGACTTGCAGGTTGAGCTTTTATAATTTTCCAAGTAGATGGGGATAATCTCCGATATGGCAGCGTGGGGCTTTCGCCGACTTTGACCGCCGATTGTCAAATTGTGCGTATCCCGCTTTCAAGTGAAGAGCTGTGCGTATGCACGTGTGCGTTGGTGTAGAGACGTCCGCCAAGGAGGGTCTGCTGCTGTGGTGCCAGAGGAAGACCGCTCCCTACAGGAACGTCAACGTACAGAACTTCCACATCAGGTGGGTCGCCGAGGGTATCCGTCCCCTTTCGGTCCCGTGCCGCTGCCCTTTTGGTGTCCATCCCTGATGGTTTCCTCCTGGTCTTCCGCCGTCTCAGTTGGAAGGACGGCCTGGCTCTGTGCGCCCTCATCCACAGACACAGACCCGACCTCATCGACTACTCCAAACTGAGAAAGGTGCCTCCTTCCTTCCTTCCTTCCTTCCTTCCTTCCTTCCTTCCTTCCTTCCTTCCTTCGCTTGTTGGTGGAGCTCCTCCCTGCAGGAGAGTTGAAAAGAGTCTGCACTCCTCTCAGGCCGTCTCTTGTCACAGTTGAGGTTTGTCGCCCGCAGGACGATCCAATCGGCAACCTGAACACAGCCTTCGAGGTGGCTGAGAAGTTCCTGGACATCCCGAAGATGTTGGACGCCGAAGGTGAGCGTTGGCGTCGGGACTCTGTCCATCACGATGACGCGTGTCCTTGTCGGTGGCTCGAGCGAATTGCGATCGGCGCAGCAGGCCTTACGCGGTGCCGTCCGGCCGAGGGAGAAGGTCGTCTCGGTGCTACTTACCAGATCCGCTCTGTCGACGCCTTCCCGCCCAGGAGTCCTGCTGGCTTGGTGGCGATTGTATTTCTTGTCCTTGTGTCCGGAAGTACATCCCGTGGCATCTGTCACCTAACAAACGTGTCGCGAGGGTCAATAGGCTAACTGCGGATGTGGCCCTTCAGACATCGTCAACACCCCCAAACCGGACGAGAAGGCCATCATGACCTACGTGTCCTGCTTTTACCATGCCTTCGCCGGTGCCGAGCAGGTACGCTTTTGTCGCCGGGGACCTTGTCGCGCGCTCGCGGGCCGCCACGTCTGACCGATCCCGTCCGGCGCGGGCAGGCCGAGACGGCCGCCAACCGTATCTGCAAGGTGCTGGCGGTCAACCAGGAGAACGAGAAGCTGATGGAAGAGTACGAGAAGCTGGCCAGCGAGGTGAGAAAGGCCCGCTCGCGTCGTCCCGCGCGCTTTTGGTCTCGGGCCACCCTCGAGCGCGCAATGCCTTGTGGGCCGAGCACAGCTTCTGGAGTGGATCCGCCGCACCATCCCCTGGCTGGAGAACCGCGCGGCCGAACAGTCCATGCGCGCCATGCGACAGAAGCTGGAGGACTTCCGCGACTACCGCCGCGTGCACAAACCGCCGCGGGTGCAGGAGAAGTGTCAGCTGGAGATCAACTTCAACACCCTGCAGACCAAACTCAGGCTCAGCAACAGACCCGCCTTCATGCCCTCCGAGGGCAAGATGGTGTCGGTGAGCGCACGGCCCCGCACGCGCGGCGAGCGCGAGCGAGGCACGAGTCAATGGCGGGCGGCGTTTCGGTCCCGCAGGACATCGCCAACGCCTGGAAGGGTCTGGAGCAGGTGGAGAAGGGCTACGAGGAGTGGCTGCTCACGGAGATCCGTCGCCTCGAGAGGCTGGACCACCTCGCAGAGAAGTTCAAGCAGAAGTGCACCATGCACGAGTCGTGGACCGCCGGTCGGTGCCCGTCGATTTGCGGCCATCAGTGTGGCGATGACTCGTGACCGGAGCCTGGCCTTGCCCCGCGCGCTTTCAGGTAAGGAGGACCTGCTCTCCAGGAAGGACTACGAGTCGGCGTCTCTGATGGAGATCCGAGCGCTGATGAGGAAGCACGAGGCCTTCGAGAGCGACCTCGCCGCTCACCAGGACCGTGTGGAGCAGATCGCCGCCATCGCGCAGGAGCTCAAGTAAGACCGAGACCTCGGCCCGCCTCCGGCGTTCTCGCCGTCATTCTCCGTGTCGCGCCTCAGCGAGCTGGACTACCACGACTCCGCCGTGGTCAACGCCCGCTGTCAGGGCATCTGCGACCAGTGGGACAACCTGGGCACTCTGACCCAGAAGAGGCGTGACGCTCTGGAGGTACGGAAACCCGCCCGAGGTCCGCCGTGGCCGCCGTCTCCGCTAACGCGGGCGGCGCCTCCCCGCAGCGCGTGGAGAAGCTGTGGGAGACCATCGACCAGCTGTACCTGGAGTTTGCCAAGAGGGCGGCGCCCTTCAACAACTGGATGGATGGCGCCATGGAGGACCTGCAGGACATGTTCATCGTCCACAGCATCGAGGAAATCCAGGTGTGCCACCAACGCCGCGCGCCGTCCGTCGTTCCTATTCTCGCAAGGCTGAAGGCTGCGTTTCCTTGCCACCGCCGCAGAGTTTGATCACCGCCCACGACCAGTTCAAGGCCACGCTGCCCGAGGCCGACAAGGAGCGCATGGCCACGCTGGGCATCCACACGGAGATCGTGAAAATCGCTCAGACCTACGGAATCAAGCTGTCCGGCATCAACCCCTACACCAACCTGACGCCCCAGGACATCGGCACCAAATGGGACACGGTGAGCCGGCGGGCGGGCGAGCGGCGTCCGGTCAGGTCACGCACTCTTTGTGATGGCCCGGGTGTCGGTGTGCAGGTCAAACACCTGGTGCCCCTCAGAGACCAATTGCTGCAAGAGGAAGTGGCCCGACAGCAGGCCAACGAGCGGCTCAGGCGCCAATTTGCCGCCCAAGCCAACATCATAGGACCTTGGATACAAACCAAGATGGAGGTAAGGGCCCAAATTGGATAGTTTGATGGAAAATCGACGCGGTCTGAGCCCTGAAACTCCAGGGCTGAAAACTGAGGCCCGATCCTTTTTCCATCTTCGGACGTGAGGTCGTTTTTGCTCCCAAGCAATCTCATGCATTGATTGGCCGTTGCCGTGACATCTTGGCCATGTCATGGAACTTTCTGCTGCCCCCTCCCACCTCCCCCGCTCCGGTGTAGGAAATTAGCCACGTGTCTGTGGACATTGCCGGCTCTCTGGAGGATCAGATGAACAGTCTGAAACAGTACGAGCAGAACATCATCAACTACAAGTCCAACATCGACAAGCTGGAAGGCGACCACCAGCTGAGCCAGGAGTCGCTCATCTTCGACAACAAGCACACCAACTACACCATGGAGGTAACGTGCGCACAAGGCGGCTGCGGTGGGCCCGTGGGCGGGGCATGGTTTTTTTCTTTTGTTTTGTTTTCCTTGTCCAGTCCACTAAGGTCCCACTTGATCCTCTGCAGCACATCCGTGTGGGTTGGGAGCAGCTCCTCACCACCATTGCCAGAACCATCAACGAGGTGGAGAACCAGATCCTGACCCGTGACGCCAAGGGCATCAGCCAGGAGCAGCTCAACGAGTTCAGGGCCTCCTTCAACCACTTTGACAGGGTGAGGCGTGTGTGTCGGACGCATGCGGTGGACGTTCCATTGATTGATTGATTTAAAAAAAAAAACAACATTTAACAAAGCGATGGGCCAGGTCACTTGCAGGTACAGTGAAACTCCTCTAGAATGAAACCTACATGGGCGAAAATATGTGAAAAACTCTTCATGCATGAACACAATTCCCATTCTCCTGCCCCCCATACGACGAAAACCCCCGTTGCGTTATACGAAAAAAATTTCTCTGCTCCAGCCTCGCAAAGACGTTCACTACAACAAAGTCTTATCCAACAGCGACCTCTACTGCTTTGTTCGGAAACGGCAGCAGCAACCACCACACTGGTTTACAGAGTGAACGATGTTTATTTCGGTCACAGCTGCGAGTTTCCTGGACTCAACATGCTCATAGCTGCTCTGCCATTGGCTTACCGAGCATCATCCTGGCCTCCAATTGGCCAAGAGGGACCTCACTGTCTATGTGTGTAGATACTGAAGCTAGATCCGTAGCATCCGATTAGCTGCTCAGAGTAAATTGCTTATGGCTCGACTGACATTCAAATAAAGGAACGATTCCTCGAATGCTTTACTCGTTATCATGCTAAAAACAGCCACGGGACGAAAACCTTATGCTAACTGGAGCGCTAATGAGAGAGAAGCGCTCCAGTTAGCGTAAGGTTTTTAGCCTTCGAGAGCTAACTATGGCCATCGAGGACTACGAAGCGTCCCGTGGCTGGCTTAAAAGTTCATTGCATGCCAGGAAGTATTGGTTAGTGTTAGATTCAGACGAGGATGGACGTTGCATTGCTAAAATGGCTCCAAAACGGACGTTTTGATGTCAAGCAGTTAAGACAAGAAGAGCTCTGATGCTGGAAGAGAGGGTAAAGTGATCAAAATGAAAGACGGAGCAAGCAAAATTAAAGACATTATCCAAGAAATTGATCTAAGTGAAAGTGAATGCTGATCGTAAATTTCGCAATTTCTTTCCCTTTTTTCTTTCTACACTGACAATATGAAGTGTCAAATAAGTGTGTGCTCATACTTATGCACTATTGGAATAAAAATAGAGTACACATACGTTTGTGTGTGTGTGTGTGTGTGTGTGTGTGTGTGTGTGTGTGTGTGTGCTTACATCTGAGATCAAATTTGCTACAGTGAAAAAACCCCTGTTGTGAAAAATTCCTTGCTGCAAACATGATTTCGTTGTAGAGGAGTTTCACTGTATTTGTCTTTTGTAGAAAAGAAACGGTATGATGGACCCAGACGACTTCCGCGCCTGCCTCATCTCCATGGGCTACGACCTGGTGAGCCTCACCCAGCGCACTGGACTGCTTTAGCCATGTGTCTCTTTTCAATCTATGGTTTACTTGCAACAGGGAGAGGTTGAGTTTGCCCGCATCATGACCCTGGTGGACCCCAACAACACTGGCGTGGTCACCTTCCAAGCCTTCATTGACTTCATGACCCGAGAAACTGCTGAGACCGACACCGCTGAGCAAGTCATGGCCTCCTTCAAGATTCTGGCTTCAGACAAGGTACGCGCGCATTGATGAGCATTTACGATTGGCCAGCGCCGTTTGTCAGCGCTCGATGAAATGGGTGAGCGGCAGGCCACGGTGACTTGTTGGGACCGGCCCCAAGTCGGCCCTCGGGTTTATCCCGAAGCTTTCGGCTGGTGCTCAAAGCGACCGTATTTGCTATATTCAATATTCGCTTTTGACTTGGTAAAATTTGTTCCGTGACAACTGACATTTCGTGACACATTTCGGGAATGGATTCAAATTCCATCAAATCAACGGATACATTTTTGGATCCTCCCTCCAAAAGTGGGCTGAGTTTCGCCATGTTTATTGACCTCCGCTTGTCTATTTCCACTGAACTGAGTTCACACGCACAAACTAATGTATTTGTGTGTGTGTGTGTATATATATATATATATATATGAGTGTGTGTGTGTGTGTGTACACACACACACACGTACACACAGTGTATGCATGAATAAAAATCCACTGTGGCATTTTCACCGGCAAGACAAAAAATGAGGTGAAAACGCCACAGAGAAGTCAATGTCTTCAAACTCGTATCGCTCAGCCAGCGGCAACGTAAGATGGCCGCCGCCGGCGTCACGCCTCTTGACGGCAAGCCCAAAGAGCAAGATTCCTTGCGGATCCAGTCTGCGCACAACGTAAAGCAACGTTGCTTTGAATGGACATGTTTCCAGAGGCGCTGATATGACCAACTACTCTGGTCGGTATTACATTTTCAAAAACCCGAATCGACATGGCCGCTCGAATATTGCTCAGATTTGAGTTTTGAAAGGGTTATTGACTGCATGTCAACGTAGCCGAGGATTGTGAAATGAGCAACTCCTGGTCGATTTCATCAACTTTTCCACATCCCTCAATTTGAACTTTGAAAAACTTTGCAACGAGCAATATACAACTAACCCCGACGTGAGACAAGAGTCACCCTATGCGACCGAGCACTGAGAACGTTCCCCCCCCCCCCCCCCCAACTCAGAACTACATCACAGTGGAAGAACTCCGCCGCGAGCTTCCGCCCGAGCAGGCCGAGTACTGCATCAGCCGCATGACGCGCTACGTCGGCCCCGACAGCTCCGCCGGTGCCCTGGACTACATCTCCTTCTCCAGCGCCCTCTACGGCGAGAGCGACCTGTGAGGCCCGCCGGGAGGCGTGGCCACTCCAGCAACTTGTCTTTGTTGTACCGCCCATTTACACACACGCACACACACGCACACACACAATGCCCCACGGCGGGTCTGGAGGAGGGATGAGAGCAGCGACGTGATCAGAAGTCAAGTGTTGTGGGTAGCTCCAGGTGTAAATAAAGCAGCACAGGGAATGACGACAAGTGGATCCTCCTTTTTTTTTTTTTTTTGTGTGTGTGTTTTGGGAGTCTTAACGAGATGTGGTTGGAAGGTTTCTGACGGGCTGATGTGTGACCTTCGACTGTGCTCCCTCCTCCACCGCCCCCACTAAAATCCACATCAAAGCTTTTGGAAACAACAAAACTTGAAATAAAACCTTGTCAGATTTGAACCATCACTGCACAACGCCGTGTCTTGCTTCTTCCTTGAGCCGTGCGCGTGTGTGCTGATTTAGCCCACCAAGCAACGGTATAATATTTCTTGCATTCATGATACAGTTTTCTTTAAATTGCTTGACGGAAATGTATTTTCTCACATTCACTCGTCTTTATTTTGTACATACAGCTTTGGAAAAAAAAACAGTGACGCGACTTTGTCACTTTAACAGCTTTTGGTGGTCGGTAGGGTGTGTCCCCTCCATGTCCGTCGCCTTACCGTGGTGGAGGGCTCTGTGGGTCCCGATGATCCTGGGAGCCAAGGTGGGAGGGTCACCCATGGCTAATGGGGACCAGAGAAGCACAGCTCACAGACCCCTCGGATGGTCTAAAATGAGCATTTTGGCCTTATTTATTTGTAGAAAATGGTCAAAATACCCCAAAACAGGTCCAGGTGTCTTTTTCTTTTGGGGGGGGGTCGTCTTATCTTAACTACTGATTACACCTAGATGCAATTATCATCATTTGGAGCATTTATTGGTCAAAAATGGTCAAAATACAAAAAAATAAAAAAGTACTTCAATAAACTTGTAGATCAGGGGTTGGGAACCTTTTTGGCTAAGAGAGCCATGAAAGCAAAATATTTAGAAATGTATTTCAGTGAGAGTCGTGTGTGTGTGTGTGTATGTGTATGTTCCCGCAGGGTATTTTGATGCGAACGCGTGTCAAAGTGCCGCTTTACATTCGATCGTTTCATCGATGGTATTTTGTCATTGCAAATTAGACACACCACAGAAGCCGTTCTCTCCACAAAGGCGAATCCTTCAGTCCATTCGTCCTGAAGTCTACCATACTCATCTTTTTTTCTTTTCGCCATCTTATTCGTCAAAGGATTAGCTTTGAGCTAATGCTCAAAGCTACGGGCCGATTCATGTTTACCCAAGAAGGGCCAACGTAGGCCAGTATCATCTAATTAAAATTGCTCCTGCCGCCAACTGCGGCCCTGAACAGGACATGAGCTGTGAAAAATCGATGGATTGATTAAAGAAGCGAGAATATTTTGTTTTATCTGTGAGCCAGATGCAATCATCAGAGCCACAGCCGACTCGCGAACCATCGGTTCCCGACCCCCGTTCTCGATCATCAGATTTATTTTTGAGAGACGTCTTTGAAAGGAATGATCTTTTTCAACATTTTTTTTCCTCATCCACCCATCTGTTCATTTTCAAAATGCGCAACATGGGCCTTTAGGACTCAACTTTGCCTTGCGCATGCACGTGCTCGTGTCAGCATGTAAACAAACAAGTGCTCTGTCCGAGCATTTTTATTTATTTCGGGAAGCACAATCAAGCATGTTTATTGATTTGTGGAAACATGTTCCCGGCAAGTGGCAAGAAGTACTCGTCAGACGTTGTACTTGTGACATTCACAAAGCTGCGCCATCGCTACACCAACAAGCACTCCCCATCCTGTCCCAAAGCCACGCCCATACCCGAAAACAACCAATCACTGCAGAGCAGGTGGCATCACGTGTCACGACGGGAAGCGAGCGATGACTCATAGTGACGATGTGAATGTCGCGTCGCTGATGGCCGTGCTGTAGTTTGCGTCATGAGGCGTTTGTGTTCACATGCTGAGTGGGTATGTACAACAGTGACACGGTGTTGACAAATTAAAAAAAAAAAAGCGAGCTTTGTGTGCCCCCCCGCCCTGCGTCCTGGCTGCATCTAGCCTATCAGAGAGCTGCGTCTAGTGAGGTCCACGTTGCTGGCGCTGAGTCCCCGACACTCCGACAGGCACGAGTTGGTATCCTAAAAAAAAAACGGTTAAATAGTGTGTGTGACCAAAAACTCTTTCACTCGTGCATAGATTTTCAGTATTGCAAAATTTTGGCTGGCGTGTGGGCGTTTCGGGAGGGTGGGACAACATGTTTCAGGCGTGAGGCCGTATGCAAATTTTTTCAATGGTGTGTGAGCAAGTCATTTTCGGATCGTGTGTTTTGGTCGTGTTGGACAGTGTCTCGTTAAAGTTAAGAGCAATTAGGTTGGGGGGTTCTGTTTTTTCAGTCAAGAGAATTTTTTTTCAACCTAATTGAACTAAAAGACAAAATGTGCACGAGATTGTGTGAGCATTTCTGTCGTGCGCGTGAACTGAAAAACTGTCAGTCGTGTGAACAAGTTTTTGGGTGACATCATGGCGCCGTGATCGCGCCTGGCACACTCGTACTCGTTTTTATTTTTTACGCGAGTTTCAATGGTCCTTCATGCGGCTGGCGTTCTCACCTGCGCTGTCTCCTCCGCGCTCTTGTTAAGGAAGTTGAGGGAGCTGGCTCTCTTCATTCTTTGGGAACAAGAAAAAAACCAAAACGCCATCACATTGGATGCAGGTGCTGCTAGCCTGCTAGCTAGCGACGGCGTGCTAGCGAGCCCACCCGGGGTTGCGCGGCTCTTGCGGGCCGCTGCCTTGAAGCTTCTTGACCAGCATCTCGCTGCTCCTCCTCAGGGCGTCGCGGATCTTCCCGAAGGAGCCGCTGCGGCGAAGGGAGCCGCTCCCGTCCTGCGGGAAAAAACACATTCACGAGTGCGGGCGCGCGCGTGACAGGCTTTCCGTAGTGAGGGTGAGCAGATCCGTTTTTGGGGTAGTGCAGGAGAGTGCATTTCGGTACCATGGGAGGGATTTGGTGCTCGTGTTTCATAGCGCGGGAGCAAATTGTTGTGTTTGCTTGAATTGAGCCGTTATCATTTTGGGGTTCATGTATGGAGTAGATGTGGAGTGCAAGATAAAATACATAAAAATAAGTGGTGCAATGAACGTTTGAGCTTCCTTGTTCTACTCTAGTTTTCTAAATGTAATCTGCAACTACAGTGTGTATTCAATTGTGGTTTCGGTGAACGAGAAGAACTTTTCTGTGAGCATTTCAGTCGGGTGCGTGTGGCGAAATGAGCGCGAGAGCGCATTTCGCTACGGGGGAAGAGTCCCGTGTGGCGTCATATTCCCATTTTTATTGACATTTTTTTCCGGGCTTGGTCGGAAGCGCCAGGACTGACTGACCCCGTTCCACTCGGCCGCGTCTTCGCCCTCGGTGTCCCCTCTGGGGGCGCCGCAGCCGTTTCCGCCGCTGCCGCCTTCCCTGCCGTGCCGGCGCTCTCCCGCGTCCTTGAGGAGTTCCACCACTTTGCTTTGGTTGATGGCGTCAAAGCCCTGAGGGCACGCACGCGGTCAACTTCCTCCGATCGCTCGGCGGGGCCCCTCTTGCGGGGCCGACCTACCTGCTTGCGGGATTTGCCGGCACACTCCTCCAGCGTTTCGGCGGCTTCCAGCTTGCCCTGGCGGCGGTACAGGGCGCTCAGGCTCTTGAGGGTGGTGTTGACTGTGGGGCTGCGAGAAGAACATATCCGTCACCTCGCTCGGACTTTTGCTCTTGCGGATTTAGGTGGCGCGTTTTACTTTAGCCTGTGCTTTTATTTTGAAGGGTGTCGGAAAAGGTGTCGGAAATCATTCGCCGCGAACGTCAAAAGCCGTCGCGCTCTCCAAAGAAGCGCCGACTCCGATGTGCCGAGAAGAGACGCGCTCGACGGTGAAAAAAGATTCGAGTCCCACGGCATAAGACGGCAAACGATTCTTTCGCAGCAGGTAGAGAAGGGAACCGGCTTCGTTTTGAACGTTTGATTGTTCGATTTCACGGCGTTTTATGCGTTGCTGCCATCCACTAGAGCGCGCCAACGCACCAGAAAATAGGGAGCAGCGCCACGTATTGGTCGCCACGTATCGGTGGGGTCTCTTATTTGGAGGCATAGAGCAAGGTTGAAATGCTGACTAAATACACAACGTCAAACGAGAGATTGCAAAGGCTACGCAAGCTGATATTTTAAGGTCGTTCATCCATGGTTTGAATTAGTTTCAAGGGTGTGCAAAACATACCGTTGGGGAGTTATTCATTGGATTTCATGTTTATCTACCGTGTGTTCACACAGGGGCTCTTTAATCAAGGTTGTGAACCGTCAGCTTAAGAGACGTCCTTTGATTCAGCCAGGGATGCGACCCCCCACCCCTCCCCTCAAGAGCACTTTTCAAATCTACTTGTTCACTCCGCAAGGAAGCATTTGACAATTCATTGAGAATGATAAAAGCTACACCCTGGATTGGTCTTTACCGCTGTTCATGCTTATGGAGGCTTGTGGCACGGAGAGATAAAGTCTTTCGCAAGAAACTTGAAAACGCAAGTTCGCAGATGAGCTTCCCTGTTGCCGCTTTGCCGACTGACTTGCTTTCTTCCAAGACGGTAATCATAAACATTTGGATTGGCCTTTTAGTGTCGAACCGAGAGGAATTTCCATGCCTAAAATCACGCCACAGACAGAAACGAAAGAAAGGAGGCCAAGGTCCTCTCTTTGCTTCTCACTACAACAGTAATACGAGTCGTTCTTCACAGAGGATAAAGAACCATCCTCTCTCCGTCCAGGAGAGAGGTCTTGCGAGCGGCGTCAACCACTCACCTGTCCACCTTGCAGGCCTTGTACCAGCTGCCGTATTCCGTGTATGGCCCCGCCTCCTTCCGCTTGCCCTGACCAGAAAAAGTAAACGCGACTCATCCTATTTCAACTCGCCGCGCCACTGTGCCGTGTCGGCCCACCTTGCTCTCTTCTCGCTCCTCGGCGTGCATCCAAATGGGTTTGTTGTCGTCTGCCACACACACACACACACACACACACACACACACACACACACACACACACACACACACACACACACACACAGTCTTTTTCAAACGCCTGTATAGGAGAGCCGGGTCTCTCTCGAGTCGGATAAGCCTCTCACACTGACCCAAAAACCTCTCAGGGTCAAAAGAAAAATCTTCCCAAAACCCTGGCACATGACCGTAAACCAACCCACCACAAATCACTTTAGCAAAACACACACAGACACACCAAAAGAAACACAGCCCCCCCCCCCCTCCAAAAAATGTCACTCACACACCCGAAAAACCCCTCAGGCATTAAAAAGGCTTTACTCAGAGTGAAGTTGAGATTTTTTTTAAGTGTTTTGTGAATGTGAGAGGTGTATGTTTGCAGTGTGTGTCACGGTTCTGTTTTCGGTCTGGCCAGCAGGTGGCATGAGCGGACTTCTGTGCACACCTGCTCCCAATCTATGATTAGTAGACTCAGTATTTAAGGACCCCTCTGCTGTGCACCTGTTGTCGGAGTATTGCCTTTGCCTTGCTGCTTCCTTGCTCATAGACTGCTTTGCTATAGACCTCGTCGTGTTTCGCTTTTGAACTCTCGGTACCGATGGTTTTGTAAGTATGGTTTTTGTTTTGTGATTTGGCTTTCGCTTGCGTGTATTTGCTACATCGTTTTTTGTTTGTCTTCACGGTTCTTATTTTCCTCTCTTTCCTTTTGTGCAAGCGCTTTTTTTTATTTGTTTTTGTGCCCTCTGGTCCTTGTTTTGACCAGCGCTTTATGTTACTTCTTTGGCGGTGCGATTTTTGTATATTAAAACCTTTTTGCTACGGAGACCTTGTCTGGTGTCTACACTTTTGGGATCCCAACTTTATTTGGTTTGCCCGAAACGTGACGGTGTGTGAGCTTTTTGTGAATGTCAACTTTTTGGTGCATTGGGGAGTTGGTTGTTTTTTTTTTCTCCCAGTGAGTGTGACAAGTTTTTGGTGAGAGGATGAGATGGTTTTGCTGTGTGGGCTTTTTGTTTGTTGTGGCCTGTGAGAGGTTTCCCGGTGTGTGTTTTGTGTGAGAGCTTTTGGGGGGTGTGACAAGAGTACTTTGTTTCAAATGTTTTTGAGCGCTTTGGGGTTGTGTCCGAGGCGTTTAGGAGGTGATTTTCTTGTTGTTGAGAAGTCAGTGTTGGTGGAGAGGTTTTTGGCCGCGCGGGAGTTCGAGTCGTCTCCCCGTTCCCAAGAAGGGAAGGAAGGCCTCGTCGGTGGCGACTTACTATTGACGGAGCCAAAATCGCGCTCGTGCGCTCGGGTGAGGATGTCCTTGTAGAGCGTCTCGGCCTCCTTGAACTTGCCCTGCTTGAGGTAGCACGTGGCCTGCGGGCGACACGCGCAGCGGCCTCACTGCGAGCCCGCACCCAACGCAGAAGCAAAGCGCAAGGGCGCAGGCCCACCAAGTTGTTCTTGGTCTTGGCCACGTTGGGATCGTCGGCGCCCAGCTTGGACTGGTAGATCTCCAAGGCGCGGCGGTAGTAGTACTCCACCTCGGCGTACTTGGCCTGGTTCTGGCACAGCAGGGCCAGGTTGTTGAGCTGCTTGGCCACGTCCGGGTGGTACTTGCCCAACACCTGCGGCCGCACGGACTGCCGTCAATGCGCGCGCCCCTGCCAAGCCCCGCCGGTCACGATGGCGGCGGGACCTCGCCGTTAGCAAAAACCAAAAGCGAGCTCCCATACGTCGCCGCACAAGTCAGGCGAAGGAAAACAACAAAAAAAAAAGCATTTTTTTTTTGTTTTGTTTATAGTATGAAGGCCGATCCCGAGATTTCACTGGCCCATCAATATACAGTGATCCCTCGTTTATTGCGGTTCATCGGGACCGAAACCATCCGCGATCAATGAAAATCCGCAAAGTAGCGACCCCCCCCCCCCGTATAGGTACATGTACATGTGTATGACGGGGATGGCAATGGCTAGTGATGAAAAAAGCAGAAAGGGGAGTGGCCTGGACGGGGCGACCAATCACAACAAGTAAGACATCATACACGTCCAATTGCAGAGCTGTTTACAATCGGAAGATGGAAAGACTGATCGGGAGAGCTCGTGAAAACTTGACCATAAGGTACCTGACCCCCCCCCCCCTAAAATTTTCTCAACGGATTTAGACGATTCACAAAAATGATCAATTTAAGAAATAAAATGGCGGATTTCCGCGTATCCGCGGAAAATTGCCATCCCTGGTATGAGGATAAAAAATATTTATAAGGCCAAATTTAATGGGATACATGCGTGTTTGTAGGAATTAACGTGACTTAATGCTGTATATTAATAGATTTAAACATGGATAAGTGAGGTTCGTGTATGAAGAACAAACCACAGTCAACATCTACATGTAGTACTCGGATATGTTGCTCAGTGTTGTTTTGCTGACTTTTACTGCTTCTCACGGACCATTTGCGGACTTCAATTTTTTTTTATTTTTATGAATATGTTTGAAAAAATCCGCGATGCACTGAACCGCAAAATAGTGAGGGATCACTGTGTCATGAAAAAAAATGAAGTCAGAAATTACAGGCAGAACATTGGACTATTTGCCCTTGGGGGGGGGGGGGGGTAGGAGGGTTGTTTGAACGTCATTCCGTTTGTCGTCTTGTGTGCATACAATGCGTTAAAAAAAAGAAATCCGTCAATAATGGGCCCGAACGGCCAAGTCGCTGCATCGGGCAGGCCCGATGACACGGAGTCAAAAAAGAAGCCAACGGCCACGGGTTGTCGCGAGCAAAGTCAGGCGACGCGAGTCGGCCGGTCCTACCTTCTCGCGGATGTCCAGCGCGCGCTTGCACAGAGGCTCAGCCTCCTTGTACTTGCCCCTCTTGCCGTAGAGGACGGCCAAGTTGTTGAGGGTGGCGGCCACCGCCGGGTGGTCCTTGCCCAGCGTCTTCTCCCGGATGGCCAGGGCGTCGTTGAGGAGGTGCGCCGCTTCCTTGTACTTGTTCTGGTCCCTGCGGGCACAGGCGCGCGCCTTAGAAAGTCATGGCAAGGAACGCGCGCGCGCAACCGCGCTCTCCTCGGCGCCGGCCGGCCCACCTGTAAACCAATGCCAGAATGTTGAGCATGGTAGCCACGTCGGGGTGATGGTGTCCCGACGTCTTCTCCAGGTCCTCCAGGGCCTGCTTGCACAGCGGCACGGCCACCTCGTAGCGGCCCTGCGAGGCGTACTGGATCACCAGGTTGTGGAGCGTGCGCAGGCGGGCCGGGATTTCGTAACCGCCCTGCTGCGCCGCCGCCTCGCCGCTGGGCTGAGCTGCGCGGAAAGCAAAGCGTGTGTTTGTCTCGCTCGTTGGGTTTTCTTGGACGAGGCTTTGTCCGCTCTGCGCCGCTGGCAACGCCCCGTCGTCGGCCCGAGGGCTCGGGCCTCACGGGGGACCATCCGCAACCCTTTGAGATGCCACGGTTGGACTCGCGTGAAGTGCTTTTGTGGTCCACTTCATCCGTCAACACCTTTTGTGAAACCGTCTCGTCTACTGAACGCGCAAAGCCAGCTTCCCACGTCCTGTTTGGGGAGCCTCGACATGTTTTTTTAGCAGCGAAAATGCAACTGCCGTCTCTCCCTTGGATTGAGGTGAGCATAGTTGCGCAATGCCAAGACGGCGCCAAGTAATGCCATTGGTTCAGCAGCAAGTCCAGACCAAAGGTAAGACTCTTTTGAGGCCCTGGTGCTTTTCGACAGCTTAGCGGTCAGCGTGGATAATTGCACCAAAAGGAGCGAGGCGCGCGCGCCGCCGTACCTGCCCCGTGGTCGTCGTCGTTGGGAAATAAATCGTCCAGGCTCTCCTTGGACGCGTCCCCGGACGAGCTTCGGTTCTTGTCGTCAGAGGCGCCGGCGTCGGCGTCGCCGTCGTCATCCAGCTTCTTGATGCGGTTCATGAACTGCAGGTGCTCCTTCTCCTCCTCCAGCTGCGCCACGCTCTGCTCGCTGCGCTGCAGCTTGCGCTGCGTGGCCGCCAGCTCGTCGCGCAGCCACTGGTTCTCCTGGCACAGGCGCCGCACCTGAGCGCGCAGCTTCTGCTTCTCCGACTCCACCGCGCTCAGGTGGCCCGACAGGGCGATGATCACCTGGACCCCCAGACGGGTGCTGAGCCCGTGGCCGAGGCGCGGGGGGGGGGGGGGGGGGGAGCCGACGGCGGCTCACCTACCTGAGCTTCTCCCAGGCCCAGCTCAATGGCTTCCATGCTCTTGCGCAGCGCGCCGGACTTTTCCTGCGCGGCGGGCGGCTGAGCGCAGTCCAGCAGCGAGTTGAGGAGTTGGGCGTGCTCGCCGCGCAGCGTCTCCAGGCCCTGCATGACAGCCTTGGTGTTGATCACGATCTCGTCCTGGCTCAGACGCTCCAGGGCTTCTTCTCGAGGGTACACCGCGGTGGACATGGCCAGCTTGCATCAACGCTTGCAAAAAAAAAAAAAAAGCCAAGCAAATACCTGGGTCACGCCGCTTCAAGGCTGTCATAATTCGGTTTGGGACCAAAAGGTGGCACTGTAGGGCTCCCCCTGCAGCTGCACACCTGTTGGTCATTAGGTAATTAGTGCTTTAAAGGGACTCCCAGCCCGACCGCTCATTGTCAGGTCATTGTTGCTCTTTGCTCCTGTCATGTTCGTTTGTTTGCTGTTCCTTTGCTGCTGTCAGGTTGGTTTTGGTCACGGTTCTGTTTTAGCTTCAGTTGCTATTTTTGTTTGCTACTTTGGACTATGATTGTTTTTGGATTTTGTTTTCTCTGTGTTTTATCAATCCACTTCTTCAAATACACCCTGCTCCTCCCTCCTGCCTGCTTTTTGGGGTCCACCACCACCTCGCAAATGTGACAAAGGCTAGCGTCTCGAGACCTTTCAGGGATTTATTTCCACATATATTGCTGTGTCAATCGATATCTCTCGATACAGATAGACTGCACGCTCTCTCTCTCTTTATATGTATATCAAGTCAAGTTCAACTTTATTGTCAAATGCGCTTTATGTGCAACGTACAGCCCAGATGAAGCGCTAAAGCTCCAGATTTGTTTGCATTGCTGTTGTCATCAAACTTGGCGATTTATTTGGACGCCGCGCTGGTTTGGAAGAATCCTGAAGTCATGGACGCGTAAAAGACGGCAAGTCAAAGTGGTTCGTAAGTTTGCCATCGTAATTGAAGTCGAGAAGAACGATGTTAACTCGTCGTTCGCTTGACCATTCGTGGAGAATAAATCCGCTACGAGTTCTTGGAAGACATACGAATGCATTGCTTGTGTTTGTTCCAAATACATGAGAAGGGGACAATGGCAACTGAGGCTCAGAGGGGATGGAGCATTTTCTGTTGCTGGTCCCTCTCTCTGGAATGACCTCCCACTGAACATTGGGCGAGCCTCCTCGCTGGCCATCCTCAAAACTCACTTGTATTCTTTGGCATTCGACTCAGCATGACTTGGATTTGTTTTGCTGTTCGGTTCTTTCTACCGCCTTTATTACCGATTTGTCTTACTGTTTATTGTGCATGTGAAATTGCTCCATGTACAGCACTTTGTATGCAGCGATGGCTGTTTGAAAGTGCTCGAGAAATACAGTTGACTTGACTTAATGGGGGGACATCCATCCTCGTGAGGCGTGTTAGCTTGATTGACTTTCAGCGCGACGACGATGCTCGTGGAGGTGCCGCGCGCCCGCCGCCGCGGGGCGTCTCGCCCGCCGATGAGGACGATGAAGCGCGACACAATCGCGACTCCTCGAAAACATCAAGGCGGGGGACGAAAGAGCGGCCCCTACCGTCGGCTGCCGCGTCATCCCGCACCTGGCCGCAATGCGCCACTCGGCTTCCCCGACGCGCGCAGCAGAGCCAGCCGATGACTGGACGGACGTCATCGAAGCGGACCTGGCCGCCATTTCATCATGACACCGCCTCCATCCTCGCAATAGAGCGGCTCAGAACAAGTGCGCACTTGCGAAACGTTTTCCTTGAGCGACCGCGCGTCTCGAGAATAGCCTCGTTTCCTCCGCGAGACCGAGATTGGAAAAGGGAGACGGTACCAACCTGCATGTAACAATGCGGGCGAACACAGCCGCGACGTTGCGATGCGCCGCAGCGACCCCGGCACACACGCGTCAAGATCCGCATGCGTCACACCGAAAGCCACTTCCGGAGTCTTTCAACATAAAACCGATGACGAACGCGACGTGACGACCGAATCCGAGTCCGGCCAATTAATCAGCGTCAAGCTCGTCGACTGTACACTTTGTGAGATCGTTTTTTGTTCGTCATATGATATGACAAATAAATATATACGGATGACTCGCATCATTTATTTTGTTGTGTTCGGCGCAACCGTCAGCATACAGTGGAGCCCCACGGATTCGCATAGCCCCCCCCCCCACCATATTTCCTGCAAAACGCATATCCAATGCTTGTCAGCGTTTTCTGTAGGATTGTCTTTTTTTTTTTTTTTTTTTGCTCATGCATTCCTCCCCATGACGATGATTATTTTGGGGCAGGTGCACAGTCGCTCTCATGTCTCAGCACTTTGAAACAGTAATTTGTGCCTTTCGTCACATCCCGGCTGGATCACTGGAACACGCTTTACTGTGGAGTCAGCCAATCCTCCATCAAGTGTCTCCAGTTGGTCCGGAATGCCGCCGCTCGCCTCGTGACTCCTGTACTCTAGCATCCCTTCATTGGCTCCTTTTGAAGATCCTATTCTATTTGTTGACATCATGACCCAAGATGGCCGCTTGTGCGCCAGTGTGTTCGGCGACGCTCCTGCCATTTCGGGTTTTTTTACTTTTCGCAATGCTTGTTACCTCCCTAGCAGCGTCTCGGTTGGTTTATGATCGCCGATCGTTGTTATTGATTCAACAACACGTCGGAGATTCGGCCGCGTTTTGGCAAGACGGTGGTGAAAAGACGCTACCTCCGTTCTTGGCTAACCTGCCGGCTAATCTCTTCCGCGTTCGCTCGCCCCCTTCACAGAAGCGCCGCCGCCGCCGTCGCCGCCGCCGCGGCAAACGTAGCGGTCAGCTCGTGAAGCTAAAACGGGATCTGAGACACACTTCGATCGCTCCGGCGTGGTGTGCCCTCAACCCCGTCGCCTCGTGCTTGCTAACAGTCGTTGGCTCTCCCATCGCGCCACGGCATTTCTACCCTCCACGCCTTTCTCGGGGAGGAATCCAGCGAAAGCTTTTGAGGGAATTCCCCCGGGCTCGGCGATCGGAAGAGGCAATCCCTCCCGTTGCTACTCCCACAAGGATCGCGTTGTTAAACGCCCGGTCGCTGACGAACAAGACCCATATTCTGAGGGAGTATTTCCTTTCCAATGACTTGGATTTCCTGTGTCTGACGGAGACTTGGGCAGGTACTGGTGAGTACAACGCTTTGCTTGAATTGTTGCCACCCGACTGTGGTTTCCTCGATACCCCGAGGACATCAGGCCGTGGTGGAGGAACGGTGAGCATCTTTAAGAACAATTTCAAATGTAAACGGTGCACATTCACCACATCGGCCACCAGCTTTGAAGCAACCTTCTTTGAAGTCGGTCGTGTTTTCCCGGTGCTCTGTGCTGTCATTTACCGTCCTCCTAAATACAACAAAGACTTTTTAAGCGACTTTTCAACCTTTCTTGCGGAAATCAGGCTGAGATATGATCATATCCTCCTAATGGGGGATTTTAATATCCATGTGTGCTGTCCGGAAAAAACGCTAGCAAAGGACTTCTTAAGACTTATCGACTCTTTTAATTTCGTGCAGTATGTGACCAGCCCGACACATGAACAAGGTCATATTTTAGACCTTGTCCTTGCTTATGGTCTACCGGTGTCAAATCTGGAAGTCCTTGAAAATGGGATTTCTGATCACATGGCAGTTTTATTTGACGTAGTCTTATCGCGTGCTGCTGTGAAATCTGCCGCTCCTAGTTTTAAACGCCGAATTTTTAACCCTCGCACTGCTGGTCGTTTCTCTGATGCCTTTAATAACCTTTGCGTATCCTCGTCTAACACAGAGGAACTCACCTCTTGGTTCAACTCATCATGCTGTGCCATCCTGGATTTGGTGGCTCCTTCAAAAACTGTGCTCCCAAAACCTAAACCCGAGCCATGGTTTAACGACATTACCCGCGCAGCTAGGCAGGGGTGTCGCAAAGCCGAACGCAAGTGGAAAAATGACAAATTGCATGTCTCTTATCAAATTTGGAAAGACCGCTGGCGTAACTACCAGCTCACAGTAAAAGAGGCCAAAAGAGAATATCTGTCGGACCTTATTCAAGCTAACCGTCACAACCCACGCGCACTATTTAAAACAATAGATTCTGTACTCAAACCCCCTCTGCCTACTTGCTCGGATTCTTCACCCGAGATGTGCAACAGATTCCTTCAGTTTTTCATTGGTAAGGTCTCTACAGCTAGGACTCCGGTCTCAAATACCGCATCTGACCCCTCTGTCCATGTTCCATGTTCAGCTGTGCTAAATTCTTTTGAAACTGTGTCCTTGGCGCTTTTGGAGGATGTAGTTCGCCAGACATAGCCATCTGGCTCCCCTTGCGACTCTCTTCCCCCGCACTTCTTTCAGGAGGTTCTCCCGAGTGTTGGCGCATCAGTCTTGGATATCATCAACAGCAGCCTCTCTTCTGGTGTAGTTCCCCAACAGTTTAAACATGCTGTGGTCCAACCCTTGATCAAGAAAGCTGGCCTTGATCCAGATGTGCTGTCAAGTTTCAGGCCCATTTCCAAGCTGCCTTTCATTTCCAAAATTCTGGAAAAAGTCGTGCACATGCAGTTGAAAATTTTCTTGGATGAACATAACATCTTGGAGGTCTTCCAGTCAGGTTTCAAGACGATGCATAGCACGGAGTCAGCCCTGTTACGCGTTTCTAATGACATCCTCCTGGCAAATGACTCTGGAGACCACGTGTGTCTAGTTTTATTGGACTTTCTGCTGTCTCGTTTGCAGCACTTGGTGGGCATTGGCGGCAGTGCTCTTGAGTGGTTTAGGTCCTATTTAGCTGACAGAACCTTCTGTGTCAGCCTTGGCTGCTCTGAGTCACGCACTGCTCCCCTGTCATGTGGTGTTCCACAGGGCTCAATTCTGGGGCCTCTGCTGTTCTCGCTGTATCTGCTCCCATTGGGTTCCATCTTAAGGAAACATGGTATTCCCTTCCACTGCTATGCAGATGACTGCCAGATCTATGTCCCACTGAGCAAGAAAGACGCCTTCTCATTAAGGCCACTCCTATCCTGTCTGGAAGAAATCAAAACCTGGATGCCACAAAATTTCTTGAGATTCAATGTAAAGAAGACAGAGGTGATATTGTTTGGTCCCAGTGGCCCTTGTACATTCCATCCTGTAGACTTGGGCCCCCTGTCTCCTTATCTTAAGTCAACAGTCTCAAACTTGGGCCTTAAACTGGACAGTGATTTCAAACTCGATCGGCAAATTGGTGCCGTTGTTAAATCCAGCTTCTTTCACCTTAGACAGCTGGCCAAAATAAAACCTCTCCTCTCACATGAACACTTTGAGATGGTAATTCATGCCTTTGTCACATCCCGGCTCGATTACTGCAATGCCCTTTACTTTGGAGTCAGCCAGTCCTCCATTAAGCGCCTTCAGCTGGTCCAGAATGCCGCCGCTCGCCTCTTGACTGGTACTCGTAAGAGGGAGCACATAACTCCTACTCTGGCATCCCTTCACTGGCTCCCCATTCATTTTAGAGTTATTTTCAAGATCCTCTTGTTTGTTTTCAAATCTCTGAATAATCTCGCGCCACCTTACCTCTCTGAGCTCATCCGCCCCTACACACCTGCCCGGCGCCTCAGGTCTGTGGACCAGACTTTATTAGAAGTACCAAGAACTAAACTGAGGCTCAGAGGGGATCGAGCCTTTTCTGTTGCTGGTCCCTCTCTCTGGAATGACCTCCCACTAAACATTCGGCAAGCCTCCTCGCTGCCCATCTTCAAAACCCTCCTCAAAACTCACTTGTATTCTTTGGCATTCGACTCAGCATGACTTAGATTTGTTCTTGGTTTTACTGTTTGGTGCTTTCTACCGCCTTTATTACCGATTTGTCTTACTGTTTATTGTGCATGTTAAATTGCTCCATGTACAGCACTTTGTATGCAGCGATGGCTGTTTGAAAGTGCTCTATAAATACTGTTGACTTGACTTGACTTGACTTGTTTTCAAATCTTGAAATGGCATGGCCCCACCTGACCTCCTGTGCTTCCTACTGTCTTTGTTAAGAATGTAGGGTTTTATTGTCTCCACGTACAGCATATTGTAGACCGCTATGGATGTTTTAAAGTGCTCTCCAAAGACAATTGAGTGGGGTTGAGTTGGGTTATTTTGGGGTTAGTAGTCCCCTTGCCAGTAGGTGGCGGCAACACCTGACAGTTTCTTGCGGGAAGAAGAAGAAGAAGAAGGGAGCAAACGAAAACATCATGGCAGCGCCCACGGATCACGCCGGATTGCCGTCAACGTCAGAAACGGACGCGAACGGCGATCCCGCAAGTTCCGAATCGGAGCCGGGGGGTGCGATTTGGGATGACGACGGCAAGGACTCGACCGAGCCCAGGATCCTGGACACCCCGCAGGACATCCGGCTCGAGGCGGTCGCCAACACGGTGGCCGTCCACCCGAGCCGCGACCTGCTGGTGTGCGGGGACGTGGACGGGGACGTGTACGCGTTCTCCTACTCGTGCACGGAGGGCGAGAACCGCGAGCTGTGGTCCTCAGGCCACCACCTCAAGTCCTGTCGCCAAGTGCGCTTTTCCGACGACGGCGAGAAGCTCTACAGCGTCTCCAGGGACAAGGCTGTGCACGTGCTGGACGTGGAGCGAGGACGGCTGGTCAGCAGGATCCGCGGCGCGCACGGCGCTCCCATCAATTCTCTGCTGCTGGTGGACGCCAACATCCTGGCGACTGGAGACGACGGGGGCACACTGAAGGTCAGCGGTGGTTCCTTCTCAAACTCTTCACACCGGCCCCTAACTCGTGTTGTGCTCAAGAGCGCGCTATCCGAGACCATGACTAAGGCCATAAAAAAAAAATCGTCTTTTTTTTTTTTAAAAACAAAACAAAACCGTGACATGGTTAAAGAGCATCGTCTCGTCGTTTTAGTGTACTTGAAAATAGACTTAACGGCCCAAAACAGTCTGCAACTCTGTCATTGCACAAATCTGGATTGTACAACCCCCACCCGCTCCAATTTATTTCTTGCCAGAAAATACTTCTATGTATTTCAAAACAAACATTTCACGACGAGTCAGTGTAGTTGTTTTTTCGAGAGATATTCTCCAAAATGAAAACGGTACAGTATTAGCTTACTTTGTTTATGTTGACCGCAAATGTTGCAGTCATTACAGCGGAACATGCAAATTGAAGGGCGCTCTAAAGGACCAGCTTGAGGAAGGGCTCATCTGTTAGAGCCGATTGTTCGTTAAAATACATTTTTCAATGTGGCCTTAAAACCAGTAGATTTTGGTTTTTTTCTTAGGCTAAGTATACCCAGTATAAGATGACTGTAAATACCACTGGAAACAGCTTGAAAAGCTTTAAAGTTAATTAAGCTCGGGGAGGATAATTTCTTGAATCCGGTCCGTGTGAAGTTGGACTTCACTGTTGAAACAAACACAATGCCGACTTCTTGTCCAAAAGGTGTGGGACATGAGGAAAGGTTCGGCCATTATGGATTTGAAGCACCATGACGACTACATCAGCGACATGGCCGTGGATGAAGGCAAAAAGATCCTGCTGACAGCCAGGTGAAGTGCAACGCGACCGCTCGCTGCCGAGCTCGACGGGGGTCGCTGACCTCCTCTTCTGTGCCCGCGTTCAGTGGCGACGGCACCATGGGCGTCTTCAACATCAAGAGGCGGCGGTTCGAGTTGCTGTCGGAGTACCAGAGCAGCGATCTGACCTCGGTGACGCTGATGAAGCGAGGCAAGAAAGTGGTCTGCGGCTCGAGCCAAGGCACCGTCTACATCTTCAACTGGAACGGCTTCGGGGCCACCAGCGATCGCTTTGCCCTACAAGCGGAGTCGGTGGACTGCATTGCCCCGATCAGCGACAGCATTATATGCACCGCCTCCATGGATGGCTATATCCGGTCAGTTGAACGCCTTTGATCAATTACGCTCTCGACGCCTGTTTATCCGTGGTGGGAGGGCTTATCTTTCAGACCCGTTGCTACGCTAAGTACAAATCTGCATAATTGAGGAACCATTGAAAAAAAATGGAATAGTCCCACTTCTCCAACATGCTTTAAACACATTTAAACTTGTGAAACCAGCCTTTTTAAAGTATCGCTGAGCTCCTGCTCTTGCTCTTTCTAGCTTGCAGGTTTCCGAATAAAAGCCAAACCGTGCTTCTGTCAAGCTATTTGCCACCCCCGGTTGAAGTGTCATGTGAAATGGACACATGAATCAAAAGACAATTGAACGTCATTTATTTTATGACGAAAATGTCCAATAAAACCACCTCATGAAAACCGGGTCGCAAAAAGCTCATGCAAAACATGAACGGCCGAATGGAAATGAGCATGTTTTCGATGTTTTTGATCATTGTTAACCTTATTAAATGTTCCCGCCACTCACCCCAAGAACCAAAACGTTAAACCGATACATTCAGTGTCACATGACCAATGGAGCGGCCGTGGGTAGTTAACGGCTTGTTTGCCATGCTAATGCTAGCTTAGTATTGCTAGCGCGACTATTTTGTTGGGCAGCTTTGCACTTTAATGAATTGCCTGTCCATGTTTGAGATTTTTTTTTTTCTATCCCTAAAACGTCTGCTATAGAGTGCGGTTGGGAACGATGAACCGCGGTGTAGCGGATGGGGGTTAATTTCTGTCGCCACGCAGCGTGTCCGTAACATTCCGTCTCTTCCTCTCATCAGAGCCATTAACATCCTCCCCAACCGCATCATCGGCTGCATCGGGCAGCACGTCGGTGAACCCGTCGAAGAGCTCGCTAAAAGCTGGGACTCTCGTTTCCTGCTAAGCTGTGCCCACGACCAGCTCATCAAGTTCTGGGACATCTCCTCATTAGCCACGACCACCGTCAAAGAGCACCGCAAGAGGAAGAAGAAGGATGGACGCATGAAATCGCTTTCCAAAAAAGCTCTCGGGGACAGCGACTTTTTCTCGGGACTTGTTGAGGAGCCGCAGAAAAAGGAAGAGGAGGAAGTGGATGACAGTGGCAGTGGCAGCGATTAAAAGTCCATTTTGTGTTGCTTGAATTTTGATGTTTCTCACAATCTTTTACTTCTACTCCCTACATTTAAAAGCAAGCCAAGTGTCTGCGCTGGCCAGGGCTGACTTTGTCAAAATAGCCTTGGCATTTATGACGGTGGAACTACGATGATTTGTCGTGAATGTGTTGTCCTTGTGCCAGCTGAAAAATCTCCATGGTCTGCCCTTCAAAAGTCTGTCTCATTCCCCCAAAAAAGGGAAATGTATTTTGTTCGGTGGCCATGAGCTAAGTTGCATTTTTTTTGTTACTTGCTTCACAAGTTTTCGGTTGCATTAAAGCCAGAATCTTACCTGATTTGTGTGAACACTATTTGAGGTAATTAACAGAGGAAAGTATTTGTTATCAAAATGTATCTTCTGTAGTTGTAATTGACAGGAGAAACACATTTTACTTTTGTGAAACTAGTGCTTTTTTTCTTTTAACTTTTTACTCAATCAGTACCGGTACTTCAACTTCACCGGAGTGGTTTTCTGCACAAGTATATCAATACTTCCGCCAAAGCACAGAGTGTGATGCCCCTTGTTCTTTTCAGACTGAAATATGAGAGCCGCTCGAGTTCAAAGAATTCTTCCTCTTATTAACACTTTCATATTAAATTTCTGTTTTTAAAAAAAGCAAGCTGAACTCGAAGCAATCCTTTTGATGTATTTTTGTATTTATTTATATATATATATATATATTTTTTTTGTATTTATACATTCCACTTTGACCCCTTCTAATGCGGAAGCGGAAAATGCTTTGAACGTCACGTGACTCGAGTACTTCCGCTCCGGTCACGTGACACGTAGCGTAGTAACCAGCAAGTTTCCGGTCGCGCGAAACCGCGAGAGCGGTCAACAAGACGGGCAGCGATTGGACTTGCTGTGGAAAAGAAGCTTTCGTCTGCTCTCGCTCGTCCGACGACGAAACGCGACGGCGAGTAGACGCCGAAATTCCCCCCCAGAGAAACCAGTCCTTCCCAGCTAGCATCCCTGCTAGCATTCTTGTAAACGATGTCCTAGCTTGCTGCTACTGATGCTAATCACTTCGAAGCCGGCGCTTCTTCAATCACGTTTTGTTCACCTAGTTCGGTGGTTGTGTTCGACAATGAAACGGCGACACGTGCGCGCGGTTTCGTGACGTGTACATGTGACGGATGAACAGCAACGCGACCTTTTTCCTCTTTCCTCGATCTCCCTAATTTATGTTTCTATTTGACTTGTACAGGGCAGCAAGATGCCGGCCAAACGCCAATTTAAAGCAGGGGACCTCGTGTTCGCCAAAATGAAGGGCTTCCCTCACTGGCCGGCCAGGGTAACACACGAACACACACACAAGCGCGCGCTTCCACGCTCGAAGACAGAGATGCAAGGAACGACCCAAAATAACATTTATCTCTCAGTCTCAACCCCAAAACAATCATACACAGCTTAAACCCAACCCGACTCATTAAAACAAAACATAAAAATGAACTTATACAAAAATGAAGGATGGCCAAGTACTCATCCCGGCCTTATTTCAAGTATAATTTAGTATTTGCCGTTTGTTGCGTTTCATTTTTTAACCCATTTGAGTTTTAGAATGAATTTGAAATCGGTAAAATGAAAAAAATACCAACTCATTTTCAGCAGTACAACGCAGGCCTATTTTCCAACTTCATGTCATCCTCAACACTTAACAGTTCAACCTCTATTATTTTGCGCTTGACTTTATTTTGAACGGTCTAAAACCCGGGGAGCTGTCAGTTTTGTTTATTGGTTACAAACGAGTCTTCAATCAGAGTGAGTTGCGTTCTATTTTGAACTTCAGTTCTGTATCGCAGAGGACATGTTATGCCTTTTGTCAGTAATGAATGAAAGTTGTGTCTAAAATATGTGGCATTACTGAGAAATGATTGGCATCAGTTCCTCTGTATCGGTGAGTACTCGAGTTGAGTCCTGATACTGGTATCGGTTTGGGGAAAAAGTGGTCTCGAACATCCCGAACAAAATGACATACACAATTTGTCACACTTGCCAAAATAACAAAAAAAATTACACTGAAAACCCTTTTACTAAAATGACAAACCATCAAACATTATGTGTGTGTGTATATATGTCAATTTTTAATTTTTTTTAACACAACCTAATTTATTGACTTGTGTTCCTGTCTTTCTTGACAGATCTGTAAATTCGATGAGACACAAAAGAGCCGGGTTGGTGTCTTCTTTTTCGGGACCCATCAGATGTACGTACACGCCCCCTTGTGACATCACTTCTTGTGTTGCCACACCAACAACAGCTGACTGACTCTACTCCCCCCCCCCCCCCCCCCCAAAAAAAAGAGGTTACCTCACACTGGCCCGCATCGTCCCGTTCTCTGGTAACAAGTTGAAGTACGGCAGCGGCGTCCGCCTCAAAGGCTTCTCCGAGGGGATGTGGGAGATCCAGAACACGCCTGGAATTGGCAAGAAAAACACAGTCAGTATCTCTTTCTTACCCTTATGGCCACATTTGGGGGATGATCATTTCTTCACACTAGTTAGTTCGAAACTTTTTTCAATTTTGAGCATTGACTAATTGACAGGGTATAAGTTGAGAAAATATGTGGATGTGTGTGTGGGGAGGCGGTGAGAGGGGGGGCGATAAGCGTTCTAAAATGATTTGGAACCACATTGAACAATGTTTCTACCTCTATACCTGATTGTGCTAATTGTTTTATTGAGGTCATATGCAGATTATTGTTGTAGTTTTTAAATCCGAGAAAGTGAGCGCGAAAAATTACATGTTGGGGCTCAAACTCCTCAAGATACGATATTTTAGAGCTGTAGTTGTAAGACGATGTGACCGTGAAACTGCAAATTGTTGTTGTTGGGGGTTTTTTTTTTGCTCAATGTTATACCGTCCGAACTCATGCCTACTTCAAACACTTCGCATGCTAACTTTGGCTGGATGGATGGGCATCGTAGCTCCACAGTATACTTTTGTTTTTGAATTCAAATCGACATTGCGATATAGTCGGATACAATTTTAAACTGCAAAAATGTCATTTGGGGGTATGTCTATAAATATAAATACAGTACATGCATATGTATATGTATATATATATATATATATATATATATGTACAGGTCTATATATATGTATATATATGCTGTTTTTACCTCGTATCTGGAGAAGTGCACTCCACATGTTCACATATTTTTTTTTCATTGAGTATGAAAGGTTGAAGTGATAAAGCCACAGATTTGTTGACATGATTGTTGTGATCCAATTTACGGTTGAGCGACTTATCTTTACGCCGCGCTTGTTGGGCGGAATTTTCTGAAGTTGTCGTAGCGAACGCTCGAAAGTCTGCGAGCCACAAGTGTTTTGTGAATGAACAGTCATCATTGAAATAGATCAACCGTCTTTCATATTCCTTCATCGGTCATTTATTTGAGCAGAAGACCAACCTGAAAGACCAAAACATTGATGTATCCCAAATCTGATATTGTGTACGGTACGTCTGGAAATTCAGCACAGGGTGGAGCTATTTTGCCCACGCTACCTGCTAATTTGTGCTCCTTTTGTCTTTTTTGGGGCGGTGCTCCCCCCTCAGTTTGCAGCCAAAAGTACACCCGGGAAACCAAGTGGCACTTTGAAAGCGACCTCTGCTGCACCGGCTTCTCTCTTGAAAAAAACAACCGCCCAGCCACCGTCGGCTGCAAAATCACAGGGCATGCGACTCGGCGCCAATGCAGACGTCGCCGCTGTGAAAGCATCTCCTGAGGCGGCCGCGTGCGATAGCGGCACCCTGTGCCTGAAGGAGTGCGTGGTCAAATGCGTGCCGGCAAAGACCCCGCGCGGTCCCGGGAGCGACGCAAACGACTCGGCGGCCGCTCGGGCGGCATCCGACGCAGAGACAACAAGTGTGGCGGTGACAAAAACTCTGAGGAGATCTTTATCCAGGTCATCTGCGCAAATGGAGGACAATAAGATGGAAACCCCGACCCCCCGGGAAGCCTCCGCGTCCCAAGGTGACGGCGTCGCGCCGCGGCGAAGGAGAGGGCGGCCGAGTAAAGCCTCGACGCAGAAGAAAAGCGACGTAGCGCAGGTTGGCACGTGCACACGAACGATTGTCGAGTGAACCCCGCTGCGCTGTTGGTGGAGCTGAGGGATGGCGACCTGGCGTGGGAAAGTGGGAAATCCCAAGTCAGAAATGTCATACAAATAGCCTTTGACCCCTGGGCCCCGTGCTCTTCTTGAGAAAAATTGCTGTGCAAAACCACTCCCGCGCAGTGCCGTGGTGTCCATACGACGACCCGCGACCCCTTTGTTTTGGCGGCCCGCGGCATGTACTCAAACGCATTTGGTCGTTTTGAAAACGACAAAAACCAGAACCCATCTCGTAAGCCTTTACGGGTTGTTGGGACCTGGGTGACCGAGAATCATCAATCGGACATCAGTCGTCCCATTGGTGTTTTTCATTGGCATTGGTCAAAATCTGACTTGGGCACTTGCGCTACGATGCCGATGATATGCAAAGACACGCTTGACAATTCAAATAGCGAGGCAATTTCTCTGCGTTCAAGTGAGTAACGCTAATCGGCAGAAATGTTTTTCCACGTGATGATGAGCAGAGATTTCTCTTGTTTTGTCAACCGTCTCCGTTAGGCTGAAGAAGGCCCGGCGGCGACGAGCGGCGCGCACCCGATGGCCACTACGCTGCGACTGAAGCCGTGCCTGGTCAAATGCGTCCCCGCCCACGGCCGCGCAAAGAGCCGCGAGCCGGCCGATCCGCCCCGAGCGTCTGCGTCCGCGCCGGGGGCGCTTGCGACAGCTGTGGTGAAGAGGAGGCCGGGGCGGCCGAGTAAAGCAAAGAAGAGCGGCCAGGTAGGCTACCGGCAGCTTTCAACCAGAGGCCGCACACTTTGTGCTCCAATACAGATAACGGCGTTGTCAAAACCAAAGAACCGAGTCAAGTCAAAGTCCAAAGTACAGACTCTTCAAATGTACTTGAGGACAAATGTAAAAATGATCAATTCTCTAGGATCGCAGTTTTGATACAAACAAAAATGAGTGCCCCCTTACTGCGTATTTTCAGCCGGTGTGTTTTTTTTTTTACATTTCTTGTGTTATTTCGTGATGTGTTTACATGTGTGTGTGTGTGTGGGGGGGGGGGGGGGGTTAAATGGGCTAATAGTGGCCGATCACTTGCGTCAAGCCCCGATCCGTATTTCATTCAGGAGCTTAATCCCAGTTGAGTGCTTATGAAGATCTATTTTATGTTGTCCTCATGCGAGCAGCTTTTAAAAATATGTATATTGTGACAAAGTGGGAAGTGCGTTTCCACCGGAGTGTCTGACAGACCAAAAAAAAGATATCCGAGGCCTTCATCACAGATCGCGGACGACGGGTTGCTCAGATGAAGAAGAAGCGTTTCCACATTCAGGTGGATGCAAAGAAAAGCATATCGGAAGCGAGGAAGAAGAAGGAAAAGGGGGCGGGACAAATGCAAGCGTTGCCGCGACTGCACCGGCCAGTCGCGTTTGGCTTCCAACGTGTGCGATCGGCCGCGATTGTAGGGAAAACCGCCCCCAAAAATCAGCAAAGGCAATAGAAACCTTGCCAGGTTTTGCGCTCTCGCTTTTTCTTTTTGCAGAAGCCTTTGGATGGGACTATTCTGCGATGAACAAAAGTGGGCTCTTTCTTTTTGTCTTGCCAGGTTGTCGTTGAAGCGGCCGAGAAGTCACACGAGGTCCCGTCTCCCCCGACCCCAAGCGCGCCGCCTGAATCGCACAGTGCGCCCGCCGCTCCCGAAACGGCCGGCGTAAGCCGGGGCGGAAGCGACGAATGGCGGGGGGCGGCGGCCAAGCTGGGAACGTCGGGGCCGAGCCGAGCGGGAAAAGACGGGGGCGAAGGAGCGGAGAAAGCAATGACGATGGCGCCGGAGGCGGTCTCGAGCAGGGGAGGGAAGAGAAAGAAAGTTGCGGAGGGAAAGGAGACGACAAACCCGGAAGGAGCCCAGAAAGCAAAGGTGAAAACCGAGGAGTCGACGCCGAGCCCGGGAGGGACCAGGCAGAGCGGGGAAGGCTTCGAAAAAGACGGGAAAGGAGGGACGCGGGGGGCCACGAAGGCATCGACGCCCGGCCGAGCGGAGACGTCGGAAGTGAAAAAAGCAAACCTGGAGGAGACCGAGCAGAAGGAGGGCGAGGGGGTGGAGGCTGACGTGACCACCGACGCGCCCAGCCGAGAAGAGAAGGTGAAAAGACAACAACGGAAGGAGACCAAGCAGCCCGGCGGCGATGAGCCAAAGGCGGACTTGACGACGCCGAGCCCGGGCGAGGACTCGGAGACCCGAGGAGGGGAAAAGGAGGAGACCGAGCGGGAAGGAGGTGAGGGGGGGGAGGCGCAGGTGACCGCCGGGGAGTCGGCGCCGCGCCGAGGAAGAAAGAGGAAGCCGGCGGAAATCTCAGAGTGCGAGAGGGGCGAGGAAAGACGGACTGAGGACGCCACAGAGGAACCCGCGCCGACGGGAGACGGGACCGAAAGGAGAGCGACGCAGGCCGCCCGCCGGCCGCGGGGCGACCAAGCTCAAACGGAATCGACCGCAGACGAGCCGACACCAGGCCCAGAGGGAAAGATCAAGCCAAGAGAAAGGCGAGAGGCCGAGGAAGGGAAGGCGGCGGCGGAGTCCATGCCCGGCCCGGGAGAGGTGACCGCGCAAGGAACGGAAGAGGGGAACCAGCGGGGGGGAGGCGAGGAAAGAATCACGGAATCGACTGCCGGGGAGTCAAGCGAAGGGAAGAGGAGGAGGAAAGATGGGGAGGAGAAGGAGCGAGACGGAGGCGAGCGAGGCGAGGCGGAGGTCACGGCGGAAGAGTCCGCACCCGGCCGAGCAGAGAGGTCGGCGGCAAACGAAGGCCAAAGGGAGCGCGTCGGCCAGACGCAAGGCGGGGGAGGAAAGACCAAGGTGGCGACGGAGGAGTCGGCGCCCGGCCGCGGAGACGACGGGACGGCAACGGGAGAGGAACACAAGACCGCCAAGCGGGCGGGCGGCGAGGACGCCAAGCCGGAGGCGTCGCCGCCTCGCCGAGGAGGCGGGAGGTGGAGGAGGGAAGGGGCGGCCAAAAAGGCGGGCCGGCCAGCAAAGACGGAGGCCAAACCGGTGACAAGAAGGCCGCGAGGGACGAAGATGACGAGAGCCCCCCCTCGGCAAGGCGGCGAGGAGGGAGCCGGTCAAGGGAGCCGGACCAAGGGCGGCGGAGGCGAGAGAACCAGGAGGTCGAGGAAAGAGGACGCGGGCGGGGCCGGCGCCGCCGCCAAAGACAAGCAAGGAAGCCACGTGGACGACGAGGTGAGGCGTCCCCTTCTCGCTCTGCTTTCTTTCTTTCTTTCTTCTTGTGACGGCAGCGTCTCTCCGCAGCGGCAGCGGCGGCTGGCGGCCAAGAGGGAGAGCGTCCTCAAATCGCTGCGAGGTCTGCTCAAGGCCACGAGGGGCGGCAGGCGAAGGGAGGCGGCCGCCAAGAGCTTCACGTGAGGAGCCCCCCCCCCCCCCCCCCCTCCAAGCACGCCCCAGAGACGCGCCCGTGACGCCCGCGTCTGCTTCTTGTCTTGACAGGAAGGCGGCCATCAGAGTCAAGACCAAGCGGATGCGGGGCCACAAGATGCTCCAAGAAGCCAACGCCGGAAAGAAAAGTAGGCCGCCCACGCCCGGCGTGGGAAAGCCCCCCGCGGCGGCGGCCAAGGAAAGCCACGGCAAACTCATCGGCAACCCCGAGACGCGGCCGCAGGAGCCCCCCAAAAAGGACGGCAGGAAGTTGATTGGAAAAATCGTGAAAGCCACCACCAAGGTTCAGGTGAAGACCATGATGGGCGGAGCCACGCTGCCGCCCCCACAGGAGGGGGAGGCGGCGGCGACCAGCGGCGGGAGGACGGCGGCGGCCCACGGCTCGGAGGAGGAGAGGAAGCCGCAGCGGGTGTTGACGGACGACGAGAAAGCCGCCACCAAGCGCCGGCATGAAAAAGACGCCGCAAAGGCGGGCGGGGCCGAGCCCGGCCGGAAGAGCACGGGGGCCGCCGGCGCAACGGGCCCTGAATCCGCCGCGGATGTCCGGCAGGAAGCCAATAAGAACCTGACGCCTACCGATTCCACGCTGCACCGAATCCACGGAGACATCCGCATTTCGCTCAAGAGCAGCAACCCGGTAGGAGGCTCGCGTCCGAAGCCGCCTGCTTTCATGGACCACCGGAAAATGGGAGGCGGACGTGCCGAGGCTGAAATGAAAGGAAGAATGCGAGTGGTGCGCGCTGACCTTTTGCGCCGTGTTTGTTCAGGATGTGGCCAAGTGTCTGGCGGCGTTGGATCAGCTGAGCGGCATCTACGTCACGTCGCAGCACGTCCAGAAGCACAGCGAGCTCATCTCCACTCTGAGGAAGGTGAGTGCCACTGCCAAAGCGCTCAAAAACCGCCCTCGCCACTCAAGGGACCGCCTCAAGGAAAGAAATGGCGCCGATCGAGTCAGGCGTCATGGCCGCCGGTGCCATCGGACGTTGATGGACCTTGACCTTGACGTTCACCTGGAATTTCTTCCGGGCTTTTGTGTTTCCGTGGGATTCTCCGTCGCTTCCGTTCTCCTCCTGCGGCCGCATCCGAGGAGGTTGCTTGCAGTCCCGCGGATCGGAAATTTCCAAAACGGTGCGCCCGCCCGCCGCCGCGGGAACATCCCGCCGCCCTTCGTAGCCCTTCGTCGCCTTGATCTTTCCATGCGCTTGCCGTTCCTTTTCTTTCTCGGCTCGCTCCTCGGCTTCCTCTGGTCCGTGTTTGGCGTGCTCCACGCCATGTCACCAAACGAGTTTGAAAACACCCGCGATGCTCATTGGAGGACCCATTTTTCCGTCTTTTCTCGAGGATCCGCCATTTTTTTGTGCGGGGCTGTCGAATAGGTTTTTTGTATGTTTTTCCCTCTCGCTCTACTTCTGCCGGACCACAATTTAAAAGCAACGTCCAATTTTCCTCGCTTCTTTTTTTTTTTCCTTTTGATTCACTGAGGCGTAGCAACAGTTTTGTCCGCGTGTGTATGGAACCTGGCTTCACCTTTGTGTTTGTGTACGCGCTCGATGCATGGTGTTGATCCTCTGACAATCGCTCCTTGTTGTTGCAGTAAATCAGTCCAAGTGGAATGGAAGCGCTTCGCCGCCGCCGCCTTGCGGCATCCGGGGGCAATCGGCGTCCAAGCGGGCTTGACCGTCTTGCGGTAACCGCTGCTCTGTCTCGCCGCAGATGCGCTTCTACCGCGCCAACCAGGACATCATGGACAAGGCGGCCATGCTGTATAACCGCTTCAAGAACGCCTTCCTCCTCGGCGAGGGCGACGAGGTGGTGAGCGCCGCCTTCCTGCGCTCACTGCTCGAGGAGAAGGAGCGCGAGGAAGAAGAGCGCCGCGACAAGTATGAAAGGGTGGCGGGCGACGAGGAAGGGGAGGTCCCCGCGCACCGCCCCCCCTCAGGTTTGCAATTCACCGGCCGTTCTCGCGTCCCGACGTTCACGCGACTCACCGTCCGCGCGCTGCTCTTATTTGCAGCGGACTAGCTTCCGGCGTGGGAGGAGTCGGATGGGACCGAGCCGCGTCCGCCAAATTCCCACGGGAGAGTGAACCGGAACAAGATTTTCGTCTCGGGCCGACGTTTGTATTTTTTAACGGCCCTGTCTCCGTTTGACACACTCCGTGTTCGGAGAGGTCCCGATAATGAGCAGCCGTGTCTGATAGGATTATTATGATTCTTTTTTTTTTTTTCCCTTTGAATTCTAGGAACCAGGAATGAAGGCAGCTACTCTTGCCATCCTTCAATAAAGGGCCTGCCCTCACGTTCTCTCTCTCTCTCTTCGATGTGATGCAAAGCCAAGTCAAATGACATCTGAAATCACAATCCACTGTTATGAAACTACCTCGTGAGGCTCGCGAGACATCGACATCCATCCCCATCCATTTTGCGATCCGCTTTATCCTCGCGAGGGGTGCCGGAGCCTCTCCCGGCCGTCGTCGTGCAGTAGGCGGGGGACTCCCTGAACCGGTTGCTAGCCAATCGCAGACATTGGCGCAATTTTTAAAATTCTATTGGCCGTTTTTGATGTCGGATGAGTTTATACAAAGCGCAAATGGTTGATCAGGCCAAGAACATCAAACATTACTACGACTTGTACTTTTCAAGTGCCCGTCCTTATGTGACCCCGAGGTCCGCATGCGTCGCCTGTGGCCCTGCGTGTTCGAAAAGTAAGTCGCCAATTGGGATGTCAAAAGTCATCTTTTGAAATTGTCGGCGGTTAAGAGTCGCTGAAATAGTGTCTTGACATGGATGGAATGCGCGGACAATTAATGATAATTGCGTCAACCTTTGCGCTCATCAGGGCCCAAGAAAGAAGGACCTGTGCTTTTAAAAGGCTGATTTCGAGTCGAGCCCTAACGCTCACGCTTGCTTGTCGCCAATTCCGTGATTTTTGAATTGCTTCGAGTTTTTTGGGGGGAAATGTATTCTGGCAGTTCATTTTTTAAGAATTCAATGCTTTTCGCTGCTCGGTCACCGCGCCGCCTGGAAAATAGCTGACCAAAATGTGTGTGTATATTCATCGTATTGCCGGACGGGGGCGTGTCGACGCGCGTGTGACGTAAGCGGAAGTGACGCCCCCTGCACGCCTCGCTGCTTGCCTGACCCGACCCTGCACCCCCCCCCCCCTCCTTCCTTCCCTACCGACCAAACTCGAGCGACGTGTCGGCTGTGCAGCGACGGACGTGATGGAGGACGCGACCCACGCCGAGGACGAGGTGAGAGGGGACCGAGCGACGGTCCGGAAACGAGGCCGACGCGTTTGGTCGTGACCACTTTGTCGGGCGCACTTACGCGTGCGGTCGCCACAGCTCCAAGTGATGTTCCTTCGCGGTCATTGGAGAGCGGACGACCCCCGGAGGGCTCCGGGACCCGTGCGGCCAATCCGAAGAAACGCGAGGAAGCTCCTCGGCGAGCTCGTGTTCTTTTGGGTCTCGCTTGACCTTTGCGGTGACGGGCAGGCTCTGCGTTTCCCCTCCTGTCACGTGACGCCGCCGCAATCGGCGCACCGGCGCGCAGCATCTTTGCGCCGCGCCGGTGTGTGAGCGTCCATTGTGCGGCCCGAGGTTGTGCTGAGGCGGCAGCTTGAGCCGCGGCCTGTGGAATGTCAGCGATGTGGCAGGCGCCGGGCGCAGAATTGGCACAAGGCGCATCTGTTCTCCTTGTTCGCTCCTTGCGTTGTCGTCCCTCCGGCGGCGCTTTCTGCAGGTCTTCCTTTCGCCTTCGCTCGAGACGTTTCATTTGCTTCCGGTTGTCCTCAAGCTTTTTCTTTGGCTTGTCCTTCGGGTGTCGCTCTTGGTGGCGTTTCTTCAGGATCAACTCCAGGTGTTTCTTGAAGCTGTGTTCTTTCACTTTCTCCCCCCTCCCCCGCCCCCGGGTGTTTTGTTTTGGTTGTCCTTGAGCTTCTCCCTTGGGGATGTCTTGAGGCCCTTCTTCAGGCTTCCTGAGGTTCTTCTTGCGTCGACTCTTCAGTTTCTCCTCCGGGTGTTTGTGTCGACTCATCATGAGAGACTTGGCCCGGAGGTGGACCAATGCCGAAACAAAACCCAAAATATGGGGGGGGCGGGGGAAGGGAGACTGCTGCATCCCAAGGAACTGAGCGGTGCACAGCAATGGAAAAACTGCCACCCTGGATTTGGTCATGAGGTTCCACACACATTGTGCTGTGTTGTTTTTTTTTTTTGGACATTCAGCTGTTTGTTGTCAGGTTGTTCAGCTCAAAGAACACCTGAAGGGAACCCAAAAGAAGCACCTCAACTAACTTTTTTTTAGGGCCCGGCTGACATGGATTTTTTTTCCCTTTGGTGGTTCCTCCTGTTGTTCCGTTTGGTTGGTCAAGGGGCGTTCCTTCAGTTGTTCCTTGAGGTGTTGACGTTGCCCTTGCGGCGTTCCTTCGGGTTGGCCGTTGCCCGTTGAGGGAGACGAACAGCGGCGCGCTTGCGGTTGAAATGTCGGCGCCCCGCGTCTGACCGTCTGCGTGGGCCTCCCTGTGTTTGGCAGGACCGTTTTGAGGACGCCTACGACCGCATTCCCGCGTGAGTCAGGCGGCGCGTGGCGCACCACCACTTCCTGCGGGCACTTGTTTGACTTCCTGTTTGCGGGGGTCAACCCGCCACTGTGTGCGCAGCGCACGTCACATGGACCTGCAGTCGGCCATCCGGGAGACTCAGTGCGCCTTGAACTTGGTCCTCAACAACAAGTTCTCCGAAGCCCTGGAGCTCCTGAAGCCATGGTCAGCACGCAATTCTACCCCCCCCCCCCCTCCCTTCCTCAGGAGGCGGCAGTCCGGCTCCTCACTAAGCGATGGCGCACATGTGCAGGTGGCGCGACAGCATGTACCACGCCTTGGGTTACAGCAGCATCTTGGTGCTGCAGGCCGCCATGACCTTCGAGCACAAAGACATCCAGGTTGCCATGACGACCATCAAGGAGGCCTTGCACACCTGCCAGAGGTACGAGGAGAGGAAAAAAAAAGGCTTTGCCACGCTCGCGTCGGTCGTTTGTCCCTCAGGTTTCGCAAGAAGAACTCGGTGGTGGGGTCGCTGTCCAGTCTGATCAGCGGGCCGGCCAACCTTCAGGAAGGTACGGCCGCCGCGCCCCCCGGCCCCCCCCCCCCGGGCCCCTCCTCGGCAACGTGGCGCCTTTGTGTCTTCAGAGGAGATGCACGCCGAGCTGTGCTACGCCGAGTGCTTGCTCCAGAAAGCCACGCTGACCTTTGTGCAGGACGAGAACATGATCAGCTTCATCAAAGGAGCCCTTAAAATCAGGAGCAGCTATCAAATCTACAAGTCAGTTTTTTCCCGCCCTCTCATTCGTGGCCCGCTAATCATGTTTCCAATTGTCTCCGTTCGATCATAAAAAGCTTTTTTAAGGCACAGTTGGGGGAAAACAAAAAGACCATGCCGACTCTGTACCCTTTCACCTTGTTGCTTTATTTTATTTTTTTGTCATCTCAGGGACTGCCACAATGTGCTGAACGCGGCGCACGACCCGAGCAGCCAGTCGGACTCGCGGAGGCAGTTTGAGGGTGGAGTCAAGCTGGGCGTCGGCTCCTTCAACTTGGTGGGTGGCCGTGCTCCTGCTGTTTGTCTTACGCTGCTCTCGGGATAATTGTTCAGAGTACAGTGAGCACCCCCCCCCCCCCCCCCCCCCCCAAGGGTGAGCCGGCGCCAACGGAGAGCTGCCATCTAGCGGACGCTCGCTGTTTTATTCTTATTCTCGTTTGGACTTGATGAATGCTCCCCCCCCCAGATGCTGTCCCTCCTCCCGCAGAGGATCCTCAGGCTGCTGGAGTTCATCGGCTTCTCCGGAAACCGGGCAAGTCGCGCTGACGGGCACGCATGTGTTTTCTGCCGTTCGCTGACGCCGCGCGACGGCCCCCGACAGGAGTTCGGCTTGTCCCAGCTGCGGGACGGAACGTGCGGCTCCAGTTTGCGCTCCATCTTGTGCACGTTGACGCTGCTGTTCTACCACACCTACGTCTCCCTGGTGCTGGGTGGGTGACCTGCCCGGGCGGGCGTGGCCGCCAGTGGAAAGCTGATGGCAAACGTCAGATCCAAAGAAGCCACGACAGCCTTCCCGAACGAGCCCTTTATTTGTGTACGCAGGAAGCGGCGAGGGTAACGTGGCGGAAGCCCAAGCCCTGCTGGAGCCGTACCTTCACAAGTATCCCCAAGTAAGAGCGCCCGCCCGCCCGCCCTCCCTTCCGAGCCGCTCGTTCCCCGCACGGGTTTTCACGTGGGCGGGGCCGCTTCCAGGGCGCCATCATCCGTTTCTACTCGGCCCGGCTGGCCACGCTGCGGGGACGCTTTGAAGAGGTTCTCCACTCGGCGCCCTCGCCACCTTCACCGGCCGGCTCTGACGTCGGCCCTTTGCCCGCCGTGTCCGTGTGCGCGTGTGCGTGTGTCGCAGGCGTGCTCGGGCTACCAGGAGTGTGTGAGCAGCCAGCAGGAGTGGAAGCAGATCCACCACCTGTGCTACTGGGAGCTCATGTGGACGCACTCGTACCAGCAGGATTGGCCGCAGGCGTACCGCTACGCCGAGCTGCTGTGTCGCGAGAGCCGCTGGTCCAAGGTGAGGGGCGAGCGGGCGGGGCGGACCGCGGCCGCCGTTTTGGCGCTGAGCCTTCCCGCTTTCCCACAGGCCATCTACGTGTACCAGAAGGCGGCCATCCTCAGCATGATGTCGCAGGAGGACGTGAAGAAGACGGGCGAAGACGTGGCGGAGCTCTTCAGGTGCGTGCCGCCGATTCCGAAGCGCCTCCCTTTGGCGGTGAGCTCCGGTCCTCCGGGCCCGCCCTCGCGCGCATCATGGGGATGCTTCTCGGGCTCCCGCCGAGCGTTTCGCTCACTCGGAGGAGGGAAGCGCCTCGAAGGTGCGGGGCGGCGGCCCCACCAGGGCCGCGGTTGGGGGCGCCACCCCGGAAGCGAGCCTCGGGCTCACTTTGCTTGGAGAAGGATGTTCGGAGGCGGTCCGACAAGTTTGACCGGCGGCGCTTTGGTCTCTTGCCGCGTGGACCTTTTGTGTTTGCGCAGGCAGGTGGAAGGGCTCAAGCAGCGGCTGGCCGGCAAGTCCATCCCCACGGAGAAGTTTGCTGTGCGCAAAGCTCGCCGCTACAAGGCCGGCGCCCCCGTGCCGCTGGTGCTCCCGGCTCTGGTACTTGACGCTCGCCGTATCGTGCGTTTGCGCGGGACTTTGGGTCCGCGCGCGTGTCGCTCCATCTGCGGGCGCCGCGCAACCATGCGACCGCGTGACCGCGTGCGCGTCCTGTGGCCCGCCCCCGCAGGAAATGATGTACGTCTGGAGCGGCTTCACCATCGTAGCCAAGCGAGCCGACTGCACCGAGGCGCTGCTGGTGACCATCGAGGCGGCCGAGGAGCAGCTCGGCCGCGACCCCCGTGAGTGTCGCGGCGACCCCTCCCTCCCCCCTCGTGCGTTTCACAGGCCTGACCGCTGTCCGCGCCCCCCCCCCCCAGAGCCGTCTGAGTTCCACGTGGACGACGGCTGTCTGGTGCAGATGTTGAAGGGTCTTTGTCTCAAGCACGCGGGACGCCTGTTGCAGGCCGAGCTCTGCTTCACGCACGTCCTGTCCAGGTAGGAGCCCAGACGTCTCGCGGGTCGCCAAAGACGCTCCGAAAATAGCCGCCGGCAAACGTCATTTCATTGGCGCATGGTTGAAACTATCGAACGGCGCTCGCGGGCGTGTATTCTTTATCCTCCGCGGCATCTTTGACTGACTCGCGCAGAGCAGAAGAAGAGCCGTTTTTCTCGGCTTTAACGAGCTCGGGAAATCAAGTTGGGGTGAGCTCGTTTGTGTCTGCGCGACGGTGTTATACTGCCTCCCGGTGGCCAAGGCCGGCAACGCGATGAATTGGATGGCGGCATGTCTCATTTCTCCATTCTCCGCAATCACGTTGCTAGGCTGGGATATAAAATTCACCATGGCGTGTGATTACAAAACGCAAACTTGTTTTTTTGTTTCTGTTTGTTTCTTTTTTTTTTGGGGGGGGGGGGTTGCAGTGAAAATCGCATCCGCTATGATCACTACCTGGTCCCCTTCACGCTGTACGAGTTGGGCCTCCTCTACCGACAGCAGGGTGACGACGCCAAGGCCGCCGCCTTCATGGAAAATGCCAAGTAAGTCCTTCCACTGGCACGCCGGCATTTTCTTTTCAGGGATCTGACATTTTGTTGTTGTCGTGGCGTCAGGAGCAACTACAAGGACTACTCCATGGAGTCCAGACTGCACTTTCGCATTCATGCGGCCCTCAGCAGTTTCAAAAGTTCGCCTGCTGCCACCCCGTACTAGCCAGCGCCTCTGGGCCAAGCCTGCTTTTTTTGTTTTCTTTTGTTTTTTTCTTTCCCCCGCCCGTGTTGTTTTGATGCGAACGCCAGGCTGCGCAAAAGGCCGATTTCACCGATTGGCAAAATTTGGTGTACACGTTTGCCTGCGAAAAAGTCTCAAGTATCCATCCCCGAAACTGAACACTAAAGTTTTGGGTCCGCGCGGCCTTCTCTCTCCGTGAATTCCGGAACCGCCGCTCGGACAAAGTCGGACCGAAGAATTTGGCCAAATGAGCCCCGCTCGGCACCGGTCGGCCCTTTTGATGAGTTGCCTTGAATAGTGCGAGGTTTGATTTGCCTTCGGCTGCCTCGCAAAGCGACCACACGCCGCTCGGCTACCGCCGGATCCGACGAGCTTGTCGCCGCCCGGCGGCGGCGGCGCACTCCTCGACCGCGAAGTCGTTTTCTCCTACCTCTTTCTTTAGTTCGGATTTGGCGCCTTTGCCCGTTTCTTCGCGTCGACAAGTTGGGAGGACAATCGGCGCACGACACTCATGAAGATAGCAGGAAACAAATGTGCTCTTATGCGAATTGACGTGGTCCGCACTCCGGCCAGCTTAAACGGTGACACACACTCCAACTGAGGTGTTAGCGTGTTACAAAACAAACTCCTCCTCAAACAAGCAGCTGATGCCACGCGGCGATCGATGGATACGTGCGCAAAAGCGTCTGGAAAGAACGCTCGCAACCGCCATTCTTAAATGAGGCCTGCTCGAGGCGTGTCACTTTTCTGTTTCTTTTTCGTGTCGTCATTCACCAAACTGCCTTGACGGGATTTTCTTCACAAATATTTGTGTCCTCGCAACGAGGGGACGGAACCTCTCATTGGCTTCGAACCAAACCTGGCGGCAAGCTGAGCTCCTCCGATGCAAAGTCGGCGTGGCGAAGCGCGCCAGCGGGCAAGTTGCAAGACTCCAGAGTCCGATGCGGTGAACCGGTGCAATGCAAGCTTTACTCTTACTATTTATATTAAAATCTGCTTTTTGTTGATTTGTATTTGGCGTTGACTTGGTGTCAAGTCACGTTCTGCTGTCCGTGGAAGGAAAAACGAATAAATGCTTTGGAGAGCGTCTTTTTGGCTTCGCCTTTGCTCGGCCTCCACCCTGGTCGCGGGCTCCCTCTAGCGGCCCGCCCGCCAATTACTGGATGATGCCGCTTTTCATTTTCCGTATGATGCGGTGGCTTACGATAAGGTTCAATCGGGACTCGAAATTCTACGCGGAAGCGCGTTGCTGCCACAGCAGGACAAAAACAATCCACCAAAGTTGTCACGTAAAAGCGTGAAAAACGATTCCCACATAAAATGGGAAAAGTCCAAAATGCCGCCTTGCTGCCATCCTGCAATTTTACATGATCGTTTTTACATTTGTACACGATCATTTTTACACCATTTAGTGTTTTCCTTTTTTTTTTCCTCGAGTGGCAGCAATACCGTTTTTTTTGATGGGGTGAAAAAGCTATTTTCCAATATAAAGACACATAGGCATCTTCAAGTTTTTAATAACATGCGTGTTTTGACCAATTTGCCCCCCAGTTTATTAAGAAACATGTCATTGACTCCGATTGACTGCTTAGGTCAGGGGTATCAAAGTGCGGTCCTGGAGGGCCGCCGCCCTGCATGTTTTCCAAGTCTCCCTGTTGCAACACACCTGATTCAAATGAACTGGTTCAATGTCAGGATTTTGCAGCGCTTGCTGATGATCTGATCATTTGAATCAGGTGTGTTGCAACAGGGAGACTTGGAAAACATGCAGGACAGCGGCCCGTCAGGAACTGAGTTTGACACCGCTGGCTTAGGTCAATAAACACAAATTGTCGAGCGGGCTCATCCTTTGGAGGCCGGCACACTGACGCCAAGTCGAGCACCGGCTCGTTGGTTCTCACGTGCCCTCCGAACCGTGCCCATTTGCGCCGTCGGCCAAGACCAGCGACGGGGAGGCGGGCGGAAGAAGCTGTGTCACTTGAAGGCCGTCATACGCCCTTTGATTATTTTTTTGGGGGGGGGGGGGGCGTGTTCTCGGCCGGATCGATGCCGTTTGTCCTGTTTGACGAGGCGGGCTAATAATTGACGGAGGGTGTCCTCGGAGGCTTGTTTAGCTGCCGCGGACTCGGGGAGACAACAGTGTGTGTTCGGGACCTTCAGGATGAACCTTTGCCTTCTCCTGCCGCTTCTCCTCATCTGTCCCTCCAACTGGGTGAGTTTTTCCCCCGCTTCTCGGTGTCTTCATCTTATTTGCCTCGTTTGGTTTTCCTGCCAATCAACATCACCGATCGCCAAATAGTTTGACACTTAGTCTGTTGTTCCCTTAGCCGCTATGGTTAGAGGAAGGAAAAAAAAGGTCATCTTGTGACCTCCTGACTGGCGACCCCAGCTTCAAACCTAACCTGCAGAGATGACTGGGAGAGAATAAAGGCAGAAGCTATTTGCGCCCCCCCCCCCCAAAGAGCTTTGCCTTTCAGTCCACTAGCTTAATGCTATTAGCATCCACGTTGTGGTGCTATGAAGCAACAAAGTGAACACAAACTCCAGCAACGCATGTAAAAAGACAACTGAATTGCCACATCAGGGGGAAACGAGTCCTCCACTCATTCGGCTACTTCGCTTTAAACCAAAAAAAAAAAAAAAAATGCTCCGGGAATTGTTCTCTAGTTTTTGCTACCCAGTTCTACGGTCATATATACTTGATGCTCTCCGAAGACCTACTAATACGTATTACTGCTGTACTGCTGAGCTTAGACGAGCTGAGACATCTCGGTGAAACAACGTGAGAGGAGAACGGATACTGGAATGTTGGGCAGGCGCTCCAAGTTCTTCATGACGCTTGTTGTGTGACTGCGCCCCCCGCAGGAGGTGACCTGGGCGGCGACCGACCCCGACAACTTTTTGGGTCCAGAGGAGTGTCTCAGCAGGAAGTAGGTGGCGCTTTTCCGGCGCCGGCCGGCCGGCGGCGTGCGCTCAAGGCCGCTTGTGCTTGCAGGCCCACGCGTGCCTCCTGCGACCTGGTCTTTTGCGCCCCGTGGGAGCGATGCATCGAGGGACGTTGCTCCTGCAAGCCGCCGTATTTGTGTCCCAGCGAGGACGTCACCCCCGTTTGTGGGCGGGACGGCCGCCTCTACCGCTCCTACTGCCAGGTAGCTCGCGTTTGGCAGCCTTGGGGGGAGAGGGGTGGGGCTCTGACACTTTTTGGGTCCTCCACAATGCCAGCGCCACTTAAGCCCGTTGACGGTGAGTTGAGGAGCTTTCATTTGGACAAAAGTCAAATGCCGGTGCCAAGGAACGACGGGATGTCAAAATGAGTTGAGGCGCTTGGTTTGGGGCGAAAGCGGCGCTTGTGCCGTTCATATTACACAATATGTGACTGTCCGTCCGCTCACTGATGGCGACATTATTTTGGAAAGCGCGAGAAACGTTTTTGCAGCACATCGGCCCCGCGAGGGAAGATTTAGCTTGGCGAGCGAGAGACCGAAAGCGATGTGGCGCCGATTTGTTTGTCTGACCTTTTGGCCTTTTTGTGCGGCAGGCCATGGCCTTGTCGTGTCGCGGCGGCAAGTCGGCCATGTCCCACTTTGACCAAACGTGCTCAGGTTTGCCGCCGACGTCGCCCCGGCTCGCCGGCTCCGCGCCGCCCGGAAACACGGGACTTTGCCTTTTGTGCTGCCCACAGAGGAGCAGTCCAAGTTCCAGAGTTTCCTGGATCCCCGCACGGGCGCGCTCAGCCTCTTCGTCCCCGACCGAGCCGGCGTCGGCGGGGGCAAGCGCTTGCTGGTTTGCGGGGAGCGCTGGGACGCGGCTGCCGCCAACGTGGCCTGCAAGGATCACGGCCACCCGCTGTGAGAAAACCCAACAAGTAGCCTCCCCTCACGTGCAGGCGTGGAAGGCGCCGGCGTGAAACACCCGGCCGGCAAGCTAAGGGCGCGTTGTGGGCGTCTCCGTCCGCAGCGGCGCCGCGTCTGCCGGCTCTCTGGCCTCCGGTGACCTGAGGCGAGGTCACGCCCCCTCGCCGTTGCCCGACCGCTGCGTCATCGTTCGCTGCCGAGGCTTCGAGACATCGCTGGCCGAGTGCGTCATCCACGACGGCGTCCGGGTGGGCGAGGGCCGGGTCGCCACGGCGACCTGCTACGACCACAAGGAGGCGCCCCGAGGTATCGTTCGGGATCGGGCGGAACCCTAACCCGACCGACTGAGATCCTCTGACGCGATCGCAGCGCTTTGTGCGTGAGAGCGTTTCCCGAGCGCGCGTGAACGAAGCCGCCCGCTCCCTCCCCACTAGAGTGCGGCTTCGCGTGCGCCAACGGCAAGTGCGTGTCCGCCAACCGGACGTGCGACGGCATCGACGACTGCGGCGACCGCAGCGACGAGATGTGCTGCAAACGTAAGCGCCTGCCCGCGCGCGTCCACCCGCCCGCGCGCGCGTCCACTTTGCGCCCTGACGCCGATTGCGCCCCCGCCCGCGCCAGGCTGCAGGAGGGGCGCCTTCCGCTGCGACTCGGGCGTGTGCGTGCAGGCCGACGCGCTGGCTGACAGACAGAGGGACTGTTTGGCGGGAGAAGACGAGGCGCCGACGCACGGTGAGAAATTTGACCTTTTCACATTTGGCGTGGCGGGACCCCCCCCCCCCCCCCCCCCCAAATGTTTTTTTATTATTCATCCATTTGTGACCGCACAGGCGCCCATTCACATCAGGAAAATTCCCACCTGGCAGGCTGTTGTTTTTCTCATTCTCCAAATTTTCAAGCAAAAGTTTCCCGTTGCGCTCCCAAGCGAGCGCGTTGGCCCGGTTGCCATTTGAAATCCTCAACCGGGACGAAATTGAGCCCAAATTCGACCTCGTTCAACGTCGCGCGGCTCAAGACGAGCGGGAAGTGATCCATCTCTCATGTCGCGCAGAGCCGGCCGGGACGGAGATGAACGGCACAGGTAGGCGCCGCCGAGGGATCCCGCCAGAGGCTTCCGCCGCCTTGGCCACTCATCGCCTCCTTCCATCTCCTTCTCGCAGAGTACGTCTCTCCTAGGAAAGGTTTGTCCTCTTGAAGCGCACGTGCCAAAGACAAAGACGCGTGGGGGGGGGGGGTGACGATGCGGTGCCCGGCTGAACGGGCAAGCTTTGCTCACGTAGAAACGCGCGCCAGCCGTGCCCACCTGGAGTCCAAGTTGCAGTGCGGCATCGCCAATTTGACGGCCGCGATTGACGGCAACGTGGGGGACCGAGCCGGCCGCGTCAAGAGAGTCGTCGGCGGCGTCGCGGCCAACCGGGTGAGTTTGCGGCCCGTCGCCGAGCGTCGCCGTCGGGCCTGACGCACGCGTGTCCCGTCGCCGCCGCCCGCGCAGACGCAGATCCAGTGGCAGGTGGGCCTGGAAGACGACGGCAGGATCAACTGCGGGGGGACTTACATCGGAGGCTGCTGGGTCGTCACGGCGGCGCACTGCGTCAGGTGCGACCGCGCCGAGACGTTTTGACGCGGCCCGCGTCCACGCGAAGGAGCTTCGGCCCAGGTTTTGTACTGGCGACTCGCTTTTTTCCCCGTCTTTCCAGACCCAACCCGTCGGCCTACCGGGTGAAGTTTTCCATCTGGAAGAAGTCGACGCCTCAGGACACCACCGACATCATCCCCGTGGGCAACGTCATCATTCACCCCAGGTGGCGTCTCGCCCGGCTCGCCCGTCTCGCCCGTGGCCTTCACCGATGTGGTCCCGCAGGTACAACGCCAGCACGTACGAGAACGACATCGCCCTGGTGCGGCTCAAGGAGCTCCCGGAGGAGCCGGGCAAGTGTATGGTGGACAACCCCGCGGTGAAGCCCGCCTGCGTGCCCTGGTCGCCGCGGCTCTTCGGCGCCAACCACACGTGCAGCATCTCGGGCTGGGGCCGCACGTCAGGTGACCCCCCCCCCCCCCCACAAAGAAATGCACCTGCGGATAAAAGTGACCATTTGGAGCGTCAACTGGGCTCTTGACGTATCGGTGCCTCAAACATAAACGAGCCCATCGACCCGGAACAGAAAGAGAGTACCGCTAGTCGCCATCAATTTTCAACAGGAGCCAAACACGCGTTGGTGTGACTTTTGGTCCGTCTCAACGTTCCAGCCTCCCTTCCCCAAAAGAACATCTAACAACTAATTTCTCGACGTCATTCAAAAAGGAACCCGTTTTCTCCCGTATTGAACGTTGCGCCGCTCATCCTGCTGCGGGCACTTTGGCCAGCAGGCGGAAGGATACTTGCCACCCGGTTCCTTTCTCAGCTTCTCGGTCCGCCGTCGTTGTCGGGAGAGCGTCCGATCTATCCGATGCGCCTGCCCGTCACAATTGGGATTTGACCCGCCTTGCTGCAAATTCTGAGGTCAGATCGCAGTTGCTCAAGGGCACCGAGGCTTCCTGCATACGGAGGTGCTTTCAAATCAACCTTCTCTTTCTTGTAGATGTTTACCTTCAGCTCAGAGTGAAAAAAAACCCCAAAACCACAATTTGACAAGCACACGCCCAAATCTGTGACCCCCGAGTGGCCTAACTCGTTTTCCGGCCCCCGTGTTGACGTGTCATCTTGTCGGTCTTGCAGTGGGGAAAGCCTCGCAGGTTCTGCAGTGGGCCAACGTGTCCCTCATCCACGACTGCCAGCGCTTCTACAAGGACCGCTTCAGACCCGGCATGATGTGCGCCGGTCAGTGTGTCGGACCGTCGCGGCGCCGTTCGCGCCCGTGCCGCCGAGTCCGCGTTGAAATGTGCGTGCGTGCGTGCAGGTGACCTGGACGGCAACGTGGACTCCTGCCAGGGCGACAGCGGCGGCCCCCTGGTGTGCCAGGACCACCTGGGCGTGTCCTACCTGTGGGGCATCGTCAGCTGGGGCGATCAATGCGGCCAGCCCGGGTTGCCGGGCGTTTATACGCAGGTGATGCACATCAGGCCGGTTTGGCCCACCCGCCGTGCGTACGCCGTGCGTGGACGTACGCACGCCGGCATTGATTTCTAATCGGCGGGCCGACTGGTCACTGTTAAAATGCATCAATTTTATCGTTATTATTATTTTTTGCGTAGATGCTCCTATTTGGTCGAATAAGATCCCGATAAATGATTAATCATCCGGTTATTTTTAAAAATACATCGAATGAATGAGATAACTTCTTTTTGGTCCCTTAACACAACAATGAAACGATGGATAGCAAGCAGAACCTGCTTTCCAAACTTTGTTCTTCTTTAACTTTGCAAGAGAGGGAAAAAAAAATTGGCAGCTTTTATTTATTTATTTTTGACTAATTGCCCAATTTTTTTGAAGCGTTTTTGGTCATGTGTTTATGTGTCAAGTAAAAAAAAAAAAAAAAGGCTGATATTTGCCTTTTTTAAAAGGGCTACGATCGATTCAATCGGCAAGTCGCAAAATCAATTGGGCCCGATTTTGTGGGCGCGAGAATGATGGTTGCATTGGCTGGACGGCACACGACCACACAACCCCAACTAATCATCAATGCTAATGATAACTGCCACGCAAACACACACACACACACCCACGCCCCTCACGGTGGACTTGGGACCAGCCGGCCGTCTCCCGGTCGACCGCGACGGACGGGTTTCGGTCGGGCCCCCCTGCTCTCCATCCCCTGCCCTTTGCTCGTCTGCAGGTGGCGCACTACTTTGAGTGGATCCGCCTGCAGACCGGCTGGCCCGCCGTCACCAAGTTCAACTCGTGATGGGCGCCGTCGTCATCATCATCGTTTTATCTTCATTGTCAGCTGTTTTTGTTTGGAGGTGTCATTAAATGCACAGCATGAAAGATGCCGGGGGGAGATATGGAATGATTTGGAGGGTTGCAAGAGTTTTAGACATTTCATTCCAGTTCAATTTTATTTTCACTATTTTTGGTCAGCTGGTTTTGATGAGGATTTTTAGAACGCGTTTGTCACTTTTGAATACTGTAGCTCATAGGTGTCAAAGTCAGGTCCCGGAGGGCCGCTGTCCCGCATGTTTTCCAAGCCTCCCAACAACCGCACCGCCGCGGCGCGACCCCGTCGCGTCGGCAAAACGGCGCAGGCGCCCCGTCTACGTGCATCGGATGGTGCCGTCGGTGAGGGACGGCGCCCTGCACAGGCCTTTGCCCTCCACCTGGAAGCCGCAACCTTTGTAGTTGGCCACACCCTCGGCGTCCACCAGTAGGCCAGGCTGAACGTGATCCCACACCCGCTGCTTGGCCTTCAGCTCCCGGTCAGGTTCACCTGCTCAACACACACACACACACACAGACAGACTGGTGGCTAGTCCATTGCCTTGCCGTTGATTGGCGACCCGTGCATCATCTGTCAATATTTCAAATCATGAGCAATTGTTCCAAAGACGCTTCAGGGTGTTTGACGACGTTTCCTGTCAAAACTAAATTGTGTATTTGAAAGAAGCCACGTTACCTTCATAGCAGCCCGCCGTCTTAATGCTAACCTGGAACGGAAAATGCCGCGCAGGTGCTAATGTTAGCTTCGCAGTTTCCAAACTCTTTGAACAATGGCTATTTGAACCGATGCTGGAGCAACCCCCATCGTCGTCATAGAAGAGCAAACACGGGGCTTATATTCTTGATGGTCTCTGAAGAAGAACTCCTTCGACAGCATCTTACTGAGTCCTTTGGAGGAGTCGTATTCTTCTCCGTTCACCGTGCGATGCTGCCTCCCGGTGGCCGAGGCGGTCGCAACAGAGGAACCGGCCCTCAATTAGCACAATGAAATCAATGCCATGACGGTTTTGTCTGACAGGAGACCGGCCCGTTGTCTGTCAGTACGGGCCTTGCGGGCATCTTTCACGTCCCTTTTCTGTCAGCGGATGAATGGAGGAAAGCGGAGCGAACGGTTACCCGGGTAGTTGAGGAAAGTGACTCTGTCTCCAGGGTCGGAACCCGCCGGTGGGGCCAGCAGCTCCCCGGGGCCGTCAGACCGGAAGCACCGCAGGAGGCGGGCCCGCGAAGCCGCGCCCCTCACTTTGCAGGCCTTGACGTTGCAGAGCAGGACGGCGAGCGAGCCGGCGAGCTGCCGGGCAAAGGAAAATGAGCGACGCGACGAAGCGACCGGCGGGCGAGACCAAAAAGAAGAAGCCACCGGTTGTTGGTCGCCCGGGCGGCGCTTGCCGACGACCGGGCGCGGGGCTTTCTCTCCCACGTCGACGTCGTGAACGGTCAGAGTCGCCGCACGCGGGTGGCGGCGAACGCCGAGGATACGTCCGACTCTCAGGTCCAGGCGGGAGACGTCCACTGCGGGGGCTGGCGGCGGCGGGAGCGCTTCGGGAGCGGCTGGGCAAAAGAGAGCTTTGCGGCGACTCTGCGAGATGCCCCCCGCGGCGGGAGCGCCGGCACAATTCGGGGCCCTCGCGTCACCCGAGACCGATCAGCCGCAACACTCGTCTTTGCCCAAATGGAGACGTGGCTTCCTTTCGATCGCTCACCTTTGTTCTCTCCTCTTTGCCGACCAGTCGTCTGGAGGTCGACGCGGCGGGACGACGACGCGGCCGGATCGGCGGCCCCGCTGGGCGAGAGGTGGGTCTTAGCTGGAGGAGAGGGAGACAAAGGGGGAGAAGAGGGCTTCCCGAGCGATCGCCCGCGAGCGCTCGTACCCGCGCGTCTCCTCTGCTTGTCGCCGAGCTCGTGGTGCAGCTCCTCGATGTCCTTCTTCAGTTTGCCGTTTTCCACCAGCAGCTTCTTCTGCTCGCGCACGGACGCCTGCAGGACTGCCCAAAGCCCCGAGCGGTCACCGTTCCGCCCGCCTCGAGTGATGGGACGCTCTGAGGAAAAAAAATGCTTACGAGCTTTCTCCCTGGCCAGCAGCGCGTGCGTTTGGAAGTACTCCACCATCTTCCCGCCGTCTTCGGGATCCAACTTCATCAGGGCCGCAGCGAAGCTGAAAAAGAGCCCGAACCTCAACGCTTTTTGCGTGCGGAATCACCGCCGACTTTGGGCACCTCGGACCAGTAGCTATAGCGATGGGCCAAATGATTGACAGCGTGAAGCTTATCGCTTGACGATGCCAGCGAGCGAATGAAGCAAGAATGCGAGAGACCAATTGTCCGGAGAGCCTCAATGATTCACCAAGCTTCATTTGGCCACATTCTTTCAGAAAATTTCAAGATTTCATCTCTTTGACTCGCCGCTGTACACCAGGTGGCAGTCGAGAGTTTGTATGAACGAAGCATCAAGTGGTGAACATTTCGCTGAAGCAATGAGTCCTCGGTGGTTGAGGAGGCTTCATTTTGCCCATCATCACCGATTGCCATTCCATTGCATGGCACGTACAGGGAAACGGCCGTCCGTCCATTTTCTAGAGCAGGGGTGGGCAATTATTTTTTGCATAGGGCCACATTTTTTGCATTTTTTGGCACGTTTTTCAGACTTTAAGAGTACATTATTCCGTCGTATCGAACGGGATTTGCTTGACTTGGCGCTACTGCGGGCTTCCGTATTGTCTCCCCCTTCCTCCCAATGCTCTGTAACTTCAAGTAACTGTGCCACCTGGCGTTGAAATGCCTGTCATTACAAGTCCAAATGAAATGAATGCAGTCATTGACATCGAACCTTAATTGTGTACCAACCTTCGGCGGGCCGGATTAAAAAGACAGGCGGGTCGGGTTTGGCCCGCGGGCCGTAGTTTGCCCACCCCTAGAATCTAGAGCATTTTACGTCTGCAAAAAAATAGTCCTCACATGGCAAGCACTCGACAGCTGCGCTCGCTCAAAATAACTTTGGCTGACAAGGCGCATGCGCACACTCCGAACACGCGAGACTAATTGTAAACACACACGCGCGCATACGAAAACAACAGTAACACTCGTTGGTACAGTTTCGCATTCTCTTCTTATTGAGAAACACACACACACACACACACACACAGACACACACGTGCTCCAATTCCAATCACACTGACTTTAGTGCGCTGCACATACACGCACACTCGCACAGACTTTCCAACCTGGGATGAAACATCTCGTCCGACTCCATGTCTCCGAGCTCTGTGGTTCCCTACGCCGACAGAGGCATTTGTCCATCAGCTGTCCCGGTCTATCTTCACAGCTCCTGGAGCCACGCCTCCCCGCACAAGAACAGCCAATTATGGTGTTTTATAAATATACTGTATATGTACAACATCCACTTTTATTCTTATTTTGATCACCAGTTTCACATAAAGGAGCCCCGCGCTTATTCATACAGTATTAAAACAAATCGAACGTCAAGACAAAAGTGAAAGCGTTTCAGTGCGCTTGTTACTTTCCTTTGGTGGAGCATAAACAAACTGCATCCAACTCATTGTACTGTACCAAAACAGACCGCTGACATGTGTTATTGACCCAAATTCAAACTGTTAAAACATGACACTCTGTTAAAAAAATGGTCTAGACAAATTACAAAAGGGCAAAAAAACGATGGTTAGTATAGTTAATTGCTTTGTTTCGTTTCAGGGTTTTTAAAGTGTATCACCGTTCCGTTGATTTACGGAAAACAACGAGTCTGGTCGAACTGAACTGGTTAAATATGAGATGATATCATTTTAAACTGTTAATTTCACAAGTTAATTTTAAGGCACTGTGTTTTCACACGAACACACACATACAGTATATCTACCTAAATTTATCCACTATTGAGCTGGACAGATATCTATTCTGATATTTCCGGGCTTCCGTAGAGCGAATCCTGTCGGGGTTTTTTTACGTCAAAAAACGAGTTTGTCCGAACTCAGGTGAGTCACGGAGTGCAGAGGGGGCGTAACCGGTAGTTAGACGTCGAACGACGACTGCGTCGGCCCGCAACGCGTCCAAGTCGAACCAACACCAGCCCCGAGTTTGCCAAGGAGTGAAAAGAGTTGACTTTGTGGGCATTCCTATCCCCTCCGGTATCCTCAGCTCAAGCGGTGAGTGTGCGTTTGTTCACTTGTGCTGTTTTCGTGACGCCAAATTGTTTTCGACCCGTCCCGACAGGTGTCTTTCTCATTTCCGGTCTGAGCCTCTTTGAAGGACGCCAACGATTTCATTTCCATGTTTTGCCCTTTAAAACGCTTCTCGTGACTCATGACGAGCAAACGGATCGTTGCCTTTATTATCGGCCTCAACGGTGCAACGAAATTTTAAAAAAAATCACGTTTGTTTCACACTCCTATTGTTGTTTCTTAATGCCAAGCCTACTCCCCTTGTTATTATTATTGCTATTTTAATGGGTCAAAACAGTGGGATCACGCCCAATGTTGCCGAATGGGCTTTAATTAGAGTCTCCTGATATTGATTTGAGAGGCGTAAACAGGAAGTCGCGTCCAATGCCCGAACGGGAGTGTCTTTTTTTTTTTTTTGGTTTCCCAACGTTCCAATACCGAGAGCAAGTCATCATTATCGTTTCGATCCTCACTTTAAAGTTTAGAGTTTTAAAATCTCCCTTCTCACCACACACACACACGCGCGCGCGCTCGTGCATTTGCATTTAAAAGAAAGAGAAAGAGTAATTACTTGGGTTTCTTTATAAATTTGTCGTAAAAGGTGTTTGGAGCTTCATCTAAGTCTGTGGTTCATCTAAAAAAACAAAACAACCCCCCCCCCCCAATAAAACGCAGCTCTTCAAGCACCACCATCATGACCACCATAAAAATACAGAAGCGTTGTGGGCAAAATGAAGGAGAGATATTATTACCCAAATGTATATTTGTCATTGTTAGACCTTTTTAAGGATTTGATTCTGACGTCACTTTCAGTCGACAGCAGGGGGCGATAATGCATAAAAAGTCAGACGCGTGGATTCCGCGGCTTAATTCTTATGCCACAGATGCACCAGTAAACAGAGTGCCACCAAGCTAGAATTGCTCTTTGTTTGCATTTCTTTCTGTCGCTTTGTTATGCATGTGGCTGTTCAACCCATTTCAGCCGAAAGGGCAGAAGGGACGTTGAAGCGTGCACGTCGGCTCATGTGAGGCCGTCGAGGTGTGGAATGACTGCGCGTGAGTTGTGGTCAGCACAACCTCTTGAATGAACGTGCTTGCGACTGCTTTGGAAGCGTGAACATCAACATCACGTTTCCTGTAGTTCCAGATCAGACCAACAAATGGTCAGGAGCAAATCCGGACCATCTCATTGGGTTTAGGTTCGTATTTTAACCGGACCGCATTTTCTTGTGTCAAAGCCGTACTTTTGTACGCTGACTTCTGCGTCGCGGTCCGGTTGCACCGTCCCAACACGTCCGGCTCCGGGAACAAAGCAGCCCCAAACCATTGTTTCCCCCTCATTTTCCAAGCTCGTCATCTTTTCGTTTGCCCGTCCGCGGGGCCAGCGGTTGCGTATCGAATTGGCTCACTCGCGGACTGGAATCTTCTGCGTGCGTTAAAGCGCCGACGACTTGTTGATTTGCAGTTTTTCAACCCACTTTCCTGAACCGGCGTCATTTGGCAAGCGCCATCGGGATCGATTAGCGTCGGCGCGGCGTTCTGAGCGGCGGTCATCCCAGAGAGCGCCATGGCGGCCTCGGGTCTGATCCAGGACGACGACGACGACCGCATCCGCCCCCACGTGGAAGCGAGCGTCACGGCAACGGCGCCCCCCTCACCCACTCACCCGGACGGCGGCCCCGCGCCCGCGGCCGACGCGGCGGACGGCAGGAGCAAGCGCGGCAAAATGAGCGGCCTCCTCCAGCAGAACCAGCTGGTCCAAAGCCTGAGCAGCGGCCTCAAGCGCCACTGCGACTACGTCAAGATCTCCATGCGCGAGGAGCGCGCCGACCGCCTCCCCAAGGAGTGGTGGAAGACGGGCGTGGCCTTCCTCTACGCTGTCTTCAACTTGATCTTCACCACCGTGGTCATCACCATCGTGCACGAGAGGGTGCCCGACAAGTCCGTGAGCCCGCCGCTGCCCGACAAGTTCTTTGACTACGTGGGCCGTGTTCCCTGGGCCTTCACCGTCACCGAGGTCAACGGGCTGATCTTGGTGGCATTCTGGCTGGTCCAGTGGCTGCTCCTCAAGCACAGGTGAGACACACGGGCGCTCCCGCGCTCAACCTGAGGAATCCCTCCCGTGTCCTGATGATTTCATTTTTTTTTTTGCGCGAAGGCACAAATGCATCCCGAGCTCGCGGAAGCCGACGTTTGGTCCATTTCCACCCACACCCTCCGTTAGCCGACGATGCCTATCAAATGTTTCGTCCGGGGAACAGCGCGGCAGCCTCTCATCTCGTCGTCAATAATCGGATATTGTCTGTCCATTGACGAGCGACGTCGAACAAAAGGAAACTTTGGGTTGTGAAGAACACGCAAGCAACTATTCCTCGCACAGTCTATCCAAATGTTACGGAAGTTTTCACCTTCCGTGATGTCAGAGATTTTCTCGGACAAAGTTAAAGAAATGACTCGGCACACAGGAAAATTGTCTTCAATATCGGCGGGAGCGGATCTCTGAGAGCGAACGACGGTTAGTTGCTCCGCGATCACACTCGAGCTCCCTTCCCGCCAATTCAGGCTTTTATTGTAACATACAAGGAAAACACTGCCCCCGATATTTGCATACCGCACCCACGGTCCGGCCCCTCGGTAGTGATGGGTTACCTGTGTTAAACATTGAACCACCAGTACATTGGCGCCTTTTCTGGCTGGTCTACATCGAATTAGCATGTTGTAGACTTTGCGGATGGCCAATGTCGTCTGGGCGCGACGGGTGTTCTCAACCCGTCTTTTGTTGTTCAACCGCTGTTCCCGAATTATTCATTCCCCTTTTGTGACCGAGTTTCGCCCTCTCCCCCGTGATCGCCCACCTGTATTGACGTGCTAATTGTGGACTTCAACAGCCCTCTGGCTTTGTGCACAGGAATTTGGGGGTGCTGGATACGCACCCAAACGTTTAGATGTGTCCAGATTAAATGAAACTTTAAACATGATACAATTTTGCTCATAGATTCCTCTAACACGTGACCATAATATTGTGGGACGCGGATGACGTTACCGAGGACATTTTTTTTGAATCGTCCACGACTATGCATTTGGAAAGAAATCATGTTCATTTCCCAAAACTTGATTCGTTACCACCAGGGCCCCACCCAGAGCCATTTTTAAAATCAGATTCAGATTCAGAAAACTTTATTTATCCCCGTGGGGCAATTAGAGTTAAGGCCACTTCTGTTCCCATAACCCAAGAATTCATCAGCCGGTTACATTTGAAAATACAAATAGAATGAATGAAATCATTCCTGTTTTGGTCCCTGAACACTTACAACATTAAAAGCGATATGGAGTCCTCAGCAGAGAAAAATTGCCAGAAATCGGTAGGGGTTTATATTTTCCTTCTTTTTTTTTTGAGGGCGTGGGGGGACAATGTTTGAATGTCATTATCTTTGTTTTATGTGGTCATGTGTCAAAGTGTGTGTGAATGTGTGTGTGTGGGGGGGGGGGGTTGCGGGGGCGGCAACAAAAGCTGCAGATCACTGCCCATTTTAAAATAGCCAATGTCGGCCGCGGCATTTATCAGTGGGGCGCTTCCGACCATTGTGCCAATTTCATTTCCTTCCCATCAGAGCCATCGTGGGACGCCGCTGCTTCTTCCTCATCGGAACGCTCTACATGTACCGCTGCATCACCATGTACATCACCACCCTGCCCGTGCCGGGCCAACACATGGTGTGCGCGCCCAAGGTACGCAAGCACCCGCACGCGCTCCGCCTTGCCGTCATCACTTTGTGCTGATGCATGTTGTCGTGGAAACCTACAGCTGTACGACGACTCGGCAGGGAAGATCTGGAGGATTGTGCGGCTCATCTCCGGAGGAGGTCCGACATGCACGCGCGCACACACGCACACGCACTCATAGTCATTCGCGAATGGATGAATTCAGCGTGATTTGATGCTATCATGGAAATCAGCATTGCATATGGGGAAACAAAACAGTGGTCCTAAAATAGAGCTTGGTGGCACCCCTTCGCAGAAATAAGCCACTGGAGCTCAAGTTCTGCCAGATAAGTAATTCTCGATTCAGATATTATTATTGTCGTTGTTCCAACTTTTTTTTTTTTTTACTGGACTTCCACTTGAAGCAGAGGTACAGATACTTGTGTGCAAACGAACTGTTGTGAAATTGGAAGTAGCGATTCAAGCGGTTGACTGAAATGTGGCGAAATACGCATGCAGGCTTATCTCTGACCGGCTCCCACATGATGTGCGGCGACTTCCTGTACAGCGGCCACACAGTGATGTTGACCCTGTCCTACCTCTTCATCAAAGAGTGTGAGTTGGCAAAAGGCACCGGCGCACCTCCGGAGCCCGGCGCGATCTAACCCGAGCCCGCCGCCCGCCGCAGATTCTCCTCGCTGGATGTGCTGGTACCAGTGGATCTGCTGGCTGCTCAGCGCTTCGGGCGTGCTCTGCATCCTGGTGGGGCACGAGCACTACAGCGTCGACGTCCTGGTGGGATACTTTGTCACCACCAGGCTCTTCTGGTGTTACCACACCATGGCCAACACGCACGTAAGCACGATCCCGCCCAAAGCCGCCTTTCGTCCTCGACCGTGTTCTCCGGCACCGGGGCCGACCATGCGTGCCGGCGTGCTTTTTGAACTCGCGCAAAAGAAGAATTGACATTTGGAAAACGACCGAATTGTGTTGCGGCGCAGCAGAGCGCACACGATTCCCGCAAATCCCATCAAAAGCGATGGCGTTGCGATGCTTTGGAGTAGGCCGCCCCGAGAACTTTTCAAAGTGCGCAAGACTTGAAAGCCACCATAGCCGTAGACGCGGTGATGGAAAGAGGGCGCTCTGGGGATCCTCATCGCGTCCGTTTTATGGACGATCCGCGCGGCGGCTCGCGACGCGTTTCCGGTGTAAAGATTTGTCGGCGTATGAGCTTTGGCGTTGCCTTTACTGGAGCGGCGGCGAAATGAAGCTTCGTGAAGCACCGAACCTTTCCGGCTGCTCGGTTTGCACGTGGCCGAAAGAGCTTCGCTCGCGGTCACGGAGACCGAGCGCTAAAATGCGCGCTAGCAAACCAGACGGCGACCAGACGACCTCGGCGCGACGCAAGCCTGATTTCACAAATACTTCAGGGTACGTACCCGCATGTGCCGCCCACCCCCTCCCTCCCTTCCTTCCTGGCAGGCTCTCCGTCAGGCGCCCAACAATTTCCTGTCGCGCACGTGGTGGAACCCCGTGTTCAACTTCCTGGAGCGCAACGTCCAGACGAACGTGCCCGTGGTCTTCTCGTGGCCGTTGACGCTGCCGTCGTCGTGCCGACAGCGCTACCGCATGGTGGAGGGCGGGAGGGACGAGTGAGGCGCCCCGTCACGCTCAAAACGCTCCTTTTTGTGGCGAGGCGCCGACAAGAGTCAGCCGCCCGCTCGCTCCATCAACGTTGGACAGACTTGAAAAGCACACTGGTTGGAGAGCACAAAGCTCAGCGCAAGCTCCTCCTCGCTCTTTTCCGCCGACGTCGGACGTGCGCTTTGTCTCGGCTTAGCTCTTAGCATTTCGACGGACCGCTGGCGAGTTTGGCGCTTCTCTCCTTTCCTGGACGACAAACCTTGTCGCGCAATCTCTCCATTTGTTCGCTTCCCCTCTTCGGCTACCGAATGAAACGTGTTGCTGTTTCATGTTGTGATAGGAAAGACAATGAGCTCACACACGTTTGGGCGTCAATAAAGCCCGAGACGTGGATATCGCTCTGTCCGGAGCTTTTATTCAACAAGCCACGGCAGCGGCTTCCAAAATCGAAAGCCACTCTCGGTTGTTGCGCTTCAATTGTCACCTTCTCTTCATGAAACATTTGTCTTGAGAGAAACTTCATACTTTTTGTTTGCTTGCAAGGAGCCCCACGGCAGCATTCACACCCCAAAAAAGCAAACTTTAATGTTTAGTACAAAAAGAAGTCACAAGTTGGCAGCCTCCACCAGATACTCGATATTTCTTAAAATCGTCCTGGCGAACCAATCGAGCAAAGTTCATTTGTGTCTCTCGGTTAAAAGAAAAAACAAAAACAAAAAGTCGTCAAAATGCGACGCCCGGCGTTTCAGCGCCGCGTCAGCCGCTGACGAAGATGAGTCTGGCCGTGTGCGCCACGTCGGCGAGGTACAGCAGGAAGTTGAGGCCGGTGAGCACCGCCACGGTGATCAGGCGCGACTCGGCGCGACCTCTGGCCCCGTAGCGCTCGGAGAACTGGAAGACGGGCCAGACCACGGTCGCCGTCAGGTACATGAGGGCCGCCAGGAGGCCGCAGGCCGTCAGGAAGCGGGGGAAGGGCACGGGCAGCCAGCCGGTGCACTCGCCCACGCACATCACCACCACGCCCATGGAGAGGATAAAGCAGATGCAGTAGACGGCCATGCACCACCGCAGCGCCGTGTGGCGCTCGTACGCCGCGGGCTCGCTGACCAGGATGAAGATGACGCAGGCCACAAAAGTCTGGCACACCTTCAGCAAGCCCGGCGCCGTGGCCATGTAGCCTGCCACCTCGCCGGGCCGCGCCCGCGTCAGGCTCACCTCCGCCGCGTAAGCCAGCGTCGCCAGGCAGGAGAAGACGGTGGAGGCCACTCGGTGGTCGCGCGCCTCCCCGTCATAACCGCCGCCGCGCTCCCTCAGGAAGTAGAGCGGGAAGATGACGGAGGCGGAGAGGCAGAGGAGGGCGGCGTAGCACGCCGCCGTCACGGGGAAGTTGGACCAGGACACCAACACGCGCGCCTGCAGGCCCAGCAGCTCCACCAGCACCACCACGGCGGTGGCCGCGAAGCTGAAGGCCCAGCAGAAGATGCACCAGGCGGCCATGCCGCCGTGCGGCAGCCGGGCGCCGTGTGCTGCCACGCTGAACGCCACGCAGCTGAACAGCAGGGCGGCGACGCGCACGCTCAGCAGCCGGGACCAGATCACCAAGGGCATGATGGGACGTCACGGGGGGGGGGGGGGGGGTGGCTCGATCGGAACGGCGATGCGGTCTGCTCACGGTCTCGTCAAGCGCATTCCTGAGCAAACGAGACGGCCAAATGAACACGTGGTCTTCTTTTGAAAGAAAACCTTCCGGTGCCACCGGCCGCCGGCGATTGAATGACTTGTGTTTCTGGCCGTTTTAAAATGATGGCAAAAAAACATCGTCTCCCACATTGAACGAAGACGGACTTGCGCCGCCAAAAGGTGACGTTGAGCGCAAAGAAGACGTGACAGCGAATCAACGAACTGGATTGGACGCCTCGTTTTGAACCGGGGCTCAGCCACGGTGGAGGGCAAAGTTTGCACACCTGCTTTATTCTTGGCTGTGGCTCGCCGCGCAAGGTGAACTCTGTGGAGTCCAAGAAAAAAAAAGTTGCCTGAACTGCATTCAACAGGAAACATAGACCTCGTGATTGGACTGAATAACAACATTCTATGAAAGCAGGTCTGCGAAATGGAGCGAGAAAGTCGCTCAGATGCCACTTCCTTCCTGAGATTTGAACGGCCACCAGAGGGCGCCAGTAACTGGTCTCATCAGCCTTCGCGAGAGACTCGATGCGTTGAACTCAGACTGGCGTCGGCCCGATGCCAATACTGTACTCCGTTTCCATCATAGATTTTGTATTATTTTGGAATGGTTAGGTTCAGCATTACTGGATGTTCTTTGCGAAGCGTCTTTACGACAAATGACGATGCATGGTCAACTACGTATTGAGCAAGCTTTTGGAGGTCAAACTTAAAAATGAAAAGAGCGATAAAAACGGAGGGGGGAAACAAGGAAAGATCGAGTTTTTAGTTCAGCGTCATAAATACGTGTAGGAACACGCTGGAAATTGGATTATGGAGACAGTGGCGGTTCTGGGGGGGGGGGCAACGGGGGCCAGTGCCCCTGTAGCACCGATTCTGGCCCCCCCCGGTGGCCCCCCCTCCGAGCGCAGATTACGCAGTCGTGCCGAGTCGCCGATGCGAAAGGTGGAACTAAAGTGCGTGATTTAACATTCTAGTCGGACCCTTTAGTGCGCTGCGCCACTTAAAAATGAGCGGGAAAATGAGAAGCAGTCCGCAGAGAAGGAAATTACCACGACACGAGTGCTATTTGCGTGTGTGTGTGAGTGTGTGTGTGTGCGCGTGCGCGTGTTCGTGTGTGTGCGCCCGTGTGTGTGTGTGTGTGTGTGTGTGTGTGTGCATGCGTGTGTGTGTGTGTAACTTTTTTAGTCTCCCTTTTTATTTTAATTTTTATTTAACAGGATCAATATATAAGACATTGCCTTTTAAAATTTGGATGATTATATGCATGTAAAACATCTAGCTTCAGTGTATTTGCAATTTTCGTCCCCGGCAGGCTGGTACCATATCATCCCCTGGCTTGAATATTCTCAACAGACGTATTGTTACACTTGCAGACATTTTAGCCCTCCTAATACTGTTTTTTTCTCATCACTGTAATGTTATGACTACAATTTCAAAGTCTGAAGAAATAAAAAGTCAAATAAGATTTCGAATCTGTCTTTTTAGCCCTGGGTTGAATCTGCCCCCCCCCCATCAAAACCCCTGGCCCCAGCCCGGCCCCCTCAGTGAAATTGATCCAGAACCGCCCCTGTATGGAGAGTCTGATATTCAGAAAGCGAGCTGCACTGCATTTGTTTCAACATAAAGTGCGAGCTGAAACAGTTCTTGTCTTGCGTGCTTCCCGTTATGTTCTATGGGGGGGACTCTAATAATTACCAACATTTTATGACATTTCCACTGCATAGTTTTTCACTTTTTCCACAGACCACATAAAATGCTTTAAACGGCTTATTTTGTTTCGTACTCCTCGATAGTTTTTTTCCTTTTGTACTCTGCCGCTTCAAAGCAAGATCGTCTTGAGAATCCACCTCACTTTACTGCCCCCCCCGACCCCCCACGCCCTTCCTGAGCACGTACGTAGGGGGGAAGTCGATGCGATTAGCTGATGGATGACGAGAAGTGTCGAGACTACGCAAAAACTAGCACGTGTGCGTGACAGAGAAACAACGAAGCAGCAGAAGGCGAAAAGAAGCCCGAGATGCAGCTTACCTCGATTCTCTGCTGATGTCGACGGTTTGAAGTTCCTCAGTCTGCTTCTGGCACGCACGCCCCCGCCCCCATCCTGCCCCGACGCCCCGCCAGACCATGTTTGGTCAAAACGAGCGCAGTCGGTTCTTGAACACTCGTGGAAGAAGTAAGACTTGGCACACGGCGAAAACCCTTTTGTATTTGTTTTTGAAACTTCCGGTTCGGCATCTTTTTGCTTTTTGCGCGTTACACCGCGCGCGGAAACGAGACACAGTTCCCGCAGGGGGCGCTCACGCAGCCGAGCTGCGGTCAAGCGGGAGGCGGAAGTGCATGGCCGAGAATGCCCCGAAAGCTCAGCCACTAAACAACACGCTCTTTCGCTCGCCGTCTGTTATTGATGAGGTTTTTGTTTCGTGTGTGAGCGCACGTGCTGGTACGGCGCGGAGCGCGACTGCTGGGCGCGTGTCTTTCTGCCACGCGCCTTGTTGTTGTTTTTGATGTGTGGTCCGGGGTGGACTTCGGCTTGGATGGCTGCCTGCCGGCTAGCGTCGATGCACCTTTAACCTCTCGTGTGGAATCGCAGCAGCGGCGGAGACACCGGCTGTCTTCTCCTCCTTCACGAAGCACCTTTAGTGCGGCGGCTTCACACTTTCTCCCCCCACACAGCACGTTTTTCGTAACCTTCGACAGGTGCGCCGCCTTCTCAGCTTACCCGAAAGCCGAGAATGAGGCGCTGCGGACGGCCGCGGCTTTCACGTCGGCTAACGTTAGCTTCACACCGAGCGAGACGCGAATGCCGTAGTTCAGTAGAGCCCTCGATAAAACGGCCCCTTCACTTGGTTACGTTTGTATGTAAATGAGTGAGCGCAGTCGCGACGGCCCGTGCCGGTTGACCTGCCAGACGGCAGTAGACGCCCACCCCGTTTGTACGCTGCAGTGTGCCCCCGTTCCCTTTAGACGAGGCGAATATATTAGAGTAGTAAAAAAAAAATAATAATAATGGCACAGCACCAAATATAAACTGCGCGAAATTGCGCCCCTAGCGGAAGCGCGTTTAATTGTTTTGCCCGTCACTGTGCGTCACCGGTGTAGATAGATGAACAAAAATACGTTCTTGGCAGTAAGTAAAATATTTTTCAGAGCAATTCAGTGGTCCGCAGTGCGCTACTCAAGCTAAACTTGCTAGCAAGCCTTTCCTCGGACACCTTCCAAGTCAAAGCGACGCTCTGCGCCCGTCTTTCGTGACAGATGCGGACGCACGCAAACGCTTTTAACGATTAGGGCTTTGAGTGAGCATCCTCACAAGAATGCCGAAAGGAAAATGAGCAGGTTGGAGAGGTCGTTGTTGTGAAGCCGAGTAAGAAACGGTCACTTGAGCAGGCGGGAGCATGGTCGCCACGAGGACGGCGGTAGCGGCAGCTCACTGACCGAAGACATGAATCTCCGCCAGCCAACCTCCGCCCTCGACAGGTAATGTGGATGACACATTGAACCAGACGCGTTTACGCCAAGATGATGATGACACAATTTAGCGTCCTGCCGGTCTGAACTGCCTCCATCAGAGGTTCTCGATCACCGTAGGCTAAAAATCTGATGGAAAACAAAACCAAGAACAGAGCTTGTTTGGGAAAGGCCAACTTATCAGAGGAAGGAAAGTGAAGGATGCACTTCAGGCACATTGTCAGTATTTAAGTTACAAATGCAGGTTCACGGCTCCCGAGGTGATCCTCAAGCGTCAATTCGGTGACTGACTTGTCTCCTGTTAGAGCTTTGTCGAAACAAACGTTTCACTTGAGTAGCCGCAGAGAGCCTCAAATGCAAGTTGGCGTTCAGCGCATTGCGGCGTCTCAACGTCTTCTTCTGTCTTTGCCTTTGTTCCGCTTCCCGCCTCCTCACGCTTTCAGCCCCTTGGCCGCCTGGTGAGTCGGTCGGCCGGTCGCGCCTTCTCTCGCCCTCTGCCGTCCTCCCCGCCCGACGGCGTCCTTTCTCGACGAGTGTCCCTCATCCTAACCCGTCTCCTTGCTAACGCAGGCTCAGCAGTCTGACCGTCGGGGACTCGGTACGCGAGCCGTCGGCCGGTCAGCGGTGGGACTCGCTGTGCGACGTCCCCGGCGAGGCCGCCGGTGAGTGCGCTTGAAACGGGGGTCCCGTGTCCCGCGGTCAGCTTGACGTCGACGTTATCCCTCTGCCAGGCGCCGGCCTGGTCCAGCGATGCGTGGTGGTGCAGAAGGACCAGCTGGGTTTCGGCTTCACCGTGTGCGGAGAGCGGGTGAAGCTGGTTCAGAATGTGCGAGCAGGTGCGTCATACCCGTCCTGTGCAAAGTACGGCGTGCAATTTTCAAACGGCCGCGGGTGCAATTTAGCCGCAGTTGGGAGAGGGGCCGCCGCATTCCTTTTTCTTTTTTTTTTTTAACGCGTACCTATGTTTGATCTTTGTACTTCTTGATATCGATCACGGGTGTGAAACGCAAGGCAGGGCAGCCAGATCCGGGCCGCCGTATCATTTTATGTGGTCGGCCCAAGTAAAAAACGACGTGCATCACTTCGTGTTTCTTGCTCGCATTGCAAATTGTCTTCACTTTTCCAAATGTTGAGAAGCTTTTTTTTTTCCCTGTTGTTCCCGCTTGCCCTTTTCAAACAAACAAACAAACAAACGCCTTCATACTTGAGCACACCGGCCTCTGATTTCAGAAGTGGTCATTCATCAGTTTGTGGAGGGGAAAAATTGAGGTTGAAAATGGCCACATAAGGAATATGTGGCGGTCGTACGTTGGTTTCGGTTCACGGTCATGACGGAAACCGAACCTCGAAAAATGACTTTGATTGACACCGCTGATCTCCATCAATTCGATGCTCGACTCATTCAGTGCCAACCATTTTCAGCTCCTCCTTGACCTTACCGGGTGGGGGAAAAAAAAGACTTAAAATACAGAAAGAAGTACCTGGGACCACATGCCTGCATTCGTAAGAATAAAAACCTCATGAAAAGACGTCCTTGGCATTGAATGAGTTAAGAAGTGTAGTGCAGATGTGAACACAACATGAAAAGTTGACGCGGTGAAGCCACCCATATGTTTGCATTCTTGTCGCCATCCGACTTTAGTCGAGCACGGATGAATTTATTGCTCGTCGTAAAGTACATGGGAAGACGGCCTTCCAAAAAAAAAAAAGCCATATAGTAGTGCCATTGAGGAAGACTCAATGGCGCAAATTCGCCTTGAGTGCAGTCGCCAAGTATTTGCGTTCCGTGCCCGAGTCCCACGTAGCTCAGCCGCTACTGAGTCAGCGTCTCTCTGATCCCCCGCCTCTCCTCGGTCCCCGCAGGTGGCGCTGCCGTCAAGGCCGGAGTCCGGGAAGGAGACCGAATCATAAAGGTGGGCGCCCCCCCCCCCCCCTCTCTCTCGGGGCACGCGGCCAAAGGCGAGAGCTTCGTCAGCGCTTTCTTCCTGCGTGTCCCCCTCCAGGTGAACGGGTCGCTCGTGTCCTCCATGTCCCATCAGGAGGTGGTTAAGCTCATCAAATGTCAGTGCACTGAATTTGAAAAGGGGGGGGGGGGGGGGCAAAACTGTGTTTTCGCCAATTGATGTGCGTTGTCTCCGTGGTGACGTAGCCGGAACCTACGTCGCGCTCACGCTCCAAGGACCGCCCCCTTCGCCGTCACCCTCGCCCGCCGATCCCGCCCCGGCTCGGAGACCGCTTCCCGCCGGGGAGACCGCACCCGCGCCGCCTTCGCCGTCGGGACCGAGCGGCAGCCCCTCCCAGAGAATCACCGGACCCAAACCACTCTGGGTTAGCGGGGCGCTCGCGTCCTCAAACTGACACTTTGGATTGGAGCCGCACACTCATGATTTAGTTCTGGCAAATGCTTTGTTTTAATTGAGTTTCTCTTCCTTTTGGTATCCGTTTTTAGTCGGATTCATCTTGAGGTTTCTTTTTTTCCCCAGACAACGGTCTTGATTTATTGTTCTTATTGGGGTAAAGAGAAAACCTCTTAGCTGGTTTCGGTTGTTGCTTCAGCTTTCATCGGAGTCGGAGCGCAGCTTCGAGCGAGTCGGGGAGCCTTCTTTTCTTTTCGAGGTTCCCCGACCCGGTCAGCTGTTTTTTCAGACGCGTCCCAAGGAAGCGGTGGCGGCTCGGACGAAGGCTGAAGCGACAGCCGAAACCGTCAGCCGCGTCAAGAGGTTTTTTTTCCTTCACCAGAAAAGAAAAGAACATTGTAAGGAAAAACGAAACCTTCAACCTCATTTAACCGAGTCGGCAAGATGAACGAGCTATAGCGGTAGTTTTTTTTAAGATATGGAGTGATGGTTGAGTGCAAGATGAAAAGCAAAATGCCTTCACTTAGTTTTGTGTGAGAAAGCAAACTCCAACTCTTTTGTACAGATGTGCAAGAAGAGCGAAATCATTTCAAATGAGCTCTGAAAGCTCACGTGTGAAATGACTTGCTGCTGCTCTACGCTTACTTTTGGAGGTGTGAGAGGGGGTCGCGATGGGCTTTCATTCGTTGCTTTGATTTGGTTCAAGAAAATGTTTCATTTTGGGAGTCGCCATGAACTCGAATGCTGCGTTTGGATAACTGCTGTGTTTTAGGACTCGGAGGTGCAGAAGCACGCCTCTCGGATTCTCAGGAAGATGCTGCACCAGGAACAAATGGAGCTGCAGGTAAGGAAAGGCGCGCGCGCGGCGATGCCGCCCGTCTCGGCGGGTCCGGCCTCAGTCCCTTGGCTGTGCTTTACAGGCCTTAATGGAGGAGCGGGGGCGGAGGCCGTCGCCGTCTCTGGAAGAGCGAATCGAAAGCGCCAAGAGGCGAGCTCATCAAGTGCGCCTCAAGCTGCTGCCGGACGCGGTGAGGCCGCCGTCGACGGCCGCCGCCCTTCTCCCGCCAAATGTTTCGCCCTCTTGCGCCCCCCAGGGGCGGACGCGGTCGCAAAGCCTTGCCGGCGCCGTCGCGGGGGTCGAAGGTTGGTGTGGTGGTGTGGGGCAACCGCGTCCAGGTGTAGTCACCGCTGCTCAAAGCCCCGCGGGGTCTTCCTCTTCTCCTTCCCTCCGGCAGGACACTCGGCGGCCAACTCGAGCGAGGGCGACGCGGAGGTAGGCCGGCCGCCTTGCCGCCTCGCGCCGCGCCGCCTTTGTGATGGTGTCCCTCGCCGTCCCTCCCAGGCCTTTGAGAGTCCCCGCTCGTCCCCCTCGCTTTCCTTCCGGAGCCTTCAAGAGCGACGGCAGAGCCCCGCCACGCGGCCCTCCTCGGATTGGGTGAGCGCTTCCTGCCGTTTGCCGTCGGCGTCCTCTGTCAGCGACGTCCGCATCGAGTCGCAATCTCGAGGAGAGGCTTTCTCAGCCTCCGGGCGTTTGTCCCTCCTCCATCCGAGAAATGATTGTGATGTACTCGTCAAGTGGAAAGCTTGAGCTGCGTCATCATCGTGCATGTCCGTCTGTGTGAACCGTCAAGCGCGTGTGTTGGCAGAGCGGCGGGGCTCACATCATCGGGCCCGAGGATGACGAGGACGCTTACGCCTTCGATGAGGTGAGCCTTTCTCTGCTCCCGTCGCGGGGACTCCAGTCGCATCATTTCTTCTTGTCAGTGACGTTTTGGCATTTGTGTCTCCGCGGTTGTCGTTTTTGAGCGACGGGGTTCTTGGCAACTGGGACCTCCCAGTTGAAAGGGGGCCTAACGCTGCCCTTTTCCTGGTCCAACTTGCCACTGTCCAGTTGCCAATGCTCACGAGACTCGTCTTGAAAAATGGACGTTTTGGTGTTTGGTGTGCGTTGGTATGTCCTGTCAGGTCGTTAGGTTTTTCATCTCCACTCGTTGTCGCGCGCCCCCCGCCTCGCTTGTCGGATCGGCTCCCTCCGGCCACTCCTGCCTCGTCCGGGCGTGCCTCGTCGTCTTGTCGGAGGATTTGGATTTGGTTACCTGCGTTCTTTCTTTCATTGTTGCCGCAAGTCTAGATTTGTCGGGTTCCGTTTCCTCGTTGGCAAGACGTGATCGAGAGACATCGGGAAACGAGGCGCAACCCATAAAACTCCAACGAACTTGGCGCCCGGGGTGAAGCATGAAGAAGGAAGGCAGTGATTTGCAAATCGAGATGGAATCGTTGACAAGAGTCATTCCCTTGGTTTTGCACGGCTGCCAAATGTTCCAAGAGAGCTGGTGACGCGGGTGTTGCGCGACTGGCGAGGAAAGGGGCCCGCTCACTCATTCGCAAGCAAAGATGGAGTCGTCTTTTCAGAACAATGCAAAAGTTCACGGCACGGGTCTCCAAGTGTCCCCAAACGTACGCAAACATGAAATGCAGCGGAACCTTGGAAAGTCCAGGGCTCCGAGTGTTGGGGATCGCTTGTCAATGTGTACAACCGCCTTGCCGCCACCGACGCCCCAACCTCCCTCCCGCGCAGATGGACGGCCCCTTCCAGGACATGGAGCTGCTCAAGTCGCGGCCCGCCCACATGACCGTCTTCCTGAGATACGTCTTCACGCAGCTTCTGGACCCCAACCCGCTGGTCAGCCGCCCTCCGCGAGGTTTCGGCCTCCGCGCGGCGCGCTGACGTTTTCTTTGCGCGCGGCAGCTTTTCTACCTGTCGGCGGAGGCCTACCTGAGCGCCGCAGCCAAAGACGCCCGCTCCCTGGCGGCGCACATCTGCTCCCATTTCCTCCATCCGGACGCCGTACGTACGGCCGCCGTCTTGCCGACTGTCGCCGCGAGGGCCGTTTACGAAATACGTGCTGTGCCCCCCCCGTCCTCCTGACACATTTGACTCAATCAAAACGATCAGTGGCGGTCAGCGCTCAAGGCTGCCTTTGATGACATTTCAGCCCTTGAAGCTCCAAGTAGCAGAAGACGACCTCGCAGACATCGGTAGGGAGGAGGCGAGGCGAGGCAGGGCGAGGCTGTCCTGTTGTCTTGCGTGGCGGCGGCGCATGAGTGCCTTTTCTCCCCGAACAGAGAGGCGCTTCCACGCCCAGGAGGATGTCCGCGGGCCGCTGTCGGAGCTGCAACGGCGGGTGCTGCCCCACGTCCAGGACCAACTCCTGGACTACAGGTACGTCAGGCACACTTCTGCTTAGGCGCCCGCCTTAACCCGTGCTGGGGGCACAGGAACAAGCAAACGATGGGCCTGGGAGCGCTCTTCGGCCAAGGCGACCTGCTGCTGCTGGACGGGGACCCCATGAAGGAGCGTCAGGTGGTGGAAAAGCAGGTCGCGGCGCTCTGGGAGATCCTGTGAGTGCACCCCAGGCTCATCCCTGACTTTTTCTTTTTCGCCCCGATTTCCCCCCCCCCCCCCCCCCCCCCCATAACCCACTCGAAAGGCTCCTCATCATCCGCCTTTGCCGCAGGTGCAAGCGGGAAGAGGACAGAAGGTAAACGGGGCGGCAAAGTCCCAGCCGACTCTCGCTTGTGCTCACGGCCCCCCCTCTGCCCAGCTCCCCGCTGGCGTCGGCCGTGCTTCTTTACCTCCGACATGCCGGCGTCAAGCCGCGGGACTCCAAGGCCTTCCCCGCTTTGAGCACCGACAAGGAAAAGTGGCCGACCTTTCTCAAGGCCAAAAAGGTAACGAGCGCCGCCGGCGCGCAGCGCGCCGCTGCCTCCGCTTCACGCCCGATGCCGTCTCCTCAGCCCGGCGGCGCCAAGAAGGACAAAGAGGCCGAGGACAAAAAGAGGAATCCCATCCTGAAGTACATGGGCAAACCTCGCGGCGCATCTCAGTCCGGTAGGCGCACGAGTCCGCCGACGGATCGATTCACGACTCTTGCGGATGATTCGGATTTCATTTTCTCAACGTGTTGGCTTCTTTTTGCTTCGCTAGCTTTCCACGTCCCGTCGTCGCCCGCCCCAGGTACTTTTTGCCCTCTCGTCCTCACTACCCGTCCTCCTTCCCGTACGGCTCAAAAATGAAATCTCTTGCGTTCAAATGAGCGAAAAAAAGTCCAACGTGGGGTGGCGGGCTGGCAGCGACATGATCCCAAACGAGCATTGAAACTATTTGTTCCCCAAGCATTCATTTGCGTCAATTTCCAGGAATAGAAAAAAAAGGTCTCCGCCGATGTTTTGAAAATGAACATTGCCGAGTTTTCTCTCTGGTGGAAAGTTACGGGCAAAGTATTGGAAAACGCTCACTTGTCATTCATATCTTGATGGAGATTTTCAAATGAAATCACTTTGTTGGCCAATCGGAATTTGATTCGGCCTAAAAACAAAATCCATGTGCCCTGCCCCCCAATTTTAAGCATTCAAAATGAGTCCGTGTAGCTCGGCCCGTCGATCTCGGCAACCCCGTACGTACTTGCCACTCGGAAGCACAAAGTTCCCAAGGCGTCTTGGTGCCATTTGTGGAAACCAAATCCGCAGCGACTCATTCGGGAACGCCGCTTGCGCTTTTCAAGCACCTCTCTGTCCGCGCTTGCGCTCCGCCCCCGCGTTTTGCGCTCTGGGGTTGGTCTGCTTTTTGGGTCCGGGTCCTTTCGTTGGCCTTCATCCCACTTGCCGAGCAACCGCAGCTTTGTGCGCGTCCGCCTTTCTGCCCGCGTGTGCGCAGTGCGTCCAGGAAGCGTCAGGAACATCATCGAGCGGTTCGAGAGCCACCCGGAGGACGGCGGCGACCCACAGACGGCCTTGTCGGAAGACGGCGCCGACAGGTGGGAGGCGCGCCGCCGGGGGCGGGAGGCGGCGGCTCAGTGACGCCGGTGATCCGTGTCGTGCGCTTGCAGCCCCGGTGCCTCGCTGCGGCTGGCGCGCAGCGAGTCTTTGAAGGCTCAGGGGGAAGGGCGGCGGCGCGGCGCAGCTTCGTGCGGCCGCTCCGTTCCCCGCTCGCGCAGCGACGTGGACATGGAGAGGGAAAGGCCGGGCTTCGGATCCCGGCGCGGCGCCGGCTCCATCCGCGGGTGACGCTCGCCGCCGTCCCTCGCCGGTTTGTCGGTGGCCCGGGGGCAAGCGATGACATCAGTCGAATGCGCGCACGCAGGAGCACGGAGTCGCCGCCGCCGACCCTGCCGCCGGACACCGACGCCCTCGAGGAGGAGGAGGAGGAGGCGCGCGAGGCTCCCCGCTGGCAGGAGACGCTGCCGCCGCGGCTCTTGGCCGCGCTGGGCCCCAGGGAGGCGGAGCGCCAGGCCGTCATCTACGGTGCGAGTCAGAGCGCTCTTTGCCGCGGAAAGAACGAGGCGCGGCCGTGGCCGCAAAAATCTTTCGATGCCGCTGGCGGTTTGTGTCCGGCGCAGCCTTTCCCAACCTCCGTACGGTCAACACGAGCACGCCAATCGCTTGTGGAATCGCAAGATTGAGGCGGAAAACCCCCCCAAAAAAACCCCAAACAAGTAAAGTCAGCCCTACCGTCAAGGGTGACGGTTGTGTTGTCATCGTGGCTTTTGTCGTCGGCAGAGCTCTTCACAACCGAGGCGTCGCACCTGCGCACGCTCCGAGTCCTGGACCAGGTCTTCTTCCAGAAGATGAGAGCCGTGCTGAGCGCCGACGAGCTGGCCTGCATCTTTCCCAACCTGCCGCAGGTCTACGAGCTGCACGGTGCGTCCGCCCGCCCGCCGGTGTAGCGCGCGAGCCGCCAGCTTTAATGTGTCGCTATCCCCCCCCCCCTCCCGCAGCCAGTCTGTGCGAGGCCATGAGGAAGCGGCGAGAGTCCGGTATCGTTCAAGACATCGGCGATGTCATGTTGGCGAGGGTGAGCGGACTTGCGCGGAGCAACGGAATTCAATCCGCACTTTCACCATCACCGGGAGACATGAAAAAAACAAACAAACACACGAGAGAGCCGTGTATGGCAACCTCGACAAATAGCAATCGCCACTTTTGTGAATGGGAGTTTCCAAGGGCTTGAACGTTGGCGTCGCGGGCCGCCGGCCGTCAGCTGCTGGCCCTCCTGCGGGATTTTGCAAAGAGCGGCAAAATAGGCTGGCAGCCGCGAAGCGCTGCGCTTTGGAGCCGCTACTTTAGTTCTGGGGAGGTCACCAAAACTAACCGTTATGAAATCAAATCAAACTGCAATTCCAGCAGAAATGTCCCTCACGTGAGCTTTGGGGGGGGGGGCTTGATCTTAAAACGCCCGCACGGAAGAAGGAAGGGCAAATAGTCACGTGAGAGTTGGACTTGATTCAGTCAACTTCACTAAAAGGGATCCAAAACTTTGGGCAAACGTGGGAAAACAAAACAACAAACTTGCTCCAAAACTGAATTCCAAGACCCCTCCCAAACTCACATGCGGTATGCGCGCGTGTGTGTGTGTGTGTGTGTGTGTGTGTGTGTGTGTGTGTGTGTGTGTGTGTGTGTGTGTGTGTGTGTGTGTGTGTGCGCGTGTGTGTGTGTGTGTGGACTGCACTCGTGCCGACGTCCAGTTCGATGGCGCCGCCGGCGAGGAGTTTGAGCGGCAGACGTCGCGGTTGTGCAGGCGGCAGTCTCGGGCGCTGGAGCTGATCAAGAGCAAACAGCGCAAAGAGCCTCGCTTCGCCCACGTGGTGCAGGTAGCGTACGGCGCGCGCGCGCGTGGCGGCCGGCGATGGCGGCCGCGCTTTGCTTTGACCACGCCGGCCCGGCGCAGGAGTGCGAGGCCAGTCGCCGCTGTCGCCGCCTGCAGCTTCTGGACCTGCTGGTGTCCGAAATGCAGAGGTTGACCAAGTACCCGCTTCTTCTGGACAACATCATCAAGCACACCGAGGGTGAGCGCTCGGGATCGCAGATCGCACGCGCGCCTTTTTTGTTTTTAACTATCCCCCCCGCCCCCTTCCCTACCAAGTGTCCTCGTCTGACCTTCCCGCCCTACGGCGGGCTCAGGCCCGTTGCCGTGGAATCTTGCAAGCGGTCAATGAGGCGGTCAGGGAGACGGAACACCACCACCACCTGAGCAAGTACCAACGCAGACTGGACGTGGCGCCGCAGTTCAAGGTAACGGCGTGTCATTGGCTGGAACCAATGACATTCGTTTCATTGGCAACCCTGACTTCCAACGTCCAGAAAATGAATACGGAAGCAATTGTTTGCCCTCAAGTCGGCGCTAACGCGTGAATGTTTGGCTTGCGGGTTTGCCGGCAGGGTCTGGACCTGAGCACCAAGAAGATGATCCACGAGGGCCCGCTGGTCTGGAAAGTCAGCAAGGACAAGCAGTTGGGTCAGTAGAGAGCAACCCGCACCTCCGCCGGCGCCATCTCCCGGTGCTGAAAAGGGAGCCGAATTGACCAGGAAATGTTGGCCCTCGGCGGGGAAAAGAGATTTGAGCAATCCGAGAGATGGGTGCGTTTTAGCTTTCAGGCCCGCATTTTTCCGCACCCATCCAGCGAGCGCTTTGGATGCGATCAAGGCGATTTTTTTTCTCTCTCTCTTTCAAATTGTTGTGGTGAACTCACTCCAGTTAGTGCTGCAACTCGTTTGCTCAACCACAATGTGAAAATTGGTACAGAGTAGCCGTCCCGTGTCATTCGCACGGCTAAATGAGTTTCGCATTCCGCGGAAAAAAATGACCTGAAGAAGGAGAAGGGGAAAGGGAAGCATCTGCGCAAAATGCCAGACTGCAGAAAATCATCGGAGCATCCAAATGGAGTCAGCAAATAAATGGATGGATATTGCTAGCAACACCCTAATATTACCCACGACGCATTTTACGTGGAGCTACATCTACATCTATAGCCGCCGTAAAATCAGTGAAAAAACGCACGGCGCAAAAGGCGTTTGATCGGGTGATGTAAGAGGTCGTCGCCATTGAGCCCCGCGCGCAGGTATCTGCGGCCCCGAAGAGCGGCCGCTCCACCGGCCAATAATGTCGCCCGCCGCCACCAGACATCCAGGCGCTGCTGCTGTCCGACTGCCTGCTGCTGCTGCAGCGCGGCCCCGACGAGCGCCTGTCGCTGCGCCACCCGTCCCGCTGGCCGGGCGCCGGCGGCGACAGCCCGCTGCTCCGCCTGGACTCGCTGCTGGTGCGCCCGGTCGCCACAGGTGAGCTCCTGACGCCGCGCCGCCTGACGCCGCGCCGCCTGACGCCGCTCCTCCTTCCCCCCTCCCACGCAGACAACAAAGCGCTCTACGTCATCAGCACCAAAGAAACGCACATCTACGAGCTGGTGGCGGGGACCGCGTCAGAGAAAAACACGTGAGCTCTTCAAAGCGGGCCCACTTTGAGGTCCCAAAGTCACGGCGGCCAGCCTCGCTCGCACGCCGCCGTCCGTTGCCCGGCGGCGTCGTTCCACCCCAAATTGGCGTCAGGCAAAAGGTGTTCCAAGAAAAAGAGCGCGTGCATTGACGCGCGTTTGTGTTTCAGCTGGAAGGACTTTCTGGAAAAGACCGCCGCTTCTGCCGCGGCGTAAGTAGCGACCCGTCCGCGTCCCGCTTCGACGTCCGCTTTATCCGGCACCGCCGAGGTGGAACGTCATTGAAAATTTGCGAGTGGCGGCTTCGAGTGCGCCGTCACGCAATTTCATCTGAAAATGTTGCTTTCCCAGCTCCCCCGGTCTTGGCGGCGCGTCCCCGGTCCGAGCTGCCGACGCCGCCCGCGCAGGTACGCGCCGCTCCGCCCCTTGCCTATTTCAAGCCGCGGCGCCCGCTTGACTCAACTCCCTCCAGAAAACGATGTGAGGACGCAGGACCGCGAGCGAGCCGGAGGGCCGCCGCGCCATTCGGCGCGCGCCGCCGGTGTGGCCCAGGCGGCGCTGCGGGACGGTAAAGAACAAAAACTTTGGCTCGATTTGATTTGAAAATGCTGACATTTGATTCCTTTTAGCGTTCGCTGGAAGATTGTCTTTGATAGGTGGAGGGCGAGATGAAAAAAAGCGGACTCTCGCTTGGTGGTCAAGGATGCAAATAAATGAGACAAGCAGGAAATGGGATTTTTGGGCATCGGGTCAGAGACCCCCGACTCGCTTGGGTCACGCCGGCTTTTTCTTTCCCGCCAGTGGAAACGCTGCGTCGACTCCTCCTTGCCGTCGCGCGCGAGGACGTCTTGCAAGGCTCGCCCGATGAAAGCCCGGGCCATCCAAGGGAGGCGGCGCTGCACGGCGGCGCTCAGACCCCACCGGAAGGTAAGCCGCTACCTACCATTTTTTTTTTCTCCTCTCTTTTCTTCGGACTCTGGGTCGTGGGGCCGGGCGCGCACCGATGCCAACCGATTGGTGGCTTTCTGCGGCGGACAGGAAACGTCTTCCACTTGGGCGAGAGCGCCACCGACCCGACCGATGAAGTGACGGATCGCGGGCGGGACCCGTCGGAGCGCCGGGAAGAGGAGGCGCCGTGGCACGTGGTCAACAATGTGGAGGGGGTCTTCCGCACCGTGGAGAACCTGACGAGCAAGCTGCGTCAGCTCAAGGTCAGTTCGCGGGGGCCCTTTTGTCAGATGTCCCCCCCCCCAGGCTCCCAACTTTTTTTTGCTCTAAACTTTGCGACCAAGTGTAACATAGAAGTGAGGCCACGTGCGCTTGCCTCCAGCTGTTTCTTTCCCTTCCCGGTTGAAGTTGACAAAGCAAAGACGGGTCTGCCAAACCACGTGACTTCCTTACCTGAGCCTGTTGGCACAACGCGGACTCGAATGCCAAAGTGCATCGCAAGCTGGCATGGGAACGGCACCGATGAGCCTTGAAAACAACGCACGTTTCAGCACCAATGGCGCCTCCGCTGTTCTTGGCGTTCTGGCAAACGTGGCCAACATGACTGCGGCTTCCTTGCAAGGGTCCTCCCGTCTCATCAGCGGATGGCCTGCGAATGAAAGCCGGAACCTGTCGCACCGCCCCCTGGTGGCCGAGGCGCAAACAACCATTTGCCACTCGACGTCACCATGGCATAACAAAGTCACCTTCGACTGAACGGCCGCCCTCAACTCGCACGACTGGACCGAACCTCTCCGTTCGTGAGAGGAAAAGCCCCGGAGGCCACACAAATGACTCAATACGACTGCGGCGCAAATCGACGGATGAAAACTGACAACTGTCGCTTCTTGGGGTCCATGTTGAGTGAGTGACGCGGCGTCCTCCCTTTGCAGGACATGGAGGGCGAGCATCGCAAACTGCTGACGTCGCTGCGAGAGCCGTCGGCCCCTCAAGAGGAGGAAGACCGTGGCTGGGCGGACGGTGAGCGTCCAAACACCGCCGGCTTTTCACATCCGCCCTTCCTCCCAAACGTACTTCCAAAAAAAAAAAATCAATTCTTTATTTTTTTTTATCCATTCACAGGCAAGGAAGCAAGTCCGGCCCAGCCCAGGATTCAAACCACTGGACTGTGAGAGCCACTGGAAGCACCCCACGGGCAACCTCCAGTCACCCAGCACTTTAGCCACAACGCACCCCCCCCAACCCCCTTTTTCTTTTCTTCCCACCGTTAACCGATTGACTGTGTTTAGCATGTCTTAGGCCAGTGGTTCTCCGGACCCCCATCGGTCAGCGGGCAACAAGTTGGTGGCGTTAAAAAAAGTGCATACCTACTTGACACACAGGGGACGCCGCGCTTGTGAAATCCACATCTGAAACCCTTCGTTCCTCCTGACAGAAGCAAATTGCTGCCACGGCAGGAAAAAAAAACAGACAAATCCAACGGTGTGCTTAATTTGACATTAGCACCTTCAAACATGCCAAGTTTGATTCTGGAGTCGTTTTGATGTCTTTCAAATCAGAGTAAGCGGATGAGCAACAATGTGAAATACCTTTGGAGAAGCAAATCATTGCTTTCTTGATTTCAAAAGTCAAACCGATCGCGTTATTGCGTGACATTGATCACATCATGCGCCTTTTTTTTTTCTTCTTCTCCTGGTATGGCGACACGTCGCTTCCGTGCTCCTCCCTACCAAGAGGGGGCGTCTTTTTCAGTGAGATGGCAGATGAAGTTTCATTTTATGATTCCTGGTCTCAATCTGGACACTGATCTCATGACACTTAGTAAAAATGCATTTACTCTCATGAGATGACCACTTTTTTTTTTTTAAAGTACGCCACTTTTCTCCCATTCCTGTGGCATTTTGGGGTACACGTGACGGTCCAGTTTCCAAGGCGTCAGCATTTCGTGCGAGAAGGACTCAAAAGTTTGAGACTTGGGCCACGCCCACTACCGACCAAACATAGCGGGAAGTGAGCGGTGCTAATTAAGCCCCCCGCCTACGCAAAAAAATTCTTTTTGTTTGCTCGTTGTGTTGTGGAATGGCAAAGAACAACTACGCTGCCGCATTTCCCTCCCTGGCGGACGGACGCTAGCAAAGTCGAAACGTACAGAGTGTGTCGCTGTTCCTACCTCCAAGGCCGCATGCGGGCGCTCGAGCGTAGCGTTGTCCTTTTCCAGGTGTCGCACAAAGTCATTCTACTTCTTGTAAGTTGTCATGTTTCTTGTGTCTGCGACATTAAAATCACACAAATGCTGCAAGTTCTTTTTTACCGGGGGCGGTAGCGACGGTGTAGTGTCTGTTTTATATTAATATTGTGTTAAACCACGTTAGTTAATCATAGTAGATAGAGAAAAACGGGCATACGGTTGTCAAACAGAGAAATGAATATGTCAAACAAATGTGGAACCAAGAAGCTAATTGTATATTAATGAAGCATGTTAGCTACCTACCTTCGATCTCCTCTATTATGTCTCATTCGGACAAATACACTCAATGCTTTTCTATATCACTTCATCAACGGCTTGACCTGCGCAGCAAAGAGAGTACTGAAGTGCGTGTGCATTGTGGTATGTCAAGTGGTGTATGTTTGAGGTAAAGAATACAAACCTTGTACGTTCCAACGTAGCGAGCGGGAGATGAGTATGGTTGCTATAGCTATACAAGGTAACTGCTCTACAATGGAATGTGGTCATTTTTGCGAAGCAAGGTAGCTGCCCCGAAATGGTCATTGTTAAGATGAGCAAAAATGTCCGTTGTCTGCTCAGCAAAAATCATCGCTAGGTAGCCACGCATACGAATATGGTTACATCCACAAGCAATCACACAAAAGCCCAGTAGGGGCCCCTATTATATTTTTTTATAAACAGAACAGCTGTGATACCATTATAATCCATAAACCAGGTTGTGAAGCAATTATAGGTACCATTAAAATTTAGCTAACGAAGAAAGCCACAGCCAATCAGAATTACACAACACAGTATGACACCATTAAGTTGACAAACGATCGTAGAAATTAACCAATGAAATGAGAGGGGTTGCCCCTCATATCGCTATAAAACCTGTGTGTATTCCCGGGAGAATTCAGAGTTTTCCGATGTGCACATCTGTACCTCTCCGGGTTTTGATTGAATAAACTCGTTTGTGACCAGCCTGCACCTCGGCCTCTGGACTTAGTCTGTATTTGGACTTTGAACGATCTCGGCTTCAAGCTCTTAGAAACTTCTGGTGTGTCCCCTGAAGTATTGACTAAGGATCATCTCTTCGCTTTTTGTGTCGGCCCACTGGATCCCTCAGCTGACGCCCGGGAAGAGGCGGAACGCCTCGGCGCGCCCCTGATCTCCGGGAGAAGGCGTAGGGTCTGGCTCCGGGCCGACACATCAACGGCTTGATAGGAAGCCATTTGAGCCCGCGCGCCGCAACATCGCCAAACGTTTTCGAAATGCCCAAAATGGTCCCGTGTATTTTCCACAGGGCAGCGACGATATGCTTGTTTATCGTGAAAGCACTTGACGAATGGGAAGATGGCCTCATTGGAACTGGGACGATAAATTGCTTGTTTTCGTTTTCTTTTCTTCCATTGTGTCTCGCTCGTCCATGGTTGTGGATGTCTGTCGAACGCCGAGCAATTTTTGAGGTCCCAAGTGGCAAAAACGTACACTCGGGCGCTGCGCGCACGCGCGCGTCTTCCTTCCGTTTGTCGTTCCGACATCGGATCGTCGGAACTCCATTTGAGGTCGCTTCGAGAGCCGGTTTGCCACGCCATCCAGCGGAGGTTCCGCCTCGCCGGGGCCGTCGCTCGGCTGCGGGCAAGGAGGGAATGAGATTGCGCACACTCGGCTCGACTCGACGCTTTGCGGGGCGGGCCGACGGCGGCGGCCGCGAGGTCAGCGATTGGATGTCGGAAATTGGATAGTCATACATCGTGTGAAGTCATGGTTGAAATGATTGTGAATTCATTGATATCAATGATATACATTTGAATAGTGAAGATTTATTTTTGTTGCATTAATGCGTGCTTCTTTCTATCTTTAGGTTTGGTGCTCTCGACCGTCTTTGTGACAGAGTTATTGCTCGACCGTGTTGTATATGTTAGTTGCTCCACGTACGGCACTTGGTGGGCAGCGATGGCTGTTTGCAAGTGCTGGAGAAATACACTGGAGTTGAGTTGGGTTCATATGGTATGGAAAAATATCGTCATGCATTTTAAGATGAAACGAAAGAAAGGAAATTTCAAACCATTTACATGTGCATAGAAAATCCCATTTTAACCCCTGCCTCCGCTTTACAAACGAAGGAGAAAACAGTGTGCCCCTAGCGGATAATCTATGAATTGCATCTTATTCAAAATATTTATTCTGTGCTTTTGATGCATTTTTGAAATGATCCCGCGGACCTGAGCAAACTCATCGGGGGGCCCGCGGGTTGTATGTTTGACACCCACCGCTCATAAAATGGGCTGTGGCGTTCTCGCTCTCAAGGCTTTTTAGCCGCTGTGCGTAGCCCGCCTTTCCTGGCAATCATTCCTCCCCCAAAATGTGTGTCATTTCAGCCATTTATCACTTCCTGAAACTGCGAGTGACTATCATGCGGACCGAGCAGGAAGTGAAAAGAGCCCCGGAGCACTTCGTCGCGGCGTTCCCTCGCCATCATGCCCCCAGCGGTGGTCGTCAGAGGTAAGGAGGACCAAACGCCAGGTGATGCTCCGCGGCGTCTCGTGGCCAAATGTGAAGCTTTGTGCTGTTCTGTGACCTCGTGTGACATGTGACCTCGTGTGACATGGCGTCAAGCTCGGTGGATGAGTGGGGAAGATTTTTTTTTTGTCGCACTGAGACAACAATTGATGTCCACTGATTTGCATATTTACAGCCAGACTATCGGACGCGCCCTTTTCTGATCTCATGAGGGGAAAGTCACCGACGTGCTCCATGAAGTGGCTCTTGCTGTTATTCAGAGTGTGATGAAACCGACTGTGATGCTTGGTGGCCGTGTGACCAAATGTTGCGCCGTGCCGCTGCGCTATGTGGCGACGCACTACATTTTGTGCGATGCGACCGAACACAAAAAGCGTGCCAGAAAAAGAAACAAATCTGCGTCGTCATCCCGACAGAGCTCTCCGCGGCTGCCGTGTTGGTTTTGCTCGGGTCCTGGTTTGAGGCGACCGCCAGCAGTGAGTGCAGCCTCTCTTACGCTACGCGAGCGAACGTCACGTCCGCGCAGCCTTCCGTCACGTTACGTGACGGCGCGCGGGCAAATGTGCTTGCAGTGCTTCCTCCTTCACAGCAGGTGGCCTACCAGGGTGAGGCGGTCACATTGTCTTCCGGCGGCGACCCGTCCCGGGAGCTGGCCTCCATCAAGTGGTACGTGTTCTCCAACCAGACTTGGATCGCCACCTTTCATGGCGGCAAGATAAACACGGAGCGCTTCTACCTCTTCAGAGGACGACTCACTCTCAACGCTTCATCGGGTCAGCGCCGGCAGCCTTGAAAATACTGACTGTGTGTGTGTGTGTGTGTATAACTGTACTTCTGGAGCGAGAGACCAGTTGTGTGAAAATTGTACTTTACATTCTCACCCAATACTTGGTGATCTTGCACTCCAAAAAGATTCCATATTTAAAAAAAAAAAAGCTCCAACCGATATTGAAACGAACGAAAACAAGTCGGGAAAAGGAATAAAACAAAGCATTTTTCAAATATATAAATCATATAAAGTTGAAATATAGAAGTTGTTCTAAAAACTAAAAGTAACTGAATTTAAAAAGCAATGAAACAAACTTCGAATGACAAATGCGAAATCTGCGATGATCATCAGGCGACCTGACCATCCGCAACGTGAGCCGGCAGGACGCCGTGGACTTCAGCGTGGAGCTCGTGGACACGGAGAAGCGCAGCGTGGAAAGAGTGGTGACGCTGGTGGTGAGGAGTAAGTGGCCGAGCGATGAGCTAACATCGAGTGCGCTGAGCTCGCTAGCCTACTGCTAATTCGCAATTCTATTGGTGTGAGTCGTACCGAGCCGGTGAGCTAGTTCGTGAGCCATTTAGCATCTAGCTAGTGTAAGTTGAGGTGTTGGTGGTTCTTGGCTCTCCTTTACGAAAGGACAAAAGGAGCTTTATTGAAGGGGCGTCCGCCCCGCAAGGATGACGGAGAAGACGCTCTTCTCGGCAACTCAATCGCTTCCTGCTTTCCCTTCCTTCAACGGCCCATCAGAAGCTATCGACATAAAAACATGTCGAAGCAATTATTCAACGACAGAATGTCATTTACGTGAAAGAATATGATGCTCAAACATAAAATGTTCCTTGCTATAAGCTTAGACTAGTTAGCACGCAGCTAACGAGCACACCAAATCGTTAGCGTACCTCGCAGTGAGCTCACGGCGGTATGTTGTCCCTTGTCAGGACACCTCCAGATACCGAGCATACGGACGCTCTTTTCCGTGCATTTGGACGGCGGCTGCTGGGTGGGGCTCAACTGTTCGTCCCCGGACTCGGACGCCAACCTCTCTTGGACGCTCGAACCCCCGCTTGCAACTGCCTACGCCATGGCCGACCCCACCGGCAAGGGCGGAGTTCTTCTGGCGTCCCTGGCCTCCCGCGACATCGCCCGCTTCACGTGTACCTCCAGCCGCAAAGCGGAGAACGTCTCGGACAGCGTCTGCGTCGCGTGTAAGGCCCCCCCCCCGATCCATACGGCCGACGGCTTCCCGTCTTGAGCGAGCTCCGCCGCCCCTTGTGTGCCAGGCGTGACGGCGACCGAGCCGCGGCCCCGACCCCGGAACAGCCTTTTCGTCTTGGCGGGAATTGTTAGCGGCGGACTTCTGGTGAGCGTCGCGCTCGCGGGCTTGACAGGTGAGCGCCAACACGTGCGGCTCGCGGTTAGCGTCGGGTGTAACGTGAGCCGCCGATTACCGGCGAAATCCACAATAAACGACGGGATGATTATACCTCCAACCAAAGGGGCCCGCGGATAGAGGGTCCCATCCACTCCAACTCCCCTTTGTACACGCCTCTCGGAGGCCGGGGCGACTTTGCCATCAAAACGACGTATGGACCGGTGGTGGCGGGGGAGCGAGTCCCTTCACAGGCGAGGAGAGCGTAGCGTCTGTCGTCAAGTGCGCGGCTCGCTCGGAAGGAGCGCGTCGAATCGACCCGGTTTGGATTTGCGGCCGTGCTTTTTCCCGGAGTGAGTCGTGTACACGTGTCGTTTGGGGAACAGCGCACAGTTGTTGCGTTCTTTGTCCAGAATCGCAATCAGAACGTGGCCTTTATTGTCATTGGGCGAAATGTGGGTGGCCAGCCCTGATGTCCGCAATCTCGTCGTAACAGGTGTAGAAAAAGGAAGCCCCGACATCGCGGCCGGCCGACGCCACCGTCATCCTCCACCCGGGCGCCGACAAGGTAAAACTTTTGGCTTTCAGGCTTTTCCCTGCGTTTTCTGGACCTACGTACAATGAGAAAGCCACGAAACCACCTGTACTCCCGCCCATTTTACGCACCTGGAAAGCATGATTGATTTCCAACGCGCCAATTATGAATGTGCTTGCCGTTTTCTCAGCGGATCAAGAAGATGGGAGGCAAGCAAAAAAAGAAGACGACGGATAGATGTCGGATGACTTTTGTCCTTGTTGGACAACATCGCATCGGGAAAGTATCGGCAGCGCTTCACCTTTCCCACCACCGCATTTGCCTGCTCCCGAAATGGACTGAGTTCAAATCCAAACTGTTCACACGGCACCCCAGCGTGACAATGGCTGTCCTGTCTTGGAGATCAGTGGGGGGAAGGTGAACTTGAGTAGACCTTTTAGCCATCTGTATTTTTATTATTATTATTATTATTATTAATTTTTTTGTGGCATGAGGGGGTTCTTTCTTTTAGGCCTTTGCCTTTGAACCCAGAAATTGCTGTTTGGCTGCGGACAAACAAAACAAAAGAAAGAGAAGTACACCTTGTCAAATGTCATTTTTAGTATGATATCCTTTTTGCGGGCCGCCGTTTGGACACCTGCGGTATGATGAGACTGAACGTAGCCGTGCTAAGGCAGGAGGAATAGCCGCACCGCTGTCTCGTAGTTGTGGACGGCATGAATGGACGCAACGCGCACGGACAAACTTGAAGACGGCTTCGCCGTTGAAGACGGCCGACCGCCGCTATTCGCTCGCAGGGCTTCGGGGCCCGGCTCGACCCACGAGGAACAAATGTCCGCGTCCGCTTGATGCTGTCACGATTCGGTTTGGCACCAACAGGTGGCACTGTAGGGCTCCCCCTGCAGCTGCACACCTGTTGGTCATTAAGTAATTAGGGCTTTAAAAGGACTCCCAGCCCGACCACTCATGGTCGGGTCATTGTTTGCTCTTGGCTACTGTCATGTTTGCTGCAATCAGGTTTGTTTCAGTCATGTTTTGGTTGCTGTTGTGTTTTATCTTCAGTCATGATTTTTGTTTGCTACTTTGGACTTTGTTTGCTTAGGATTTAGTTTTCTGTGTTTTATCAATACACTTCTTCAAATACACCCTGCTCCTCTCTCCTGCCTGCTTTTTGGGATCCACCACCACCTCGCAAACGTGACAGATGCGCATTGAAATGCTTGGTCAAACAAACTTATGACAACAAATTTATTATCTGGAAAAAAACAATCATATGTTTTACACAAAATATGGGCGGGGGACGGGGGGCAGCCCCCCCCTCCCCAAAAATGGGCCAATATGCAAATGGGCAATTGCAGAATGGCGAGCATGCAGCCTCGACTGCCGTCAAAGGAAACATTGTCTCGTTGTTGTTTCTTGGTGGTGCTGCTCCAACGGCGGCCACAATATGGCACCAGAAGATGGCACCTTAAGGGGCGTGGCGTTGCACGGCCACGCGGCCCAGCTGGATGGTGTCGTAGAGCGTCTGCACGGGGGCCGGCGGCGAGCGCGGCTCGGCGGCGCGCACGCTCACGTAGGCCGCCGTCACCTCGCCAATGTCCGCGTAGACCGTCGCCTCCTCGCGCGTCCTGCCTGGGTCGTCGCAAACAGGAAGGTAAGCAAATGAAAAGCTGCCCACCACGTTTACCTCTCACACGCCACCAACACTCAAACGTGCCCCCGCACACACAAAATCTCTGGCACTTCCAAAAACCTTTCACACCACCCAAAAATCTCACACAGCAAAATCCCACCTGTGACAGTAAACCCTCAAAAACTTTTCACATCAAAAAAAAAAAACATCACATACACCTCAAATCCTCTCCTCCAGTAAAAAACAAAAGCAACGACATTCTACTTGACAAAAAGACGATGACGAAAACTCATCAGAATGCCCAAATCTTCTCACGCACACAAAATTCTGTTCTTCGCCAAACATTTTTGTTCAAGTTTGTGAGTGTGAAAATTTGACATGAGAGGAATTTTGCGGCGTGAGTTGTGACGGGGAAACACGTCTCACTTGCTCTGCGGCGGAAGACAGCCGCGAGGATGCCGGCAGCCACGACGAGGAGACCGAAAGTTCCCGCCGCCACGCCGACCACAAAGCTCGACGGGTCTAAAACGATGACATCGTCTCCGTGAATGAGGCTCGGGCGCGGGCGGGGCGCCGGACGGCTCGGTCACCTTTCACCGACGCGCCGCCGGCGGTGTCGTCGTCGCAGGACACGGAGGCGGAGACGGACTTGGCGCTCACGGCGTTGAAGACGGTGCACGTGACCTCGGCGGCGGCGCCCCGCGGCGACACGCTGAGCCGATGCCACGCGCCGCTCAGGCTTCTGTTGCCCACACGCCACTCGTACTCCACGGGCCCGCCGCCGGCCCAGGCGCTGCAGCGGAGCAGGACGCTGCAGGAGCGGTCGCCGGCGCGCCGGCTGGCGTTGACGCTCACCACGGGCTCCGCCACGATGGCCTCTACGGGGACACGGCGTGACGTCGGAACCCGCTTTTGCATCTCGCGCGACGGCGTGAGCACGCAGCCTCGGAAGCCGGACATTTGGCGTCGTCCGACGGAACCGAAGTGAGTCGTGCGCGCTCGGCGTTACCGTGAACTCGCAGCGTGACTTGCACCGTCTCCCGCTGGCTGTCGTTGACGGCCGACACGAAGCTGTAGACGCCCGAATCCTCCGGAGTCAAGGACCCCAGCGTCAGGCTGAAGTTGCGGCGGTCCAGTCGCAGCCTGCCGGCGAAGCGGCCCGAGCCCCGAGCGCCATCTTCGTCGTCGGCGGCCGCCACTTTCCTGCCTCCGAAGCTCCAGCGCGCAAAAGTGACGTCTCGGCCCGGCAAGCACGACGGCAGCTCCACCGCCTCGCCTGCTTGTCCGTGGAGGACCCGTTGGCATCCCGCCGCTTCTGGAAAGCGCCGCGCCGAGGAAAGTCTGGTCAAGGTCTCCGCGAGTTTGCGGGAGAGGCCCGCGGCCGCTTACTGCTTTGGGCAATGGCGCGAGAGGCTTTTTGGGGGTCGTGCTACAGAACGGCATCGTGTACGCGCAGCCTCAAAACCCGACGCCCGTTGCGGTTATTCCGTTGCGGCGCTCGGCGCTTTTTTTCGGCACGCCCCGCTTCGGCTTAGAGGTAAAATCTGAAGCCCGAGCCCAATTTTCAACCCGTCAAAATGACGAACGGCCTTCAATTTTTCCCGTCAACCCTGAAAAAAAATCCGTCAACGATGGCAAATTGTCGGTTCACGTACCCTCTGCAGAACCAGAAATATCAAAGATGGAAATGTTGATACAGTCTCGATGTCATTCCAAGCGACTTTTGGGTTTGCTTCGGGCTCGGGTCGGCTCGGGCTTTAACACCCGCGCGCCGGGTCGGGCCGGATTTTTTTAGGCCCGATCTTACCTCTCCTTCAGGTGAATCGAGCCGCGCCGCGCCGTTGCGAGAAACTGCAAGACGCGCACGTGTGACTGACTAAGTTGCACCCGCGAGAGCGCCAAGAGCTCTCGTGGGTCTCATGGCGCCTGCAAAGAGGAACAACGGCGCTCTGGAAGCAAAGAGGAAGCGCGCCCGGGCGAGCTGACATCAGCAAACGGGGATGAAGATCTTAATTTTCTTTTGACCTCGACGCCGCTCTGTAGCACGCGAGCGCACGCGGATTCCAAGAAGGCGTCCTCCAAAACGTACCGCGGAGGCTGGCCAGCAGGAGCCATGCGCCGCCGTAGCTCAGGAAGTCGCGCAGGCCGCCGGCAACCATGGCGCCGTCTCAACTTGGGCTGACTCTGCGGCAAGTCGGCGCGTCCCGCGGACGGGGTAGACTGAAAGGGGCGGAGCCTCTCTCCTCGGCCACACGTCGGTATGACTCAGGCCGGGGCGGAACGTCGAGGCGGCGAGCGAGACGAGGGGCCGTTTCCCCGACGCATCGGCTCACATCCGCTCGCGTGAGAGTTTTTCCTCGCGGCCTACTCTCGGCAGACGACGAAGAAGCGTCGGCCGTCCCGATGCGCGCAGCGGTTTGCGCGGGCAAAACTCAACGCGGTTCAAGAAGAGAGAACACCGCAGGATGTGGGCAGGACTCTGTGGTTCCATTTCCAGTGCCGCTTTTGTTGCAACGCATCTATCGGTTCCAGGTTGTGTCGCCTCGCCGCAAAACTGAAAGACTGAGTTGCATTGCATCAAACACGCTCGAAATGAGCGCAAAGAGCAAGAGAGGGGGAAGAAGAAAAAAAACAGCCGCCAAAGAGCGCAAGCGACCGGCGGACCGGAAACGCGTCCGGTCAAACTGGCGAAACTTCCATCTGGCTTTGGGTTTTTAGTCGGAGACTGAAGACGGGCAGGTGTCAGCCCCGCGTTTGGCACGTGGCTCCAAGGCAGGCTCGGAAGGAAGGGAGGGCGATGGCGCCGATCGTCGCATCCACGGACGGCCGCGGCCGTCTGCCGAGATGAGAGAGAGGCCGGCCGGCCGGACGGACCCACTGCCAGATCCGGACCCAAAGATGGACGTTTACAGGACAGAGATACGCGGATGGATACCGTAGCTAGCCGGCTCCACGCGGCTAGCTAGCTAGCTTGCTTGCTCCACAGACGGCGCACATGTGAAGCCTCGAGATGGCCTCTCAGAAAGGCCATTTGGACTTTTATTATGTTGAGGCGCCATGAAACGTGAAGGCTCAAACTGAAAGAAAACAAGACGACAAGGAGGCATCTCCTCAAGGGACCAAAGAGCGGAGAACGCGAGGCAACTTCCTGTCCGTGGCTCAAACGTTGCTGATGCGTAGGCTCGGCGCGCCGCCGTCTCGGCGCCGCGTCTTCTCGGCATCTGCCGGCTGCCTTTTGGCTTTGGCCACCTCGTCGAAGAAGGCAAAGTTGGCCACGTAGGCCCCCGAGGTGGACAGCGACATGACCGGCGGGAATTCGTAGCCCCAGAGGATCTCGTCGGGGAGGTAGGAGGTGCGCACCTGGCAGGTGGCCGACGTGGGCTCCACCGTGGCGCTCAGGATGACCAGCAGCTCAAAGTCCGCCGCTTGGTCGCCACCTGGCAGATGCGGGATGGAGGGGGCGGGGGGGGGCTTGAGGACTCGGGGGGGTGGGGGGCGGGCGCAGCGCGTGCGCTTCTGACCTTGGGCGGCCCAGGCTCGCAGGGGGCTGCCGTCGTCGATGACGTGGTAGAAGGTCAAGGGGATGATGAGGAAGGGGCTGTCGCTGGACGTGTCCACCCGGAAGGAAACGTTGCGCTGGTCCAGACGAAGCGCCGCGCCCTCCTCGCTCGGCCACGTCTGCAGCAGCTTCCCCGTCACCTGAGCGCCGATTCGGCACCCGCCCGACGAAACGCCGTGTGAGAGGCAAGAAGAAAACGGCGAAAGGTCAAGCTAAACGTCGCTGGCGTCAGGCTCCGTCCTCCAACATGGCCGCTTGTCGGGAGCGTTCAACTGTCACCGTTGCGTCATCGGCGGGGAGGGGGGGCACGAGTCCTTTTCAACCCTCGAGGTTGCTCAATCTTTTGGCAAAACAACACGCAGACTGACCAAAAGAATATCGCCAAAACCTTCAGGCCAATATCGGGATGTCGAGGATGATGAGGATGAGGATTTTGTTTTTCGGCTGGGCTCGTAAAAGCGCGAAGTCGAGCGTGTGACATCATCCACTTTCACTTTCTTTTTGATTGGGACGCGATTACGCCGGGAAGAACGATGGGCGATGGGCCGTACCCGACAGCCCAGTAGCAGGCTCTTGCGCATGTTAGCCACGCGCACCATCAGGCACGGCCGCCCCTCCTGCGTGGACACCACGGCGTGCCGGCTGAACTTGACCGTCTCGCAGCGCTTCTTGGGCCGGGCCACCTGCGGGAGCGGCAGGCGGGTCAGACGTCGGAGCGAGGGCGGCGGCGGCGCGCTGGCGGGTCACCTTGGCCAGGAAGGTGCCGGTGATGAAGATCTCCATCGCCATGGTGACCACCAGCTGGAAGATGAGCAGCACGATGGCGGCGGGACACTCCTCGGTGATGACGCGGGAGCCGTACCCGATGGTGGTCTGCGACTCCAGCGAGAAGAGGAAGGCGCCCGTCAGCGTCCGCACCTCCGTCACGCACGGCGTGTGCTCGGAGGCCGCCGTCAAGTCTGCGGGCGACAAAAGCAAAACGCCCGCCTCAGGTGCCACCCTCTCGCACTCGCCCACCCAAAAAAAACTCCCAGCGGATTTTATTTTCAGTGGTGCGATTCGGGTTTTAAGAGCTGCACGCGTGGGCCTTTTTGAAGCATGAGAGTTTTTGCTGAAGGCGAATTGACTTGGGTTTTTTTCTTTTTGCAGGTGTGAGAGGTCAATTTTGGGATTCAACGGGCAGCCTGTGCCCCCCCCCCCCCCCCCCCCCCACTCACCCGCCAAGTCGCCGTGCGTGGCGGCCAGCAGGTACCAGAGCAGGCCGAAGAGAAACCAGGTGCCGGCGAAGGTGGCGCAGAACAAGAAGAACTTGTAGCGCCAGCGCATGTCCAGGAAGGTGGTCCAGAGGTCGCGCAGGTAGAGCGCCCGCCGCCCACTCACGTGCGCCATCATCACGTTGCTGCGGCCGTCTTTGGAGAGGACGCGGCGCCGTCGCCGCTCTTCGTCGCCCGCCGCCGGGCTCAGCAGCGGCACCCTGTGGGAGTGGCTTATCATCGGAGGGGAGGAGCCCGCTCTCAGCGACGTCACGGCTTCCGCTGCTGCCTGCCGGTAAACGCAGCGCTTTTCAACGGCGCTTCTCCTCCACGCGGCCGCGCCGACTCCCGCGCGCGTGCGTTGGTCTGCGCGCTCGTCTCTCCGTATTTCTGCGTCTTCGTGCATGAATGGCTTTTTGTGTGCGACTGCGTCTATCTCGCTCTCTCTCTATGCGCATTTGTTTTGGGTGTGCGCGCGCATGCACAAGCCTACTTTGTCTTGTTGGACGTGAAAGGACAAAAGACGCATTGAAAAAGGCGAGAGGAGAGCGTGACGCACGCGCGCGCGTGTATAAGGTGGGCGCGCGCGCGAGAATGTGGCAGGACCGAAGGGCGCCTGGCCTGGGTGAGGGTTAGGATGACGGCTTGCATGATTGATTTGCTGATTTCAAGCTCCCGCCGCAGCCCGCTCGAGCGGCCGCTCGCGCATATTCCTCGGCATACAAGAGAGAGGGGCGGCGGGGGGGGGGGGGGGGGGGCGTCGCAAAGTCCAGCCGCCCGCGTTGAGACGCTCGCTTTTCGGAAAAGCCGAGAGCAAACTCATTGATCTCAAAGCTTCTCCCGGCGTGAAGGGGGAGCCGCCCCCTCACCTGACCGACGTCACTCAACAGAAGGGGAAGGCGCCCCCCCACTGCCCCCTCGTAACTGCGGCTGGAGAAGCAAGCGGTCGCACTCATCGAAACGCTGCGGTGATCCGGTAGGCTTTCGGTCCGTGAGGAGAAGAAGCCGCGGCCGTTTCTGGCCCATCGGCGCACCGGACAACAATCGGCAGTCGCGTGGGTTCGAGGTCGGATCGAAAGCCGCGCAACGGTTGCCGACGAGAAGCGCGACCTTTTGAAAAGAAAGGACCATCAGCCGGAAGCCAAAGTCAACGTACCTTCCTGTGACGAGCGAGCGAGCGCGTTTCACCTTTGCGCGGCGCGGCGTCCCCCGAGGCTGGCGGCGCCGGTCCCGGCGGCTCCCGTTGCGGTCGTAGCTCCGCCCACACCGACCCCCACCCCTCCCGGAGAGGCGCGTTTGTCATTCCTTCCATCAACCCCCGCCGCGGGCCCACTTTGTGCGGCTCGTCTTGTCAGTTCGAGTCACATTGAAGAGATGGTGTGGCCGAGACGCGTCGTCTTTCCCACCGGTCTTGGCTCTTCGCCTTTGACCCCCTCTCCTCTCCTTGCGCTCCATCGCCGGCGCTCCGTTGGAATCGGCGCTCTCGGGATCCGGCCGGGTCGCCGTCCAACGGCCGCTTTGAGGTCGACTCCAAGCCAAAAGTCACACCTGCTGGGAGGGTCCCAAGGGACCAAAAGGCCCATTTCCAATCATCGGAGGGTCGTAACCGAGACAAACCTTTTCCGCACACCTGTGCCGAAGGAACACCTTGAAGATGATTCCTTCCTCCTCGCTGTGAAAAGGGTTGGCCCCCTTTTCCTGATGGCCGCGCTCTTTCCGTATGTTCATATCAGACAGAGACTAGCCAAGGAAATACAAAATGCCAATTTTTGTGATTGAGGCAAAAAAACCCCAAAAGAGATCCCAAACGAGTTCGGTGTCCCCGTGTGAAAAAGTCATTGCCCCCACACCCCCCACCTCGTTAAATCACCCAGTAACTGTGACTAGCGGCACTTCTGGGAAAGCCAAGTTCAGTTTCACACGCGACACCCCGGCAGCACAGTTGTTGACAAATCGCACACATAGAAAAATAATTTGTCAAAGTCAAGTCGGCGACAAAGGCATCGCTCCATCCCGAGAAAGAAGGACAAAAAAAGTGTTTGCCGTCGATTGTTGCCTTTTTCGACTGAGCCAGTAGAGGGCAATATAGCTCTACTTTTGTTTCGAGTGAGTGTCGTGGTCGGCCCTATAAAAAGGGACGCGCCTTTTCTTCTCTCTCCCACCTGTTCAATAAAACACGCCGATACATGGCTGATGGAAACACCTCGCTCAACTTGTCATTCTTGGATCTTAGGCAGAAGGATGCCAATCTGCGCGTGCTGTGAAGCGACTCTGCTAACAGTTTATCGTCAAACTTTATGGGAAAGTTTGACGAGAGGTGTGCGGCGCTAGCAAGACGGTGCTAAGCTACCACGTGAAGCTAGGTAGCGGAGAGCGCAAAATGGCGAACGTAACGAAGACACAATGGCCCACGTTCGATGGAAGGGCAGAAGTGTACCAACTCTGGGAAGAAAGAATGCTATGTTGCGTGCATAGTGTTGGATTAAAGGAGACTCTTTTCAATGAGCCTGTTGGGCACCAGTCGGCAGATGAGCAAGCGAGGGACAACAAGTTGAACGCGGACGCTTATTGCGCGCTGGCGCCATTACTGGACAATGTAAGTTTGAGTCTCATATTCAGAGATACCAAAGACGATGGTCGTGAAAGCCTGAAAGTACTGAGAGAGCACTACATCGGAAAAAGTAGGCCACGCATCGTCTCCGTGTACATTACACTGACGTCATTGAAGAAAGCGGACACAGAGACTATTACTGAATATATTATAAGGGCGGAGCAAATCATTACAGCACTCGAGGGCGCAGGCGAGATCCGAGCGCTCTTCTCGGAGAACGAGGAAGAAGAGGAGGAAGGAGCTCTGCCCCCCCCCCCCCACCCGGGACGCGGTGGAGGTCACTGATGGTCACTCATGGCCCAACTGACATGGAGCTAGCAGAGTTCAAAGCCAAACTGAGAAACTTTGAAGCTTCAGAGGAGTCCGCAGCGGCTGCAGAGGAAGCTGAGGAGAGAGTACTTGAAGCCAAATTTGTGTCAAAGAAAAAGAGCGACCCCCTGACAGATCTGACGTGCTGGAGGTGTGGTGAAAAAGGACATTGGAAGGATGAATGTTCGAAAAAGACCTGGTGCAGCTCCTGCAAAAGCTCAAGCCACGCAGACAAAGCACGTAGGAAGAAAAAGAGGGACTATCTGTGTGCTCGTGCTCAAGATGGCGGTGGCCATGGATCAAATCGCAGGCAAAGCCATGAGGAGACTTTCGGAAACACCCCGGGCGGGCCCGTGAGTCCAAAATGGAACTTTTTGCGTACGTCTGGGGTGAAAATGCCACAGCAGTGGATCAAACGGCCATGAGACCCTCACAGTGAAGCGGTGGGCTGGCGGAGGCCCCAACACCGCACACGCCGGGGCCACCTGAGACGATTCTCGCCCCATAAAGTCACGGCGACGGCGTCGACGTTTCGGGCGACGGCGGCGGCCGAAGGGGGCGACGGCGTCGACGTTTCGGACGCCGGGAGCCGAAAGTGCCCTCGACTACTCGCTTCACAAACGTCACGAGCAAAAAGTGAAGCGTCAAGGCTGAAACGAATAATCGGTTCATCGGCGATGAGTCTAGTTTGAATTTGCGTGCTTTCGCTTGGAAAAGTGGCCGTGGTTTTAGTTTCAACTGGACGGTGCGCCGGCCGCGATGAAGGCGCATCCCGCCGCCGTCTTGATCCCTCGCGTGTCAAAAAGTCGGCAAGAGAAAAAAAAAAAGGGCTTGTTTCCCAAAGAGGAAAAACAATCAGTCCGCCGCGGAATTGAGAAAAACGTCTCGCGTGGACAACCTGAAAGACTTTGGCCACAATTTGCAATGGCATAAGGTCATGAATGGAGAAGAAGCTGAATCTGACGTTCGATTAGTGGGCCATCAACTCAGGAGTTGTGGCACCTCGAAATCAGAACAATCATGACGACATGCCAAGTTCATTTGTTCAGCTCTCAGGCCCAATATTCGGAGCCGCTGTTGTAGTTCTCGCTACAGCCACAAGAGAGCGCCGTCCTCCTTTTTTCGTTCCTCACTGGCTCAAGCCAAAGGGGGCGTGGGGAAGACTTCCTTCCACCTTGTCTTTTGTGGTTGTTTAGTTTGGGGCGGGGGGGGGGGGGGGCAGCAGCGGAAAGAAAGGCCAACTCGAACAACTTGAGACCCCTGTTGGCTTTTGAGCGAGTCACTTCTTCAAGTCAGGTGTGAAACGGGCCGTTTATCAACTTCAAAGCTGCCTACGTGACAACGTCACTCCCCAATAAATCGACGGTTAGGAACGTGGTCACCGTCGTCACTGACGACCCATTCTGCCGCTTTTCTGAGTCGGCGCAAACAGCGAGAAGGCCTCCGATGGCGAGCTGTTGCGAAACCTTCCATGGCAGTTGAGTGCCGTTCTTCTCCCCCAAAAGGTTCCAAATGCGCTTGATTTCAGATCTCGGCGTGGCTTTTTTTTCTTCCAGAGCTAGGCTCCACTTCCTGTCTCCAGAAGCCCACTCAATTCCACTTCCTGCTTTCTAAAACTCAGCCCACAAACGCGGCCGGGCTGTGACATCAAGCGAGCCGACGAGCAGCGAGGGCGTCTCCCCCCCAGAGGGTAGATGGAGAAGTGCCGCTGCCTTCAACTGCTCATCCACTTCCTGTCCGCTTGTTGTTCAGTCGGCAAGAGGCCAATCCCACGTTGGGTCCACTTCCGTTCCCTTTCCACTGGGCTGATGTTGAAGGAGGAGACGTGGACGCCTGCCACTTTTTTGGGGGCGTGCGTGCGGAGCACCGAGCCGGCCCTGACGTCCAACGGGAGGCGGTGATGGTGCTCTATTCAAATGAGACGACCATATATGGAGAGGAGGCCACGCCCCCTCGGCTCCCGCGGGAGATCCGAGCGCTCTTCTCGGAGAATGAGGAAGAAGAGGAGGAAGGAGCTCTGCCCCCCCCCCCCACCCGGGATGCAGTGGAGGGTTGTTCGCGCCGATCCGCCTCGCACCCCCCTCCCCTCTCACATTACCCGCCCCCTACACCCCCCCACCACCACCACACCCCTCCTCCTCTCGGAGGCGTAGTGGACCTCTTTTTGAAGGCAAGCGTTGTTCTATCAAAGCTTGTTTCTGTCTTTGGACTTTTCCTCTGGCTGCCGGTCGCCTTCATCCAGGCTCTCCCGATTGCCCCCCCCCCCCCCCTGAATTGCACCTTCGCACCTCCTCCCTCGGGTCCCGCGTGATGCCCCGCCGCTCGGCTCCCCCCGCCCTCCTCCTCCTCCAGGTTGGCGGCGTGGAGCGTTGAAGCTCTCAAAGATCTCCATCTTCGCTCCGGAGGGATCGCACCTTCCGGACTCTGGCGTGGATCGGGACGCCCCTCGTTAGGGGAACGTCCCACCGGTGCGCCCACCCCCGCCTCACCCGTCCCTGGCCGTCGTCATCCGGGTGCGTGACGGAGTACTGCGGGTCTTCCTGGTGCGGGTCGGCGGCGGCGATGTTCTCCATCCAGGACGGCCTCCCGCGGGGGGGCCTCACCATGAAGGAGGAGCCGCTCCCCACCGGCATGACCCCCGTGCGGTCCTGGATGGCCGGCGGCGGGATCCTCGACGCCAACACGGCCGCGCAGAGGTCAGGCACGCGCGCACGCACGTCAAATGCTTTGCTGCTTTCATTCCTTGGTTCTCTCGCCAACGTCGCCATGGTTGTTTAAGGGGAGGGGGGCGGCGTTCGCTTTGCAAGGCGTCGCCGCGAAAACCTCGCGCTGGCTCAAAGGCGAGGGTCAAACGGCACCAAAAATCCCGCTTGTTGTTCAATTGCCAGCGTCCCCCCCCCCCCCCCCCCCCCGCCCCCCCACGGCCACGCTCTCCGACGCTTGCCGGCCGGGTGGGCACCGAGTGGAGAAAAAAATTGCGAATGCATCCAATCCTTTGGGTAAATGCAAGCATTTCAAGGAGCTACCTTTGCAGCTCGTCTCCAATCGCGACAACGCGCCTCTCCAAAGAAAAAGAAAAATTGCCGGGCCCAATCACGCAAATGCTCCACTTTGTTTGTTCGTCTGCAAAGTCATATGCAGGAAAGCGCTTGGAGCTCCTTTCAATTGAAAACAACACATGCATGCGGGTGTATCTTTTTTTTTGGGGGGGGGTGAATGACAAGAAACTTTGTCATGACATTGATCAGTGGGGAAAACCCCAAAATGCCGATGCCAATTAGTACGACAAAGAGATCAGTGGGAGAGCTACGGAGCCAATTTCTCCACACCGTGCGTGTGAGAGCCGGAGCGCTGCGCTGCGCTCGCTCTCTCCGTCCCCGTCGACAATTTTCCAATAAAAAGTCCTCGATGATGAATAATTCACGACACAACTTGCATGTCATCGGCTGCACGCGTGGGAGTTGACCACCCGATTATTTATGGTCGTCTGAAAATGATCAAGTCAACCTAAAAACCTCGAATCAATCAATAACAAAATCAATCTCATGAAATGATCACAGGTCACTCCATGAGAACCAAGTATCAGAAAAGGGAACCCCCAGAATCCAAACAAGCCAACGGCGCCACCGTAACGCGAGCTGCTTTTAGTGACACCACGGCGCGCGTGGACCCGAAGGCCTTTTGCGCCTCCGGCGCCGCCGCGCATCTTGTTCTCTGAACGCGCTCTGCCTGCGCTCTCTTGGCACGGCGCTCACCCTAATTTAGACGGCGAGGCGGCGCGGATGGAGGGGCCCCGCGTTGCGCGCTCGGTCACGCGGAGAGTCGTGCAAATGTCGCGAGCGGCCCGAGCCGGCGACGCGTCGTCGCTCGGTTGGAGCCCGCGCGCGTCAACAAGGAGATGTGCGGCAAATCCCGCCGGGCCGTTGACTCTTTCGAACGTAGTGAAAATAACGTCGCTTCGTGGAACGAGGGGGAAAATGCTGTCAATCTTGTGCGGTAAGCTGAGGAGGAGGGGGCGGGCGGGCGGGGGGCAAGGGTCATCTAAGGCCGGGAGACGAAATGACGGAAAGCAACACAGCTCGCGCAAGGGCCAAGGAACTAACGAGCCAAGGTCGCCGGTCAGGTCGTCGAAGGACAGGCCGTGACGGCGGCACGTTTCGATGGCCGATATCGCCCGTGGCGGGCGACATGGCACACATAGACACTTTTTTTTCCCGGGGGGGAGCGTTTCTGTGCTTCGCTTCATTCTTTTGCATGGTTGATTTGCCATTCCACTTGCTGCCGTTCAATTCCATCCATTTCATTTCAATACACTCAAATCCAATCCTTTTTTTTCCGATGCCCATTAATTGTTTTGACAAGCTGCATTCAGTCCTCATTTTGACCTTACTGCTTAAAAAGAAGAAAAAGTGTCTTGTCACTCCCGCTGCAAACTCAAGTGAGACTCGTGTGTGTGTGTGTGTGTGTGTGTGTGTGTGTGCGTGCGTGCATGCATGTGTGCTAACATTTCTACCAGCGCGGGTCAGATGGTCTTTGATCACTGGCCTGGGGACTCGGGCGCTGCCCCCAACGTGAATGAACGGCAGCGGCGGTGCGGCTTCGCAATCAAATGGTCGCTATTTTGTCCCTCGGTTGCGAAAGGTCCCTCGCCGCCATTTTTTTCCTCTTTGTCCTGACCTTGGCTGTGCGCTCATTCGGATTGAGGCTGCGCTTTTTCAAGGCAGCGGCTTCGCTCCAAATTTCTCACCGCCATGTCGGGAAGCTTTGTCCTCCGTCCCGCCTACTCGGATACGTAGCGCAGCTTCCCTCCGCCCGTGGCGGCGACCACCTTCGCGGCGTGGGAATTTGGCGCGGCCGCCCGGCCTCGCCCCTTCCTAACCCTTCCTCCTCGTTGGAGGATGCCGCCGGTGCGGAAATTCGAACGGGCTACGATTCGCCGCGCCAATCGGCTTTGCTGGGATGGGCTCGCCGTTGCCTCGCGTGTGAAAATGGAAAGCGCCTTCTCTGCATCGGTGCCTGGCTTGCAGCCGCCGCCTCCAAACGCGGGCGGCGTTGTGGCCGGCGGCGGTCGCAATCCTGTCTAAGGCTCGTTTTGGGGTCTTTTTTTTTTTGAGCCGTACGATGATTGTTCTTGATCATGATGTGTCTTTATGTTCAATCGACGTTGCTCCGTAGAGTGCACTCCTGCCATTGGAGCTTTTCAAACTCCAAAGATTCTTCTTTAAAAAAAGAAAAATGCAAATCAACATTTTTCACTTTTTTTTTTCCCCAGACAATAGCAGCACGAGTGTGCCATATGGAGGACGGATACCTCTTGTGCTTTTGATTGACAACATTTCATTTTATGAACATAATGACCAAAAAACTAACAAAAAAAAAGTCACCTTTCCTTTGCGAAGCGGATGACGACTGGCAGACGTCAAACCGCCAGAGTATAGCGCCAACTTACTCCACGGCCGACAATGTCAAATAAGGCTTCAAGAAGTCTTTTTCACGCAAAGTGGAGAAGAAAATTGCGGGGGGAAATGACGTTTGTGTGTGTGTGTGTTTTTTTTTTTTTTTTTAATGAGGGTGGGGGATGGGGGGGTCATTTGAAGATGCTCATTTGCATATCGCTAGTACACAAATTGGGAAGGAATGCAAAGTGTGGCTCGCGATGACGTTTGTCGTCGCCGTTGTTCGGAGGAGGCCGGAAGGGACGGATGGCGCTCGCGTTCGGCGGGCCAAGTTGCCGATTGCTCCAGCTCACGATGGATGTGTGTGCGTGTGACAGCGGCGTGGGTCTGGCCCGCGCGCACTTTGAGAAGCAGCCGCCGTCCAACCTGAGGAAGTCCAACTTCTTCCATTTCGTCCTGGCGCTCTACGACCGGCAAGGGCAGCCCGTCGAGATCGAGCGGACGTCCTACCTTGACTTCGTCGAGAAAGACAAGGTGCGTGCGCGCGTGCGAAACGGCGCCAGGCGACGAGCCCCGAGTTGCCGCGTCTACGTCGTCTCGCCGGCTTTGCTCGCGTCCATTTTCTGTCGCTGTTTGTCGTCTCATCGGTTTTGACCGTCCCGTTTTTCTTTTGGCCCCCTCGATTCGGTTTGCCGCTTTGGCCGCACGGCTCTCGGCATCGTGGGAACGTTGTCTTCCTGTCGGTGTTGCGCGGATGTGGGTGCGCGCGCTCGCTGTGCCGCGGTTGTGCGCCGCCTCGCCTTTGACTGACGTCTTGTGGTCTTGTTGTGGCGCGCAGGAGTACAACGGGGAGAAGACCAACAACGGGATTCATTACAGGTTACAACTCCTCTACAGTAACGGTGAGCACGCCCACACTTGAGCACAACCACCTCTTGTTTTGCGCGGCGGTGTCGGGGCCCGCACGGCCGCCGCCGACACCCGCGCGTCTTTTCCGCCGTTAGCGTATGCGGACGCTCTTCCGGCTCAGTCGAAAGCAAACATTGGAAATGTTCACATTGCCGCTCGTCATCCTAGTTTCACATTGACACCGGACCGATGGGGACCCCCCCCCCCCCCAAAAAAAACCCCAAACAAAACTGGGTGACGTGTGTGTGAGGGTGTGCTGTGTGTTTCAGGCATCAGGACGGAGCAAGACCTGTACGTGCGCCTCATCGACTCCATGACCAAGCAGGTGAGACTGATGCGGCCGGCAGCATGAAAAACCGCAAGATACTGCGGGGGGTTTCCCCTCGGAGTGACCCCGAAGCTATTTGAAGGTGCGGCTCATCTTAGCTGAGACGTGGAAAGAGCGCAGAGGATTTTGACAGCAAACCGTTGGGCCAAACTTGAGCATTTCTCATGGTCGCAACCCGCCGAGCTCATTTTTATTGCGCTCGTAAACTTGAGCGGCCACTCCCGGACACACAAGCGGTGGCGCTGTCGGCGACACGGCCGCCGCTCGGGAAGCCGATCGATAAGCTTCACATGGCAGCGCGGGCGGCGTAAAACCCGCCGCCCGCGCTGACAGGTCGGCTGGAGTCGCCGGCGCCGATCGATGACGGCCCCTTGGAAGACGAGCTGAACATTGACATTTGACCGCTGAAAGATAACCCAGGTCACGACACGATCACTTGTTTCTTCAAACAGCTGCGCATTTATTTGATCATTATGCATGCAACTTGATCGTGGACTGTGGGTGTGTCTCCAAATCTCCCTCTTTGAATATGTTGCCCCCAAAATGTTTTTCCATCTTTCTACAACTTGCGTGTGTGTGTGTGTGTGTGTGTTGTCGTCAGGCCATTTTGTACGAGGGACAAGACAAGAACCCGGAAATGTGTCGCGTTCTACTGACGCACGAGATCATGTGCAGGTACGACTCTTCTTCACGCTCCTTCTGCGTGCACGCGCGTGTGTGTGTGTGTGTGTGAGTGACAAACAGCAGCTGTCGTCTTGTCTCTAGTGTCGATGCGCCAATCAACACGTTTTCTCCGACTCGTTAATGTTCATTTACTACTTCAGCAGAAGAATCACACATGCGCGCACACAGGTGGCCGTGCGGGCGTGTCCGCGTCAGTCAAACGGGGGGGCGCGTGCGCACCCGTGCGTGTGAAGTAAAGGAGTCACCATGACAACAGATGCTCCAAACCATGGCACAAACACAAGGGAGCGTCAGATGCTGACTTTGACCTCTGACCTCTGTGACGAGGCGCCGTGCCAGCTGCAGGCTGAACCTCTGCATGAAAAACACACACACACATCGCAGCCAAGTCTCAGTTCAACATGATGGTTCCACGCTTCGCAGGCATTGCCAGCTGTGACCGTTAAAACACGCTGGTGTATGTCAGTGTGTGTGCGTGTGTGTGTGTGGGGGGGGGGGCTCAATATTCAATCTTCAACATTCAGTATTTGTACCTGGCATGAGGTGCGTGACAAAATCTGCAAGGGGCAGGCTCGACAGAGTTTTGGTATTTTCCCATATGCGGTTAGAATAGCGCCTCTGCCGTTGTGGGTGCGAACACAACTGACTCGCTCCGCAGCCTTCTCTCGTTCCCTTTCAAATCGCCGCATGACAGTTGAAGCGTGGATTTGCTGGAGTGCCGCGCAGGGGGTCGAAGGGGGCCGAGTACGTTTATGAGGAACTGCACATTTTGTCTCGCCGCGTCTCCAACAAATTCACCAGAATATGAGTTACGCTAGCCGTCCCAGGACTTGGACCCGGTTCCAGCGGCCAAGTCCGCTTTCAGCTGTCAAATGATCAGCAAAGTCGGGGGCGCATAAAAGGAAATGCCCCCGGTCCGTCGGATTGCTCGGGGTGGTGCTGAATTCAGCCCGAGTCCACTGAACGAAGCTTTCGCCACCAACAAAATCAAGATTTCAATCAAGAAGCTTTTATCCACGGGTCCATGTGCGATCAAATCGAGCCCCAAGTCTTTGTGTTTTGTGTGAGTGCGTGTGTGTGTGTGTGTGTGACCTTCACAGCCACAGCCTGTGGCAACAAGCCACACACACACACACACACTCACACATGTCAACACACACGTTAGCGTCACTCATTAGCGTGCTCGCGGCCCGAGGGGGAAGCGTCATTAGCAAATGCGGCGGACGGCATGCCAGGTTTTGTTTTGCGAGGGAGGCTCAAGGGGGAGCTGAGGGGCGTCCCCCGCGGGCGTGGCTGGCACGACTCCTGGGGTCCGGCGCGCGGATGACACTCGGTAGCCGAGGCAGCGCCCGCGGGTGCCCGTCATAATTGGTCTCCTGGAACTTTGGCTGGCGGCGGCGACGGGCCACACTTTGGACCGCATTCATGTTTCATGACGACAGCGTGAAGCGCCTCGACGTTGCTTTTCAACAATTAGCCCCGGACGCTATGCTAATACCAGTGGCGGCCTTTTCCCCAGGGTGGGGGGGGGGGCAAAAAATAAATGCGTCGATGAATACATTGACATTTAGGCGTGAATCCTGATGAGAATTGATTGCATTTTTTTCTTTTGGTTGCAATTATTACCTTTTCAATTGGGCCGCACCCCGGCCGGATGTGTCGTCATTCTGAATCGTCGGGCGGATGGCGACGGTCTTTCCTTATTAATCGGAGTATGTCGATCACCTCCGGAATATTTGCAGCGCATCCTAATGTTGGAATGTTCTCAAATCAGAAACTTGCTTGAGCCCGCGGAGCACCCGAGTGTTTGGTTTTGCGGTGCCTTCCCACGTTAACGTCCGCGTGCCTTCCCTCCTCAGCCGCTGCTGCGACAAAAAAAGTTGCGGCAATCGGAACGAGACGCCCTCTGACCCCGTCATCATCGACAGGTAGGACCCGCCCCCTTTGTGTGTGCGTGTCTGTGCGTGGCGATGTCACCAAGCTGTTGCTGGTTTGCACTCGCCGTGGAGCCCGAAGGCCAGCGTGGCTCGGGTCGGGGAGGCGGTTGATTTCGGGCCGATTTTGCCACGGGGGGAGCTCGGCTGCCCGCAGGAGAGCCTTTTCTATCGCTCCGACTTGGGCCGAGAGGAAAAACTCACGCCAACGCGGTCTCGTCAAGCGCGTGTGAACCACGGCCTGATCAATAACAGCCAAGATAGTCCGTTGATTGATGGATTTATTTCGATCGGGTCCACTCCCGGAACTTTGAGACGGCGGCCGCCTTCGAGCTTGTTGGCGCCGATCTGAGTGCTCAAGCCGCGTTGCTTTGATAGGCTGTTCTGTCGCGCGCTGACCCCGGAAAGCAGAAAATCCACGTGGGGCTCCTCCCTCCAAGAAAAGCCCTTCGATCCATTCAACCGTTTTTCTCTGGGTGTCGGGGGGGGCTGGCAACGCGTGTTGAATTTGCAAGCGAACGGATGTCCGCATGAACGTGCGTGAAGGTCGCCAAGATTTCCTCACCTGCGGTCGCGTCGCCATCGGAGCCGGCGTCCGTCGGTCGGCGCTCACCCGCCCGCCGCTAAAGGCGGGAGCCGACGGATGACCTCAAAGGAGGTCAGCGGACAGGAAGCGGCCGCTCCCTGTTGCCTCGTTAGCGAGCGCCGCGGGCCTGATCTGACTTCTCCGTTTGACACTTTAGTGCCGCTGAAGTCGCACGTTGCCATGACAAGCGAGCGCAATAGAAGGGACGACAACGCAAGCCAGCCAAAACAACGCCGCATTTCAAAGAACTAAATAGACACGGGATCATATTGTGGAGCCCCCAAGTAACACGGAAGGGAAAAAAAACGCCATCTCTCTCTCTCATATGTGTATGTGTGTGTGTGTGTGTACAGCACTTTGTATGCAGCAATGGCTGTTTGAAAGTGCTCTATAAATACAGTTGAGTTGAGCGATATATACATACAGTATATATATATATATATATATATTTGAATTTAAACGGTGGGAATATTTCAGATAAATAAAATTACGGATTATTGAAAGCTGCTGGAATGTTAAGGATCCAGGCGCCCCTTCATCATCATCATCATCATCATCACCACAAGGCGCACGTGTGTGCATAGCTAGCTATGCGCTAGGGAAGTAATTCGTCGTATTGACGGGATTGCTCCCGAGTCCTTTGCATCGCGCAACAATGTTGGCTAGCTATATATATATATATATATATATATATATATATGTGTGTGTGTGTATATATTTATACAGACAGATGAGATAAATACACATATCTATCTATCTATCTCTATATATAATGCTTTTTTTGTAATGTGCATTCATGACCTCCTGGGTCAGTTTGACTGTTGGAGAGACACCAGCACGCTGCAGATGTTTTTCGGTGCCGAAGAAGAACTTGGCCGTGTGCGTATTTTCAGCCCATTACAAAGTCCAATTCAATACAACTCATCCAGGCTGAAAACGGAAGATGACCCGCAAGTGCGCATGAACGTGCCACCAAAAGAAAAAAAAGTGATCATGCAAAAACAAATCTTTTGGGGGGGGGGGGGTTCCCCCCCTTACGTATGAATTGGACAAAATTTGCGACCCGGCTAAAGCGAATTGGCACCACGCAAAAAGAAAATGTTGCATCTGGTGTCGCAATATGCTGACGGTCAGGAATCTTTTTTTGCGTGGGGAGCGTCGCGGTGGCGCAAACTCGTTGGTCAACGCTGCCAACCTTTGCAGACGGAACAAGTCGAGATGCGCTGCTTTGCCCGAGCCGTAAGCCAATTAGCGCTGTGACGGGTCATCGCGAAGGAACAAACTTTCTTTCTTTTCTCCCGATTTGCCGACCCGACGGCCGTAGCGCCATCCGGTGGCGAGGGGCGGGACATGCCGCTCAGCCACTTTAGTTTGAAATGCCGTCGTCGTCGGGGCTCCTGTAAAAGCCGAGACGTGCGACGATCGCCCTTCCATTCGTCAGCACCGTCCGCGCGGCCTTGACCCCAAAATACAATTTGAGACACGGCTCGATCCGTTTTGAAGCAGGGCGGCCCGCTTGGCTTCGAAATGAAAGCCCGCTGCCCGAGTCAAATCTTTTTTCTTTATTTTTTGAGGGGCGGGGGGGGGGGGATAGCCGGCCCCCCTGGAGCGGAGGAACCCGTAATAGAACGGCCTGCAATGAGAGGGAGCGCAGAAGAAGAGAATTATTGGCCTGAGTTCACGACAGTGGAATGCCAGCTCCGGACACGTTCGGCTGCGGCGAATGGTCGTCACGTGTGCGCGCGCGTGACGACCATTCGCCTCACGCGCTGCTGATTTACAGCCACTGATTGTTTGTCTGCATTTTAGTGGCTGTTAAGAAAGACGGATTTATGAGGCGGATACGGCCCGCCGCGCTTTGCCAGCCATCATGCAAATGATATCGTCGCGGCTACAGTAAAGAGACGTCCACTAAATCCACGGGATGACATGGCGTGAAGGAAAAGCCCAGTGGGGGGGGGGGGGGGGGTTCTCGCAGGTGTGGCTGCACACATCAATTGAAGTCAAGTGTGACACCTGAGCCATAACGACCCCCCCGACCCCCCACTTACGCTTGCGCAGGCACACGCCCGTGAAGGCTGACCTTTGAACTTTTGGTCTCCGCCCACGCCAGGCACCGAGGCCTTCGCTTGGCTCTCCCGCATACTCCCGAGGCGCTCGTCGACGCAAGTCTCTCCTCTGTCACTCGTTCCTCGGAATCGTCCGTTCGCTCGGGTCCTCGTGACCATCAAATCGGGGGCTGAACTTGCTCATTTGCTCCTTTATTCGGCGACTCCCCTCGAAGTCGCTCCGTGACTTTGCAGCTTGCTGGCTTTTGCAGCCTTTTTTTTCTGTCAACGTTTGTTTCCAGCTCGTCGTCACGGTTGATCGAGTTCCGTGAGGTTGGTTTGCTTGCAGCGTTGGCGGGCAGATGATGTGCACGGGGGGGATTTTGGTATCAAAACGGAGGCCAACAATATGTTGGGAACAGCATGTGTGCAATTGAGGTTGCAGAAGTGTTTTTTTTTTGTTTGTTTGTTTTTTGTCCAGGCAGCTGTGTGCACCTGTGTGTGTGTGTGTGTGCGTTTTATTTTGATTGATTGATTGATTTTACTTGCGCTTTGACCTATGAGTGTGGTTGCTTCACCGCTCAGATGTCTAAGTGCCCCAAGAGGGCGAGCAGCAGTCGCAAGTGTGCGGCTTTGACCTGTTGTCGGGAGGCAGAGGGGCGGAGTCATGGCCATTGCCGTTCTTTTTGATGATCTTTCATTTAAAATTTTTTTTTTATCAGTCTTGGCAAATGCGGTGGCGCCGTAAAGCGACACGGGTGGGAGGCGGCATCTGGCTGCGGGGGAAGGCGGGGGTGGGCAGGGCCTGGGAGAGCGTTGGGGCAGCAACGCTTTACCGGCCAAGCCCGCCGGCCGCAGATGGAGGCGGGCGCCAGTGTCACGTGACTGCCGTGTTTGGGGGGGGGAGATGGGCAACATGAGCGGGTAGCATGCTCCATGAAAGAGCGCCGCTAGATTGTCTGGGCGCATGGAATGTTCCCGCGTTCCGTTTACCCCCCCTCCCCCACAGACACGCACGGAGGATGACGACTCCTCCCTCGTTGGGTGTGTCACCTGTTTGTTGGCTCCTTAATTTGTCGAGTCGCGCATGTCTCGGCGGTTCTTTCAATGCTCGTTTGGTTCCCTTCTTTGGTGTGTCGGACGATTGCGTGTCGGCTTCCTCGCGAGGTTCTTTCGACGGATTGGCTTCCTCGTATTCTTGAGTGTTGTGGTTTCTCGTCTCCACGTTTGGCTCCTTGTTGGCTTCATTGTCTGCTTCTGAGCTCGCTTTGGGACTTGCTTGGTGGTCGTGCCGCCTCGTATGACATTATGCTTTCTCGCGCACGCGTTTGCTTTCTTTTTGGCATTCCTCGTTCGGTTTCACGCGCATTTGTTTGGTTCCCCGGCTGGTTCCCCTCGCACACACCCAACAATGTGCGCGCGTGTGTGAGCGTCTGTCATGTTTTTTTTTTGGGGGGGGGGGGTCGTCGAAGCCAAAAGTGTATTTTGTGGGAATGGTTTTTTTTTGCGCACTGGTAAATGGACTTTTCAAGGTGAACGTCTTATTCCAGCGGCGGCAACTTGACAAATTAATTTGGGGGAGGGGAACCAGGCGCTTCGAAGCCAGAGTGCCATTGTCTTTGTGTGTGTGTGTGTGTGTGTGTGTGTGTGTGTGTGTGTGTTGCCGGGCGGACAAGTGCAAGTGAGGATCGAGCACAGCCAGCTGGCCAACATTGTTGCGCGATGCAAAGGACTCGCGAGCAATCCCGTCAATACGACGAAGAACTTCCCTAGCGCGCAGCGAGCTATGCACACACGTGCGCCTTGTGGTGATGATGATGATGATGATGATGAAGGGGCGCCTGGATCCTTAACATTCCAGCAGCTTTCAATAATCCGTAATTTTATTTATCTGAAATATTCCCACCGTTTAATTCATCAACAGCCCTTTTGATGTGAACAATGAATCATTTATCATACTCATGTATGTGGAATTTCATTTTTTTGTGAAGCAGTCAGTTTTTGCCCTGTCAATTAAAAAATAAAATCTGATTCATCGCTTACTGTAAGAAAAAGAAAAGGAAAACATTTTGTATCGAGAGAAATCAGCCTCGAAAGTCACCGTTTCCTCTTTTCTAAAATCTTCTTCTGGCTTGTGGAATTTCAAGGAAGCGCTTTTTTAATCTTGTGGTCGTGCTTTCAAATCTCGTCCACTTTGGAACTGCTCGTACGTTTGTCACGTGACGGTTTGTGAAGCACATTGAGTTAGCTTGGGTATGAAATGCGCCATCCCAAAGTCTTCTATTTTGTCATGCGTATTCTTCTTTTTTTACCAGCCCTGTTAACTCATTGAATACCACCCCTTTTCACTGGAGCAACCCCCTCAATCCCTCACATTTTACTGAATTTTGACTGATTTGCAAGGCCCACAGAATTTTCTGTTCTATGGCTATATATACATGCAACCTGTCAAAAGAAAGGTGAGACTCTCTTCTTTCAGCAGAAAAAAAAGTTTGTTTCTATCTTTCTCCGTTCGTTGGCAATCAGCATTAGAAAACTGCTAGGTTTGATGGAAAATGCCGATTTTCTGCAGAAATCCAGAGAAAATGAGCTTTTTGTAAAAGCATGCATTTCAAGCATCATTTCAAGTTTTACACTATTTTTTGCTTTTGTGGCAGCTCAAATACCTCAATAATGTGTTCCTCCTACAAAAGAACATTACAAATAATGTTTTTGTAGCAAAATAATTTATTTGCACACAACAAAACTATTGAACTATGAACAAAAGTGCAGTTGTGGAGAAGATGGTTTTTGGCTTCCATCCAGTTTGTCACCACATCGATTCATCCCACCACGTCCAGATGCACGACCTATAAATTATAGAAACATAAAAAGTTGCAAATATATCTTGCTGCAGAGTGAGGTACAATAATTTTATTTACCTTTCTTTCCACCACCAAAGCGAGGAGTCGTCATCTTTTGGCTTCTGGTTGGACAATCTGTAATGTATAGAAGTATGTACAATTACCACACTTTTATTTTTCTATTTTTTTTTTTATTGTTGCTTTCCACTTACATTTCAACATCTCTCACACACGCACACATACATGCTCGCACACTGCTATTTACACCATTCATTCCACGTTGCTCAGCATCCAATTTGAAATGAAATGGAATATGAATTTAACACGAGTGGTTTTAGCAGAGCTGAGCGGACCAAATGTGTCCTGTTTTTTTTGTTTTTTGTTTTTTGAAAACCTATGGCGACATGCAAGTCAGCGCATATTTTCATCCACATCTACGAGACGCATCAACCGTACATAAATGATGAGTGTTACTGGCAACTTCATAGTATAGCGGGGAATGTAGCGGTACATAAAAGTGACTGAGGAGGCATAAGAAGTGATGAAGTTTTGAATGGGAACTTGCAAGATAGTCAGCAGTTACCTCCTCGTTCCAGCGGCTCTGGCGAGGACTCTCAGCTGCTTTCCGTTATGTCCGTTATGACATATTGGGATCCAAATCGCTCTCCAATTCATCGTTTTCGCCGTCGTCTCTACGAGACGATTCCAACGAATCGCTGACGTGTGCCCGGCGTCGGCCATGCGAAGCAATGCAGCCTCTTTGCCGTCATCGCTGGAAGTCGCCGGGGAGACGACTTGTGGGCGATGTGGGGCATCGGGAGGCACAAAATGCTCTGCCAAGCGATGATCGCTGACGTGGAGCAAGTTCATCTTCATCAGATGAACTCGAAACTCGGCGTGAGCTATGCGGGCTGCGTGTAGCACGCCATGTTTGTGCAGGCCGACGTTCGTTTGACGGGTGCCGCTTTCGATTAGTGACCGAAGCGTCATTTTCTCTTCCACACAAACACCATCTCCTTTGTTGTTTTGTTTCGAGGACGCTTTTATACCGAAAAAAAAATCATTTTTAGTTAGTTATTTCCTTTTCTCCATGGTTGCTCGTTGCTAATGTTCCAATCCGCTATCCACATACGCCCCTCCTTCACTGTACGCCCTTTCTACTACTTCTGCGGCGTGATCCTGGTTGATTTTTGCACCACTGCCACCCGATGGCCATTTTTTTGCTATTTAACGTTGCCATCAAGCCTAATCCTGTGGTGAGAAGTTGCATCAGACTCTCTTGCACCCTCCCCCATGAAAACACGTGATTGACGTATTAATACGTCATGGGGAGGGAACGGCTATGCGCAAATTGACGTATTTATACGTCAAAGGGTGTAAATGAGTTAAGCGTCGACGTAATGGGATTTTTGTTGTTGTTGTTGTGCACTAGCCTGCTCCCTGGCTAGTTTGCAGTTGACCTTTGGCGGACTAGTGCCGATTTTTTTCAAGTGCAATTTGGCGAGCTTTTTTTTGTTTTGTTTTGTTTTCATTTTAATTAACAGCACCCGATGGTGAAGAATGTCCTGATTGGCGACGGGACCGGAAAGCAATGTGAATCCATCTCCTCCTGGCCATGTCTCCTGTCAACAACAACAACCAAAATAGTCCTAATGCTGATGACGATGCGTTTTTAAACGAAAGAGAAAGAAAAAACGTGCGGATGGTGAACCTTAAAACCTATCATAATGGTTCAAATGGATTTCTTTCTTTATTTTGGGAACGTAACCCCCGCAATAAATGAGGGAGCGAAAGTCATGGACAGGCGTTTTCGGAGCCAGATCTCCACATTTCAAAGCAAAACGTGCGACTTCTCCACAGCGCTGACGCATGCGCGGGTGCGTCGAAAAAAGTGCACGACGTCATCATGGTGGATGCCCGTCATGTGACCTTGTTGCTACGGAGACCCCGACATGCCATTTGGAGGGACCCCCCCCCCAAAAAACCACGACTTTCTGCACACAAACTGCTTGCTTGCGCACACTACTTCCTATTTTGGGCGCACCAAATCACGCTGATCTCTTCTTGGACAAGAGACTGGCCACATCGGTGCCTTGAAAAACGATTGCGTTGGAGGTTTCGACATGAAGCAGTGAGCTTCTGGCGGCCATTTTTCATTTGGTGCCCACCCGTCCAGCGGAAAGAGCGACGCCTCCCCGAGCGTCGCGCTTGCCGAACGATCAACTCGATGCCGGCGTCCAAGTCGTACCTGCGGCGGGAAAGCCAGCCGGCTTCTCAACGGCCACTTCAAAGGTCTCTCGATGACCATGATTCTCGGCGACACGCATGTGCGGGCGGGCGTCGTTTGAGTTTGTGAAGACTCCTCGATGAGCACGCGGGAGCGTCCTGTGTGGCTCGTCCGTGTCCATCTGCGCTCCAAACCTCGCTCGCCTCGTCCTCCCCTTACTTCTTCTCCTCGTTTATTTCCTCGTCTTCCTGTGGTTGCTCCCTCCAGTCGTGTGCGTATGTGTTAGCTAGCAGGTGTTCTTTTAAGGCCTAGCGCGCGCGTAATGTCACCCCAGAGGCCGCTTTCGGCCTCCGCCGCCATCCAAGCGAAGACGCCACTCTGCCAAAAGACCCCCCCCCCCTCTCCCCCCACTTTTGTGAGTCCAGTGGGTCTGGAGGATGTGCCCCCCCCCCTTTTTCACTTCCTGCCTCTTAAACTGTCTGAAGTCACGCCGACCTTGAAAGCGTGACATCACTGAACTCGCAGGACGCCCGGCTGCGACCGTTCTTCCTGTCGCCATTGAATGGTCTTTGGCGGTGACGAGTCGCCAGAGGGACCCGTGACCGACTAACGCGCTAACGGCTACTCGGCGCGGCGGGTGAACAACTGCCTGACGATGACGCCGCGCTGGAGAAAGTGGAATAGCAAAGCTACACGCTAGCGGGGTGCCTCTGGGTTTAGCTTAGCTTATTTTAGCTTAGCGGTGTGTACGTGCGGCGTTTCGCTAATCACGCCTTCTAATCCCGCCTGTCAAGCGCTCCAATCAAAGAGCGAGTTGTTCCGCCACCCTTTAACCGGCTAATCTCAACGCCGCTTGAGGATTCTGGGAAAAAAAAAAAGTCAGGATGAAGACAGGCTGCCCCCCACCACCATCACCACCGACCGAACCCCCTGGGCATTCGATGTCCGCTCAAATCCAGAACAGCTAAGGGCCACCACGTAGTGGAACGCAGGTGTGCGTGTGCATATGTGTGTGTGTGTGTGTGTGTGTGTGTGTGTGTGTGTGTGTGTGTGTGTGTGTGAACACTAGCATCGATCCATCGAGCAATTTCCCCCCCTCCGTCTCCCCCACACCTGCGCTAGCAGGCTTAAGTGTTATTTAGTCGTCAGTCATTAATGAAGACGCTCACACTCTGCGGCTGTCAATCACCTGCGCGCGTGCGCCCGCTCGCTCAGGTACACGCAGATGCGCCGCATCTGACACGTCCACGCTCGTACTCTCGTTCGGGCAATTGCGCGCCCGAGCGAGCACACGCAAACACACACACACACATGCACCTCAAATTTCACACGTCGACACAGACTGGCGCAACCGCACGCACACGCACGAATTTTTGGGGGACTTTTGGGGCACAAAACGAGCATGTCGACATGAAGTGCAAATCCGGCGAGAGATTTCTGGGGAGGGCTTCCGCCTTTGGAACTCAACAGTCATTGTCGTCGCTGATTCCCACGTCGTCGGCGCAGATGCACTCAATGACGTCAGGCGCTACGCACGCACGAGCACAGTCGCATCTGCGCGCACACGCAACCTGTCACGTTCACGCACAGCCGCGTCATCTCCATCGCACGCCCCCCCCGCGCGGGTTTTTTTTCTCTTTCACGCGCACACGTAAACTCTGAACACGCGGTTTTGCCGTTTGGATTCTTTTTTGGGGAGCATGATTGTTTCCAATTGTGCTTCATTTTAGTTTCGGTCTTAGCTTGAGTGTTTTTTTAACATTCGGTACTTGTTGAGTACCGAATGTTAAATATTAAAGCCACGACGAGAAGAAGAAAAAGTCTCGTGTCCCAAACGACCCTTTGACTTTCCTTTTTTGTCGATGAACTTACAGAAATACAAACTCAATATGATCCCCAAAAGCTCACAGATGATATAAATGCAACCTCGAGTTTCCTCCGTTTTTTGGTGAGGGTTTTTTTTTTTTCTCATTCTTGTCTTTAGCGCCACCACCAGGCGCTCAGCGCTGACACATTTTTTGACACCACCACGTGGTGTGTGTGTGTGTGGTTTTTGGTTTCCGCTGGCACCTTGGCAGCACTTGTGCTGTTTTGTCAGAAGTGTCGTCACCTCGGAAAATGTGACAAGGGCTGGATAACAAATGGCTGGTTACCATGGCGACCCCTCTGACAGCAAGTGACTTGCTCCAGGGAGCCTCAGCACCCGACTCCTCCATCCCTTTTCCGCGGGCAAGCGACGGACTCGTCGCCAGCGGCGTCCCGCCTGGCGCCGTTCATGCCGCGTAACACCTCCGCGTGGGCGCGGCGCGGCAGAAACGCAGACGACGGCAAGAAAAATGATGACAAGAAGCGGCGGCGAAGGCGCCTCCCTTCCAGCGACCCGATCGCAGCGTGACGCGTGTGATTTGTTGAGCAAATTGCTCGCACGGCCTCACCCGAGCCCCGAGCGGGCTCCGGCGACGTGTTCCAAACAAAGCCACCGTCGCCGTTCGATATGCAAACGACGCTTCTCGTGCTTGCGGCGTCACGTCGGGTGGCTCGCACGTTTGATGAAAGAAGCGGTCGCCGGCTGACCAATGCCGGAAGATCTCAAGTGGATCCCAAGTGGCTCGTCTCTGAGGTCAACTGGAAGCGGATCTCAAGCGGGGCCGGTTTTCTTCCAATCGTCCCAGCAAATCAAATCCAAACAAATTCTTTTTCATTGCAACATTGTTTGATTCCGATGACCGCGCGTGACTTTGGCGTCAGCCAATCCTCCATCGAGCGTCTCCAGTGGGTCCAGAATGCCGCCGCTCACCTTTTGACGGCGACTCGTATCTGAAGAGGGCGCGCGACGCTCCTCCTCTGGCATTCCTTCACCGGCTCCCGATCTTCTTTTGAAGATCCTTGTATTTCTTCTCCAATCTCGAAATGGCCCCCGACCCCACCTGACCTCTCGGAGCTCCTGCCCGGTGCCGAGTGGTAACACAGGACCATAAGTGGAGGCTCGGGGGGGGGGGGGGCTGAACCTCATCCCTCGCCGCTCCCTCTCATTGGAATGAGCGTGCTCGGCAAGCCCCCTCGTCATCTGCATTCTTTGGCTTTGGACTCGGCGTGAGACTTGTTTTTTTTAGTTGGACTGCTTTGGTGCTTTGGACTCTCTTCGTTCTTCATTTCTTGCCGGTTGTTGTGCCAATGATTTTTGCTCCATGTGCAGCACTGTGTAGATGGCGCCGGCGGTTTGAAAAGTGCTCTGGAGTTGAGTTGAGACTGTTGATTCAGTCGTCCGCAACAGCCCCGCTCGTTCGTCTCTGTCGAAATGATGACGCTTCTTCAAAATCATTTGCATTTGTGAGGGCCTCAACGTGAACAAAAGCTCACCAAACTTGGTACACACATTGGGCCGAGTGAAAAATGTGATAGAGGCGGGGGGGGGGGGCGGCCTGTAGCACCCCCTACCGAGATTTAAGGAAGCACTCTGGTACGTTTGACATCATGGCTACAAAACAATTTAGTTGGCATGAAACCTGCTTTTTCGTCAGACAAAGGCTCATTGTTGGAAATGCGTGATTCCGCTTCTTTTGCATTTTGTTTTTGAGCAAATTCAAGCTGGGCGTGGCCAAAAGCAGCTTTGAGTTTCTCATTTGGAAGAATTTGTCGCCGTTTGCCAAACTGCTGCTTGTTGGGGATCGAATTCACCGCCACCATACAGCACCCGCGCGCTGAGCTGAGCCAACGTTGGCATTTCCGGGCCCCGCTTCGCACGCTATGAACAAACGGCAACGTGGGCACAACTCTGGAAAGGCGACTCCTATTCAAGAAGACTTTGAGTGAGAGGCGCTCTCAGAGGTGTTGCTTTTTGTCCAAGGTCGGGCCATATGGTGCCGGCGGCAACCTTGACACTGACCGCTGGTGCCGCCGCCGCCGCAGCAGCAGCACACCTCGCTACACGGCCGCAGCATCGCACCCGCACGCCGCCAAACAGATGGACGGAAGCGGAGAGCGCTACAAGCTCAAATGTGCCGAGAAAAAACACACACGCTGCAAAAAAGCACACACGTTTGCGCTCTGCACTGGTGCCAACTAAGTGTGTGTGTGTGTGTGTGTGTGTGTGTGTGTGTGTTGATGCAACTTCAAAGGAGAATAATTACATTTACTATGTAATGTTTGCATCATGATTCCAGCTCAAAATCAGGAACCAATCAGCTGAATGTGCGTGCAAATGGAAATGTGGTGTTCAATGAGGAAACGGCGGCGGCGCTGCGCACGCACGCGCCGCCTGCGGGGAAGGAAGTGGATCGAAGAGCGATCGATGAGTTTGAAATGGATCGGCATCCATTTCAACCTGAGCAACAATGATGATGATGATGACGAAGAGTGTGATGAAGATGAAGAGATGACTGGCGAAGTAGCGGGCGCACGTCACCGGCCCAAGCGGTGGCCTGCCCGTCTTTCTCTCTGGCCCAGCTGCGCCCTCCCCCGCCGTTGGCCGCTTCGTGACTTCCTGCCCTTTCCGTGCTTGTCATTCTTCCTCTTCTTTCTTTTCCGCTCCCGACTTTGTTGTGTCCAACGTGACAAGGAAGGCTCCGGCTTCCGTTTTTGCGCCCTCCAACTCAACCAAGTGGGCCACGCTCTCTTGCTCTCGTGCCGCCGTAGCCCAAATGCCGGCGTCCTTCCACGCGGGCCGGGCGCGCCGATTCCACTTGAACTTGTGATGAAGCCCGCCACGCTGGAACGCTCCATCTGCGGGCCTCCCGTGGGATTTCTGCAGGTGTTCTGGGAGGAGCGGGAACATTTTTCTCCCGGAACGGCTCAACGTGCTGCTAGCCGACGCAGCCGAGCCGAGCCGGCTGCGACGTGCCTGTTGATTTTGTTGTTTTGGATCAAATGGTTTTCCCCCATTTTGCAATCCAACTCTGACTTCCACCTCATTCTAATGTGTCCCCCGCGCTTTCTCACACACACACACAATCACTGTGGGCTTTTGAGGCTAATGAAAGCAGTTGTTCGGTGGTTTTTGACCCGCCTCCACTTCCTGTCCCCATGTTGAGAATGGATGAGAACTTTTCTGTATATCCAGTCGACTTTCGCCCATGTGCACCCAAACGGATGTACACGCACGTATAAACAAAGGCATGCGCACGCACGTCCTGATCCAGTCTGCACACGCACGAGTAGACGCCAATCAGAGCAACTCCCACGAAAAAAGAAACACACACCGACCCGTGCACATTCACACGCCACACAGGCCTGTCCGCGCCACTCCACGCGCACGCCGTCACGTCTTGCTATGCACGCGGTGGCCAGCAGAGCGGCGGCACTCAAGCTGCTGGACGGAGCCCTTTTAAGAGCCCTCGGAGTACGAACAACTCCCGTGCGTGGAGCGCACTCTCGGGTGTGTGTGTGTGCGCGCGCGTGTTCTGGGTATGGAGGCGAGGGGCTCACTTGCGTTTTAGGAGCTCATCAAATATTGACTTTGATTGTCCACGCCGGTGGAAGTGGAGCCCCGTGTCATTTTCAGATCTCGCCTGCTGAATTATTGATGACGTGTAGCCGAGCCAACGAGCCACGTATACGCTCTCGCGCACGTTAGCATCATCACGCCATGCTAACGTGCGTGCGCGCACAGCCGCTCTTGTTTGTTGCTAATGAGCGGCACAGACGGCCGACTTCATCTCATGAGGCTAACATGGCCGCCGCGTCAATACTACACTCCGCCTCGCCTACTAATCATCCCTCCCTCGGTCTGTGTGTGTGTGTGTGTGTGCCCGCTTGCACAAAACTAGTTTTCTTTGTTTTGTGCACGCTGTTCTCCTCGGTCTCACCGTTGAGTGCGACCAATGCTTTGTCGCCGCCCGTCAAATGCAACTGTGACGCTAAGCTAACAGGCACAGTGAAATATACTCCACACATTTTTTTCTGGGGGGGGTACTATTGATTTTCCACTGCTGATGCCGCCGCCACAACTCCACGTGCACGTGTTGTAATCTGAATCCAACCGCAGCGTTTCCCGTAATGCGGTTGGGTGACATCATCCAACACACAAACGCCCTGATTCATTCAGTTCTGGAGGTCTGTAAAGCAGCGGTGGGCAAAGCACCGGCGGGGCGGGGGCAGGGTCGGGGGGCTGCCCTATGTCCTTGATTTCATAACAACTTGATTTTTATTGACTAAAGCGGCGAGAACGCGGATCCCCGCTCGGCACCGTCGCGCTCGAGCGGGCCCCCGAGACGCCGCGTTTGTGTTGTTTACATGGCTGTCGTCCTTGGCAACTGGCACCATCAGATGAGGAAGCTTCGTGTTGGGCGACGGGAGGGTTGGGCCACCAACCTCCTCGGAGCAGGAGATGAGGTTGTCATCCGTGGCGACGCAAGTGAGCGAGCGAAGCTTTGCCGACATGCCGGCGCGCTCGCTTCTCAGTTGAAACTGCACAATGCAAACAATTTGTGCTGCACCGAACATGTACTGATGTGTTTTTGTTGGGCCGCTGTTGTAGGTTCTTCCTGAAATTCTTCCTCAAGTGCAATCAGAACTGTTTGAAAAATGCGGGCAACCCGAGAGACATGCGGCGCTTCCAGGTCAGTCGCGCGGCGACGGCCGCTCCTCGCCGAAAGCCGCCGGACGGGCTCTCAAAGTGTTTTTGCGCAGGTGGTGGTGTCCACCACGGTCAATGTGGACGGTCACGTGCTGTCCGTCTCCGACAACATGTTTGTCCACAACAACTCCAAACACGGCCGCCGCGCACGCCGCCTGGACCCGTCCGAAGGTAAGAGCGCGCCCTCCGTTGTTCCTCCTTGCAAAAATGTTTACTTTGGTCTCGGTCCGCGGGCGGGCCGCCGTGCTTTTTTTATCGATTGATTTATTTCAACTCGACTCGAGTCGGTATTTGTACGCTTTTTTTCATCTCCAGTAGCGAGTACTTGGCTGGCCGTGCGCGCGTGCTTCTGCAAGCCGCGTGTTCTGCCGTAGAAACCTGTCACGGATCTTCAGGTGGCAGACGACGGGCGCTGCCGACGCGCTCCTTACTGGGAGCACGCGGGCGCAAAGGCCACCTTCCGCAAAGTCCACTCCGATCGCTCAAATCTCAAGGCCCTTCTCTGAAGTGGCTCTGGGGATAAGAGAACCCCCCCCCCCCCCCAAAAATCAACTTTTTTTTTTTTTTGTCCTTCCAAACGCACGAGCATCTGGGCCAACGGCAAAGACGGTAACGAAGGAGATGAAGAAAATGTCGTTGGAGCAAAACTTTTGTCTTCCTTTGTCCGCCTTCTCATCGAAGCAAAGGAGCAAGCCCCCCCCCGCGCCCCCCCCCCCCCCCCCGCCCGACAACTCCCACCCGTCTGGGACACGCCGCCAAGTCAAAGAAGCCCTCCCAGAGTCAGTCATCAAAGAGGTGTCAGGCGACGTCCTCCCTGCCGACGTCCCGACTCGCCTTTTTCAAGTGCGCTGGAACGAAGCCGGCGGGCGCGCAGGCGGGCGGCTGGCGCTCATCTCCACGGGAGCCGCATGAAAGGCGCGCTCGCCTCTTTGGAGGGCCCAGACGTGTTTGACTCGCACCTGGCTGGGACCAAACAAACGCTGGCTGACACCAATCTGTCAGCTTGCGATTGTTGCTGAGACGGCCTTGACACCAGCCAGGGAGGCGCGCCGGTCCGAAGCCTCTTAGTCGTCATCCTTTTATCTGCTTTTCAAAAAAGCCTCAACATCTGCCGCCGTGTTTGCCCCCCCCCCCAAGCATCCTCCAGACGTGCTCCTCTTTTGCTTTGTGTTGGGGTCCGCGCGCAAAAGACGCATCATCTGGTTTGTTTACCGTCCTGACAAAAGGCGGGAAATGAATGCGGCCGTCGCAGCGGCCGCCTTCGCCGCCGCCTTCGCTGCCGCCCCGCTCGCTCTTTTGTCAGCCCGTCTCACCGCATGGCCGTCACGCCTTGCGCCGGGCAAACTCCCATCGCGATTTTTCTGGCCGGTGCGGCATATGAAAAAAGCCCCATCAACACGAGACGCTAGACATGACTCCATCCAAGCGCCATATGGGACCGCCCGCAGGGTTAAAACACCCACCAGAGACTTCCATCGCTGGAGCAGCGCCAGCAACCGACCGCTCGGCCGACCCATCGATTGATGAAGAAACAAACAAACAAGCAGCTCATTGACCACTCAACCAAACCAATCAAGCAGTCGGTCGACTGATCAACCGACCAAGCAACCGGTCGACCAATCGATCCTCCCACCCGTTCACGACGCAACAAATCAGTGGCCAAACTGACCCGCCAATCGAGCGGCTTGACAAATCAACCAACCCGGCCGTCAGGTGACGAAATAACGAACCGACCGACTAAACTGACCCCAACCCGTCAATTGATTAGTCAACTGAGCAACCGATCAGCGCAGCTGACGAAAGCGGCCGAGCAACCGAGCCTTCAAGCGGCTGAAGAAGGAAGCGGCCCACCGAGAAAGGCGTCCATCAACCGGTGGTCCGACAACCGGCGAGCTCTTGCCGGTTGTCTCACTCTGCTGGTAAAGTGGATGCTCACGAGCCATTTCAAGATATCCTTTATTTGTCCCACACTGGGGACATTTACAGTCTACAGCGGCAAGATGGTGGGTAGAAAGAAGAAAGAAGACAAATTTGAGCGGGACGAGTCGTCAGCGTAAATTCACCAGACGGCGAAGAGCGCCGAATGTCTTCCGCGGCTGACGAGCCTTGCCAAGAGTGAACTTGTGTTTACACGCAGGCGTTAGCATGTTAGCACGTGCGACTCACGAAAAATGGACTCTGAGGCTGTGTGTGTGTGTGTGTGTGTTGTGAAGCAGCCACGCCGTGCATCAAAGCCATCAGCCCCAGCGAAGGCTGGACCACGGGGGGCGCCACCGTCATCCTCATCGGAGACAACTTCTTCGACGGACTCCAGGTGGTCTTTGGGACCATGCTGGTGTGGAGCGAGGTGAGGCCGCCGCCACGGCGGACGCCGACGCGAGGGGCGGGGCTCAACTGACAAGCGCGGGCGGGGAAGCGGACTCGCGGCCGCTCTTCTTCCGAGCGTGCGCCGCGAGCGCGCCGGCGTCTTCCTCCGGCCCGGTCCTCTCGGGTGGTCCCGGCGCGTTGTCGGAAGAAGCTCTGGACCTCTTCGTCCAAGCACGTTCTTCTTGCCTCGTTCTCGACCTCTCGGAGGTCTTCCGAGCGGAGACTCCCAAGTTTGTTTTCAAGCAAGTTTTCGGCTCCAACTGGTAGCCTCCGCGCGGCCCCTCCGAGCCGTCACTGACGGCCTTGGCTTTGGAGTCGTCCGAATTGCCCGCTTTGCTCGGCCGTTCTCGGCGTGTGGCAAACGGTCGAGTTGAAGCACGCGCCGAGCAGGGATTTTTGTTTTCTCCTCGCTGACCGGGCTATTCCAAGCAGCGGAGATGGGGAAAAAGCCAGCCCATTCATTTGTGCCTTTGCTGAGTCCCGAGTGACGCCGGCGAGGCCGTCGCTTTGGGGAAGAGGCGCTCGCCATTCCGTCCGACGCCGGCCTTTGCGCACGCTCTCTCTTATGTTGCGGCGCCTTCCTCCAGCATGTCGTTGTGCTCCGCAGCTGATCACGCCGCACGCCATCCGCGTCCAGACGCCCCCTCGCCACATTCCCGGGGTGGTGGAGGTCACGCTGTCCTACAAGTCCAAACAGTTCTGCAAAGGCGCGCCGGGACGCTTCGTCTACACAGGTGAACGCCGGCCTCCGCTTTGAAGAACTTTCTTTCCTCATCCAGCGAGTGTCTATTTGAGAGAAAGAAACGCTCAACAAACACCGCGTCACGCCTCCGCTGACAATTCATCACCGATGATTTGAACCAAAGCAACAATAAGCGCTTCTGTACTTTTGCCAGACTGACGTCTGATTTGTATTTTGCGTACGTGGAATGAACGATGGAGGTCGCTCTTTCAAAGTGCCGATGATCAACATCCTCATCATATTCAGAAGCAGAATGATATGAAAAGATCAATCGCTAGAGTGCGAGACAGAGAGAGAGCGAGCGTGATTCTCCACATGTACGTATCAGAATCAGAATCAGAATCATCTTTATTGGTCAAGTATGTAGAAGACGCAGGGAATTTGTCTCCGGTATAACACGCTGCATCAGTATCATCGTAAACAAGGACATGACAAATGAAGCGCGGACGGGCCTCAGTGTGGCATGCGGTGACCCGAACGTGTCGGATTGCACGCGCGCGTGTCTGCGGCATCTGACCTCTGACTTTGGCGCATCATCATCCTCATCATCCAAATGTCCTTGGATGCAGCTCAAAGGTCACATGTCAGCTGTTGAGACTGATAAGTAAATGTCAGCTCGTGGTCTGAAATGCCCCCCGCCCCCGCCCGCCTTTGTCACAACGGCCGCCCGTCGCCGCCTCTTGCGATTGGCCGAGCAGATTAGCGTCTTTGTGGACCTGTCAGCGGCCTGAACCCCGAACGCGTTCTTGCCGCGTCTTCCGCGTCCATCGCGTCTTCCTCCGACGTCATTTTCAAATATGCCCAAAAGTCACACCCGCTCAGGTCAAGTCGATCAGCGGTGAGGAAATGCTCTTCTTTTGACTGACGATGTCACCTGCGCGACCCGAGTTTGACCCCGCCCCCTCCAACTTACTCAACTCAGCGGCGGCGGGGATGACAGGGACACGCTTGTGATGAAAGGAAGAGTTCCTTTGAAGTCATCTTTTGATTGACAGCCCGGCGGGACTTCGCGTGCGCTCAGTCGGGACCGATCACGTCGCGGGCCTTCGTGCGCGCGCGTGCGTTCCAAGAGCTAACGTGGGCTAATTAGCGCTTTCCGCGGGGCCGATTTAGGCCTCCGAGTATCATCTCGGGTGGGGAGGGGGAGGGGCAGCGTCTTGGAGTCAGCGGGAGGTGATTAGCTCCTAATTAGCAAGCGCGCGGCAGGCGGGTGTTTTCCGCTCGGGTCCCGACAGCTGTGACAGGACCGCCGGCGCCAAGGTCGGCGACTGATTTTCACAGCTTGCGGACGGGCGGCGTTTGATCCGAACGGATGTTAAGGATGACACGAAAGCTACCTCGGGCCTTCTCACCGACGTCAGGACGGGAAGACGGCAAGTGGATGCCGCATCCTCGGTCGCTCGGCCAAAAGTGACGACATGCGTCGCACGGTCACCGTCACGCGCATCGGGGGGGCTACCAAAGGCGCTCCCGCTCTCTCAAGACAGGAAGCGGACGTTGCTCGGCTCGCCGGGGCAACGTCCGGCTGCCTTTTGGTGGTCGAGCCGCGCAACCGCCCGCACCAATCGCCCGGCCGGGGAAGACTGCACATTGGCGCTCGCCTCGGGGGAACGCGGACGTTCGGATGGAGCGTTTCGGTCGTTTCCAAGCGCCCATCCTGGTCGTTGCTCTCAGATCCAGATCGTGGTCGTTTACATGCGGTCAGATGAAGAGGAACGTTTTCATTCCGACCGAGAGGCGGATTGTCCTTCGGATCCACTCGGATGAGCTCCGGATTGAGATTTCCGCTCCGAGTCGTCGCCAGATTGAGAGTCGGACTCCCGCCGATGTTTCGACTCCGATTTGGATTGATCTTGAGTTTGAAGATGGCGAGTCACGATTGGGCCTCGCGTCTGCGTCGGCTTCCATTTGCCACGGCGGCAGCGTTCCCCGGGCCGGTTTTGACAGCGCGCGGCGGGGCGGAAAGGCCATTTGGGAAACGGGGCGGATTGTTTTCCGCCAAATGTCTCTGCGGGATTCCGACATACGTGGCTCGTTCACGCCGGCGCGCTCGCCGCGACGCTTTGTCACTCCGCGCGTTTGTTTCCCCTTACCCCCCGCGTCGCTTCTTCATCCTCTTGCGCCCGCCGCCGGCCGCCTCGCCTCGGATAAATTAAATTTAAGGTGGCCGCGGGCCGGCGTTCCCGGGGAAAGCCAAACAAATATTGTTCTCATGCTAATAGCGTCGGCGGGCCGCCCGCCCGCCCGCCTCGTATTCATGAAGGCCGCACTTATGCAAATAGGCGCGAGGAGGCGGCCGGCGTGCGGCCTGTCAATCATCGTTAGCCGCTACAAGCGCCAACGCTGACAAAGACCCTCTGACAAATTGTCCCCAAAGTCAAATTTGACAGCGTTTTATGATTAATGGAGTTGATCGGCGCGAAGGAGTCGCCGCCGACTCCTTCGCGCCGGCAGGAAGTAGATTTGAATTAGGAGCCGCTCATTTCACCAAGCGCTGGCTTAATCAGATGACTTCATCGTGGCCTTGGCAACAGCGCATCTCGCCAAACCGCTGTGCCTGTGTCTGTGTGTGTGCCTGTGCCTGTGTGTGTGCGTGCGTGCGCTTGGACAGCCTTGAACGAGCCCACCATCGACTACGGCTTCCAGAGGTTACAGAAGGTCATCCCTCGCCACCCCGGGGACCCCGAGAGGTTACCGAAGGTCAGTGCTTTCTTACTGGCTTCCACCGTCATCGGGTGCAATATTCAGACGGACCTGTCATTTCATTGTGACGTTTCGATTTCGGCTCGGCTCGGATCGAGATTCCGATTCGGATTTTGAGACGTTTAAAATGCGCTTTCAACATTGAGATCCCGTCCCGATTTGGACAGGTTCATTCCGGGGTCCGGATTGACATTCGGATTGCGTTTGGGAAGGGGATTGAGAATGCCAATTTTACATTCAAATTGCTTGCGAACAAAGCGGCGCTGTGCCTTAATTACTTTCCGCGGGAAAATGAATTCCCAGCTCAGCCAGCGTGCCAGATCCGAATTTAGCTTCGGATTGAAGTCACGTTGAGATGTTACTGATGAGATTGAGATCGATGACTTCGACCCCGACATTCAGATTTACTTTCACATTGAGATTTGAAAGTACACTCCGTCTTACTCGAGGTTGACGTTAAATCTTACTTTGGAATAAGATTTAGGTTGTCATTGAGATGTCCAATTGAATTCAGATTTAGTTTGGAAATGAGATTTAGTGCAAAATTTGGATTCAGGCTCAAGTCGGGACTGACATGGAGTCTTGGATGCAAGTTTAAATTCTGACTGATCTTTTGATTTGCATTCAGATTCCAATTTGGATCGACTTTGAAATCCGCATTCACTTTCGCATTTGGAGTCATTCGGATGTCGTCTTTGGGTTTTGGGTCGACGCTGAACGTTCGAATGGTTTTTTGACGAGATTGGGATTTTCGGGGGTAGCTTTGGAGCGACATTCAAATGAAGATTTCTTTTCAGATCGAGATTCGGATTTGGAGAGAGAAATTTTAGATTGGGATTGATTGACTTTGAAGTCAAGATGGCGCCCGAGCAGGCAGCCGTCGGCAAGTGCTCTCATGAGCCTTGCTTTTTTTGTTGTTTTTGTGTTTGTTTTGTCACTTTGTGTTTGTTGTTACGTCGTGTGGACCTGATGTGGACTTTTTTCAGCATTTTTTTGGCCACGACATTCATCAAGGAGGAGACTCTGTGCTCGGTGGTTGCGCCTTCTCGGCAGCATGGGTATACCAGCACTGTTTTTGACCGGGAGGAATGTCGGCGCCATTTGACTGTCGTTGCTGGACAGTCCCGGGGCGCTTGTGTCTTGCGCCTGTAATGGGCAGCATTTTTCACAGCCCCGCTTTGTCAACGGAGAGATCGGTTCTGTTGAACGGTCTGCGGCTGGATGGATGTAAGGCTTGAGGAGCCGACGATGAGAAGAAAGGAGCGTTAGCGCCGATGTGGATTTGGAACTGGGAGTCGCGGTTTGGAGTTTGAAGCGGATTACGTGGGACAGGAGAAGTGAGCCAATCTCTTTTTCGTCAATGGACGCTACAGCTTCGTGTTTGCTTTCTTGCTTTCAAAACTTAGCTTGTAGCAGACGTGTGCACATTTTCAGCATGACGTCTCTGATCCACTGGTGAAAGGACACTTTGATCCTCTCCTCTTTCATCTAGAACTGCTTCAGACAAAGTGTATGCAGAAAAGTGGTGAAGATTGCACGACTGTCTGTGTCCTATGTGTTGTATTGTGTTTTTTTTTTGTTATTTTGACTTCAAAATGGCGCCGCGAGAGAGGCTGTCTTTCCAGCAGCTCCTATATTTTGTTGTTCTACTTCTTCCTTTCATAACTTTGCTGCTGTGAATTGGGAATTTCTCCATTGCGAGACTAATAAAGGTTTTCTTATTCTTTTCTTATTGGGAGGTTCAAGTGGGCATCGGAATGAAGCTTGAGATCGCCGTTGGAGGATGGCTTTGTTTTCAAAAGTCGACAAAAGGCTTCGGTGGCAAGTGGGAAACGCTCACACCACCATGCCTTTGATGTTTTTTGGGGGGATGGGGGGGCGCCGCATTCAAACGCTCGTCTCCAAAGCAAAATGGCAGACGCTGCTGTTGTGGTCGCCGGTCGACAGCGAGCACGCGCGTGCCTTCAAATGATTGCGGAGGAGAGCGGCGGCGATGTGGCCAATGAGGGCAGACGCGCGGTGACAGTGAACGCCGCCGCCGCCAAATTGAAGCCATTCATCAAACGGCGACGCGCCACAAAAAGCCGTTTGTTTGTAAATTGATGCTAATCGCCGGCGCGGCCGCCGCCGCCGCCATCGTGGCCGGCCGCCGTCTCTTCCTCGGCATGAATATTTATGCCTTCCGCTTCCTCTGAGGCGCAGGGGAAAGCTCTTTGTCGGCGCGGCGACGGGTCAACGGCGCCCGTCGCTTCCCGTTTACTCGGCCACGCTTTTCCTTGTCCGCTCAGCCTCGGATGGCGGGCGCTTCGGACGTCGGTGACGGGATCCGACGCGGAGGTGTCAAAAGCCCGCTCGCGCTTTGCCGTGTGTCGCGCGCCATTGGCAGCCGCTCGCGCTCCTCCGGGAGCTCGTTTGCACTCGCGGCTGGAGCCGAACCTTCCAGACCTGCATTGGACACTTGTGATTGGCGTACGCCTCACGGGATATCGTTACATAAGAAGAGCCATCAGTTGTCGGTGCGGCGGAAGAACCAACGGAACCAAAAGCCCCCCCATCGAGCACCAGCAAGATCCATTTGGGATTTTTTTTTTTCATATCCAGACAGATCATTGTACTGTCCTGCGCTGTCGTGGGCATTTTCCGGCCACAGAAAAGTGCAAAGTATTATTTTTGTGCGCTACGGCAGCTTTTTAGGCCAGGCAGTCGGTTCCAAAGTGCGGCGATGAGCGTTGCGTTGAAGCATGAGCAAAAGAACCATCAACATTTGACGGCCCAGAGCGGAAAGGGACGTTCCTGCCTTCCCCGTCACAAATCGGGCCCTGTTTTGAAAACGGAGCGGACACGTGAATCCACGTCTTTGACGGCGCCGCCAGTTGCTGGCGGATTCGCAGCCCAAGCGCGTCTCCGAGCGCGTCTCAGAGCGCCGATGGTTTAGATGACATCAAGTCAAGTCGAGCAAGCGGTGGCCGCCGTCGTGCGCCCTTAGAAGTCTCTCTGATGGTCGCTCATGTCGCCCCCCCCCCCCCTCCTTTTCCTTGTTCCTCGCCTCGCCGCTGGTGATTTATCTTACTTAAGAGCTGTCTGACGACTCCTCCTCCGGGCTCGTCCTCATCCTCGGGCAACCGGCATCTCATGAAGACCCCCCCCCGCCCCCTCCCGACCGCCCACCACAGTGGGAAATTGCAAAGAAGGTCCCATCCCGGGTTTACGGCGGCGTTGGGATTCCCTCCCAGTCGCCGCTGTGTCTTGACGCAGCCCACGTTTCATCTTCGGAAGCCCGCGTCGCATTTTCTCTCCCCGACAGATTTGGAGTCGCCCGTGCCGAGCGTCCGGCTGGAAGGGAAATCCAAGTCAGCCGAAGGAATCGCTTTGCACTTAGCGCAGCCACTTGAGGGACGAATGTCCGCTCTGCCCCCCCCCCCCCGGCGGAAGCCGACGCGAGGCCCAGAGAAAGGAGCCGGCCGGCATCGGCCGCCGCCGTTGCCGACGGGGAAGGAGGAGGCCGAGGGGCGGCGGCATGCAATACCCGAGGGAGCGCCAGCAGAGAGCTCCACCTTCCCGCTTCTTCTCCTCGGGGACGTCGGCGCTCCCTCCCTCGCCCCCTCCCTCCCCACATCTGACGATGACGTTGTCGCCGCTTCCTTTCGTCTCTCCTTCGGTCGCTTTCTCCTCCTTAAAGCTTTTTTTGCCTTTTGGCGCAGCCGAGGCGGGCGGCATCGCAATGCGCCCGGCGGAGAATGGTCTCGTCACATTTCAAAAGACAACGCCAAACAAAACCGAAACCAGCTGCCCGCTTTGAATTGGGCCAACTTTGTGTTTTGAAATGCTGAGTTTGACTTTGAGATTGGACGGGTTGCGGGCAAGATAGAAAAAAAAACAGCGCGGTTGCGCGGGAGAAAAAGGAGAGTTCAAAAGCGGCACCCGCCCGCAAATGAAAGGAACGTGGCTTTCTCCGGCCCGCTCGCGAGTCGCCAGCCTCCCAAGCAGATTGCTCACTTCCTGCCCACTTGTATCGGACACGCCGGGACGCTCGAGCATTTGTTGATGTCGTGGGGAAAACACCGTTGAGCCAGCGTGGCCTTTGAGGTGAAATGACAAAGGCCGGTCCAGCCAAAAGGTCACCGGGTCAAGTGGCGACCGAGAAGCGGGGCGGGAAAGGGGTGGGGGGGGGGGGGGGGGGGCTCGCTTATTGGCGCTGTCCCAATGTAGTCCGCACCGCGACAACCTGGAGCCCAAAGGCTCCAAGACGCCAGAGTGTTTTTCACAGCCGCTTTGTTTTTCGTCAATGAATGACGATGTGCTTGCAACTGGGCGACAGGAAGTGCTGTTGAAGCGAGCCGCCGACCTGGTGGAGGCGCTCTACGGGATGCCACACAGCAACCAGGTGAGGCCCGCTCGGCGCGAGCGACGAGCTTCCTGCTTCTGACCCCCCCCCCCCCTCCGCAGGACATGATCCTGAAGAGAGCGGCCGACCTGACGGAGGCGCTGTACAGCGGCGTCCCCCGCGGGCACAACCAGCTGCCGTCGCTGAGCGGCGCGGCGGCGGCGCATTCGGGAATGATGGCCGTCAACTCCTTCGGCGGCCAGCTGAGCGCAAACATCTCTGAGGCGTCGCAGGCCGACCAAGGTGAGCCGCGCGCGCCGCCTTCTCGGCTTTTTCCCTTTTGCTCATTATTTTGTGTTCCTAGCTTACTCGCGCAGCTCCAGCAGCGTTTCCCCTCGTGGTTACGCGCCGAGCTCCACGCCGCAGCAGTCCACCAACTACAACGCCATCAACAGCATCACTTCCTCCATCAACGGCTACGCCGCCGCCATGAGCAACCTGGCCGTGCCCGGCTCGCCCGGCTTCATCAACGGCACCGGCGCAAACTCCGCCTACGCCGGTAAGTCGCCCGCCGGCTCGATTGGCGGGGTTTTGACAGCCCCTCGCCGGTCTGCGCGATTGGTCATCGCGGCCGCCGAAGGTGCCGCCCCCGCTCGCCACGCGCCCCGCCCTCACTCGCGCCCTTTTTTGACTCGGCCTCGTCGATTTCCGCTCAGGGCCCCCCGCCGTCGCGTCCGCCGTCGCGTGCGTTCATTGCGTCAGAGCCTCGGCCCGTCTGGGCGCAAAGCTCGGCTCGCGGTCAAGTTGTGGATCCACTCTGCCCGACGGCGGCGAGCCATCCCCGCCGTCCCGTTCCCCCCCCGCGTGCGCCGGCCACCGGCTCGCTCCTTCCTCACCCGTGGTCTCCCTCTTCTTCCTGCTCCCGCAGGCGCGCGTTCGTTCTCTCCTGTGGTTTCTGCAGTCAAACAGAAGAGCGCCTTCGCTCCCGTGCTGCGGCCACAGACCTCCCCGCCCCCCGCCTGCACCTCCGCCAATGGCGCCGGCCTCCAGGGTGAGCATTGCCCATGCGCCCTCCCATCTTTTCCCATCGCTGCGCTTGCCCCCCCCCCCCCGCCAAGGTTGATCCATAACTTGCGTGTGGGGCGAGGAAGCGAACGTTTGTAATTATTTTTTCCTCCCGGTTGCTGGCGACGTGGAAAAAAAAACGGTCCTTTTGGTTTCAAACGGCCGCTTTGAGCGATTCGGCCTTTAGCGACGGGAAAGCGGTTCCCCAGAAGCGATGCCGGAAAAGACACGGGAAGCCTCGGCTTTTGCTTTGACGCGGCCGTCGGCGAGCGTGCGGCGGGCACAAACAAACGCGTCGTCCTGATTTGCGAAGCGTTGCGGGTTTGAAGCGCGGCCTGGTTTCTGCTTGCAGCCATGGCTGGTCTCATCGTGCCGCCCATGTGAGACGACTCCAGCCCCGGCTCCGCCCATCCCCCCGCCCCCCTCGCAGTCGCCATCCATCGGCGAGCCCGACGGATCGTCCGACCTCCGCCTCCACGGTCACGTGACTGCGATGACGCCACTTCACAGATGTGGGTTTTGCCTCGTTGGGGGGGCGGGGGGATTTTTCCCAGGAAGGTCCTGATGACATCATCATCATCATCGGCCAATCGGCTTTGGGCAAGCGGGCGCCTCTGCTTGTTTGCCTCCAATGTTTGCATGACGCTTGCTTGAATAGTTTGTAAAAATGGCAAGTTTTTTTTGAGGGGGAGGGGGTGTCATCTTCCGGGGACGTCTTTATTGAATGCAAAGTTACGCTCCAAGGAGGATCCGCCACTTGCTTTTTTGTTTTGTTTTTTACACGTCGCACAGGAAGAATGCGAAGGCTTTTTTGAAGTCCAATGGCAGCGACTTCCTGAACGTCCCGCTCTGGAAAAGTGGGGCTCGAAAATCCTTTCGCCCCCCCCCCCCCCCCCCCCCCCCGTTTTTTCCTCCAAAAGCACTTTGTGTCGTGAGCACCGTCGGCTGAGCGTTTGACATTTTGGCCAGCAAGCCACGAGGATCTTTTTTTCTCTCTCTCTTCTTCTTTGACCTTTTTTGTTGCCTTTTTCCACTTCTTCTTGCTGTTAGTGTGCGCCTTCCGTTTTTCCGTATTTCCAAGCTTTATTTGACGTTGGAAATCTCCATGGTTGTTGTCTTTTAGAAATTGTTAAAAAAAAAAAGGTTTTGTAAAAAAAACAAACCTCGCAACATTGTTCAAAACATGTCCACTTTTTGTAAAGGCATTTTGCGTCACATGTGCGGCGCACTAACGAAGCTAAAAGCAAGCAACTGTTGACGCGCTGCTTCCATCTGCCGCCTTTGCACTGAAATGTCTTTTCGGCGTGGCTCGCCGCTCCTGCTCTGCTTGCTCTTCTCGCCCAGGCGAGCCTTTCCTCGCCTTCTGCTTTGGGCTCCAGAGCGCGCGCGAAATGGAACGTCTCCAACGCCGCTCCGTCCGAGGGCGTTTTTTCGACCTGGTCTTCAGATGGCTCGGGTTGTTTTCGAGCGCGCGGAGATGTCGGCAAAGTCCTTGCAGGGAGTCAACTCTGCCCTTCCTGTTTGCCATTGGCTGTCTTGGGGTTTTGTTTTGCTTTTTCCAATGCCGCTCGCGTATTTGTGCTCGCCGGGCCAAATGCATGCGAGAGTTGACTCCCCCCCCCCCCCCCCCCCCCCCCCCCCCGCGTGCACGAGCGTGCCAAGCCGTCCCATGCGCGCGCGGATGCTCCGGGTCGCTGCCGACACACGCACGTCGGCCCACGCGTACGCGCGCATTGGTCCGCATGGTGAAGCGCGCCTCCGTCAAGGCGTAGAAGTTTCCGTCGCGCCGCGCGATTGACAATGCCAACGTTGGCGCGTGCGTGCGGTGCTTTTTGGACAGAAAGAAATAAAGATGACGTCACCCGAGCGACTCGACGCCTGGTCTCTCTTTGCTCACGTTCCTCCGTAGCTTCGGTTGCGCCCGTTCCATCCAAAGGCAGGACTTGCGGTTCTGCCGGGCGTGCTTCTCAACTTGAGGGAGGCAACCCGCACTCGAGGCGACCTCGACGGAAGCGGTGGCGGCGCCCCGGAGAGACGCGAAGGCATCCTGGGGGCTCCGACGGGAAAAACCAGAGGCACGTAGCCTAGTACCGTAGCTCTCGTTTTATCCGAAATGTCCGAAAAAGCCCATCGGAGCAAGTTTGGCTTCCATCCATTCCTGCGCCGGGGCCGCCGGCCCACGCGCAAAGTCCGCCCGGCCGCTTTTGTCGCCGTTCCCGGGAGATTTCTGCCTGCGGCGACTTGTCGGGGGCCATGGAGACCGGGGGCCAACCGGGCGCCTCCCGACATGGCAAAAGCGCTCCCTTGCCGCGTCGCCATCGCTTCAGGTCCACCGGAGCGGACTGGACCAAGAGTTCGGCCGCGCACCTTCTGAGATTGGCCAACGCTTGACAAGTTGAAAGATCGAGAAGGACCGTCGACGCCGGGCCCGGCCGACCCTCTGCCAGATTTTCTTGAGCCTCAGAGTTTGACGGCTGTTGGCGTCTGTGTCCCGTGCAGCGAGGTGCTGGCTAAAGACTTTGCGCTTCTCAAACAGCTGCGTACATCCCACATGACCCGTGGTGTCATGTTATTTTTCGAGTACAAGGTCCACGTGTCCAAGGAAAGCGGCCGCCGGCAGTCGTGAAGAAGAACGCAAGCACCTGAGCTCTTCTGAAAACAACGAAGGCGCTAATGATCCCGGAGTCCGCGTGCACGGGCCCGGCTAACGAGGCCACGGCGGAGAACCCGCGGCCGTCATAAATAAGACCTCAGACGGCCCTAAAGGAGCCAAAGGGAGCCGTACAACGCGCATGCACACTGCTAGCGCTCTCCCGGCGACTTTTGTTTCCGCCGGCACGAGCGTCGCCTTGGCCCTCGCTGGCGCCCCCTCGCCTTCCGCGGTCCGCAGGGGACAAACGCAACGGCGGAGCAACCATGGCCATCAAGTCTTGTTCCGGTGGACTACTTGCTGTCCGTTTGCGGTGTCGGCGCATGCGCATTTGCTCACGATACCTCGCTCGCCCCGAAGCAAGCGAAGAAAGGGACAGGAAGTGAGCACTTTTAGTCTTTTTTTTTTTTACACGTTTGACCGCCGCAGCAAGGACGTCCGCAGAGTTAATGACGGACGTAGACGGAGAGAGACACAGAGCGTCACAAAAAGTGGTCCGATCGCCGCCATAACTCGCGCGCTAATTAGCGGGCGTCGTAAAATAAGTCAAAGTGGTCAAGCTAATGAGTCCACCAGAGGGCCCTTCGCACTCAAACAATAAAACTCCAAGCCGCCATTTTGACTCCCGTTAGGATGCGCCTCCGCTTCTTCTCTTTTTGAACTGCGCTTTTCCGTCTCCAGCCACGGTTCCTTTTTGTGTTTCAATTGCACGCCGCTCATTAAAACGCCGCCGATGTTTCTTCGGAGTGCAATAAACACATCATCGATATTGCCGCTCACCTCGAGCAATAAACGCTCTTGTACAAACATGAGCAACATCGCCGTTCATTCACGAGGACCGGGCGCACGGCCGCACCTATCGAATATAAAACAGGGCATGCATTCATATGGAGCATTTCTAAAGATGGACGCCCGTTTGCTCCTCCTCTTCGGTACGGAAAGGAGGGCGTCTTTTTTTTTGCCTCGTCCCTTTTGTCTTCTGCCTGTTTGTTCATGACACTAACGGTGTGTCATTTGCAGTGTTGTGTCCAAGGACCGGCAAGCCAAGGCCAAGGACCAAGGACTTGCCTCCAAGGCCAAGGACCAAGGACTGCACGGAAGACAAGTTGAGAAATGACTTTGCATAGAAGTCAATCACTGAGTGCAGAAAAAGCGGTAATCTCTGCAGTGATCATTTTACAGTTTACGGGCAGCGAGTCCCAGGGACCAAAATGACCATGTATAGTAAGGCGTTTTTAGCCGAAAAAAACCACCATGTATAGTAAGGCGATTTTGGCCGAAAAAAAAAACGACCATGTATAGTAAGCCGTTTTTAGCCGAAAAAAACCCCATGTATAGTAAGGCGTGTTTAGCCCAAAAAAAACGACCATGTGTAGTAAGGCGTTTTTAGCCCAAAAAAAACGACCATGTATAGTAAGGCGTTTTTACCTGAAAAAAACGACCATGTGTAGTAAGGCGTTTTTAGCCCAAAAAAAAACCCACCATGTAAGGCGTTTTTAGCCCAAAAAAAAAACGACCATGTTTATAGGAAGGCATTTTTGGCCGGAAAAAAAACGGTGCAAATGTTTTTTCTTGAGGCGTTTTTAGCCCATAAAAACGACAATGTATAGTAAGGCATTTTTGGCCGAAAAAAAACCGACCATGTAAAGTAAGGCGTTTTTAGCCGAAAAAAACGGCCATGCATAGTAAGGCGTTTTTTGCCCAAAAAAATGACCATGTATAGTAAGGCGTTTTTAGCCCAAAAAAACGACCATGTATATATAGTAAGGCGTTTTTAGCCCAAAAAAAAGACCATGTATAGTAAGAAGTTTTTAGCCGAAAAAAACAACCATGTATAGTAAGGCGTGTTTAGCCCCAAAAAAACGACCATGTAAGGCGTTTTTTGCCGAAAAAAACGACCATGTATAGTAAGGCGTTTTTAGTCGAAATAAAATGACCATGTATAGTAAGGCGTTTTTAGTCGAAAAAAAATGACCATGTATAGTAAGGCGTTTTTAGCCCAAAAAAACGACCATGTATAGTAAGCATTTTTGGCCGAAAAAAACGACCATGTATAGGAAGGCTTGTTTAGCCCAAAAAAAAAAAAACGACCATGTATAGTAAGGCGATTTTAGCCGAAAAAAACGATCATGTATAGTAAGGCGTTTTTAGCCGAAAAAAACGACCATGTATAGTAAGGCGTTTTTAGCCCATAAAAACGACCATGTATAGTAAGGCATTTTTGGCCGAAAAAAACCCGACCATGTAAAGTAAGGCGTTTTTAGCCGAAAAAAATGACCATGTATAGTAAGCCGTTTTTAGCCGAAAAAAAATGACCACGTATAGTAAAGCGTTTTTAGCCGAAAAAAACCACCATGTATAGTAAGGCGTTTTTAGCCGAAAAAAACCCCATGTATAGTAAGGCGTGTTTAGCCCAAAAAAAACGACCATGTGTAGTAAGGCGTTTTTAGCCCAAAAAAACCGACCATGTACAGTAAGGCGTTTTTAGCCGAAAAAAACGACCATGTATAGTAAGGCGTTTTTACCTGAAAAAAACGACCATGTGTAGTAAGGCGTTTTTAGCCCAAAAAAAACCCACCATGTAAGGCGTTTTTAGCCCAAAAAAAAAACGACCATGTTTATAGGAAGGCATTTTTGGCCGGAAAAAAAACGGTGCAAATGTTTTTTCTTGATTGGCTGTCAGCTGGGTGAGGGTGCCCCCTCCTCTCTGCCGATGGCCCGAAGACAGCCGGGGGAGTCTCCAGCACACCGCCCCGACCCCGACCCTTGTGAGGACAAGGGGATGAGAAAATGGATGGGAGAGTGGATGGACAACACCCATGCCAGCAAAAACAGGACACGCAAGCGCGACAGGCCGGAGCTGGATTTGAACCCTGGACCGCTGCGTTCGCACTCCAACTCACTAACCAGTGGGCCACGGAGCCAGCCCAGCGTCACACTCATGTATAAATGACAGCATAAAACACTTTATTTATTTTATTTTATTTTTTAAATAAAAAACATAAAAGATCAACACAACACATTAAAAGTCATGATACTCTTAATTCTCTCTGTGTTGTCATTTTTTGCTCTTGTGCAGCTTTCTTGGCTTCGATCTTCTCCACCAGTTCCTGTCGGAGAAAGGGGATATGTCATCTGACCATCTCAATCACAACAGGACATTTCTACCAATTCAAGTGGAAGGGTTGTTGTCATTGGGTGCAAAAGTTTGGCACCCTTTTGTGACTGAAATGTCCTCAGCCATCTAAGTCACAACAGGACATTTGCGTTTTTGGCCAAAAAAACCCCGACCATGCATAGAAAGGCGTTTTTAGCCGAAAAAAACTACCATGGATAGTAAGGCGTTTTTAGCCGAAAAAAAACGACCATGTATAATAAGGCGTTTTTAACCAAAAAAAACGAACATTTATAGCACGGCGTTTTTAGCCGAAAAAAACCCGACCATGTAAGGCGTTTTTACCTCAAAAAAACGACCAGGTATAGGAAGGCGATTTTAGCCGGAAAAAACGACCATGTATAGTAAGGCATTTTTAGCCCCAAAAAAACGACCATGTATAGTAAGGCGATTTTAGCCGAAAGAAACGACCATGTATAGTAAGCATTTTTGGCCGAAAAAAACGACCATGTATAATAAGTCGTTTTTAGCCCAAAAAAACGACCATGTATAGTAAGGCGTTTTTAGCCAAAAAAAACGACCATATAAGGCGTTTTTAACCGAAAAAAACGACCATGTATAGTAAGGCGTTTTTAGCCCAAAAAAACGACCATGTATAGTAAGGCATTTTTGGCCGAAAAAAACGTTTATGTATAGTAAGGCGTTTTTAGCCCAAAAAAAAACGACCATGTATAGTAAGGCATTTTTGGCCGAAAAAAAACGACCATGTATAGTAAGGCGTTTTTAGCCGGAAAAAAATGACCATGTATAGTAAGGCGTTTTTAGCCGAAAAATGTTTTTTTTTCGGCCAAAAATGTCTTACTATACATGGTCATTTTTTTTGGGCAAAAAACGCCTTACTATAGATGGTCGTTTTTTTCGTTTAAAAACACCTAACTATACATGGCCGTTTTTTTCGGCTAAAAACGCCTTACTATGCATGGTCGTTTTTTTGGGGCTAAAAACGCCTTACTATACATGGTCGTTTTTTTTGGGGCTAAAAACGCCTTACTATACATGGTCGTTTTTTGGGGGCTAAAAACGCCTTACTATACAAGGTCGTTTTTTGGGGCTAAAAACCCCTTACTATACATGGTCGTTTTTTTGGGCTAAAAACGCCTTACTATACATGGTCGTTTTTTGGGGGCTTAAAACGCCTTACTATACATGGTCGTTTTTTGGGGGCTTAAAACACCTTACTATACATGGTCATTTTTTGGGGGCTTAAAACACCTTACTATACATGGTCATTTTTTTCGGCCAAAAACACCTTACTATACATGGTCGTTTTTTTTTCGGCCAAAAATGCCTTACTATACATGGTCGTTTTTTTGGGCTAAAAATTCCTTACTATACATGGTCGTTTTTTTGGGCTAAAAATGCGTTACTATACATGGTCGTTTTTTTTTTCGGCTAAAATGCCTTACTATATATGGTCGGTTTTTTTCGGCTAAAAACGCCGTGCTATACATGGTGTTTTTTTGGCCTAAAAACGCCTTACTATACATGGTCGTTTTTTTGGGCTTAAAACGCCCTACTATACATGGTCGTTTTTTGGGGCTAAAAATGCCTGACTATACATGGTCGTTTTTTTTGGGGCTAAAAATGCCTTCTTATACATGGTCGATTTTTGGGGCTAAAAACGTCTTACTATACATAAACGTTTTTTTCGGCCAAAAATGCTTACTATACATGGTCGTTTTTTTTGGCTAAAAACGCCGTGTTATACATGGTCGTTTTTTTGGGCTAGAAACGCCTTACTATACATGGTCGTTTTTTTGGGCTAAAAACGCCTTACTATACATGGTCGTTTTTTTTTGCCAAAAATGCCTTACTATCCATGGTCGTTTTTTTTGGGCTAAAAACGCGGTGCTATACATGGTCGTTTTTTTCGGCTAAAAACACCTTACTATACATGGTCGTTTTTTTGGGCCAAAAATGCCTTACTATACATGGCCTTTTTTTTTGGGGCTTAAAACGCCTTACTATACATGGTCGTTTTTTGGGGGCTTAAAACGCCTTACTATACAAGGTCGTTTTTTGGGGCTAAAAACCCCTTACTATACATGGTCGTTTTTTTGGGCTAAAAACGCCTTACTATACATGGTCGTTATTTGGGGCTAAAAACGCCTTACTAAACATGGTCGTTTTTTTGGGCTAAAACCGCCTTACTATACATGGTCGTTTTTTTGGGGCTAAAAATTCCTTACTATACATGGTCATTTTTTTGGGCTAAAAATGGCTTGCTATACATGGTCATTTTTTGGGGCTTAAAACGCCTTACTATACATGATCGTTTTTTTGGGCTAAAAACGCCTTACTATACAAGGTCGTTTTTTGGGGCTAAAAATGCCTTACTATACATGGTCATTTTTTGGGGCTTAAAACGCCTTGCTATACATGGTCGTTTTTTTGGGCTAAAAACGCCTTACTATACATGGTCGTTTTTTTTTTCGGCCAAAAATGCCTTACTATCCATGGTCGTTTTTTTTGGGCTAAAGACACGGTGCTATACATGGTCGTTTTTTTCGACTAAAAACGCCCTACTATACATGGTAGTTTTTTTGGGCTAAAAACACCTTACTATACATGGTCGTTTTTTTGGCCAAAAATGCCTTACTATACATGGTCGGGGTTTTTTTCGGCCAAAAACGCCTTACTATACATGGCCTTTTTTTTTTTGGCTTAAAACGCCTTACTATATATACATGGTCGTTTTTTTCGGCTAAAAACACGTAACTATACATGGTCATTTTTTTTCGGCTAAAAACGCCTTACTATACATGGTCGTTTTTTTGGGCTAAAAACGCCTTACTATACATGGTCGTTTTTTTTTTCGGCCAAAAACGCCTTACTATACATGGCCTTTTTTTTTTGGCTTAAAACGCCTTACTATAAATGGTCGTTTTTTTCGGCTAAAAACACGTAACTATACATGGTCGTTTTTTTCGGCTAAAAACGCCTTACTGTACATGGTCATTTTTTTTCGGCTAAAAACGCCTTACTATACATGGTCGTTTTTTTGGGCTAAAAACGCCTTACTATACATGGTCGTTTTTTTGGGCTAAAAACGCCTTACTATACATGGTCGTTTTTTTTTTGCCAAAAATGCCTTACTATCCATGGTCGTTTTTTTTGGGCTAAAAACACGGTGCTATACATGGTCGTTTTTTTCGGCTAAAAACGCCCTACTATACATGGTCGTTTTTTTGGGCTAAAAACACCTTACTATACATGGTCGTTTTTTTGGCCAAAAATGCCTTACTATACATGGTCGTTTTTTTTTTCGGCCAAAAACGCCTTACTATACATGGCCTTTTTTTTTTGGCTTAAAACGCCTTATTATACATGGTCGTTTTTTTTCGGCTAAAAACACGTAACTATACATGGTCGTTTTTTTCGGCTAAAAACGCCTTACTGTACATGGTCATTTTTTTTCGGCTAAAAACGCCTTACTATACATGGTCGTTTTTTTGGGCTAAAAACGCCTTACTATACATGGTCGTTTTTTTGGGCTAAAAATGCCTTACTATACATGGTCGGTTTTTTTGGCACAAAATGCCTTACTATACATGGTCGTTTTTTTGGGCTGAAAACGCCTTACTATACATGGTCGGTTTTTTTCGGCTAAAAACACCTTACTATACATGATCGTTTTTTTGGGCTACAAACGCCTTACTATACATGGTCGTTTTTTTTGGCCCAAAATGCCTTACTATATATGGTCGTTTTTTTCGGCTAAAATGCCTTTCTATATATGGTCGTTTTTTTTCGGCTAAAAACGCCGTGCTATACATGGTCGTTTTGTTCGGCTAAAAACGCCTTACTATACATTCTCGGTTTTTTTGGGCTAAAAACACCTTACTATACATGGTCGTTTTTTTGGGGCAAAAAATCCCTTACTATACATGGTCGTTTTTTTGGGCTGAAAACGCCTTACTATACATGGTCGTTTTTTTGGGCTAAAAATACCTTACTATACATGGTCATTTTTTTGGGCTAAAAATGCCTTACTATACATGGTCGGTTTTTTGGGCCCAAAATGCCTTACTATATATGGTCGTTTTTTTTCGGCTAAAATGCCTTACTATATATGGTCGTTTTTTTTCGGCTAAAAAAGCCATGGTCGTTTTTTGGGCTAAAAACACCTTACTATACATGGTCGTTTTTTTTTTGCCAAAAATGCCTTACATGGTCCTTTTTTTTTTCGGCCAAAAACGCCTTACTATACATGGTCGTTTTTTTGGGCTGAAAACGCCTTACTATACATGGTCGTTTTTTTCGGCTAAAAACACCTAACTATACATGGTCGTTTTTTTGGGCTAAAAATACCTTACTATACATGGTCGGGGGTTTTTTTGCCAAAAATGCCTTACTATACATGGTCCTTTTTTTTCCGGCCAAAAACGCCTTACTATACATGGTCGTTTTTTTTGGGCTGAAAACGCCTTACTATACATGGTCGTTTTTTTCGGCTAAAAACGCCTTACTATACATGGTCGTTTTTTTCGGCTAAAAATACCTTACTATACATGGTCATTTTTTTGGGCTAAAAATGCCTTACTATACATGGTCGGTTTTTTGGGCCCAAAATGCCTTACTATATATGGTCGTTTTTTTTCGGCTAAAATGCCTTACTATATATGGTCGTTTTTTTTCGGCTAAAAAAGCCATGGTCGTTTTTTGGGCTAAAAACACCTTACTATACATGGTCGTTTTTTTTTTGCCAAAAATGCCTTACATGGTCCTTTTTTTTTTCGGCCAAAAACGCCTTACTATACATGGTCGTTTTTTTGGGCTGAAAACGCCTTACTATACATGGTCGTTTTTTTCGGCTAAAAACACCTAACTATACATGGTCGTTTTTTTTGGGCTAAAAATACCTTACTATACATGGTCGGGTTTTTTTTTGCCAAAAATGCCTTACTATACATGGTCCTTTTTTTTCCGGCCAAAAACGCCTTACTATACATGGTCGTTTTTTTTGGGCTGAAAACGCCTTACTATACATGGTCGTTTTTTTCGGCTAAAAACGCCTTACTATACATGGTCGTTTTTTTCGGCTAAAAACACCTTACTATACATGGTCGCTTTTTTTTTTTGCCAAAAATGCCTTACTATACATGGTCCTTTTTTTTTGGCCAAAAACGCCTAAAACGCCATGGTCGTTTTTTTTGGGCTGAAAACACCTAACTATACATGGTCGTTTTTTTGGGCTAAAAATACCTTACTATATACATGGTTGTTTTTTGGGGGGGTAAAAATGCCTTACTATACATGGTCGTTTTTGGGGCTAAAAATGCCTTCTATACATGGTCGTTTTTGGGGCTAAAAATGCCTTCTATACATGGTCGTTTTTTGGGGCTAAAAACGCCTTACTATACATGGTCTGTCTTCATGAGCAGACCTCGACGAAGCAGCTATGACCTGTACACGCATACACATACACATACACTCTCTGAGCTCATCCGCCCCTACACACCTGCCCGGCGCCTCAGGTCTGTGGACCAGACCTTATTAGAAGTACCAAGAACTAAACTGAGGCTCAGAGGGGATCGAGCCTTTTCTGTTGCTGGTCCCTCTCTCTGGAATGACCTCCCACTGAACATTCGGCAAGCCTCCTCGCTGCCCATCTTCAAAACCCTCCTCAAAACTCACTTGTATTCTTTGGCATTCGACTCAGCATGACTTAGATTTGTTCTTGGTTTTACTGTTTGGTGCTTTCTACCGCCTTTATTACCGATTTGTCTTACTGTTTATTGTGCATGTTAAATTGCTCCATGTACAGCACTTTGTATGCAGCGATGGCTGTTTGAAAGTGCTCTATAAATACTGTTGACTTGACTTGACTTGACTTGACATACACAACTGGACAACCACACACGCATACACATCCTTATTATCACCGTCTTCATCGCTCCGATTCTTTTCCCCCGTGACGTGGTTGGACTTGCAGAGCGCACGTGTCCGTGCAGCTGGTCAGGAATGCCGCGTCGCGGTCACCCCCCTCCCCCCCCCTTCCCATTCATCCTCCCCCTTATTACATGTTATGTCTTGTGACTTGTTGTAACTGTCATATGCTTATTTATGTGCTAGGGTCTTTTTATCCTGGACTTAAATTATCCTCAGAAGAGGATAGTTCGAGCGTGGGTTTTTTTCCCTCTCCCTACCCAGCGTTTTCCTTTCTGAATTCTGACTGTAATTTCCCCATTGCGGGACAAATAAAGGGATATCTTATCTTATGGTCGTTTTTTTTCGGCCCAAAATGCCTTACGATATATGGTCGTTTTTTGGGCTAAAAACGCCTTACTATCCATGGTCGTTTTTTTTCGGCTAAAAACGCCTTACTATACATGGTCATTTTTTTCGGCTAAATACTTCTTACTATACATGGTCTTTTTTTTTTTTTTTTTGCCAAAAATGCCTTACTATACCTGGTCGTTTTTTTGGGCTAAAAACACCACTCTTTAAACGTTGTACTGACGGTCAGCGACAGCCCCGCCCCTCTTAAAGCGCCGAATAAAGTTATCAACGTGGGTTTCCCTTGATGGATTTGGTTTCATTTCTTTGTGATTTTTGCGGTCCTCTGGCGCACTTTATACCTGTGGACGAAGGATTAGGGGCTCTGATCCCTCATTGTATTCGATGACCGGCACCCCGAGGCCAAGGCGTGTGCCAGCGCGTGCGCCGCTGGCTTTTTGTCGATGTCACACGATGATGTCACACGTGAAGCTGACGATGACGACGACCGAGGCCGCGATGATCGCGACGGGCCACCGGGACGGCGCCAACACTGAAGAGGAAAGTCGCAATGAGCGCAATGAATACTTTTCACTTGAAATGAACGAATGATTTCACCCGCTGTGTGTTTCTCGATTCGTCTTCGTGCCGGCACGCCATTGCTCCTTCGGCCGTTCATTGGTCGATGAAGGTACCGATCCGCCGGGATTGACGGCCCGGTGTTCCTCACCCGCTGGCGCAAATCGTCCCTCGATTGTTCATTCCTTCCTTTTCCCCACAAACACGTTCAGCAATTTGAGGACATCCTCTGCAAAACAAAAAAAACAAAAGAACGCTGTCCCCTTCATCCAAACGTGACCGCCAAGGACCGCGTGAGGCGAAAGCGCGCGCGCTCTGACGGCTGACCTTTATTCACATTCATGTTTTCCCTCCCCGGACCGAGGAGGAGGAAGGGGGCTCCTCTCCCTCCTCGTCCTCCCGTGAAGCGTCACCGCGGGGTTAATGTAAGTCATGTATCTCATTACACACGCGCGCAGTCGCGGCCGCGCGTGCGCGCGCCAGCCGCCTCGCCGCTTCCCCGGGGGACTTTTCCGTCGGAAGGAAAAATCAAAAAATGTGGAGAAAGCTTTTCTCACGGTGGAGCCGTCCAGCACATCTGCGGCTCATCTGACCGAACCGAGGCCGGCCCACGAAACGCCGGTCAACGGCTCTCGCGGGCCTCGCCGTCCGAGGTCGCCTCCTCCTCCTCCTGCTGGACCTCCTGCGGTGAAGGCAAGAGAAAAAAAGCGATCGACAAGAAAGAAGGCGTCGCCGGGACGAGCGTGCGCGCAACCCTTCAGTCGAGCCGCCGGGGGGGGGGCCTTCCGCCATGTCCCGACGGGAAGTAGGAGCGCCGTCTCGCAAACTGTCGCCGCGGCGACCGAAGCTTGTCAAGCGGCATCGCCGAACATCGGCCCGTCCTACGCGAAACAGGACACGCGAGTGCCACGTGACGCTCAACGTCGAAAAGTGTCTTCAAGACGTCGGCCGACGCTCAAGCTGTCACGCAACGCCGCCGAACGCGTGACATGAAAGACGAGGCGGACGGTGCTCAAGAAGTTGCGGTGCTCGAAATGCCGGGCGATGGTCAAGAAGCGAGCCGCCGCAATTCCACACGCCGCCTGCAACGCGTCCGACTCGCGAGCGAAGCTTGCGTGCGCTTTGTGGCTTTTCTGGACGCGCCCCGGAAGCTCGAGGAATGCTCGGCGAGGGCCACGCGAGCGCTGCCGCGTGTTTGCCGATTTGATTCCGGATTAGCCCCCCCCCACCGGCTCAGGATGTTCACCGTAGCTCGGCCGCCAGCGAGGCGACGAACAGACGCCATTGACCTGCGGCCCGGGCTGCTAAATCCCTCGCCCTAATTAAGAGATCCCTTCTCAGCATTTCGGCCAAAGAACCCCTTTGGCCCCATGCGCCCCCTCCTTTTCCCCATCCTGAGAAAAAAAATAGGACATGAAATCAATGAGTCGGGGAGGGGGGGGGGGGGGGCGCGCTCAGGTACGGGATGGCAGGCGGGCCCGGAGGAGTTGGCGCGGGCCAGCGGCGGCTTGCTAACGCCGGCAAGCGGCCGGCGGATAAATCCGTCAACGCTAATAGGCTCCGTTGCGATTCGCTGAAGTCTGGCTGCAGGCTCCGCCCCCTCCGGGCGCATAAATAAATCATCTGGCCGGCTTTGCCTGCATGAGAGGACAAGAAAAAAGTTGCGGTTGTTGTTGTTGATTTCGCCGCCGCCGGCCGGCGTGCAGAAAAGTCCGCAATTTATTCATCATTCATCGGCGCGTCGGTCTCGTCGGGACCGCGTTCCGCTTTGTGGGACTCGACTCGCCGCATTCGGGTATGGTTTTGCTTCTTTCTCTTCTTTGGCCGGCGTTCCGACATCAAATATTTACAAACACGCTGGCGCCAACCTGGGGCCGATTGCTCGCGAGCGCTCCCGCCTCGGACCCCCGCCCCAAACTGGAAACGAATCGGCGCTGCGGCTGACAGCCTTGCGATTCCACCCTCCCTCCCCCCAAAAAAATCAATCAATCAATCGACAAAAAACGATGCGGACCAGCTGTACTGACGAGAACTCGGACAGACTATCTGAATCAGGAAGTAGATCGCATGACACTCGGCACGTTCTGAAGAGGTCACACAAATGCGAAACAGGTCGGCGGAGAGGAAACGTGCCGCCTGATTGTCGGCCGTGGAGCCCGAAAAGCAAGCAGGACGGAGGAGCGGCTTGTGCTTGAAGAAACACATCAAAGTCGATCCAAAACAAAGTCCGAAAAAGCAAACAAATCCAAAGTATCAAACAAAAAGCATGACGGAGGCTCAAAAGTCATCGTAACAAAAACATGAGCTGCACAACAAACGTGACGGGAAGCAACCAAGGATGACCCGACCCCGAGCGGCAATGCCGGGAGACCTTTGAAAGCATCGTGACAGAACAAGCAACAGGTGAGCGGCTGCAGGGAATGCCCGACAGCGCCACCTGTCGGTCACAAATCGAAACAGGAGTGGGCAGATGGCGTCACGTGCCACCCGTGTTTTTGTTTCGCCCCAATGTGGATGCGCTGCGCTTTCACTTTTTGTTCTGACAGGGACCAAAAAGTGGCCCGCGCCGTTGGCCGTCGCCAGCCGACAGTCGGGCCCCGCCTGACCCGAGCGCCGAGGTTGGAACGTCGCAGCGCAGACGCCTCTTTTCCAGCTTGTGACGTTCCCTCATCACAAAAACAGAAAACCACATCAATGTGTCTCCAATTGAAAGTCGCCGATGATTTGCTCCAAGCGTTCAGGTCGATCACAATCTCGTCTCGTCGTGCGTTCAACCAAGTCGAGGTGGAACCTGAGTGGCAGCCCCACGCGTGCCGCTTCGACGCACACGTTGAACGGCTTCCCCGCGGTACTCGACCGGACTACACCACAGAGTCGTAGTTTGTATTTTAAAGGCGGCCGTCGTCCAGAGACGGCAATGAAAGGCGACGACTCGTAAAAATCACAAATAAAAAGTTGTGAGGAGGAAAAAGGGCACGTGGCGCTTCTTTACGTTCTGGATGAATAGATCTTATTTATGGCGCCGTGCCACTAATTGGCGTTGGAAAGCGGAAGAGGGGGTCGGTCGTCAGGACCGGGGGTCTCCGGGGAGCGCTGCGGGGCAATGACGGGAGCGGGCGAAGGGAGGGGGGGGCGTGGCGGGCTCGGCCGTAAAGTCCTCGGACCGACCGCCGGGGCCGGTCTCCTCGTCGGGTGGACCCGGTGCAATTGGTCAAGAGCCGCCGAAAGGAGCCCGTTTTGGCTGCCCGACCACTTGAGAGGCCATTTCGAGCCAGCTCGCTCCCTTCCAAGCCTACTCGGGACGCCTTTGGAGACCCTCGCATTCACTTCCACTTCTAATAGAAGCGCTTTCAGCGGCCGGCTGCTCCCGCCCTTCAAATGGCGTCCGATCCGACGCCATTCGCGTTGTCTTATGAACAACGCGCGCGACGAGGCCTTTCGCCGCACGGTAGCGGGTTTGATTGCGCCTCGTACTTCGTCGCATCGTACGGCCACACGCGATCGTACGGCAGCGGTGGGGCGGCTGCGGCGGTGTCGTCTTCAGTCTCACCGAAAAAAAAAAAAAAGGATCTTCTTTTGAAATGCACGTGTGACCTCAAGGGGCGGAGTCATTGAAATTGGGATGGGCGGGGCCACGGAGGGCGCCGGTGTGAGCTAAAGTATTAGCGGCGGGGGCGCGGGGGCCGGGGCGGTCCCCAGGGTGACGTGATCCGAAAGGAAGTGGACTTGGCGATGATGGCCGGTCCAGATGTTCCTTACTGCCCCCGCAATGAGGCTCCGGCAGGTGGTCCGGCGCGTCGGGCCTGTTGCGCGTGTCGAGGGCGCGGAGCGTACGAAGGCGCGCAGCCACATCCGCGTGCACAAACGAACGCGGCTGAAGCGGACGATCGCGTTAGGCCGACGTGTCGCGCCGCCTTGGGTGCGCCCCCTGGTGATCCTACAGGGAAAACACGGTGTGATTTTTTTAGTTGAAAATCGCAGCACTGGAACGAGGACGTCAGCGGCCGCGGCGTCGTACCGCTGAAAGTACAAGCCACGTCCGCCGCCGGCGAGACGGCGGGGACATGCGTGCCATGCGAGCCATGCGTGAAAAAGGCTGGCGAGAAAGATAAAAGAAGAAAAACAAATGAAATGAAATCGCGTTGAGGTGAAAGCGGGGGGAATCTGATCCTGCTCCTTTCGTCTCTGCGCTTTTCCGAGATCGGGCTGTTAGCGCGCACATTAGCCCGGCGGCTGGACTCCCCCCTCCCCCACGCTTCCCCGCCCGCCCGCCCCCAGAGTCACCCGCTTGTCCAATTTAACGATTAAGAGCACGGCTAATGAACTGTAGGATTAGCGAGGTGCTAATGGCGGGCGCGCCGGCCGCCTTAAGTGGCGCTTTGTGTCGAGAGGTCGCCGGCCTGCCAGTCCTCCGAAAAAACCCCATCGATCAAGCTTTGTTGTTTGTCGCCGTCCGACAAGGAGACACAAACAAATGACTTTGCTTTGAATAGGATCAACCCCCCCGCCCCACGGGCTTCGCCGTGGTCCAAAGTCAACCCGGAACGGTCTCCGATGAAGTGGCTTCGGCAGTGGCCGGCCCACGCGGGGACAAAAGGAAACGAGAGCGGAGCAGACGGCGAGCGGCCTCTCTCTGACCGTGCCAACTTAGCGCGCCGCCATTTTAGGTTGAGCGCGTGGAATCACGTCCTTTTCCCATCCGTCCGTTTCCCACGCCGTTCGTCCTCGGAGCCCATCCCAGCTGACTTTGGGCAGAAGGTGGGCCGCACCCCTGGACTGGTCGCGTAGAAATCTCGCGGCGGACCGCCATCGGCATCGCGGACTCGCCGCCTTTCGCCGCCTTGGCTGGGAAAGGACGCGTTGCCCGCCATAAATGTGCGCATGCGTGCAAAGAAAGCGCCGGCTTCGAGAGGCGGCGCGTCCCGCGAGGACGTGGTCGGAGTCCGGGCCGGGCGTCCCCCGGCGCGCCGGTTCACCAGGTGTTGTCTGCAACAGGCAATTAGCGGAGGAGGTGTAGCTGTCAATCACGAAGGGGGGTGGGGGGGGGGGGGAGATTAGCCGCTCGGCCGTAATTAGCGAGCTGGAGGCTGGCGGGCCCCCAGGATAAAGGCTTTGCCAATAATGGACCCTCGGGTATTAATTACTGAAGGTCGGAGGCGGAGGAAAGGCCGGGATCTTAGCAGCCGAGCGCGTAAGATGATTGTTTAAATTTCAAAAATAATACTGCGCTGACAGTTGTTGGCCTCCCGCCGGGACGCCGCTACAAGGTAGCTCGCGTAATTAGCTTGAAGAGGAAAGGCCACCGCGCGCGCGCGCACACATGCACGTACGCGCACGTCTGTTTGTGTGGAAAAACACACGTGACGACCACCGGGAGGATAGAGTTGGGGGGGGCGGGGGGAAAAGAACCCTCCAAATCAAAACAAGCAAAAGAAGACAAAGAGGAAGTAGCGAAAAGGGGCAGGGAGGAAGCGCAAGTCAAGCCAACGAAGCAGTCAAGCCGTCGCCGGCTGCCGCCCGCCGGTCTGAGTCGCGGACGATGAAAAGCACCGTCGTCATCCGCGTCTTTCAAAATGGCCGACTCCCGGCAATATTCATGCCGGCGCTTCGCATTTTCCGCGTCCATTGTCCGGGTACGCGTGCACGCGTGCGTTTCGCAGTGTCTGCAAATTGAGCGCGTGTGCGTGCGTGCGTGCTGCTCAGCATGTGAGAATTGAGTGTGAGCATGCGAGCACTTGCGTGTGTGTGTGTGAATTTGTCAGGAAGTGTGTATTAGCGCGTGTGTTACACGTCTTTCTCAGAGTGTGACAATTGGCGGTGATGATGCGTCCGCGCGTGCATGAGTACGTGTGAATCGTGAGCACGCGCGTGCTTGAGGGCTTGTTGTCACACGGCTAAGTGGTCACCTCGCAAATTTCTTCCGCGGCGGTGGACGCATCGAAAAGGCGGAACCCTCGTTTCCAGGAGTCGAGACCCGTCCCCGTGCGAGAACGAAGGCAAGAGCGTAGCGCGTCGTGAGCCCAGACGAGAGCCATCCCTGCAGTTGCCCCAAATAAAAAGGTCTTTGGCAGATGCAGATGGCGGCGGTGACGCTCGCCGGAGGAGACATCCGGGGGGCCTCCGCCGTCGCTCTCGACTCGCGGCCGGCGAGCGGTTTTGGCAAACGTCGTTCGGGGCTTCGTTGTCATGGAGGCAAAGTGAGAACCGCTCTCATTGAGCAAGCACCTCCGTCGGATTGTTCCCAAGCCAACTTAAGAGCGTCCTTGCATTGAGTTCAATTGCGTGTTGGGCCCTTTGTGCCCCCCCCCATCCCCCACCTCGCTCCCGCCCCATCCGGAGAGGGGGCAAGGCGCCGACGCCGCCGTACGGATTCCGCTCCGATGGTGATTTGAGCCGGACCGGAAGCGGGTGGACCGCAAGAAAGATTCCTTCGCGGACCGGGCTGGCCGGCTTCGGTCCCCCCCTCTCCGAAGGCCGCTTTGATGTCACGCCAACTCGTGTTGTCCGTCGCCCGACATCCTGTCAAATGTCGCCCACACGGCATCCGCTGGAAGTGGCCCCTCCTCAAGGGTTCTCATGGTCCCCCAGATGGGGCTTTGGGAGTTTTTCCTGGGGGGGGTCGAGGTCAGGCCGTGCGGCGAATACCTGTCAAGAGTGGGCAGGCGGAGCTCTCCGAGACTCTTTTTGTGGTCAAGGGGGCTGGAGGAATCAATGTGACTTGACTTGAAATGGTTCTCGGGACGATGAGCCCGAGTGGCGCTCAACGGATCTCCCGCTTGTTGCTGCAACGGCGCCGCCTCCCTTTTTCGTTTCACGGTGAAGCGATGGTCCCCGTTTTGTCATTCCATTTTGGGGCCGTCGGGTCCGGGCCAACAACTCGAATCTCGACTGCTTTCTGCCGTGTTCAACGCGAGCCACGCAACAAGACAAGTAACCTGATGGGGGGGGACACACGTGTTCACACTCTCCATTTGATCGCTTCCAACTCGCCGGCCGCACAAAATGTGAAACTGACAGCAATATGAAATCCATCCCCAAGACGATGTCTCGACTCGACCGCCGCGTGCTCGCTCGCGGCCGGCCGGGCTGGCGCGTCCTCGTTGGGTGCCGGCTTTGGCGGCGCTGCGCGTGGATGCCGGAGATCGGGCGACGAGATGAAACACGACGGCGACAAAGCGCCTCACTTTTCTTCCGAGGAGGCGCCAGCTGCGGGCGCGGCACCCCGAGGACGCGCCGCTACGCTAGGATAGCGCCGCGCTACGGTGCTGGGGAGGTAAGCAGGGGGGGGGGGGCGCCTTCCCCCGCGCGAGTGTGCAACTTTAATGAGGCGACAGCGCGGCTGCTTGACGATTCATCAAACATCTGCGCTGGCAGATGTGGAGAGACGCCGCGCGTCTCCGCGGCGTCTCCGCCCATCTGGACGCGCGCACACAAGAGGACCTTTTCCAACACGCACGCACGCGCGAACCACGTGCGGGTGTTCTCGTATTTGTTGCCAGGTAAGGACACCCGACCGGAGCGACTGGGACTGTGATTTTATCGCCCCGCCCCTCTTCGGGGGGGCCCGATTGACGGAGATCCCGGCGAAGCGCGCGCCGACTTTTCAAGGTCGCAGGCACATTGCGCAACCGTTCTCCCGCGCGGCGCCGATGCTGGTTTCGCGAGCGCACTTATGGCGTCTTGACATTGAGCCGGAGGGCAACGTTAGGCGCTCGGGTGAAAGACAAAAGATGTCGTTGTCTTTGCTTCTCGGGGAAGCGCGGTTTTCTGAAGTCGCTTGAGTTTTTCGCCGCCCGCCGCCAAGTCGCGCTCGCCAAAGGCAAAGTTCTTTGAGCGAGCGACGGCTCCTAACGCCCTTGAAGGCAGCGGGTCCCCGCGGAGAAAGAAGTGCGGACACCCCGCCGAGGGAGGGGAGGGGCCTCATTTCAAGCCAACGGGATCTACTCGCGGGACGCCGTCTTTGAAGGCCTCGCGTTTGGAGCCGCCCAGTCCCATCTCGGCCGCGAGTTGAAGACTGCGCCTCGGTGGGGGCGGCGGGGCGGGACCGCAACACGGACCGGAAGAAACTCGCCCGCACCCGGAAACCCCGCCCATCAACCTGATGACAGAAGGACAGCCTCGGCAGTGCCCGGCCCTCGGCAGAAACCGCGACGACTCGCGCGGCCTCCGGGCAAACTCGCCCCATCCCAGTCCACAAAAGCCCACGCCGACCGGTCGGGCTCGGTCCGGCGTCGGGCGCCCGCAGCCGAGGCTGGACGAAAAGTCAGACGCATTTCAGAAAGAAAACTTTGGGGGAAAGTCCATCCACGCATCCCATTTCCGGACCGCTCGCTCTCACGTGTTGGCGCCACCCGCATTTATTTCAGGTGAGCAGCGTTTGGTGTAAAATTGCCCCCATCTCATGCAACGTGGAAGGAGGAAACTCTCCCGCGAGCCAGCACGCTGCTCATCTCCGCTTCGATAAGCGGCGCACGTGTGACATATTTGGCATGTCCACATGCTCATTAAAGATGGAGGCTGCTCACGTCTAATTGTTTTAATTGATTTGTTTTGGGCAAGGGGGGGGGGGGCTGCGCTTTGCTGTTTTACTGGCAGCATATGGAGCGCATTTATCACCATTTGCCGCCATCTCGCTCAACGATGTGATGAACTCATTTGTTACTTTCTGCTTTTTTAATCAAACACCCGCTGCGCTCTAATGTGCGAGCGATGCTCGCGGGCTTTGGAAACAGCGCCCCCTACCCCGCGGCTCCCCCCGCCCCGCCGCAGGGAAATAAAGGCAGCGCCAGCGAGGTGGGCGGCGGGGGGGAGGCGGGCCGGGACGGCCGCCCCAACTCTCCGTCACGCCGGCCCCTGCCTCGGCGTGACGGGCGTCGCCGTCTTTCTCGGCATGAGCGCGTTAGCGCTTTTGTTGGGCGGAGGGAGAGAGGGTCAACTTCACCTTCAGGAGTCGAGCGCGTGTCGGCGAGTTACGGAGGCAGAATTCCCCAAAGCCAAGTCCGGTCACCAGCGAATATCAAACAAGTGGAAGCAAGTTTTTTGTTCTTTTTTGGGTGGGGTACACACGGCGAGACTTTGGATTTTGCCACTTCCGACGGAGCCCCAACAAACATTTGCAAAGTTTTGCGAGGGAACGCAGAGTTGTTGTGTTTTTTTTCTTCCGTGTCCCCCTGAGGGCAGGCGTGCGCAGCTCCGGCCGGGCCTGGAGTGCCGCCCCCCCCCCGCCCCTTTTCCAAAACACCCGATTCAGAAGAGCGGCTCGAGAGGAGCATTCCGAGCATCCCCATGATTTGAATCAGGCGCGTTGCTCCTGGGAGAGGCGCAAACGGGCAGCACGTCGGCCCGCGACGACCCACTTTTAGGGGCCCCCGTCACTTCTCCGACCAGATTGTCAAACGCCCAACAGTGTCGTCAGAGTCGCCGAGCCTCGATCCCGCCCCACTGCTCACACCGACACCTTATTGAGCATGTCGCATGTCGCATGTAGCCTGGGGGCAACTTGGACCTCGATGAGCCGGTTGGTGATCGGACGTCATCAGCTGATGAGACGACGTCCTGTCCCGTCCCGAGATGCCGGCGCAAAGGCACACCAACCACATCAAGAGTGCCCGGGGACAACGCACGCAACAACACCCGCACTGACACACTCAACACAGATTCCGGAACACGCGCACGCGCACAAACATGCTCGGTTTCATGAAACACACACTCATACACATACACGCACGCACACATACACACATTCCCCAACGCAACTGCACACACATGAAGACACATACACAATTTAGGAAGACACACACACACACAGCAAGCAGCGGTGTGGAAGCTGCAAGACGTTGGGGAAATTAACATTAAGATGGAGGGTGGGTGTGGGGGAGTTTTCATGGCGGGAGTGGGGGGGGGGGTCGTCAAAAGGCTTGCCAAACCATCTGAGATCTTCCTCCTTCTCATCCTCCTCCTCTTCCTCGCCTTCCATTTTGTTTGCGGCGGCGGAGCGTTTTGGGCCGACCATCAAACGACGGCCGTCCCGGCGGACGCTCGGCGCATCCCGGGCGCCTCGTTTTACGGTGCCCGAGACGCGGCGGGCGCTCGCCCATCAAAGACGCCACGCGGAGGAGGCCACCGATCAGGACGGCCCGATGAGACTTTTTTTGAATAAACGGTGGCCGCCGACAAAGCTGGCAGCTTCCTGCATAAACATGACTCCGCCGTCGCCGTCGCCGCCGCCGCCGCATAAATCCTGCACCAACGCCAGGCCTGAGCAGGAATAAATTCGTCACGTCGCAGAGTGGGGGTGTTGGGCGTAACCTTTTGTCTGCTAGGCCTGTTTTGAAGCGTTTTGGAGCTTACGGTGAAGGCGCGGGCGGATATCGCCGACCGCTCCTGACGTCCACGTTGGACAACGACTCGGTCATCGTCAGCGAAGGACAAAAAGATGCAAAAAAGGCCGGCGGATGGATTCAGACCTGGAAGCGGGGAACTGTGAGGCAGACTTATGTACTACCCGGCTACTATGTCGGACCTGTTTTTTTTTTTTTAATTCATTTTGCTACCACATGAAGTGAGTGGTGGGGGGGTAGTAGGAAAACTTCCGCACCTCCTCGCCAACTCCCTGTTCTCTCTCCAAGTTGCCCCCCCTCCCCCCGTGAGGCCTGGCAGCATCCAAAGCACCGGCGCACTCAGCATCTGCTCAGCGGATGAATAAATGAAGCGCTCCCCGCGCCCGCCCGAGTGACAGCGTGCAGCGTCTTAATTGCCACTGAAAGCCGCCGCAAAAAGCCCCTTTTTGCTGCCTTTCCTCTCCGCTGCTGCTAATTAGCACATTGTGTCCTTAAATGATTCACAAAGCGTGCGCCGCGCCCGCCGCCCGCCATCACTTATTCACGCGCCGAGCGCCACTTTGCGCCAACACGGCCGCCCGAGGTAAATGAATTTAGTCCAATTAGCAGACGCCGTCAGAGCGCATCAGCGTCCGCCGCCTGGCTTTTCCGCGGCCTTGCGGACGACCTCCTCGCAGCGCGTTGACCGGCGCGTGGGAAAAACATTCCCGGGTCATTAGCCTTCGCCAAAACGAACAAACTGCGACTGAAAAGAGCAAAATCCAATCAAAAGGAAAATGCCATCGAGAAAAAAAGGAGAACGGCGTGGAAGTACGTCTTTGATTTTCAAGCTAGCTGGTTTTTCATGAGTGCAAGGCCGCGTGATTTGCTTTGTCAAGTCATCCGCACGCACGCTGATTTCACAGCTACCGCCGCTGTCCGCCACTTGCGACACCGAGCCTGACCGCCGGCGGTTGTCCGGGCGAAGCCCGCGGCAGTTGCGCCTCGCGTGTCGGGGCTGAGCCTCGTCCGGAAACAACCCGGCCTCCGCTTCCTGTGCACCGCGTGGGAGTTTTTCCTTTCGGAGAAGAAGAAGAAGGAGGCGTCGTCACGGGAGCACAATTTGTCTTTTTCCAAATCTCATGTTGGTCTTTGAGGTCGAACGCACGCGGGCACTCGCGCCCGCGCCCGGTGCGAATAAAAGCCCTCTCTTGTTCACGCCTCACAGGAAACTTCCCAGATGTTCAAGTCCCCCCCCCCCCCAACCCAAATTGTTGTTGCTGTTGTTGTTTTCTACAAAGGTAGGAACAAAGCTCGTCGGGAACAAGTTTGTTCTCCCACCAGCACCGCTGAGCTTTTTTGTTTGTGCCGTGAATATGCAAATGAGTCCATGAGTGTCATCATTAAGAAGTAGCCCGACAAAAAAAAAAAAAAAAACGAGAGGGCCTCCAGTACGTCGGGACCGCGGGCTTTCGACAAACCCCTTCGGCCGCGTCGTCCGCGCTGGCTAAAGGAGCCCCGAAGGTTGCCGACAACTCAACCGTGGCGTCTCGAGTCCATTTGGAAGGAGGAGGTTCCCCCCGGCTTTGGGAGGTGGTAAATGCAGGCGCAGAAAGTCACTTGAGCCACACGCGCTCGATTGGCTCAGGCCAAGCCACACCCGCACTCGCCGGCGACTTTTCGCTGCGCTTCTTGCTCCCGGAGCGCCTTTTGAAGCTCTCGGACCGGACCGCCCCCGGGTCTGTTCGGGACGGGGCGCCGGTCTGCTCCGCTGTCTTCCGGCACGGCCAATGTGATCGATCGCCGACGGTTGCCCACAAACGGTCGGGATCAGAGATGGCTTTTTGATAGAGAAAGCTTTGAACAAAATTGTATCATGTTTAAAGTTTCGGTTAATTTGGGCATGTCTAGACGTGCTCAGCGCAGAGGTGTCGGCCGTTTGGGTGGAGGGCCTTTTCTTGAGTAATCACGTCAAAGCAAGGGGGGCGAAGGCTAGATTCAATCATTCATTCATTCATTCATTCATTATCCGAACCGCTTTTATCCTCACCAGGGTCGCGGGGTGCTGGAGCCTATCCCAGCCGTCTTCGGGCAGTAGGCGAGGGACACCCTGAACCAGTTGCCAGCCAATTGCAGGGCTAGATTCAATCACAGAGTGGGAATAAACAAATTGGGAACAAAGAGTTGTTGAGTACCAAAAGACAGTTTGGGAACAGCTGTCGCGCCAAGGTGGACATTTGTCATCAGCAAAGTCTGTGACTTGTGTATTCGGGTAGATCAGATCACTACCGAGAGGCCGGACCGGGGGGCGCGGTATGCAAATCTCTGGGGCAGTGTCTTTCTTGTATTTTGCAATAAAAGTTCGAACCGGCGGTGAGGGAGCCGAGTGTGTATCATCGGAGCAACTAACCGTCGTTCGCTCTCAGAGATCCACTCCCGCCGATATTGAAGACAATTTTCCTGTGTGCCAAGTCATTTCTTGAACTTTGTCCGAGAAAATCTCTGACAGTTTTTGATGGCCGCTGCGCTTGAAAAGAGTCGCTCCGGGCCGTCCAAAGCGCCGCAAAGAGATCCTGGAAACGACAAAGCGCTCGCCCTGCTCAGTCGCCCTTTTGAAAACGGTCTCAGCTCGTCTCGCTTCCCAGGCGAGTTCCGGTCTCGGCTCGTCCGGTCCCGGGCGTCGCGCGACGACCCGGCGGACAAACGGAGTCGGGAAGGAGCGGACGATTCCAAAGCCCGTGGCCGCCCGCGGCCTCGTTTGCCCGTTTCCCGACTTTCCTATGGCGGCGGCGGGATTTTGGAGTCGGCTGCGCGGCGCGTTCCGGTCCGGCGCCCAACGCGCATCAATGAGCATGAACGTGCATCATTCATGGCGCTCGAAAAATCCGACGTTTGTTTGAGACAAAACGCGCCATGAATATTTCAATCGGCTGCTCGGATAAACAACGACGACAAAACAGTCGTGAAACATTTACGCTGATGGACGCGTTCATCGCCGCCCGAACCAGGCGGAAAGCCAAAAGTGGCGGCGACGACCCGCATATATAATCATGCGCGCGGCCCGCCGCTAGCATTAGCACCACCTGCGTGTGAGTGAGCGAGCGCTTGTGTCTGTGCGCGCGTGGACGCAGACGCGCGCGAGTGCGAAATTGGTTTCCGTGCGGCAGGGCACGTCTTGACGGGCAAAAAGTATGAAGACGTTTGTCCTCGGGGGGCCAAAGGCCGCTTGTCCTCGAACGTCACGCCACAAACAGGATGGAAACGGGCGAGACGGTCACACCCTTGACTTTGCGCCACAGCGGAACGAACGGGTCGGCTCGCCGCGCCGGCGGGACCGGCGGGGCGGACGATAAGCTCCGCCTCCGCCGATGACCGACCTCGAGGCAAACTTGCCCGGCGAAAGCCAGACTCCGCATGAAAGTTTGAAAGGAAGACTTTGCCAGTGTGAGACTTCCGTTCTCGTGGTTAAAATCCCCAATTTCAACATTGGCGACCGCTCTGCCGCGCGGCTCGGAAAACGCGCGGGACGGCGGCCCTCCGGGACCGGCGTTTGACACCGATGACACAAAAGGTCCTTCCGTCCCTGTTTTGGCGCGATGGCGCCACTTCGGGCCCGCAACAGAAAGGGTACCCAATCGGAGCTCCTCAACTCAGGAAGGAGCCATAGGACTCCTCTCTGCAAACGAAAGCCATACTGTATAAAAACTCGTCCGTACCGCAGGCCATCAGCTTCATGAGCAAACAAGCAAGCAAACGTGGATTGTCCAATGTATGCAGCGGCGGGCCGTGCATTTCAACCTTAGGCCTTCAGTGACGTCACATACATGAACACAATATCAGCTCGTCAGGCAGCACTTCATTTCAGGAGCATTTAAAACCAACAAGTATGCATTCACAATTAAGAGCAGGAAACTAAATTTACAGATATTGTCAAAAATAAAAAGATGATTTAAAAATACGAAATAAAATGCCACCCAAATGACGCTGTGCGATCATAAACAAGTCTGTCCAATAAATAGCGCAATGTCGCAGTTTCATAGAAGACACCAACCACACAATAACAAAACAAACTATTCTTTGAAAATAAAATGAACAGATCATTTGCATTTTGAGAATAGGCTAGACAACAGCAAATAACTGAAAATGTTGAGCAGCTGAGATTGAACAAATTTTAGTGCACAAAGCCGACTACAATGCGCCATTAGAAATTGCAGGTGAGCAGATTTATTGGATACATTTTTGCATCTTTGTCATTTTATTTCGTGACCATTAATACTAACGAAATAAAATAACAAGAAGAAATTTAATTCATAAATAAAATTAATTTACTCACCAATGTAGTGCCTGTTCACTGAGCTGCAGATCTACGCGAGTGTCCCCAAACGTTTTGAAACGCACCGTAGCTTGCAAGTGCCCGGTCGTGCTCTGATGTTTCCTTCTTGCCTTGGTAAAACAACTTCAATTGGGAAACCCAGTGGAAGGTCCGTCTTGAAAATTGTGTGGAAAGTAGTCCTGCAAGCAGATCAACGTCTTCTCCGTCGGCCATTTTGGGTCAAAATGCAGCAACAGCTCCCCCTGTGGCAGGTCCGTCTTGAAAATTGTGTGGAAAGTAGTCCTGCAAGCAGATCAACGTCTTCTCCCCCGGCCATTTTGGGTCAAAATGCAGCAACAGCTCCCCCTAGCAGGCGCTCATCCAATCACCGAACGCGCACATCCAGTCTCGACGTAAGGCATTTGAGCTGGCCCCGGTGTGCAGACTCGTGATCTGATTGGCGATTGCAAGCTGACTGTGCCCTTCATTTACCGCGCACAGGGGCCTGCTCTGTTTCATCTGAAGGCCCCGAGCAAGTTTAGTTGACCTGGCAACACAAGCTAGCTGAAATAGGATTGGTTAAAAACTCTACCATAATGAATAAGTTATTTAGCGAGTGGCTTTCAATGCTATTTTAAATAACACTCGACTAAGTGGAAATCATATGACGTAAAGAATACAGAAAATAATTTTGTTGACATATTTATGAAAATAAAATAACAAATTAAATTTACGTTATTCTCAGAGAGAATGTTTAGGTCTGCAGAGAAGGCCTTGCTGGCCCTGACGGAAGGCCACTGAATGTATGCTGTGTAATGCTCAATGCATGGAGCGGCGCGGAGGGCCTGTCCTCCGAGACATCAGCTCTCCTATGGGAGACCAAATAAAAGTCACATTCACGCCAAGGGAGAATTGCTCGCTTATTCAAAACATCTTTGGTGCATCCCCAAAAAAACGTCAAGAGTTCATCTCAAGAAAAATAGAAACGTCGCGCAAAGCAAACGTTTTCCGTTGATGTTTTTCTTCAGCGTAATTGACACTTTGGGATAAACGTTTGCAACTTTTCCAAGTAAACCTTTGAAATGTGTTTATGGATGCTTCCAAATTAAAGTTGGTCACACGACGACACCTGTCGATTGGTTGCCACACTCTGCGACAACTCTTAATTGACGCTTCAGAATAAAGGTTTATTCACAGACATTCGCAAATCATACGACTGTTTGGTTCGTTTAATCCACGTTTGAAATGAAATAACGCTTCCAAATAAAGGTTTGCAATTGACTGATTCACTCCTCGACATGAATTTTGCAACTTTTCAATGTACGCTGCCTGACTTCTGATCACGTGACACTCGAAACTCAAGGTTTGCGACTGAACAACTGACACTTCAAAATAAAAGGCGTTGACGCGGCAACGTGATCAACAGCCGCCTGTCCAGGAAAAGCAAAAAAGCGACTCCAATTTTACCCTGGGATCAAACGAGTCCGCATGAAAAATTCATCGGGAATAGTTCCACCCATGTACAAGTCGTTGAGCGCTATCTGGTGGTCCACTGATACCGTATTTGTGCCGACGTCTGCATTCGTCCGTTGTTGTAATCACTGCGATTAGAATAAACAAGGCTGCATTCACTCCTGTTTTTCTCAGTAATTTACATTCGTCGTTGTTGTTGTTGTTGGGTTTTTTGTCTGTTGAAAAGACATCTTATTCTTAACCAAAATAAAGCCGCATCGTGATCGATCTCCTCTGTTTTAACAAAATGTGCGGCCCGTCACTTATGTCATCAACGTCAAATTCGCGTTTTATTTCGAATTAAACGACACGTGACGACCGTCGTCTTGATCTTCGCGTGCTTGGGGGTTTATCCCGCTCACTCCTCCTGACCCGCTAGGGGGCGCCAAACGACCGCCAAAGTAACGAAGAGGCTCAGCTCGTCACGTTGAAGTCAGCCGAAGAAGAAGAAGAAGGACAGTCCAGTGGATTGCCTCCTTTTTCTCTCTTTCTTGATACATTTTGCCTTCAGTGAACATATTCGGACGTTTTTCGCTCGTCTTGTGGTTCAAGTTCATATCGAAGCGCCACTTTGACTCCGTCATGACTGCGTGAGCTCGGCCGCTCTTTACTCTTTAGAGGTAAATTAGCTCGTTCAGCTAACTATGCTAGCATCAGCATTTCAACCACTGGCAGACCGAGTTGCATTCACGGCAATGAAGGCATATTTTGCGGCTGTGTGTGTGTGTGTGTGTGTGTGGGGGGGGGGGGGGCTGCACTGCTTGTAAAGGCGCCAGTACTGTATACACCAGCTTGCTCTCGAGTAAAGCCACCTGCTTGGATTTTGCTGCTGCTGTGTCACTTTGCAGATCTCATGAAGAATGCACGTCACGTGCACTTGAAAGCGCAAGTTTGTTGTTGTTCTGACACCAAATCAGACGAAAGTTTGCTTTTTCAGCCTACAAACATTAAGTCCGAACCCCTTGGCAATCGTAAGCGTTTTCAGGAAACACCCTTGTCACGGGTAGCGGTATTCTCCACTTTGGGTCAAAAGAGGCACTTGATCGCTGTTGACTTGGTGAGATGTGATCTTATCAAGCGCGACGCTTCCCCCGACTGCCGTGTTGATTTGCCACGGCAATATTTGATGCGCCGTAATCCACCGGGACCTTCCAGACCCGTCTCCTCACCGAACCTGTCCTGCGTTCACCTTTCCGCAGCGTCCCGCAATGTCTCGCCACGAGCCCCGGCGAGCGCCTCCGTTCGACACCGGCCTCCGACCGGCCCGCCACGGCGACTGCGGTTCCGGCTCGGACTCTGGAACGTCGCGCTCGGCGGTGAGCGCCCTCGGCATCCTGAGCGGCTGCGGTTCGGAGCCCGCCCGCTCGGCGTTCCTCGCTCGGCTTCCCGAGGAGTTGTCGCCGCCGCACCTCGTCCGTCTCGGTAAATGGGACGGGGAAGCGCTTCGGCCTCCTCGCGTCTCCCCCTCTCGCCTTCCCAGCTGGCCGAAGCCGCCCGTCGGCCGCCGGCGCGGGAATCCCGGTCGGTCGGTTCGGTACGCGCTCGACCGCGTGGAGCCAACGCCTCTTCCTGCAGAGCGGCTTCACCGCGGGCCAGGTCCATCGCTGTCAACAAGAAACTTTGCGGCGAGCGTTTCCTCCCTGCCCCGCGACAGGCCCTCGGCGCCTCGGGCCTCGGGCCGATGGGGATCTGGGTCGGAACGAGCTCGCTCTTCCGGCCAACTTGCCGGCGCAGCCACGCCGTCCGAACGGGAAGCGTGGGACTTCCACGGCATGGAACCTCAGACGTACCCGACCTCGTGTTCTCTGTGCAATGCCTGCGTTATCTCGGCGGAGGTAAGGAGCCCGACGGTCCGCTCGGCGGCGCCTCTTCGGGGACGCCGGCAGAATGCACTCGTCCGAGACGCCGCCGTCTCCGGCGAGTCGGGCCGTCGTGAAGGCGTGTGCGTTTTGTTTCAGAACTGGACAACGCACATCAACAGCGTTCGACATGCCAACGGACAACTGGGCCTGCTGCAGCGGTGAGTCTCCCTTCCGATGCGCGCTCACGCCTTTTGTCACATGGGTGCGTCCGTCCTCAGCTTTCCCACGTGGGACTGCCGCATGGAGACGCTCGACAGGTCAGTGCGGCGAGCTGCCCAAGAAGCCGACAGACACAGTTAGCGGCGTTAACGCGAGCGTTGTCATTGAAGAGCCGACCGACAGTCGGAGAAGAGGACCGGGAAAGACGGGGGGCCTCTCCGGCGGACCCACGAGAGCAGGAGTAAGTCGGCAAGCCTTGAGCGGCTCGATTCACTTTGACTTGTCGCTGTCGTCATCCGCCAGGGTCGCAGCCCACAACGAGCTCCGAGAAGAAGGTGAGGCCCGATTGTCGCCCGCTCACGTGCGGAGGTGTCGCCTCGTCCCAACGCGCCACCGCTTGCCTTTCAGCCCGCTCAGAGAGGCAAAGTGGCCTGCGTCAAGTTTGCCGCCGGCTCGGTGGACGAGCCGCACCTGCGCAAACTGACGGAGCCCTTCGGAACCGTCACCGGGATGCTCGTGTTTCCATCACTCGTGAGTCCGCGCCGAGGTGTCGAGCGGCGGCGGGCGACTCCGCCGCCCCGCGTCTTTTCCGTCGGCGAGCTCCGCTGAAGCCGAGGCACCGAAGCCCGCGGCCTCGGACCATCACCTCAAGAAAGCCGAGGAGCGCAAGTCAATGGAGGGAGTCTAAATTGGCCTCTGGGCGAAGATCTGTCATGCCCGCGTAAGCTCGTGCGACTGGCTTCCGCCCAGTCACGACTTGAGCGCCTCGAGCGGAGGGCGAAGACTTGAGAGCAGCCGCCTCGGTGTCCGTTTCTCGCGTCCCAACAGTCCGACGGAAGCTTGACGAGAAGCTCTCCGTTGTCGACAGGCCTTTGTGGAGTTGGAATCGGCCGAGCAGGCGCAGGAGCTGGTCAAGTTCCACAAGCGGCGTCCTCCCACCGCCGGCGGTCGGCGGCTCGACTTCAGCATCTCCAACACCTTCAACTTTGTCAAGGTGCGCCTCGCCGCCGTCCCGATGGCTCCCGCCTCGCCGCTGCCGGTCATCTTTGCTTCTTCGTTTGTCGGTTCAAGCGCTCCCGCGTGGTCAGCTTCTCGCCGCCTCCGCAATCCGACGACGACAAGTCGGAGCTCCTCGCCGTCATCAAACGCTTCGGCGCGCCCGTCTACACGCTCTTCTGCCGATCCGAGGTGAGCGCGCCTTGGCCGCGTCCCGTCCTGCCGCACTCGCCGACGTCGCCTGCCCCCGATCTCTTCAGGCTTTCGTCGAAATGAAAAGTCTGGAAGACGCCGAAAAGTTGGTCAATTCTTATGCCCGCGACGACCTGAGGCTCAACGACAAAGTCCTGCGGGTTTCCTTTGCTGCAGAAACCTCCACTCTCAGGTGAGCGCGGCCGCCGCGCCCCCTCGGCCCGCCTTGACTCGGTCGCCTTCCTTCCGCCTCCAGAACTGCCGCATCGGCCCAACGCTACCGAGAAGAATCAACCGAGAGGACGGGGAGCAGAGAGGAAGAGCGCGTGCCGGAGGAGACAGAGGAGAGGAGGGCGCGAGGCCACAGGGGCGGCAACGGCGACGCGAGGGCCGGCTCACCGTCCGCAGAAAGTTGCTCCGGTGCCCTAACGGCAGACGCAGAGAAGCTTGAGACCACCGGTAAGAAAAGAGACCAAGGACCCGCCCTCTGCGCCAATTCTTCCGGAAGCAGCCGTCGATCCCGCTCAATGACCCTTTTTGTCGGCAGCTTCGGGCAGCGCCGCCGCGGCGCCGAAAGCCTCGGGCGGCGAGCAAGGGCGGAGCGACGCGGACGCAGAGTACGCCGTTGCCGTTTATGTCCGCGGCGCCGCCGCTCTTGATGAAGACGGCGGCGGTTTAACGCGCCGGCCCCCGTGCGCCCTTCCAGCTCCGAGCAGGACACCAGCGACATCGAGGGAATGGCCGTCTTGGGCGAGGACCTGGAGGACGGGCGTTTGGAAACGGAGGAGGAAGCGGACGACCGAATGGCCGAGGGGGAAGAACGGCAAGTCGGAGGGGACTCGCCCGAAGCGGCGGGCGGACCGCTCCCAGGTGAATGTACCGCTCGCTGCAAATTGTTGGGCGTGCTTGCGTCACTCCCGGTTGACCGTTGCACCAAAGGCAACGCGCAGATCTTTAAACTAGTCACCTTAACCTTGCATGGGCCAACTCTGCAGACGTTTTGTCCTCGTCTCACTCGAACTGGGGAAACGCTCAGGACGGGCCGGCAAGCGGCAAGGCTCCTCCTGTCACGTCAGATGCTGGAAAGAATACAACCCAAGACGGGAACACCCACAGTGGCCAGTCAAAAGACGAGAAGGCGCCAACGAATAAATCCGAAGCCGGGAAGACTCTGGACGTCCCGTCGGACAACGGCGCGACTCCGGAAGCACCGTCGCAAGGGGGAAAGACCGGCGAGGTTAAACCGCAAGGCGGCGAGACTGGGCAGGCCAAAGAGACTCGATCGGAAGGCCGCCACCCTTTGCGAGACGAGTCTGAGGCCAGGAAGAGAAGAAAGGAAGAGAGTGAGTCGCAAAGAAGTAACTCTCCGCAGAGGGAGTCCAAATGCAGAAAGACCGACGAATGCGATTGGGAGGCCGGAAAGGCCGACGACGACGACGACGTGCTCTTTTCGAGGGTGTCGCAACGGGTGTTCGCCGAAGATCCCGGAGGCGCCGACTCCAGGCGGGAAGACCACTCAGCCGGGACTCTCAAAAGAAGAGCGTCTCGCGAGGACGCTTGCGCGCGTGGAAAAATCCAAAAGGAAGAGCAAAGAAGCCAAACGTCTGCTGAGAGCGACGACAATCAGGTGCGCCCGCCGCCCGCATCGCCACGGGGGCCTTTTTGATGACTGTCGCGCTTTTGCAGGAAACCTCGGGTACCCCTGTCGGTAAGCAGTCGCCCTCCCCCCGGGCGGGACTCGCCGCCGCGTTGCCTTCACGTCGGCTCGTTGCTCACAGGAACCGAGTTTGTGCGTCCAGTCGTCGGCTACTTCTGCAACTTGTGTCAAGCGATCTACGCCGACGAGGACGAAGCCAAAGTGCGGCACTGCAGCAGCCGCCGGCACCACCTCAAGTATCGGGTGAGCGAGTCCAACCGAGACCGGGTCGCCTGCCCGACCGCCCATCGTTTGGCTTCTTCAAACGCAGCGCTGTCATTTCAGGAGAAGATGGCCGTCCTTCGCCGTCGTCAACTAGCGGGCGGCCGACTTTTGACTTTGCCAATAAATGTGACGTGACTTGTGGGGGCGTCAAACGTTTATTTCTTAAAACAAGCTAACTTAAGTTCGCCAACGGATGGGATGAGTGGCCACGTGCCGTGACGCGACAACAAGCTACCGTGCGAAGCGCGGTCCCCCGCCCGTCTACTCTTTACGGTCACCGTGGAAAGAAAAAGCAAAAGGGCTGCCGTGAAGAGCAAGTCACGCGCTGGTCTTCTTGACTCGCTTCTTTTCGGCTCCGCTTCCTTCCTTCTCCAGATGTTTCTGAAAGCGCAAACGTCGAGCGGCTGACATTGCGGCCCTCTTTGCGGCCCGCCGCGCGGCCTCACCTGCAGCTTGTCGTAGTGCGTCCGGCTGCTGCAGTGCGTCTTCTTGGCCGTGTCCTCGTTGGAGTAGAAGAGGAGACAGACGCGGCAGTAGTAACCCATCTTGATGTGTTCCACACCTGCACAAAGCGCACCGGAGGCTTCAGCGGTGGCCGCTCGCGAGCGGGCGGGAAGGCTTCGGCGCCGCTCGCTCACCGATGGCTCTGTCGGGTTCAAACGGCGGCAGCGGCAAGGACGCCACGGCGGCGGGCGGGGCGGGGCCGTCTCGGTTCCCGTCGGCCGACGGCTCCTCCTCCATCGGCTGCGTCATCAAAACAAAGAAAAAAATGAATCGGCGGGCGGCGCGGCAGCGCTGACCAAAGTCACTACCTGGTGATCTGGAACATCGGGAATCTTCTCTGGGACGTCCGCTTCCATCTTCAGATCCGAGCTCGGCTTGCCCTCTTCCTCCCGAGGTTCCATTCGCTCCTCCCCATCTTCAGGTTTCTTTTGCTTGTCTTCAAGCTTCTCGTCATCGTCGTCGTCGTCCTCCTCTTTGATGGCTTTTTCCGGTTGCGGCCTCGGCTGCTCCTCTTCTTCCTCCTTGGCTGCCTTTGGCTCCTCCTCTTCCTCCTTGGCTGCCTTTGGCTCCTCCTCTTCCTCCTCGGCTGCCTTTGGCTCCTCCTCTTCCTCCTCGGCTGCCTTTGCCCGCTCTTCTTCCTCCTGGCGTTTGACTTCTTTTGGCTCCTCCATTTCCTCTCGGCGCTCGTCGTTCTCCTTGACTTTCTTGGCCGGAGGTTCATCGGAAGGTTTGGAAGACTTTGGAGACGAGCTGCTCGGCCCCCTCTTGGTAGTGCTGGGACAGCTATGCCTGCACGCACACAGGAACACGGTAAAAGTCACACGAGGCCACACTGGCAAGTGGACTTTTTCCGGTGAAGGAGCTCACCCGTATTTGAGCTGCGTGTACTTCCTGCTGACGTAAATGAGAAGACGTCTCCCCTTCAACTTTGCCTGGTTGGTTTTGTACGCTTGAGCCATTTGGTCCGCCGCCTCGGCCTTCTCCATCTCCAGGAAACACTGCGCGCCCCAAACGACAACGGAACCTTTAGCGGCGCTACCCGGGCGCGGCAGGCGCAGACGCTCGGTCGGGCGAGCCGCGTACCTCCCTCTTGATGGGGTTCAGGAAGTACTTTTTGACTTTGCCGAAGGGCTCGGCCAATTTGAGGACATCCTCGTCCTCGAAGGTGCCGTTGGGCAGCTGGCCGACGTACACCACCCTGCTGGCGCCGCACTGCGACCGCAGGAAGGGAGGGGGCGGTCAGCCACAACGCCGGCCCGTCCCGTCGCTACGCCGACGAGGTCGCCCTCACCTGGATGGTCGGGTAGGTCAAAGAGTGGTTGACCCTCACCGGGCGCCCGCACACCGACGGCGTGACGTTGCCGTTGTAGAACTTGACCATGGCCCGCGCTTCCTCCTCCGTGCCAAACTGTAGGAACGCCTGACGGGGAAACGGAGAGTCAAAGAGCGGCGCCGGCCTGCAACGCGGCGGCGGGCGCGCTACCTCGGGCCTCCAGTCCAGGACCAGATGCTTTACCACCTTCCCGAAGGGCGTCGCCAGTCCCAGCAGTTCGTCCAGGAATTTGTAGCCTCGCCTGAAGCCCAGGACGTTGACCACCCGCAGCCCCTGGCGGGAGGAAAAGCTCGCGCGTGGCTTGAGTCGCTCTTTGGCTTCGGGCGCTCGGGTCAGCGCCGAGATACGTACCCCCTTCCTGGATGTGTCTGCGGGAAAGAAGAGCGAGCATCATCATCGTGCCGCCGTCGCGTCTACGCCAGCGCTCCCGCGGCGGCTTACCGGTGCCGTCCGACGGTCCTTCGTCTGCCGCCTCCTTCTTCTCGTCCTCCTCGGGGAGCTCGTCCAGTGTCACAAAGTCCTCCATGTTCTCCAGGAAGTCGTCGCCCTGACCGCACGAGGAGCTCATCAGAGACATCGCCGCTTTTTAACGTCGCGTGTCACGCGCTCGTTTACCTCCGCCGTTGCCCGCTCGACGCCGCTCGCCGCTTCGGTCGGCCACTCCTCCGACTCCTCCGCGTCCTTGACGCCGCCATCCTTGGCGCCGCCATCCTCTGCGCCGCCATCCCCGTGATCATCGCGAGCCTGTGACGACGTCTCCTTGAGAACAATTCTCCACAAGGCCCGTGTGGTTTTCCCGTCACCTCATACTGAGCGCCGTCCCGCCCTCCCCCGGGCGGCTCGCCGGGTTCATCGTCCTCGTCCACGGCGCTCCGACCTTCCTCCGCCTCCCGCACTCCTGCCACTCCCTCGTCGTCGTCCGCCGCCTCGCCCTCCGAAGCCGATTTGGCTCCTCCCTCCCCGTCCCGGCTCCCGGAAGGCGAGCGGGATCGGGACGACCTCCTCTTGGTTGCGACCGTCCGAGCGCTCCCTCCGCCCGCTTCCTTCTGTCTGCGGTTGATGCTGTCGATGAAGCAGAAGGTGGCCAAGCTGGAGTTGCGGCGCCGTCGCCATGACGAGCGCGACGCGGACTCACTTGAGGGTCTTGTACTTTGTGCAGATGTTGAGGCGGACGGCTCGTCCTTTGATCGTGAGCGGATTGAGCGTGTGGTACTTGACCATCATCTCGGCGTCCTCGGGTCTCCCCAGCTGGATGAAGGCCTGGCGAAGACGGACGGCGGCGTGAGTGTGGCCGCGAAGACGATATGGCTGAGGTTGACCCCCCCCCCAGTCGGACGTCGAGAAAAGCTTGACTTCGCTACGGTTCAGACGTGCTCTTTGATCTTTCAAAAACCGTCGGCCACTCTGGCGGCACCACCTCTGCGTCTTTCGCCCGCCCGTCTCTCCGTCTCGTTCGATTCTCCACCGGTGTGAAGAAGCATGCGCCAGCGAGACGACCGACGGCTTTTCAGAGGAGCGGCGGGGTGAGGGAGGGTTAATATGCAAAAATTACCACTTGGGAACACTTCCTCCCGGACCGTAACTTTCAGGGATGGCAATGGCTAGTGATGAAAAAAGCGGAAAGGGGCGTGGCCTGGACGGGGCGACCAATCACAACAAGTAAGACATCATACACGTCCAATCGCAGGGCTGTTTACAATCGGCAGATGGAAAGACTGATCGGGAGAGCTCGTGAAAACTCGACGATAAGGTACCTGACCCCCCCCCTAAAATTTTCTCAATGGATTTAGACGATTCACAAAAATGTCACCTGGTCTGTCAAAAAGAGATGCTTCTCCACGACGCCGAAGCGAGCGGCGACCGTCAGCAGCTCCTTCTTCTTGTCTTCTTCCCGGGGTAAGTTGGAGAAGAAGACCACCTGGCTGCTGCGACGCGGGCCGTCCCAGGACGCTCGGTCCGACGCCCGCTCTTCCTTCTGCCGGGGTCGCAAAAGATGCTGCGTCAAGACTTTCAAGCCGAGGCGGGCGCGTCGCGGCGATGTCACCTGGATGACAATCAGCCGCCTGGACAGGTAGAAGGTGATGGATTTCCCATAGAGCGTCGCCGGGTTCTGCTGGTAGTAGTTGACCATGTCCATCGCCTCCTCGTGCGTCTCCATCTCCAGAAACGCCTGCGGACGGACGCCAGCCACCAGATGCGCTGGTGTTTGTGACTGCACACTAGCACCGCCTACAGGTAAGGTCAGCTAAAAAACCAAAACATACCTTGGTCTTGAGGACCAGGTGCTCCTGCAGACGCCCGAAAGGTTCGGCAAAAGAGAACAACGTCTTGACGCTGAGTGGCTTCCTGTCGTATTTGACCACCACCACCCTGCTCCTCACCTGTGGGGAAAGCTCAACGTTTTCATCGGCGTTCTCGCATCATCACTCGGGACCGTCAACGCTACAGACGAAACTGACCACGTTGGCTTCCGAGTGGTTCTGCCTGGACATGCCAAGACCCAAACCCGCTCCCGATCCTGACACGCACACAACGACAAAGAAAAAGGACCGTTGGGCGCCATCGTGCGACTTCTGTCCGAAAGGAGGCGCTCCTCACCCCAACCGGACGGCATCCTGGGCGCCGGGGTGGGCCCCGAGGGGGCAGGCCCCAGCAGCCCCGCTGACAGGTTGGTGGACTCCATGATGCCGCTGAAACGCAGACCACGTCAACATGGCAAAAGCTCACAAACACACAGCGGGCCCCACGCCCAAACTTTTTTTTTTACAATGGTGAGCGGAACATTTGGGGCCCCACTATAAGTTGATTTCCTCTCAGTTTCACTGCAGTACTGACAAATGCATAAACGAATAGCTTTGAAATTGACATTCGACTGCACATCAAGCTGACGCAGCAATGGCGTCGGCTTGCAATTCCGAGGCAAGATTTGGAGTAAAGGGTCAACTTTTGCCATCCAAATGTGAATGATACAAATCCAATGCTTCCCTTCATTTCAACGCGTTTAACTTTATGAGGCATCTCCTCAGATATGCCCCCCCCCAATCTTAGACAATCGACAAAAATTGTAATCAAATGTGCAGCGAGTTCCCATAGGCAGCAACTTCTCTTGTTAGGCTAACTGGAAACATAAATGGCTCCCTGCTAGTTTTAAATTGATCTATTCTTGCGTATCGGATTGGGGGGGGGCTGCCTGACATTCGTCCGAATGCCAAAAATTAGCGCAGATCATCGGTCAAGCCCGACTAAAGACTCGACTCAATAGCACAAAGTCGCCAATTGTTTTGTTTCTGAATGTGGAATGTTCTGAATGGAATTTAGAATCGTTACAAGCGCGCCTTCCGTGTTTGTTTGGAACATTCCAGAAAAGATGTTGGCCAGCGGTCACGGTCCTACACCTCGGGTGGACCCGCAGCCCCCATACGGGTTCATGCGATGGTTACCTTCTGCCGGGAACCCCGCCGATATCCCACTCGGGGTACCTGCAAGGAAGGTCAGCACAAGGAAACGGCGGTCGTTAAGCCAAAGTCCACCGAAGCCGGCGTGTGTGTGCGTGTGCGTGCGACTCACATGGTGACGAGCACACGCCTGTTCTCAGCATGTCGAAGTCCGTTTGTGTGTTGGCTCCACTCCTAGACACGCGCGCACACAAAATCAGCCCACACTCACGTCGCAACGTCAACCGAACTCCAGTGTCCCCCCCCCCCACCCCGTGTGCGTTCGTGTGCGAAAGTGTCCTTTATCGTTACGTGTGCAAGATCAAAAAGGAAAGCATCCTTGACGGCAAGAAGACCAACACGGAGGACGGGCGACACAGCGGTCCCGTGTGACTAGAAGATGACATGAAGGTGGGAGGGAGGCGTGGCTTTACTCACCAAGTTGGAATGTACATCAAAGTCACAAAGAGAGCACACGTGTGGGAAGCGGGGGGGCGGGGCTCCCAAGAAGTCTTGGACTTTTCCTAGCGACGGGGAGCCCTTCCTGCGCTGCGAGAAGGCGGCCTGGGACAGCGACCCCCCCTGCAGAGCGCCATAGGAATCGCGGTGCGAAAGCTCCCCGTACGACCTCTCCCGGCCCCCGCCGAAATTCAAACCCGCGGCGGCGCGGCCGGCGGAAGCGAAGCCAAAGTCCGATGAGCCCGAAGCCTGAGAGAAAGAGGAGGAGGCGCCGCCGCCGCCCATCCTGCCCCCGTCGTCCCAGCCGGAGGAGGGCCCCCGGCCCGCCTTGCGCTTCTTGAGCTGCAGGAGGATTTGCGGGAGCGTCTCCACGCTGATGTCCTCCTCGGGGATCTGAGCCAGAACGTCCAGATCGGAGGGTGACAGCCCCAAGCTGGCGAAAAGCTTCATTGTGCCGCCAAGATGGCCACCACCGCCGCGGGGCATGAGCGCGCCGCCCTCCCGGTCGTCGGCGCCTTCTCCTTCGCGGTCGCCGCCCATCCCCACAACGCCACCGCCCCCCATAGGGCGCACGGGCCGCCGCTCGTTCATGCCGAAGCTTAAGGACTCGAGGGCCGCGGCCGTGGCGGCCAGGTGGCCCCGCCCAGCCGCGAAGCCTTTCGGAGGGCCCTCCATCGCAGGTCAAAGACGACGAGAACAAGTTCAAGAGGCGTCCGGCGCCAAGTCAAGTCTGGAGCAATGAGGCGAGCGGAGCCCTGAAAGACAGTGAAGGACAAGCAGACATTGTGGTCTTCGCTCGTGCCCGCACTCGCGGCCGCCCCCGGGCTGGCCGCGGCAACACGAGCATGAGCATGAGGACGGCAACGGGCGTACAAACATCCTCCGCAGACAACCGAAGCAAGGGAGGAGAAAAGGAGGGAGGGTCACGTGGTCAGGGAGCCGCTTCGGTACAAAGCGAGAACATCTTGGTCGTCAATAATCAACGGGAGACGATGGATCGATCGGTCCAAACCGCGCTGGATGCGCATCAAGGCGACTTGCGGTCGACCGACGCGTTCGAACGTGCAAGCAGACGTGCTAGCGATTGTTTAGCAGAAGTGCGAACAGCTCCGATGTGTTGACATTAAGCGGGCGTGCGAGGCGCGCGCTCGAGGTCGCTGCGGCACTTAGGCCACGGACAAGTCTGAGCTTCCGCGTTCAAATGCACAATAGTGGAAAAGAGAAGAAATTCAAGGGAGCGTCGCTAGAGCTAACGTTAGCATTAGCCCGTGGGGAAAAACGCCCGTTAGCCACATAAAGCTAACGCTAGCGGCATGAATGTTCTTCGATCAATGCAACCCTAGAAACATAACGTGCAGCTAGATGGCCTAAGTAGAAAGCGTGAAATGTTAACGCTCAAGTATTCCTACCCGTCTTTGTGTCGCCTGCCTGTTTTGAGAGCTGTGAAATATGCCAAAGCCACCACCCAAACTCTCGCGATATGTCCTCCCCTCCTCAGTGACGTCATAGGCGGCCTTTACTTCGGTCTGAAGCGCATCTCGGTAAATACCGCTCCTAATTAAATAAACAAATGTGCCAGATATAAAATAGAAAAGGGGAAACGCGAGAGAATGATAAATTTAAAATATTGAATTCATGAGAATGCCAGGCCTCCGAAAAACTCAGACGCCTCCTTGGCGTCGCAGACTTGGTTTTGCTCGGCTCGGTTGAACTTGTGTTCTCTTTTTTCCGACGCTTCTCCGCATTCTTTTCGTTGGCCGGCTGGTAAGTGAAGGCCCCATCGCGATTTGAGCCAATCCCAAGCGAGCAGCGCGTGACGTCGGCCTGGTAAACAAACAGGAGCCTGGCGGCCATTACAGTCCAGAGCGCGACACAAAGCACCGTCCGAGATTCGTGGTAAGGACACACCAACCGAGTCGTTTTGGGGACATCTGATCCCACTGACGCGCTGTTGGGGCGTCACACAACGATGTTTGTCGCGCTGTAATCAATTGCAAATAGTTCGCCGCTGTTCTTACGCAGATTTCTTTTCAGCTATTTCTACTCTAGTGTTGATTCGTTTGGCGACCTCTTTTTTCCCTCCTATTCCCTATACAGTATTCATCGAGATACAGCTGCACTTTTATTCCTTATTGACTAGCTAATGCAGCTTTATTTAAATAGCGCTTTTCATCCACACAGTGGATGAAAAGTACAATACTGTACGACATTCAAAAGCATGTACAAACAAAACAGGGAAATATATTTAAAAGCAAGATCAAGAAATAAAAGGTTGTTGTCTGCCGGGTACTCCGGTTTCCTCCCACATTCCAAAAAACATGCATGGCAGGCTGATTGAACTCTCTAAAATTGTCCCTAGGTGTGAATGTGAGCGTGGATGGTTGTTTGTCTCTGTGTGCCCTGCGATTGGCTGGCAACCGATTCAGGGTGTCCCCCGCCTACTGCCCGAAGACAGCTGGGATAGGCTCCAGCACCCCCCGCGACCCTAGTGAGGATTAAGCGGTTCGGAAAATGGATGGATGGATGTCTGTAATTACCAATAGAATTAACAGTGCAAGAACGAGATTTTGGAAAATGGGTGCGGCGCAATTTAACAATGATGCACGAGGTCAGGTTGACTGCGGTTGAGATCTTGATGGAAATCAGAAAAAAAGGTGGGATAGCAGCAACCATCATCCAGAGAAGCAAGATATTCCCGACTTAAAGAGGACGTAAAGGGCACATCGGCGTGTCCCTATATTGATGACGACGGAATCAATTGCGTTGGTGTCTGAAGGCCCCGCTGCACTCGTGCCACCTGTGCCCTTCTCAGGAGCGGCGCCATGAAAGACCCGAGGCTAAATCACGCCGTCGCCAGCGGCAAAGGCGCCCCGAGCGTGCAAAGCGGCCCGCCGGATTCCGACCCCTTTGCCGAGTACATGTGGATGGAGCACGAGGAGGAGTTTGACAGGCAGGTGAGGTGAGCCGCCCCAGCGTGACGTGATGTGGCGTCGGCCGCCGCCTGCTGATTGTTTGTGGGCTCCGATGCCACCAAGGTGGAGGAGGAGCTGTGGGAGGAGGACTTCATGGAGCGCTGCTTCCAGGAGATGCTGGATGAGGAAGAGGCGTCGGAGTGGTTCGTCCCTGCCAGAGACCTGCCGGACGCCCGCGGCCAGAGGGCGGATCGGCCGACGGTGAGACAGTCGCATTTGTTTTCTGTCTGACCTGACTCGCATCTCTTTTGGGAGATGTGAGTCATCATTCGGAGAGTTTTATTTATTGCTTTGCTTTGGCTCGTGAGGCCAACCAAACTTGAGTCCTGTCTGCTGGCACTCAGATCAACTCAACAGACTTGACAACTTGTCAACAATTCCTCCAAAACCAACCTTAATAATGCTGTTTCTTGCCATTCCCCACTAACTTCATCCAAACACTCGTTAGTATCTGTGTTGCAGCGCTGTCTGAACCCTTTCAGCGACGGCCCAGACACAAATGATTCTGCAACGGTACTCGCAGCACTATATTCATCTGATATTAGTGCTGTACTGATAATCTCAGAGGAGTTAAGATATTATTATGGGTCTCCAAACTTCAATGATGACTTTGCGGAGCTAGAAAGGAAGCCCCTCAATTGTGATGCACATGCACTGGCACCTTGAGATACCAGTTGAACCACACTCGCAGCTCACAACGCTCAGCGTTCAAATCATCTGAATCATGAAGAAAAAAATGGCAGGAATTCGTTGCAGCCCCCACCCCCGAAAAAAATTGTTTTGAGAAAAAAAAAAGACGCCCAGTTGTACGTGTCGGGACATCCATCCATCCATTTTCCGATTCGCTTGATCCTCACAAGGGTCGCGGAGGTGCTGGAGCCTGTCCTAGCCATCTTTGGGCGGTAGGCGGGGGACACCCTGAACCGGTTGCCAGGCCATCGCAGGGCACACAGAGACGAACAACCATCTGCGCTCACACTCACACCTCGGGACAATTTGGAGTGTTCAATCAGCCTGTCATGCATGTCTTTGGAATGTGGGGGGGAAACCCACGCAGGCCCCCGGGGAGAACATGAAAACTCCACACAGGGAGGCCGGAACTGGAATTGAACCCAGTACCCCTGCACTGTGAGGTCGATGCGCTAACCACTGGACCGCCGGGCCGCCTGTCGGCACATCATCTTCCAAGTAATTCAATGTTGTTGTTTTTTTAGCACCTTGCTGCCTAGGCCACCTGGGGGCAGTAGAGGACAGACAGATAAATACCATGCTCACTCTTCTGACTGCAGTGGCACGTGTCCTGTTGCTTGAAGTGTTCAAGGACAGCAGCATAGATGCTCATTAAACAGCCTGAAGCCTGTTTTTATCTGGACTATCTGACAAATGAGTTGAGTTCACTGCCACCAAAAAGCACCCATACCTCCAATTTGCACTCACAAGTCAGTGGGGGGGAAGGAAAAAAAATCTGGGGAGCTCGCAAGTGGAGCGTCTCAAGTGGCAGGAGTATTTGTGCTCTCCCCCCAGCGGAGGGCGATGTCTGACTTGAGCGTTTGTCGTGGCCTTGCAGACCAACATCCCGAGCGTCCTGAACCCCAACGCCAAGGAGTTCACACCGGGCATCCAGAAGCACGTCATGTGACCGAACGCGGTCGGTCACGTCATGCGCAAGATGGCTGCGGCGTCTCCGCCCAATGGAGTGTGGGCGTGCGGCTCGATTGGCTGCCATGCCGCCGGTGTGTTACGTCGCGTTCATGTGGTGATGTCTGCTTGCTTGTGGCTGCAGGGGGGTGCCGTGCTACCCACAATGCTTTGCTGCCGCACAAAAGGTGCAAAACTAATGTAGGGGAAGCAAAAAGACAAAATGGTGTAAAAACAAAACAAATCTATTTTTGAAAATAAATGTTTATCGAAGAAAAGAGGCAGCCTTGTTTTTGAACAAAACATTTGCAGTAAGTTGGTGACCACGCAAGCTCACCCAAAAGTTCGCTCAAATGAACGCAGCGCAATGTTTCTTTCCGAACAAAATAAAACCCCTGGCAGCTTTTATGTCATCGAGCGCTCGCCCTAGTTCGGCTGTTGTTCCAATAGTTTTACTTCCTCCAGAGAGGAAATGCTGGTCAGTTTTCTGATGTCCTTGCACCGTTTGTCCACTAGATGAAGCTTTGACTCCATTCAGCCATTTCTCAATTGGCGTGCTTACGTCATGGTGATCTCGTGATTTTCCAACCGCCGATCACGGCTCGACAGCACGGTTGCCGACTGCTCACCACACCCGCTCAAAGTACAGAGGTCAAGGATTCAATTCTGGGCTTTGGCCTTCCTGTGTGGCGTTTGCATGAGCTCTGCGTGGGTCGGAGGGCAAGTGAAAAGAAAAAACAAAAATGAGATACCTTGACAAGAGGCCGCAGATGGGATGATGGGCAGGCGAGTGGGCAACATTTGACACAATGTTGTACTGCTCCATGTTTCCTCGCACATTCCCAAAAACATGCATGCTAGGATTTTATTGATCACTCTAAATTCTAAGTGGGAACGGTTTTTGGTCAAAATACGACTGGCCGTTATTAAAAGTATGACGATAATGAATAGCGGTATCTTGATTTTGTCTCATAACCACAATCGTGAATCATCTTTCACAGCTTTCAAATGTGAATAATTAGTTCCGGCCTCCTAAATAAATGTTTGTAATGTGTGTTTTTTTTACTATTATTATTATTATTAAGAACAACAGCACTTTGTAATGTTGGACTTTATAAAAAAACAACATTCACCACATATTAAATTTTTAAAAAAACAAACGTAGCCACACTTTTGCAGATATCTAGATTATCACAATATATAAACATATCAAGTATCAGTCAAGCGACATCTCTCTGACAAAAAAACGGGCATCCAGAAGCACTCCTCCCCAACGCACCCCTCGAAGCCTTGGGCCCGCGTGATGGGCGCCCCCGTTTGAATTCCCGTCTCTAGAGCGCCCCCTGGGCCAGCTTGCCAAAGAGCTGGCGCCTCTGCACGGGCGTCAAGTTCTCGCAACTCTCCAGCAGGTTGGCCAAGACCAGTGTCCGCTGGATGCCGGTCGACTTGACCCACAGCCGACCGTTCATCCCCACCACCATCTCGCACGGGAACAGCTGCTCCAGCTCCGCCCGCAGATCACTCTGGGGGGCCAACAACCTGGGATGGGGGACAGGGGGGCGTACTTTATATGAGGCGCAGCAATGGTAAATGGAAAAAAAGTAGCGATTGGCGAGTCGTGAGCGATTCCGAATACTGTAACATGATTCCTGCCTTATAGAATGGGTCACTCATTCACGACTCCCCAATCGCTCCTTTTCAGTGGACTTCTTTGGAACCATCTTGGCCCGCGAGAGGGGGTGAGTGAAAATTAACTCCCTATTTCGATCACCCTGTAGGAAGAGTGCACACATACCGCCTGGCGAGACCCAGCGAGACTCTGAAAAGGAGACCGCCCGCTCCAAACACTCCCATCCCGTTGGCCCGGCCCGTGCTGTCAACACACACCAGCTCCGCCTCCATGTCCTTATTAGCTACGATCAGTTGCGCAAACAGCAGGTCGCCCACCTAAAGCAGGCAGAGTCGGGGGCGGGGGCAGGGTTGGTTCACACAGGTGTCCAGTCGATGGGCGGCGTTCGCGGTACCTCTTCCACCTGGCGCAAACGCACCTGGACATTGGGTCGGTTCCTCTTGGTGGCGCCTTCGAAGGCCAAATACGATAAAGACGCCTGTTCGCTTCCGCCGATGTCCACCTTGAACACGTCGCCGGATTTAGACGTCACGATGCCGATAACCGTCTCTCCTTTGGCGGGAACGTACTGAACACGCACACACACCCAGTCGTATACTGTACTCACGCTCACTTCCCAGCATGCTTGGCAAGGGTTTGTTCCTCTGAGGAAACGGAACTCCTTTCAAATAGGAGGCGTCGGTAACATGACCCTGCCCTAGTAGCTGTTAGGTGTTAAACATCGTTTAAATCTGAACAGTAACGTAATTCTGTTCTTTCGAGCGGCCGAATAAGATTCGAATCCATTTTTGTCGTGATTTTCCACATGACGTTGCTAAAAACGCGTCTATGTCCACTTTGATTAGCCGTGTTCAGATGCGAATACCCCCGCAAAATCGTTACTCTTCTGGAACGAACCGAAACAATCAATCAACAATTCTATTGAGATGTTATCCTCCATTCGTGTTCGCCCTCGCAGTTGTCGCCTGTCGATGACGCCGCCTCACTCTGCTGACTAAAATTCAGACGCGGAAGATTGGCAACGGGGGACATTTGCGGCGCGTGTTGTGTATCGCTCGTCACCCTTTTGTGCTGGGCGTCCATCCAGAACATGTTGGGCTCCTTGTGTCGCAGCAGCCCGCTTTTATACACCAGCAGGCGGTCGCCGGAGCGCCGCAGCCCGGGCCCGCAAACCACCTTGTCCGCCTTGGAGGGGCCCGCCAGCGAGATGGTGTCGGCGCCGGCCGTGTCCAAGCAGAACTCGTCTCCCGGCAGCAGAACCGAGCCCACTTTGGCTTTTAAGCGAGACAACATTCTGGCGTTGCGCTCGCACGTGTCCCGGCTGTCTGTCTGTTGATGCGCCGAAACGGCTCGCAGTCGCAGCGGCACCTCGCGGACTGGAGGAGCAATCCCACAAAGTCACGTGCTCGTGATGCGGCGCGGCACCGATGCCGACATGTTGGAGCGGTATTCGAAACGTCGTGTCTTGTTTAGTGTGAGAGAGAGTGTGTGTGTGGGGGGGGGGGGGGCACTGACACGCCTCAACCTTTTTTCAACAATCAACATTTTCATGTAAATGCTCAAAGAGCTTGACTGAGAGTATTCCGTTTACTATACAGCGAGACGTGAAGTGTTTTGAAACACCAGAATGTGGCAGACACTCAAAAGCAATTGCGAACTATTCAAGTCCAAGTTTCCGTACTTATTCACAATATGACAGCAACGTTTTTGATTCAGTGCTCGGCTACATTGTGTATGGGTGTGTACATGGGTCATTGTCAGTCAATATTAATCACTCAAGTCATAACAAGTTATCTCAAGGCAATTTTCTACATGTAGCAGGTCAGGAATTTCACTTCTCATACTACCTGAGTGTTGGTTTTAGAGCCAAAGGAGCAAATGTTGTGTGTGTGTGTGTCTGTGCTTGCATTATGCAATGACAATGTTGACTCTGAGATGCAACAGCAGAATAAGTGTCAGAAAAGAGAAGAAACAGAAGCAACTATCTTTTTTTTTTTTAATTGACACCCTTTTGCGTGCAAGAAACATCTTAATTCACATTACACAGGTGTTGAAGCAAAATGTAAAATGGTGGTAAACATGTTCAGGTATTAATGTCCACGAAGTGACGCTGTTCTGTTTTGCCTTTGATGAAATTGTGGCCGTGGATGTGAGGGAGGTTCTGAAGGACCTCCTGGGAAGTCCATGCTCACCTTTGACATGAGCAGAGCCTCTACGGACGAGGCAATCTTGGACTTTGCCATCTTGGGCTGCGTCGAGGTGGCGAGTGGATGCGGTCACATGACTCGTTGTCCGGTGCGAACGTATGACCTCGGTGGCACGATGACACTCAGATCCTGGCGGAGTTCCGCGCGGAGACGGACAACAGGGTGACTTTTGTCCCGGGCCCGGACGAGGAGTAGGACGCCTTGTGGGGCGGTTTGTCCGGCGGCGGAGCGACTCCCCGGCAGCGGAGCGCGCCTCTGGCCTTATCCCTGAAATCGGCCGACACGTAGTAGAAGATGAAAGGGTCCGCGCAGCTGCTGAAGGCGCTCAGGGCCAAGCTGAGCACGTACGGCACGTAGACGTCCTCACCGAGGCCGTCGCCGTCGGCCGCGTAGGTGAGGAGGAGCAGGACGTTGCTGGGCAGCACGCAGACCACGAACACCAGCAGCACCAGCAGCGTGACCCGCACGGCGCGGGCGTAGCGCTCGCCCTCGGCCAGCAGCGCCCGCAGGACGCCGCAGTGGCAGAACACGATGACGGCGAAGGGCAGCAAGAAGCCCAGCGTGAAGAGGGTGGCGAAGTAGGGCAGGAAGAAGTTCTCCTGCTCCCGCTGGGGCAGCGCGTCGTGGCAGGTGGTGATGCGGGGCCGGTCCAGCGCGTACGTCTGCTGCGAAAGCAGCAGCGGCAACATGGCCGCCGCCACCGCCCCCCACACCGCCGCCGTCATCCGCAGCGACGTCCGCCGGCCGCGCAGGGTCTTGGCGCCGAACGGGTGCGCCAGGGCCACGTAACGGTCCAGGGCCACCAGCGCCAGGCACAGCACCGACCCGTACATGTTCCCGTAGAAGATGGCCGTGACCGTGCGGCACAGGGCCTCGCCCAGGTCCCAGTGGCTCCCTCGCAAGTGGTACGCGATGCGGAAGGGCAGCGCCAGCAGCAGCAGAGAGTCCGCCGCCGTCAGGTTGATGAGCAGCACGGTGGACGGGAGGCGCTCGGTCCTGAAGGCCAGGATCCAGAGGGCCAGCAGGTTGGCCGGCAGACCCAAGGCCAAGGCCAGGAGGTAGAGCCCCGGGAGGTACAACGTGGTGGCCGGGGCCTGGATCTCCTTCGCCTGTTTCTCGTTCAGAGCGCTCGCGTTGCACGACACCTTCAGCCGGAAGGCCCGGAGACCTGCGCGCACCGCCCAAACGGCTGGCTCAGTCAAAACAAAGCGAGTCCAGTTACAGTTCGGCCTCCGCGCGAGCAACGCCGACATCGACAGAACGCCGGTCCTAAATCTCTCTCTCTCTCTCACGCTGCAGCCCATCCGCCTTCTCGAGCGAGCGAGCTTACTGGCGGACCCTCCAATTTGCTAAGAAAGGGGCACATCTTTCCTCGGGATGCGTCCAAACCATCCAAGCCTGCTCTGTCAAACTTCATCAGAACACGTTTGTCTCTGGACCTGCAACCGGCGGAGCCCATCTCGCCACACGGATCGGCGGAGGCTGTTTAGACGCGCCCCGACGCGCAACCTTCCGAGTTCAAAAGGCGTCCTCGTCTCGCCCCGCAAAGAGCAGAACGCGCTCGTCTCGGACCAGACCGGATGTCTTCGGTCTCGGCACCGGGGGAGCCGAGGTTCCGGCGGCTTGCTCGCAGGTACATTTGAGTTTGGGGCAAAAGGATGGTGCGAAACGGCAAGAGGAGGCGACTCACGCGTGGACATGCCGGAACATTCCTCGGCGGGACCGGGAGACGACGAAGACGACACGGCCAAGACGGACCACAGCAGCCAGACCGAGAGCGGAGCCCCCCGGCGCTTCATCCTTCTCCTCCGGCAGCTCTCCTTCCCCCCGATGGTCGCCTTCTCTCTTTTTCTCGCTTTGCTCTTGAGAAACCCAAAGAAAGTTGTTTTTCCTTCTTCTTAGCACTCACGTTGTGCTTTTTGGAGTTCTTGACTACTCTCCGACACCGCTGTCTAGCATTTGTTTCTCTCAAATGTCAAAAGATTCTCCTTTGTACTGCAATTTCTTTCTCTCTTTTTGTCCCCCCGCCTTCTGGACGACCGAGGTCGTCTCGTTCGAGGCGAAGTCTGATGCTGCCCAGAGGCGCCCGTGTGGAGTTCCTTTGAGGAGTCGCTTCTCTCACCAGAATGTTGCAACGCATGCCGGGTAGTGCACCTAATGCGGTGCGGCGCACGCAGCGGGGGCCGCGCATGTGGAAAGTATTGTTCGCGTTTCCTGTTTTCACGTCACCGTCCGGACCGATAAGAACACTTCCCGTCTGTGGTTTGCCGTTGCCATGGTGACGCCTCAAGTTCCCGCGAGCGGAGAGCGTCCACGTATCCCCACAAATGTACACGAGGTCAATACAAAGTCATTTCGTCCATCTGATGGACGAGCGCTCCGGCGATTTCGCACTTTGCGGGAGCTTCTTGTCTTGTTTGTGGAATGACGTCGGCACTTTGTCATCGTTCAGCTCGGAGGAAGCAGAGTGACCAAATCGTCATCTGATCGTCGGATGTTCTTCCGCTTCCCTCTGCCTTCTGTTTTTTTGCTTCGTGAAAAAAAAAGGAAAACGATTCACTCTGCGTATACACGCCGACGACAAAAAGCAACGGTAGCCGAGGGCCATGAAATTGTCGCTTGACTCCTCCATCTCCACTCACGCAAAGAAGAGAAAATAAAGGCTGAGCTGCATTCGAAATGGCGAAAGAGAAAAGCTGAGGGGAAACGGGGCTAGTGGGTGTGCATCGCTACAAAACGATGGCAATAAAAACCTTTGGATTGGTCATTGTGCGACTGTATGTTGTTAGGATAAAAAAAAATTCTTATCGAGACGTCACCGTGAAAAAAATGGAGATAATTTTTCAACAGCTGGAAAAAAAAATTGTGGGAGGCAGAGATCCTTTCCAGCAACTGGATGTTCTCGCGATGCGTGGGGAACATTTCGCCCCTTCAACACACACGCACACACACACTCACACACAATAGCAAGGCGCCCCGCGAAAACGTATGCGCATGCGCGCTGCGTCACAGCCGATCCGGTTGGAGCTTCCGCAGCGCTCGGTCGTTAGCGGAACCAAAACAAGGCTTGACGAGGCCCCTCACGACGACCAGAGCGAGAGAGCAGAGCGAACGAACGAGGATTTGAGGACCCCCCCCCCCCACCCCACCGGCCAGGACGCGTCTCCAGAGACACCAGGAAGGAAGGCCGCCCGTGCGTCCGTGTGCACGCGCTACGACAAAGACGTAAGTGGTCCACGGGCCCCTTAAACGGAACCTGATGGGGGGACGGATGTGTTTTGGAGCTCTTCCTCACGCGAAGCTACACGACAAACACACGCGCGCGCAACGTCAGCAGGTCTGAAGGTGAGCATGATGAGGATGATGAAGAGGTCGTCCGTCCACCCGCACTGAAGGAGAAGTCACGCGTCAGTTCGGCGCTGCCGTAGGACGTCTCAAGGCATTGACGTGCGCCAAATTGGAGGAAATGCCAAAGTGTCATGCAGAAAAACACCAAGAGGTGGAGGACGCGTAGAAAGTCACCTGACAGAAAATCTGCACAAGCCTTGGTTGATGTTTTCCAAAGTAAAAAAAAAACGTTTTCTGGTGGACGTCAGAAATTGGAGTAGACTTTCTGTTGAGACTTTGGCATTTGACTCAGCATGACTCCGATTTGTTCTCGGTTTAGCTGTTCGGTGCTTTCTAGCGTCTTTGTTACCCATTTGTTGCTTTCCTGTCGCTCCATGTACAGCACTTGGTATGCAGCCATGGCTGTCTGAAAGTGCTCGTGAAATACACTCGAGTTGAGTTGAGAGGCTGCAATTGCAAGGCGCCCGACAGCTTGAAGTAAATCCAGGTTTCCAAACCATGAATCCAAAATACTCAATGACAAGAATCAAGCACTTGTTGCACCTCTCGGGGCCGGAACCTTTGAATGGCGTTCCACGTTTTGTTTTTGCCTGTCGACAGTTTTTGGATGAGGGGAGCATGACGTCCTTCGGCCGGACCGGGCTCCGCGTCCCCTCGGTGCTGCTGCTGCTGATCCTGGTCCAGACCCGGCGGGCGCGGGCGGGCCGCCCGGACCGCGGCGGCGTCGTCTTGGCGTCGGAGGAGTACGTGAGCGCCACGGTCAACGCCACGGCCGTGGACGCGCGGGGGCACGCCGTCCACGTCATGAGCAGCGAAGACGGCACCTACGGACAGAACTCGCCCAAAGTCGACACCCGCGCGTTAGTCGTTGTCACGCCCGCGCCGCGCCACGGAGGTGAGCCCGCACGCCAACCGCAGACGCAAACAAAAGTCGAGAAACACGCAAACACGGACGCGCGCAAATTGACGCGCGCGGACGAACAATTTGCGTCAAAATTAATGCCGACGATTGCGCAATGTTTTCAACGTCTTCCAGCAAGCGCAAAGCACAAACACAGTAAAACATGCAGACACGGACGCACACAAAAACACCCTCGCGCGCACAGGCACGGACAAAATGGCCGCTCTCATTTGGCGGCTTGCCGGAAACAACTTTGCGTCCACCTCCGGCCCAGAACCGAAGTGGACCAGTCCGCGGAGTTGCGGCGAAAACGCGTCGCGTACGTCGGGCCGTCCAATGTCGCCTGAAGCGGCCCGCCGCAACTCAGGGAGAGGCGCCGGCGCCCGTTCCCTCTTCCTTTGATCACCTGATCTTATTTGATTGGCGGCAGCAACAGGCGCTCGCGCGTGAGGGCAAATCATCCGTCCGAGGCGGCTTCTTGTCTTCGCTGGGCGACGAATGGAAATGTCGCGGTTCCGTCGCTCCACTTTGGCTTCTACTCAAAAGAAATCCGCTGAATGTGCATCGCGTCAAGGGCGAAGGCTCGGTGCCGACGCATCGCCATCTCGTATGCGCTCCCCTCTCTCACGGAGGCGACGGCTTGAGCTTTTCTTTTCGCGCGCGGTCACTCGTCTCACGCACACCCAGCAGCCCTTTTGGCCACCGTCTTTGTGCGCGTGTGTCCAGCGGTGGATCGTCAGGGCTGCGACCCCCACACGCGCTTTGCGGCTCCTCCTCGCGGCATCCAGTGGGTGGCGCTGCTGCAGAGAGGAAACTGCACGTTCAAGGAGAAAATCCTGAAGGCCGCCTCCTTCAACGCCTCCGCCGTGCTCATCTACAACAACTCCACCAACAAGACCGTCAAGATGGGCCATGAAGGTCAGCGCTTACGCACGCGGCTCCGCACGCTAGCCGGCTAATCTGAGCGACACTCGGGTTCTGGGGGAAAAGGGCAAAAAGCCCTTGATTTGGAATAGCCTCACTCATCGGGGGCGGTATCCGTAGGGCAGCGGTGTTCAAACCACGGCCCGGGGGCCATTTTCGGCATGCCCCCCCCCGAAAATGACCCCCGTTTGTTCTATTTTTGTTTCCGAATGCGGAGATTCGGCCGCTGTCAAATTCAGAGCTGGGTCGATTCTGTGTGAGAGAGAGGCCAAAAAAAAACACCTTGAACAGAAAGCTGATGAAATCAACTCGACAATTCAAATTGAGCCTGTTGACCATTTTTAAAGTGCAAGTTTCGACACCCCTGCGGGTACGCGGTGGCTCGAAAAAGTGTCATTATTGGGCCAGCGTTAATGTCGCACCATCGGGCCTCACCCGGCATTCCCGCTGCCATGTCGCCTTCAGGTACGGGCGAGACGGTGGCGGTGATGATCACGGAAAGGTACGGCAAAGACATCCTGGCCCAGCTGGAGAGGAATCTGAGCGTGGTGGTGACGGTCCTGGTGGGTCAGCGCATTCCGACCAAGACCGTCAACCGGGGCTCGCTGGTCTTCGTGTCCATCTCCTTCATCGTCCTCATGATCATCTCCTCCGCTTGGCTCATCTTCTACTTCATACAGAAGATACGATACGGCGCGGCGCCCCACCGTGGCCACGTACGTGCGCCCGCGTGCCCGCCAGCGTGCGTACGCGGCCGTGTCCTAATGATGCGTCTTCTCTTGGTCTGACGTCAGCGTCGTCTGGGCGATGCAGCCAAGAAGGCCATCGGCAAGTTGAGCACCAGGACGGTGAAGAAAGGAGATAAGGTCAAATCCGCGCGTGCATGTGTGCCCGCGCGCGCGGGCGTTTCTTTCACACGCGGGTTTAAATTGAAATGTGCGCACGTGTGCGTAGGAGACGGATCCTGACTTCAACCACTGTGCCGTTTGTATCGAAGCGTACCAGCTGAACGACGTCGTCCGCATCCTTCCCTGCAAGTGAGTCGCCTGATGGCCGGGGGGCCACGTATCAAGGCCCCAAAACCAAGTATGCCCCAAAAAAAGCTTTCAGGGGAGAAAAGTTCTCACTTGTTTTCTTTGGCACCCTCCCCCGACCCCGAGGATTTGGCGGCTTACTCTAAAATGCCACAAGTTGGCGCCCAAGCCTAATCTCACTTCCGTACTGGCGCTCCTCGGTGGCGCCAAGTTGACGGTGTCGCGCGCGCATTGTGTGTCTGTTCAGGCACGTGTTCCACAAGACGTGCGTGGATCCGTGGCTGAACGAGCACTGCACGTGTCCCATGTGCAAACTCAACATCCTCAAGGCCCTCGGCATTGCGGTGAGTCGGCGTCCTCCCCGGCGCGTGCCGGATCCCGACGTCGCGTCGTCCCCGTCGGCAACGTGGCGTGCGTTTGCCGTGCAGAGCGGCGTCCCGTGCGCGGACGGCGAGGCGGCAGACGCGGAGCGCTCCGGTGGGAGTCTGGCGCCCGCCGGCCCCAGGGCGTCGCTCGCCCAGCGCGGCGGCGGCGGGCCCGCCGTCAGCCTGGAGCCGCTGAGCCCGCCCTGCCCGGAGGCCCCGCCCCGCTCCCCCACTGACATCGCCATCGCCGTCACCGGTAAGGTCGGGCCGTTCGTTACTCACGCGGATACACTTCTTTTTGTGTGCGTCTACTTTTGATTTTGATTTGGGATGGCTGCACTCAAAATAACATCGCATCTGAGCCGGCAAAACGCGTTAAATTGCAAAACTGAGAATGAGGTGCCAAAATGAAATCAACTTAGCTGTGCTCCTACGCAAGAGAATAAAGTTTGCCGAAACGCACAATGTGAATAGACGAAACTTTGGATTCGAGGAAGAAAAACACATTTTCATTTGGAATGCTGACATTTTTATTGATGAATAAAATCCTTGCTTCAGGGCCCTGCAATTAACCTGAAAAAATCAATAAATGAATAAAATTTCCCCACAAACTTAGAAAGCAGTTCCTCAATTGAAGTCTTTAATTCGTAAAACTGCCCCCCCCCCCAAAAAAAAAAGAAAGAAAGAAACCAACCGTGATTATTTATTTTTTAGGTTGAAATGTATTTGTCAGATTTTTTATTTTTTTTGGTGATGATTATTGTTACTCCAGATTTGGGAGAATTTTTAATACACTGAAGCTTTTGCCATTAGTTTTTACAGATTTTCTTTAATGTTTTATGTTGACTTTTTTTTAGACCGAATTTCTTTTTTTCTTTTTTTTTTAATTTTCTGTGGAAATTTTGAGATGTTGAATAAAGAAAAAAATTTGCATAATTTGGAATTTCAAATTTTGAAAGCAAAACATTTTGTTTGCGTGCGTGCAGGTGGTCACTTCTTCACGTCGACGCCTCCGCCTCGCACAGAGCTGCCGGACCTTCAGGCCCCACTGGACCTCTACGATGACAAGTCCTGAAGGCCGGCGCCGTGGCAACCCTTCCGCCTCCTCCTCACACACACACGCACACACACACACAAGCACGTAAACACAAAGGTTTTGACCTGCGTAATGACAGTGGACTTGAGAACTCCAAAGTGTTGTAGATGAAGCGGATCACTGTGGATCTGGTCACAGCGGGTTTGGGAGTAGAAGAAGCCCGCACGAAGCCAACCCCTGAATCTTCCATGAAAAACGGAATTCCTCGGTAGGTTCTATGTTCATCAAGGCTCTGAGAAGTTGCGCTCGCACTTGCGGGTCCTCGTTTTCCATTTCTTATGTGGCCAAATGGTTCGCGGCATGTTTCACGGGGGGACGAGGGCCCCGTCTCGAGGATCCCGGAGAAGTTACGCGGATCCGTCACTTGTTCTTCCAGTGTTTTGTTCCTTATTAGAAAAGCCAATTGCCCGAATTCCAGAGTGCCTGAACGTTGGCTAGCGGACGCGACTGCAGCTGGATCACGACCAAAGAATCAGAACCACTGGCGCTTTGAAGCAAGCGCAGAACAATCCCGAGACCAGAAGCAGAACTTCCGTCCACCCCCACTACCACCCTCTGCCGCGACCAATCGCTTTTAAGCAACAGTCACCCGCCGGCGAGTCCTGCTGCCATGGTGCCCCCCGTTCCCCGTTGTCACGTCGCTATGGCCGCTCAAAGATGACCAACCGTCCAAAAGGGAAACCGGGCTCACCTTTCAATGCTAACCCCCTTCACCCCAACGTTAGCCATGCTCAGCGCAAATACTGCAAGCTGAGATTTGCACAAAGGACAGGAGGAAAAGTTGAACTCGTGTTAGCATCGGAAGACAAAGGGAACGCAGGCGTTGAAGTGGCTTCGGAATATGACATTCATGTGCTACTTTGCTCATTAGCCTAGCCGCTAACTAGCCCGACAACATCCTTTCGTTTCCCTCGTAGAAACCCCCAACGGCATCTCGGCCGTATGAACGCACCGAGCGAAGCTTTGAGGGCGGCGGAGGGCCGCTCCTTGACGAGGGTCAATCCATTGAATGAGTAACATTGAAACGCCATGAACCTAAATGTATACAATCTAAGGAGCAATATCGTGAGAAAATGCATATTCCGCAGCCTATGACAACTGTGAGCCAAAGCGTACAAACTCCATGAACAATACTCGCATTTGCAGATTTAGTCGGGAGAACCAGATCGCAACCGGGCACGTTCAAGTTTCGAGTTGCCAGCGCAAGGCCAATGGGAGGCGTGCGATTGCTCCAAGTTTGATGGTGGGCAAATCGGGACTTCTTGAACTGCGATTCAACTACCGTCAACTGAGACGGGACATAGTTGTTTGCACATGGCAAAGGGAAGCTGGAATCGTTTCCACGATAACTTCAATCATTTGATGACTGAACGTTTGTTGTACAATATGAGGACAAACTCAGCTACAAACGGTGTGACGTGTCTGCGTGTACGAAACATGGAATTGATGTACTGTAGTTTCTTGGTAGTGTGTCGCTATTAAAATGCCGCTCCGTTGACCCCTGTCGGTGTGATCGCCTTGCCCGCCGCCGGACCGCCGCTTGGAGTCACCTGACCCTGGTGTGCGACGTGTTTGGCGCAAACCTCAACCCGACATTTCATACAATGCAAATACGTGATAATCACGACAAATAAGCCAACAAGTCACCTCGTCCTTCATTTAGCCCATTACCTTTGTTTCGCATGATCTTAAACCTCGCTCCTCCAAAACACCCCGTCCAGCATTACGGCTACGGGATCGAATCAACTTTTCACATCGACCTCATCTTTTAAAAAATAAAAATAAAGCAACACCTACGGATGGCACATTTCAAATAAAACCTAGCGGTTGGTCATTGTTATAAAGTGCATATTCTTTGATCACGTTATTCTCCGAAGTTCTATACGACGTTGAGAGCACAGCATGCAGTTTTTAAGTTTGTTTTCGGTGTAAAGCTGTCTAAAACGCGTCATGTAAACCAAAAAAAAAAAAATATCTCACCGTGGTTTAATGTTAGAACCATTCGCCACCCAAATTCATGTGCAAACATCTACCGAGGCCCATGTCAATGTCTGAAAATATCCAAACGGTCGCAGCAACGTTTGAGATATGACGGCCATGACGGTCTTCCTCTGCACAGGTTCGCACTCAAGCTTAATGCCCATAAAATCGAAAATATTGGATCGTTTGGATATTTTCAGGGGTCGAAGAGGTAGGCGGTGCTGTGCACGTGATTGTTGGTGACGAGCTGTCGTCGTTAAGTTATTTCCCGATAGTGAACGTCCGAAAGCTTCATGCCCATCAGGTCCAAAACACTGTGGCGATTGCCTTGATATTTTCAGAGAGCGTAGGTGGTTAAGAAACGATATCTTGTATCCTCATTTCTGTAATTATGTGATGTGTTCTTTTTTTGGAACGGATCTGGCAACCTAAGACACTACGTCATATCCGGTCTGTACTCGGCGCGAAATATATATTTTTTCTTCTTCCTGTTCAGTGGTGATGAGAAGCGGCTGCCCTCAACAGTGGTGTTGTTTTTAGTTTAGTCACAGTTCTCGAACGTTAAGCCATGTTAAAAAAAAACCCCAAAAACAAATACACGCACATTAAGGGTTTTTGACGGGCTCCGCGACAACTGGGCGTTTCACTTTGGGTGGTGGCAGTGAACGGGTTAACCGTCGGTGACGTAGGACGCCGGGAGCGTGTCGACGCGTCAACCCGGAAGTGATGTGCAGTCAGCAGACCGCGGGGGAAACACAAGCAAAACAACGGCGTCGGCGTCCGCGGCCCTCCGCTCTTACCGACGAGCGCAACTTGAGAGACGAACGAAGCGAACCGCCGCGGAAGAGCATGTGGATCCACCCGGAAGAAGTTCTGCTGGCCGGCCCGCTCTGGGTTTCCGAGCGAGCCAACCCGTTCTTCATCCTTCAGCGGCGGCGGGGACACGGCCGCGGAGGGGGGCTCTCCGGTCCGTCCTCCTCCTCATGACCATGACAGTCTCACTCCTTTTCCTTTTCTTCTTCGCCTTCTCCTATTTTGTTTTCTGTTCCTTTTCTTCTTCGTCTTCTCGATGCTTTTTTCTTAGCAAAGTCAAGCGAGTCATGTCCGCTTTTGTTCAAGTGTGATCAAGGGGAAGGAACGCCGCCGCGACTGTTTGTATTACAATTGCGTGCTGAGCGCGCGTTGAACGGAATAAACGAACATAGCATTTAGAATGGACGTCGTGACGTCGGCAGCCACGTCGGGGGCGGGTGCGCGCTCGTCTGCCGATGGACACGAAGTTGACCCCAAAAAGCATGTTTGGACACCAGTTTAGGAATAGGCTCTTCTGCTGGTACCAATGGCCCGGCGCCTTATAACAAGAGACCTGAAGTTGGTACAAAGAGGAAGAAAAGTATGCACTGCCGTGTGACGACGAGGCGGTTGTTGCGTGCAGGTCTGCTGGTGGGGACTCTGGACGTGGTTCTGGACTCCAGCGCCAGGGTGGCCCCCTACAGGATCCTCCTCCAGACGGCCGACTCGCAGATCTTCTGGAACGTGGCCTGCGGTGAGTCCCACGGCCGCCCGCCGGCCCCTGGCCGGCGTTTGACCCGGGTCCTCGTCTCGTAGGTTCCTCACGCAAGGAGATCACGGAGCACTGGGATTGGCTGGAGGCCAACCTGCTGCAGACCGTCGCCGCCTTCGACAACGACTCTGATGTCACGACCTTCGTCAGGGGCAAGATTTCTGTACGTCGCCGCCGGGCCGCTCTTTCTCTGACGTGTAGTGACTGCGAGCGGGGGCCGCTCAAATCGTAGGGTCTGATCGCCGAGGAGAAGCGGGCGACGCCGGGCGACGGGCAGGAGGAGGATTGCGGCAAGTTCCAGGAAGCCCAGCTGAAGATGCGCAAGCTGTTCGGGATGCCCGAAGAGGAGAAGCTGGTCAACTATTACTCGTGCAGCTACTGGAAAGGTCGCGTGCCGCGGCAGGGGTGGCTCTACCTGTCCGTCAACCACCTGTGCTTCTACTCCTTCCTGCTGGGCAAGGAAGGTAGGAGACGGCGGGAGCTTGCCATGCCGCTCCCGCCCCGCGTCTCGCTCCCGACTGTGATTTGGCTAGCAAGCGTCGTCTTCCCATCTCGTGATGGAACTCGCGCCTTATTCTGTGACCTTTTCAACGAGGAACCGCTTCCGACGCTGGCGTGAGCTGGTTCCGAACTCGGATGCCATGGAAACACGCAGCGAGTCAGAGGGGCTGTTTTGCTCCCATTTTTTCTTGCGTCTTCGAAAAAGTCTCCGGGTTGAATTTGTCCCGATAAGGGAGGCAAAAACAAGTCGGGCCGTGTTCAATATTTACGAGCAAAAAAATCTTGGGGAAAGCCGACGTCTACCGAGTCAAGTATGATGGAACGAAGCCGATCGTAGCGCCCCGACTGACGAACGAGGAAACGGCAGTAAGAAATAAAAATGTCATTCAATACGGAAATAGGCGGAAAGACAATGATGAAGAAATACCAAGGGCGGGAAGAAACGCGGCACGGATCCGTGCCGTTCTTCTGTTGCTCCAGGAGCTTTTGCAGTCCGCACCGAGAAGCTCTTCCGGTAGTGCCAAGAAGTCGTCGGTGCCGATATTCCGCCGGCACCGAGGGTTTCACGCGTTGACGATATGCCGTCGGCGGCCACGAAGCGCTCGGTCGGCCGGCGCGGCGAGGCTCTCGGCTCGGTACAAAGAGCGGGCTTTGCGGGGATGTCTCGCAGTGACGGTGGTGGTCCAGTGGACGGAGGTGACCCGGCTGGAGAGGAACACCAGCCTGCTGTTCCCGGAGAGCGTCCGCGTCAGCACTCGCGCGGGGGAGCACTTCTTCTCCATGTTCCTCGACATCAGCGACACCTTCAAGCTGATGGAGCAGCTGGCCAACCTGGCCATGCGGCAGCTGCTGGACAATGAGGCCTTCGCCGCCGACCGCTCGCTGCCCAAACCCCGCAAGGCCCTCAAGAACGTCTCCGTCCTCAAGAGGTGCGGCCAGTCGACGGCCAGTCACGGCGATCGCCGCCGTCCGTCTTTTGCCAGTACGCCGAAATGTCGGTCCCCGTCCGGCGGGGCGGGGCGGCCCGCTCAGCCCGCGGTGTTTGGTCGACAGGGATCTGGACGCCCGGGCCAAGAACGAGCGTTACCGGAGTACCTTCCGCCTGACGCCGGACGAGCGCCTGGACGGCCACACGGACTGCACGCTGTGGACGCCCTTTGCCAAGATGCACGTGGCGGGCCAGCTTTTCATCTCCAACAACTACGTCTGCTTCGCCAGCCGACAAGAAGACCTGTGCCAGCTCATCATCCCGCTCAGAGAGGTCTGACTCACGCTCGAGTCCAAACCGACACCAAACACTGGAATGACACACCCCCTTCCTCGCGAGCCTAGTCATGACGTTTTTGAAAGGCCTTGACTTATGAGTGCTCCGACGCATCTTTTTTTTTTTCTTTAAGGAGTTATCCGCTGTTGCTCGGTCCTTTTTGTTTTGTCTTGCAAGCCAAAATGGGAGTTAGGGGTGAGGTTGGCTCAAGCGAAACGGGCGGGAGGGGCAACTGAAAACTCAATGTTTGCAGCCGTTCTTCTTCTCGCGTATGAGGGCAGCTTTGCGGTGTTAAATGTCCAGACGTTGCAGCCATTGGACAGTAGATTCATTAGGTGCTGTGAGGTTCAAGTTGCCATCTGGTGGTCGATGAATGGGACAGTAGTAGAGGAGATGTTCTGCAGTTTGGAGTTCTGGTCCACAGTCGCAGAATGGTGATTCGACGAGACCCCATCGGAACATGTTGTCGTTGAAACGGCCTACCCCAGTTCTTAGGCGGTTGAGTCGTACCCAGGCTTTCCGGGGTAGCGTTGAGCCAGGTGGGGGTTCGGTGTTGGGTTGGACCATGAACTGGTTGGGTCTTGCAGTATTATCCCAACTACTTCTCCACGCTTCCAGGATGTTAAAGTTGGAATCATGAAGTTCTGCAGCATGATGAGGAAAAGGGTGGCGAGATTTTAGCCTTTGGCGCTTTCCAGGTTGTACCTCGACGATCAACTGGTTTAGGGCATGGTTTTTGTCCAGCACATCATGTTGAGCAAGGCAGTGGGTAGCTTTTTCTCTACGTAAGCTGGCCGGGGCAATGCCTGCCAATACTGGTAGGAACTCCGTGGGGGTGGGACGCAGACATCCGGTGATTATCCACATGGTGTCGTTGAGGGCAACATCAATCTTCTTTGAATGGGTACTTCGGCACCACACTGGTGTTGCGTATTCAGCTGTGCTGTAAGTAAGCGCAAGAGCACTTGTACGGAGTGTGTGAGTGCTTGCACCCCAGGATGAGCCAGCTAGGCGTCTCAGCAGATTGTTTCGAGCTGTTACTTTGGCACGAAGAGCATCTATGTGCTGTTTATATGTGAGCTGTCGGTCGAGCTTCAATCCTAGGTACGTGGGGGATGGGTTATGTGGATGTGGAGTCCCATGCAGGTAGACAGTGAGTTGGCGCATGGATTCCATGTTGTTTAGGTGGAAAGGTGTGGTGGTAGTCTTTGCCAAGCTCAATTTAAGTCTCCACGTTCTCAGGTATTCCGCTATTAATGCCATATCAGCAGTTAGTGATTCTTCCACCATGCGCCAGCTTTTGTGGGAGTAGCATAGTGCAAGATCGTCAGCATATCCATATTGATGAGACTTGGTTTTGGGCATATCGCTGATAGAGATGTTAAAGAGCATAGGCGAGAGGCATGATCCCCGTGGTACTCCATTTCTCAAGCGGCGGGGTCGGCTGCGTTGTCCGTCGCTGGTCTTGAGCACAAAGCTTCGGTTTGCCAGAATATTGCTCAGGAAGCGAACCATTTGCTTGTCCGGAATCATCTGGAGAAGCTTCAGTATCAGGCCTTGATGCCATACAGTGTCTTATGCCGCAGTTGGGTCAACCAAGATAACTCCAGCCTTGTTTCCCTTCTCGAAGCTATCTTCAATAGTACTGGTCAGCTTGAGTATTTGCTGGGTGGTAGAGTGTCCATGTCGGAAGCCAGCGTGTTCTTTAGGCAGCTGGGGGTCAACCACTGAGTCAAGTCTGGTCAGGAGAAGTCGTTCCAAGATCTTATACGGAACACATAGCAGTGAGATAGGGCGGTAGCTCCTTGGGTCATCGGGAGGTTTATGTGTTTTGAGCAGGGAAACCACAGTAGCTTTCCGCCAGATCTTCGGTATAGACTGGTGCTTCATACAGGCTGAGAGGTATTTGCGTAGCCAGTTCATGCATTTTGGGCCACAGTATTTCAAGAACTCAGATGGAATATTATCAGGGCCCTGAGCTTTGCCAGTCTTGATCTGTTTGATGACAGAGGTTAGCTCTTTGGTGGAAAAGGGAGCTGAGAGGAAGCCATCAACGCTTGGAGCATTCCATAATCTGGTGCATTCTTGTTTCACTCGGAGGTCATGGACTTTGTCAGCCTCTTTATACTTTCCATTAGCTCATAGCTGATGTGCAATCGAGTTGGCAGTGACAGGGCAGCGCTTGGGTTGAGAGCTGCGTCCTGTGAGGCGATTGAAGGTCTTCCAAGCTAGTCTGCTGGAGTGAGTGAAGTCTATGCTTTGGACCGTGTCTTCCCAACGTTTCTTACGGTTCGCGTCGAGGCATTGCACTAGGTCGGTGGAAGTCTTGGTTGCTTCTTCACTGGTTGCGGCAGACAGGAAGTCTTTGTAGTGGCTGTCACACTCCTCGTCCCATGTTGGTATGAATTGTTGACGGTAACCGCGTGGGATTGTTCTTTTTGCGGCTTTGTATAGGGCTTTACAGAACGACATATAAGACGTATTCAGGTCTGCTGATGTTGGGGCTGGTAGGTGACAGATATTGTTATCAGCTAAGCGCCTGAATTTAGGCCAGTTGGCTTTTCGAAAGTTCCATCTCTTCACAGCTTTGCTTGGTGTTGGCCTGATTGGATTAGCCGGGAGTATGAGTGATGGTCTATGCTGTGACTTAGGAAACGGACTGAGGATCAACCGCTCTGGAATGGGTCCATTAATGTTGGCAAAAGCCAAGTCCGGGTTAGTTGTTGTGTTCCATCTTCTGGAGTGGAAGCTGTCCGGTTGTTTTGGATCGTAGAGCAGTTGCAAGCCAGCAGCCGAGGCCCAGCTTTCAAGTGTTTCACCATCTGGATTTGTGGTTTGGTAGCCCCATGTGGTGCTATGGGAATTGAAATCTCCGCTATATATGCAAGGAGAGGCAAAGGCAGGGATGGAATTGCCTTGCAGTTTTGTGCTTGGTGGTTTATACACATTGACTACGGTGGTGCCTTCAATTTCCGTTGCCGTCCATTCCACTTCACCGTCACTTTGTGATGAGTTGATCGGGTTCCAGGTGGCAGAGTTCTTCACTAAAGTGGCTATTCCATGTATGCTGCTGTTGGTGCAAGCAGCCAGGTTGTAACCAGAGATCTTGAGTTTGGATTGATCCAGTGAGTGGGTTTCTTGCAGGAGGCTTGCTGTTGCATTGTGCTTTTCCATAAGGTGTTCTATTATTGCACATTTTGCTTTAGTAAGGCCTTCCACATTTAGCTGCATTATTGTCACTCCGGCCCATGCAACAGATGGATTTGCATGCCCTGATAGGGGCATGTGCTCTGGGCCGGTTCTTCTCACAGCTCTCCGGGGCCGAGGGTTTATCCTTTTACCACCCCGGAGGGGGTTGCTGTCTCTGATTGTTGACATTCGCTCTACAGATTTGTAGATTACCAGGGCTCACCACATGGAGGTTGTCAACGTGACCCCCCTTGCAGCCGTTTGACAGGCCCACAAAAATATTGTCTTGTCGCATTCTACAGAATCAGCCAAAAGGACCTGTCCACACGTGCTTACAGACGTTTCTCCCGAACAATGGCCGACGTGTCCGGTGGGACCGTTGCGTGTGCGTTTTGCCGTCTTCAATTCCGCCGAAGGTTCCCCGGGAGGATGGAGAGCGTCACGGGAAAGCCGCTCCGGCGGCGACCCTTCGGCGAGGAATGGAAAAGGCCGGCACGGCGGTCCCGTCGGATACGTTTGGCCTCCTTTCCCCGAGCGAAGGCTCAGAGCCACGATGTGGACCGCCGGCCCTCGGCTCACCGGATCGGCCGCTCTGCCCCCCCCGAGCCGCCGATGCTAGCCGTTAGCTGTCCGTCCTCGCGAGCGGCCTGTCGAACGGGAATTTGTATGCGAGATTCTCGGGGAATCCTTTCGAGGTTCTACCGAAAAACCCGCGAGGAGGCCAATGCGCTTGACCGCCGTGTGGCTCGGCCCGCCAGGTGTCCGTTGTGGAGAAGGCGGACAGCAGCGGCGTCCTTCCGTGTCCCGTGTCCATCAGCACCAAAAACAAAATGAACTTCCTGTTCGCCAACCTGAAAGATCGAGACTTCCTGGTCCAGCGCATCTCCGACTTCCTGCAGAGGACGCCGGACGGCCCGCGGGGGGACGTCGCTCCTCCGGCGGTCACGGTAAGACCTCCGTCCGTCCTTTCCGGGAGTCCGGCTCGGAGCCGAGCGCGTCGTCTCGCGGCAAGGAAGGATCCGGCGCCGTTGGTTGCTCTTGGCCCGCCGCGATCCCGTTTTTGGGCCGACGGTGCGAAAGCCCGCGAGGAATTTGTCTCCCGTACTTGGAGCCCCACTTGGACGGTGCTAACCACTCAGGACGTGACCGGGACAAGTGCGGAAGGCTTTCCGGCCATCCCGCCGCCAACCGAGCGCGTCGAAATGAGCGCAGGAGCGCCAGGTGCTGCTTTGCTGGCATCTGCCGCCGACGCTCCGTTTCTTGCGGGGGCTGTCGGCGGCGGCCGCGTTTCAGATTTGCGCTTGAGCTTGTCACGGAATGAAATAGTTGAGCTTGCAACCAAATTGGACGGGAAGCGGCCCACGCAAGCACGCCGCACCGCGGCTTTCTCAAATTGCCGTGAGCGTCTCGCCGAGTGTCAATGGGTTGCCGTCCGGATGTTTTTGGCAAGCCCAAAAGACATCTGCCGTCCAGCGTGTTGCCGTGTCCGTTTGATCCGCGTGAATTTATGAAAAGACTAGATTTTTGCTTTGATGAATGAATATCGGCTTGTGAAAAGGAAAATGGATCTGATTCAATTGATTGATATGAGGGGGGGGGGGGGGGTTTGGCACCAATTGCATGATGAAGGTCTTCGCTCACACTGTCCTTTCGTCCCGCCAGCAGGCCGCGCCCGGCGTCCCCGGGGAGCGCCATTACCACTCTGACGTGCCCACGGCCACGCGGGGTCTTCTGCAGCTTTACCGTCAAGATGCCCCCGAGGACCTGGGACCCAAAGCTGTGAGTCCAACAACCCGCGCGGGTTTCCATTTGATCCAAGTGGATTCGTTTGACCCTTTCCCGTCTGGGACGGCAGAAATAAATGGCCGACTTTGGATGCGTAGTGCTTGAGGGCCACATTCGGGCCCGTCAAACTGAACTCGCGCCATTTGCTCGCGCTCACGTCACGTCATGTGTCCCCGCGGCCGTCCGCACATCAGATGAAGGAGAAGATGAAGGAGGAAGCGTGGAACATCCACTTCTCGGAGTTTGGCCGCGGAGTCTGCATGTACAGGACGTCCAGAAGCCGAGAACTGGTGCTCGGCGGCATTCCCGAGAAGCTTCGAGGAGAACTCTGGTTGCTCTTCTCAGGTAGGCCCTTAGCCAGGTCCTCCTTTTTTATCTCCCGGACGACTTTTCCTCCTCGTTCCTCCTCCTTCGCCGCCTCGCTCTCCTCCGCTTTTGCTCCCTTTTCCTTCCGTCACATCACGCCCCCGCGCGCCCAGGAGCGCAGAACCAGATGTCGACGCACGCCGGCTACTACGGCGAGCTGGCGGAGCGGGCGGCGGGCCTGAGCTCTTTGGCCGCGGAGGAGATCGAGCGGGACCTCCACCGCTCCATGCCCGAGCACCGAGCCTTCCAGAATGAGACGGGCATCGCCGCCCTGCGCCGCGTCCTCACCGCCTACGCCCACAGGAACCCGGGCATCGGCTACTGCCAGGTGGGCGGAGCCTCCGTGCAGCGGACTGACGCCTGCGCGACTGACGCCTGCGCGACTGACGCCTGCGCGACTGACGCCTGCGCTCCCGCAGGCCATGAACATCGTGACGTCGGTGCTGCTGCTCTACTGCACCGAGGAGGAGGCCTTCTGGCTGCTGGTGGCACTTTGCGAACGCATGCTGCCGGACTACTACAACACCAGGGTCGTGGGTAGGTACGCCGGAAAACCCGCCGCTCGTACCCGTGCGCCCATCAAGCGGCGTTTCCACGACCCGAGATCCCCGCCTTGGCCGATACGAACACTTGAGAATCCCCGTGGCGGTTTGATGGAACCCAATTGGAAAAAAATAAAACTAAAAAAGGATTCTCGGAGCGAGCGCGCCCACGTTCTCCCTCATCCGGGTCCTTTCATTCTGCAAACGCCTCGACTCGCCCATCCCCGTCCCCTTCTTCTCCAAACACTTGAGTCGCCCTGGCGGCTGACCCGCGTGTGTTTGCAGGCGCTCTGGTGGACCAGGGGGTGTTCGAAGACCTGACCCAGGCCTTCCTGCCCCTCTTGTACGAGCACATGCAGGACCTGGGCGTCATCTCCACCATCAGCCTGTCGTGGTTCCTCACCCTCTTCCTGTCCGTCATGCCCTTCGACAGCGCCGTGCTCCTGGTCGACTGCTTCTTCTACGAGGGCATCAAAGTCATCTTCCAGGTCGGCCCGCCGCCGCCGCCGCCCCGGGCCGCCCCGCCTTCGGGGCTCACGCTCCCCGTGCCGCCCGCAGGTGGCGCTGGCGGTGCTCCACGATAACATGGACGCCTTGTTGGCCTGCGGCGACGAGGGCGAAGCCATGACGGTCCTGGGAAGGTAGCCGTCGCCGTTGAGCGCTTTGTGTGCCGCTTGTGATACGCGGCCGCCCGTTTAGGTACCTGGACCACGTGGTGAACAAGCAGATCGCCACGCCGCCCGTGCCCCACTTGCACGCCCTCCTCACCGCCGGAGACGAGCCGCCGCCCGAGATCGACGTCTTCGACCTCATCAGGTCCTCCTACGAGGTCAGATCGTAACGATGATGATGATGATGGCGATGTAAGAATAGGCCTCCTTAAGGCATGACTTTTGGACAGTCCCAATCTTAGTTGTTTCACTGCCGGGACTTTCCCTAAGCTTGTCCAAACTCGATATAAGCAGCCCCGACTTCGCAGTCCAACATGGCAAAAGTCTGGAAACACGTTTTAGGCTGCGTCACACCCGCAAGGTCAAGCCTAAAGTAAAAGGCTCGGGGGCGGCGGGGGGAGGAGTCTTGTCTCCCAGGCAGAGACGTTAATGGTCTTGGCGTCGTCGATGTTGGCGGAGCAGACATTGGGGGGGGGGGGGGGGAGAGATTCGGCTGAAGTTGACAGGAAGCTCACAGGGTAAAAGGGAGGTCAAAATGCAAATGGCTTCTGAGCGTACATTCCCCCTTTGGGCTTTAATGAACCGACCGTCGAGGATGCGCCAACGGTTGGGTCAGATGAATTTCAGATGGCCATGGCGCGCCGCTAACGGCACAAAGAAAGACGGCCAGGCTCCGCGGAGCTGCGGCTAACCCGCCGCCGTTTGGCTGACTTGTGCGAGCAGAAGTTCGGCGGCCTTCGCTCCGACGTCATCGAGCAGATGAGGTTCAAGCAGAGGTTAAAGGTCATCCAGTCGCTGGAGGACACGACCAAACGGAGCGTGGTGAGCCGGGTCTCCGGCTAAGGGGCTATGGGGCTAACGGGCTAGCGGGCTAAAGTGTTACGCGTGCAGGTGCGAGCCATGATGACCGAGTCGGCCTTCGATATCGAGGAGCTGGAGGAGCTCTACTGCCTCTTTAAGGTGGGAGCCGTCGAGGTCGGCCGCTGGGCGTCGCGGCGGCGGGCCTTGAAGGCGGCCCGCGCTCCTTTCAGGCCCAGCACATGAGCAGCCGCTACTGGGGCTCCGGCGGCTTGGCGGCGGCGCGCCACGACCCCAGCCTGCCCTACCTGGAGCAGTACCGCATCGACGCCGCTCAGTTCTCGCAGCTTCTCTGCGCCCTGGCCGCCTGGCGCTGCGCCGGCCACGCCCCCGTCCTGGCCGCCCGACTCTTCAGGACCCTGGACGGCGACGGCGACGGCCTGGTCAACTTCAAGGAGCTGGTGACGGCACTCAGTGAGTGGACCCGGGCCGCGCGGGCCGCCTGCCGTAGCGCCTCGCTCTTTGTGCCTTTCTTTGCAGGTGGGATGTACCACGGCGACATGACCGACAAGCTCAAGCTGCTCTACAAGCTCCACCTGCCGCCCGGTAAGGCGTATCTGCGTTGCGGTGTCCCGAATGGGGGGTGACTGACTGAGTGTGCGTGTGTTGTCCTGCGCTTGAATGGGCAAAACCGCATCGATTTCATCGTTTGTTTGTGCGTCAGCTCTGTGTCCCGAAGAGGCCGAGTCCGCTCTGGAGGCCGCAAACTTCTTCACTGAAGACACGGCAAAAGGTTCGAGTGGCTTCTGCTTTCCATCTTCTTCCTGCCGCCTCTCCTCTTTCTTCTTCCTACTCCAGAAGCTGCCTTCTTGTCTCTTCGAGACGTGTTGGCACAGCAGCAAGTGGCTGCAGGTTTGCTTGGGATGATGACGATGATGACGACAATCGCCATGAATGGACAATGATGACGATGAGTTACAATTTATTTCAGGCGCTCACAAAAGAGCCCCTAGTTAACTAATATTAACAACATCCCCTGACCTTAACCCCCCCGAGTAGGGTAAGAGAAAGAAAACAAACATCTTCAAACTGGGGAATGGGCAGGCTGCTGCGGGTGGCGGCTGGGCAAGATTTGACTTGCGCTCCGTTGTCCAAGATTTGACTTGGACAACGGAGCGCTTTCATCCTCATGAGGGTTATGGGCGCTCTGGGGCCTATCCCGGCTAGCTGACTTAGGGCAGGAGGTGCGGGCGCACCCCGAACCGGTCACCAACTGGATGATGACATGGTTGACGATGACGATGATGACGACTATGACGATGGTGTGCAGGTGAAGAGGCCAACACGGAGTCCGGCGACGTTAGCGGCGGCGAGGAGAAGAAAGGTAACGGTTGCGCCGCCTCCGTTTGACTGAGCAAATGTGTGCCACGGAGGCCCTGACCTTGGACCTTTGACCGGTAGAGGACTACAGGTACTACCTGCGGATGTGGGCCAAGGAGAAGGAGCCCAGGCAGGAATCCATCAAAGATCTTCCTCGGATGAACCAGGTCAGCACGTCGCCGTCGTGGGGTACGCCGGCATTGACGCTGGCCATCCCCTTTGGTTTTTTTTTTCCCCCATCACATCATCAAACACTTGCCGACGGCGCGTAATCCCTCGTTCGACGTTGGTATTTGATGCGCACGTAGGAGCAGTTCATCGAGCTGTGTAAGACGCTATACAACATGTTCAGTGAGGAGCGCGACGAGCAGCAGCTGTACCACGCCATCGCCACCGTCGCCAGTCTGCTGCTGCGCATCGGCGAAGTCGGCAAGAAATTCAACAACGGCGACAAGACGGGTGCCGGACGGCGGGCCGCCTCACCCCTCGCGGCGGAGCTTTCACCCGACGACCGCCCGGAGGAGGCCGCCGCCGAGGAGGAGACCGGGGACGACGCATCGGCGTCGTCGTACTCCGCGATGAGCGACGACGGCGACGAGCGACCGACGAGGCGGCGGCCGGGCAGCTGCGCCGACGCCGATTGGTCCGTCACCTTTGAGCAGGTCCTGGCGTCCGTGTTGACGGAGCCGGCGCTGGTGGACTACTTTGAGAGGAAAAGGGACATCCGGGCCCGGATGGCCGCGCACCGGACACGACCGTCGGTGGAGCGGCAGAGCAGCTCCGCCTCCTCGGACCGCGAGCGAGGTGACCCTTGACCCCTGACACGTTCCCGAGCTTTCGCGTCACCGGCAGCTGCGTGGCCATAACCGTGTTTCCTCTTTCGCAAGAAGGAAATCCTAAAACGGGGAGGGAGGGTGGCGGCTGTACGTTTTGAGGCCTTTTGAACATTAATCCTAAAAATAAATAAACATATTTACGATGAAAGCATACTGCTGCTATACAAGACAGGAGGGAGAAAAATTGGCAGTGTGATTATAAATCTCACGTCATAACGCGAATCATTTCACATTTTCTTGTGCCGAGTTCAGTGTCCCTTTCCGCGATAAATGTCACATCAGCATCACATTATAGCTTGCTGAATTTCACATTTTTACACAATCAAATTTGAATGTGATCGACAACGCATTTTAATTTGGTGAATGTCGTGTTTTAATCTGCAACGTTTAACTACCGCAGTGGGAAAAACCAAACAAAGCCATTTCGGTTCTGCTCAGGAGCAAAGTTCTTCTCGTGTCTTCAAAATCAACGTTACTTGCTACTGCATATAAGCCGAAAGTCAGTATTATAATAATAAGGCCTGTTGTTTCAAAATATACAGTATATATATTTTTTTGTGAGCTGTATCACCTCTTACTGACCTTTTGTTTTCTGGTGTGGCAGCAGTATGGTTCTGTAGTTTTCTTTGTTTTTTTTGTAAAAAGAAAAAAACAGGCTGTTTTTTGTTTTCTCCCGACTGTATGATCAAGATTTTTCTTGTTTACAATTTGTGTTTTGGAGAAAAGGAACAGACTTGTAAAATATTGAAAATGCATTTTGGTTTGCAAAGAAGAAAGTCCTTTTTTTATGCGAAAGAGATGCGATCTTGTTTCCTGTTGGATGGAAATCCTCAATTGATGTTTTAATCACGAAGCGACTGAAATTTGACAACTAAATGTGGAGCACTGTATTGTGCACGTGAATATGCATCTGAACATTGATGAACCACCAGCTTTTATTCTTTTGTAAACCTTTGACTTTTTATTCATCCATCCTGTCATGATGTCTAATGAATAATCAATAAATCCGTATTCAACACCTTTTTTTAAAAAATCTCATTAGTAATCGATGCTATTCATTTCTGTGACGACATTGATCGTGTCCATGATTCCTCGCGATAATTAGGAAACCGATAAATATGTGATCCATGATGGGAGATGAAATGAAGCGCGAGGAGCCTTGACCGAGCACGGAAAGCCTCCGCGCCGACAGGTGGCGCGCTCTCGTCGATACCCGGGTGTGTGACGTCCTCTTCGAATAAGGCGCAACAAACTGGAACGGAAAAGAAACGATTGTTTGGGGTTGTTGTCGTTGCTCTTTTTCAGTGTCTGACTTTTGACATGTCCCAAACCTTTCACGTCGTCCAATGTTTCCTCTGCGACTGCTTCCAGGTGCAGCAAGTAAGAAGAACACAAACGCGTCGTACACCCGGGAAGCTAACGGCTAACGCCGCTGGCATTCAATGAGTCCACATACTACGTCACAACCGCCTTTAAAACTACCAGTGTTGTGTCCAAGGACCGGCAACCCGAGGCCAAGGCCAAGGACTTGACTCCGAGGCCAAGGCCAACGACTTGGAAAATTTTCTGAGGCAAGGCCAAGGACCAAGGACTGATTTTGAAGCTGAGGCCTAGCCGAGGACATGTATAAAACAATGCTATCATACCACTTGGCAGGTCGTCATGATTTGCAACAGCCCTCCATCATAATCCCTTGCACTCCCTAACGCTTGAATGAAGTGTTTTTATTCAAAGAGTAGAACAGTCAGGGTATGTGTTATTTATACTGAGAAAAACAAAAAAGCATATGATATACATTTATGAATTAATGTTTTAGTGCAGTAGTTTCTTAATATGAAGTAAATCAACACTCAACAGGCATGACATGGCACGGAAGACAAGTTGAGAAATGACTTTGCATAGAAGTCAATCACTGAGTGCAGAAAAAGCGGTAATCTCTGCAGTGATAATTTTACCGTTTACCGGCAGCGAGTCCCAGGGACCAAAATGACCATGTATAGTAAGGCGTTTTTAGCCCAAAAAAACGACCATGTATAGTAAGGCATTTTTAGCCCCCAGAAAACGACCATTGTATAGTAAGGCGTTTTTAGCCCAAAAAAACGACCATGTATAGTAAGGCGTTTTTAGCCGAAAAAAATACCATGTATAGTAAGGCGTTTTTAGCCCAAAAAACGACCATGTATAGTAAGCCGTTTTTAGCCCAAAAAAACCACCATGTATAGTAAGGCGTTTTTAGCCCCAAAAAACAACCATGTAGAGTAAGGCGTTTTTAGCCCAAAAAAACCACCATGTATAGTAAGGCGTTTTTAGCCCCAAAAAACGACCATGTAGAGTAAGGCGTTTTTAGCCCAAAAAAACGACCATGTATATCCATCCATCCATCCATTTTCCGAACCGCTTGATCCCTCACTAGGGTCGCGAGACGACCATGTATAGTAAGGCATTTTTAGCCCTAAAAAACGACCATGTATAGTAAGGTATTGTTGGCCGAAAAAAATGACCATGTATAGTAAGGCGTTTTTAGCCGAAAAAAAGACCATGTATTGTAAGGCGTTTTTAGCCCCAAAAAATGACCATGTAGAGTAAGGCGTTTTTAGCCCAAAAAAACGACCATGTATAGTAAGGCGTTTTTAGCCCCCAAAAACCGACCATGTAAGGTAAGGCGTTTTTAGCCGAAAAAAACGACCATGTATAGGAAGGCGTTTTTAGCCCCAAATAAACGACCATGCATAGTAAGGCGTTTTTAGCCGAAAAAAACGACCATGTATAGGAAGGCGTTTTTAGCCCCAAAAAAACGACCATGTATAGGAAGGCGTTTTTAGCTGAAAAAAAGACCATGTATAGTAATGTGTTTTTAGCCCCAAAAAAACGACCATGTATAGGAAGGCGTTTTTAGCTGAAAAAACGACCATGTATAGTAAGGCGTTTTTAGCCCCCAAAAAACGACCATGTAAGGTAAGGCGTTTTTAGCCGAAAAAAACGACCATGTATAGGAAGGCGTTTTTAGCCCCAAATAAACGACCATGTATAGTACGTTTTTAGCCGAAAAAAACAACCATGTATAATAAGGCGTTTTTAGCCCCAAAAAACAACCATGTATAGTAAGGCGTTTTTAGCCGAAAAAAACGACCATGTATAGTAAGGCGTTTTTAGCCCAAAAAAACGACCATGTATAGTAAGGCGTTTTTAGCCCCAAAAAATGACCATGTAGAGTAAGGCGTTTTTAGCCCAAAAAAACGACCATGTATAGTAAGGCGTTTTTAGCCCCCAAAAAACGACCATGTAAGGTAAGGCGTTTTTAGCCGAAAAAAACGACCATGTATAGGAAGGCGTTTTTAGCCCCAAATAAACGACCATGCATAGTAAGGCGTTTTTAGCCGAAAAAAACGACCATGTATAGGAAGGCGTTTTTAGCCCCAAAAAAACGACCATGTATAGGAAGGCGTTTTTAGCTGAAAAAAAGACCATGTATAGTAATGTGTTTTTAGCCCCAAAAAAACGACCATGTATAGGAAGGCGTTTTTAGCTGAAAAAACGACCATGTATAGTAAGGCGTTTTTAGCCCCCAAAAAACGACCATGTAAGGTAAGGCGTTTTTAGCCGAAAAAAACGACCATGTATAGGAAGGCGTTTTTAGCCCCAAATAAACGACCATGTATAGTACGTTTTTAGCCGAAAAAAACAACCATGTATAATAAGGCGTTTTTAGCCCCAAAAAACAACCATGTATAGTAAGGCGTTTTTAGCCGAAAAAAACGACCATGTATAGTAAGGCGTTTTTAGCCCAAAAAAACGACCATGTATAGTAAGGCGTTTTTAGCCCCAAAAAATGACCATGTAGAGTAAGGCGTTTTTAGCCCAAAAAAACGACCATGTATAGTAAGGCGTTTTTAGCCCCCAAAAAACGACCATGTAAGGTAAGGCGTTTTTAGCCGAAAAAAACGACCATGTATAGGAAGGCGTTTTTAGCCCCAAATAAACGACCATGCATAGTAAGGCGTTTTTAGCCGAAAAAAACGACCATGTATAGGAAGGCGTTTTTAGCCCCAAAAAAACGACCATGTATAGGAAGGCGTTTTTAGCTGAAAAAAAGACCATGTATAGTAATGTGTTTTTAGCCCCAAAAAAACGACCATGTATAGGAAGGCGTTTTTAGCTGAAAAAACGACCATGTATAGTAAGGCGTTTTTAGCCCCCAAAAAACGACCATGTAAGGTAAGGCGTTTTTAGCCGAAAAAAACGACCATGTATAGGAAGGCGTTTTTAGCCCCAAATAAACGACCATGTATAGTACGTTTTTAGCCGAAAAAAACAACCATGTATAATAAGGCGTTTTTAGCCCCAAAAAACAACCATGTATAGTAAGGCGTTTTTAGCCGAAAAAAACGACCATGTATAGTAAGGCGTTTTTAGCCCCAAATAATGACCATGTATAGTAAGGTGTTTTTAGCCCAAAAAAACGACCATGTATAGTAAGCCGTTTTTAGCCCAAAAAACGACCATGTATAGTAAGGCGTTTTTAGCCCAAAAAACGACCATGTATAGTAAGCCGTTTTTAGCCCAAAAAACGACCATGTATAGTAAGGCGTTTTTAGCCGAAAAAAACGACCATGTATAGGAAGGCGTTTTTAGCCCCAAATAAACGACCATGCATAGTAAGGCGTTTTTAGCCGAAAAAAACGACCATGTATAGGAAGGCGTTTTTAGCCCCAAAAAAACGACCATGTATAGGAAGGCGTTTTTAGCTGAAAAAAAGACCATGTATAGTAATGTGTTTTTAGCCCCAAAAAAACGACCATGTATAGGAAGGCGTTTTTAGCTGAAAAAACGACCATGTATAGTAAGGCGTTTTTAGCCCCCAAAAAACGACCATGTAAGGTAAGGCGTTTTTAGCCGAAAAAAACGACCATGTATAGGAAGGCGTTTTTAGCCCCAAATAAACGACCATGTATAGTACGTTTTTAGCCGAAAAAAACAACCATGTATAATAAGGCGTTTTTAGCCCCAAAAAACAACCATGTATAGTAAGGCGTTTTTAGCCGAAAAAAACGACCATGTATAGTAAGGCGTTTTTAGCCCAAAAAAACGACCATGTATAGTAAGGCGTTTTTAGCCCCAAAAAATGACCATGTAGAGTAAGGCGTTTTTAGCCCAAAAAAACGACCATGTATAGTAAGGCGTTTTTAGCCCCCAAAAAACGACCATGTAAGGTAAGGCGTTTTTAGCCGAAAAAAACGACCATGTATAGGAAGGCGTTTTTAGCCCCAAATAAACGACCATGCATAGTAAGGCGTTTTTAGCCGAAAAAAACGACCATGTATAGGAAGGCGTTTTTAGCCCCAAAAAAACGACCATGTATAGGAAGGCGTTTTTAGCTGAAAAAAAGACCATGTATAGTAATGTGTTTTTAGCCCCAAAAAAACGACCATGTATAGGAAGGCGTTTTTAGCTGAAAAAACGACCATGTATAGTAAGGCGTTTTTAGCCCCCAAAAAACGACCATGTAAGGTAAGGCGTTTTTAGCCGAAAAAAACGACCATGTATAGGAAGGCGTTTTTAGCCCCAAATAAACGACCATGTATAGTACGTTTTTAGCCGAAAAAAACAACCATGTATAATAAGGCGTTTTTAGCCCCAAAAAACAACCATGTATAGTAAGGCGTTTTTAGCCGAAAAAAACGACCATGTATAGTAAGGCGTTTTTAGCCCCAAATAATGACCATGTATAGTAAGGTGTTTTTAGCCCAAAAAAACGACCATGTATAGTAAGCCGTTTTTAGCCCAAAAAACGACCATGTATAGTAAGGCGTTTTTAGCCCAAAAAACGACCATGTATAGTAAGCCGTTTTTAGCCCAAAAAACGACCATGTATAGTAAGGCGTTTTTAGCCCAAAAAACGACCATGTATAGTAATGCGTTTTTAGCCCCCAAAAAACGACCATGTATAGTAAGGCGTTTTTAGCCCCAAAAAATGACCATGTATAGTAAGGCATTTTTGGCCAAAACAAAAAGGCCATGTATAAGCGTTTTTAGCCCAAAAAAAAACGACCATGTATAGTCAGGCATTTTTAGCCTTACGACTAGTAAGGCGTTTTTAGCCGAAAAAAACGACCATGTATAGTAAGGCGTTTTTAGCCCCAAAAAACGACCATGTATAGTAAGGCGTTTTTAGACGAAAAAAATGACCATGTATAGTAAGGCGTTTTTAGACGAAAAAGACGACGAAAAAAACGACCATGTATCGTAAGGCGTTTTTAGCCGAAAAAAAGGCGTTTTAACAAAAAAAAAAAAAAAACGACCATGTATAGTAAGGCGTTTTTAGCCGAAAAAAACCACCATGTATAGTAAGGCGTTTTTAGCCCCAAAAAACGACCATGTATAGTAAGGCGTTTTTAGCCGAAAAAAACGACCATGTATAGTAAGGTGTTTTAAGCCAAAAAAAAAAAGGCCATGTATAGTAAGGCGTTTTTGGCCGAAAAAAAAACGACCATGTATATATAGTAAGGCGTTTTAAGCCGAAAAAAACGACCATGTATAGTAAGGCGTTTTTAGCCCAAAAAAACGACCATGTATAGTCAGGCGTGTTTAGCCGAAAAAAACGACCATGTATAGTAAGGCGTTTTTAGCCGAAAAAACGACCATGTATAGTAAGGCGTTTTTAGCCCAAAAAAACCACCATGTATAGTAAGGCGTTTTTAGCCCAAAAAAACGACCATGTATAGTAAGGCGTTTTTAGCCCAAAAAAAACGACCATGTATAGTAAGGCGTTTTTAGCCCAAAAAAATGACGATGTATAGTAAGGCGTTTTTAGCCCCAAAAAATGACCATGTATAGTAAGGCATTTTTGGCCAAAACAAAAAGGCCATGTATAAGCGTTTTTAGCCCAAAAAAAACGACCATGTATAGTAAGGCGTTTTTAGCCGAAAAAAAACACCATGTACAGTAAGGCGTTTTTAGTCGAAAAAAAATGACCATGTATAGTAAGGCGTTTTTAGCCGAAAAAAACGACCATGTATAGTAAGGCGTTTTTAGCCCAAAAAACGACCATGTATCGTAAGGCGTTTTTAGCCCAAAAAAACGACCATGTATAGTAAGGCGTTTTTAGCCCCCAAAAATGACCATGTATAGTAAGGCATTTTTGGCCAAAAAAAAACCTACCATGTATAAGGCGTTTTAGCCCAAAAAAACGACCATGTATATATAGTAAGGCGTTTTAAGCCGAAAAAAACGACCATGTATAGTAAGGCGTTTTTAGCCCAAAAAAACGACCATGTATAGTCAGGCGTGTTTAGCCGAAAAAAACGACCATGTATAGTAAGGCGTTTTTAGCCCAAAAAAACGACGATGTATAGTAAGGCGTTTTTAGCCCCAAAAAACGACCATGTATAGTAAGGCGTTTTTAGCCCAAAAAACGACCATGTATAGTAAGCCGTTTTTAGCCCAAAAAACGACCATGTATAGTAAGGCGTTTTTAGCCCAAAAAACGACCATGTATAGTAATGCGTTTTTAGCCCCCAAAAAACGACCATGTATAGTAAGGCGTTTTTAGCCCCAAAAAATGACCATGTATAGTAAGGCATTTTTGGCCAAAACAAAAAGGCCATGTATAAGCGTTTTTAGCCCAAAAAAAAACGACCATGTATAGTCAGGCATTTTTAGCCTTACGACTAGTAAGGCGTTTTTAGCCGAAAAAAACGACCATGTATAGTAAGGCGTTTTTAGCCCCAAAAAACGACCATGTATAGTAAGGCGTTTTTAGACGAAAAAAATGACCATGTATAGTAAGGCGTTTTTAGACGAAAAAGACGACGAAAAAAACGACCATGTATCGTAAGGCGTTTTTAGCCGAAAAAAAGGCGTTTTAACAAAAAAAAAAAAAAAACGACCATGTATAGTAAGGCGTTTTTAGCCGAAAAAAACCACCATGTATAGTAAGGCGTTTTTAGCCCCAAAAAACGACCATGTATAGTAAGGCGTTTTTAGCCGAAAAAAACGACCATGTATAGTAAGGTGTTTTAAGCCAAAAAAAAAAAGGCCATGTATAGTAAGGCGTTTTTGGCCGAAAAAAAAACGACCATGTATATATAGTAAGGCGTTTTAAGCCGAAAAAAACGACCATGTATAGTAAGGCGTTTTTAGCCCAAAAAAACGACCATGTATAGTCAGGCGTGTTTAGCCGAAAAAAACGACCATGTATAGTAAGGCGTTTTTAGCCGAAAAAACGACCATGTATAGTAAGGCGTTTTTAGCCCAAAAAAACCACCATGTATAGTAAGGCGTTTTTAGCCCAAAAAAACGACCATGTATAGTAAGGCGTTTTTAGCCCAAAAAAAACGACCATGTATAGTAAGGCGTTTTTAGCCCAAAAAAATGACGATGTATAGTAAGGCGTTTTTAGCCCCAAAAAATGACCATGTATAGTAAGGCATTTTTGGCCAAAACAAAAAGGCCATGTATAAGCGTTTTTAGCCCAAAAGAAACGACCATGTATAGTAAGGCGTTTTTAGCCGAAAAAAAACACCATGTATAGTAAGGCGTTTTTAGTCGAAAAAAAATGACCATGTATAGTAAGGCGTTTTTAGCCGAAAAAAACGACCATGTATAGTAAGGCGTTTTTAGCCCAAAAAACGACCATGTATCGTAAGGCGTTTTTAGCCCAAAAAAACGACCATGTATAGTAAGGCGTTTTTAGCCCCCAAAAATGACCATGTATAGTAAGGCATTTTTGGCCAAAAAAAAACCTACCATGTATAAGGCGTTTTAGCCCAAAAAAACGACCATGTATATATAGTAAGGCGTTTTAAGCCGAAAAAAACGACCATGTATAGTAAGGCGTTTTTAGCCCAAAAAAACGACCATGTATAGTCAGGCGTGTTTAGCCGAAAAAAACGACCATGTATAGTAAGGCGTTTTTAGCCCAAAAAAACGACGATGTATAGTAAGGCGTTTTTAGCCCCAAAAAATGACCATGTATAGTAAGGCATTTTTGGCCAAAACAAAAAGGCCATGTATAAGCGTTTTTAACCCAAAAAAAACGACCATGTATAGTCAGGCATTTTTAGCCGAAAAAAACGACCATGTATAGTAAGGCGTTTTTAGCCCCAAAAAATGACCATGTATAGTAAGGCAATTTTGGCCAAAAAAATGACCATGTATAGTAAGGCATTTTTGACCAAAACAAATGACCATATACATGGTCGTTTTTTTTTCGGCCAAAAACGCCGTGCTTTACATGGTCGTTTTTTTGGGCTAAAAACGAGTGCCGTCTTTGGGATGCAACGGCTTCGCCGGCCCTGTCGTGTGGCCCCGTCCCCTGCTCCCCCCTTGCTCCATGTTTGACAGCGGGGAAGATTTTGACGCAAGCCTCTGAGGAAAACGTCGGCCTCCACCTGCATAAAATTGCGCGGTTATTTCATGCAAAGTTTGCAACCTTCATGTTGTCTAGTTCAAAGAAAACCAAAAACATTCAAGCTGAGCAAAGCGTTTTTATTGAGTATCAAGCAAATATTGTGATGACAGAGTATACCGACTGGACTATTAGCGATGACTGCTTTTCATCCGACGCCGTCGCATGCGCCGTGACGCGTACAAGTGTGCTATGAGGCGAAGCGCTGGCATCAGTGCGGGTGGGGGCGGGGCTTCTTGGCATACTGGATGGCGTCCAGGGCGGCGCCGATGTCAAAATCTTTGGCCTGCAAGAGGCGGGTCAGCCAGCCGCCCTCGTCGGTGAAGCCCATGGACAACATGTGACTCAGAGACTCGATCAGGCGGGGGTCCGCCTCTGGGGGAAGGAGGAGGCCCACGTTAGCTAAGCAGGCCTAAATTTAGCGGGGGCAGGAAGCGAGACGTTACCCGGAGGAAGGTGAGGGTACAGAGCTGCCGCCTTCAAGCCCGAAGGAGCCTTCTGGAACTCGTCAGGAGCGTCGCGGTTCAAGTCCCCCTTGAGGTTCTGGTCTCCCTTGAGGTTCTGGTCCCCATCCAGATCCGGCTTGTCCTCCTGCAGCAATGATTGCAGTTCGCCGCTGGACGGGTCCACCTCCTTGCAGGTGACGTGAGTCCACTCTTCATCCAAGTCTGTTGCGGCAGCGGCTGAAGCCTGACGTCGGCAAAAGAGCGCAACGGCATCGTCGTCTGACGAATTATAAATGATAAACCAGATCCAAATCCCAACATCGCGATTGGGGAGTTGGGAATGATGAACGACCCAAAGCCACATGCAACGCTGCTGAGCCGCAAATAAGCCAAGGGGAGATTTTCGGTGGGCTTTTCAGCAACCGTCTGGGTCAATGAGAGACTCACGCATGCCACGAGTCCCTGGCGGCCGCCAGATGGCAAGAACAACGCGCCTCGTGCAAGGCGTTCGGTCACGAGCTTGCACACAAACAGCAAAAATGACAACAGGATATAATTGCTGTGACCCTAACCCTTAAAAAGGAAAAATTCAAATGCTCCCCAAAGTGAAATTGTTCATCATTCCTGAGCGCCGAACATGATATAACAAGATATAAATGTTATAATTGCGGCAAAAAGGTGAGTCTGACCTTTCTGGGCTGAGCGTCGCCCTCAGCTCCGCACACCTCCGCCTCTCCTTCATCCTGACTGGTCACCTTGGTCCTCTGGCCCTGGTGCTCCACGTCAATGTCAACGTCGATGCCTGCGCGCGACAACGACGACGACAAAAAAAAAAAAAAAACGCATGACTTTCCGTCCCGACGGCCGCGCGGCAACATGCCACTCACCTAGCGGGCTCAGCATGGCCGCCACGCCCTCACCAACGTTCTTCAGAAAGCTGAGGCCTGCTTTGAGGTCAAAGGTCACAGATGAGCCCACGTGGCACGCACTCAGGATGAACACATGAACAACCAAGGCACTGACCAGCGGGGGCGCCGCCTCTGGCACACTTCTGGCTCCTGCTGCAGTGCCGCATCTTCTTCATCAGCTTTCCCCGCGGGAACAGCGCCTGATAAAACAGCGTGTAGAGCGTATGAGCTCGTGCGCACACAAAAAGCGTGACGCGAGAAGTCTAGTGTGCGATGCCGACCTGCAGCGGGTGCCAGATTGGCAGCAGGGGGTGCTCAGTGTGCTTCCCTTGGACCTGGCAAGCCGAGCAAAGGTCGTAGTCGGGACACACGCTGCACTTGAAGCGCACGCCCGCTACCGGGCCTTCGCAACCGTCGCACGTCACGTTGGGGTGCACGCCGCCCAGGTGGGGTGGGGTAGGGGCCGCCGCCGTCACAAACGCGTTGGGGGGAAAGGCCTGAATCGGGAAGTCACGACGGTGCTCTCTCTTCTCTGGAAACACAAACATGCGCGACATTTGCACTAGTGATGGCGAAATGAAGTCCAAAAAAGCAGTGAAGCCCTGCAGGGAAATACTTCACACACTCGGGGCTTCAAGATGAATCGACTACGCCATCATGTGGACAGGAAAATGTATAACATGCTTGGTGCATGCAATAAAATGGTGGGGTGTAAATCATGCTCTGAACACATATGTATTTGAGGAGTGTTTTTACATGAATTGTTCTCTTTTACTTTATCTGTGTCAACAAGTGAAAATGTGAAATGAGGCCAAATAAAGTGCTTATTCGTTTTTAATTAAAAACAATATTTTATCTAAAGTTTTTGGACTCAGGCGTTTTTTGTTTTGCAGAGAATTTCCCCTGCTTTTGAACAAACTCTTTCACGTAATACTGATGAAGCAGGGGTGCATAGATTTGTGATAGCAAGTTGGTATGAAGGGGAATCTTTGCCGCTTTTATTTCGAACCCTCGAACCTATTGTATCATTTCCTGAATCAGTCACGTGGTACACCCCCTTCGTGGGGCTTCAAACGTCACCCTTCGTGGGGCTTCAAACGTCACCATGACGTCATCAACACGCGCTTCGACTTCCCATTCATGAACCACTCAACTAGATGGATGACTCGGCACACGCTTCAGGGATTCGACCCGTGGAGCACATCACTAATTTTCACACATTCAGCAGGGAAACGTTTATCGAAATAGCTTTTCATATTTCAATGCACGGAGCAAAGCTTTACTCTTAAACATCCGAATGGAAAATATGTACAGGTACTTAAGATTTCTTTTTTTTTTCTCATGTAAATGATCTAACAAGAAAAATATATACTCAAAGGAATTGAACTACAAAATTAAAAAAAACATTACCAAATACATATACACATTTGTAAAATGTAAACTAAAACATCAATATTTTTAAGAATGTACGAAAAGATTCATATATAGAGATTTTACGTTAAAAAAACAGACATACATTTGATATATCTATGAAGAGATTGATGGCTGAAGTCCATGTTTTTACTTATTTGTATTCGAGTAAACAATTTACATTCCGACTCACACTGTGGTTGGCTTTTTATCAACGGTCCGTGTGAAATGCGGTTGGCGGTTTGGGACTTTCGGATGGTGACGGTGACGACGACATTTTGATTTTTGTCTGTTTACCTTTGATGAAAACCCGGAAGACGTCATCCTTCATGCAGGCCACGCCCATGGCGAGCTCGTCATCCGACGAGAAGGCCACCAGGTCCCCTTCGCAGTCTGATCGAAAGCCAAAACAGAACAGAGGTCAACGATCAAACTTTGCTGAGCGAGGCCCGAAGGAAAAAACAAAAACGACATAAACAAATCAGCCGTGTGCTGTCCGACCTTTGTAGTACATGTTGAAGGTGGTCTTCTTGAGTCCGGAGAATATCTGACAGGTTTTGTCGCACAGATGTTCGAAGCTTCCGACCGCGTCTTGCTCCACCAGGAAGCGGCGAATCTCCCGAACCGACTCCTCTTTGCCCAGCAGGTAAGCCTTCACCGTCACCGACATTTTGGCCGCTGCTTCTGTTCTTTTTTTCTTCGTCTTCTGCTGCTGCTGCTCTGCTTGCGCTTCTTCCGTTCGTCGTCGTAGAATCGACTCGGGCACTTTGTGACGCAGCTTTTAAATCCTGTTGCTCGACTTGTCTCGGCCACTTCCGGGTAGAGCGTCACCAACCCCGACGCAATATTTACATGACGGCCGATAGGTTCAGCGCTCAAGCCCCGCCCACGCGGACCAATGAGATAGCCGGAGGATGACGAAGCCTTTTTTTTCCAATCCGGGGATTCCCCGCGCCTCATGTGACACGATCGCCCAAAAATTCGCTCGTCATGCTAACGCCAACAACAAACAACAATTGCTATTTCTTTTTCATTTTAGTCCGACGCACATTTCACGTTCGATAACCACACGCTGTCATGTGCCTTTTTTACTGACTCATCGCATTCATTGTTTAAAAGTTGTTTTTTTCAATCAAATCACTGAGTCTTTTGGGGCTGCAACTAACAATTGTTTTCATCGAAATTTTAATTTCCATCGCTATAATGTATTGGAGCACAGAACATGATAAAAAAAAAAAGAAACGATCATGATTTAGCTGCTGGTTTGGTCCAGAAAAGGGGGCAAAAATATTGATCTTTACTTCTCGAAGTCGATGTTCGCCAATTTTATTTGGATTTGACACAAAAGATAATGGGTCTGTTTTCAAAGTTGAAATTTTCAACTGAACAATTTGAAATGTAACCAAGGTCCCAACACAATGATTCAAATCATTATCAATGATTTCAAATGATCAATTGTCTTAATCATGAATCCCGATTGAAATCCCAACGCATTTTGACATCGCAACGCATATTTGACGCATTAAATGTACTTTTTCTTCTGAACATTTGCTTCCAATTTCTTTTATGTTTACCAAATCTCCTTTTCAAGTGGAACCGTTTCTTCCAAGCAATCGAAGGGAGATTTTGAAGTAGAAAAATAGAAAAAGCTTGAAAATGAAACGACGACAGCCAAGTTTATGAAATAGAACAATTTTATGTAGACAAGTGAACATTGCATCAGTTTGAAGTGGGAATGATGCACAGGGTGGTGGCAACGTTTTATTTAAAAAAAACAACAAACCCTATGATTTATTTTTACCCAAAACATTTTGTCACCCTTTTGCTCTGAAGTCATATTCAAGTGGCTCTTAATACATGTCTTCAATATGACCTTTCTCCAGCTTAGTCACGCTTGACTCAGAGAATGTTTTTGTCACGTGGTGACGAGTGAAGAGAAAGGCCCCGCCTTTGAGCTTTCCGGAACATTCCGCCCGCTCGAGTTTCCCGTCGGTCCGGTCCTTCTGGTCGGGTGACCGCTCGCTCCCGGTTGAAGGGTGCACGTGGCGCTATCTTGACGTGCGCAACACAAACATATACATAAGACCGGTCCAAACAAAACCCAACAAAGTGCAAGACGTCGGCGCTCAGATGTAGAGGGGGTGGTACTGGCGAGGCGTGAGGCGTTTGCGGCACGTCGGGCACGTGAGCGAGCGGCGCAGGGCGTCACGCAGGCACTGGCTGCAGAAGACGTGACCGCACTTGGTGGACACCACCAGACGCCCGCTCTCCACCATCTGCGCCGCAACAACAACAACAACGTGAGCCTGTTGCATCACACGGCACGCGTGCGCGGCCTCGCGGGTGGCCACTCTCACCTCCGAGTACGTGTCCATGCACACTGGGCAGCTGACGGTTCCCGGTGTCATCCTGAACACACACACACACACCCTTACTTAGTCCACCTGCTGCCAGGGAGCAGTCTCCAACCTGGACTTTGGCATCCGTTTTCCAGGCACGTGGGAGGGCTGCATTTCACGGGCAGTCTTGAAATGGCGCTGAAGCCCCACCTAGTGGTCATGAGCTGCATTTGACTGCTTTGCTCTCTGGGGGCATGCGTGTGAGAGAGCCGCAATCCTCCTCTGGGCTATGGCTGCAAATCGCAGAGGGGTTAGTCCCCGCAGGAATCGGGACAAGGGGGCAGATGATGACATTTGGAGTTTTCAACCCCTGCAACAACATGGCACGCTCTGGCATAGTCTACACTTATTTTCAAACCAGAAGGTCCCAGGGAGTTTTGGGTTTGTGGATAATCTCTGAGTACATTCATTTGTGTTTTCACTGCCCTCTGAGTACATTCATTTGCGTTTTCACTGGTCGTTTCACTGGGAACACGACGACGGGCGCGCTTTGTCACCTGCTGGAGCGCCGCGTCTGAGGCGAGGACGAGACGTCGGCGCCGGGCACGGGAGGCGGGGCCTCATCGTCATCGCTGCTGACGACGTAACTTTCTCCGGAGGCGTTTCCCCTGCTCTGAGAACCTGATGGGCGGACACGGGCGGCATCACGGCAAGTCCTTGCATGCGCCAAACGTCCGACCGGAGGGATGAGTTGTACCTTCATCCACCAGCTGGGGCAGCGCAGCGGTCGGCCACGTGACGGCGGCAACGGGAAGAAGAGGAGGAGGAGGAGGAGTTAGTTGGAGCGCGCCACAATGCATTGAGACTGCCGGCGCGGTGCGAGATCAAAGGGCTGGCTGGTAACGCCTTCGCATAACGTTTACGTCAAGATGACGTTCTCGTCTTGGGCGTGTATGCAATGAAATCGAGGTTAAGATGATTTGCAAATGGTTGAATTCTGGTTCACGTAACATCCCAACTTCAGTGGACTTGGCTTTGAACGAACGCTGCGTTCCGAGAGGCACAGCTGTCATTCCCGCCCAACTCATCCAAATCGATCATTGCCCAGCCCTGGGTGGAGGGGGCTTCCCTACCAGCACATGCACACTCTACGTGCGTGCGTGCGTGTGTTGTTATTCACCAGGACAGAGTCGCCGCTGGTGAGGTCGACAACATGCGACGCTTCCGCCGCCTCGGATGTCAGATCCACCACCTCCTCAACGCCTGAACGGCAACAAGAGCGTGTTATCCATCACAAGTAAGCGAGCCTCTCCAATGGGGTGGCTTCGGATTGGTGACGTGACTCACTGTCCTCCAGGTTGTCCATCACGTCGATGGTCTCGCCGGCGGCGGGCGCCGGGACCCCCGGGGGGCCGGCTCTTCCGCTGGCCACCCTGCTAGCGTTCGCCCTTGCGTTAGCGCGGGCCGCTCTGCCAGCGTGAGCGCGGCCGCGGGCTTTGGGGCAGCCGGACGCCAGCGGGCTCCCCGCGCTCCTTCTCTTCCTCTGCGCCTAAAAACACACCGACCGAGTAGCTTCCCATATACACGCTTGAAAATGAGAAGCACGTCGATTCCGAGGATACGTTTGATGCGTTTTGCTCACACGTTAAAACGTACGCCCGCGAGGTGGGTTTCGTCAAAAGGCCGCGAGGATGTCGTGAACTCGGCATGGGACGATTACCGCTTTGGCGGTATCACGTCATTTTGAAAGTCACTTTTTTTTGGTTTCGTGTGAAGACGTTTTCAAGAACCACAATAACAAGCAAGACCCTCACCAACAAGTACAACAGGAGGACGCGGCGCAGCGTCGCGGCGTTTCGTATCCAGACCTCAATTTTCCGAAGCGCTTGTCCTCACAATTAGCTTTTGTTTGTACCGCCGCTGCCAGACCCGCGGACGAGCCGCGCTGGTCAGCTAACTCGTCCTGGATGTTGGAAGTGGGGTGAAAGGTCGCTCCAAGTGGCGAATATGCACTGTGATCCAATGCCGATTAAGTCCACGCAATCGAGAGCCCTGGGCAACAAACGCAGCGAACAAGGAAAAACTGCCATCCCGGGGGCGCCTGGGCTTTGGCTCTCATTCAACCGAATGGGAGCCAGCGTGCGGGCTGTCCGCTCGTGAAAACGTTGGCGCCAACTACCGAGATTTCTGATGAATATCGTTTTTAGACTCAAGGAGACTTGAAAGGTGTCCGACCCATCGTCTATTTCAGCGGGCACATCATGAACTTCAGACACGCCACTCCAACCTGCCACCTTCAGAAGTTCTCCGATGACTCTGCGATTGTTGGCCTCATTACAGAGGGGGACGATCGGGAGTACAGGGGAATGACGAAGGACTTTGTGGACTGGTGCCAGCAGAATCTCCTCCAGATCAACCCTAGGAAAACTAAGGAGTTGGTTGTGGATTTCTGCAGGAAACAGTCCTCACCGGCACCGATGAACATCCAGGGTATGGACATAGAGAGGGTGACCTCCTACAAGTACCTAGGTGTTCTTCTGAACAACAAACTGGACCGGTCTACAAACACGGACAACCTGCTAAGGAAAGGACAGAGCCGACTCTTCCTACTCAGGAAACAGGTCTTTTGGGGTTCAGGGGTCGCTCCTTAAGACTTTCTATAACTCGGTGGTGGCCTCGGCCATCCATTATGGCATTGTCTGCTGGTCACGCAGCATCTCAGCCCGGGACAGAAAGAGACTGGAGCGACTGGTCAGGAAGGCCAGTTCTGTCCTGGGTTGCTCCCTTGACACTCTGGAGGAGGTGGGCAACAGAAGGATGCTAACTAAGCTAAAAGCTATGATGGACAGTCCCTCCCACCCTCTCCAGCCCGCCCTGACAGCACTAGGTAGCTCCTTCAGCCAGAGACTGTTACACCCGCGCTGCAAGAAGGAGAGATACCGACGCTCGTTCCTACCAACTGCTGTCAGGCTGCTGAATAAAAAATAGCAACAATAATATTTAATAATTGAATGATGTGGAAAACAACTGTAAATAGCACTGCGATTTATCCATTTTGTATTTATATTGCACTTAATTGGACGGTGTTTGTTTGTTTTTTCTTCTTCTTTCTGCCTACATTCTTGCTGCTGGAGGCTGTAAATTTCCCCAGTGTGGGACTAATAAAGGATATCTTATCTTATCTTATGAAAGTCAGCCCCGCTTCATTCGGCCGGTATGGGAAAACGAAAGCCGCGCGGCCAGACAACGCAACGCGGTTTACTTGAGAAGTCACGCGCAGCGGCGCCATCTGACCTCCGACTCTTGAAGAGCCGGTCGTCAGGCAAACTTTAGAGCAGGGGTGACCAATGTCGGTCCCCAAGGGCCGCCGTCCTGCCGGTTTTGCAGCTCTCCCGGGAGCAACGCACTTGATTCAAATCACCAAGGTGCTTCAAACGCTGCTTCGGAGCCGATTATCCGAATCGGGTGTGCTGCAGGCGGGAGAGATGGAAAGCGGGCAGGACACGCCTGCTTTAGAGAGTGCACGTGAGGCGGCTTTCAAGACCGACCGATGCAAGTAACGTCATTGCGAAATCACCATCGCCCGAGAAGGATCCGTTCGATAGTTCTCGTGCATCCCCAACGGGTTTAGCGGGCTCGGGCCTGGGGTTTGCTCGAGGTGGCACCCCTGCTTTTGAACGATCGATTGCACGCGTGTCAACTTACAGTATTACTCATAGCAGGAGGAGAACGCTGAAGACACACAAGACACATTCAGTTATTATCTTGTATAAAACAAAAATCAAGATATATTAATCGGGCACTTTAAATCAACCACTGCTGCAAAATGGTGTACATTGGGAACCCCCCCCCCCCAAAAAAAAGTCTCGCAAAGACCGTTGAAATGTAATGAAAAGGAGTAAACACCAAGCAAGCTCAACGATAAAAGAGAAAAAGTTGCAGTGGCGCGCCGCTTCTCGCAGCGCTCGGGCGCAGTGACCAGTGAGCGTCACTCACCGCCCGCGTCGGTGCTCCGCTTCGCTTCGTCGTTTCCGCCCGTCGTCGAAGGTTGCTTGGCGGGCGAACGCTTTCAGTGGGAACGTCGAAAGCGGACATCAGTCAGAGACGTCCTGCCACGGTCGTGACAATACCGAGACGTTCGCGAGCTCTCCCGCCCGCTTTCCGTCCTGAGACTAACGCTAAGGCTCGTCCCATCCGGCTCACGCTCCTTCTCTATTGGTCCGCAGAGCGCGACAGCGCCGCCCTGCCGGGCTGGAGGAAGGCGCCCAAAGGCAATGGGCGGAAACGGGTGAAAGGAGGGGCCCCCTGTGCCGCCACCGAAGGACGTACTTGAAAGCTTTTTAAATTTTTTTTTTTAAAGGACACTCAGTTGAGTTCGGTTTTGGAAGCATGCGTTCTGTTCGTTTGTGTAACAAAGATCACTAACGTCCCTATGATAAGTATTCAATTATATGAGTGGCGGCTTACAGTCACAAACGTGAATTTCAATCAACCTCTGTCAAAAGAAGTCGGCTGAAAATTGTTGAAGTGCATGAATATCATTTGTATTTCTAAAATGTCATGCCTCTGGCAATTTTATTTGGAACGTGCTTGCAAATACGTTTTTTTTTTTTGGGGGGGGTAGTCTGCAATGTTTATTCCACATTGGTGGCCCCAACAGGCAACCTGTCGTACTGTACGACCCCCACTCCCCCATTTTTTTTTTTTTTTTAACGAGGATGGGCCATGGAGGCAAAGGGCACGCCTCTACACCAGCCTTGACGTTGTGGACCAGGTCAAGTGACCCTCAGGCGACCCCTCGATCAATCTGCAGCCAGTTTGTTGTTGCGCGGCTGGCTTGCCTCCCTCCGTGCCGCAACGTTGTTTCGAAGTTTCAAGACGCAAGTCAAAAGAAGTTTTTGTTTTGGTTGCTTGAGGTATTTCTCCCCCGCCCCTTCTATTTCTGCATTTTTGGACCGAGTCAAACCAATGCAAGCACTATTCACCCCAACTTCGAATTTAATAGCGAAGGATTGAGATTTTTCCAGCAAAAGGTGGAGGGCCCAGGCGCATGGGAATCAGCAAGGCAAAAAAACAAACAAAAAAAACTTCAATCACCAGAAATACTTTTTTTGTTTCAAAAGCAAAAGGGAGAATAGGATGAGGATGATTGATTTCGATACACATGGTCATCCAAACGACGTCAAACTCATTCGTGATGCGGCGGTTGCCGCGCAAGAGGATTTGCTTGCCTGCAAATGAGGTTTTACAAAGACCACGGATGTCTGAGAAGGTTCTGTTTGCAAACAAGCCATGGAGATCGAAAACACAAAAACAAATTTTCAGTTGGAGGACACAACTCATGTTTATTCTATCGTCTTAAGGTCCATAAAGTACTTTGATCTCTGACCTCACGAGTAACGACTAATGCAGAGGTGCAATAGTAGTCATGTTTTTTTTCCCCACGAGTGCCACTTTTGGCCTACTAGTCGACAAATGCAGCAGTGACACATCTAGTAGGCATGTGATGTGCACTCCTGACTCCTTCCTGGTAGCAACCAAAACGCCCGCTTGTAGTTTTGCCTCATGCGAAAAATGCACATGTGCTACAAGTTAGGACAACGAGTTAGGAGGGACACCACGCACGGCAAAGAAAGACTCCCAGACTTTGTCAGAAGAAATGCTAGCTAGCATGAGGCTAACGCTTGTAACATGATTTGTTTGTTTTTTTTCCCCTCCACAGTCAATCCAGAAAATTGCAGCTAACGGGTCGCGCGAGCACAAGGCGGCAGCGGCGGCACTCGGCCGTCGGCGGGAAACTTCCAGCGGGGTCCTGCCGAGTTTGCTTTCAGACCCCACCTTCATGGATGCCGGCAGCCGATGGTCCCGCTGTGCCGGGGCGCACCTAAACGCACACACGCGTTGGTGTCGCGCCGGGGAGAAGCAAAGGAAACGGCGGCGAGGAAGCGGCTGACCTTCTATGGCGAGGAGAAGCCGGCGGCGGCGTCCACCCGGTTGATGTTGAGGTGGTTGTGGAGGATGTGGAAGATCTCCTGGATGTTGGGCACGTAACCCGACTCCAGCTTGGACCAGATGGGAACGTCTGCGCTGGTCACAAACGGCAATGGCGCCACAGTCAGCGGGACATTCAACGTCATGCGTGCGGCCCCACTTCGCTCGGAGTACATCTGACGTTCGCGGCAAGTCCCCCCCACGGTGGTGCAACGTTTGGACACTGCACCAGTGGACTATGCTTCAATGTCATGTCTTGTTAACCATTACGTTGTTTTGATAAACACCACTTGGATATGACACAAGTGTGTTGTGAAAGGGAGAAAAAAAACGGTTGCGTTCCAGAGTCCCTTATGTGACATTGGGGAGCAATGACTCTTCCGACGGCCCAATTGATTATTCGCGTCATCAAATCGAGATTGCTTTGACACGATCTGACAATAGCAAAAGAAACTGTGTGAGGTGGAATATTATTATTGTTCTTATTATCCACTTGGGGGCGCCGTTCTGATAGTCTCCATCTGACTTCAATTGAAGGCTCGGAAAAGGAAGGGCGGCCCGGCCCGGCGATCGCCAGCCGACAAACGCGCGTCCGGCCGGCCGCTAACCGTCAGCCAGTCCGAGTGCTAACGAGCGGCTGCCGTCAAACGCCGTCATTCACTTGGCTCGCCTCCATCGAGCGACCCGGGAGGCTCGGTTTCCCGGTTGAACGCGGAGCGATCGGAGGCAGCGGTCCACGTGGCGCGACGGAGCAATCGGACCCACCGTTGAGCGTGACCTCAAAGGCTCCGGTGGACAGGAAGTGCGTCTCCATCATGTTGCACAGGAAGAAGGCCATCAGACACGAGAAGATCTGACGGAAGGAGGAGGGGCTTGAAGACGTCACTCGCCGGGATGCGACGGTGGTGGCGAGCGCTCACCTTGTTGTCCTGGGTCCACGTCCAAAGCCTGGGCGTGTCCACACCGAGCATGGCGAACACGTTCTGAGCGCTGACGATCAACAACATGGACGCCAGCTTCAGGTACGACACCGCGCTGCCCAAAAACCTGGACGAGAGCCGCAAAGGCAGGTCAGGCGAGCGGCGCGGGCGGGCCCGCGCGGCGCCAGTGTGCATACTTGTTGATGGGGCCGGGGGGGTAGTTTTGCCCCTCGATGCGCATGTCGGGATACAGCTGCCCGATGGCCCTGGAGTACTCCTGGAACACTTTGCTGTAGCCTCAGGAAATACTACAAGCAAAGCGACAAACGGAACCAAGTTCACCTTGCTCGGAGGACTTGCTCACGCCGATCGCAATAAACGCCGGAGCGGCGGCTGGCAGCGATTGGCGCCCCACGACGTGCGCAACACAAACCCCCGAAGATGACCCGACCCCAAATTGCGCCGAATGACATCGCACAAGAACACAAAACACCGCCACAGAATCGGACTTCATTTTGGGAGCGATTTCTGTTCCTTTTCGGGAATAAGTCGTTGAGCGTACACGCACAGGCAGCCCCAACTATTTGACGCACGCATGGTCAATCCTCGTGATTTCTTTCCAAGTGAAAGGCCAGTAGCACATTTCACTCGGCGCTCCTCAGTTCACCACGAACGTGTACCCAAGTTGGGACATCTTAACGTCCAGGGGCGTCCGACTGTCGTTGACAGCTCCCTTGGAGATGGACGTGTGGACAATGAAGGCTGTTGAACATTGATTGACTCGTCAAGTCTTTCTAAACTCTGAAGAAAACCTTGAGAAGCAGTTCCACTGAGTACTTGACGGATTTTCCCCATCACGGGTGCTTTATGGAACGTCAGCCCCGCGATAAACGAGGGTTCGCCGTATTTATGTTGATCGTATGAGTTTCTGAGCATGTCGCGGCAGCCGCCTGCATTTTCACTTGCCGTCGGGTGGCTGCAGTTTCTGATCCCACGCCATCGTTCGTGCTTTTAAACGACTTATTTGTGTAAGTGCTCAACATACGCTCTATTAACACATCTACAAAAGCATACTGCCAAGTAGCGAAACAAATGATTCAACAGATCAGACCAGCTAACAATGCCCAAGTCCACGAAAATGATAAAGGTATTTTGTAAATTGAGTGCAGCGGGTATTTGGTTGTAAGCAATGTATAGGCTTTAATAGAGTGCATCTTGAGCACGAACAAAAAGAAGGGCTATACGAACACGTACGATGGCGTGCAATGAGAAACGACCGCTATGGCAAGCCATTTGAGCATTTATTCCAAATCCCTGATATCAAACATAAGTGTGTTACACTAGTTTGATCTCTTTCAGCACTAGTTCGACACTCGGCCACACTAGTGACACCGAATGTTGAACTAGTTGCACAGAAATCCTCACTAGCCACTCATCTTTGGCAACTAGTGCCACTTTTGTCCAACTAGTGCTGACAAAATTCTAACTAGTGACACCTGGAAGCACACAAGCAGAGGGAACTTCCCAGCTAGTCAGCTTTTTTATGCCCTAGTGGCCCACTAGACCAAACTAGTGAGGTTCAAAGTCTTACTAGTTTACTAGTAAGGTTTAAAAAGTGTTAACATGTTAACTAGTGAAACGTGGATTGTTCTAACATGTTAACTAGTGGCCTATGATTTCCTGCAATAGTTAACTAGTGGGAGCTGAAATATCCACTAGTTAACTAGTGGAGGATAAAACATTGATAGTGCACTAGTTTAAGACCGTTAAAGCCTTGATATCCAACTAGTGAGTCCAAAAATGTTACTTGCTCACCAGTGATGCCCCAAATATCCACTAGTTCCACTAGTGCGACATTTTGACTTCACTAGTTCGACTAGTGAAGTCAAAACGTCGCACTAGTGGATGTCACCCTACTCACTAGTCAACAAGTTAAATGGTCGTTTGATTTAACTAGTTAACTCGTGATGGCAAAATGTTCACTTGTACAACATGTGAAACACTAATGGCTCACTGGTCACACTAGTTACGCTAAATGCTAATCAGGAGGCAGGACAGTGCCAGAAGTGAACACCTCCTATTGGCTCCACGATAAGAGCACCACCCAGCAAAAAATTAACCCTTTAAAACCTGATTCTGAGCTTTCACAATTATTTACCGCCATTTGCGTAATATCTACAGTATACAGAAGGAATCAAGCAATTTTTACCAGTCAATGTATCTGTAGGTGATGTTTATTTATTATGTACACGGAGATAAAGAGTAATGGTACAGCTCTACAGTATCTTTCCACTTTTATATATGTATGCTATACTAAATAAAATTAATACGGCACCATATAATGCAACCGTTCTGCAACATATTCTCCCTAAATAATAATGTGAATTTTCAGTTGTTGCTAAATCAGTTAGGATGCTATAATTTGTGGTGTAGATGCGAATTTAGGAGAGCAGGACAATATATCGCATTGCAATTGGAGCAGCAGCTTGGTTGATGATGTCCCCAAACCGGCTCATCTATTATATTTGTCGTGCAATACAACGAAAATGAGCACAATTGAAAAACATAGGCTTCTTATATTTTAAAATAAAATAATCACATGTTTACCGTTCTGGGGTTTCTACAATCATGAATGAAGGCATTATTTACAGCATCTTGACAGCAGTGTGATCGAGCAGATTAGGTGGAGTAGAATTTGATTGGGGCTTCACTGATTTATTTCATACAATTCATATCCAAAACACAGTTGAAAAATATTTGATTGTTAAAATATTTAAATACAAGAACTATATCAAGAAATTAACAAAACATAGTTTTTTTTTAATGAGGAGAAAAGTCTAAAAACATATCACAGATGACAAACGTTGTGCCTCTCCTCCTCCTGTTCTTCAATGAAGCTGATCACCCTCCAGCTCCCGTTAGAAACATCGTGCTGCTGAAGGTGTGCCGGCAGAATGGTTGTGATGCAGGAGGTGCTGTGGACTCTCCCAGAAACGAGGACCTAGTTTCGTTTAGTTGTAGATCCAGTAAAACATAGTGCAAATGTTACATTATTTATAATGCAGTTACAGTCTTGTGAATATTAAAAAATGTACTTCATGTAATGCAGGCAGCGAATAATTCAAACGAACTAAGGCAGCAAACAGTAAGAGCAAAATCATGTTCCAAACATTAACTTTAACTCTTTTTTAAATGTCAATTAGCTTGTGAGTAATAAGACAAAATGTGACTGTCAGACAGAGAACTGTCAGAGCAAACGGCAGACTTGAGAAAGTCCTGCCGAAATAAATCTGCACCCGACTGCGACTGTCAGCGTTGAACTGCCGCCATTGCTGTCAAAGTCAGACACATCTCCGAAATCATTGGAGCAGATTTTTAAGCAGGCTTCATCTTGATAAATTGACCACATATTTGACATTTACACCATAACTTTACCGCCTAAAATAATCGTAAAACAACATTTTGTGTAACAACAAGAGTAATATTTACCCGAAAAGCTTCCAATGCGTCTGAAAGTTTTCTCCTCCGTTTTTGTTGGGGCTTGGCTCGAAATGCATCATGATTGGCTGCCCGAACACCACGTGTCTGTCGGACGTGCTCTCATTGGTCTACAATACAATCACGGATGAATAAATACTCAAAGGGTTTGCCAGGCAAGCCCTTTGAGTATTTATTCCATATTGCCCACTAGTTCACTAGTAAGATCATTTTGAGGCTTACTAGTGAACATGTAAGCCACAAAACGCCCACTAGTTCACTAGTAAGATCATTTTGACGCTTACTAGTGAACACGTAAGCCGCAAAACGCCCACTAGTTCACTAGTAAGATCATTTTGAAGCTTACTAGTTGACACGTAAGCCGCAAAACGCCCACTAGTTCACTAGTAAGATCATTTTGATGCTTACTAGTTGACATGTAAGCCACAAAACGCCCACTAGTAAGATCATTTTGAGGCTTACTAGTTGACATGTAAGCCACAAAACGCCCACTAGTTCACTAGTAAGATCATTTTGAGGCTTACTAGTTGACATGTAAGCCACAAAACGCCCACTAGTTCACTAGTAAGATCATTTTGAGGCTTACTAGTTGACATGTAAGCCACAAAACGCCCACTAGTTCACTAGTAAGATCATTTTGACGCTTACTAGTGAACACGTAAGCCGCAAAACGCCCACTAGTTCACTAGTAAGATCATTTTGAAGCTTACTAGTTGACACGTAAGCCGCAAAACGCCCACTAGTTCACTAGTAAGATCATTTTGATGCTTACTAGTTGACATGTAAGCCACAAAACGCCCACTAGTAAGATCATTTTGAGGCTTACTAGTTGACATGTAAGCCACAAAACGCCCACTAGTTCACTAGTAAGATCATTTTGAGGCTTACTAGTTGACATGTAAGCCACAAAACGCCCACTAGTTCACTAGTAAGATCATTTTGAGGCTTACTAGTTGACATGTAAGCCACAAAACGCCCTCTAGTTCACTAGTAAGATCATTTTGAGGCTTACTAGTTGACATGTAAGCCACAAAACGCCCACTAGTTCACTAGTAAGATCATTTTGAGGCTTACTAGTTGACATGTAAGCCACAAAACGCCCACTAGTTCACTAGTAAGATCATTTTGAGGCTTACTAGTTGACATGTAAGCCACAAAACGCCCACTAGTTCACTAGTAAGATCATTTTGAGGCTTACTAGTTGACATGTAAGCCACAAAACGCCCACTAGTTCACTAGTAAGATCATTTTGAGGCTTACTAGTTGACATGTAAGCCACAAAATGCCCAGTAGTTCACTAGTAAGATCATTTTGAGGCTTACTAGTTGACATGTAAGCCACAAAACGCCCACTAGTTCACTAGAGACGCTCGTGTTTATTCAACTAGTTAACTAGTGGGAGGCATTTTGTCTCACTAGTCAGACCAAGAAATGAACTTGTGCAAGGTTTGACTGAACATTTTTCCTACATGTTGGGCTTTTCTTTTCACTTGTTGGTGTTAATCAGCACTTGTGAGCGACTGTGCACAACGAGTGCAACAAATATCTAACATGTAGGGATTTTTGTTGCACTAGCTCATGTTTTTGGCATACTAGCTGGCATGCACATCGCACTAGCTAAATAAAATTGCTTACTAGTTGACATGTGTGCACAACTAGTGAACTTGTAAAGTTTTGTAACTGCCAAACATGTAAACTAGCCAAATGTGATTATTTCACTAGTAAACTAGATGTGTGCACATGTCACCTAGTGCCCAGTTTTGTCAAACATGTTCAGTCAAAGTCTATACATGTTCAGCATTGAGCCTGACAAGTGAGACAAAATACGTTCCACTAGTTAACTAGTGATATGAAAATCTGTGTCACTAGCTCACTAGTGTGTCACACTGAACCCAACTAGTTTACTAGTGAGGAAACATGTGTATCACTAGTTAACAAGTACAGTGAAAATGAGCCCAACGAGTGTAACTAGTGGATATCTCTACATTGACTTGTGAACATGTTCACATTTTGAAACCGTCTAGTTAACATGTAAGGTCAAATCGATTGCACCTAGTTTACTAGTTTGGATTTCTGGATTCACTCGTCGACATGTAACCAATAATGGGCATCCTCTAGTGAACTAGCTGCAAATCCTCAGGACAACTTGTAAACTAGTGTAAAACATGCAAATGAAGTGGGTGTGATTATGACAAAATCTGAATCCCGATTGGTGTATTTTAACTGCAGATCCAATAGGAATCCTGCAGCCACATTTCTGCCCCACCTCCTCATTATATTTTGTGCAACTAGCTTACTAGTTAGCAGGTTGGCATCCACTAGTTCTACTAGTGAACATTTTAGACCTCACTAGTTGAACTAGTGCGTCATTAAATGTCACACTAGTGCAACTAGTAAATATTTGGGGCATCACCAGTGAACAAGTAACATTTTTGACACTCACTAGTTAGATATCAAGGCGTCAAGGGGCTTTAACTAGTAAACTAGCTACTGTTTTATCCGCCACTAGTAAACTAGTGAGTATTTCAGCTCGCACTTGTTTACTCGCGCAGGAAATCACGGGTCACAAATTCACATGTTAGAATAATCCATGATTGACAAGTTGACATGTTGCTGAAAATGAATGACTAGTTGGAGTTTGTATGCAACTAGTTCGACAAAGTGTGTCACTAGTGTGGTCGAGTGTCGAACTAGTGCTGAAAGAGATCGAACTAGTGTAACACACTTATGTTTGATATCAGGGATTTGGAATAAATGCTCAAATGGCTTGCCATAGAATAATCCATGATTGACAAGTTGACATGTTGCTGAAAATAAATGACTAGTTGGAGTTTGTATGCAACTAGTTCGACAAAGTGTGTCACTAGTGTGGCCGAGTGTCGAACTAGTGCTGAAAGAGATCGAACTAGTGTAACACACTTATGTTTGATATCAGGGATTTGGAATAAATGCTCAAATGGCTTGCCATAGACCGCGGCATGGAGTCGCGACATCTTCCCCGGGCCACGAGCAAATGCCAAGGCAGGTGGGTGCCTCCATCGAGGAGGCAACGCTCGCGACGTTGACGCAGGAGCTGCCGCGATCCCCGCAGAGGGCGCAAAATGCGGCCGCCCGCTCGCTCTCTGATCGCTAGCTAACTGTTAGCCGCCACCACGAACTGGCTCACCAGTACTGGAACTTGAGCACGGGGCCGACGTACATGGCCGCCTTGGCCGCCCTTCCGGGTTCCATCTCCGGCGCGGCGGCGAACTGTTGAGAACTCAACTTGCCCACGTAGACGTCGCGGAGCGTGAGAACAGTGAAGAGGAGAAGAGCACCCAGCAGGCCGAGCTGGCTGTACTCCGCCATCTTGCTGGTGCCTTTGCCCACGGCTGTTTTCGCTTCCGGTCTCTTTCACAATAAAGCCGCAGCAGGCCAGGTCGCCACGACGCCCGGCTAGATCCTGGAAATAAAAAAAAGATTACGGGGATGACAACAAAGCGGCTCACCAAAAGACGAAGAAATCTCTTTTGCACTTTTGCGTGATTAGCCAAATGGAAAGCATGTCAACAATGACTATTTATTCCCTATGCCCCATGCAAAAAAGAAAGGGATAACAAATTACTCAGACTGGGCGCAAAATTACTTTCACTTTCGTCCAAAAGTGGACGCCATTGTAGATCGTTGGGTTTTTTTTCTTTTAAAGCGTGGTGAATGTACATAATCAACATCTGAACTGTTTTGTCGGAAAAGCACCGAAAGTTGGAATCTTTTGTAATCATTTGTTTCGTTTTGTTTCAATTTAAAGTTGAGTTTGGGTGCAAAATGAAATAGAATTCAGCAAAAGTAGAGATGATACTTTCCTAGCAGTCTGCCTTTTCCTTTGAATGTGACAAAATCAAGCACGTTTGTCATTTTGCTGTTCTATTTAGAGCAAAGATATGAACAAATACAATAAAAAGGCAAAGCACAAAATCAAATGGATGAGTGGTCGTTGATGACGCCATATGCAATCGCCCCACGACGCGCAATGACGTCATAAGACCGCGCCTCTCCCTTTCGGCGGATGTCAGCTGAGGGGCGAGCGAGCAAAAAGGTGAAAGCGCTCCGCAAACGACCCTTAGCAGGTGATTAGGAAATAGGAGACTTTAATGTCGTCATGTTTATCCCTTAGAAGTTAAGTGTTGCGTATCTTCTGTGCTTTATTGTACACGGTGTTGCTGGCTCGCCCATGACCACAAATGTCGATTTGCAGAAACACTTAACTCATTTTGTGATGAGCTGAATCAAGCTGCTCATCCTCGTAGTGGGACGCCGCCATGCTGGTCCTGGCGGGTCTACGCTTCCCGCGGCTCCCCTTGAGAGCGTCGCGCGGCTCTGCCTTCTTCAAGAAGTCTCCTCTTCGTCTTCATCCTGCCGCCCGCTCCTCAAGTCTCCGCCGCCATCTGTCCTCGGGGGGCGTGGATCCGGGCTGGTACGAGCAGGCGGCGCGCTCGGCGCCCGTGCACCTGGCTGAGGATTTCCTGGTCCAGGTCCAGCAGACCACCGGGCTTCCCTGGTGGCTCAGCATCGCCGTCAGCACCCTGAGTGTCCGGACGCTGGTCACGCTGCCCCTCGCCGCCTACCAGATGCGCGTACTCGACAAGGTCGCGCCGCACGGCACTTCCTTAGAAGGACGTTTCCTCCGATAGAGGTTTCCGCGTTGAAGGACGTGTTCTCGGAAGCACGCGCGACCTAATCTAAAAACCGAGGGAGCCGTTTTATTGTCTGATATTAGCGCTTTCCAAAATGTTAAGTTCATGATTAGCCTTCATTTTCTCATGATGGGATAAACGGTGTTCAGTGTTTGAATCGGGTAGAATGATGAAGGACATCATTCGATGGAATGCTGATTCCCTTCGATTCCATTCGCGTCCTTCCTGAGATGTCAGCTGTCCACCAACATGGAAAACTTTCCATATACAGTATATATATATATATATATATAGATATCTCTCTCTATATATATATATATATATATATATACTGTGTATATGCACACACAGTATACACACATGTATTTTTTTAAATCCATCAGACTATTAATTTGACAAATGTGTGAATTGGCAGCGGCATCCTCGAGTGCATATGAGTGAGACACTTCTTTCTGAGGACGTGTCCTTTTCAGATGCTCCCTGTAATCTGTCGTAACCGCGATAACCTGTCCCCCTCCTCTTTGTCACCACGGCAATATGCAGGTGGAGGCGCTGCAGACGGAGATCGCGGCGCTGGCCAAGAGGCTGCGGTACGAAGTGTCGCTGAGGGCCAGCGAGCGAGGTTGGACGGACAAGCAAAGGAGGTAAGGGCAACCGAGATCCGAGAACTGAGATCCGCTCGCCTCGTCCCCCAGCTCACGGCAGTTTTTGCGGCGTTCAGTTTCCAGTTCCGGAAGAATCTGCGGCGTCTGGTGTCGCAGTTGTATGTGAGGGACAACTGTCACCCTTTCAAGGCCTCGCTGCTGGTTTGGGTTCAGCTGCCGCTTTGGATCGGCCTGTCGCTCGCCCTCAGGAACCTCAGCGCGCCGCACTCTGGTGAGTCGACGGCGAGCGAGGCCTCGGTTATCGCGCGCGGGTCGATGTTTGAAGGAAAGGCCTCAAATTGGAAATCGAATCACTCTACTTGATCATCCAAAAGACACTTGTTGACATTGTGCATTAGCCTCAACCCGTCTGTCCAGAAATAAGTGCCCAAAATGTGTTTCGGCCATGGCAAATGATTGCTACAAAGGTTTTCAATGATTCCAGTTTCAAGGCACAATGGTTTGCCTCAACCATTTCTGCAGTCGACTTAGCCAAGTTCCTCCCCGAGCCCAAATTGGTGCTCATTGAAATGAACGTTGCTCAGTGCTGCTAGCTGGCATGCCGAAGGCCCAATGTGGTCGTGCACTGAAGGTGCAAAATGGGACTTGGCAGCATTGTAGACAAAGCGGGGGCGGGGCGGGGCATGGCTTCAAAATCCCCAAGATCGGGCGCAAGCAAGCAAACACCCGAAGACCACAACACGGGGTTGACCGCTAAAGCGGTTTGTCACCAGTGTGTGGTCTTGAAGCACGTTTGCCTTTCAGCGCTCAAGGCCTCCTTGGCCACGGGGGGCGCTCTGTGGTTCCCCGACCTGACGTCGCCAGACTCCACGTGGCTCCTGCCGCTCGCTCTGGGGCTGACCAATCTGCTCATCGTGGAGGTACGCCACAGATCGCCGACGATGTCGCGGTGTTGTCCTCCTCCTTCTCATCCTCCTCTTCTGGTTCAGCTGTTTTCCCTCCAGAGGTCCGACGTGTCGTCCGCCCGCAAGGCCGTGACAAACGCCATGCGAGGTCTGTCCCTGCTGATGATTCCCATCGCTGCCGGCGTCCCGTCGGTGAGTCCCGTCCCGCGCGCGCCGACGGCCCGAGCGGAAGTAAGCCGCCGCCGTCTTTCTGCTTCCATCCAGGCGATGGCGCTCTACTGGTGGTGCTCCAGCCTGGTGGGCTTGGGTCACAATCTTCTGCTTCGCGCTCCTGCTCTCCGCAAGATCCTCAAACTTCCCACGCGGCCTTCCAACACGCCGTACAAAGACCTGATGGACGCCGCCGTCAGGAAGTACCGCAAGTAAACGGGAAGTCATTGGCGGCGCAGTGGCTGTCCAGGAAGTGGCGCCAGAGCGCACCACCGACCAAGTCTGGGTTCTGCCTCTCTACCCCGAAAATCTCTGGATGCCTCTCTGCAAAGTACGCAAGTGAACAGGAAGTTGCCTGCAGCTGGACAGGAAGCGTGTGTGCGTTTTGGACTCGCTGACCCAAGCCAGGACTAGTCTTCATTTCCTGTGGGCCAGTTTCTATTATGTGCAGGCATCAATCGGGACCCGCAAGAATTTCCTCCTCTCTCATTGCATTCGCAGCTGCTCCAGAAAGTGACTTGGCCGTTTTGTTGAAACGTTTTGAACTTTTGATGCCGCTACTCGTTTGGTGGGCTTAGATCTTAAACGCCCTTTGTTGCGATTGAGGAGTCGGGAACGTACGCGGTCGCTTCATTCACTCATCGCAGACTTCTGAATCATTCTCTACTGGTGACGCTGGATCTCAAACCATAAATCGACTTCTCTCCCTTCATCACAGATTTTTTTTGTTTGTTTTTATTCTTGCGAACTGGCATTGACGAGATTTTTCGATGGTTTATTGTCGGGTCTAGGGACTCCCTGTAGCGGTATGCAAAAGTATCACTGAATTCACACTGAAAACATGAAAAGCAATCAATGCGCAAACAAATCCAATGAACCCCGAATCCGTTCCAGAAGGCTGTTCAAAAAGCCATTTGTTTGAAATCCAAAACTATTTTACTAGCCCATGATTAGGGGCGAAAACACTATGCACAAATAAAGTCAGATTTGCGTAAATCACAACACGTCTGCTCACACTGAACGTGTGAAGTGACGCTTCCTCGTGTAAGGAAGCAGAGAGGCGTGTTGGGGTTGGCTCAGTTTGGTTCGAAAACCGAGGCGTAAAAATCTTAAATTTTCTGGTCGAAATCCCATTTGGTCGAGAACAGAGACGTTCGAAAAACGCACACATCTTGCTGCTTTGGCTCAAACGCGTCTCTGGACTGCTCTTGACGAGTCTTTCATGCTCTCGACTGGACGCCAGTAGCTTTCAATTCCTAAAGTTCCGCCCTCCACCGTTTCATCTGCTTATTTGGATTGGGTCCAGTTTGCCCATCAAGCACGGATCTGTTGAAACATGATTCATTTCAAATCAGTGAGGAGGGCGCGTATGATTGGATGTAACATTCTTTCAGGAGAAAAAAAAAAACTGTTCTCTTAGTGTGTTGGGATCACACACACACACACACATACACACCCTGTCATAGGCGGAGTCTGCGTGGGCTGCTCTCTGCGAGTTGTGTTGAGTTGTCATCAAAACGTTGAGGTCGGCATGAAGTCCAAGTTGTTTTTGTGGCGCTGGGCTCCGCTCGCAGCGGCGCTGCTGCTGTGCGTGCGAGCGGCTCCGGAATGCGGGCCTTGCGAGCCGGCCCGGTGCGCGCCTCCGCCAGCCGCGGGCTGCGCCGCCGGGTCGGTCGGGGACGCGTGCGGCTGCTGCACGCTGTGCCTGGCGGCAGAGGGCGAGCCCTGCACCGGCAGCAGAGGAAGGGGCGCCGCGTTGCGCTGCGGCACCGGCCTGGAGTGCGTACGTGCCGACAAGAGCAAATTGGGCGTGTGCGCGTGCAAGAGCCAAGATGAAGTGTGCGGCAGCGACGGAGTCACCTACGCGCACGCCTGCGCGCTCAAGAGCGCCGACGCGCGCGCGCAGAGAGAGGGACGGCCGCAAGTCAGCGTGCGCAACAAAGGGCGATGCGCAGCAGGTGAGGACACCTCAAACTTCATTGCCGCTTAGCTTACAGCGGCAAACATCCGTATCAACAACAAAAAGAAGCAAGCAAACGTTTCACAAAGCTAAGAGATTGAAGAAAAAAAAAGTCACGCTACTAAAAATCGTCAAGCTTCAACACAGCAAAATATCTGCCTGGAACATGTCAAAAACGGCGCCACCCAGAACAGAATGTCAGGTCACTTCCGAGTCATTGATAGAGATTTCTTTGTGACAACGCAACAAGCCGCATGATAAAACACAAACATGCACATTTTGGGGGAAGTGCTTAAGCACCACCCACCAAAAAAAAAAAAAAAAGATTTTGCTCTGGTATTAATTTCTGTGGACGGAGTCAAATATTTTTACTAAGGGAAGCGAGAGCGGCAATTCAAAATCTACCCAGCCGAGCCATCTGACATGGAAACGCTTGTTGGAAATATCTGACGGAGGCTATTTGCTCGGGTTGCGTTTTGTCTTTCAAATATCGACCGAGGAAAAGCGCCCTTTTGTCACGCAGGGCAAATGTGCTGGTGCCGGAGGAGCAGGAGAGGGCGTGCGTTCACGCCCACCTGTCACAGCTTCACCAACAAGCACGTTGTTGAAGACCCGACGCGGAAAACAGTTGCAATCTGGAAAAAAACGTTGCCGACGCTCGAGCTAAGCTAACAAAACATGCCCGAGCGTGCGCCTTTCACGCGGCGGCTTTATCGTCCTAATCTGCACCCCTCCGCCGGCGACGGCCTAAACGCGGAATTCCTGAGCGAGCCGGCCAACCCAAACCAAATTCCTATTCGTGTCTCGGCAGCTCCCGTTATCGTTTCGCCTCCCGCGCGCGTCTTCAACGTCAGCGGCGCCCAAGTTTTCCTCAGCTGCGAGGCCGTGGGCGTGCCCACACCCGTGCTCACTTGGAGGAAGGTACGACTCACAAAAAACAAACCGGAGCGGCACCGACCGTGGCGGTGGTGATGAGGATGACAAAGATGGCGTGGCCCCGCTCCCCCCCCCGCAGGTGACTGGCAGCAGGAAGAAGTTTTCCCTGCTTCCTGGCGACAGGGACAACCTGGCCGTCCAGACCAGAGGAGGCCCCGAGAAACATCAAGTGACGGGCTGGGTTCTGGTCAGTGGCGGCGAGCGCACGCAGACTGGCTGCTTTGTGTGGCCCTCCAAACAAAACAAAGCAAAAGCTGACATTTGCCCTTTTTAGATCTCTCCACTGACAAAAGAGGAGGCGGGCACTTACGAGTGTCGCGCCGCCAACGCCAAAGGCGACGCCTCGGCCGTTGGCGAAATCCGGCTGGTGGCCGACATCCGCGACGTCAAGGTCGAGGTCATCGGGGAAGTCCAGGTCAAGAAAGGTAAGCGGCGAGTGGCGAGCCGCTTACCCGCCGCTCAAGATAAAAGCCCCCAACGTTACTAACCACGTCCTTTCCCTTCCCGCCAGTGGCCGAGGAGGGGGAACTGTGACCGCCCGTCGGCGGCCGCGTGCAGACCCGTCTCGGACCTCGCCACCTCGTGACCTTTTACTTCTGGCTTTTTTCCTGGCCGATAGCAAAACTGCAGCCGCCCTCACGGAAATGTGAATAAAGCTCACCTGCAGCGCGTCGCCGGGTGCTCACGTCACTTTTATTGTTGTGTAAAAAACCAAAAACGAAAGACAAGTCCAAACGCGTCGGGGAGGCCGCGGCTACGCCGTCATCATGCGGGGAGCGATGCTCATGGACATCAACTCCTGGAAGAGAAGCTTGCACGCGTACGGCATCCGCACCAACGAGATCTGAAAGCGACAGCAAGCGCGCCCATCACAGCTCATCCAAAAGGGCCGCCATGGCGGATGACCGGCAACCGGCGCCCCCGCCACGAGCGGACGAGCAAACGGCGCTTGCTCGCCGTCGGCAGAAGCGAAGGCGCCGGCGTTGAGTTCAGGAAAATTGACCCAAACTCGCAATATCTGCCGGGAAAATGCCCATGCAATTTTCCCTCCGAAAATGTGCAACTCGAATCCGTTACGTTGACACGCGGGATGGGTATTTGTTTCAAGGGCGGCGTCCGGGCCCCGTCGGCCGGCGGCTTTCAGGGAGGCTCCGAGGAGTGAGGCCATGCTAGCCGGCCAACTTTGCGTTGCCTTCCCTCTGTCGCTACCAACGGAGCATCCGAGCGCTTTCCGCTTCAAAACCGTCTTACGCCGAACGCCGGCGAGCGCGTATGAATGGAGAAACTTCAGTGGCTGCGCCGGCAAGATGGTCCGAGATCCAAAATATATAAAGTGCCTATCTATGTTTTTAAAAGGGCCTTTTGTCTCCTAGCAAAAGCAGCTAATTCCACAGAGCTCACCGAGCGGCGCTGGCAAAAGCGGGCACGTTACCTGTGTCTTATTGCGGCAGCCGCGACACTCATAGGTGTGAGTGCGCGTGTTGGCGATGGCCATGAGTCCGCACAGGTTGCAGACGTGCACCTGGTAGGGATCGGACGCCTCGAAGAGACGCTCGCGCAGGAACTGGGCGGCGCCGTGAGCGATCTGGCAGTCGCGCTCCATCTCGCCGAAACGGAGGCCGCCGTCGCTGCGGTGAGACGGACGGAATGGCGCGTCAAAGCCCCGTCGAGCGGCGGCGCTGCGCCTCGGCGCCGGGCCTCACCGCGATCGCCCCTCCATGGGCTGCCTGTTGAGAATCTGCACGGGTCCGCGGGCCCTGGAGTGGATCTTGTCGTCCACCATGTGCTTGAGGCGCTGGTAGTACGTGGGCCCGATGAAGATCTGCGACGTCAGCTTACGGCCCGTGAAGCCGTTGTACAGCACCTGAACGCGGACGGCCGCCCGTCAGCGGCGCGGAAGGGGGGGCCGTCGGCGGGAAGCAGGGCTCACCTCGTTTCCCCTCAGATGGTAGCCGTACTCCGAGAGCAGGTTGGACACCTTCTGCACATTGACGGCGTCGTTGAAGGGCGTGGCGTCGCCGATCTCGCCTTTGTTGGCCGAAACCTGCGGGGAGCAAACGGCAAGCGGGGCCTCAACGCACTCTGCGACTCGTCATCAAAAGCCCCGGAATGCATTTGGAAAACGCCGGCCGCATTTACTTCCGGCAATGACCACCGACTCCAATGGCCGAAACGTCGCAAGGGGCCCTCGCATCTTTTGTCTCCATTCCATATCTTCTTGGTCCGATCAGACCTCGGCTTTTACGCGTTGCCGCGATGTCGCTGTAAACTTGCCTCCCCATGAAACAAGGGCTTGGCATTTCAAACTCCGTACTGGAGAACCCACGCGGATCCTTCCGGGTAGCTCGGCATTTTCCCTCCATCCTCCGAGTGGGATTCGTTGCAAGAAGCGGCCAAAGATTCATTCGCTACTCGCGGGCCTCAAAACGACACCGCTCCTGGCGGAGGACGAATAACGAGCATCCCCGGCGACGACGCGTTATTGGTTCATGACATGAGCCCCCGATGGAACGGACCGGTCGCCACGATACGAGCACAAAGACGGCGGGGGGGGGCTCACCTTGCCCTGCAGGCACTCGATAAGATGGCCGACGGTCATTCTGGAGGGGATGGCGTGCGGGTTGATGATGATGTCGGGCGTGATGCCCTCACACGTGAAGGGCATGTCCTGCCAAACCAAAGAAACACGGCGTGAGCACGGCCGCCGCCCCGGCGCCGGTCGCCCCCACCCCGGAGGCCCGTTTACCTCCTGCCTGTACTGGATTCCGCAGGTTCCTTTCTGCCCGTGCCTGCTGGCAAACTTGTCTCCGATTTGAGGGATCCGGACCGAACGCACCTGCCGTGGCAAAAGACGTCAGGCCCGGCCGGGCGTGGGTCCGGGGCGCTCGGTGGCGGCGGGAGTTACCCGGATTTTGCAGAACTTGTAGCCCTCCTGGTTGAGCGTGACCATGACCTGGTCCACGATGCCGGTCTCGCTGGTGCGGAGGAAGGTGCTGCAGTCGCGCTTGGTGTAGCGGCGGTTGCTGCTGTCCAGCTCGTCGTCGTTGTCGGGCAGCGTCACCGTCTTGCCGATGATCACGTCCTCGCCCGACACGCGCACGCCCGGGGCGATCAGGCCGTCGTCGTCCAGCTTGTCGTAGATGGCGTGGCGCATCCCTGCCGGCCGGCGGACGCTGTCAGTGACGCGCTGCGCCGGCGCGGCGCGTCACCGGACGCTTCTCCAGGCGGCGCTCACCCTGGCAGGTCTCCTTGGTGGGCTTCTCGAAGATCTCCTCCTGGTCGAAGCCCTTCTTGGACTCCTGCTCCTTGTAGGAGCGATAGAAGACGGACCTGAAGAAGCCTCGGTCCACGGCCGAGCGGTTCATGATGACCGAGTCCTCCTGGTTGTAGCCCGTGTACGAGGCGATGGCCACGATGGAGTTGATGCCTGCCGATGGCGAGGGGCCCGTCAGCCAGCGCGCCAGCACGCGCGTGCGCTCGTGCGGACGTACCTGCTGGCAGCTCTCTGAAGCGCAGGTACTCCATGGAGCGCGTGGTGACCAACGGCTTCTGAGGGTAGTACAGGACGTGCGCCAGCGTGTCCATGCGCACGTGGAAGTTGGTGATATAGACGCCCATGGCCTGCTTGCCCATAGCTGACTGGTACGTGTTCCTGGGAGACTGCGCGCAGAAACAAAGCAAGTGGCAATGTCGCGCGCTGCCAAACGCGTTCCGGTTGCCACATTTGGCCCCTGAAGCGCAGGCCTAACGCGCTGGAATTCAACCGGTCTCGTTATTTGGGTGCAACTAAGAAGTCCATTCATCATACTGTAGGTCTCAACCGCTCTCTTGTGGCAAATCGTTTGCATGAAGCCCCCCCCCCCCAAAAAAAATGTCGCTTTAACAGTCTGATGAATCCGTCCGTATCGTTTGGCGATCACGGCGGATGGACAGCATATCCGTAGCGTTCCGGTGGCGCCCCGGAAAGGATTTCTCATTTTCACCACGCAAAGCGGAGCGGCCGACTCACCTGGTTGTGATCGGGGAAGGGGATGATGGAGGCGCACACCCCCAGGATCATGGACGGGTGGATCTCGCAGTGGGTGTAGGTGGAGCAGTAGGCCACGCCTTTCTCCTGCAGGTCATCGGGGGTCATGGCCAGCATCACCGTCTCCTCCTCCAGCGTGTCGATGTACTCCACCACGCCGCTGGCGACCAGGTCCTGCCAGCTGAACCACGCAAACACCAGTTTGTCCATGCGGCGGCGCCGTTTTTTTGGTTGTTCATTGCAATTCGCGCGGAGGCCGTCGATGTCTTTCAAGTCATTTCCCACCCGCCGCCCCCACCGCCGAGTTTCGCAAAATGCCGTTGTTGAGCCGCCATGACCTCCGACTGTACAATTTGAACTTTTGGAAAACTTGAAGCCGGGGAGTTGCTTTCCTTTCCCGTGACGCCGCGAGCCATCACCTGTAGTTGTTGTACTCCCGCTCCTTGAGCTGGTCGATGTGCCGTCTCTTGAGCAAGAGTTTCTGCTTCTCGACAATCAGAAGCGGCCTGCAGATGCGTCCGGCGTCGGTGTAGATCCGGATCTCGCGCTCTCGGATGTCTCGGATCATGGACACCTGCGAGGGGGAAAGGCGGACGAGGAGCGCGTCGAGGCGAGGAACGAGCCGGGGGAGGGGAAGGGGGACGTGGGACCCCCCCGCCGAGCGACCCACCTCAGACACGATGATGTCCATCTGGCGCCGAAGCTTGCGCAGCGTGTTCATCAGCTGCTCGGGATCCTTGTGGATTCCGACCCAGCAGCCGTTCACGAAGATCTTTGTGGCGCTGCCGCGTCACGCCACGCAAACAGAGAATCAACTTACACAAAAGTCACGTCGTCACAACGGCGCGGGTAACGCGACGCGGTCGAAAGTCAGAGACCAGGACATTTCAGGGACCACCGACACCCCCGTCATGATCAAGAGGTGGAGGAAAGTAACCGAGTAGTGGCAAATTGGACTTCGAGGGCCGCTGAAGCGGGTGTGTCGGAGCGAAGCGGCCCCGCCGGGACCAGACTTTCGCAAAAAACGCAACTAACTACTGATGAGTACTACGAGGTGTTGTTTGAATCCCAGCAAAGGCCATCTGCAATGATGTCAAGGACATCGTCCCAACGGGACCCATCGATGTCGTGTTTATGTTGTCCGTTTCCACTCGTGAAACGGCGCAAAAGGCCGCCACGGCACAAGTGACTCGGTCCTTCCTTTTCACCGTTGTCTTTAGCGACTTTGGGCAAAACGGCTGGAAAGTTTTGCGGGCGCTCATGCGCCCGCCTTGGCCGGCTGCTGACGGACGTGCGAGCGCAACCGCGGCCCGGAGGCTCCGCGGGGATACCGCGTGACAAGCGCAACGTATCCCCAAATGACTCCCGGTACCCCGCAGTGTGTTACTACGTCGTCAAAACGGCGTGGCGAGGGCCAAGGGGTCCGAGCGTAAAACGAGCGAGGCTAAGATGGTACACTCATGACAGCGGAGAGAGCGGAGCGCGCCCGTGTGCGCGTGCGCGACTGACTCGGCAATGGCGGCGGGCGAGATCTCTTCCAGGTTCTCCATGCTCCACTCCTCCAAGAACTCCAGGATGGGAGACGGTTGAGATCCCACCGAGATGTAAGCCATCAGGGCCAGGTTCTTCACCAGGCCCACAGCGTGACCCTGCAGGAAGGAGACGCACGCAATCGGCCAAGCGCTCGGAGCTAGCGGTTCCGCACCTCGCCGCCGCGGCCAGGAGCGCCCACCTCGGGGGTCTCGGCGGGGCACACCATCCCCCACAGCGTGTTGTGCAGCTGCCTGGGTTTGGCCAGTTTGCCGTCGCGCCCGATGGGAGAGTTGACGCGGCGCAGGTGAGACAGGGTGGAGGCGAAGGTGAGCCGGTTCAGCACCTACGGCGAGACCAGCGTCGGACCGGGGGAGGAAACTGCGCGGGGTCCGGGCGCCAGCGCCCGACGGGCCCACCTGGGACACGCCGGCCCGGGCCTGGTGGGCCTTCTTGACGTCGCCCCAGTTGCCGGTGGCCAGCGAGTACTTGAGTCCGTCCGAGATGATCCTGGTCTTGATGGCCAGCTCCAGGTTGAAGTCTTTGCCTCGGTCGATGAACTTTTGCGCGTAGATGCGAATCTCCTTCAGCAGGTTCTTGAACATCCTGACGCGAGCGAGACGGGAAGGCTCAAGCGCAGGCCGACGGAGGACCACGCGCACGAGGCGGCGAGACCGACCCTCTGAAGAGGAAGGCCAGGAGCGGTCCGGCCAGGTCCAGCCTCTTGTTGCCGTAGTGATCCCTGTCGTCCAGCTCTCGTCTGCCCAGAGCGGCCAGCAGCAGTCTGTGGACCATGTACCTGAACACCCGGCCACGAAAAGGGGACGCATCAGCAGCAGCAACTTCCCTCATGATCGTCGCCCACGTCCTAAGTCCTTTTGTGGATCAAACCAATTTTGTTTTCTTCTCCCCCCACCCCCCCAAAAAAAAAGCTCACCCGAGGAAGTAGGCCTTCTTGGTCTCGCAGAAGTCGCTGACGCCGACGTGGGGCAGCATTTCCTTCTGCAGCACTTCTTTGGCGTACTTGATCCGGCGCTCTTTGGTGACTCCCGGTTTGGCGCCCCTGGAGCCGATGAAGTTCAAGGCCACGTTCTGCTCCTGGATGACGAAGGCTTCGTCCAGCGACGGCTTCACCTGAACGAGCGCAAAAGCACCCGGCCGGTTCAACGGGCGGCGCCGTGCCAAACGCCCGGAGCGGCGCTACGCACCATCTCCATCATCTCGGGGTCGTCGAAGTCGTAGATGATGTGCTCCAGGATGTCTCGATCCGACACGAAACCCAGCGCTCGGAACACGATGATGATGGGGACTTCCTGGCGGATGTACGGCAGCGTGGACACAATCCTCTGGCCGATGGCGCTCTTCTTCACGCCCTGAGAGACCCCAAAAAAAAAAAAATAATAACCCTGCCGCAGAGATGCAACTAAGAACTACTTGGTCAACCCTCTGACGTGTCCAGCGAATGAGACGACCGACCTGTCCCCCTCGCGCCATCATGCTGACCCAGATGGTACTGGTGGGACGCGACGAGTTCTCCAAGCAGGAGCGGCACTCGCCGGTGAAGGCGTACTTGGAGTCCTTCTTGGCGAAGACGTACACGGTGTTGGTGGCCATCTTCTCCTGGGCGATCAGCACCTGAGAACGTCACAGGTCAACATTTAGGGGTGTCGCCGCAATGTTTGGGCGCGCCCGCTTTGTCTTAATCTTTGCCAGATCCAACGGGCTACCACGCAGGCCACGGTGCTCACCTCGGAAGCCTTCGAGCGGCGCGAGAGGATGGGAAAATGTCTCGAGCAGGGGAGCGCAAGACACAAAAAAGTTGGCCTTTGGACTTTTTAGGGGGCCGCCGTGGACGACAAGTCGTTCAAACGGGATTTGAACCATTTGGTAACCGGCTTGTTTTTTTTTCTGTTTCTATGCGAGTCCAAACACGGCATTCGGATGAATATTGCGTCGGTGGAATGAGGTAAGCAGCAAAAGCCAAGCGAGGGGGCGGCCTCTCCGCCACTTGGCGTCAATCCAAAGTGGCGTCACGGTCGCTCGGGTTACCGACCGACCGATCCCGGCTGAGCTGTTTTCGCAAGTTGAGCCGTGACCGGTCGTTACCCGGGCGATCGCGACGTCCTTTTCGGTCGACAGCAGGTGAAGATTCAGCCGCTCGACTCCGATGCCGCACATGTTCATCAGAATGATGAACATGATCAGCTCGTCAGCTTGGCGCACGGAACAAGTCCTCCAAACGATGAATTGTTTGACTTCAAAAACCCGACTTGAAATCAACTTGATGACCCCCAAATGGTTCTCAGACTTCGGGCTTGCCAATGAGAAAGGGTTCTTGCGTTCAAGCGGCGGCCTAAGCTCCAAGCACTCATGCCCCGGCACCTTCTCTGAGCCGTTGATGATGAAGTAGCCGCCGGGGTCCAGCGGGCACTCGTTGAGCTCGCACAGGTCGCGGTCCGTCAGGCCGCTGAGCAGGCAGTAGGTGGAGCGCAGCATGATGGGGATCTTGCCGATGAAGGTCTTCTGGTGCTGCGTCTGCAGCTGCTCCTCGCCCTCCTTGATGATGGTCTTGGTGATGTCCACATACAGGGGGGCCGAGTATCTGAGAGGGGCGCGGTGGGTGAGGCCAGCTTGCCGGAGGACACAGCACGGCGGCGACAGACCTACGTGAGGTTTCGCAGTCGGGCCTCGTTGGGCATCATAGGCGACGGGGCGCCGTCTCGCTCCCAGTGGGTGGGCTTGGATAAGTAGATCTGCTCAAACTTCAGCAGGTATCGCGGCTGCAACACACCACAAGTCACGCCAAAATGCGCTCGGCCGCCCGTTCAACCAAAGGAAGCCAGATGCCGTTCCGCCCTTCGAGCCCACGGACGGGCTTCGGGCAAAGAAAAGATGAAAACGACAGCCGAGCGGCAACGGCGCCCCGACGGAACGACTTACGGGCTCCTCCACTTCTCCCGAGGTGTGCTGGGCTTCGGCCTGCAGGTCGATGGGCGGCGCGTCTTCCACGATCCTCTGGACCGACATCTGAATGAACTCGTCGAAGGAATCCAGCTGCTGCCGCACCAACCCCTTCTCGTCAAAATAGGAGCTGGAGATCAGGAGACACGCGCACACACGTGCACCTTTTGTACTGGAGATGCCGCGGCCACATCCGCCAAACTGACAAACCAGGGGCCGAACCCACGACCGAAAACCTGACTACAACACACCTGATGACGATCCAGCAGGCTTCCTGCCACAGATCCGGCGTGATCTCGTCGTCGTCCTCATCGTACTGGTTCTCTGCACGCACACCGCGCGCACACACACACACAACAAGTGAAGTCGGGGACTTTCTTCAAAGACTGCCTGGCTTTTAGGGTTCCTCGTCAAACTGAAGCTGCAATCTCAAACTCAGCCCCCCCCCACCCCAAGTCCCGTCCTCGAGGCCCCCTATACAGCGTGTTTTAAATGGCTCCCTATTCCAACGCACCTTATTCAAATGATCAGCTCGTCAGCTTGTTAACAGGACGGTGGGTCGAGACTTTCATTAATTTTTTCGATGACGCATGATTGTCGGATTTTTTTTTTTTTTTAAGAAAAAGGGTCGAGCCATTGTGGAATAATCGTAGTGGTGATATAATTTACCCTAATCTGCAGTCTTTCAAAGGGTCAGTCCTGGCTGCGAGTGAAGATGCTCAACTAAGCTAAGCTAACACGGTTAGCAGCGGCACTCTTGTGTTCATTGCTGACCAAAACGCTGAGGTTAGCTTTGTCACTAGCACGCGTAAGACACGACGGAATGTTCAAATTGAAGGAGCTCACCTTCGTCCTGGTCGTACATTTGAAAGCTCAAGTCCGAAAAAACGTGAAACAAGTCAAATTTGAATGCAGATGACTGACTGCATGACTGACTGCGCGCCGCCGGTGTTGCTTCTGTTGCTGCTGCCGCTTCGTCTTCTTCTTCTTCTTATTCAGTTGCGTTACCGCCACCTTCTGGTAAGGAGTGTGAACTAGGTATCCCGCTCACGAACAAACACACGCACACACACGAACTCTCCATTTTTTTTGTTTTCTCCCAACCAAACCAGTAGCCTTTAAATACTTGAAACCTTTATGTCCAAATCTAATCCTTGATCTGACTGCTTCTTCTCAACTCAACTCAACTGTATTTATAGAACACTACAACCATCAGTGTAAACAAAGTGCTGCATATGGAGCAAATATCATACAACGATAAAGCAACAAATTAATAACAAAGACAGTAGAACGCACCAAACAGTAAGACTAAGATCAAGTCTGAGACATGCCGTGTCAAATGCCATCAAATACAAATGAGTTTTGAGACGAGTTTTAAAGATGGGCAGCGAGGGGGCTTGCCCAATGTTCAGCGGGAGCTCATTCCAAAGAGAGGGACCAGCAACTGGAAAGGCTCGATCCCCCCCGAGCTTCCGTTTAGTTCTTGGGACTTCGAATAATGTCTGGTCCGCAGACCTGAGGCGCCGGGCAGGTGCGTAGGGGTGGATGAGCTCAGAGAGGTCATATATAAAGGTGGCGCGAGGCCATTTAAAGATTTGTAAACAAATACTAGGAGCATAAAAAGAACTCTAAAATGTATGGGGGGCCAGTGAAGGGATGCCAGAGTAGAGGAGGAGTTATGCGCTCCCTCTTACGAGTAGCAGTCAAGAGGCGAGCGGCAGCATTCTGGACCAGCTGGAGACGCTTCATGGAGGATGGGCAGACTCCAAAGTCAAGTGCATTGCAGTTATCCAGCCGGGATGTGACGAAGGCACGCATTCGTGTCTCAAAGTGCACTCGTTGCATCCTATCACCTTCCTTCCACCGCTGTCTTCTTGATCATATAAGCCCATCTTCCTTTACTGTCAGTACTCCACTGCCTTTGCCATCTCTCCATCAATTTCTGTTAGGACGAGAGACTGGACGTGGCGCATGCAATCACAATGTGGTGGAGAGTGTTCAAAAAGTACGGAGCCCCTAAGGGGACATGCAAGAAAAAAAAAACTGCGTTCCCTCGCAAAGATTGCGATATAACGCAAAGCTTTTATTTTGCAAGGGGGCGCTTTTTTTTTTTTAAATGCGCGTTGATGTACTTCTGGGTCATCTCCCGGGTAGCTGAAAACAACAAAGGTGGATGTCAAGATTAACGTCACTTCCAGGTTGAGTGAACGCTGGCGCGTCCGGCTGCCGCTGCTCACCCGCAATTTTTGGTCTTTTATCATTTTATCGGTGGTTTTTAGTTTTTGTTCTTGATTGGAAAGTGTCCTTGAGTGTTTTGAAAGGCGCTTATAAATAGCCTGTATTATTAGTAGCACTGTAGTAGTATCGTGGACTTTGCGAGGGAATGTAAAACTGCGAGGGAACGCAAAGTTGTTGTTTTTTCTAAGGAGCCCCGTAAAAAAAAAAAAAAAAAAAAGAATACCTCAACAAAAGGGGAAGAGTGGAAAGTAGACGTACGACTGTAATCATAAGTAAGAGACAGAATGAACTTTATTCAGACTTTTTGTTTCCTTTGACGAGCCCAACCGGCTGCGACGCCTTCACAAATGTGACTTGCAAAAGTTTGGACAGAATCTTCTTGTTACTGCGCTTGGAGTGGTTTCTTCCACAAAGCTGTGCAGTGGGCATCTATTTGATTTGAAGGTTTGCAGTAACAGTTTGCTGTCACATTTGAAGAGATTTTTTTTTCCCCAAGAGAAAAAAAATAACTCCAAGAGATTTTTACATTTTTTGCTTCTGATATAAAAAAAAAATCAACACTTTGATTGGCAGTCGAACAAACATAAATAAAATGAACAGACGATGATTTGAAATGATTTGGAATCTTCATCGACACGCGCAACTTGACACCATTCCGAAAAGAAAATGGCGGCCGCGCGCTGGCACCGCTTCAAGTTTGTTTTTTCTTCCGCCGTGCGGCGAGGTCACGCCCTCCCGCCGCCGCCGGAAATCATTTGCATCGCGTGGAGACGGGCGTCCGCGCCGCCCGTCGCGCGGCTCGTTCGCAAATCGCACGTCACGTGATCCCTCGCGCCACACGCTCACATGATGCTCTCTTTGGCGCGGTCCGCCTGAGGAAGGTCCACTCGGACTGCGCTTCTGCCCCGGCGCCGCTTTGTCGAGGGCGAGGAAGAGTGAATGTCTTTCGAGTGATAGTCGTCGCTTTGGTCCTTGGCGAAGTTCACGAACACCTGACACGCAAATCAAGCGTGTGTCACGTCTGTGTGCATGCGCGCGTGCGCGTGCGCCTGCGCGCGTCTACCTGGTCGAGTGTGGTCTGCGTGACCGAGTAGTCTTCAATTTTCAGCGCGTGTTTGTTGTTGGCCAGCGTGAAGAAGATGTGCGTGAGCGAGCAGCGCGATGACGGCAGCTGGTATTGCAGCATGTTCCGGTGTTTCTCCTTCAGCGTGCTGCCGCTCAGCTCGCTCTCGATGAACTTCATGACAGGAAGGAGATCGGGGTCGGGCCCCGCCACGCGCAGGATGATTGTGTAGCCGTCGCCGAACCTGCGGCCACACGCGCAACAGCCGCTGAGCTCCTGCACCCGCTTCCCGCCTCTCTTAAAGCCTTGCGAGCGCGTGTGCGCGCGTGTGTGCCCGGGCTGTTGTACCTGTTCTTCAAATGTTGGACGCTGCCGAGACATTTGAACCTGCCATTCACCATGATGGCCATGCGGGTGCACAATGCCTCACACTCCTCCATGCTGAGACACACACACACACACACACACACACACACGCACACACACACACACACACAAGTGATTACATTTCAGGCATGGGTGAGTAAAGTCCATACTGGCCTTATTTCAAGGTATCACATACTCATGAAGGCTGCCGATACCAGCAACCGATACTTCAGGCAAAACAAACAACAAGAGACATGGAGTAAGTCCTCCTCTCCGGGACTTGGCACTTTAGGGTGGCCGTTTGACAAATTGGCAAATCATCACACGTGTCAGAAACGGTCAAAGGGTATCCAGAGCGCACGAATATCCCGGTCTTGATCTGTGCCATACGGTGGCCAACGTGCTTTCCAAAACTTCGCATGATGGAAAGAAAGGTCTTTGCTCACAACGAACTCGTCGACGAGATCTACAACGTGCGTATTCTTACAGAGAACATTTTGGGGGGTTGAGTTCCCCTTTGATGCTGCGCGCGCGTCGCTCATCACACACCGAGTTCAGCGCGAGGAGGGAGGAGACGTGAACGAACACGGGATGAGGGAAGCGGCGCACAAGGAGATGCGAAGGCGGCAAGGACAAACGTGAAGGCACCTGTGCGAGGTGAGCACCACGGAGCGTCCCTCCTTGATGACATCCAGGATGCAGTTCCAGAGCGCTCGACGGGCTTTGGGGTCCATGCCCGTGGTGGGCTCGTCCTGTTACCGCGGCGACAGCCAGGGTTAACTCCAGCCGCCAGCGCAACAGCGAAGCAGGGAGGGAAGGCTCGGAGGAGCGGGGCACAGGCCGCCTCACTCACCAAGAAGACGACGGGCGGGGCGCCGATGAGCGCCATGGCGGTGGAGAGTTTGCGTAAATTGCCACCGCTGTAACTTCCCGCGGCTTTGTCGGCGTACTTGAGCAGGCCCAACTTCCTGATGCCCCACTCGGCCACCTGTTGAGCACAGCGTCACCGTCACCGTCGTCTTCATCCTCCCGGAAGCCGAAAGCCTCGCGGCGTGCGTCCGCCGGGCCGACTCGCCACTCACGTCGCAGACTTCCTTGCCGGGAACTCCTCTCAGGATGGCGTAGAGCTCCAGATGTTCTCTCCCCGTCAGCAGCTCATTGACGGCATCGAACTGGGGGCAGTAGCCCATGTTCTGATGGACCTGGTCCAGCTCCCGCAGGATACTGATGGGCGTTAGCGTGTGAACACGATGGCGCGTGACCTTCACAAATGAATTTTGAGCCCACCTCTTCCCGGCGAGGAAGGCTTCGCCGCTGGTCACCACGGTGTCGCCCGTCAGCATTTTGAAGGTGGTCGTTTTTCCCGCTCCGTTCACGCCCAGCAGGCCGAAACACTGACCAAACACATGCACTTACACGCTAAATGCACGTGCGCATGCACACACACACACACACACACACGAGTGTGTGCGCGGGTGCGCAACAAACCTCGCCCGGAGGAATTCCAACACAAAGTCGATCGACCGCCGGCTTCTGTTTTCTTTTGAACACCTGCAGGGTGGAAAGGCGCAAGCGATGACAACAACACCGACGTGCACGCACGCACACGTACACGCGCGCGCATAGTGAGGACGACCTTGGTGAGTTGTCGGAGTTCCAGGATGTGTCCGTGTCCGAGTCCGTGTACGATGCGCTGTCTCTCCCGAGCGACGTCCTCATCCTCCTCTCCGAGAACTCCCAGTTTGGTCCCGTGACTCACCGGTCTGCACGCGCGCACAATCGCCGAGATGAAATACACGCGAGTGTCGCGGTGCGGAAGCGAACTTGGAATTCGGCGTGCGTCACCTGGGTTTGACGCAGAATCTGTACTGTATGAGGACGGTGATGACGAAGAAGACGACGCCTTCCACCGCCATGGCGAACAAATTCTTTCCCACCATGTCCCATTCCAGAGGAGAACGCAGCCGGTTCTCTCCTGACGCAACGCACGCAAGATGTCACGGTCCGCACCGCCGCCGCACCGCCGCCGCCGCGTGCGCGCGTTACCGAATCTCTGCAGCGCGTCGGCCATGGCCTGGTTCTTGACCATGTCGATGAGGCCCCGCCCCAAACAGAAGTGAGGGAAAATGAGCAGAACGTTCTTCAGAATGTCGTTGATGCCTCCGATTTCCTGCGGCCACATCGGCAGGTTAGCGAGGGGGCGGCGGCGGGCGGGCGGCAAAGAGGGCGCGGCGGCTCACGTGATCCCCGAAGAGCTCCATGACGAAGGTGGAGATGCTGCCGTTGATCCCGATGAGGATGTTGACGCTGGTGAGGACCACGTAGGCCGTGCTGGGGATACTGAAGACGAACGAGGCCGGGTACATCAGCGGCGTGATGGACCACCTGCATGCAAACGCAGCGGATGGACGCGCGCTCGTCTCGCTTCGGTCCCGGCGACCGCCGCTCGGCCTTTTCTACGTTTGCTCGGTATTTATGCTTCGAGAAGGCTTTGGATCGATTCATTGAAGTCCCGTGCGGGTACCCGTAGAGCAGCAGAAGCAGAGCGAGCACGGGCAGGTTGGTGGAGGAGACGTAAGCTTTTTGTTGGAAGCACACGAAGATGAGGACGACCAGCGTTGCCGGGACCACGTAGTTGCACTGCGGACGGAGACGCAACGCGGCCCGTTAGCCGGCGCGCGCGCACGCACGCTAACGGACGGTCGGACGCAGACGCACCATGTCCCAGATGAAGTTGGCGGTCCAGTAGAGGAGGGGGTGCACGCCGCTGATGAAGTGCATGTGCTTGGTCTTACTCACGCGCTCCTGGATGAGGAAGACCACGAAGCTGGCCGGGACGAAGGACATGGCGAAGATCACGCAGATGGACACCAGCACGTCTACCGAGGTCGTGACCCTGGAAAGCAGCCGCGCCGTGACGCATGCGGCGTGACGCCTACGCCTACGTGCGCGCGAGCGAGCACTCACAGCGCCACCTGAGACAGCTGCTCCTTGGTCAGGTTGAGCGGATGATTGAAGGCCCGGATGCCGTAGCGGCCGGCGTCCTTGCCGGGAGGCAGGTTGGCCCTCAGGATGGCGTTGCTCATCACGTTGATGAAGGAGCCCATGCTGTGCCAGCCTTTGTTGTTGAACCAGATCTGAACCACCGATCCATCCATCCATCAATCCATCCGTGCCTTCACGCATCAGTGAGCGGTCAATCGTGTGGCTGACCTTGACGTTGTTCTTGGTGTCCAAACCGTTGATGAAAGCCGACAAATTGTCCAGAAATCGGTCGGCCGCCGCTCCCTGTTCAATGATCGACATTCAAAGCTCGGATCGTCACCGGGGGCGGCCGTTCCGGCCGTACCGCCGATGACGCAAGTGGCGCCTCGGCCGCTGGCTCAGTCCTGACCGACTCCCGTTGCGCCGGCGACTGACGGAAACGCTCGCCGCCCGTCTCTCGCGTGTTGGATTCGCACTCGACGCTCGGCCTCAACGCGGAGCCGGGCGCCGGTTCAAATAAGCCGCTTCAAAGAACGACTGCGGGGTCTTTTAGGAGCGGCAAAGAAGTGAATTTGAGGCTTTGTCAAGAAAAGATGCACTCATATGCAGTCGGAGCACATTGACCATTTGAATCCAAAACCGTAACGTAGCCAATTCGCGGAGTGCCGGTGACAGCTTGGTTCGGCGGCAAATAAATGACGGGCTGATGATGACGGACGGGCGGCCCGGCCGCTGGCGAATTTACTGCTGCGCCCGTCTCTGACCATCACGCATGAATGAAGGCTTTGTTTTGAACATTAAGTCAGAAGCAGAAAGAGGTCATCATCGAACACAAACGCATGTCAAGTTGAGCAAGTTGCAACAAAATGATGAAAACCCAAGTTTGGTTGAGTTAGCTGTTCAAGACGACTTTTGGGATGCAGAATCCAAAACTGAGCTCAGATTTTCTCCGGGGAGCAATCGGAACGTGTTATCTTGAAAAAAATGAAATGAACCCGCACGCATGTTACTAAACCACTGCCGCAATGGACTTGCTCCAGGCTTTGTAAACGAAGAAAGCAGCATCAACAAAAACCCGCCCGCTCACAAGTCAGGCGAGTCAATTTCTCAATCACAGAAAAGCCTCCAAATATGAACGACATCCCCCGATGAGGGCAAGAACAAACTCCACTAAATCAATAAATATCGGGCGGGAAATGAGAAGCCTTGAGAAGGGGGGCCGCAGATGAGCGGGCCGCAATGGATGCCGAGTGGGCAACGTTGCGCACGGGATACGAGGCTACTCAACGTTAGTTGAAAGAGAGCCAAAGTCCATTCGGACTTCAAAATATTCCAATTAAAAATAAATCATTCAAAATAAAAAACCGAGACGTGCTCAAAAACAAAACGGAGTGCATAAAAGTCAACAGACCCGCCCCCGCCCAGCCCCAAATGATTGGCCAGTGTAAGTCGCCCGCTCCAAAGCCCTCGGTAATCTTTCGGCACTCGTGAGGGAAACGAACCTCGGTCAGTTCAAAGATTTTCCGGATGCGGCGGATGGCGTCGTCGATCTCGTCGGCCGGCGGGAGGACGTGAGTGCTCCTGGCGCCCAATGAGAAGCCTCCGTACCTAGCGGTCAGGTGCCGCAGTGTTACGGATCGAAAACCTCATCCGCGATGCGCCAAACTCACCTGAACTCGTTGACCCAAACTTTGTTCTTCAAACTGAGGACGACACAAAGGCAAAGTTCAGCGGGCGGGTGATTGCCGTACGTCGCGCGCGTCTTACCTCTTGCCGATGATCTGCGCGTAGGTTTTGACCAGGTAGTCGGAGATGTTCCGGCCCGTCAAGTTCTGCAGCGTGTCGGTGGAGCTCAGCTTCATCTGAACACAAGGCGCACGTCACCGAATGGGGCCCCCCGCCTCCCTGCCACCGCCGGGCGGCCGCGCCCCAGCTAACCTCGGGCGGGGGCATCCCTCCGGCGCCGGCGGGGCAGTCGGGCAGCATCTTCTTCCTGCCGTCGCAACTGCAGGAGCAGGCCGGGGACGGGTCCTCCATGGTCCAGTTCCCGGACGCGAAGAGCTGCCGGACACTCTCCGGGACCTCCGGAACGCTCCAGTCGTCGTCGCCCATGGTGCAAGGCGCCTCTCTGATCGCGAGCGGCGGCGAGCGCTTGTAAGACGGCGCCCAGAGGCGACAAAAGAGAGACGGCGGAAGCGAGAGGCCAGCGGTGGCGTGATCTTACGGAACGGGATGGCCCAGCATGCAACGCGTCCCCGGTCCCGGCGGGTCCAAAAGAGAAGCCAGCAACTTCTGCATGGTGGCGTCTCCCGGCGCGTCATCACTACCACACGACCGACGAACAAGTGAGCCGAGGGGGGAGCTAGACGGCTCTCGGGCAAAGTTAGCGCGATTCCTTTCTCCTCATACGCCGCACGAGGCCAAACTCGGCGACTCGGCGCGAGTACCTGATGAAGGTGACCTGGTCTTCGTACATCCAGGGCTGCAGCTCCAAACTGGGATATTTCCCGAAAGGAGGAACGATGAGACTGAAGACCAGCGCGATGCAGACGAAGACGGCGGGCAGGACGATCTGCGAGACGGCAGCGCGTCGTCATCGATGCTAAGCGCTCGAGCAACGCGACCGCCGCGCGGACGACGGGAGCCCACCTGGGCAAAGAATCCTTTGCGGGAGCGCCGGGCGAAAAGAAATCTCTTCCACATGAGCGCCACAAACTGTTGTTTGGTCAGATTCCAGCCGCTCACTTTGGCCGATCCTTTCCCGCTGGCGCACTTCAACCTGTCCGTTTCTCCACTCTCTGGAATGCCACGGGGTAAGTCACTGAGCGAGCGCGGGCGCGCGCCTTTTGCGCGTGCGCGCGCGTGTACCCAGGTCGCCGTCGGCCGCGTCGTCGTCGTCGCGCTCGTCCGTCAGAGGTCTCAGGCAGCTCTGAGGGTCGCCTCCTCCGAAGGCGTGAGTCCGCCGTCGTCGCCGGACGGGAAGCGTGCCGTCTGCACGCGCAAAAAATGAGCCCGCGGTCCGAGCCGTCTTCTCGACGGGACCTTACCTGAGGGCATGTCCGTGTCCACGCCGTTATCTTCAGCCACTTTCAGGAAAATCTGTGCAAACAAAAAGCACGCGGCGCAAATGGTCTGAGTGCGGGCTTTCCCCCATCTGGATCCACGCCAAGACGCCTTTTACTTGAGGACAATCGGCGCCAAACGCGAGCGGAAGGAAAAGTACACGGTAGACGGACGGACATTACAGCCATCCCATCGCGACGGACCGAGCGAGGGTGTCATTGCGAGGGCTCTTTGCAGCCGTACTTGGCGGTCGTCCACAAACCACCCTTTGCAGTAGCGGGATAACGACTTTCGAGCCCCGGGAACCTTCGACGGCATACGGGCGCGCTTGGGAAGCAGCGGTTTCCCACCTCCTCCAAGGTGGTGTCGGACACGCCGTAACTGGAGATGTTCAAGTGGCTCAGATTGTCGTCCATTTCGCGGAAAAGCTCCACGAAGGCTCCGTCCTTGGCGGCCGAGTAAGGCAGGACGAAGGTCAGCTCATGTCCCAGGTCCTCCACCATGCGGGCGCCGGGGATGTGGCGCAGGATCAGGCCCGACACCTGGGACGTGTCCACCGGTCTGCGACGCGCCGCCGCCTGCCCGCTTTCTAAAGAGGGAGACAAAAGATGAGCGCGGGCGGCTCCGGAGCGGAGCCGAGGAGGTCGAGGCGCCGCTCACCGACGGTGGCGGCCTCACTTTCCTGCTCGCTGCCCAGCCCGGCGTCGCTGCTGCTGACGGAACCGCTCTCGTCCTGTAACAAACGGAAGCAGGCGGGGGCCCGGTTGACTGCCGCTTCGTGGGCATTCTGTGGAAAGGCGGCGCGCGGTGCCGCCGGACCTTCTTGCTGAAGGACACGGTGCTGGAGGAGTTCCCGCAGGAGCCGAGCGAGGGCTCGGGGTCCTTCTTGACCAGGGTCAGGTAGTAGCCCGTCCCCAGCTGGTTTTTGAGGTAGAGGGACGAGCCCACGCAGCACAGCTTCCCGTGCGAGATGATGGCGATGCGGTCGCCCAGGATGTCGGCCTCGTCCATGTGGTGCGTGGACAGGATGATGGTGCGACCTGAGGGCGCGCCACACGCGGGGCTCTCAAATCGAGCTCGCGCGCGGCACACGGCCGCAAAAATCCGCCGACTCACCCTGTCGGTACTTCAGCAGCAGATCCCAGATTCCCCTTCGAGCGTAAGGATCCACTCCGGCCGTGGGCTCGTCCAAGATCACCACCTTTGAACCCCCGACAAAAGCCAAGGCCACGGACAGCTTCCTCTGCATGCCGCCGGAGAGCGTGCTGGTCTTGGACTTGCGTTTGTGCGGCAGGCCCGTGTCGCGGAGGATCTGCTCCGTCTCGCCTTTCACCCGCTCCTCCGACAGGCCTTTGAGTCGGGCGTAGAACCAGATGTGCTCCTCCACCGTCAACCTGCGGCGTAAAATGCACCGAACCGTCGGCGGCTACCCTCAAGAGGGAGGAAGGTTCCGAGCGACCCCTCACATGCTGAAGAGGACGTTGTGTTGAGGGCAGACGCCCAGACTCTGACGGATGGCGCTCAGCTCCGTGCGGATGTCTCGACCCAGAATGTAGGCGGTACCGGAGGTGGGCGGGAACAGCCCGGTCAGGACAGACCTGCCGAGACGGCACGGTTGAGGCGCTCTCCCGTTTGCGAGTGCGGAACTGGCGCTGGGGCTCGCGGTCGCCCGCACTCACATGGTGGTGGTCTTTCCGGCGCCGTTGTGTCCCAAGAAGGAGGTGATCTGTCCCTCGTAAAAGCCCAGCGTCAGCCCGTCCACTGCCCGCTTCTTTCCGTGCCGGTAAACCTTCACGAGGTTCTCGATGTAGACGCCGGGCTCGAGGTGGGCCGGTTCCTCTTCCACGCAGACGGCTGCGCGGTAGCGACACACACGGATGGCAATTGGGTCCCGCGCGCCTTCCCCCGATCGAACCGTCCCGTTTGGCTCGGCGTCTCTCGGCATTCTCACCGGCGGGGTTGCCTCTGCGGCGCAGAGGGACTTTGTTGGACTTGTTCTCCTCCTCGCCAAGCCAGTAGGACTTGGTGATGGGGAAGTACCACGGGCGAGGGATCCCGTATTGGCCTGCCGCACACAAACCAGTCGCCACTTGACACGCCGGACCAGGAGTCTCGTTCGCTTCTCACCAATGAAAATGCCGCGGTAAAATCTGACTGTCTGCCCGGTTGTTTTTTTCGCTGCGCGGCGGCCCGGCGGCCTGGCTGCCTGGCGGCCTGGCTGCCCGGGTCACGTGGACGGGCACAGGCTCCTGCGCGCACCTGATCTGTACGCCGGGTTCTTCAGTGCAGGAGAAACGGGAGACGCGTGACTGACCTTTGCCAGCGCATTGTCGTCAGTTATTCCGCTTTCCTGGTGGACGATACTTCTCGACATGTCTAGCTTTGCCATCGCCCTGGTTTCGTCTTGTTAACGTGCGCAATTCAGCAATTGTTGCACTTGCTACCGTCGGTTCCACACATGGGAGTGGTTCTTTAGTTTTGTCCACTATCTATTCCCGAGTTTCCACCGCAATTGTCTTCTGTTCGGCGACTCGTGATCTTGTGCTACTTTGCTCAGTTCAATCGCTCTCATTTTGTTGTTCCGCTTCGGGGTCCCGGAGTCACGTCGTGTCAAACTCTCTCAAGCTCAGGGGAAGCCAGCGTCAACCGCAAATCAATCTTTTCTCACTCGCGTTCCGACCCGATCAGAAAGGCGGGCGTCACGGGCTGGCCGGCGCCCTCTGAACCATACGCACCTGGAAAGACGGCTTCGATGTACCAGGTGAGGAGTCCGTACAGGAAAGAGTCGAAGTACATGATGATGATGGCGGTGCGCAGGCTAAAGTCGTCTTCCTCCAGGGGACTGGCCACCAGGTTCTTCCATTGGATGCCGACGCCCTGCTCTTCGAACAGAGCGAAGTACTCGCAGCCGAAGCCAAAAGCCACGGGGGACAGGAGACTCTGCGGGAGATGGCGGGGTCAGACTCGGTCGGGACTCCCCCTGCCAAAGAGTCCCGCCGCAATCCCCGCCGAGCGGCGGGCCTTCTTACCGCAAAGACCTTGGCGCCGAACCCGATGTAGTCCTGCCAGGCCACGCAGAGTACGTAAGGCAAGTACAGGGTGAAGTAGATGATTCCTCCGCAGGCGGCGGCCAAATTGGCTCGAGCGAACGCCGTACTGATGAGAAAGCACTGCATGATGGTCACCACGGCAAAGGACGCCAGGAAGAGGAAGACCACGCCGGTGTCGCTGTACGGCAGCAAGTTTCCTTTCTGAGGGGCAGAGAATCCCGTGAGCGGGATGGCCGCATTGTCACACCGATGGCAAGCGCCCCGGCGGCTCCACCCCAAGCAATCGGACACGTCCGGATGATTACGTGCGGCTTTTAACCGTCGATCCGCGCAGGCCTTGGAAGGAGGAATGCGCTCGCATGATTTACACGCGGCACCAGCGTGGCGGGGGGCACGTGACTGATACCGACCTCGGATACGCTAACGATGTCCACTGGATCCCTGTCCAATACCGCATCAACTCCAAACTTCTCCTATATACATACATGACCCCTCCCTACCTGTCCGACCTTCTTCAGGCGTATACCCCCACTCGCTCCCTCAGATCCTCATCCTCCCTCCGCCTGTCAGCGCCCCCTGCCCGCCCGAGCACCATGGGAGCCAGAGCCTTCAGTCGCGTTGCTCCAAAGCTCTGGAACAGTCTACCTCTGGACCTCCAAAACCGTACACCTCTCTCCACTTTCAAGTCCCGTTTAAAAACACACCTGTTCAGAATTCAATGACCCAGACAAGTGACGCCGGACCACCGGCGCAAAAATCGACCGCGCAATCGCAATCGGACGAGCGGCCCGGAATCGAGCGGATGACCCCAGACCCTCGCGGATTCGACCGCACGCGGACCACAATCAACCGTAGACGGCGAGGAGGCCTAGGTTGTCTAAGAAGCACACGTGAATCATTGACACCGGGCCACAAAAAGCGCTTGGAACCAGCCCACCTTGAGCATCAGCACCAGCAGTCCGGCGCTGATGAGCAGAGGGATGAGGCTGCTGACAAACCAGCTGAACCACAGGATGCCGTTGTCCAGCCCCATGATCCTCATGGTCTCCTTCAGACGCGCCTCCTTCTCGTACACCACGCTCTTGAGGATGATGGACACGGAGAACATCCAGGCCAGCGTCATGAAGAGCGGCATGGAGCGGCTCATGACCCGCAGGAAGCTGAGGGTGCCGAGAAGGAGAGCCGGTCAGCGCGCTCGGGAGCGGCCTCCACCGTCTCCGACTGCGCCGTCCGTACATGTCGTCCACGTAGCACGGGTAGGGCATCTGCTGGACGTAGACGCCCGTCTTCTCCTTGGTGCTCGTCATGGCTCGGACCAGGGCCTGCTCCACCACGTCCTGCAGGTAGGAGAAGCCTCCCCAAACGTAGCGCATGTCCTCAAAGGGGTCCGCCCGAGGACCCGGGTCCCAGTACCTGAGAAAAAGCCGACAAAGCGCAGCGCGGGTGCGGCGCGTAGCGCAAAGCTGAGCTCCGGCGGCCGCGGGCGCATCGCCCCAAACCCCGACGCGCACTTCTTCGTCCTTACGCGTCTTTGATCTTGTTGGTCCGCTCCACGTTGTCGATGTCCATGCGGATTTTGTAGCTGACGTTGGGGGCGAGCTCCGTGGCGTTGGCGCCAACGTCCGGGAAGACGATCCCGGCCCAGAACTTCCTGTCCTCCAGTAGAACCATGGACTGGTTGATCATGTGCTCCTCGGTGGGGACGGGCTCCAGCTTGTCCAGATTCACGCACTGAAACGGACGGCGGTCGAGCCCCACTCACTCGCCCGGCTCAAGAAAAGCGGAAGCTGGAAGCCTCGGCGCCAGCCCTCACCAGTCGCCGCCGCGCCGCGTCCGGAAGCTCACCTCCATGAAGCGGGAGATGCCGGTGACGGCCTGGTCGGTCTCGTTGAAGACATCCCTCCAGGTGAGGGCGCCGCCGCTCGCTCGCCGCTCGTCGGCGTGCCTGGACAGGAAGTTGGAGACGTCGGCCACCGTCCAGTCGGTGGCGGCCAAGTGAGCGTGGAAGTAGGCGGCGGTCACGTTGTTTTTCAGCAGAGACTAAAACGTACGCGACAAGCGCTTCGATGGATTCTCATCTCCAGCAAAATTGCGAGCCCAACAAGTAGATTACCCGCAGCAGGTTCATCTGTTCGCTGTTCTCCAGGAAGTTCCAAACTTTGGGTCGCATCTCTTCCCACATTCCCTCCAAGTCCCTGAACACGCCCAGCTCCTGAAATGTCCGGTTCACCTGAAAGCAAAGCAGGCAAACCAGTGTCGTCCGGCGCCGCCGAGGAGAGGAAAGCCGACGCGGCGTCCTCACCTCGTGGATGACCCTGCGCGTGGCCGGCGTGTCGGGAGTGTAGAGGATCTTCCCCATCAGCAGCGGTTTCACGGCTTCCCAGATCATCCTGGACATGGGATTGGAGTCCATGTCCCTCACCAGACTGTTGCAGAAAGGAGCTGCGCGCGCACACGCGCCAGCGATGTCAAACACTCGGGACGGCGACGGATCGCGTCACGTCCCGAGGCTTGTTAAAAATGGCGCCCGTATCTTCGGGAACGCGCCGAGATGGCCGCTGCGGGAAGTCGGCCGACTTCCGACAAGTCCCCGCGGACGAGCTCTCTGGCCATCGCCGCGGACGGTAGCTCCAAGATGAAGCGGCATCGCGCCAACGAGCGCGGCAGGAAGCGAAGCTCGGTGATGTGGACTCGAAGGGGACCGGAGCCAAGTGAAGAGAAGGAAGCGCTATCAGGACGGGAGCGGCGGTACGCGGAGCCACGTGGACAGGAGAGGAGGCGGCGTGACGGATGCGGAGCGGAAAAACTCTGCAACCGAGTGTGAAAAACTCTGCGCACGGCGTGCCGGACGGGAAGTCGTGCTACGTGGACAGCAAGTGGCTTTGATGCGAACAGGAAGGCGATGAAGAGGACAGGAAGCAGCGGAGCGCGGGCAGCAACCCGGAAGAGCGTTTTGCCAACTGACTGGAGGAGTTGTCGTAGCGCTGCGCGGCGTCGTCCTCGCTGCTGTTGTGGTTCCCAAAGAGCGCCTTGTAGTTGCTGTCCTCGTACCAGTTGAGAGACTTGATCTGCAGGCCGCCGCCCTCGGGATGGCCGCAGACGATGCGCGACACGGCCTGGTACATGGCGCTGGGCGAGGACGTGGCGTTGCGCGTGAGGAAGATGATCTCCTTCCTCAGGTCCACCCAGCTCTTCATGCCGGCCAGCTGCAACACACGCACGCCGCGCAGATTGGAGCTCAGTCGCGTCCGCTCTCGGTGGCTCGTGCGGATGGGCGGAGCGTCCCGCGCCATCCATCGCGACCCTCGCGCTCATCCAACTGAGCGCTTTCATTCCCACCGCAATCGGTTTCTGTTTGGATCATCACGATGAGCCCCGATGCCGATTGGGATATTCGGCCCCCAAAAACTCTGGTCGACGATTTCCCGGCCAGTTCATTCCTGAGCATTCGATTTGTGTGCAGTCGAAAAGCAGCACGAGTGAAGTTGTTACTTTAAATCCGAGCACGAGAAACACATTTCAAGTTCGAGAACAGCTTGCGATCGATTTTGGAAACGAAAGGGAGCCTGCGAGCCGATCTACCGTATTGGCCCAAATATAAGACGGTGTTTTTTGCATTGAAATAAGACAAAGTGGGGGTCGTCTTATATTCGGGGTCTAGACAGTATACCCATTCACGACGCTAGATGGCGCCAGATATCATTGAAGCGAATGCTGAGCTTGACTCCCCAGGCCAAAGTGAACCCCTGCCACGAAGAATAAAAATAAAAATAGCGGTAGCATGAAGAAGAAAAATAAAAAATAGCGGTAAGAAGGAAAAGAGAAGAAAATAATAGAAGAGATAACAGAAAATGGAGAAACGTAGCGACAATCTGGAGAAAAGTGGATCGAAGATCGGCCCGGTTAACCGGCAGCTGAGGAGAAGTTATGATGTCATTTACATTTCAAAAACCAGAAGCCATTCATTTACGAATGTGATTGCACTTTAGATTTGAATGAACATGCTTTTTCTCTCAAATATATTGTTCGAATCATTTGTTTCAGATGTATTGTCATTATTTTCTGGATAAAAATTAATTTGGTGTTCAAAAAGTCTTTTTTCAAACTTGAGTCTTGAAATAGAGGGGGTCGTCTTATAATCAGGGCCGTCTTATATTCGGGCCAATACGGTATTATTTTTTTTTTTTGGGGAGCGTCACAGTCACGGAAACACTGCAACTCAGTGCAAAGTTTTTTTTGCGGTTCTATGCGGTGGATTGAAGAAGGCGTTTGTTCTCCGCTCTTGTTCTTCTCCACTTGTTGCTGACGGTGACAAGCGGCAGAGTTTGCTGTCAAAGCAACACGTTCATCCATGGTGATCATTCTTGCTGCTCCCTATTTTCAATCCAGCACACGGCGCATCTCCGCTTTGCGGTCGAGTTTTCCGAGAGCCCCCCCCCCCCCCCACTTCCTTGTCCCGCGTCTAAACGTCGGCCTTTTCGGACCGAACGGGACCCGACGGCAATGCGGAATCATGTCGTGAGAGAAAGCCGCTTGCAGATGTTTCCGCAGACTGCACAAGTCAACGAGGGCAAGACAGCTGGTGGCACACGCACACACATGCGCACGCAGTGTGTTTGTTGCTTCTGATTCTTTGTTCAGCTGAGACGTCGGGTGTCCTGACCGCGAAGCGGCTAACGTGACTTGTCACATTTTTCTTCCGAGAGAAATCACACGCGCTCTGTCACTCATGCGCACTCTGAGAACCCAACTTCCCGCAGCGTCTTCCTTTGAGATCAAACAAGAATCAGGACGGCGAGGACGGCGCGTCTTCTGACATCGCCGCCTGTGAAATCAAGGGCAGCGTCCTACCTCCACGGCCAGCGAGCCCAGACTGTCCAGCAGCTTGTTGGTCGCCACGGAAACGCCCCGGATGGCTTCGGGGTCCGATCTGATGTCCCTCTGAGACGCACAAAGACGCACACGCGTGATGGTCAAAAACGGGCACCGGCTTCTTAAGTCGTCTTTCGATCGCCCTTAATCGCAAACAGTGTCAAAGGGCTTCTTCGCATGCCCACGCTTGACAAATATTCACAACATCCCCGGCCGGACCTTTGCGCCCAGGAGGGCAAGGAAAAATTCCCAAAAGCGCTTCTGGGGTCACATGAGAAACCTTGAGAAGGGGCCGCCGATGGGGGAATCCCCCCTTCCAGAATGACCACACCCCAACGGATGCCGAGCGGGCAACATTTGACGCAATAAACCTGCGCGGCTCTGACTGGCAGCGCTCAGCTTGCTGACTTAGCACCGGTCAAGAGGGCAGCCGTCCTACGTCGACTTGTTTTTTGTTGTTGTTGTTTTGACGGACGGCGAAAGCGGCGGCGCGGCGATCATGGGACATGACTCGGACTGGACAACTTTGCGGAGGAGAACCCACTCAGGGGGGCGGGCTGTTGTGGCCCACCCTCAGTTGACATCATCAACCGTCCTGGGACATTTATCCCTTGGCGGCACATTTCCAGTGAGCTGTTTTTTTTCCTTCGTAACAGCTTCTTTCAAAGTATCCATTTGAAAAATACGGATTTATATTTTCCATTTGGTGCATGTACGCACAAGCTAAGCACAAGTCCACTAGTATCTGTCCACAAAGTCCTTTTTATTCCGTTCCCCTCGGTGTTTGGCTCGCCGTAGCACGTTGCTATAGAAACGAGCATTCGAAAAGGCGGCGTGCTCGCAGGCCCGGCCGAGTTCACACGCTCGGGCCGCGCCCACTTACGTCGCGTTTCCTGTGCCGGGGGAAAAAAAAAAAAAAGACGCCTCTGGCGACACAAAGCAAGACTGTCGACAAAAGGAAAGAGACGCGTCGCGACACGCTCGTGAACTCCCACGCGCCCGCGAGCGCTGCCAGTAGAGTGAGGCGTGCGTGCGTCTTACCAGGACAGGTTTGAGGAAGTCCACGTTGTCCAGGAAGCGGCGCTCGGCGTGGTCGAGCCACACCAGCGGGGCGCCGCACACCACTTCCTGTACCATCATGGCGGCCGAGGGGTCGCCGATGTTGACAAACTCCCGCAGGCTGCGGCCGCCCGGCCTGCGAGGACACGCGTCACGCAGGCGGAGCCCGAACCCGCTCAGGAGGACCTGAACACACGCACGCACGCACGCTGGACACTCGATCGATCCATTGATGATGATGATGTGATGCTGACCTTCTCCAGGTCGACGTCGGCCTCCAGGATGTGAGCCACCGTGGAAGCGGGAAAGGACACGTTCTTCAAAAGGAAGCCGGACAAAGTCTCCTCATCTTGCAGGAAGTGCTTCAACTTGAAGCCTGAAAACACACACACACACACTAAGGTGTTGTGTGGCTTGTTTGATGATGTCACACCTTCAAGTTGCCACTCGTCCGGAGGTCTTGCACAAGTGGTCCAGCAAGCGTTTCCTTTCTTTGATAACACTCAACTAGGGATGGGCAAGTATCGGCATCAGGTACACGCGAAACTCGTCAATACCAACCCCGTCCACGATTAGTAGAGGGCTGGGGGTGAGAAGATCTGACATGGAATACGTTTTTCCTCAGCAGTAGTCGGCGCGACACTTTGCCGCAAAGGCGGCTCATCGTGTGAACGAAAGACAACTCTTTCTTAGATTTGCTCATTAAAAACAACAATCGACATATCGGTCGATTTTTGTTTGACGGACGTAACGCACCAAAGCGGAAACCGAATGATCATCAATTTATGACGAGACATTTTCTGCTCTGTCAAACTGAAATAATGTGCTGTCATTCCATACCGCGATAGAAAGTTTTGCTTTTCATTTGATTCTTTGAGAATCGATTGTCAAAAGAATGGCGAGCTGCTCTCGGCACTGGCGTGACCACGTTGCCGCGGAGATGGCTTCTTCTGGGATATGTTGACCGTGGCCCCCAAAGAGGCTGCTTAGCGGTCCGATGCTAAGGGGAGTGGCTCGCCAATGGCGCGCGAGGCAACTGCCGCTTTACACGGCGACGACCTGCAACACCTTCCCACCCTCGGGCAACCCCGGCGAGCGTGTCAATATCCCGTCGCCATGGCAACAGCAAAGCGCGCCGTAAAAGTACAACTTCCAAACAAGAGCGAAACTCGCAAGGAAAAACGTGACGGGCTGACGCAAGTCGGTCATCGCAACGCCGACGCTTGATCAGGCTCGGCCGCCCGCGACAAATCCTCACTTGCGAGTTCGCGCGTTCTCAGGCTCCAATTGGTTCATCCAAAGAGATCGCCTGAGCGTGCGCAACGCACACGCACGGGGGCAGCTCGTTCCCGCCACAATCAAAGCAGGTCAGAGCAGGTTGGAACCCAAGCCGGGATCATTCGAAGACAAAGCGCCAAATTCCGTTTGTTCGGCGTGCAAGAGAACAAAGAAAAGTGCAGGACAAAGACAAATGTTCTCCATTCTCAAGCGCATGAGCTAGCATACCAAACAGGCTAACTTAGCTAGCTTGCAAAGCTGGCGTCGCGTTTCTTCGGCAGAAGGACGGAGAAAAACGAAACAAAACTATGAAAGGGAAAAAAAAAAGGTTCAGGAAAGTCTTTGAAGATGAGCTACATCGCAGAAATTGCGACACGCAAACGAGAAATTGGGCACTTCTACTGAGGACAGCTTCATTTCACTCGATCGGCTAGCTGTAAGCTTTTGCAAGCCGCTACCTTCCACGGCCGCTAATAGCCATCGGGCCCGTCCTCTTCCGGCGCTCCCGCTGGCCGTCGATCCGGCCGTGAGCCGCTCTTCATCCTCAACATTTGACCGACGGCCGAGATGCCCGGTGATTTTTTTGTCCCTCCCTTTTCTGAGCAGAGAACAACGGCAGCTACGGATAACGCCTCCGTCGACACGACTTTGACAGGTGCTCGTCCCGGCTCCCCGAAGGTCGAGTCGGCGACGGACTTGCCCGGTCCAAGACGCGAGATTCGTCCGCTAGTCTGACAGCGCAACCGTCAATGACAAAAAACCCCACAAAACAAAACATGTAAATCTTGTCGTTTGACAAGGCGATTATTGTCGCACCGTCAAAATCCAAAGTAGTAATGCTTTGGCTTAAAAAAAAAAGAAAAAAAAAGAAAGTGCAACTGCAATCTTTTTCTCTGTTGCACGGACTTGGCCCGAGTGTGCCATCCCGTAAACGCGGTTCTAAAGACCACGCCGTTGGTTCACCCGATGATGACGATGATGAGGGTTAGGGTGTGTTGTCGGTACCTGTTCTGCTGCTCTGGAGCTTTCGGAGGGCGCGAGCGAGCTCCTTGAAGCCCTCCAAGTTTTTGTCGTTCTGACTGTACAGAAGAATCTTCTTGGCGTCGGAGAAGAGACGAGAGATTCTGCACGCACAAAAGCCTCGTCAGCCGCACGCGACCAGAGCTCAAACTTTGCCGGACAGCCCGGCCGTGGCTCCAAACGCGAAGCCGACCCCGGCTTAGTGTTCTGAGCCGGGCTGGCAACCCGCATTCCAAGCCCCGAGCCACGTTCAAAACTCGAAGGCGGGATTAAAGCCCCGGTTTGAAAACCGGAAGCCGGGCTCGGAAATCCAATCGCAAAGCCAGATGGGTGGAGAAAGCCTCACGTGAAAGCACGAGACTGGCGAGACCCGACGTGGGGGAGCCAAGCCCGGTTTGAGAGCAGACGCCCAAACCCCGAGCCGAGCCCCGGATGCTTCGGTGTCCCAAACGGGAAACCCAGAGGCCGACTCGGAGCGAAAGCCAAAGGCGTTGGCATCGGGGATGCCTTTCGGGGCTCGAAGCCGAGCGGGAAGGCTTCGGGCAAACGGGCAAGGCGGACCGGCGTGGAGGCGCGGCTCACATGGAGTCGTTGAAGTTGCCCACGACGCCCGGCGACTCGCCCGGCGTGGGGCCCCGGAAGCACGGGTTGTTGGCGTTGCAGAGGATGCCCTGGATCCACGGCAAGGTGCCCGCCGACGGCATGGCCTTGTTGGGGAAGTGACCTGCGGACGGCAAACGGCAAGTCAAGCGCGGCGGCCGGCCTTGACCCCGGCTGGCGGAAGCCTTTTACGGCCGCCGATTAGATTAAGAAAATACGACGACGCCGGCCAACGCTGCTGACTCAAGTCCTCCTGACGTCACCCGTCGTCATTCATTCGGTCCAAATCAAAAGTGTGCAACCAAAGAGAGTCGCTTGTTTGCCATTGTCCTCCATTTGACTTGAGGGCACTTGACAGATTCTGCTTCTATTGAAAGAACTCCAACTAACAGTCAATGAAGAAAAAGTGGCTCGCAAAACGAACTGGATGTAAATGAAAACTAACTCCGATTAAAAGTGCAACACAAGTAGAAGCTAGCATGCGTGCGTGTGTGTACCCGTGGGAGTGCGACATTGCTTCTTTTGGGGGGGCGGGGGGGTGCATTGTTGACCGCGCAACCACTTCAAATCCAATGCTCATGCCCTCACCTGAAAATCCGACACGACGGCAGCATTTGCTTTGAAAGACTGTGAGCAAAACGAAGCGTGCCACCAGAGCGCTCTCGGCTTGGGAGGGCGGCGGGCTCGCGAGCAACAAGTCAGCGCAGGTTAAAAAAGTGGCTGAATCACTGCAGCGCACATTCCTCTGACGACTCCAAAGCGCGCGCACGCGCGCGCACGCACACACACACGCACGCACACACGGCTGTGTTGGGAATCAGTCACTCTGTCAGGCTTTTTAGTCGCTCAACCTCAAATTTAGGGAAGGGTTCCCGACTCCCTCCGCACCAGATGAAAAAAAAAAAACAGAGTGGACTAGAGTTGACAGTTGAGTGAAATGAAAAGGGAGTTTTGGAAGGGATTGATGGCAAAACAACTTCTTCTTTGGATCTTCTACGCCCTTGTCACTCTCTCTTGCTCTTCTACGATGTCTCCATACAACAACGTAACTTCTTCCTCTTCATGTTGTGTGGTGTTCTACAGGGCTCAATTCTGGGGCCTCTGCCGTTTTCATCGTATCTGCTCCCTTTGGGTTCCGTCTTAAGGAAACATGGTATTTCTTTTCACTGCTATGCTGGTGACTGTCAGCGCACTGGCAATTTCTGAGTAAAAAAAAAAAAATGGAGACCACTTTTCTCCTGTCTGGAGGAAATCGAGACACGTGGATGGCACTGAATTTCTTGAACTTCAATGAAAAGAAGACAGAAGTGATGGCCTTTGGTCCCAGTGGGCCTTGCGCACGCCATCCTGCCGACTTGGCCCCCCTGGCTCCTTATCTCCTGAGCAGTCTGGAACTTGGGACAGCGATTTGAAATTGGACCGGCAAATCTGTGCAGTTGTCAAATCCGGCGTCATCCAAGTCGAGCCTCTGATTTCTCAAGAGCACTTTGAAACAGTAATTCGCGGCTTCGTCACATCTCGGCCTGGACGACCGGAAGGCACGTTAATTTGATCCTCCGCCAAGCGTCTCCGGTCGGTCCATAAGGCTGCCGCTCACCTTCTAACTGGAGCTCGTAGTAAGGAGCGCATCACTGCGATTCTGGCCTCCCTTCTCTGGCTCCGTGGACATTTTGGAGTTCGTTTGTTTTCCAATCTTGAAATGGCCTGGCCCCACCCGAGCAGGTCTGCGGACCAGACGCTATTCGAGGTCGCGAGAACTAAGCGGAGGCCCCGAGGGGACGGGGGCCTTTTCCGTTGCCGCTCCCTCTCTCTGGGACGACTTCCCGCTGAACGTCGGGCAAGCCGCCCCCGCTGGCCTCCTTTCCGACTCATTCCTATTCTTTGACTTTCGACTCGGCGGGAGGCCCGATTTTGTGCTCTCTCCCGTCTTCGTTAGTAATTTGCTGTACGAGTTATTTCTGCTGCATGTGGAGCCCTTTGTAGACAGCGGCGGTTGTTTGAACCTGCTCCAGAAATACACTTGAGTCGAGTCCCGCGCTTCATTTTCTCCCAAAGCGACTTTGTTTCTCGTCTCGGCAAGCGATCCAATCCGAGTCGACGCGCGCCAAAGTGCGACGGAGCAACGAGCCGGTCGCCAAACACACAGCGGGCTCCATAAGAAGAGCAAAATCAAGGCTGTCAATCGCATGGGTTTTCCGCGGCGTTTGGCCACCGACTCCCGACCGCCGAGACGAAGACGACCTTCGGCAGCTGACGTCACCCGCTTATGGTGTCCATAAAGAAAGATAAAAGGAGGGCAAAAAAGATAAAAAGACACACGAGGAGGCCCGACGAGTGAGCAAACGTCGATGAGCCGACCCAGCTTATCGATCAGCCGCTCGCTGGCCGGCTGAGCCGTGTTTACATGGAACGGAGGTTCGGTGCGCGCGCAAAGGTCAACGTGACGCCGCGAGTCGCCGGGAAACGCGCGAGGCGAAGGCCGAGGACGGACTCACATTGGTGCTGCTCGTAGGGCGGGTAGCTGAGGCGCACGCCGATCAGGATGAAGAAGATGAACAGCGGCCACACGATCTCCACCAGCAGCTGGAGCTGCAAACAGAAGCCGCAGAGCGGCTCAACGCCTAAAAACTGGATTTGACTTTGTCTCCCTTTGCGGGACCCCCGAGGACTTTTGCCACCGGTGGGGGACCGCCGCCCGCTCTCCTTTCTGTGACGCTTGTAGTCGTGGTGTCAGAGGGGAGGGGGAACAACATCTTTTTCCCTTTGCGCCATTTCACTTGAATTTTCTGACCGAGCGACATCGTTTGCGACGACGCGCTCAAATTGACACGGCCGCGTGGCAAAGGTTTTGCCACGCGGGCCCGCGCGAGCCCACTGGTGCATATTTCATCCCTCCGTCCGTTATCTAAACCGCCTGTTCCTCGCGAGGGTCGCGGGGCGCGCCGGAGCCTTTCCCGGCTGACTTTGGGAAGCAGGCGCGGCACAGCCCGAACCGGTTGCCAGCCCATCGCGGGGCACACACAGACCAACGAGCATCGGCGCTCACGCTCGCGGCGAGGGACCGTTTGGAGTGTTCCGTTCACCTGCCGCGCATGTTTTTGGAAGGTGGGAGGAAACCGGAGCGCCCGCAGAAAACCCACGCGGGCCCGGGGACAATGTGCCAAGACCACAAACGAAGCCGAGGCGCAAAGATTTCAAAAGGGAAATTTGGCGGCCAATCTGGGAGGGGCTTTGCCCAGGAGCCGGTGGGGCGCGGCGCTCGCTCGAGAGACACGTTGAGAAAGAAGCGAGCGGCCTCAAATTCAAAAGAATCATCGATTGCCTCCGAGCGGAAGGCCTTTCCAGGCCGTGGGCAATATCACCCCAAAAGGCGCTTTCCCCCCCCCCGCTGCCAACCAAAAAGGCCAACGGAGCCAAACGGAAGCTGCGGTGCCGGTTTCCAAATATTCCAACGCGAGCGCCCGCAAAACTCGTCACTCTTGGAATCGGGCTGATGAGCGTGGTTGCTTCGAGCGCAAGCGGCGCTTCCTCATTCTCGACTCCCTCGTGACTACGAAGGGATGTTAGCGCAACTAGCGCGAGTTTGACAGGCCGCCATTTTGGAGCAGACGCCGTCACGCCGCTCCACGAAGCCGAGGGGCCACTTCCCGGCCCCGTCCGCCGCGCAGAGAGCGGAAGAGTCACAGAAAGGCGCGCAAGTGGACGGCCCGGTTTTGCACAACGCCTCTTGCTGCCGTTGTGCAAAACGTCACCAGGGTCACATGAAAAGGTCAAAGTTCATTTTGGGCCCGTGCTGAAATGTCACCCCAAGCAAACCTCGGGAGTAGCCTCGGCCAACAAAGGTTGCGACGGCGACGCCTAAACTCGGGCAGATAACTGCGATGGGCTGAGATGGGCCCTTTTCAAAAGACAGCGGGACCTCTACTGACCGACGTCCCTTCATTGCAAATGTCCAAGCTACGAAAGGTCTCAACGGGAAAATATTGCCTCTTGTTCCGAAAGAAATGTCAAGATCGGTAAAAAGACAGTCTGTCCCGCTCCCCGCGAACGGAACGTACTTCTAGCTGCGCTGCCATCGGCTAGCGCTTAGCATCTTCCCGCCGGCTAAGAGGGACCTCTGCCGGACGCGTCTACGCGGCGTCCTCGTCATTCGGCCCTTGGGCCACCGGGTGCTCCGACGACGTCCATGTGAATCACCCGGAAAAAAGTCTTCACCGGTACGTTTGCCTCGGATATTTTCGAAAGGTTGTTCAAAGCCGACAAAAGCAAACGTCCTTGGATGGGTTCTGGACAAAAGGCCAAGCGAAAGCCGCTTCTGAGAGAGAACGTGAACTCAAGAGGGCAAAAAATGCATTTTGATGCTTTGGAAAACATTTCTGTCTGAACTTTTTGTCGGGGCATTGACACGGAAGAGCCGTCTCTACTTCCCAAATTTTCGGGTGAAGAAATTTCTTCTGGAACCGATTCATTTTGTAAGCGGAGGTCCCACCGTGCTCGCAACTGCCGCCGATGGCACGCCGCTCGATTCTCACTTTGCCGGGAAACACGAAACGGCGCTCAGGGCGAGAGTGGCGCAGGACGACGCCCATGTGCCGCCCGACGCCCTTCGATCCGACACGCGTGACCACGGCCGACGAGCGTCATCTCCCTTTGACGGCAAAACGGCCCGCTTCTCGCCGTCGGCGCCGGCCCGTTGACGGACGACGGCGGGCGTCGCGTCTTCTTCCGCCCGCTGCCTAAATCCAGCTCGGAGCAAGTTTCTGCGTTTGCCGAAGCCACGGACGCACATTTAAAAGCGAAGACCTCGACCCGTTCTCCAACTTCAAGGGCCGTCATTTCAAAAGCAACCGGGTCCAAGAGAACGCTTCGGTGCCAAACGCGGGATTTCGATTGCGAGGAGGACAAAAAGGAGGGCTCACCTTCTGCCTGCGTCGGTACGTCAAGTTCTTCCAGAGCAGCAGGGCCAGTTGCGTGCGCTGGGACATGGCGGGCGGGCTCCCGGCGGGAAGGACGCTCGGGAGGGGCGGCGGGCCTCGACGACTCTCCGGAGCCGACGCGCGTCTCAAAGGGGGAAAGGTCGACACGCCGTCAGTCAGCCAGATAGCCCAGGTGCTGATCACGCGCACGCTATCATCTCCCCGGCTTCTCGCTTGATTCGCAGCACCTGATTATCTCCCGCTGATCGCTAATCAATAACCAGCGTTGACCTCCTAATATTCTGTCCTTGGGGCTGGGAGATTTCCAAGTGACGAGCGAGCGGGACCAGGTTCTCGGCTCTTCACGTTGGCAAGGTGCGCCTTTTGGCCAGCTCGCACGCGCCCACGCAAAAGCGCGAGTACAGCTCACGCCGATATCTCGCATCATATTTCTACTTCTGAGCGTGTCGTCGCTTGGAGGTCGACCTCATCGTGGAAGAGGTCGGCTCTTCCACGATGACAAAACCGCGAAGGCGGTGTGAGCCCCGCGGACTTGTCGCAACTTCACTCGGGCAGACACACGCGCGAGTCATCAAGTCGGCCGACAACAATCATCCGCCTCCGTCGCCGGCACTCCGATCGCTCCATCGACGGCTTGCCAATCATTGACAGAATTGATCCGAACGCTCGGTTGATGTTTTCATGAGTCTTCGAGGAATTGAGGGGATCAAGGGGGGGGGGCGAGAAATACAAAATCATCAAAGTGATGAGCGGCAATAGACTCGTGGAGTGACCGATTGGCTGACTTTGTCCCTCAACCGCGTCCAACTACGTCTTCTTGCCTCTCGTTGTCAACTTTGAGCAACGTCGGTACTCGGGGCGAGCGACGGCGGCGCCGGTGGCGAAACGGACTCGTCGAAGCCCACCTGAGGGCTGCCCAAAACACGTGACGAAAAGTCCACTTACCGTCAAGTTGTTGTTCGTCTACCGAGTCGCCCTCGTCCTCGTTTGCGCGGTGGGCCACTTTTCGTTGCTGCGACCAGCAAGCGAAGTGAAGCTCGGCCGTAAATGGGAAAACGTCTCCGAATTCCGGAGCCAAGCCGCGTCCCCCGGCAGGAGGAGACACGCGCGCCGCTTCCTCCCGGACCTTCAAAATAAAAGGGAGAAAGCACCCTCCTCCTGCTGCCAACAAAAAGCCGCTCCGCTCAACGAAATGGACAGCATTTCGACGTCGTGGACTTGCTCGCTTTTGCCATGATTGTCTGCTTTTCACCTTCTCTTGGCGTACTTGTGATGACGCGCAGCGGCTGCCTCGCGGTCTCCTTCGCACCGAGCCACACAACGCGACGCGTGACCGTAGCCGGCTCGGACTCCGACGCAACAACAACAACCGATGTCAGCATTAACTACACGTAGCAACTGCGCCGTCATCATTTGTACTATCGATACTTCAACTGCCCAAAGTACTACGACACACACTTTGAGTCACAGATAAGATAGATATGATAGGCAACGGGACTGAACGGAGAGCTTGACACCAAAGATACAACGGCATTGATCGATATCCTCAGCAGGTGACTACTTCACAAATACACTTGCGACAGGGGGGGAATTTACCGCCCCCCCCCAAAAAAGCACCCAAGTGGACAGTATGTCATGAGCAAGACACAATACACAATATTCAGTCAATAACTCGACAACCCCCCCCCCCCCCCCCACCACCACCACCAAATCGTCTCCGTTCCAATTTGAACAAAAGCGTTGCCGTCGGTGGGCATCGTCAGTCTGTCAGTGAGCTTTCGTGTGTGTTTTTCTGGCCGGCCCGGAACTTCCAATTTGGGCCGGCCAAAAGATAAACGAGAATCCATTTTAGAAAAGAAGACCTTTGAGTGCCGCAGACCGCAATGACATTGTCCCATCACCGATCACCCTGCGCTGTGCGCGGGACTGTTGTTTTGATTTTCCTTTGTTGACTCCAAAGCGGCAGTGGAGAAGCGGCATTGAGCCCCTGTGCGTTTTCTAAGCATGTATTCTGCTCGGATTCAGTCACGCTGTAGAAGTTTGCCGTGCCCGCAGCATAGCTCGGCGTCCTTGGAACAAGCATGACTTAAGATCGGAATACTCCCTGCCGGAGACACGCAAACATCGGAAGGCGCTCGTTGAGAATCAGTTGAGGAGAAAGGAAAGTTGGGAGTCACACCTTGTGTCTCGGCACCGCCCTTCCGATGACATCAAAATGACGTGAATCCCTTTCCGCTTCGGCTTTTCCCCGATGGCGCCGTTGACCCTCAGCCCCCGAGCCCCTGACTCCAGGCCACGCTTGCGCACTCACTCACCAATTTGCAGCCCAAAACAATTCGGAAATCAGTCGCATGTCGTGCTTGCGTTGAGATGAGTCATTCAATCAGACCTTCACTTCACTTGCTTCTTCTCATTTACATTTGGAAGATCCTCCAATAAATCAATCAACTGTTTGTCTCGTGCACACGCATTCCCTCTCTCTCCCTACCACACACACACACACACACACGGCCTGGTACAACAGTAAACAAAAGGACAAAAGCCGTCTGTGTTAGCATCAGCACATCGCTCGCTCTCTGGCGACCGACCACCACAACCCGCTGACGGCCTCCGGACCCACGGGAGCCTTTCCGGGACCTTCCAAAACCTTTCGAGTTTGCCTGGAAGCTTTGTAAGAGGTTCCGAGTCACTTTCCAAGTCTGCCCCCAAGCTTCCGGGAGGACTTGAGGCCTTCCGAACCCTCCGACGTCCTTCAAAGTCTCGCGCGGACCTTCCGAGCGTCTCCAGGCGCGTTCGTCACGATGGAGGTCGGCCGTCCGGAGCAGCAACTTCACTTCAGGTCGAAGGTAGGAAAGATTGAAATGGAGGAAAGAAATAACCTCGCAAATACAGCCAGACTTGTCGGCCTTGCGTCACGATGACGAGCGCGTCGCTCGACCTCCGCCTTTGCTTCCCGTTTGGGGTTTTGGAAACTTTCCGCTTCACCTTCCTTTATTGATCGATTCATTTTTTTTATTCGGCCGGGGGCGGGCACCGAAGCTGACCAACCTGCTGCTTCTCACGCCGTCGATTTGTTGCTTCCATTTCGGACAAAAGTCACTCGCGACTCGAATCGACTTCTCACATAATTGACAAGGCTTTTCCTTTGATTTATTGATCTCTTTTTTACACCAAATTGTCAACAGTCCGATGGAGCGATGAGAGCGTTTCCCTCTTGAGGGAAAAGGGCCACGAGCCGCAGCGCGCCGGCTTCGGAGATCAGGGCGAGGGAACTCCGGTTCCGGCTTTCTTCAAGACACCCGATTCACACGATCGGCAAGCTCCGCAGACGCCTGAAATGACGACGGAGTGAATCGGGTGTGTTGGAGGGGCGAGAGATGGAAAGCGGGCGCTACGGCGGCTCTCGACCAACCGGGTTATCATCTGCGGCGGGCCCGTCGCCAAAATAGCTCGCCGGCGATCGGCACGTTGGAATTTGCGAAGGGATCGCTTGCAAATGCGAAGGTGATTTGTAGAAATCAAGCGGCGGAGGTTGATGTCGATCTTCTCCCCGCCTCGGAGGCGATCGCCGAGCCTCGCGGTCACAAGTCACCTCAAAATCCAGCCGCGTGCAACAAACTCGCCATTCATCCGCGATGATGATGACATCCTCCTCTACAATGTGGACTCGGTCTACGTGCGTTACGTTTCGGACAAGCCGAATTAAGTTCGGATCCCAAAGTGTAGACGTCAACAAGGTCTCCGTAGCAAAAAATGTTTGAATACAAAAATCGCACCGACAAAGAGTAAGAAAAAACGCAGGTCAAAACGGACCAGGGCGTGCAATAATGAGTAACAAAAGGCGCTTGGGGAAAGGCAAGGATAGAAACCGAGAACGCAACGAAAAACAATGTGACAAAGCACACGCAAGCCAAAAGCCAAATTACAAAATGAAAACCATACTGACAAGATCAAATAGTACCGAGAATATCGAAAGCGAAAAACGACGATGTCTATAGCCAAAGGGTCTTTTAGCAAGGAAGCATGTTGTGAACAGACAAATATGCTCTCAATTATTTCCTGTTTTACTTTGAAGGATCTATTCCAACGTCCGGTTTGTCCACTATATATGCTGTGTGTTATATGGACGCCTACCAATTCTAATAAAACAAGAGACGTGTCACGCAGATTTTTCCTCCGTTTATCCAGCCGCCTTGAGGGGTGACACGCGGGTATACTGCATAAGTAAGCTGCTGACAACAAAGCAGCAAGGCAAACGCAATACTCCGACAACAGGTGCACAGCAGAAGAGTCCTTAAATACAGAGTCTCATAATCATCGATTGGCAGCAGGTGTGCACCAGAAGTCCGCTCATGCCACCTGCTGGCCAGACCGAAAACAGAACCGTGACAACATGACGACGTCACCCATATCCCTTCCCATGGTGACCTCCTCCTACGTCCGTAGTCAGTGGCAGAGAGAAGATCGGAGTCTTCTTCCTTTTTGTCGTTCCGATCGGAAAGCGATTTTGAAGACGTCTTTTGAAGGGCGGAAGACGTCTTTTTGTCTTCAAGCAAAGGGCGGAACGATGTCCTTCCCCGGTCCGGCGGGCCTCTCGGTGCGTGCGAGGCGCCCCCCGGCGGCGGCGTCGAGTACTGCGTCGGCAGGCGCCCGAGCGGGTTTTGTTGTTGCGGGAGCGCGCATGCACAGTGACACGAATGGCCGCTGCGCCGACATCCCGCCAGGAAGTGAGGCGGCGAGCGATTTGCTGACGTTTGGACGATCGGGCAGGCAGCGTCGGACGGCGGCCATCGGCCCGGACTGCGCTCGCTTCCGCTTCCGGCTTCGACCTTTCACGCGGGCCGGTTAACGCTCCGCCGCCGCCTGCCTGCCCGCCCCCCGCCCCACCCCGCCCCCGGCTCACCCCCGGCCGTCGGCGCCGCTCGCTCGGAGCCCCGTCACGTCGCGCGGACGTCCACCCCCACACCGGGGATGAGATGGGATGCTGCGGGAGCGCGGAGGTGAGCTCGGCTCGGCCCGGTTCGGCGCGGCGCCGTTCGCTTGTACTCGCTCGGCGCCCGCGACGTCGAGCGAATCCATCCCATAATCCAACAATCGCGCTGATGGCCGCTCGCTCTTCATCCGATTAGCCGCACGGTCATTCGGCCTGCTAACTGCGCGTGTGTGTTTTGCAGAGAACAAAGAGGGAATGGAGACCACTGGAAGAGCGAAGCTGCACTGACCTGCCCTGGTGCCTGCTCTTCATCATCTTCTGCGTCGGCATGGTAACGCTCCTCATCACCTTCTTCCTCAAACTCACCGCATCACGCCAACCCGGAACAGGGGTGTCAAACGTGCGGGCCGCGCTTCACGGCCGGCCCGTCGGGAGGCCAGATCTGGCCCCCGAGGGGCTCCGAACGTGACGCGCCTTCCCCGTTAGCCTCGTTAAGTACAGGAAGAGCTGTTGCTAATTTGGCCCACCGGAGGGCGCGGCGACACCCTTTTCCAAAGTTTTCAATTTCCGCAATGCAAAAGGAGTTGTTCATCGGAACCGCCGAGAAAGCAAACAAATAAAGAAAGAAAAAAATTAATAAGGTCGTCCACGCCGAGGCCCCCGAGCTGACCTCCGAGGACGTTGACACCCCTGACCCGGCGCACGTGGCAATTGTTGTGGTGTGGCGTCCCGTCCCTCAGGGCGGCGTGTGCGCCTTCACGGTGGTATCGGGGGGCGCGGCCCGCCTGGTCTCGGGCTACGACAGCTACGGCAACACCTGCGGGCGGCGGAACCCGCCCCTGGACGGCATCCGGCTCAGCGGCCTGGACCACACCGACAGGAAGTCAGCGCTCGCTCGCTCGCTCGGCGTTGGGCGCCGCCGTGGCGACTCACGTCTCGCCGTGTTCTCTCAGGTTCGTCTTCTTCTTGGATCCTTGCGACATTGACATCGTTCAGAGGAAGATGAAGTCGGTGGCGCTCTGCGTGGCCCTCTGCCCTCCGCGCCTCCTTCACACGTACCACGACCTCATGACCTTCGCCATGCTGAACGGTGACAGCAGCCCGCACGCACACGCACGCACACATGCCGAAGAAGTTGCTAAGAACTTGTGAAGCGGCGACGAAGCGCTGCGCCGGCCCTGGTGCTGAACCGGGGCCAAGTTGGTTTCTCCGGGCGGCCCGTTCGGAGCCGGCAAAAACGGCCGCTTTAGCCGGCCCGCCGCTCGGCCGCCGCTCACAAAGCACCCAATCCGCAGAGCCGCCCGACTCGGCGCGCGTCAGGGTTCGGCCTCGGAATTATCCAACGGCCGCTCCCGCTCGGGGCCGTCGGCGGGGGCGGGCGGACGGAGAGCTCCGCGTGGAGACGGGAAATGACGCGGCGCGCGGCGGGAAGGGACGCACGGAGCGGGAAACCGTGACGACGCGCGGCGGCGACGAGCAAAAGCTGACGAGCCGCGTGTCTTTCAGGTTCCGAGTTGTGCTCGTACGAGCTGGCGGCTCACAAGTACCCCGGCCTGCCCGAGCGCTTCAGCAAGTGTCCCAAACTGCCGGTGCCGCCCAGCAAGCCGCTGCCGCTCTTCAATCGCTGCGTGCCGGCCGACGTCTCCTGCTACTCCAAGTTCGCCGAGGCCGTGGTGACCTTCATCGGCGACGACTCCTTCCTGCATCGGGTCATCGCCGGCGTGGCGGCCAGCAAAGAAGTCATCGTGGGACTTTGCCTCCTCGCGCTCGGTCAGTCGTCTCACCCGCCGCCTCGCGCGTCTTTGACTGGTCCCGAACGCCATTGCGCTCCGCCCCCTGACCCCTTTCCTCCTGGACCGGCTCGTTTATTGGCGACACGTGGGCGGGCGCGCGTGTAACTCGAGCGTCTGTCGTCGCTGTCGATGCGACTCCACCGGGCTCGACGGCTCGCCTCTCCGCGACCTCCGACTTCAGATTGGAATTCGAGCCTTGGACTCGTCGGCCGCGCCTCCGCCAAGCGAGGCCAAAATCGGGAAAGCGGCCAGGAGGCGGTCAACACATCACGCCGTCTCTCTCTCTCTCTCTCTCCTTTGTGTGGCAGTGTTGTCGATGGCGCTGACGGTGATCATTCGCTACATCTCGGCGGTCCTGGTGTGGATCCTCACCTCGGTGGCGCTGCTCGGCTCTCTAGGTGAGCTCCTCGGCCCTCGTTTTCCCCGCACGAGCGTGACGGCGGTCCGCTTTCAGCGGCGACCGGCGTCCTGTGGTGGTTCTACGTGGAGCAGCGTCTCGGCGAGGACGGGCCGGGTCGGGACGAGGACCGCACGCTGCTGGTGTACGCCGTCGCCGCCTCTGTCTTCACGGTACGGAGCCGCCTCGGTCGTCGCTTTCTCGTGCCTCCCAAAGCGAAGAGCGCTGCGGGCGCGTCGCTTTGCGCTGGCATCGCGGGCGCCTTTTGCCGCCTCCGTTTCCGCCTTGGAAGGAGGACGGCGGCAGAGCGCTCCCCGTTCACTGTGAAGCGAAGCACCAAAAACCGGGCCAGCCGTTGTCGCGGCTTCCGACCCAAAGATGCGCAAAAACGCTGGCGTGCAGCCGCAGCGCCTCACCTAACTTGTTGTTTGTGTCATGTTGCGCGGTGGTGGTGGACCCCAAAAAGCAGGCGGGAGGGAGGAGCGGGGTGTACTTGAAGAAGTGTATCGATAAAACACAGAGAAAACAAAATCCAAAAACAATCAGAGTGCAAAGTAGCAAACAAAGATAGCAACTGAAGCTAAAACAGAACCGTGACCGAAACAAACGTGACAGCAGACAAAGGAACACGACAGCAGCAAAGAGCAAACAATGACCCGACAATGAGCGCTCGGGCTGGGCGTCCTTTGAAAGCACTGATGACCTAATGACCAACAGGTGTGCGGCTGCAGGGGGAGCCCTACAGCGCCCCCTGTTGGTCCCAAACCCAATCATGACAGTTTGCGCGGAAAAAAGAAAGGAAGAAATCCTTTTCAGACAAGCCGCGACGCAAAGACAAACACGTTGCACCAGCTGAGCTTTGAGATTTGCTGTTTGGTTTTGTTTTGTTTTTTTTTGTTCAAGGACGAGCCGATTGGATTCGGTTTGGTTCAGTCCAAGCCAATTTACCCAATCAATCCGTTTTTTGGGTTTTTTTTCTACAGCTTGACGCGAGCAGTCCAAAGTATTGACGCGCATCATTTTTGCCTTTTCAAGACGCGGGCCCGCTCGGCTACCGGGCTTGAGCGTACGAATACGAACGGCATCTCGGAAAGTGAGCCGGGTCCGGCGTGACAAACATGGGAAACGGTCGCGGTCGCGTTTGCCCGCAGAGCGCAGCTGGCCTCGAAGCCGCAACCGTCGGCGGGCTTTTTGAACTGTTCTGGCGTCTTCCTCGCCACTCGAGCGCGCGCGGTGAGAATTTGCTGCGCTCAGGCCATCCTGCTGCTGCTGATGCTGTTCATGAGGAAGCGCGTGGCGCTGGCCATCGCTCTGTTCCACGTGGCGGGAAAGGTTTTCATCCATCTGCCGCTGCTGGCGCTGCAGCCCTTCGTCACCTTCCTGGCGCTGCTCCTCTTCTGGCTCTACTGGGTCCTCGTGCTGCTCTTCCTCGGAACCAGCGGTAAGTAGCGCCGAACCCTCCCGAAGCCGTCGGAAAAGCATTTGCATCACCGCCGGCCCGCTTCGCCCTCGCAGGGGAGGCCGTGCGCGACGAGGAGGCGGGGCTGACCGAGTTCTGTCTGACGGGCCGCCTGGAGTACCTGACGTGGTTCCACGCCCTGGGCCTGCTGTGGATCACCGAGTTCATCCTGGCCTGCCAGCAGATGACGGTGGCAGGCGCCGTGGTCACCTACTACTTCACCCGGTCAGTCTGCGTCGTCGAAGCGCGCTCACGAGTCCGAAACGCCGCGCTCGCCAGTCAAAACAAAGAAAAGACGGCAACGCTGAGGAAAACTCGGTCAAAACATTTCAAACGTTACGCGCCTCCTCTTTGAGACGTTTGAGCACCTCGCTGCGGCCGTTCTTCGTACGGCGACGATCCTTGCCCGCGGCTCTGGTGACGCGACGGCGCCTTGGCAGGGATAAGAAGCGCCTTCCGGCGTGGCCCATCGCGCGCGCCGCCTTGCGGCTGCTGAGGTATCACGTGGGCACGGTGGCCAAAGGCTCCTTCATCATCACGCTGGTCAAGATCCCCAGACTGCTGCTCATCTACGTCCACAGGCAGCTCAAAGGGAAGGTAAAGCGGCGGCGGCGTCCTCGAGCCCGGCCAGCTCGGCTCACGCATGCACGCGCTTTGTGTTTCAGGAGAACGCGTGCGCTCGCTGCGCGCTCAAGTCGTGCATCTGCTGCTTGTGGTGTTTGGAAAAGTGCCTCAATTATCTCAACCAGGTGACTTGCTCCGCCTTTCATCGATTCGGTGGACGGGCGCCGAGCGCGCCGGCCGCTCGTCCCGCCGTCCGAAATGCCGAGGGCCGGCGCTTCTCACGTCGCGCGTGTGGGCCGGCAGAACGCGTACGCGGCCACGGCGGTCAACGGCACGGGCTTCTGCGCGTCGGCGCGAGACGCCTTCGTCCTGCTGGTGGAGAACGCCCTGCGAGCGGCCACCGTCAACGCCGTGGGGGACTTTGTACTCTTCCTGGGGAAGGTGAACGCCGGCGGGGGCGGGGGCGGGCCGTCCGGCCGCCGCGCAGCTGAGCCCCGCCTCCTCCCTCCTCCCCATGCAGGTCCTGATCGTCACCACCACGGCCTTCGCCGGCGTGGTGCTGCTCAACGCGCGGCGGGATTACGCCGAGTGGCTGCTGCCGCTGGTGATGGTCTGTCTGTTCGCCTTCCTGGTGGCGCACTGCTTCCTGTCCGTCTTCGAGATGGTGGTGGACGTGCTCTTCCTCTGCTTCGCCATCGACACCAAGTACAATGACGGCACGCCGGGAAAGGAGTTCTTCATGGACAAGGCTCTCATGGTGAGCGCCCCGCAAAACGCTTGCGTCAAGCGGAAAAGCGCAGCGGGGGCTGGGGGGGGGGGCGTGACCCAAGCGGGCTTTCCGTCGACCCGCTTTGACCACCGTATTGGATCCCAAAAGGCTTTTTTTCCCAATGACGGCGCGGTGACAATCGATTTGCCCCCCTCCCGACTTCAGCTGCGTTTCACATCTTCAAACCGATTTTCATGTCACTCAGAGGAAATACCAAATGCGATTATCAAATCGCAATCAATCAATCAATTGCATCATCTTTGTGTGTTGGTGTTCTCTGCTCCCTCTCCCGTCGGCACAGGGCGGGCCGATGAGCCGGTTGGCCATTTAAAATAGGCGCTGTTCAGGCGCAGCTTCTTGGATAAGTAACTTGAACGCGTTGGATGACCGCCCCAAAATAAAAAAATGGTGCCGTTCCCGTCGAGGAAGCTTTCCAATGTGGCTTGTCTACCGGTGCGCGCAGGAGCTGGTGGAGCGCAGCCGGCGCTCGGAGCGGGCGGCCGGCCGGGGCCGCGGCCGAGTCAAGGAGGCGCCGTCAGAGGAGGGGGCGGAGATGAAACCCATGGTGAGTGCGGAAGGGGGTCCGGCGGGCGGGGCCGGCACGGGTATGTGCGCCGAGTGGGAGGAGCTGGAGGAGTTCCAGGTCTACTACCTTCTGGTGGCCGTCTTCCTGGACTGCACGCTGACGCCGCACGCCGACTTCCTGTTGTGCCTCAGCCACGACGTCTTCCTCTTCTTGTGCGTCTATTTGCCCGCTTCCACCCTCTTCCTCCTCGGACGCCTGCTGGGCTCCGCCCCTCCCGTGCCGTGTGGCTCCGCCCACTAATCACTCTCCGCCAACTGCGCCCATGTGGAAAGCGCACATGCTAACGGCTACGTGCGAGCTACCTCATCGTCAGCCTCATCGTCGTCATCATCAGGGGGGGGGGTTATCCGATACCAGTTTTTTTTTTGTTGTCAGAATGAGACTGGTCCGAGTATTCCCTCTTGAGTACTCCTCCGCCACCGGTACAATCGATACAAAACATTTTGGATGACTTTGTTTCTGACGCACGGGGTGATTCCTATTGTGTCAAAGCGAAACCGCTGCCGTGTAGCAGCAGCTAGATGGCAAACAAAAGCCGGCACTCCCTTTTGCCTTAAGTATCAGTGGCTGGTATCAGAAAATCCGCTCCCCCATCCCTATTCATCATCATCATCATCATCAGTTTCTTTTGTGCTTTTCCATCACCACATCCCCATCACGACGCCCGACGGTGAGCCGCATAGCCGCCAGCTCGCCTGCAATCCGCCGCAGTGCTCACCTTTAACCACGAGACTGTCGTTTTGCCTTTTCAGGCTCCCGGGACCAGTTTGGCTTGATGAATGGAAAAGGCGGCCAGTGGGACTGGAAAGAAAACAAATATTTTTTAGCAACGTGTAACTTGTTTACTATCTTTTCACTCCAGGAAAATGATATTTTAATAACAATAAGATAACATAACAAGCACTTTATATGGAAGCACTGCTCCTTTGTTCTTGGTTTGATCTTTTCTTTATTTATTTTGGGGGGGGGGGTGAGACGGACTCATCTTCACTTCAAAGATGCTTTGGTGGGGGAGGGGGACACAAGACGCTTTGTAACCTTGACCTGGCTGATGGCACTGAAGATGACGTCGTCGGGGTGCTCTGATTCCGATTGGTGGATCCCAACTCTGCTCTCCATGCAAACCTGATGAGCACAAAAAATAAAAATAGTTCCAACCTCCAAGTGTTTTCGGCGCTCAACTGCGATCGACGCTCCCTGGTGGTCGGACTCCCCCTCCCCCAACAAACAGCAAGTTCATCTTCGGATCGCGCGACCAGCGAAAGCAAGAATCTTCTACGGAGTCCACTCGTAATCAGACGTCAGCATCGTCGAATACGTTGACAAGCGAGCAGCAAGCGCATGAGAAAGTCCGCCTGTTGCCGATTGGCAAAACGTCCACCTCACGGCACACTCGGCGTCCGGCGGCGCCGGCTCCGTTTCGGGCCGCGAGACGTCACTTACGGTTGGAGCGGACCGCACGCGGCGTCCAAATCCACGCGAAGCTCGTCCCGACTGGCCACGGTCAACGCGCGAAGGCGTCCGAGGGCCCGGCCTGCGAATCGCCTTTCTTGGAATTTGGAAGAGTGACATGTGACGCGGCTACCGAAGCCTTCCAACCGACCTGGTTGGGAAACGGGGACGCCGTCATTTGTCGTCTTCGTGGCCGTCGTGAAAGTCACGTGACTGGAGCCAACGCTCAACAACTTTTCTGTTCCTGGAGGCTTTTGGATCTTTATCCTTTCTTATGTACGTTTTTTTTTTTTTTTTTGTAGAAAAATAGTCCAATAAAAAGCATCACTTATGGCTTGTCTTGCTCTTACTTTAATCACTGTAATATAATGACGAATTGCCGCGGACGGAAATTCATCGGGGCGGGGGAGAACAAATGTTACCCTTCCAATTCTTTGAAATAAATGACCCTGATGAAGTGATGGCTGCAAAATGGTTTGGTCAAACTGGTGTTGGGGGCTCAAAGTTTCTTCAAAGTGCGCCCCGCCCCTCCCGCACAAAAGCCACTTTTCCTTTGAAAACGCCACGTTTTCACACTTCAACGGGCAGCGGGCGGCGTGTCAAATCAGGATCAAACGGCAACGACGAACTTCAGCCCATTTCCTCGTCGTCCTCGCTGGCCACGTTGTCCATTTGGTCGTCGGGGGGGCGGCGGAGGTTGCGGCGCCACGAGGCGTCGGCGCTGAGCGCCGCAAAGGCCTCCTGCTGCTCCTCCAGCTCTCGCAGCTCTCCCCGCAGCCGTTCCAGGTGAAGCAGCCGCCGGTTCTTGAGCAGGCGGCCGGGGAAGGGGTTCATGTCGACAAAGGCCATTCCCGTCAACTTCCTGCACACACGCCATCAGAGCGACGCCAGAACATCAAGTGAAAACGTGTCACCCACGGCCGGACGACCGCGAAAATTCAACTGGCAACGGCACGTCCCATTCCGGCAACGTTGCGCTCTCGCAAGAGTGAAAAGACCCGCAAGTCGGCAAGCGAGCGGACGCTCCGTTTTCACCGTACATTTCCGCCTCGCGGCCCGGCGGTTAGCACGTGGACCTCACGGTGCGCAGGTAGCGGCTTTAATTGCGGCTCAGGCCTGCCTGTGTGCAGTTTGCATGTTCTCCCCGGGCCCGCGTGGGTTTTCTCCGGGTACTGCGCTTTCCTCCCACATCCCGAAAACATGCGCGGCAGGTGGATCGGACACTCCAAATCGTCCCGAGTCGCGGGTGTGGGCGCGGAGGGTCGTCGGTCTCTCTGTGCCCTGCAGTGGGCTGGGGCAACCGATTCGGGGCGTCCCCCCCGCCTACTGCCCGAAGATAGCCCGGGATAGACTCCAGCACCGACCCCGGTGAGGATCGAGCGCTTTGGAAAATGAATGAATGAATTTCCGCCTCGGGAACTCGGTTGCTTTCGGAAAACGGTAGCTGATGAGGAGCCCCGCAAAGTTTGCCCTCTCGGCTCGAGCTGCTCTTTCATATCACGTCAGCCCACAGGAGCGAGCGTTTCGGGTGGTACCTGGCGTCCGTCACGGTCTTGGTGAAGAAGCCAAGATATTGGTAGATGTCCACGCCGTCGTGGATCTTCAGGATGTCGTCTTCTTTGTATTTGAAGAGAGCCAAAGCGTACCGGAACATCACCTGAAGCACCGAGATGACTTGTCAGTGCGTGTGCGTTTGATTGCGCGTGCGTGCGTGCGTACCTTGGTGCCCTCGTACAAAAAGGCGTCCCAGAGAGGCAGCAAGAGGTCGCTGGGAAGACTCTCCACAAAAACCACCAGGAACCAATTGAAGGTGACCACAGACACGTCGATTCCGTGAAGGTCAAAGTGCGCCGCCAGCCGAGGAAGCTTCTCCAGCAGGAAGTCCTTCAGAACGTGCTGGTCCGCCTGTCATCGGGGGACACCGATCGATGAATCAAGCGGCCGGCGGCGCCCGCTTTCCAGAGCCCGACGCTTGCGGACCTGCGCGGCCAGCAGGTTCTCGCAGTAGTAGTCCTCAGGCATGATGGCGTCCACCACGGCCACCACGCACCAAAAGGCCTCCTCTTCGCTCTGGAGGACCACAAGAGCGATGGCCGCCAACCTGGGACACGGGTTACACCGCACGCTTTTTATTTGAGCCACACGCTTCGTCCTCCCATCGTGGAAATGCAGTTTCCAAATCCTTGAAGAGATGATTCAATTTGGAAAGGGTTTGGACACAAGGGCTTTGCTTTGTTGGTGCGGCTCACTCGTTTTCCGCAGACTGATTGAAATGCGTTTCGTTTTCAAGTCAAAGGATTTGGACAAGTCACTGAAAAGCCTTGCCGGTTTGGGGAGTTCCAAGCTATCTGGGTTGATTATTATGATGCTTCAAAACAGAATCTGAGTCATGAAAGAGCTTTGGACATGTGGTGACTCAATCGGAATAAAAAAAGAAATGCTGCTCCGGCACGTCGGCAGGGAGAGCCAAAGTCGACGAGAATTGAACAGGACAAGCCGTTCAACGCATCAATCCAAAAGGACAACGGTCGCCGGGAGCCGCATCCCTTGTCTTTGCGTGAAAAGGGATCGAGTATGGAGTTCGACTGGCGAGTCGAGGCGCCGAGGCGCCAAACACGGAAGGTGCGCTCAGGTATCGACGGCGGGTGCGTACCTGTTGAGACCCTGGCAGTAGCCGACGGAGGGATTCTGCCAGGAGAAGGCCAATAGGATGCGCTCCAGCTGCTGGTGGGCGAGGCTCCATGGTGAGGAGAAATTGCGGTTGCTGGTTAGGGTGCGGTGAAGGTCCAACCGGATCTGTCTGGAGGCGGGATGGGCACACGCGCGACTCTTGTCACACAACTGGAGACACACGAGCAGGGCGTCAGTCACATTGGAGAAGATCCCCCAACCGATCCCCAAGCAGCGCCTCGTGGGCCACCACGAGGAGCTCTGTGACACGTCGAGTCCAGTCCAATTATTTGTGTCTCCCTTAACCTTCATCACAAACAGTCAGTCTCCAAGGGTCGAAAGTGGGACGGGGCCGTTCGGTGGGTGGCTGGAGTGCCCACCACGTCAGACGTGACGGTGACAGACGCCGGATCTGACACGACTGCGACGCAATCCGTCGGCTAACTCCACGACACCCGACAGAACCGTGACCGACAGCTCTGTCGGGTGACAAGACGCGTTTGTTTGACATTCGACTGAAGACATCTGCTCAACCGTTGACACGTGACGGAACGGTCCATTCGCAGCTGCAAACGGCACGCGGTCCGTCGGTCCTCCGCATAGGACAGCAGTTGCGAACAGCGGTTGGGATTGTTTTGAACGGGGTTCTCCCATCGCCGGCGAGCCATTTTCGAGGGCGACGTCTCTTGGCGCCGATGTCAGAAGCGAGCGCGTGCAGACCGGCCACAGCTTCGCTATTCCGACGGTCGCTCGGGCAGGCGGACGGAACGCGGCGCCCCTGCGGATCCCGATGCAATTCCATCCGTATTTGGCCCGCTCGGTCCAACGGAGGCGTCGACGCGGATCATCGACATTACGTGTGGTCGTTCGGTCTCCTTCCCATCGTATCGGAAGGCTCCGCGTCAGCCCGGCTTCGAACAGGTCTGTCCGGGGACTCGCCGCGAGACACGACCCGAGTGCGACGGTCGCTTCAGCTAACTCCGACGCAACCCGTACCAGTCTGTCGGGTGACCCGCCATGAAAGTGACAGGTCAGTCATCTGCAGGACCTACCTGCTGGTATCGCTGTGGCTGGCGCTCTCTGGCGGCCCCGGTCCTGATCCGGACCAAGCAGCGCCAGACGCGCTGCCGGTACTCCGGAGGGACGCCGGCCCGCAGCAGAGCTTTCAGTTCCGGCGACGGGCAAAAGTCGTCGTCTGACCTGCCGGCAAGGTACTGGGCCCAGCGACTCGAGAGGTTGAGCTCTCGACCGCCCTGCAACCACGAATGGGTGAAGTTTCAGCGAGGCCTTTCGTAGACCGGAGGCTCGTGTGGGGTCAGACCTGTCGCAGCAGGTTGTGCGAGCGGATCTCTAGCGCTTGGATCTTAGCCAGAAGCTTCACGTCTTCCACCTCGTAGTCGGGAACGATCTGGAAGCCGTACTCGTCGTGAAGGCCGTTTGCGGCGGCCGTGTCGTTCTTCGCCTGCCCCTGCAGAGCCTCCTCTACCATCTGCTGAATCGACCGCCGCTGCTCCGGATCCAGACTTGCATTCTCCCGCAGCTTGCTGAGGACTCCCAGGTAGCGACTCTCAGCCTGACAGCGCCATGACTCCAGGTAGGCGCACTGTGGGGTGGGGGGTTAACTGAGATTCGCCCCGAGACGCAAAAGACCACGACCCACCTTGACCATCAGACTTCGCTCCTGCTCCGAGCTCTTCCTCCACAGTTTGGTGAGCTGGAAGATCTCAGAGTTCAGAAAGCGGTTCTGCGTCTTGTAGGCCTCGATGTCATCCTGAAGGAGACGCAAACCAGCGCGCCTTCATTAGCGACCGGCCCGACGGGCCGCCGCTCTCTGGGGGACATTTTCCTCACCTTCAGGTCCTCCACGCACTGCTGCAGTTGTCTGAGCGAGTCTGGAGCACAAGTGGACGAGGTGGACCTCGCTGGCTCGGACACGCAGGCAGCCACGTGATCCGACAGCTTGATGATCACCTGAGCGGGCGCGAGACGTGGACCGGTCACAACCTCGTGACCAATCTGAAAGGGGTTTGCCCCTTAGGTTTAAAAAAAAAAAGCAGATCAAACCAACAACAGGAAGGAAAGTGAAGACAGGAATTATGACAGAGGAAGTTGGACACAGGAAGCTGGAAAACAGGCACCGCGTGACACGGACTACCAGAGTGGTCCTCGTGTACGAGATATGAAGCTGACCTCCCGCTTGGCTTGGTTCTTCTCGGTGAGCATCCTGATCTCGTCCCGCAGTTGCGCCATCTGCAGGTCCCTCCGGTCCAGATCGCGCTTGGCCTCCTCCGCCGCCGCCTCCGCTCGCTCCGCCCGTCCAAGCAGGTCGGCCGCCTGGCGCTCGCGGTGCCGCAGCAGTTCCAGCCGCTCCCGTTCGCTCTCGGCCGCCACAAAGTCGGCGCACGTTCGCTTTTCCCGCTGGACCGCCTCCAGGGTTTTGTGGAAGAGCCACACCAGCTCCTGCGGAGGGGCGCAACACACGTTTGGGTCCGCACGGTCGCGAGTTTGCATCCGCCCACGCCGAACCGCAACGATGCGCCGGTTCGCTGCCCGCGGACTTTCCTCTCGAGCGCCCGGATACGCTCGTTCCTCCGCTAAAGAAGCCTTTCCTGGTGATCCGAGAGGAGGGAATGAGGGAATGAGTCATGATTCCCTCATTCCCTCCTCTCGAATCACTCGTCATCATTCAACAGCAACGTCCATCGATGATGACCTCGGCTCAGTTATTTCTCTGACCGCTGTGGCCATTTTCTTTGGTGGCCAGAGGGGTGCCGGCAATTTTTGCCCGTGCGTGCCCGTGAGTGGGAGTGTCCTGACCTTCTGAGCTTTGACCTCCTCCGTCAGCATCTCCTTGTCCCGCCTCCAGCGGGACGCGGCCTCGGAGGACATGGCCGCCGGCCTGGTGGAGGAGCTCCTATTCTTCTTCCTCCGCGCGGCGTCCAGCAGCGCTCCGGTCGCTTCGCCCCACGCCGTCCGTCCGACCGCCTCGGCGGGAGGCGTCGCCGCGGAAGCTGAAAGAAAGATTGGTCAATCGTTGAAGACCTTCTCGACTGAGATGAGAACTAATGCGGAGGATGAGAACATGTCAGCTGAGGACCGGCGGGCCGGCGCGCGCTCGGCACCGTGTCCGAGGCTACGCGTCGGAACCGCGGTGCGGGCGCAACGTTCGGTACCGGTGCCGTCGGCGGTGGCCTCCGCTTGGCGGACTCCGGCCGGACCTTGCGCGGAGAAGACGCTTTGCGTCCACTCTTGAGACGACCTCTTTCGAAGACTGTGGACCGCGTTCCTGTCACGGGACACAAAGAGTTGCTGGGAAAGGCGCTCCTCGTTTGTCTCCGAGGCAAAACGGGCTCACTGGATTTGGATGAAAGGATGTTTGATGGACACGTCGGCGAGCGGCGTCCTGCGAGGTGCCTCCTTGCCGGCCTCCTGCCCCACCAGCCCCACGGGACTCCTCAACAGCGGCAGGAAGTTCTCTGCGGCCAGAGCGAGCACAAGCAGCGCGATTGCTCACTTGGACTTTCATGCCAGTCAACAGGGGGTACCGCTAACGCTCCTCAGCCTCCCTCCCTCCGTATTCTCGACTTGACCCCTATCGATCCCAGCTGGCCATGGGCGAAATGCAGAGCACGCCGGCGGCTGCTCACAAACCGAGGGCTCGTCAGCAGTCGATGGCAAATACAGTACGGGCAAATGTGCATTTGTACTCACATTGACACTCAGGCTGGGCGACTATGGGAAAAAGAATAAATTTCAAGAGAACAGGAGGCTTCGTTTTACAGTGAACTCCAACGGGGCAGTCACGAGACAGCTTGAAGCACGCTCAGAGTCGGCAGTTGAACGTGCGCGTCACACGCTTGCTGCAAGCAACACGCTGCACTCGTGATGCATTCACAACGCTTACGCGCACACACACACACACACACACACACACAATCACACACACACAGCGCCGTTCAGCACATTCATTGTGTCGCCGACATGGAGATGTTTCCATGATCGACCAAATGCCAAACCCGAATGTCTTCGACAAAGCCAACATGCCAACGTGTTTCTGGAATGCGGGAGCAAGCCGCAGAACCCCGATAAAAGCCAGGCAAGCATGGAGAGAACACGAAGACCAAATCCAAACGTTCCTTAAACGGGCAGTGACTTTCAGAAGTCAGACATGTGTCAGACAGGATGGCGAACCTCGTCTACGCTTGCACAAGTTACGACAGGAGCAGAATTCCTGATGAATGAGTCAGGTGATGCAAGGGCAAGACACACCAACGTACGCATACACATTCAAGTCAACTCAACTGCATTTCGAGAGCGCTTTAAAACAACCGCCGCTGTCTGCAAAGTGCTGTATGCATGGAGCAATAAAACAATCCATTCATGACAAGGACAGTAGAAACCACAAAAACGGTCAAGCTAAAATCAAGTCCCATGCGGAGTCAAGAGCCAAAGAACAAAAAATGGGTTTCAGGACAAGTTTTAAGGATGGGCAGCGAAGGGGCTGGCCGAACGTGCAGCGGGAGATCATTTCAAAGAGAGGGAAAGGCTCGATCCCCTCCGAGTCTCCGCTTAGTTCTCGCTACCTCTAATGGTGTCCGCAGACCCGAGGCACCGGGCAGGGGCAGATGAGCCCAGAGGATCTTCAAAAGAACCAGTGAAGGGATGCCAGAGTAGGGGTTAAGCGCTCCCTCGTACGAGTACCGGTAAAGAGGCGAGCGGCAGCTTTCTGGACCAACTGGAGGCACTTCGTGGAGGATTGGCTGTCTCCCAAGTAAAGTGTGTGACGGCAATCCAGCCGGAATGTGACGAAGGCATGACTGACCGTATCTCCAAGTGCTCGTAAAAAAAAAAAATTAAAAAGGAAAGGCTTGACGTGAGCCAGCTGCCTCAGATGAAAGAAGCTGGATTGACAACGGCACCAATTTGCAGCTCCAATTTCAAACCGCTGTCCAGTTTCAGACCCAAGTTCGACGCTGCTAAGGCGATAAGGAGCCAGGTGGCCTAAGTCCGCAGGATGGGATGTACAACCGCCACTGGGACCAAACGCCATCACTCCTGTTTTTCTTTTCAATGAAATTCAAGAAATAATAATAATAATAATAATACATTTTATTTATAAGCGCCTTTCAAGACACCCAAGGACACTTTACAATAACAAAAAACACAAAACAATACAGGTTGAGCAGCGGCAGCCAAAACGTGCCAGCGTTCACTCAACCCAAAAGCCAGAAAGAAACCACAAGGGAGGGAGAGGGGGAGAAAAAAACCCACGCTCAAACTACCCTCATTTTGAGGATAATTTGAGTGAGGCAAAAAACTCCTGCACAAGCATATGACAGTTACAACAGGTCACAAGACATAACAATGAAGGCGGTGAAACAAGGGAATGTATGAGGGAGGGGGTGATGGTGGGGGACTAGCTTCCGTGCATACTTTCATCAGGGGAAGGTCGAGATAGCAGATGTTGTTTTGGTAGCAGGCTGCCCAAGAATTTAAGACAGCCTTGAGTCCGTGGCTTATGTCTCTTTAGTGGCGTCGATCAGCCAAATCTGTGATTTCAGTCAATATTTGAGCACGGATTCCAGTTTCTCCAAGTTCTTGACCATCTTGCAGAGACGCTCCAAAACCGCAACAGTTTGTGGTTGAGCACAGTCTGAGTCTGAGTGTTGGACATCCGCGTTATGCCATCCTTTGAATGGCAGCCTCTTCACTTCCAATAGAGCCGCTCCCGTCGGTTGAATTTTGCGATAGATCAGGAAACTGCTAACACCAAACAGCAGCATACCTGTTATCGGAAGGCCGAAAATGTAGATGTCATCCACATCCTCAACGGACAGTGTTGACAGGCAGACCATTCTCCGCTTCCTCCAAGGATCTAGGGTGTACCCAGCAGCAAAAGTCCCCGAGGGGCAAGTAGGCTCCCCACTGCCTGCTCTTCTCATCGAGAAAATGTTGTCTATGGCATCGAGAGACCAGCCAACCAATTCCATGTTTGTTTTTAGGATGAAAATACGACAGGAGGCTAGGAAAAGTCAGACAAAGACAGCACATGGACTGAGTGGCGAGCAGGGAAGGGTGGGGGTGGGGGTGGGGGACAGGAGCAGAAAGCAAAAGCGTCCACCTTCGTCGCGAGCCAAGCAAGAAATTCAGTGCCAACCAGGTCTCGTTTTCCTCGAGACAGGGCAAAAGTGGCCTCCGTGAGAAAGCGTCTTTCTTGCGCAGCGGGACATAGATCTGATAGTCATCCGCATCGTAGTGGAAGGAAATATCGTGTTTCCTTTCGATGAAACCCAAGGGGAGCAGATACGATGAAAACAGCAGAGGCCCCAAAATTGAACCCTGGGGAACAAAGATCGATCTGTGCAAAGTATCGTGCTCAAGTAGCTATTTAACGAGATGCCGATAAATATATAACTGTAACTTCTAACAGGGAGAGGGGTCTGATCGGGTTCCAGGGCGGGACGTGTTTAATTCTGCTCCTGATGTCATTGAAGGCTCACTCATCAGGAAGAGCTCAGCAACAACAGGAAGCACCCGAAAAAGTCACTTCCTGCTTCCTCCCACCTCGCCTTGCTACTCAACATTCCTTTTCCACACCGGCTGACCTTCACTGCTGCTCACAGCGCCACAAACAGCGGAAAGCAAGGAGGTCACTGTTAACGCGGCTGACATGTTCAGGTCGACAGGCTGGTTTGACGGCTCACATGACCGGAAGACATCGCTGACAAGTCATGCTCTGAGAGGCCACTCCCAGACCAGTTAAAACCAATTCGGACCAGTGACAACTCAATCAGATAGGCAAACTGGAATGTATTCAGACAATTGCACTTTATTTTACTGTATATCAAACCAATTCCAAAAGATTCGGGTCATTTAAACCAGTGTCAGACCAAAAAAACCCCCAAAAAGATTCAGATCAGTGAAACACATATCGGGCCAGTTAAAACCCATATCGGAGAAGAAGTAAACAGATTCAGACCAGAAAAAAAAAACTAAAGAAAGAAAAAGACTGAGCCCAGTGAAACCAGGATCGGGCCAGTGAAAAAGGGACCAGAGCAGCCGGAACAGATTAAGAGTAGGTGAAGCAGCACGATACAGACGCACCTGTGATATTGCCCATGGCATCGGGGCAGGCGCTCGTCTGATGGCTCTGTCGGTGATGCCAGCGATTGAGCTGCAGCTGCTGCAGCCAATAAAGCATCAGATCCTGAGTCACCGCCTAGAGAGGACGGAGCAGAACACGGGTTCATAGCAGGGGAGCGGCATGTTTGCATCAGGTCTGGGTTCTCTCAAAGTTGTACTTTAAGGGTGTAGGTACGCTCGGGCGTCTCGATGTGGAAGGTGCCCATCTCGGCCTTGAGCGGATAGGTGAAGGTGGCGGAGCCGAGGTCCACCCGTCCCAGCGGAGTCACATCCTGCGGGGTGCGGTAGTAGAACATCTGGTTCTGCTTCTCCTCGTAGACGAACCAGCGCCGCTTCCAGCCCCGCAGAGGGCCGCCCTGCTTCAGCAGGTAGCCACAAAGTTTGGGCTCGCCGGAACTACCCGGAAAGTTGGGAGTGTCCTGGCTGTCCCAGTGAACAGGAAGAGGAGTCTGATAGGGATGCGGGTGAGCGGGTGGAGGAGTCTGACGGGGGACCAGGTGAGAAGGGGCCGGAGACTGGATGGGGTACAGTTCACCTGAGCGACCCGGAAAGTTGGGGTCATCTTGGGGGTCCAAGTGAACAGGAAGAGGAGTCCGATAGGAGTCCGGGTGAGCAGGTGGAGGGGCCTGACGGGCGTCAAGGTGAGCAGGTGGAGGAGTCTGACGGGGGACCAGGTGAGAAGGGGCAGGAGACTGGATGGGGTACCGCTGAGCAGGGGTAGGAGTGAGACAGGGATCCAGGTGAGCAGTAGAAGGAGCCTGATGGGGGTCAAGGTAAGCAGGTAGAGCAGCTTGATGGAGGTCCAGGCGAGCAAGAGTCACAGTCTGATTGGGGTTCGGGTGAGCTGGGGGGGTAATCTGATGGAGGGCCAGTTGAGCAGTAAGAGGAGGCTGATGGGTGTCCGGGTGAGCAGGTGGAGGGGCCTGATGTGGCTCAAGGTGAGCAGGTGGAGGAGTTTGATGGGGCTCCGGGTGAACAGGGGGAGAACACTGAAGGGGCTCACAATGAGCAGGGGTAGGAGTGGGATGGGGATCCAGGTGAGCAATAAGAGGAGCCTGATGGGAGTCAGGGTGAGCGGGCGGAAGGGTTTGATGGGAGTCCGGGTGTGCATGAGTAAGGATCTGATTGGGGTCCAGACGAACAGGGGCGGTAGTCTGATGGCAGACCAGCTGGGCAGTGAGAGTAGCCTGATGGGGGTCCAAGTAAGCCGGTGGAGGAGCCTGACACTGGTTTTGGTGAGCAGAGAGCTGGCGGTCCAGGTGAGCTTTCAGAGGAGTCGTATGAAGATTTGGGTGAGCGGACGGAGTCTCACAGGGGCCGGGGATAACATGAGCTTGATGGGAGTCCAAGTGAGCGGCAGGGATACGAGTCTGATGAGGATCAAGGTGAGCAGAGGTAGAAGTCGGATGGGGGTCCGGGTTAGTAGGAGTAGGAGTCTGAGGAGGGTCCAAGTGAGCAAGAAGAGGAGCCAGATGGGTGTCCTGGCGCACAGGGAGAGGACGAGGATGGGAGTCAAGTTGAGCGGGAAGTTGGGGTTCAAGGTGAGCAGGAGTCTGATGGGGGTCAAGGTGAGCCAAGGTTGAAGTCTGAGGTGGAAGGGGATCCATGTCAGCGGGAAGAGTAGCTGGATGAGGGTCCAGGTGTGCAGGAAACCGGGGCTCACGCTGAGCAGAGGTAGTATTGAGAAGAGCGTCCAGGTGGGCAGGTGGAGGAGTCTCACTGAAGTTCAGATGAGCAGGAATATGTAGGTCCGCACAAGGGGGAGTTAGATGGGGCTCTAGGCGATCAGGAGGGCGATGGTCTGGGCGGGCACCCGTACTACACTACGCCGACGGCCGAGCACCGGCACGATTTGAATCATTTTCATCTCATTGAAAAAGGGCCGATGGCAGCGGACTTTGGCTTCCCCTGCAATGAGCATTCGGGGATGCCGACGGGAGCTCAGAGTTTGGACGCGCTCGTTACATCGTCACGAATGACGGTTGTTGTCATGGATTTTCTTTCCCGATGCGTCTCTATGGCATTCCTGTCTCACGCGTCTCTGGTGCTTAGGCCCAACTTTCCAGGTTACGCATGTTTCCCAAGTCTGGACAGGAAGAAAAACAAACAAACAAACAAACAAACAAACAACACGCACATCGGCGTCAACGGGGGACTCGGACGCGTAGCGACCACGTGTTTGTATTCCCATTCACATGTAAGCTTATGGACTATTATTGATGATTATCATTTCATCATTTGATGTTTGAGCATCATATTGTTTCATGTTCAGATGACCTAAATCAACATTCTGTTGTTGAATAATTGCCTCGACATGTTTTTATGTCGATAGCTTCCGATTGGCTGTTGAAGGAAGGGAAAGCAGGAAGCGGTCGAGTTGCCGAGAAGAGCGTCTACTCCGGGCACGTCCGGCTCCGGGCCCGGAGGGCCGCCGTCCTGCCCGTTTTCCGTCTCTCGCGCCTGCAGCACACCTGCTTCGGATGAGCGGCTCCTCAGCCAGCTCTGAAGCAGCATCGGAACAATGCAGGTCATTTGAATCAGGTGCATGGCTCCCGGGAGAGCTCCAAAACAGGCGGGACGGCGGCCCGCGAGGACCCACTTTGGACACCCCTGGCTACTCAATCGTCCCGCGGGGCGGACGTCCTTCGACCAAAGCTGCATTCACACGGAAGCCATCTCTCCTTTGGCCGTTTCGTAAAGTCAAGCCGTTCATTCCAAAACAACCGACGCCTCAACTTGCACGCGTATCGTTCTTATTCTAGGACTTGGGACGAGTCAACCCGGCGGCTACTGTCGTCCACTTAATTCCAAGAGTCTCGATGCACACGCTGCGCCGAGTACGATCAGACTCGCGGAGTGCACCGAGTTGGACTCGGAGAGAGCGGCCGCGAACTCACCGTGGCCGCGGGGCGTGGCCCCAACACACCTGCTGACCGGATCGCGCTTGATTAACAGCTGCGGCAAACTCACCGGGAAGTCGACGGGACTTGTCCCCCCTTGCTTCCCGCGGTGGACTTGTGCCCCCGGACTTCCCCTTGAGACCTGCTTCTTCTCCTCCTTTCTGGCTCTGCTCTGCTTCTCGAGTGACTCACATTTTCTCGCGGCAGACTCTTTTTCCTTTTTTGTTTTCCTGGCCTCTGGCCTTGTCCCGCCCACGACGTCAGGCCTGCCACTTCCGCGCTAGACTATCAAAATAATTGCCCACTTTACGTTGTCATTTCACAAAATGTTCCAACTTAAAAGGATTGCTACGCGACACGAACAATATTTGAACAAATATTTGTAGTGCAAACCAACAGCGTAGCACGATCGCGTAACTTGAAATGTTGTTTTTAAAAACGCTTGTACTGAAGAGACTGCGCCTCCAGGTGGCAGCACACGCACACACACGCACGCACACACACACACACACACACACACACACACAGTGCGTGGGCAAAGGGCCTCAGGTCCTTAATGCTGATTGATTGAGAAGGTCTAAAAATAGCCTCAGCATCATTTTGGTTGCAATCATTATCATCAGTCATCACTTTCATTTTCCTAATCGTCACCCACTCGGTAATCTTTATGATCACCTCCTTCACTTGAGGTGATCATCTTTCACTCTCTTCACAATCATCATCAGTCTCTTCTCTTCATCACTCTGACATTGTCATCACGGTGTGATCATCATCGACATCAACTTGGTCATCGCCACCATCACCTTTCCAGTCATCGTCTTCTTTCCGATGTTCGGCGTCATGTCGTTGTCACTCGCTCGCTGCCGTTGTTCCGCATGCAAACTTTGAGCCTCGATCATTCTCATTTCAACATCATCAGTTTTTATCGTGTGCGTTGTCTTTGTCACTTTTGTCATAGTTGAGACTGTGCGGCCATAAAAACCAAGTCCCCGCCCCTCGCACATGCGCACACACAAACGCACACAGACAGTGCCCCCCCCCCCCCCCTACACTCACACACACTTTTGAGATGCAAAGTAAGCAGACATATGGAGAGGAGGTGTGGCGGGCTGCTAAAGATTCCAATTGTATGACAAATCACGTCCGAGGACAGCGTCGCAGCCCCCTATCCCTGCTTCCCCGCCCCCCCCCCACCCCCCCGTGGCTGCCCTCGGACAACAGCTTCATTAGGCTGAAAGAAAGTTTTTGCAGCTTTGTCAAGTCAAGACTCGCAGCTCCTCGGCTCCCATTCACCGGCTCTTTTGTTGCCACCAATTCAAGTTATTGCTCTCCAAAACACCCCCGGGACCCCCCAGCCATAACACACACGCACAGAGGCTCCCCGGGCCTGACGGCCGCAGTGCATTGTGGGTGTCGCGAACGCGTTGAGGAGAGGCGCGCGTTTGCCGTACGCGCGACTTTTTGCCGAGACCGTAAAAGGGAACAAATGGCCGGTTGGAAACGGGAGCCGGTCCACGCCAACGGCGACGCTCGCGAACACCAGACCACGTCAACGCGGCGGAGTGGGCGTCGGTCAGGACCGGCACGCTCGCGGGCTAACTGTCGAGGGAGCCTAGCTTACTGCTTTTTGCTTGATCAGAAAACGTTTTCTCGTTTTCACTCGTCCTCCTCCAGGCGCCCGCTCAGCCAAAAAGACCTTTTGGTCCCAGGCCAAAACAAACGTGCCGGAAATGGAAACGGTCCACGTCCGCTTCGTTCAAGACCGTCAAGTAAATCGGGCTGGCCCCATTTTGCCTGGTTCTGACCGGGGACGTGGACGTACGTGATCTTGGAGATGATCCTCTGGTCTCAAGGGCGCACCTAATTGTACCCGGGACGGGCCCCGAAACGCGCCACACATTCGCCGTGTTCGACGCCGGCCGGCGAAAATCTTCCCGTCCTGTTGGGAAAGACGCGGGGCGGCGTGGCCGGCAGGGAAAAGTCCTCTTCTCGCTTGTTGTCGGGGGACGTTTGATCTCGGCCTCGGAGGATGACGGCAGCGCGCAGCAAGAGTTTTGGGGGTGAAGACGACCCATCTTTTCACATTTCAAGAAAGCGAGTCAAGTCAAGGCTTGCTCTCTGGCTTTTTCTCCCGAGTCGGCGGCTCAAGTCCGACCGGAGGAAAGTCACGTGACACCTCGCCGCCCAAGTGCAGCGCGCGGAAACCCAAGGACAAAAGTGCAAGTTCTCGGGGAGAAACCTTGGCGCCGTTGCAGCGGCATCTATCGCGGCGGCGGCGGCGGCGGTCCCCTTCCCTCCCCCCCTCCATTGTCGCCTTGTTGCCCAGGAAGGTTTTAATGTCATGGCGGCCGTCGTCAATCACGGCGCTGAATGCGCCGGCGCGCACGGCCCCCGCCTCTTCATCAATCTGCTCTCGCGTTCTGGGAAGGGCTTCCTTTTCACCCGCAGCCCGCTGTTTGCTCGTCTGACAACTTCACCGCGGCGAACGCTTGCCCTCCGCCAAGCGCCACCGTGGAAACGGCGGCGCTTGGCGGAACATCCCGGAAAAATAAAGAAAGAAATCAAGGTTTTGATTGTCATCGCGGCTTCTGGAGTGTTTTGCAGCTCGCCCTCGCCGATGTGCACCGCTCGCACCGACAACATGGCCGCCTTCCAAAAGCGGCCATGTTGTCGACAACGTTGTCACTGCATTTCGTGGGTGATCGGATCCAAGTGCCCCCACGAAGTCAAGGTTGACCTTTTTTTTTGTATTTTTAAAATGTTTGTGCGGGCGGGGGCGCACCTTGATCCAGCCATTCCGAACGACTTCTCAGGAGAGTTCGCTTTCATTTGGCTTTCAAATCAACAGCAGGTTTGTGCAGTTTGGATGGAAAAAAACTCCAAATATGCTCGCTGAGAGAAATCTTGCGTCATCCTTGTGCGCAAGATTTTTTTTCCAAATCACGCAGTCACGTGTCGTCAAAACTGAAAGCCAAACATCTTTTTCAAAACACAAACCTTCGGAAACAACCATCCGCGAATCCAGTGCGGCCCCCTGGATGCGATCGATTTTCGCTCAAATTATCGTCGTACGTGTAAAATGTAGTTGGAGTTGGTTTTCATTTTGGCAAAGCGCCTTATTTTACTTTGCTGACAAAAAGCATTTCTCAGTTTGGCTTTGATTGCTTTTGGTCAATGAAAATAAACTGGGTCGCCAACGAGGATTTCTCCTCGCATGACAATCGCTCTGCAACTTTCTGGTGCTTTGGCCTCATCATGGCGGGCAAGATTGCGAGCGGCGGTCACGTGGCGCCTCGAGGCCCACATGTTGGACCCTCCTCACCTTTGCACGACCACAAGCAGCAACCGGCTTCATTTTTGCACAATGCTCGAGGATGCCGCCGCGACGTTCGGGAGGAGGATCCACGCGTCCGGGGGGGGGGGGGGGCCCTCCGGGTCTCGTGTCTTAATCCCGTCCAAGCGGCTCTCCGCACAGAGCTCTCACTCCAGTGCTTTTCTCTTTCACTTGTTTTCTTTCTGCCTTTTCTTTCGCTCATCGTCATAGGGGGCGCTTTCAGGGGGGGGGGGGGTGTGGCGGCGGGGGTTGAGGCTTCTGTGGAGGTTGGGTGGGATCATCGAGCGTCCCCATTGCAAATGAACACGGCTGAAGGAATCGAGCTGAAAGAACGCGCGCGGCATGTCGGAGCACGTCGCGCACCAGGGGAGGGGGGGGGGGGGCACGAAGGATACTGCGGCTGTGGTTTCGGTGCCCGCGCGCGTGCCACCCACGTGCGCGGCCACCGCCGAAAGCGCGTCCGCGCTTTGAAGTCAACATGCCGTAAAAAGGACAAAGCCGCCGTAAAGTGCTCTCGCTTGTCATCTCCGCCCACTTGCAAACACGCGCGCGCAGCCAACGCGTCGCGTCGGACGGCTCCACGCAGGTGCATCTCATTCAGTGACAACGAGTGGAAAAAAATGGATTTCATGACAAGCCAAGTGTTGCTCAGCCGTGGCGGGGAAAGTCAGATTCCGATTCAGATTCAGAATCAGAATCAGATCCGAATCATCTTTATTGGCCAAGTATGTCGAACACACAAGGGATTTGTCTCCGGTAGAACACGCTGCACTAATATCGTCATAAACAAGGACAAGACAAATAAGTATGGAAGGACATTCCGGAATGGAGGTGAACCGTTGTGCGGTGGTGCCACCCAGTGACAACTGGGAGACAATGTGTAAAGTATCAAGGAGAGCTCAAGTGATCAGTGGTAGAATACGAGATGAGAACAGTTGAACAGTTGGTGCAGAAAATCCTTGCACCGCTTCCAAGTACCCGGGAGCAGAAGCAGTCAAATCTCCTTTCACCAGTTGGCAATGAAATAAACAACAAAAAAATGTTCTCATGTTTGGCAGACTAGTTGAGGGATGGACTTTAATCGTGGAGGGGTTCGGCGGTGGGTGGGTGGGGGGCGGGGGAGGCGGGGGGTATTTGAGGTCACTCTGCACCGGTTGCTGGAAAACGGAACTCAGAAATGGTGACGTTTTTGGACGCAAATGGCAAGGTTGGCAAACAAACCAGATGGTGTCTGGATCGGAACCGGAAGAGTCAAAGTGATGACTGGATTCGAGCGATCGGAAACACACATGCGATGTTTTGCCCGAAATCTCTCGGAGCGCAAGGCTTTGGAGACGCGAGCGGTCGCAATCCTGTGTCGGCAGTCACAATCTCGAGCTGCGTTTTCCACGCAAGTGGAGACGTGTACATACCTGTCAACTTTTCGGAGCGCCAACCTGTATAAACTACCAAAAAATCCTTATAAAGAGCAAAAAATCCTTATAACATACCAAAGCATTTTATATGTCAAAATAATGGCAGAAAAAAAACCACGAAATTTTCAATGATATTTATTGTAGATCTCCATAATACAATGTCTGGTTAATGTCTAATCATTATTCTACTTAGTGGCATTACTGTGTTCAGAGTTGTATTCCTGCGTTACTTTTTTTCACCAACTCCAAATCATTTGGAGTTGGTGAAAAAAAAAACCGGAAATTTTCAGAATCCGTATGATTTGTGCGATACGGCCATATACGTAAGATTCACCACAAATCCGCATGCCTATGGCTAAACCGTATGAGTTGACAGGTATGCGTGTAGCACATGCACAGGAACAACAACGCTTGTACTGAACAACATATGGGGGTGTTTTTGGTGTGTGTGTGGGGCGGGGGGGGGGGGGGTAGCAATTTCTCTGGAATTCGTCCGTCATCCCTTTTGGGGGAAGTACCGCATCATGCTTGTGTTGTTGATTTTCCCTGATTTTGTCGGTTTTTGTCCTGCACGTCGGAAATGAAACGAGGCCGCATGCGGAGTGGCAGGCTGAGGAGCGCAACTTTGCAAAGCGGACTTCACATTTGGACGTCGGCAAAGCATTCTGTCCTTGTCGCGATGAAATGAACGAAGGCAATCCAACGTGGGCCGTTTCCATCACAGAGGAAGACGCAGAAGGCGCCGGGGGCCGCGTGGAGTCGCGCGACCGTGCGCCGCGCGTGCGCGATTCGAATGAGAAAAGCCGCAGCGGCTCGAGCAAAAGAAAGAAAAGCAAGACAAAAGCGTGAAAAGAAGCGCACGGCGTGCGCACACAATGGCGCTATTCACCTTTGATATATTGCGCTCGCGCGCGCAGTCTCATGATTTCTTAATGGCGACACAACGAGCGCACGCACGCGCCGATTGTGTCTCGTGCGACGGACTTTTTGCGTCACGTGACCAGGGGTGGGAGGCGTGTGTGTGTGTGTGTTGGGGGCTTTACGCGTGGCTGGCCTGCGATTGGTTGGCCGTGATTGGTGGCACGCTCCTCGTACCCGCGGGTTATGCAAACGAGCTGCTCCCGCGGCACGGGGCAGCTTTCATTCATCTTCTTCATCCTCTCCGGGGGGAGGGGGGGCGCAGAGGGTGGGGGTCCAAGGGGGTCCATTGTGCGCGCGCGCTATAAAAGTCGGGCTGAGGTCGGTCGTGTGCCACACTCGCTCGATCTCGCCCGTCCTGCGCCAAGCCGCCGCACTCATGGACGTGCACGACTTTTTCGCGCTGAGCGGCGGCGACGACGACGACGACGACTCGCGCGCCGGCACGCCGCCGCCGCCGCCGCCGCCCGAGCCGCAGAAGAAGCGGCGGCGGCGCGGGCGCGCGCGCTGCGAGGCCGCCGTGCGCGTGGTCCGCAAGAGCCGCCGGCTGAAGGCCAACGACCGCGAGCGCAACCGGATGCACAACCTCAACGGCGCCCTGGACCGGTTGCGCCGCGTGCTTCCAGCGCTTCCGGACGAGTCCAAGCTGACCAAGATCGAGACGCTGCGCCTGGCGCACAACTACATCTGGGCCTTGGCCGAGACCCTGCGCATGGCCGACCGCGGCGGCCCCCGCGGCGGGCCCCCCCGCGACGGCCTCCCCGGTGACGGCCCCGGCTGCGGCTCCGGATGGTTCTCCTGCGGCACGAGCCCACCGTCCTCCTCCTCCTCCTCCTCCTCGCCCGCCTCCAGCCCGGGCAGCCCGCTCGAGCGCGCCTTCGGCCGCCCGCAGGGGGTCTTCTGACCGCTGGAGGGACGCCTTTGCCTGCACGGACCGCCCCCCCCCCCTCCGCGCGAGCACAGGTGCTGCAGAGACAGAGGGGGGGGGGGTGCGCACCCCGGCCAAGTGGAAAGGTCAACTCTCCAATTAGTTGTGGGAAATTTCACACTCAAGACTCAGTCATGATTCACGAGGACTCGGCTTTATTTATTCTTGGAATGCTTTTTGTACAGAAAGAAAGATTATATCCTATTTACCCACTGACACTTTTCAGAGCAATAAAGTTTTTACTTTTCTACAAACGATGCAACGCTCTTCTTTGTGTCTCGCATGCGCGCGGCGGGCATGTTGCTTTTCACGACTTTCATTTGCAGCCAGCGCACAGAGAAAGAAAACGCGCGGGTGCCGATCCCTGTGCTGCGACCAGGTTTAGGGTCCTAATCACGACCGTAGTTTTTTTTTTTTTTTAAGTCTGAACGTCGTGACTTTCCATCGGGTCCGAGCGCATTTGCGTTCGGAATCAGACGACGAAACGGCCCCTCCCTCATCTTGCGCCGCAACTTGAAAAAGACGCCGCATCGTCGCAGCGGGCTGACCCCTCTTTGAACGGAAGGGAGCCCGGCGAGCAGCGAGCACTCGTTTCTCACGCACGCGCACGATGGACAAAAGTGTACAAAGACCCCTGGGCGAGCCTCTCGGAAGGCCGCGCAACTTGTGGCCAAGTAGATGACCGAGGCGCGCCTGCGTCGTTGTTGCGCTGCGGCCGGCGGGCAAAACAAAAAAGGGGCTAATGAGAGGAAGGAGAGCAAAGAAAAGTTGAACAAAGCCCTCCAATTCGGAGTCAGAAGAAGGTCTTCATTGACTCAAGTGACCTCCCGAGGTCAAATGTCAGCGGGTCGGCAGGTACCCCGCGTGCGCTCGGGGTCTGTCCGACGCTCTCCAAGCGCAGAAACCTTCGCGGCCGGAACCTCAACTCAAAGTCCCGTCGCGCAAAGCGGAATCAAACGCGTTGCAATCATGAAGACTTCCGGAGGAAAACATTTCAAAGAGGCTCACGATCAAGAGTGTCACGGCAGAGAGTCTGACAAGAGAAAGCGCCAGAACGGCAAATGTCCTCTCGTGTGGACGGACGCGAGCCGCGCGAGCGGTTAGCCAACGCCGGCGTCCTTGTTGGGTTTCGTCGACAAAACCACAAAGGGCTGCCGCCGCGCTAACAGAGAAAGACAACAACAAACACCCTCTCTCGCCTCCTCGCTCATGCGCGCGCACACACACACACACACACACACACACACACACACACACACACACACACACACTGCCTCGGGGTCGGTGGGGCTCGCCCTCCAAGTGACAGGAAAGTGTCAATCAAGAGAGCAACCATGCAAAATGAACACACGCACACAAATTGCTTTTCCCAGCGTTGTGGAGGAAGTGAACATTGTAGAAGTTCATATGGAGGCCTTGGGTGGGGGGGTGGGGGGGTCTGTGGTCTGATAGGATCATGACAAAGTGAAGCAGATGGAAGTTTTGTGCCCCCTGCTCCTTGAGATAACCTCTGACTCCTGCCCCAACACCCCCGCGCTCCACCTTGTGCCACTGATTGCACCTGTAAACCCCACCGACTGCCCCCCCCCCCACACACACAGGCTTGGGTGGGACCGCGGCAGTCCTTCCTAATTTGTTGATCTGTCTCAGCACAGCATGCGAAGCGATCGCATGACACGGCTGCTCCAACTTTGCGACGTGTGGGCATCCTTTGCCGCTCGATTTTCCTCGCAGTGAACGTTTCACATTGACGCCTACCGCTGCGGTTCCTTTCGCTGACGGACGGGAACCCAGCGGAAGAAAAGTAGCGAGCAAGTTGAGCAGGAGACGATGAAACTCGTCTTGGACGAGCTCAAACCCGACCGTGCCATCCATCCATTTTCCGATCCGCTCCTCCTCCTGAGGGTCGCCGATCGCAGCCGTCTTCGGGCAGCAGGCGCGGTACATCCCCAATCGGTTGCCGGCCAATTGGAATGTGGGAGAAAAGTAGAGTACCCGGAGAAAAGCCACACAGGTACAAGGGAGAACATGCAACGGCCACGCGCGAAGGCTCGAACCCTGCACCTCCGCACTGTGAGGCAACGCCGCGCCCAAAAAATCAAATGGAAAAAATGATTCTTCTGACTTGACACGCAGGCAGGTGGGGCTCATCAACAGGGGGCCCCAATCACAGGACACTGTTCGGGGTAGCGAAGGTCATGGCGGCAGAGGATCCGAAAGCCAAGGAGATGGGGGAAGGACGGGGGCGGGGTCAAGCGGTCCGGGGAGGAAAAACGTGGAGACGGGCTGGGCGGGGAGGCGGCCCACTGGAACGAGACAAAAAAGAGACAAGTGAGGATGCGCAAAAATGGACAGCGTGTGCACGAGCAACGGCCTCGATAGCACTCGTAACGCCACAATCATCTGGCACCCGCTCGCACATCAGCGCAGCTCTGATACGCGGGAGGTGAGCGCTGATCGGGCGCAGGTGTGGGAGCACACAACCCCGCCTGCTCATGAAAAAGGGAAAATGACACAGAAGAAGAAGGTCCCCGGAAGTGGACTCTCCAAAATCAAAGCGCAGAAGGAAGAGGCTCTGTCACGACACATCACAGAGGGGCGGGCTTCACAAAGGTTGCCCGCTCCTGGTCCGGAGGGCCGTCGTTCTCGGAATCCCTTCCTTTCGCCCGCCGCCGGTCTGCCTCGGCGAGAACGGCGAGCCGCCCCCGCTTTCAAAGAAGGTCGCCGACACGCTCGCCCGCGGCATCAAATTGCTGCGGCGCGCGCCTTTCGATTCCTAGCTTCGGTCGGTCAAGGTGTCGTCACGGCAACCGGCACCTTTGGCGGCGCGTCGGTCCGGTCGCCTGGTGTTCGCTCAACAATTAGCAGAAAATTCTTAACGAGCGGCGCAAGAGTCATCCAGAGGCCGAGAGGCTCCTAGCTGTGACGCCCCCCCCCCCCACCCTCGAGCCCCCCCAGCGGGACCCCCCCCCCCCCCCCGCCTATCGTATCCCCGCCGAACTCTGACCTCCTCAAAGACTCCAGCAATTTCCACAGCAATAAAGAGTTACCACGGCGACCAGACCACCAAGGGACCGCCCGGGGTTCAAGGCACCGACCGCGATGCGGGAACGCGGTTCGGACGGTCCCGTTCCGAGGGTCCGGTCCCATCGTAGGTCTCGCGGAGGGGCGGTCCGGGTCCGGATGGAATAATGAGGCAATTGTGGGGGCTTTGAGAGGACGTTGAAAAGCTTGCGACGCGGCTCGAAGGAAAGGATAAATCAGGCGGGGAGCACAATGGCGGTCATGTCGGGTGTGTGCGTGTTGACCACAGAGCGGGCGGGGGTGCGGGGGAGCCGGAGAGAGCCCCGATGTAAAATAGTTAAAAGCTTATTAGAAGCTCTTTCAGGCTCTTGCTGCTTTGGACTTTGTTTGGGGGACACCCTGAGCTCCTTTCAAGTGATTGTGAAGGGGCCCATTGAGGGAGGGGGGGGGGGGATGCTCTCAAAGCCCTTTTAGAAGCTGGCCAACTCCCCACAGGCGCATGCCCTTTAGCTCCGTTACTGATTCACCACAAACGCTCCCTTCTGTCGCCTTTGTCCACCTGACCTTGCCGGGACGACAACCGGGACCGTGACCCGGACCACCACCGGGACCGCGACACAGACTGAGACCAGGAGCTCAACTGGAATGGAGCCGTTCCCCCAAAAAGCTTCAATGCTGGATGCCTGCACGTGAGCGTGTATGTCAGGTGTGTGTGTGTGTGGGGGGGGGGGGGGGACAAGGGGGCTGGGGGTGGGCGCGCAACGGGTGGGGGGGTGGGGGGCTACTGTTTAACACGGCCGGGCTGAATGGGGCGGGCCCGTGGATAGAAAAGCTGGAGGCCTGATCCCTTCTCTCTTTTCGTCCTCTTTCTTTGGGGACCCCCCCTCCCCCGCTCCCACCCTCCATTCACATAAAGAGGAGAACAAAATTCCAAGTGGGCCTATTGGCGCCGTACTTAGATTAATTAGAGGCTCCTTTAGAGGCCATTCAGAGCCCCTCTCAAACGGGGCGCCCGCGCTAAACTTCTCGCATCCATTTGAATTTGTTTGTGTGCTGGGGGAGTGGGGTGGGCGGGGGCAAATATTCTTTTAATGGCCTTTTCACGACGTTACGCTTTTTACTTTTTTCTTTCAACGGCTTTTTCACCGCATTACGTTTTTCGGGGCACTTTTTTGCAGCCGCTTTCATCGACACAACATTTGGGTGCGTGCGCACGTGTGTGTTGAAATGTCCATCGAAACATTCCCTCAGAAGGAGCTCGTGTGACGGGAAAAAAGAAGATTTCGAAATGGCCAAATCACAAGGCATTTCACAAACCCAGCCCAGACCGGGGAGGAAAATCAAAAAGATTCCGCGGCCCTGCTCAGGACACACACACACGCGCACACTCCCATAAGAGCAGGTGGTGCACACTTTAATCATTAAACAAATTGACCTGAGAGCAGCTTCGTGTTGCTGTTCCTGCTGCACCTGTGCGTGCGTGCGCGAGAGAGATAAAGCCTCTTGAGCATGTGGAGCGCGTGTTGTCAAGTTCGCTGGCTGGAGTTGAGAAGCTCGCTTGCATTGGGTGCCACGGAAAAGCGCATGTCCTCCCTTTGGTCTTCAAGAACCCCATCCCATTTCTGATCCGGTCTTTGCTGGTCAAAGCTCAAGCTGTCACGTTGCGTGGTGGTGGTGGACCCCAAAAAGCAGGCAGGAGGGAGGAGCAGGGTGTACTTGGCGAATTGTATTTAAAACAAGAAAACTAAATCCAAAACAAAGTCCAAAGTAACAAACAAAAACCATGACTTAAACAAAAACTATCAATAACCAAAACACTACTAGAACAAACATGACAGCAGCAAGAGCAAACAATGACCCGACACCGAGTGTTCGGGCTGGGAGTCCTTTTCAGCCCTAATTACCTAATGACCAACAGGTGTGCAGCTGCCGGGGGAGCCCTACAGCGCCACCTGTTGGTCCCTAAACCAAATCATGACACAAGCCAACAACTGGCAGCGGTGGCGCCGCCGCGACCTCTTCCGAGGGTCGGCTTTGGCGCTCTCTCTTTTTCATGTTGCTTCCTGCTCGGAGATGGCGGAATGAAGGATCGGCGCGACTTCTTTGGCGCTTCGAAACGCGCGAAACAAGTGTCGTTGATGAATGAGAGAAGCGCACGAGCCCAGTTTTCAACTTGCACTCATAAATGTCACTCGTTTTGACCGCTGGCGAAATGGAAACATGACAAAGTCGGATGAAAGGCAGCCGCTGGCTTGGGTTTTCCGCAGTTTCCGTCTTTGGTCCGGCTCGGAGAAACGTCTCCGTTCTGGTTTCTCTCGCTTTCCGCGGATGAAAGAAAGGCGTCCGGGCCCTGAGGTAGCCGAGCAGTCCGATTTCGTTTGACCGGACTGCAGGTGGGCCGACTCGTGACGCCGTCGGCTCTTTGAATCGAGCGTGCCCGACCGAAAGAAGGCCCGTCACTTTGGACGCGCCGTACGCGACAGGGTTTCGAGAGCGAGATGGCTAGCGGGCTAGCTAGCTAGCCAGCAAGCTAGCTAGAGGGATCGAGATCAACAGATGTCGCACATAACGCGTCGAAGGAGTTGAATTGGTCTGTAATTGGCCTCGCAAGCAAGGGGGCGCGACTCAAGGCCAGAGCGGTAACCGGAGCCGCCCGTCGTCGCCGCCTTCCCGCACCTTCCTTTGTTTAGCTTTTTTTGTCATTTTTGCTTCTTTTTTGTTTTTTTTGTCAGCAGATTATGTCGAAGCAAGGCCACGGGGCGGGGCCGGCCTTCCCGTTGCCACGGTTACCCGAACGCCGCTTCCGCCATCCGCCCCGTTTCACGCAGCGCTCCCTCGCGAAGGCGCCACATCATCAGGACATTGCCGCCTTGCCGGGCATCGCGACGCAACACTTCCAAACAATCGTTCATCGACAGTCAAAATGAAACTGCGTGTTCATTTTGAAGCTCCTCACTTCACTTCGGTGCGCGTGAGGTGACAAAGACGACACTGACGCACGCGCACGCAAACGGCATTTGAACGGCGTGCGTAATCCCCCCCCCCTCAATGGACCCCCCGCGGTAGCGCCCGGGCCGGCCCGGCCGGCGCCCTCGCTCTGGTTTCGGGGATCAGCGAGGATTTAGCTTGACATCGCGACTCGGCACGCACGCCGACACACGTGCGCACGCGAGCGCAGCTGAGCTTTGCCGGGCCGGAGCCGGCGGGGGCCACGACGGCGAGCAAGCGTCTCTCCGTGCGGCCCGCAGACGTCCGCGTGCCGCTTCTTGCCCTCGAGACCGAGACTCAGCTTTTTTTTTTTTCCAAGGCAACCGGCTTTTCTCGGCCGCGCCGCTCCTGCTCCGCGTAGGTGGGACGTTTTGGGCCAATCTGACGTCAGTGCGCACGCGCCGCCACGTCGAGGCAACCGGCCCAGGGCCTTCGGCGTCAGCCGTGACGGGGCCCGAGAGACTTGGAAGCGTTTTGTCAAACTGGCCCTTGGCCACGTCGGCGTATTCCCGTCCTCGGAGCGCAGGTCGCTCAGAGCCCAGATTGAGAGGTTGGCTTGGCGCAATGGAACACGCCATCCCGGCCACTGGGAAAAAGGGCTACAAAGTCCAAACTCCAAAAAGGACAGCAGGAAAGAAGAGCTTCCCCGAGCTGCGCGACGGCAACAAAGAAGCGGCAAAGAGAGAAGCAGAGCGGCGACTCGACACAAACAAAGTGACGACACCGCAAAGTGCAACTGCGCCGCACGTGAGACTGCGGCGCGACGGACCGACGTGACGACGGCTGGTGCGACCCAAAACGCAAAGAAAGAAAGAAAAAAAAATCCAGGGCTCCAATGGTGTGGCATTTTTCTAGTCTTGTTTGTACTTTGGATTTTTAGACTAGGTTGGCCAGTTTTGATTTTCAAGACAGAGAGAGAGCGAGAGAGCGAGAGCGAGTTCGCTTTGCTTTGGCCTCAAGCGGCGGTCGCCGAAGCTTATCGAATTAGCGTGAGGAGCCCGCCGCTCGTACGCGCCGATGACTGTTCAAAAGCAGAACGCAACTCCGTCATCCATTATCGGCCGTTGTTGCGCTCACGGAGGAGCGCGGCTCCCTTCGAGCCATCTGTCCCGTGGCGGCTTTCTGAGTTTCCTTTGGTGTGCTGACGGGACTCCCGTGGACCCCCAAACACTGAGCTGGTCGGGGGGAGGGGGGGCGCCCACCCTCCCGTCGGCCCTCGATTGTGTCTGCGCAAGGCAAAGCAAAGCAAAGCGCTCTTCTATAGCTTTTTGATTGGCTTTCAATCCCCTGACACCCACACCGTTCTGCATGGCCGCTCCGTCTGTGTGTGCGCGCGCGGCTTAGTGAGGAGATTTAGTGATGGTGGGGCGGGGGGGGCACAGAGGTGATTTTTCAGGGGGAAGTAAAATGGGGCCAGATGGGGCCGATTGTTGCTCGCTACGCAAATTAAAGAGAGGGACATCTGTACAGAGATGGACCAGCGTGCGGGCAATTCACACGCACGCACAAGAGAGGAACAAGTGTGTGTGCGAGTGAGATGACACGTTTGGCAAAGTGAAGTTGAAGACGAAAAAGAAAAAGAGGACAATTGACGGCTTCAGCAGAAGTCAGAGGTCGCTGGATTGAAGAGCACAATGAAGGATTTCATGTGAGGAAGCCCTTCACCCCTGCGCCCCCCAGCTCCGATGCGCGCGCACGCACACACACAATTCATAGCCAGGTTGACCTTGCCTTCTCACGCGAGCGTTTGGCCTCAGCGGAAGCCGGCGGCGTCACAAGACGACTCGAGGGTCCCTGATAAGCTGCCAGACGCACAATCGCGAGGTCAGACAAAGCCCAGCGCACGCAAGCCGTTCAACGGGTGCGAAACGGCACGCGACGAGTCGCCGCTCACGTTCAAGCTGCACTTCATTGAAGGTGCCGGCAAGACCAGACAGGTGCTTTCAGCAAATGACGGCTGACTTTGAATTTTATGGCCGCGACGGGCTCAACTTCGTCGGTGTCTTCTGCCAACTTTTGTTTGGGAAGTGACGAGACTCGTGGTCCGAGCTTTCCTTTCCTTCCCGCTCCGGGACGCATCGATGTGGTCGATTGTGATGCGGCGCCGGCTGAGGGATCAAAGGTCACAGGCAGCATTCGATGTTGGTTTTGGGCCTTGCCAATTCCATGCGGTCATTTGTTTCGGGGGGGATTCTCCGAACCTTTTGACGTGAATATGAACCTGAGATGACGAAATCCCCGTTGCCAGTCTTCACCTGCGGGATGTTCCTTGATGAGCATGCCGCCGCTTCTTGGGCCACCCGGAGCAGCCGTAGCATTGGCAGATGACGGTTATTTGTTGATGAGCGGCAACGCGTCTTTGTTGCGTATTCCATGAGACAAGGCTCCAACGGGATTTGCAAGTCATTGCGTTTCCGTTTTAATCGACGCTTATCACAAGGTAGCACTTCCGGCTCAGTGGATGGAGTCGCGCACAAGGATTTTGGGTGCGTGTGTGTGTGCGTGCGCGCGCGTTTGCATCACCTGAGGGCATTTAGTCACTTAGTGACAGACTTAAGTGGTTTCGGTTTTCCTGCAGGGGCGGGGGCGGGTGCAGGGGGTCAGATGGGGGCCCTCAGTGCCAGGTGTCCAAAGCATACCTCGCGAGCCCTTTCCCACTCCTGCTCCAAGCCAACCTCACGCGCGAGTCACTGCGCAGCAGCGCAACGCCACGCGCAGGAAGCCCCAAAAGGGGACACCCGGCCCACTTGGGGAAATTCCCTCATGTGGAAAAGACACCAGAGTCCCCTCGATCTTATCGGCTTGCGCTGCCACCTGCTGCTCACTGCGAACATTGCGGCCCCCCGTCCCCCGACGTCACTCATCTTTTGAGCCTTCGCCGATGGAAGCACGGCAAGCAACTCCCATCTCATGACAAGCGGGCAAAGCATCGAAAGCGACCAAAGGACAACTTGCGCAACTTTTAATATGCAAGTCATGACTCGCACCTCCCGTTTGCGCGGCTGGCGGTGGACGCAATGCGAGCAGCATCGCAGGCCACCTGGTATCATTTGTCGGCCGTTGACCCGACGACTTCTTCCTCCCCTCGCTCCGGGCGGGCTTTGCGGCCGAACGCCGAGGTCATTTCCTGCAGCAGGAGCTCTTGAGACGGCGTGCAGCCGGCCGGCGAAGGAGACGGCGGGGGCGCCTCGGCCGCTCGGCGGGGGGCGGCGGGCGACGGCGCCGTCGGCGGCTCCCGCGCGCGCTCGCCGTTGCCGCCGGACAGGAAGCTGCTCTCCAAGGACTTGAGCACCTGCAGGCCGAAATCGCCCACCTCCTCGTAGAGCGGCTCCGGCGACTCGCGGCGCTCCTCGCCGCCGTCCTGCTGGACCTTCATCGGCTGCGGACGCCGGCGCGCCGGAGTCAGAGCGCGAAAAGTCGAGCGGCGGCTCGGAGCGACGAGAGACTCACAAAGTACATGGAGAGCGTCCTGCGGTCGTGAAGCTTCCTCTGCGGACGGCAAACCACATTTGCGCTCAAGCTTTACACTCGCGGCAAAAGAAGCAAGCCTGAAGCGCTTGGCGGCGGCTGAAGCAAACTCATTTTGTCAGCGCATGCAAAGCCGCGAGCGGGCGCTGGAGCCGACGGCTTGCGCGAGTCCTTCCGGTTTGAGGCGCGCCAAAGGGGCCGCTTCTCTCGTTCATCTGCTTTGCCACAAAGTCCAGATTTCAAGCTTCAGTTTTGTCTTCAAGAAAAAAGAATCTTGGGGGCGGTTCTTCAGTTGCAACGGTCACGTTTGCGACTCGGCATGCGGCGAGCGGAGCGCTCCACTCGTTTGCGCCCGATGACGTCGTGAGCCATAGCGGTGCGCTTCGGCGTGTCAGGAAATCGGAACGCTGCCTTCCGCCGCTTGGCCGACGGCGAAGGCACGCGGGGCTCGTCCGGGCTTTTCGGGCCATACGAGACTTCTCGGCTGTTTGCGTCTCTCGTGGGGAACGCTTTGACTCCGGCGGTCGGGAAATTGTATTCTTTGCGGCGGCGTCGTCGGCTGTGACGGAGCGATCGGGGGTGCCCGATACGTCCGTCGCCATCGACCGGTAGCGATCGTCCTGAGTCGATGGCGATGGGCGTCCGGGGGGGAGGTCCGGGCGGCGCGGACGCGAGGCGGACGCGAGGCGGACGCGAGGCGGCCGCAAGCGGCGTCGCAAAGCGCGGCGCTCGTTTACCAGCGTCTGATTGGCCGACAGCATCCCGTGGTTGCTGTCGTCTCCTCGGATGGGCACCAGCGGCATGGTGCCAAACTTCTGCTTGGCGATGTCGGAGGACGAGTGGCGGCGGAGGACGGGAGGGCCCGGCTTGTCGTTCTGCCAAACGCGGCCGGGTCGGAGGTCAGGAAGTTGCCGCCGCGCGCATCGTCCGTTATCGCAGCCGCCGACGCGGGAAGCACTGACCTGAGCTTTGAGGAAGCTGCTCACCCAATCCCATACGTCCGCCTCGCTCGGGCAACACAGGAACCTGCGCGCGCACGCACATGCACACGCACACGCACACGCATCCGCATGTTCACCCGCCGGCGCAAAGGGTCCCTCCCGCACCAGTTGGGGCCACTTACAGTTGATGTTTGTGTGACATCACGGTGAAGCCCCACCTACGAGTGCAAGCGCATGTTAGCCTAGCTTAGCGCAGAGACAACGGCTACGCGTGCGGCGGCGGCGCTCGCCTGGTTGGTGCTTTGAGTTTCTGGCGGAGCCCCATGTAGACCTTCATGGCCTTCAGCGACCACTCCTTCTCCGCCCTGAAGCTCTGCAGGCCAAAAGAGCCAAGAACATGTGGGGGCTCACTCAATGGTCCCCGGCGGTCCACCGGTGACTACCTTCTTGTCTTTGAGCAACAGCAGTTTGTTCTTCTTGATCTGGAAGCTTCTCTCCTGGAATTTGTTTCCCTGAAGCAGTTTGGGGGGCTCCTCCCGACACCGCAGCACGCCGACCTTCATCAGGTCGCTCTTGTAGGCTAAGGGGCACGCACCCGGGTCACCGGCACGCTACTTGGACGCGACGCGCGTGTCGAGGCGGACGCCCGCCGGACCTACAGGTGAGGATGTCGAGGCCGTCGCATTTCGGGACCCTTTTCACCAGCAGGTGGGCGGAGCTGGGGTCGGCCATCTTGCACCACTGCAGCGCCTGCTCCAGAACTTTCTCTTTGGGGTGCAACGGACGCTCTGCGGACGCACAAACGCCTCAGACGCGAGCGCGCGAGCGCGCGTGTGCGCGTGCGCGGCGGCGGACGCACCCAACTGCCCGTCCTCAATGGCCTCAAACGTCATCCAGACATCTTTGTCCCCGGGGGGGACGTTCCTCATGTAGAGAACCTGATTGGTCAGCTCCTCGGCGCACATGCTGGGCGACACCTGCGGGGGTACGGCGGAGTCGAAGGCGGGCTCGGGACCGGGACCGCGACCGCGGCGACGACGGCGTCCGCAAACGGGCGCTACCTTGAGCGTGACGCAGCTGTCGGGCGTCTTGGTCTCCAGGTAGACCTCGATGATCAGATCTCCCGCCTGAGACAGCTGAATGCACACAAGCGGCACGTTGACACTCGGGGCGCCGATCCCGCCCACCCCGCCGAGAGAGAGATCGGCGCCGCCAGTTACTTGAGTGTCCTTCCAGGAGGTGATGAGACTGATCTCCAACTCCATCTGATTCTGGTGCTCCTCGTCGATCTGACCGGGAGCAAAAAGTCCGATCAGCCGCCCGCTCCGAAAGCCGACGGACGGAGCCGACTCGCCGGGTCGTACTCGCCTCGAAAACGTACACGTAGTTGTCAATGAGATCTTTGACGATCTTCACTTCGTGTTCTCCTTTGCCGTCCGTTTGAAAGAGGCTGGGAGCAAAGAGCAGCGACAGGTTCTTGGTGCACATCTGGTTGAGGTCGGCGCATTTCTGGACCCTGCCGGGAGCGATCGATGGTCACGGAGTGAGCCCGACGGGACGCCGGGCCGACGGGAACTCACCTGTAGAGGTGGCTGACCAGCGCGGCCAGCGTCATCCGGTTGACCCGTGGGAGAGTCCGGATCAGCTCCTTGTAGCGGTCCAACCTCAAAGCTTTCGGCTGCATTTCTGCGCAACGCAAACGGGAGTGAGGCCTCGGCGGCCGCCGGACGCTCGGCGCCGGAAGTCCACTCACTCGCCGCCTCCCGCCACAGCGGGTGGAGCTCCGCCATGAAGACGGGGTCGTCGATCTCCCTGAAGAAGCGCTTGAGCACGTCGGTCACGTCCTCGATGAAGTGGTCCCCGATGCGCAGTTTGACGTTGCGGGCGTCCTTGCGGAACTCCTCCATGAGCAGCTTGATGCGAGACTTGGCTCCGTTCTTGCGGTAGATCCCCTCGTGGCCCAGGCCTGCAACCGGACAGTTGGAGATGCTGCGAAGGAGAGGCCCCGCTCCCCGCCCCGGTCGCCGCCCACCGTATTGCGTGATGAAGGCGATGCAGCTGTCCACAACGATGGGGATGTCGTTCCTGCTCAACTGCTGCTCGCGCAGGGCGTTTCCCTTCCCGCCGCCGGCCCGCCGGATGTCCGAGTGCCACGAGCCGAGGTCGGCGCGGCCCACGCCCCGCAGGTGGAACGTCCTGCCACGACGGCCGCGTCAGACAAACGGCGGCGGCGCAAAGACGAGCGGCCCGAGCCGAGGTGCGCTCACCTCCCCTTCTCCACTAAAACTAGAATTTCTTTCTTCTCGTGGTTCCGGCTTTCTTCCCAAGCGACGCCTGACGAAACAAAGAGTCAGGCGCGGGGAAGCCGGACGCGCTCCCCGCAAGACGTCTCGTCGGCACTGACTCAGCTCCTGGAGACGCTTGAGGTTGACGATGTCTTCAGCGGCGCCGTCGTTTTGGGGACAGATGAAGAGGTTGGACTTCTGCAGGACAAAGTAGGCCTCCTTCCACTGCTGAGGGTCCAACATGGCTCGGTATCGCAGGCGCCCGATGCGTTCAAATTCCCGAGTCAGCAGGCAGTGACAGCTGAGCGGCGTGGCGGCCTGCGGAGCGAACGCGGTCCGGCGGTTGCGACTTCTGCTCCGGGGAAAGAGCGCCCGCGATCGCGACGGGATCCCCCACCTTGCCGATGGCGCTGGTCCAGGTGTGCAGAACCTCGGCCGTCTCCGCGCCAAACTGATAGACTTTGTCCGAGGTCAAATACAACTCGAAGGTGTACCGGAACCTGAGCGGGAGGGAAAAAAGCATTCCGGCGGTTTCGTTTCCTCTGCGCCGCGCCGAGCGAACGCCTCACCTGTCCGCAAAGCCGTCGGCGTCGGATGATTCGGGTCGGCTGACTCCCAAACACGCGACGTCCTTCAGGCTAATCTCCACGCGTGCCTCCGCCGATCGCTCCGACTGGCACAAGAGCAGCGACTGGTCCACCGAGCACCAGAACTTCTGGAAGTCTGCGGCAGTCCAGCGGACAGGAAGTGAAGCGGGCGACGAGCTGCGACCAAACGCCTTCCGTCGGGACCGCGGCGCCGACCTTCTCGAGATCGGCGGGACAGCGTCCCTCTGCTGCTGCAGCTGGACCGGAGGAGGAAGCCCGAATGGAGAACCGTCTTCATGATCTCATCGTAGACGCCGGGATCTGCGGGACCGGACCGGCAGAAGTTCTATTGGCCGTCCGCGTTGGGCAACGCTCGTCCCCGTGCGGGTCGGGGACCGGTTGGGGGACCGTCCCGGCGGACTTTGGGGAGAGGCCGGCTACGCCTCGGACCGGGCGCCGGTCAATCGCTGGGACTATGCAGACGAACGAGCATCCGCACTCACGATCGCGCCCGGCGACAAGTCAGAGTCCTCAAGGAACTCGCCTCGCACGCGGAAGCTTTCACGTCGCGACCGTTCGTCTGCTGCTGATGCTTCCCACGACTCAATTACAAAATGTCGCAGTAGGACAAGCCATAAAAGTAACAGCGGCGTTTCTGACCCGAGACGGCGTAGTGATCCGGCGGCTCTCCGGTCGGCCGCTGTCCCTGAGCGCCAGCGGTCGGCTGAAGGGACCTGGCCTCAGAGAAGATGCGAGTGACGGTTTTGAGGAGCGTGTGTTCAGAGACGGCGGAACACAAGACCTGAAAATCACAAACAGCCCACCCCCCGCCCGCCAAGAACAAATCAACAAATCGATACGTCTCTATCATTGCGCTTCAAAGAGCCGAGTTTTTGGCCGTTTCGGACGTCGCTCCGACCGCGTGATCGGAACTTGCAAACATCACGCTCAAGTACTTCCTGGAACGTGCAGACGCGCACTTTGAGAAGCTGCTCCTGGCTGCCGAAAGCAGGGTGGTCCAGTCGGAAGCGCCCTTCTCGGTACTTCTGATCGATGAACTCGCGCCGCAGGCTCGGCGACGCATCGCAGTGCAGCTCGTCCGATCGGGACAAGCGGGCCGCCCAGAACTCGTTGGCGCGGTCGTTGCCGAGCATGATGAAGAGCTGCCGCGCAAACAAATAGCGGTCAAAGAGCTTCGAGCGTTTGCCGCTTTCGAGCCCGTTCTGGTCTTACCTGCACGATCTGGTTGCTCCACACGCTGGTGTCCAGTTTGAGACTCTGGACTTTGGACACCATCGTGCCCAGACCTCTGTGCTGACCTGCGCGTGGCAAATGTCCCGACGGAATGAGGAACGGGAGTGAACTCGAGGGAATGAAATGAAAGCGCCGCACGCTAACACGGCCCCCGTTAGCGCGTCGCGATGGCGGACACACCGGCGCAGTTCTTGCAGATGACCACGCACAAGTTAATGGAAGCCCAGTCGGGGTCAACGGCCCGGCAATCGGCGCACGCGCGATTGGAGCGGTTGGACCAGATCTTCTCGGCCACCTCGTAATCGGACAGGGTCTCGGCGATGGCCTCCTGCAGCGCCTCCGTCCAGTCCCGCTTTTCCCGCTCGGTGTCGGCCGTGAGGCTGGAGGGGCGGGCCGACGGTGAGAGGTCGCCGTGGCAACGGAAGGGCCAAGGAGGTGAGGTCGCACCTGAAGGTTCTGTAGGGAGTGATGAGGTCGAAACTCTTGTGTTTCCCATCTCGGATGGTGGCGCCGCGGGCCTCGATCACTGTCATTCCGATCCCGGTACGAAAACACTGAAAGCGCCCGAGAAGAGACATGACGCGCCGACGCCCGTGAATCACGTCGAGGTTCCGACAGGCAGCCGAGGCGTGAACGCGTGGCGCTGACGTCACCTGTTGGCTTTTGTGGAGCCAAATCTGCTCGGCGTTGATGGCCACGTAAACTTTGGACTTGGTTCCTTTCAGCTCCAGGAAGCCGTGTTTCTGACACTGGGGACCGGGACCCAACCAGCGCCGTCCGAACGCCAGCTGGTCTTGGACGTGGTCCTGCAGCGCGGACACCCAACGTCGTCTCACCACTGACACGCAACAGCACAGCACAGCGTGTCTATAGTTAGCGATGAATCCCATTCCCCGCGCGCGCGCGTGTGTGTGTGTATACCTTCATTGTCAGCCTTAAAAACAAAGATCCGCTGACTGGTGACAATTTCAAATTTGTTGTCTTTGGAGGGCCGGGCCATCTGGATGGCGGCCAATGGCACAACGCCTTTCGGGTACGCGTCCTGCGAGAGGGAACCAGAGCACCGTAAAGATCGTGATCAAGTCAAGCCTGGATTGGACTCCGACCTTACCTTTTCGTTTCCAAAATACATGAGATTTTTGCCGTCAAACTTGACAAAGCGCTTCTGGAAAACGTAGTTCCTGAAATAAAGCGCAAATTGCGGATCATGGCTCAAGCGCACCAAAGTTGCAGAACGTGAAAAAGGAGAAGCACCACACACACCCGGTCGAGAAGGAAGAAGAGAAGAACGAAGACGAGGAGGCACAGCACAGGACCAAAAGAACGACGCGCGCAACAAGAGCGCGCGCCGAACTTTCAAGCCTGAGCCACACACACACACACACACAGAAGTATTCAATGTTTAGAAAAGCCACAAGGTCCTCACTGCACCACCTGGACCCGCCCGGTGCTTGGATCAAAAAAAATTTCTTGGACTTGGCGTGACCCGCCGCATCAAGCAAACGCACCCCTGCGGCGACAGTTTGTCCAGCCATCCGCTGACGATGGGCGCGGCCCCGTGGCTGAGGGAAGTGTAGCTGGCGTACGGCGAGATGGTCTGGTCCTCGTCGCCGTCCAGGGACAGCGCGCAACTGCAAAGGGCAAAATGAAGGCGCCTTCGCACACCCTCAAGGTCTCCGCACACCCGGCCGACGTCGGGCCGAGCGGCGCGGCTTGCTGCGCAGAGACCTTCAGCTCGGGTGAATGTCGCGTGATGTTTACCCATGATCCTCAGCGTAGCGCCCTTCCCGCCGCGTCTCGCCGCATCGACTCGCGTCGATCTGAAAACAATCGACGCAGAAAAAAACCCCTGTGTGGATGCATCGAAACGGCGGCGTGGCGTTCTCACCTCACTGCCCAAGGCGTCGACTCTGCCTCTTTGAAAAAGGGTTTCACAGTAGGGACTGATGACGTCGTCGACTGGGTCATCTGCGAACACAAACATGGAGCTGCAGCGCAAACGCGTCGTGACGATGCCACGACGATGGCATGATACTGTTACGCCGGCCCAAGACGTCACACGCGACATCAGAAAGTGATTGCATCGCGCGATGATGTCACATGATGACGCCACATCAAGTCACACAACGGCACCCGACGGACGGCCGCGCTCACCTCTGGCTGACCCCGACGAGTTGTTGCTGGATGCGCCGCCGCTGCCGAAAGGATTCAAAGGCAATCGTTGATCGGTCATGAATCGATTGCTTGATTGATTGACCGAACGAGTGGTTTTCCAAACCTGTTTCTCTGCTTCCCGTGCGCCGCTTGTCGCGGCGGCGTCGGAGGGGCGCAAGCCGCCGTTCCCCAATAGATGTCGTTGGAGATCATCTCCACGGCGCTGGAGACGGACCGGCGCGAGGACCCGGACGTCGCGCCGCCGTCACGGCAACCGGGAGACGAAGTTGAGCGGGAAGCGGGAAGCGCTTGGTCGTCACGCGGCGGTGCGGGAGGAGAAGGCGACGAGGACGCGCCCGGCGGAGCCCGACGGGCGACCCTCGGGGGAACGGGCGGCGAGGTCGCGTCCGTCCTGACGACGGGCGCTGCCCCGTCCCCCGTGCGCTCTAAAAGCGGGAAGCCGATGGACTCCTGGGAGAGTCTCCTGTGCGGCGACGGGACCGCGTCGGGCGGAGGGGGCCGGAAATGAGCGGGCGCGGTGCGCCGCCGGTTGAAAACGGTTCTGGGCCTGGGCACCGGCTTCAGCGCGGCGGCCGGGTCCGGAGCCGACCAGTTTCCAAACTCTTCCGAGCCGCGGGAATTTCGCGACGAAGACAACGGCAGGTCCGTCGCGGAGCTCTGAGCCGGCCGCCTCTGGACGTGCGACAGAAGTCTCAGGATGCGTTTGCGATGCCCAGTGGCCGTGATTCCCAGGCTGACCAGCGCCTCGTGATCCAAGTGGGCCACGTCGGCGGCCGACAGGAGGCCGGCTCTCCGGAATGAGGACTGGTACCTGCACACAACACGGGAAGTGGGCATCGCGGGAGCGATCGCTCGGCTTTGCATTCTGCCGCGAGTGACCTCCGACCTCTCCAGATGGATGGCGGCCAAAAGCGTTTCCACCGCTGTGTTAGCATCGAGCGTCGCCATGACAACCACCGCCAGGGCCATCTCCCGACGCCGTTAGGGCGCCGTCGGTCAGCTCCATGCAGAAAAACAAACAAAAAAAAAAACCATAAAGCTTCCATGTTAGCGTATCGTGAAACCAAAGAAGGTGTTGCTACCATGTTAACATAGCGGGAAATGACCGAGACACGTCGGCACAGCAAAAAGTGACTCGGCCATGCCGTTCGCGTGTTAAGGTAGAACGTCGTGGCCGCCAAGACACGCAAGGAACAAAGTAAGGATGTTAACGCACCAGGAAATGATCACACCAGAGGCCCACAAGGTGTCGGCGTAGCGGGGCATGTTGCTAACCTGCTAGCACTGGTGGAAGTGACCCCCCCCACCCCCAAAATAGGTCGCATTTTAACATAGCAAGAAGCCATGACCAAAATGTGTTGCTAAAGAATGGAGGACGTCTCTCGTGTCGGGCGCAGGCAACGGCCAAAACGTGTGTCGCGAGCCTCCGTGGCGGGAAGTGACTCCAGACCGGTGACAATGGCAGGAAATGACAACAATCTTCAGCTTCGGAGTCAGAACGTGAATCCCAAATGATGTCGCTTGCGTGTTAGCATAGCAAGAAGTCAACGGTCCAAATTTGGACTTTTGCTCCAGAGCATTTTCATGGAGCAGAAGGGAGATTTGGCGGGTCGAGCGAGGCGGTCGGTGTGTTCGGAATGGCTGCGGCGGGCCGGCCTCGCGGCCCAGAGCCGCTCTCGACCGGACGTCCGTTTCCTCTCTTTCCTCTCGTGGGAAGAAAGTCGACCCGCCGCGACAACATCGGCATGCGTCGATGAACCTTGTTGCAAATCGTGGCGGGAGGAAGAAAGTCATCCGTCCATCCGTCCACGATCGGAGCCGCTCTCTCCCCGGGAGGGCGGCGGGAGCGCCGGGGCCCATCCTGGCCGTCTTGGGGCAGCGGGCGGGGGCCACCCTCAACCGCTCGCACTCACACCGACGGACCGCGCGGTGACGACGTCGTCCAAGCGGTCGTCGGCGCGCTCTCCGGCGGACAAAAGGAGCCCTCGCTTTTAGCGGCAGACTGCCGCCAAGGTGCTCTCCGTGCCCCCCGGGCCCGATCGAAGCGCCTGAGCGGCCGGCGGCCGTGCGAGTGACACGGTCGGTCTCTGGGGAAACGACCGCCGAGGCGCCGGCGTATCGGGAAGAGAGCGACACCTCTACAGAATGTGAAGTGACCGCAACGGGCTCCGAAGAATCCAAACGGCGCAACTTGTCGCAAACGCGCCAGCGGAGCTGCGAGCGATGAAAACACCGGGTCGGGGGGGGAGGCCCACTTGAGGTTTTCAACATCACGTCGATTGCCGCGGGTGATGACTTCATGCGGGCAAAGACAAGACGGCCATTGTTGCGCGCGCACGCACAAGCCGGCCGTTGTGAGTCGGCATCCGCGTCGAGCTGACCTCGGGGGCGCGTCGGGCAACAAAAGGACGTCGTGTCCCGCGGCGCTCGTCCCGGCCTCGTTCGCCCCTTGGGCTCGCGTTTGCCGCTGGCCAAACACGTTACCGTGGCGACGCGTGACAAACGCCGACGCCCATCGCGGCGGAGGAGGTCACGTGACTCGGCGGGAAGAAAATCATAACCCGACCTTCCGACACGTCTGCGGCGAGTCCGCGGAGATGCGCTTGTGTGCACGTTTGCTGAAAAAGTCCGCCCCGTCGGCATGAGCGGGAAGGACGTTTGCATGCGTGTGCGAATGGCAGAGTGGCCATCGGACGCCGCACATCGGCTTGTTGTCGAGGTGACCGAGGCGCCCCGGGAGAACCCGATCAGGACGCCGGAGACGCCTTCCCGCTCGGCTGACGATGGAATCGGGCCACGTTTCACTTGGCGGTGGTGCCGCCGCCAAGTGATGATGTCACGCTACAAGAAGCCAAGATGACGTCAGCCGGTCAGTAGGACACGACGACCTCCGCTGGCGTGTCGCTGACGAACTGAGGAGAAAACCGCTTTGGGCAGGAAGTCACCATGGGACATTTTCATCGGGAAGGTGCCGCCTTGCTGCGCGTGCGTTAGGGATGATGGCCCACCCAGCCTGCAAGGAATTGTGGGAAGTCCTCAGAGAAGACCAGCAAGAAAGCAAACACCTCTTTTTCCTTCACCAACACACACGCACGCACTTCTCCAAGAGACTTTGAAGAAGAACTGGGCAGGTCTTGGATACTTCTGAAGGTTGCCGATATTGAAGGCAAAAAGAAAAAGAAAACTTGGGAGCAGTGGCAGGGAATGCTGCCGCTCACCACGAGCAACGGAGATTCGGATCATTTGATGTTTGAGCTTCCGATTGTTTCATGTTAAGAACACCTCAATGCTATTCGGTTGGGTAATCGTTGCTTCGACGTGTTTTTATGTTGATAGCGTCCGATTGGCTGAAGAAAAGAAAAGCAGGAAGTGCTGCCGTGCCGACGTCCTTTTTGTCTCAAGCTTTCAATCAAGCTGCGTTCAAACGGAGTCCAGCTCTCCTTTTGCCGTTCGGAAAGTGGAGCCATCCATTGCAAACGACGAACGCGGGGGCGCCCTCTAGCGGCGCGCGCGCGTTCGATCCAAGCGCAGCGGACATCTTCTCCAACGGGACATTCCAGCAAACACATTCGAGTCAATTTTTTTTTTTGGGGGGGGGGGGGTGATGTGCTATTGAGGACTTCAATCTCGGTGTATTTTTGGGCCATTCGCGATCCAAGCTCAACTGTATCGATTGATTGAGAGGCGCGTCGGCAATCCCTCAGCAGAACTTGGAAAACGCGCACGAGTTGAGCGTTTCATCATCCCGCGTAGCGCAACTCTCTGGAAGGACGCGAACACCGGGACAGGTGGACGAAGACGTTTCTGGGTTCCCATTTGGAGCTCCGAGTTGCGTGACGGTGTTCGGATTCGGAAGAAGGCGGGCCGGGGTAACACTTGGCATGCTGGCGAACCAGTAGTGGACCGAAGCCCACAGCAAAAAAGCAGAAGAACCGAGAAAAGCTCGCCGGCGAAACGCTTCGAAGCAGTCCGACCAGGACAACCGGCACAACAAGCACAAGCGGTCAGAGCGGCACAACTCCGAAAACCAGTCGAACCAGACAGACCAACAGAACCGCAACAACCGGTCGTAAAGGCGGACCGGTTTCGACCGGTCAAACAGGTCGGGAAGAAACCGTGTGCGTGCGTTTCCGGTTGCGTCCAATCCCGACACGATCGAACCGTGACCCAAACGACTTGACCCGCAGCGCTCACTCACTTGACTCGTGCTCGAGCTCCTCTTCCGAGCTCGCTGGGGTTCGGTTGGGCCAACACGCAAGCGGCATCCGCTCGGGTGGTTCCGAGACGTGTCAGAGTTGGGCGAATTCTGAAGGGCTGCGGACGTTCAACACGCCCGTCGCTCCGAACGTCCAAGCGCGGTGACGACGACGCACACCACTTCCGGGCGTCCGCGTTTCAAAATAAAAGCAGGCCAGTCGGACTAACTTCCGGTTGTAGGCCCATGAAATGCACACGATTCAATCCGCAGATTTGCTCACGGGTGGATGGATGGAAAAGCGTCATGCCACTTTGGACCTCCTTCCATTTTGCTTGTGTGCAATTTGAAGTTCGTGTGCGGTCGCGTGATGTCGTTATGAGCATAAAAGAAAGAAATAGCGTGCGCTATCAGGTGACATGATGCGCTCGTGAGCAAGGAGTAGTTTTGTTGGTTGCAAGGATGACGAGGAGAGGCGTTCGTTGGGGTTTTTTCAAGTTTCGCTGGTTGTGCGCAACGGAAACAAGCCTCTCAGCGGGTGGCGGGGAGCTGGTGGAGTTTCCTGTCCTCCCCTTTCCTTTCCTCGTCCTCGCCGCCAAAGACAATCAGAAGCCCGCAGCCAGGAAACAGGAAGCGTCTGAGACAATATGGAGTCGGACATCAAAACAAAGTGAGGAAGCGCCACCTGACCGGACGCCTCCGCGTCAAGATAGCGCCGTGTTCGCGTCACCTCAGCGACGTGCTAGCGTGACCCTGGTATGATGTGATGCTAACATCACTTTGCCCTCATGTTAGCACCGTGTGCCATGTTCGCGTGACCTTGGCACCGTACTGGCGTCATGTTAGTTAACATAGCACCATTTTTCAATAAAAATGAAAGATTATTAAACACTTTTTTTCTTTGTGTTTATTTGATTCCAATTCAAGCTGTTATAAAGTGATTCTTCAATGTTAAAAAACGGTTATAGGAACAATATAACACGCTTATTGTTAAAAGAAGCATTACACATTTTTAGCTAGTGGTGTGCCGCGAGATTTTTCAATGAAAGAAGCGTGCCTTGGCTCAAAAATGTTTGAAAAACACTGCCCTCATTCATGAACAGAGGAAGCCCAGTGGTCGTGATATTGGCTACTGTTTTCTAAGTCTTGAGAGTCGTTATCATTCCAAAGCTTGTCATTGTTTTTCGAAGAACAAACATTGTTCTAGAGCAGTGGTTCTTGACCTGGCTTCGATCGAACCTTAGGGCTTCGGTGAATCGGTCTCACGGCTTCGACGGAGCCTCTGCCGTGGAGGTTAAGACACACCCGACTCAACATTTCAATGAGGTATGACACGCCCACTTTAGCCATCACTGGCTGCAGATGATCACGTGACATTGCTTGTCCAATCAGAGCTGTGGGAAATGGAGTTCGCTTAGTTGTCGCCGTGCGACAGCCGTGATAGTACGTCGTACACTTTTTAAAAAAAAGTCTACTTATCTCTTGAAATTGTAGTTACTTTTTTCTGTTTTTAACAAATGTCTTTCTTTATACCTAGAATTTGTTATATATATATAATTTATTTATTTTTCATTCACGAATGAATCTCGCGCGGCGATCAAGACGGAAAGAGGAAACGTTGGGGCCACATCCGGGCACTCGAGCTCACGGATCCCTCGCTTGGCGTCACGAGGCTCTCTCCAGTGGCGTGAATGGTAACGACAGCTTGAGTGACGTTTGCCAAAGAAGAACCAATCAAATCATTATGAAGCCATGAGCAGAAAAGAAATCCATTTGATCCCAAACTGCAAATAGTAACGTGACATTTCATTGGGACACATCACGGTACTGACATTTGGGCATTGAGAATTCGGTTACTCGAGAACAGTGGTTCTTAACCTTCTTAGAGGTACCGAACCCAACCAGTTCATATGCACGTTCAGCGAACCCTTCATTAGAGAATAAAAATAAAAATATGATTTATTTTGTTTTTTTACGAATTCAAGACATAAAAAACGCATGTATTAAAAACAGAAAAAAGTCAACACAATTTGTATCAAGTCTAAGTTTTTGAATTGTGCACAAAATGAACCGTGTCGTACCTCATTGACATGTTGAGTCGAGTGCGTCTTCACCTCCACGGCAGAGGCTCCGTCGAAGCCCTGCGACCGATTCACCGAAGCCAGGTCAAGAAGCACCGCTTTCGCATGACCCGAGCGGCGCGTCATCACGACACTTGCTCGACATCCGCCGGCGGGCGAGCGCGTTTTCCTCACTTGATGGGCGACCGCATTCCGAAAGGTGGCGCCGCAATCGACCTCATCAGTCAGACGGCCAAAGCGTTTGCAAATTGCAAAGCGGGAAGCGAGCGCAACGCAACGGCGTGTTGACGTGGACGTGGCCGCAGCAATCGCGCGGCTAACACGTTAGCATAGCAAGAAGTGAGCGCAACACCTCAGTTTGTTAACACGACGTCTTTATTTACTCCGTTGAAGTGTAGTTTGTCACATCAACATTCATCTTTTGGTTTGTCGTTTTGCACACGTGACTACCAAAAGATGTCAGAAAAATCGCAGTCTGCTTTGAAGGAACTCCATGAAAAATAGACAAACGTGTGTGTGCGTGTGTGTGTGTGTGCGCGAAAAAATGCGATGCTCTGAGGTCATCAGCAGGGCCCGTCCTTCACGATCACAATGTCCACTTTCTTCTCCCTGCACACACACACACACACACACACACGCGCGCGCGAAGGTCACGTGACTGCGTGCGCGAGCGCTTAGGCGAAAGTTTCGGTTTCAGGCCTGAGCAGAATGCTCTCCAGCAGAGTTCTTGATCATGTAAGCTTATGTCATATTATTAATTATCATTTGATGTTTGAGCATCATATTATTTCATGTTAAGCATACCTAAATTATATTCTGTTGTTTAATAATTGCTTGGACATGTCTTTATGTTGCTAGGTTCTGATTGGCTGTTAAAGTAAGAGAAGCAGGAAGTGATTTTAGTTACGAGAGTTGTGTTCTCGAACGTGCTTTTTTTTCCCTTTTAATAAACTGCATTCAGGATTCCAACTCTCCTTTTGTCATTCGTAAAGTAGAGCTATGCACTCAAAACAACGAACCTCTCAATTTACAATCGTTTGGGATTGTAAATTGCCGCTCGTCGTCCAACTCCCAAATGCGACAAGTTTGCGGCCGGCCGCCAAAGTCGAGCCGCCCGTCGAAAGCCGCCGGAGGCGTCGCGGTCAACTCACAGTTGGCTGATGCACAGAGCGCATTCGTTGGGGTAGGTGATCCCGTCGCTGCCGCACACGGGCGAGTAGTCCAGCGGACACGCTCGGGTCAACGCGGCGCCGCTGCACTGGGGCTGCCAACACACACACACCGCAAACAAACCGACAAAGGTCACGCACCACCCGGCACCCCCGGCAACTCCACTTTGTGCTGCCAAAGTGAACAGAAGTGCTTGAGAAGCGCCAAGGCCTGAAGCGAGCGGCGGTGTTCTATGCGTACGCACAACTTGGTCTCGTTTTTGCTGCGGAAACCCCAAAATTGGGCTTCGCCATACTTTGAGTGAATGCGTGGGGGCTATTTCCTGCTGCTTTTTTGAGGATCGCATTCGCCATCTGTCAAGGAAGCGCAGGTCAAAGCAAAGACCGAATCCTTCGTATCTGTTATCGGGTTGTGTGTTCGGCACGCAAATAGGATCGAGAGTGCCAAAGTTCTGGCGTCTGATGCGTTCTAATTATTTCTCATCTCTTGCAATTGTTTCTTTTTCAAACGCGCGTCAATCGGATGGCCTTTTTCGGTTCGGAGGGAGGGCGGGCGATGGCCGTCCGTGCGTTCTGCAAGCGAGGATGCTGCGGCCATGCGCATTCGGAATTCAGAACGACTTCCCATTCACCAACGCGCGCGGGGTGGCCGCTCAAAAGCCAAATTGAAAGGCGAGTTTGAAAGATGGGCGGCGAGGGGGCGAGCTCAGCCGCAGGGCGTAGGGGAAAGGCGAGGCCATTTCAAGATTTGAAAACAAATCCGAGGATCTTGAAAGGAACTCTAAAAAGGGAGCCAGCGAAGGGACGCCAGAGGAGGAGTGACGCGCTTCCTCTTACGAGGACCAGTCAAGAGGTGAGCGGCGGCGTTCTGGACCGACTGGAGACACTTCATGGAGCATTGGCGGACCCCTTCCGCCGGAGAGAAAAAGCTTCATGTCAGAAAGCTACGACCAGTCGTCACCAAAAGTCACATGGGCATAAGACAAGATATCCTTTATTTGTCCCACTCACCTCTACCGATGCTGAAAACGATTAAATTTTTTTTTATAATAATCCAAACGATCGCAGCAATACTTTGGATTTTACGGACATGGACGTCTTCCTCTAGCTTTGTGTCACGCACTCGTTTTTTTGTTTCTTTTTTAATTGTCACAGATTGATGTTGACACGTTTAGAGGCGAGCGGGTGAATTTTGCTCAGCGTTTTGAAGTGACATTAAACCCTAGTTCAATAATATCTCCGGGGAGAAAAAAGGCATCATGTCCAGAAAATGGAAAATCTTCAGCCCCATCTTTGCAGAGGTTGAGAAGCGCGCGGCAGGATGAGTCTGTGAATTTTGATGATGATTCACGGCAGTTTTCTGACACGAAGCGTTTTTTTTATCGGGCTCTCCCAAGGGAAAAAGAAAAAGGCTTCATGCCCTGGGAATCCAAAATTGCTTGGATAATAATAATAATAATAAGAAAACCTTTATTAGTCTCGCAATGGAGAAATTCCCAATTCACAGCAGCAAAGTTATGAAAGGAAGAAGTAGAACAACAAAATATAGGAGCTGTTAGTTTCATCGGTTGAAGTGGGCACGAGTCGAAATACGCACGCCGGGGACGAGTCCGAGCTGTTTTGTGCCATGAGGCGACACAACGCCGCCTTTTGACGCGTCCCCGTGAATGGAGACTTTTGCGCGCCGTTCACCGGTCGCTCCTTGAAATGCGTCGGGTCTTTTCTCGCAATCGTTTCCGCGACGTACGGTGACACACACACACACACGCACACACACACCAAGTGTCGCCCGCCTTTCAACGCGCTGGAATTTCTCGCCCTTGCAACGGAGGCGACAGGCGGACAACGGGCTGGGCGGCCGGCACTCGGTGAGCGCCGCGATTGCGGGCGAGCAATTTCTCAAGGGCAAAGGGGAAGATTCCTTACCCTCCTGAAGATGCCGTCTCGGTCCTCAGCATCTGCAAAGAAGAAGCATCTTGCAAGGTGAGCGACCGAGGCTTGGCTGGCCTGGCGTTTCCAGGGCAGAGCGACTCACAGGCGCGGAGGACGAGCGCGACGCAGACACAGACGAAGAGCGGCGGCAGCCCCCGGCCGCGCCACATGCTGAGCGTCGGCCCGGTTCCGATGCAAAGCTTGGGCCGGCCTCGCGCGCGCCACGTGTACATATAGGCGCGCCCGCCGTGTTGCGACGGGGCTTTTGTGGCCGTCTAAAGCCGGGGGGATCAGCGGCGCGGCGATCGCAGACTCTGCTGAGCCAGCGCAAAAAACCCGACAACAAGCCGCCGGGACAAAACACGTCGCGCCGAAACCGCGCGTCACCAACCGCGGGTCGCTCGGCACCTTTGTGCGTCTGCGCGGGAAGGACAACGCCCACAATTCATTGATCGCAACGCTTTGGGCTTTTGTTTCATTGTTCCTTTTGAGGGCCTGCCTTCAAAGACGGCGAGTCCAGAATACCGCTCTGCAAAACCTGAACTCCAAAAACGTCTCAATTTGCGGCTTTCCTTTTTGGAACGTCCAAATCGAGCGAGGGTCTTCGATCCTGTTCTTCGGGGACGGCTTTCCATCCCGTTCCATCTCTCCCGAGCCAACCAGGGGCTTGAAATTGGCTCGGCGAGCGGCGGCGACCGTTACCGTGGGCTGATCCGAACAATTGGCCAAACGCTCGGGAAAAGTCCTCCGCTCGAGTCGTCATCAAACAGGCTCCACGTTGTTGTTGTTTGCGTCTGGCCCTTTGAATGGCAGACGTGACAAACGGCGGTGTGCGCGCGCACACGCACCCACACGCACACAAACTTTGTTGCCCACGTTTATTTGGAAGCCAAACGCAGGTTTCGGTGTCTCGGTGGCGACAGAGTTTGACGAAAGCCGACGGCTCCACTTTCCGTCACTTGAGCAGTGAGAAGGAACACGGGAACATGACTTGGGTCTTCCGGGATCGCAGCAGGCCGAGTCCGCGCGCCACTGAAGGACACTCGTGTCACTCGCGCATCGAGCTCTGTTTCACGGAGGTCGCGACCACGCCGCGACCCGCCGGGCGGCCTCTCACCTGCCGCGTCGCTTTCCAAACGTCGCCGCTCGTCGGCGCTCTCGAACCAGCGCAGGGTGTAAACTGGCAAGGGCAACAACACCGCACGTGCGTTAACGCGACGCGCGCGCGCGGGTGCTCACGCGCGTGGCACTGACCTGTGTCCAGGTGGCCGATGTCGCTGTGGAAAGCGGCGAGCAAGCGGGCGTCACGGCAGGCGGCGGAATCCCCGAGAGGAGCGGCCCACAGCGCGGCGGCGCCCGGGCGCGTCCTGAAGGAGGCCAATTCAAACGCGCCTGAAAAACAGGCCGCGTGTCGCGGCTTTAACACAACCAAAGACGCCCGCTGGATCAAACGTTGACGCGTTTGACGTCACGCCGTCAGCAAATGAGGTCGCGCGCGAGGTGGCCTGTCGAAGGGGCTGCAGACAGAGGCGTGATGTGGCGACGACGTGCCGCGGGCCGAGTTGATTTGACGTGACGTGACGTGGCATCGCTTGATGCGATGGAGCTCACTTGATGCGACGTGGCGTACGGGGGTGACGTGACGTGACGCGCCGCGACTTGATGCGACATGGCACGAGCGAGATCGCGGGACATAATGCAAAATGGCGTGACTTGACGTGACGCGGTGCGATTTGACACGGCGTGGCGCAGAACGTCGTAAGACGACTTGACGCGGCGCGGCCGACCTCCGTGGCGCGGCGGCGCGCTGATGCGGCTCCAGGGCAGCAGGGCGGCGACGTGGTTGTTTTGACACGTGAGCATCGGAATGGCCAGCCTGATATACTCTGCGATCCAATGCTTGTCCTGAGCGAGCGCTGCGCGCACCGCTGCGCGATGGCTGAAGGAGTCTAAGGGGAAGGGAGGGCGGAGCTTATTCACAAGACCCAGAGGGGCGGGGCCCCTGCGACCGACATACTCATTGACTTCCGACTCCTCACCGTACTTCCAAATATGGAAGACCTGATTCAGGGCGCCGTACTCGACGCTCCAGTAGCCAATGAGCTCTGAGTGGGCGGTCCTGAGGTGAATCTTCTCATTGGTTAGCTCTAGGAAGGCGGAGCTTCGGTCCGGACGGATTTGGTAGGTGCGGAACTCGTACAAGGCTCCTCCTTCTTCTCGGGCTCCTGTTGAGAGGCCTGCCCAGAGCTGAGAGGGCGCGCGCACACGCGCACACACACACACACACACACACACACACACACACACACACACACACACACACACACACACACACACACGCATTTGTCTTTAACCTCTGACATAAACGTGTTGACGTGTTCTTTCCAGGTTGCTAACATGCTTTTGAATAAATTGAATTTTGAGATTTTCATGTGATGACATCATATTTGGCCTTTTTTGTGCTTGGTGCTTGGCAAGGAAAAACATTTCAATTCAATTGTATTTATAGAGCACTTTCGAACAGCCATCGCTGCATACAAAGTGCTGTACATGGAGCAATTTAACATATTCAATAAACAGTAAAACAAATCGGTAACAAAGACGCAGCAAAGAAATCTTTGTTAGTTTACGGGCTGCCTTGGTTAATTTTCAACTTGAAACATTTGTTCCAGCCTGTCTAAAGATCACCTGTGTCTGTGTGCGAGGTGCGAGGGCCCGCGTGTGCGTGCGTGCGTGTGTGAGAGAGAGAGACTCTATTCCGGAATCCGTTTTAATTGCCAGAATCAAACGTTGCAATTTGATTGTGCTTGGCAGCGGCTGACGCGTGTCGTCTCGTGACCGATGTCACGTGACGCGAGGAGCACGCACAAGTACGCCACCAAGGCGACTTGAGTTGTTTTCGGAGCGGTGCAATAAATCGCGAGCGTCAAGCTGAAAGTTTTGCACGATGCCGTCGCGTTTGGAGGACTCACGTGAGCGTACGGCGAGAGGCGGAAGCGAGCCGGGAGGCGTGAAAAGCCAATCATTTTTCAAAACGTGAAGAAAAAAACAAGTGCAGAGCGAGCATCCAAAAGTTGCAGTGACAAAGTTTTCGTTGACGTCTTCAGAGCGCGTCATAGAGCGGGTCGGTCACGTGTTTCATTTCCCTCTTGTTTATGTTTTTATCGGGGAGGGCGTTGGGGGTGAACATTGGGACGGCGTCCGTCACTTGGACTTCAACTGCCGAGGACAAGTGGGCGATATACAACAATTTAAGAAGCGAAAGTTTTGTACATTATTCGAAATAATGGTATGTTCGCGTTCTACCGGGTTAGCGTTTTAGCCCACGCAGTTACCGCGGCAGATCGTTGGGGGCGGTAATGCACCGGTTGAGTTCGTAAACCGCCGTTAAACGCATCAGGAAGAAGAGGAAGGACAGCGACGTCACGCCAAATCCGACCCGAGAGAAGCATGTGGAATGCGGCGCGTGTAGCCGCGACCTTGGGGCTCGCGCTCCGGCGCTCCGCAAGATGGAGCCTGTCGCTTCCGGGTTCGACGGCCGCTTCGGGACGCCCCTCGAGCAGCCAAACGCGCGGCGGACTCGAACGCGGCTGCACCGTGGACCCCGAGCGGGAAGAACGCTTCTGGTTCGAAGAGCTGGCAGGTCGGCAGCGCGCTTCAAGCGCCGTCGGCGAAACGTGTCGCGCTTTCGCCGTGTTGGATCGTCTTGGTTCGTTTCAATCGGACTACTGCGCGTAGGACTCGGGGGGTGTCCAAAGTGGGTCCTCGCGGGCCGCCGTCCTGCCTGTTTTGCAGCTCTCCCGGGAGACACGTCACGCACCTGATTCAAATCATCGGGAACGTTCCGATGCTGCTTCAGAGATGGCTGATGAGCTGCTCATCCGAAGCAGGTGTGCTGCAGGCGCGAGAGCTGGAAAACGGGCAGGACGGGGGCCCTCCAGGCCCGCAGCTGGTTTTCGTATTGTGCCTTGTTGACCTGGGTGAGAATAGACCAGTCTAGACTGGGTGGAGTGTGGAGTAGACGTTTATTTGGGCCTTTGAGTCTTTTTGAAAGTCCTCGGTGAGCACCAGAAGAGGATCTTGTCGTTGACTTGACGAGAGATGCGGCACCGTGACCGCAGAGTTGCCGTCCTTTGACCCGCGTTCAGAGAGTTCACCCAAACGGAAATTGGGAAATAATTTTCCTCATCAAAAGAAAATCCAACTTTGTGTCCAAACTAAAAGTAATCGTGTGGAAAATGTATTTCAAACGATGACGCCTTTCATCCGTCTGTCTATCTATTTTTGAAAACAAACAAACAAAACAATAAATACTTCTCGTTCCACAGACTTAGGAAGCGAATTTGATGAACCGAAACGTCATCCCGGCCTCACCCCTCGAAGCGCAGAGTTGCTTTTTGGGACGACGAGCCCCATCGCGTTGTTGAGCGGCCTTCCCCTTTGTTGTCCCGTTTCCCGCAGCGGCCGCTCTTTGAACGCCTCTCGTGTCCTTTCAGATCCAGAGGAGGACGCGGCGGCTGCGGGCGTGCGCTGGCGGCAGAGCCGGCCTCCGCCCGCGCTTCCTCCCCGGCGCACTCGCACGCAGCGCAGTTTGAAAGACGCGGGCGGACCGGACCCCGAGGCGGAATCCCTCATTGAGTTCCGCGACGCCGACTTCCCGAGCGCGGAGGCCTCCGGCGAGAAAAAGAAGGCGGCGCTGAAGGACGAGCGCAAGATATACGAGACGGCCGATCCGGAGCGAGCCGTCGGCGGGACCGGCTGCTCGGGCTGCGGCGCCGCCCTGCACTGCGCCGACGCGGCCATCCCGGGGTTCCTGCCCGGCGAGAAGTACGAGGCGCTGCTGCGGGAGGACCGCCTCCGCGGCGCCACCTGCCAGCGCTGCCACTTGCTGCGCCACCACCAGAAGGCTCTCAAGCTGCAGGTGTCCAAGGACGAGTTCCGCCGCGCGGCGGAGCGCATCCGCTCCCAGAGGGCGCTGGTGCTTCTCGTGGCGGACCTCCTGGACCTCCCCGACTCCGTCGTGCCGGACCTTCCGGACTTGGTGGGCGGCGACAAGCGCGTCGTGGTGCTGGGCAACAAGATCGACCTCCTTCCCGCCGACTCGCCCGACTACCTGCGGCGAATCCGACGGCAGCTGGGCCGCTCGTGCCGGGACGCCGGCTTCGGGGCTCAGGTGAGCGACGTCCACCTGATCAGCGCCAAGACGGGCTACGGCGTGGAGGCTCTCGTCTCCGGCCTGCAGAGGGCGTGGAAGTACAAAGGCGACGTCTACCTGGTGGGAAGCGCCAACGCCGGCAAGTCCACGCTCTTCAACGCGCTGCTCCGGTCCGACTACTGCAAGTCCGAAGCCTGCGACGTCGTCGGCAAAGCCACCGTTTCCCCGTGGCCCGGTGAGCCCTCGAGGACCGCTCGCGCCCTTCGTCCGAAACGCTTCCCAAATTCCACACCGAGGGTGTCGAGAACCCCGATCGGCGCGTCCCCGTTTCTTTGCGTTAGCCTTCGGCGGAAGAGCCTCTCCGAGGGGGTCCGCCGGTCTGCGCTTGAAAAAGAACGACCGCGGATCAGATCGTTTGCCGCGGCGCCGGACAAATCAACTGGAGCTCGCGGTCGCCGACCACGCGGATAAAAGCAAATGCCTTGAAAAGTTGTCGATGGCGCCGGCCCAAAAATAATCACGGCAAAGCGCCGGCCCATTCGGGCAACGGGGACTTCTTTTCCCCAAATTTCTGCCGTTGAGCGAAACGCACGGACTGCCGGCGTCCTCTTTGAAGTCCGGTTTGCGTGGAGTCGCTCCAACGGCAACCCCAAAAGTACGGAAATGGCGTTTTGTTTTGCCGGCTCTGAGGCGGACGGCAAACACGTCGTTGCAGCCGAGGCGTCGAGTCATCGAGGCGCTCGGCGTTGTCGTGTTTTTGACAGACGGGAGTTAGCCCCGAAACGCTTCATGAAGATTATGGGCCAGTCCAGTTGGCCCAACGGCACTTTGGCAGGCTGCCGTATGACCGGCGCTCGCGCTTCTCCTTTGACGCCCGGGCAGGGACCACTCTGGACCTGCTCAAGTTCCCCATCGTCAACCCCACGCCGTACCGGATGTTTCGACGGCACCGGCGCCTCGAGGAATGCCGCCGAGAGACGGAGGACGACCCGGCGCCGCGGCGGCCCGAGGACCTCCGCCGCCAGGGATACTTAGTCGGTACGGGGCAGGAAGAGGGCGGTGCCGCGGGGCCGCGACCGTCTACGCCCGGGGCCCCAAGCCGCCGCTCTTTTTGTGCCCAGGTCGCGTGGGTCGAACGTTCCTGCCCAAAGTCGGACGAGAAACCGTCGCCTTCGATCCGGACGCCTTGGCCTTCGGAGAATACGACGGCGACGACGGAGAACGCGGCGGCGCCGGTGAGACGCCATCGGGCGACGGACGCCGCCGGGCGCCTCTTTTAACCGATCAAAGTCGACGCGCAGGCAAAGAGGACGCCGGCCCGAGCGCGCCGACCCCCGACGAGCTGAAAGATTCGCATTGGCTGTTTGACACGCCGGGAATCGCGAAGGAACGCGACGTGAGTGCCGCCTCGGCGACGGGCCGGCTTCTCCCGGACCGAGACCGACGTCGCGCCACTGTCCGCAGATCCTCGGCCTGCTCGACCAACGGGAAGTGCGAGCCGTGGTTCCCGCGCGGCCCATCGTCCCTCGCACCTTCGTCCTGAAGCCCGGAATGAGCCTCTTTGTCGGCGCGCTGGCCAGGATCGACTTCCTGGAGGTCAGCGAGAAGCGACGGCCGATCGGCGGCCTTGGGCCGCGACGCTCGTTTGCCGCCGATGCGCGGTCATTGTCGTCTTTCTCCGCCGGCGACGCCTCGACCCGATCGTGACAACTGCGAGCTCTTCCGCTCAACGGCGGCGGCTGCAAATTGGTCTCGGGAACACGCAGGCAACGCGAGACGACGCGGTCCGTCGGACAAGAGCGCAAAGTCATATCGGCTCGCGCCGGGTTCCGTCGGCACCGAAGTCCATTTACGCTTCGCGAGCGTCTTTTGTTTGGCCTTTCTTCAACGTCCAAAATCGGCCGCCTTCGCCAAGCGGTGGTCGAAGCGGCTGGGAACCGGCTTCTGCCGCTTGGCGACTGCCCTTCATTATTTGTCTGTCTGTCTTATCGGCACAAAACTGTGGTTCCCACTTGCGTTTTCCAAAAGAGCTCGTTTCTGGAAAAACACTTTCCGAGGTCGGCGCCAACAAAACCAGACGTAGAACGCTAGTCTCGCTTCTCAAAAGGTTGACAAACCCGCAACTGTAACATGCGGCGCTCGCGGCCCACTTTGAAACGACCGCGCTCGGGCAAGTGAGCGAGCCGAGCGGATGGAGGGCATCCTAACCCCTCCCGAGATAAACCGGTCGAAAGGGCTCAGCCCTTGGAGCGGCGCGCTCGCGCTGGTGGGACCAAGCGAGCGACGGCAACGTGTCGGCACGGCCGTGTCAAAAGAAAGAAAGAAAATGAAACGATCATCATCAGAAGAAGAGTAGCACAAAGGGTGCCGGCCGGCATCTGCGCCTTGAGGGAACGCCAAACGCGCAATCAGAATTTTTTTGTCGACTTCCAGGGGGAAAAGTCGTGCTGGTTTTCCGTCATGGCCTCCGCTCAAGTTCCGGTCCACATCAGCAGCGTGGAAAAGGCCGACGCCGTCTATCAGAAACACGCCGGACGTGAGCTGCTGGGGGTGAGCGGCGGGCGCCGCATCGCAAATGCGGGCGGGGCCGGCGGCGCTGACGGCGTTGTCGCGCTTTGGACCGCAGGTGCCGGCGGGAGGAGCGCAGCGCATGAAAGACTTTCCGGCGTTGGTGCCTCAGGATTTCCGGCTGGAGGGTCGAGGTCACGCGGAGGCTGCCGCCGACATCAAGCTGTCGTCCGCAGGTAGGTCGCCGCCGCTTCGGCGGGCTCCCGCACACTATCGTGACGGAAACGGCCGCCCGTGCAGGTTGGGTGGCGGTGACGGCGTTTGAGGGCCAACTGCCGCTGCTGAGGCTTCACGGGCCGCCCTCGGCGGCTTACGGCCTGAGGACGCCGCCGCTACTCCCTCACGTGGTTTCCCTGAAGGGGGCGCGCGTCCCCAAGTCGGCCGCCTACAAAGCGCCGACGCCGGCGGTGCTGCGGGACGGCGGCCCGAGGCGGCGGCCCAAGACCGCCGAGAAGAAGGCAAAGCCACGACAACATCATCCAATCAAGAAAACTTTATTTCACCCGCCGAGTCGGACCTCGTAAGCGCCCACGTGGAAAAAGAGGCCGAAAGCAAACCGCACGGACAGCGTCGGTGAATTCATCGTGGACATTTTCACAACATTGAGCGGCCGCCCGATTCGGCACGCGACCGTTTTGAATATTTTGACCGCGAGCGTCGACATCTTACGAATGGTTTCATGACACGCGTGCCATGATTGAACAAGGTTCGACCGTTGGATGTGGAGAGAATGGATGAGGCGGCGCGACCCCATCAAGTCATGTCGACTTACCGCGGCTCATTCGTGACGACAAAGAAAAATATTGCACCCAATAAAACACAAGACAAGCGTGAGCTGAAGTTCAAGAAAAGCTGTGATTCGCGCGCAGCGTAGCGCCACCCGCTGCCCGAACGGTTTGACGGTTTGCCCCTGGCTTCCCCAAGACCAAAGGCGTTTCTGGCGTCTTTAGTCGCTCGCCGGCGCGGCGCTCATGTAGTACACGTTGACAAGATGGCGGTTGAGGTGGCGGCGGTATTCGGGCTCCGCGGGGAAATGGCGGTCGCAGAATATGCACGTGTGACCTTTGAGCTCAGTCGGAGTGGCGGCTTCACAGGCGGGCGTCCGCGGGCGCTCCGACGTTTTGCCGGCGCCGTTACCGTTGAGTCCGGAGTCGTCGCTGCCCTCCGAGGCGCCGTCGCTGACGTCGCCGTCGCCTCCTTCGTGGCTGCTGTGGACACCTTCGTCATCCTCGGGCTCGGAGGCTTCGCCGCGTCGGCCGGGAAGCAGCGCGGAGGAGGGCTCCACCGGAGCGGGCGGCACGTCCGCGTCCATCGCCGGAGCGGGCGGCGCGTCCATCGCCGGAGCGGGCGGCGCGTCCATCGCCGGAGCGGGCGGCGCGTCCATCGCCGGAGCGGGCGGCGCGTCCGCGTCCGTGGCCTGCGCGGGGGCGGACCGGTCCGGGTGGGCGCGGCTTTCCCGAGCGCCCGGCCGGCCGGAGGACTTGCCGGCGGATCTCCCGGTCCTCTTGGCGGGCGAGCCGGACGGGAACGAGCGTTTGTCGGTGGATGGCGAGCGCTTGCCCGTTTGGGCTCGGCGGGCCTTCGGGGCAGACGGCCGCGAAAGGTCGAGCGCTCGGGCCGCTTTCCTCTTTTGGGACTTTTCCCCGCCGTCCTTCCGAGGGCCTTCCGGCGCGGCCGCGCGCCCGGCGAGGAGTTCCACTCGGTCCGACTTCCTCCCGCCGGCCCTTCTCGGCTTGCCGTCTCGCCGGCCGGCCGTCGCGGGCCTTTCCGTCTCGGGCCCGTCGCCCGCGGCCTTCTTGCCTCTTCTCTTGGCCTTGGCCGCGCCTGGCGCGGCGTCCTGCGGATTCTCGCCACTCTTCATTTGCCTGGTTTCCCGCGCGGCCTTCTCCGCCGAGCCGCGGCAAATCTCTTCCTCCCCCCCCTGTCCGAGCGACAGGTTGACGGGCCCGGACGGCTCGTCGGTGGGAAGCGGCTCCCCGCCCGCGTCGTCCTCCGCCCGAGCCGGGTTGGCTTCGGCGGGCCGCTCTGGTTTTTTGACCCTCAGTTTGACCTTGGAGACGTCGACGGTGACGCTGCAGCCCGAGTGGCGCGACTTGATGTGGTACTGCAGGTTGCACTTCTTGGAGGCGGCGTACTTGCAGAGCGGGCAGAGGAACTGGCGAGGGTTGAGGTGCAGCTCCACGTGCTTCTTGAAGTTGCTGCGGTCGGCCGTCTTGTACTCGCAGTAGGGGCACGCCAGTGGCTTGGGACCGTTGTGGACCTGCCGGGCGTGGCGGGTCACCTCGTGCTGGTTGGCGGCCAGGTAGTTGCAGCTGTCGCACTTGAACGGCCGCTCGCCTGCGGGAAAAAACGAAGCTTACGCGTCACATCTCGTCGAAACGTTTGAAGGGACTGAATCATGCAAACTATCAGCCGACGAGCGCGGGGGCAAAAGGGCTTCGCTTTTTTTCTTGTTCGACCCCGACTTGGAATGTATTTTCACATCTACCTTTTCAAGGCGGGTGGACAACCGCCTCCCCCTTTTTGGTGGAAAACGTCCCACTTGACTTTGTATGAGGGGTTGAGTCGCATGAGATTTCCACGCGCGTCAACTTCAAATGATTTCCGAGCTTAAGAAGTTTGCATCCGCTCTTGATACGCGCCGAGATGAGAGCGGCCCGGAGGAAATAAAAAGACAAGGAAAAACGCCTTCTTGACTTCTACCACCTCGCTCCAAATCCTCAAGACACATACACACACACACACACCCACAAAAAGAAGAGTTTACCGTGTCGTTGCGCCATTCGAATGCTTCAGTGGACAAACAAAAGTCACAACAGTGAAGCCTTGTCAAGACATGTGCATCGTTCGCGCTTACACAACAATAAGAATCGGGACAATGGCGACGATGGTGCGGCTCGGGCCCGACCCAGATGCATTTTTGGTGGCTGACTCGCAGATTTGGCGGAAAATGATTGCTCATTTCAAAAACCAGCGGATCAGCTCCTGGACGGACGCCTGGAGTGGGAAACGCCGAGGCCATTTTTCCGCCACTAGGTGGGGCACCACAGCGTTGCACGTTCATAAGACTGACACGGCAACTTGACGAGGAACGCTGCGAAAACGTTCTCGTCTTCCACCAACCGTTTGTACCATGGCGAATGTCGAGCGTGCCATCTGCCGCCGAGCAAAGTTGCTGGCTCGTGCGCCAGGCTTCATCCCGTTACCTGCAAGCGTAGCTGTCCAAAGTGCTGATTGGCCCGCACGCTCTGACTTGAACCCCTCCCAAGAAGAGAAAGTTGGGATAAAAAAGGGAGGGGCGGGGGGCTCCGGCACAGAGTTCCAGATAGCGGGATGAAGTGCGGCACGCGAGCGAGCAACTTTGCTTCTCTGCGGCTCACGCGGTCAGCATTCCCGATGGTACAAAGCGTTTGTTCCAAGAGACACTTTAGCGCCGTCAGACGTCGGCCTGCCTCGGCAAGACATCGCCGACGGGAGGACGGGCCTTTTTCCTCGCAAATTAAGGGGGGCGCGAGGCAACTCGCCGACTTGTTTCGCGCGGCGCCATTGGCGACGCGGCACATCTGCGCCGCCGATGACGACGCCGCACCGACCGCATTTGACGAGCGACCTTCGGGAGTGCCTCGGCCAGGCGTCCGCCGGGCCCCCGACTCTCGGGACGAATGAAATGACGCCCGAGCCAGAAACAGCATTTACTGTTTCGGGAGAAAGAAACGGGCGGCCGGTCGCGATTCTTTGGAATAGCCGGCCTACGGTCCGAAAGACGTGTCCGGCGGTCGGGCTCCGGCGACCCCGCCTCCCTCCCCAGAGGTAACGCGCGACAAGCGGCGTCGGCGTGCCCTACCTACCCGAGTGCGTGCGCATGTGCCTGGTCAGATGCGTCTTCTGGGAGCTGGAGTAGTCGCAGTACGGGCAGCGGAAGGGACGCACGCCTGCGAAAGGGACACGCGGCCTTAGTCGACGCCGGCGTGGGCGCGGCCACCCGCCCGGAGAGCCTCACCCGTGTGCGTGCGGATGTGCTGGATGTAGTTGCTCTTGCGGTCGGAAAAATAGGAACACTGCGTGCACGTGTGCAGTTTGCTGGGAAAGTGATTGCGCAGGTGCTTCCTCCAATGGTACTGACTGACGGTGCTGTAGGCGCACAAGGTGCACTTGAAGACCCTGCCAAAGGCACACGGGGGGGGGGGGGGGGGGGGGGGAACGCGTCAGCGCCGAGGCGACGGCCAAAGGAGGCGCGGCGGCGGCAGCTGACCTGTGGTCGTCGCCCTCCTTGCTGTGGTGCTTGAGGTGCGCCACGTAGTGATCGTAGCGGTTGGTGTTGTAACCGCAGCGCTCGCAGCGGATCAGGCCTTTGGCGTCCCCCGAGGTCGCCTCGCCCTCGCAGTCCGGAGCCGCCTCCGCCTCTTTGGCCTTGGCCTTGCTGCGGCCCTCCACGCGGTGGACCACCGCCATCTTGCTGAGCGCGTGCGTGCGCAGGTGCTCCACAAACTCGTCCTCGCCGTGAGCCTGGAAGTGACACGGCTTGCAGTGGAAAGGCTTCTTCTTCTTGCCGCCCTCCGCCGGCGCCGTCGCGGCCGCGGCCGCGTCTCGGCCCGCCGCGGGCGGGCGGGGGCCGCCGGAGTCCGGGGCCGGGAATTCGCCGCCGGCCTCCCCTCCGCCGTTTTGCCCTCGCGCGGCGCAGACGACGGGAGACGGCGAGAAGGCCGGCGCGTCGCCGGCGCGGCTCTCGTAGCCGTACCTGCCGAGGAGCGGAATCGTTAATCCGAGCGCTGCGCCCCCAAGCCCCGCCGCGCCCCCGCCACGCACCCAATGACGCCCTCGTCCTCGCTGTCCGAGTAGTCGCACGCCACCGTCTTCAGCTCCACCATCTCTTTGTCGTCGGCCCCGGCGCCGTCGGCCGCCGCCACGGCCGCCACGTTGGCCAGCATCACAAGCTGAGGGGCCGGCGAGCCGCGGACGTCGTCCATCAGCGGAAAGGGCTCCACGGGGAACGCCGCCGCCATCTCCGCCTCCTGCCCGCACCGCAACCGCACGTCGGCCGGCTTTCAAGCGGAACCCGAGAGAAAATCCCAGCCCATCGATGCCGCGCCGAACTCAAGTCCTGAAATAAAATCCCACATTTTATTTTATTTTATTTTGGGGGTGGGGGGTGACCAGATCCACCTGGCATCTCCCCCCCCCCCCCCTCCAAAAGTTGCATCCACCCCCACAGAAATGACGAATACATGAAATGGAGTTGAAACACGACCGCTTTGTCTTTGGAAAACAACCGACCGACGAGGTTGCGTTTCCGCCCCTCTACCGTCTGCCGGGATCTCGGTTGGCCTTTGACGGCTTGGGAAATGCCCGGTTGGGCCTGTCATAAAGCCGCTGATCAGCGTTTGCAAAAGTCAAACTGTGAACAAACGCAAAGAACGTTGGCTTTGCACGATCTGCTCTTCCAGGTACTCCTCGAGAAAAGATTGACGCCGACGGGCAAAAACGTTCTTTGTGATCGACGACGGCTGATCAATTCAAGCGCATCCAACTCAAACCATGGAATCATCAAAATCAATCGAGGATTCTTCCGGCCACGTGCGCCGTTCGCATGGAAGCCGCCGCAAGTTCGACGAGCTCTCGAAACAATTCGGCGCTTCCTACTTTCAACGAACGGTGAAGTCGTTCCACACTCGATGACTTGACGATTCATTTTTGCACGGCTACTTTTGTCAAAACTCCAAAGCGAATCAAGTGACCGAGGCACTCGTTCTCCTTTCTCCCCAAACAACCGCAAGGGGGCTCGTCAAGGTTGCTCAAGAAGGGAACCAAAGGGCAAAAGGTCCCAACGCCGCCGTGGCTTTTGTGAAGCGGCCGGTCTCGGTTGGAGGCCGCGTTGTTCGCGAAACAAGTTCGTGGAAAGTAGCAGAGCAGTCGTGCCCGCTATTGGCCATCTGATGGACGTTTTCCTCTCCGCTGTCGGGACAAGAAAAACCGCGCTGGATCGACATGCGGACCCGTGCCAACTTCAACCTCCGAAATGACGGCAAACCGTATTTGCCGGACAGTCGTCCTTTTCCTCACCAAGCTTCTACGGCGGGCGTCGAATCCAAACTCGGGGGGCGGCCGTTTCCTACTTGCTGTGCTTCAAGTTGCTTGAGCAGAGATGCGCACGCGGGTCTCGGTGACAAGCGGCGAGGCGCTTGACACCGGCCGCTCCTCGAGAAGCTAAAAAAGAAAAAGTGGCCCGGGCCTCCGCGCTCGGCAAGCGTTTGGAATCACTTCTCCCGATGGCTTCGTTGTGTTCACAACACGCCCGTGACAAAGTTTGCCAACTTTGAGAGGGTGGAAACGCCCGGTCGGCCATTTTGAAACAGCACCGAAGCAGTCGACAGCGCCCGCATCGCAAAATCGGCAAAAACAACAAGCCCAAAAAAGCGATCTTTTCACCCCCCCCCCCCATCACAAACCAGCAGCGCGGAGCACATCGGCGAAAGAACGGCAGAGTGTTCCGCCCTTGCTCTCGTCGTCGTCGTATTTTCCAGCGCAAAGCCGTCACACTTCAGCTCGTATTCAACAAACTATTCGCATTCCCGAAGGCACATCGGATGAGCTCGGCACGAACGCGTCGTGATTTAGCCGCGCCGCCGCTTGACTTTTCAACTAAGTTGGCGGTGCGAGCAAGTTGAGGGCGGCCCAGAGGTGGCGACGAGGCCGCAGAGGAACGAGCCCAGGCGAAAAGTGCGTCTGGCAAAGTGTTAGCCATGGTCCTGAATCGCGATCAGCGGCGGACAGCGCCCCCCCCCCCCCCCCCCCCCCTTCGTCATCTTCTCGCCCGGTCGCGTCGCGCGGGCCGCCTCCATTTTCCAAAAGTTTGCTCGCGGCGAGTCGCGCCGCGCCGCGCGGAGTCCGAGGCCCGCCGAAGTCGAGCCGTCGCCCCGCTCGCACTCACCCGCTGTCCCGGGGCAGCAACTTGTCGAGCGAGCCGCCGGCCTGCGGAGAAAACCTTCGCGCGTCGTCGATTGCCGAGCGGGGAAGAAAGCGGAAAAAGTTGCCCCGCATTCCTCCACAGTGCGCTAGTGATGTGTCGTTCGCGAACGAGCCGGCTCTTTGAAGTGAATGATGGGAGCCGGCTCCTCATTGGGAGCCGGTCCGAATAGGAGCCGACTTTTTTTTTCTCCTGTTCCCCCCCCCCCCCTTCGGTTAAAGCCGCACGTGATTGGTCAAGATCCGTGGTAGAAGAGGGAAGGGGAGGGTTACGCGCACACACGCTGCAGTTTAGAGAAGGGGGAGGGGTTAGAGAAGACAGCAGCACACTGAGCAGCACGCGAACAAGACGAACGAGGAGACGAGAGAGCAAGTTGGCGAAAAAAACAACACGGTGGAAAGCGGAAAGGTGATAAAATGGATAGGAAACGCAGTGAAATTTGGACTCATTTCAATTTAATTGATAGTTCAAAGGCAGCGTGTAGACTGTGGAAGGTTAAAATATCCCATCGATCAGGCTCCACAAATAACCTGCACAGGCACATCAGAAAAGTCCACCCATCAGTGCAATTTGAAGAGAAAAGACAAGCAAGGGAACCAGCTATTAATGAAGGTGCTAGTGTGTCTGCAACTGTTGCTGCTGCTGCAATGTCACAACTGCCTAGATGTACAACCCAGAGCTCTATGAGCCACTTTATGCAAAAAGCTATAAAACCAGCAAAACAGAACATAATTGACGAGGAACTGGGTAAAATGATTGCAAGTGATTTTCAGCCATTTTGTGTTGGCTGTGTGTTGTCGCAACATCTGTCCCCTCAGAGAAAATCTTCTCCAAAACAGGGCAAATATTAAGAGAGAGGAGAAACAGGATCAACCCCTCAAAGCTGAGGCACTTGGTTTTTCTTCATGCCAATCTTCGCTAAAGATAAGCTAAACCCTTTACCTGGAAGCTGCTTTTTTCTTTTTGTTTTACAAATTTTAATTTATAATTTGTTGTGTGGTATTCAAATCTTACTTATGTTGTTTTACAGTAAATAGTTAAATGCTTATAAATATACACATTCAGAGATTGGAACTTTTTGTTGACCTTGTTTTGAGATGGGTCTTTGTACTTTGTTTTTATTTTTGTAGCACTCCATGTACTCCATGTTGAGTATGTTCAGAAGAATATAAATAAAGCCATATAAATAATAAATATTTGATATACTGTCTATTTTTTGCATTAGTAATTCATTTTACACATAATATAACGTTATTTTTGATAGTAAATTTATTTAAGCAACAAAAAAACTGAGGAGCCATTTGGGAGCTGGAAGAGCCGGCTCTTTTTAGGGAGCCGAGCCAAAAGAGCCGGCTCTCTAAAAGGAGCCGGAATTCCCATCACTACAGTGCGCCACCCGCTCGCGTGACGTCATCACGTCGCCGTCCCACGCGACGCACACAAACATTGCGGGGTGGAGACAAAATGGGACCAAAACATCGCCTTTGTCCTCCGCTGGACTACTTTTCCTTTGATCACACTTTTTATTTGACTACGCTGTACTTTTATACCACTAGAGTACAGGTTTTTTTTTGGTTTTAGCACACACGACTTGATTTGACTAGGGCTTGTTTGACTCCAGTCACGTCGTTCAGCAAAAACATTGAACAAGACATTTTATCGGAGGAAGAACAACATGTGTGTGTGTGTGTGTGTGTGTGTGTGAGAGAGATTCAAAAGGGAGCATTTACCCGTTTACCCAGCAACGGCCAATGTAGGCCAGTATCATCCAATTCAAATTGCTCCTGTCGCCAACTGCAGCCCTGAACAGGACATGAGCAGTGAAAAATGGATGGATGAAACAAGCGAGAATATTTTGTTTTATCTGCGAGCCATATGAAATCTTCAAAAGATCCACACCTAGCTCATGAGCCAAAGGTTCCCGACCCCTGCCTTAAGGGGACATAGAAGAAAAAAAACAAAAACTTTGCGTGCCCTCGCAAAGATTGTGAGATATCTCAATCTTTTGTTTAGTTTTTTTGTAAGGGGACGCTGTTTTTTAAATGCGCAATTTTGTACTCCGGGTCAGCTTGGCGAATGTCGGCTTCACTTGAGAGACGACACTACCGGTACTTTGGGGAAGAAGAGAATCAAGAACAGATTTAATGTCTTTGTACAGGGTGACCCAAAAAGATGCGTACCCATATTTTATTCGATAAAAAATCCATTTTTTAACGAATGTCTTTTCTGTTGCAGGACGTGAAAGGTGAACCTATGGATGATCGTTTTTAGCTATAGTTGCCCCAAAAATGTCTTGGACAAATCAGCAGAAGATATTCTCCCTGGAGATCTATTTTGCAACAAAATCATACCAGAGTGTACAGATTCAGTTTCGAAAACTTTTCCATTGTCGCAACTTTCCACCAAAATCAACGATTGTTAGTTGGGTTACGAAGTTCAGAGAGCATGGGACTGTAGTGAACTTATGTTCTAAAGCCACAGGGGGAACTTATTCAGGCAGGAAAAAGAGTGCAAGGACAGAAGAAAACATTGCTGCAGTGAGGGACTCAATAGAACGCAGCCCTAGGACACATCTTGGGAAAGCCATAAATTGACTAAAAATTGACAGAAATAGCTGAAACTCTGGTGAATGGTCTTCCATAAACTGAATAATGTGTGGTTGTAATTTGAAATAAATAGCTTTCTAATCAAACTCACAATTGAAATTTTCATGGGTACGCATCTTTTTGGGTCACCCTGTACTTCAAGCCAATTATCAAAGTAAAATTCAATCAAACTCGCCAACGGGTGAAAACTCGTCATGTTTGTTGTTTTCAGTTACCCGGAAGATGACGGGAAATTACATCAACGCCCAGTGGTGTAGTGGGGATTTTTTAAGTGGGTGTACGTGATTCTGGGATGTTCTATATATACATAAAGAACATCAATCATAGGCTACAACGCCAGTTGAACCAACGTTAAATTTAATGTTTTACGACTCCAAAATAATCACAGGCCAACTTACATTAAGCATAACTCGCATTAGGGCTAAAACCGAGATAAAAGTTGAATGTGGCGTCGGGACAAGTGGGTGCACGGCGTACCCCCGCGTAGTCAGAAGTTTGCAGTATCTGGCAATCTTTGCGAGCGCCTCGCAACGATTGCGAGACACAGTATCCAAACTTTTTTTTTAATGGCTGATATACTTCCGGGTCATCGTTCGGGTAACTCAAAACAGCAAACATGACGTGTTTTCACCCGTTGGCGAGTTGAAGTTGACTTTGATAATTGGCTTGAAATACGTGTGCGTGCACGTGTGCACTTGGAAAGTGGAAACCTTTTCGTCCCTCGCCGATGTTGGCCCCTTCCTCCGTTGCCATCGTGTGACCGAAAGGGTCGTAAAAAGAATTTCAAACTCCAGTCAACCGCCGTAAATTGACAGTTCGACACCCGCTGAAAAACATAAGCAAAATGTTTGTCTTTTTGGGGGGTTGGGGGGGGGGAATCAAACCGGGGTGGTTACCCATCCCTACCCCCACATGATTTATAAGTTTCCAAATCCAAAGTAAACGAGATGGGGAGGCGCGTTCCTTCAACTCGTCTTTCTTCTTTCTACCCACAATCTTGCTGCTGTAGTAGCTTGTAATGTCCCCAGTGTGGGACAAATAAAGGATATCTTATCATATTTCGGGTTTTTGTTTTCATGCTGGGAATCGCCAGCGTTGATCTTAGTTTTACCGTTTGGGTGCTTTCTACCGTCTTTGATAAGATAAGAAAACCTTTATTAGTGTCGCAATGGAGAAATTCCCAATTCACAGCAGCAAAGTTATGAAAGGAAGAAGTAGAACAACAAAATATAGGAGCTGCTGGAAAGGCAGCCACTCACGCGGCGCCATTTTGAAGTCAAAATAACAAAAATAACACAACACAACACATAGGACACAGACAGTCGTGCAATCTTCACCACTTTTCTGCATACACTTTGTTGTCTGAAGCAGTTCTAGATGAAAGAGGAGAGGATCAAAGTGTCCTTTCACCAGTGGATCAGAGACGTCATGCTGAAAATGTGCACACGTCTGCTACAAGCTAAGTTTTGAAAGCAAACGCGAAGCCGTAGCGTCCATTGACGAAAAAGAGATTGGCTCACATCTCCTGTCCCACGTAATCCACTTCAATTCCAAGCCGCGACTCCCAGTTCCAAATCCGCATCGGCGCTCCGCGCTAACGCTCCTTTCTTCTCATCGTCGGCTCCTCAAGACTTACATCCATCCAGCCGCAGACCGTTCAACAGCACCGATCTCTCCGCTGAACAAAGCGGGGCTGTGAAAAATGCTGCCCATAACAGGCGCAAGACACAAGCGCCCCGGGACTGTCCAGCAACGGCAGTCAAATGGCGCCGACATTCCTCCCAGGCAAAAACAGTGCTGGTATACCCATGCTGCCGAGAAGGCGCAACCACCGAGCACAGAGTCTCCTCCTTGATGAATGTCGTGGCCAAAAAATGCTGAAAAAAAGTCCACATCAGGTCCACACGACGTAACAACAAACACAAAGTGACAAAACAAACCAAAAAAACAACAAAAAAAGCAAGGCTCATGAGAGCACTTGCCGACGGCTGCCTACTCGGGCGCCATCTTGACTTCAATTTGTGACCGATTTATTGTTTTCTTGTCGCATGTATGATAGTTGCTCCACGTACAGCGCTTTGATTGCAGCGGCGGCTGTTCGAAAGTGCTCGAGAAATCCACTCGAGTTGAGCGTCAACTTCCTCGACGCTCTCACCAAGGTTTTGGCAGTTGGGCCTATCCGGGCGGTGGCCTTTCCGTCGGGAAATGACGTCACAGGCGGGCGCACCGGTCGGGGGCGGGTTCTCCCACGTTCCAAAGGACGCGTTTCCTTTTGAAATCGTCGAGGAAGTCGTGCAGAGGTGCGAGTTTGAATGTTTGTCAGTACGCGGGCGACAAGCAGTCATCATTTCGCGGACACCCGCAGCGGCTCCTCTTGTTTTATGTTGGGAGGGAAGAAATTTCATCTGTGCTCTGTTACACATACAGTACATTTGACAATAAAGTTGATCCAAATCCAATTTCAACTAGGAAAGGTGTAAAAGGAAAGGGAGTTGGAAGCGAGTAAACGTGGTCCGCCCTCTCGTGAAGTTTGGTTTGAAACATCCACCCGAAGATTGTCGCAGTCACACGCGTGGCACTGCTGAAAAAAAAACATCCCCGATGTACCGCAAACAATGTTTTATTTTGAAAGTGCGTCAGAGGAAACTCAGCGGTGCGCTCTTCTGACTTGGCGGGTGATGAAGTTTTGTGGACTTTCGGGGCTGTTCGAAAGTTGCCGTCCAGTTCGTTCGGTGGCCGCGCGTCCCGTTCAGCCTCTTTGGACCCGTGACGTGAGCGCGAGATTCTTCCGGGCCGGTTGGGCCTTTCGTTTGGCTAGAAACGGCTGAATCGAAGCCTTTTTTTTTTTTTGCGAACGCGGGTCCGGGAAGCTCCCGGGGCTAAAGCTAACGTGGCGACGGCCGAGCGTGACAGCGTTGGAGCTGCCCACGTCACACGTCATTCGCTGGGCGCCGCGCCGCTGTCGGTTCGTCTTTCGGCTCGCGTCGTCACGTCCACCTGAGAGATGGAGGGCCGCGCGAGCAGCTAGCGAGAGGGGTGCGGGGGGTCGACGCAACCGCAACCCAAAGCGAGCTCACGATGGCCTCGACCGAGCCGTCGCTCAGCTTTAACCTCCTCCACCGAACGTGCAAGCTCGTGGTTCTGCTCTGCTTCCTGCACATGTCCGTGACCGTCTTCTTCTACGTCCGCTCTCTGGACATCCGCTTCGCCTTCGTCCAGAACCAGCAGACCGGCGCCGGGAGCGCCGCGCCCGCCGCCAGCCGAGTCCCGGAACCCGAAACGCCAGACGACAAACGTTTGAGGACATGTCCGCCAACGTCACCCCTGCTCGGTCAGCCACTTCCGCACCTTCCGACAACTTCTGCTACTTTAACTTTGGAGTTTGACTTCTCCCCCGCCCCCCACCCCCTCCTCTACTTTTTCCTACCCCCACCCCCTCTTCTGAACTTGTTTGAAAGTTGATCTGCGTCGTTTCTAAGCTTGCACTTCAAGTTTTCTGAGCAGTCTCGCTTTATTTTCTGGGGGGGGGGGACTCCTTTGTAACCCGTTCTCGGTCCTTTTTCTTGATTCGTTTTGGTGGGTTCACGGTGGGTTGTTTGTTGAGTTGGTGAGCCTTGTGGGTACACTGTGAGCCAAGAAGACGAGGCCAAGCATTTGCTCCCGTCGCCAGCCTCGCTCTGCTCTGCGAGACGCGCCAGAGAATGTGGTCTCGCGACGGCTCGCTTTTGTTTGGCAGCCGCGGCTCTGTTCTCGTGCGATGCGGGGCCGCCCACCTGCCAAACCTCTCGGAAGGTCCTCGGCGGTTTGTCCGCTTCAAAACGGCCAGACGGAATGATTTTGTTGGGGCGGAATGAAGGTGATGGAGCTCGGCCTGAATTTAGCCGCAAGGTGAATCGTGTCCAAGTTGGAAGACAAAGTTTGCGCAGAGGCCATTCGAGTTGACAAGCGCCGGTCCGCTGCGGTCGGGACCTTGCGGGAAACGTCGACCAAAACGGCCGACGCGGGTTGGCAGATCACGTTCAGCGCGCTGAACCCAAGACGAGAATGTTGACGGTCAACGCGATCGACTCGATCGTTTTGAGGAAATGATTATGACGTTGAATTTTCGCATTTGAAAAAAAGCTGCAAGGGGCCACTTTGCTGTGAACGCTTGGGGAAGTGAGGCCGCTCATTGTCGACGCTTTGCAGGTGCAATTCTTTGCCCTTCTTGCCTGATGTTCGGCCTCAGCCGCGGGGGGGGGGGTCTCCATCGTTTGACGCTCGGCACGCATTTTCACCGGGCCAATGGGCTGTCCCCGAGCGCCGTTTTCACGTCGCCCTCCTGATGATGGCGCGGCATCGGGAGCAAGTGGCTGGGGGTCGAACCCCCAACCTCCGGGTGGGTAGACGACCCCTCTATCACTGAGCCACGCCGCCCCTAACGGGCTGCAGGCGGGCTGCAGGCGTGCCAGTCTCTTTTTTTGTTGTTTTTTTGCTGTCGGTTGTGAGCCGCGCAGAATGCGCTTTGGTGCTGTCCGGCCAAAGGAAGCCGAGCCTCCGTGAAAACCACCTTGCTTGATGGCGGCGTACCGTCTTGATTTTTTTCCTCCGTCTAACGGCGCCTTCAGATGTGTGAGTTAGCCAACAGACCGCTTAGCGTCACTTCTGAAAACGGTCCGGGCGTTTTTTTGTGTGTTTTTTGGGTGTTTTTTTTCCCAAAGGGACTCCCCTTCGGACGCTTTGCCGCCCAGCACGGGTCCGGTTTGGATGAGAAGCCGGTGGGCTTTCTTGCCCCCGCCAACGAGTGGCTTTTGCTCGGCAGAGTCCAGTTTGAACGTGCCCAAGCGCCTTGACTGACGGCGGTTTTGTCGAGTGCGCCTGAGCGCACGCCATCATGTCCTTGAGCAAAGCGTGCCATTTTTGGGGGACGCGGCGTCGGTTTTGGGCCAAGCGCTGATTTGTCCAGATTGTGCGGAGCGCGGTTGACGAGATGCCTCAATTCCTTGCGATCGAGGGCCTTTGCCCTTTTGACCGTCGCTTCAGACTATTTTCTCGCGCAGTTGTCGAGAAAGAGGCGAACCACGACGAGGCTCCTTTTCCAGCCAATCACGGACGGACGGCCCCCACCCGTTGCAATGTCCCAAACGGGAATGCATGATGAGCGTTTTTGGGCCACCTGCCACAGCCGCCATATTCCAAATGAATTTCTCGTTTGCTCAAGACAATCGAAGTCGGTCAGCCGGAACATATCTCGTCGATTGGGCGAAATGGAGGTCGAAGGTCATTTGCAAGTTGTTGTATCGTGCTCGGATGGCGCTGGTGCCACCTTCCCGGTGCCAATTTGTGCACGACGTTGCCTCTGCGTGTCTCCGGAACGCCTTTACCGCGATGCTTCTCGTCTTGAGAGCAGTTGCACGCAACGACGCTTCGGTTCCAGTCGGCGGCGGTGGCGTTTCGCGGGAGCCGAACCGATAGCGGGGTTGGGGAACTCGGGGGTCCTCGAGAGCCATCTTCGGCCTCCCGACTCCAGCGCACCCGATTCGATCGACGACGATGACGGTCTCGGGCTTTTCCAGAGCCGGCCGACGAGCTGCCGGTCTGAATGGGGGTCGGCGGAGTCGGGCGGACTGGACGTTGGACTTTCGCTACACAATACTGAGCGTGACCCGCATGGCTTTGATTGACTTTTGAATCCCACACTTTCCACGTACGTTTGAGGAAAGACTCAAATGAAGCATTTTGGGGCAAAGAAATTGGTGCGAATCAATGCTAAGAAAGGTGCTCGAAAACCGATTCGACTGAATTTGAGGAACGAGTTTGCATGTTCTCCCCGGGCCTGCGTGGGTTTTCTCCGGGTGCTCCGGTTTCCTCCCACATTCCAAAAACATGCATGGCAGGCTGATTGGACGCTCTAAATTGTCCCTAGGTGTGAGTGTGGGCGTGGATGGTTGTTTGTCTCTGTGTGCCCTGCGATTGGCTGGCAACTGATTCAGGGTGTCCCCCGCCTACTGCCCGGAGACGGGTGGGATAGGCTCCAGCACCCCCCGCGACCCTAGTGAGGATCAAGTGGTTCGGAAAATGGATGGATGGATGGAGTCAAAATGACCCGAAACGGTGTCACGAAAAGCCCCGAACGACTGTGGCCGCCTTTCCTGACCGGCGGCCTCCCGTCGGCCATCGTTTCCCAGCAGACGGCGTCTGGCTGGCGGGTGGGCAAGGGTTACCATGGCGACGGGGCGCCCGGGTCTGACGTTGCCTTTGGTTCCAGTGGGTCCTCTGCGGGTGGAGTTCAACATTCCGGTGAGCCTGGACGCGGTCAGGAAGGCCAACCCGGAAGTGGGGCCGGGCGGCCGCTACAAGCCCAAAGACTGCGCGGCGGTGCAGAAGGTGGCCATCGTCATCCCCTTTCGCAAGCGCGACGAGCACCTCAAGTTCTGGCTCTACTACTTGCACCCCATCCTGCAGCGCCAGCAGCTCGACTACGGCATCTACGTCATCAACCAGGTCGGCATCCGCGCCGAGCCGCCGTCCGCGACGCGCGCGGCCTCCTTTTGACGCCTCAAACGGCGGCCGTGTTTTGTTCCGGGCCAAATCCAAATGGACTCCATTGATTGATTTTGGCGGGATTAGAGCACGCTTTTATGAGGCGCGCAGCTGCGAACGCCTTCTCCCGTCAAGTCGTTTCCGTACTGGCCTCACGCCGGGTCCGCAGACGCGGAATGATTTTGTGAACGCGACGACGCGGCCCGTCGCGAGGCCCACCCGCTTTTCCATCCGCGGAGCCGGAAACGCGCGCTCGGCCGTAAGCGCGGCAGTCTGCTCAAATTCCTTTTCTCCAATTCTTTTCATCCAGAGTAAAACAAACCGAACCAAAAGACGCGAGCCGAGTACGCGCCTCGATGAGCGTCACGGGTGTCCCCGAGTCGCCGCTCAGCCTCTGCCAGCGCGTGGCGCAAATCCGGTCCCGTGATGAAAAACGATGGCGCTCGGGATGGTTCCGGGCGTGGGGAAAATTTGACGCCGCTTTGCGAGCGCCTCGAGGGGCATCTTCACTCACACGGGCGGCACGTCGGAAGCGCAGGCGCTCGGTGTGCTTTTCAAATGGCCGTCCCGCACGCTTCTAAAGCTCTTCCTTGTGGTCTTGTTCCTCGCTCCTCTCTCTTTTAACCCTCACCCGCCCGGCACGACAGGCTCATCGCCCCGGAGCTGCTCCGACGCGCCCCCCCGGGCTGCGCGTCGGCCAATAGCGGCTCATCTTGGCTGACGGATGACAAAAGGGGCGGCGCCACCTTCTCGCTCTTCCGCTTCTCTTTCTCGCTCTTCCTGTAAAGTCGCGGCGCGCTTTTGTCGGCAGGTGAGCTGGCTTTGCTCTCTTAGCAAAATCAACCTTTGTGTCCGGCGCCGAGCCTCGGGGGATTGCGAGCGCAACCTTCGCTCCGGCGGACGTTTGCCGCCTTGGCCCTCGAGCGGCGGGCCCCGACCTGAACTTTGGCGCGCGACTTCCCTCTGCGAAATCTCGAGTCAGCCGCTCGGAGCCCCGCGTCAACGGACGCGCGTTCCGACACCGAACTTGGTGCGGGGATGCTCGTCCGTGCGTTTTGACGAAAGGCCTCGCTGTTGTTTTTCAAGACGCGAGCCGCGACTTTGATGGAAATGAAGTTCCTCTCCTCGCTTCGCTACAAATTGTTCCCTTGGAGCCGAGACGGCGCCGGGCAGAACCAAAGGCGCACCGGCGTTGTTTTTGGCACCGTCCGCTGACGTTTTGGAGCCAAGGACCAAAGCACACTTGGTGGTGGAGGGGGGGGGGGGAATCGTTTCTCCCCCATATCTGCAAGCGCGCACGCGGCAGCGGGCGGCCACGTCGCCATCTCAGCGTCTTTGTTGATACAGGATGGCGAGGAGATCTTCAACCGAGCCAAACTGCTGAACGTGGGCTACGTGGAGGCCATGAAGGAGTACGACTACGACTGTTTTGTCTTCAGCGACGTGGACTTGATCCCCATGGACGACCGCAACATCTACAAGTGCTTCAGCCAACCCAGGCACTTGTCCGTCTCCATGGACAAGTTTGGATTCAGGTCAGACTTGCCGCCGCCGCTGCCGCCTCGCTTGCCTTTTCCGTTCGCTCTCAAATAGAATGAATAGGTTGAGCCAGTAGATGAGCGGTCGGGAACCTTTTTGACGAAGAGAGCCATAAAAGCAAAAGATTTGGAAATGTATTTCAGTGAGAGCCATATATATACTGTATATATAAACTATTTTAAAAGTGATTTCAACAAAATGTCAGTATAATAAGCCTCTAAATGTATTTTTTTGTAAATAATTTTGTTATAATACTCAGCATGAATGTGAATGGCTTTCTGTTCCTCACGATTGCTAAAAATCGAGCAAAACTATCGGAATGAAAGTCATCTTGCCGAGTCCATACGCAAAGTTACTGCTGGCTAGCTTGCACGCCGCTCAGTAGCTTGCACGCTTCCTTTCGACCGTCTCTCGCACAGTATTTTGATGCGAACGTAGCGTGGCGCGTGTCAAAGTGCCGCTCTGCATTCGACCGTTCCATCGATGGTATTTTGTCATTGCGAATCAGACGCACCGCAGAACCCGTTCCCTCCACAATGGCGAATCCTTCGGTCCATTCGTCCCCAAGTCCACCGAACTCGTCATCTTTTTTTCTTTTCGCCATCTTCTTATTCGCTTCGGATTAGCTTCGAGCTAACGGCGGAGGGGGGTGATTTAAAGGGGGGCGTTGACCTGTTTCTCCAGCAACGGCAATGTTGGCCAGTATCATCCAATCAAAATGGCTCCCGGACCCAACTGCAGTCCGAACGAGGAAATGAGCAGTGAAAAATCGATCGATGGATGCATTCATAAACGAGCGAGAATACATTTTTTTATCTGCGAGCCAGATGCAATCATCAAAAGAGCCACCTATGGCTCGCGAGCCATAGGTTCCCGACCCCTGCGGTAGATGATCCGGAAATGCATTAACGCTCATCCCGCCCCTTCCAACCCAAACAACTCGGCGTTAGCTCACATTGGTTGCGAGGCAAGGCAGTTCAACATTTTTTTTCTTGTCGGAATACCGTCGCACACTCCCGCCGTGCGGCATCAAACGTATCGCTTTGTCCACTTGCCGTTTTGCATTTCGCCGCGTGCGTTTCGCCGCGTGCGTCCCAAGTCGGGCGCCATATGCAAATCCCGCCTCGCGCGACGCAATGCCAGAGCGCTTACTTGCCGGAGCCGTCTCGGCGTCCATAAAGTACGAGAATGGCTTTGAAGGCTCGCGTCGGATTTCACTTTAGGGTTTTCGCTCGCACGTGATTCGGATGGATGATCGGAATGCTTGTCCTTTGTTGATTTTGGAGGATGGGATCGCTTCTGCGCATTCTAATCACGAGCGAGCCCCGAAGGCTCGAGCTTGCTCCGTTGCATCACGGATTTCCTCTTTTCAGCCCAGTCAAGCTGGAGTCGAAGAAAATGCGCAAAGTGAATCAAAAGTGCTGCGTCTGCCGGAAAAGTGGCAATTGACGCATTTCCTCAAAAGCGTTGACCCCGAGTGCGCCGCGTGCCCTGACGAGGGCTTAGAGGAACGCGACGCGCTGTCAAAGTTACCTCTTTCTGCCGTGCGCCCGACGACGCCGCGCTTCCCGTTGGCCGGACACACTTGCGCATCGGCTGCTTGCCCGGTCCCGGCGGGACGTCTGCGGCCGGGAGGCCGCCCCCTCGCCGCGTCGACGACTCGGGGCCGCGGCGATTGACCTTTTTCCTCGCCGGCCGGGAGGAGGTCGGCCCGAAAATCGGGATCGTCAGACGCGTCCGAAAGCGAGCCGCGGCGGGACGCGTCCACGGCTCGTCAAAGTCGCGCCCGGACGTCGACGCTGAACGTCCCTCCCGGCCGGCCCTCCTCACGCGCGGCCGCTTGCGCGCAGGTTGCCGTACAAGCAGTACTTTGGCGGCGTGTCGTCCATGATGAAGGAGCAGTACCTGAGGATCAACGGCTTCCCCAACAACTACTGGGGCTGGGGGGGCGAGGACGACGACATCTACAACAGGTGAGCACGCCGGCCTGTCGCTTGCCGCACTTCACCGAGTCTCCCCCCCGGGCGCACTCTGCCGCCAACTTGAATCGGGAGGTTTGAAATCTCAATTGGCTCTAAAATGCTTCAAAGTGCACCGCCGCAAAGAAGAACTCTGTGTCCCTTGTATTTAGTCTGTAAAGTGCATCAGTTTGCCTGGAAAACCAAACGCTTGTTGCAACTCAACTCATTGCGCTGTTTCATTCCGACAACGAAAGTCAAATCAAGAAATAACAAATTCCAATTCAGTTGGGGAGCACAATGTATAAATCACTTGATTTCGTTTCGGGAATCTCCAAATGAGGAAGTCGGCATTGATGGCGACGGCGAGCGCCTTTGGCCGCGCGCAACTTTTCCAGCGGCTTATCGGCGCGACGGAGGCGTCGCGTCTTGAACCGGCGCCTCGATTTATTGGGCTTTTTTTCGACAGTCGGCACACCGCTCTTTGCTCGGCCGTAGCCGCGGTGAAGCCGAGCGCGACGTACGCTGCCGCGTTTCCTTGACTTTGCTTTCGGGTCACTTTTGTCTCCGTTATTTCCTTCTCTGCCCGCCTTTCTTTTCATCCCTGTTGAAAAACGAATCATCATCATCATCATATTGTGTCCCGCGGCTTTGTTTACTGCACTTTATATTGGCTGCTCCGTGCAAGAAAAGATAAAAAAAGAACACCTCCACCAGCGAGCTAATACTGCCCGCGCGCTCTCTGGCAATGGGGGCCACTGCCACCTGCTGTCGCGGATATGCAATTACACTTTATTCTCTTTTCTTCGGAAAGAAAAAAAAAAAAGCAAGACTTGCTCCCGGGGTCACAGGGCGCGGCGTTCCTTTATCAGGGTGCACTAGCGCTCTCTAGCGGATGAAAACCAAAGGGATTTGCAAAGCAGCAAATCATCAAGGAATTGAACAATCAAACGTCGAAAACGAAGCTGGTTCTCTTTTCGAGCCGGTGCAAAAGAATCATTTGCTGTTTTATGCCGTTGGACTCGTCACCGTCAGTCGAGTCCGGTTTGTTTTGTTGTTTTTTTCCCCTCACCGTCGAGCGCGTCTCTTCTCAGCACATCGGAGTCTGCGCTTCTTCGGAGAGCGCGACGGCTATCGACACCCTTCCGGATCAAAGCGTCGCCTTCCGCGGCAAAAGTCGGAGCCGGGTCCCGCCGCCGCATCTCGCGCCGTATCATTTGCCGCGTTGACACGTGTGCTTTGCTTGCCGTCGATGTGGCCAGTTAGTAGCGTGCGATCTTGTTTTGGCAGGCTGGCGTCCAAGGGCATGAGCATCTCCAGGCCCAGCGGCGAGGTGGGCAAATGCCGCATGATACGCCACGAGAGAGACAAACAGAACGAACCCAACCCTCAGCGGTACGGCAAGACGCTCCTCCTCTTTGGCTCTGCTCCGTCTCTCTCCGTGCCCGTTACAAAGCGCCCCGGGGGGGGGGCGGGCCCCATCTTTTTCCGGGGACGCGTCCCACCACTCGGGGGAGGGGGGTGGGGACAAAAAAAACAAAAAAACCCCAAAAGAAATCGTCGGGGTTGTCTCCGTCGATGACGGCGAATGTGGCTGGAGCTCGGCGGCGGCGCCGATGGTGCGCTCGGAAGAGGGGCCCGCCCCTCAACAAAACCTCCCCAAAGCTCGCCTGCTGCGGTCTGCGACAATCATCAGGAGGACTCTGCCAATTCCTGCCGACGGCGCTTGACCAGAACTTTCCCCCGCAGTCATGTCAGGAAAAACCCGGCGGAGTGTTGCGGGGGCGTTAAAAAGTTTCCGTCTTGTCCCGCGCCTAAAAGGGGACCGTGGGTCGCTAGGACCCCGGCCGCGCCGCCCCCCTCGCTACCGCTCGGGCACTCGCTACCGCTCGGGCACTCGCTGCATCTTTTTGCTTTGTTCTCCCTCGCCGGCTTCTCGCGCTCTCCTTTCTACGTCGCTCTCCCATGCGCCTCCGAAACCCTGACTGGCCGTTTGTGTTTTTGTTTGTTGGCACGGCGTCAGGTTCGACCGCATCGCTCACACCAGGGAGACGATGAACAAGGACGGCATCAAGTCACTCTCCTACAAGCTGGTTTCCAAGGAGGCGCTGGCACTTTACACCAAGATCACGGTCGACATCGGAAAGCCGTGAGGAGCGGCCTGACCGAGCCCGCTCGGCCGTCGCCGGGCCGGACTTTGCTTTCGCTGCGTACGAGTCGCCTTTACTCGGTTGCCGGTCCCCCTCAATCAATCAATCCGCCAGCCATCTTTTTCCTCCTCTTGATATTTTGCTTGCTTTTTGATTGCAAAGTCATCTCCAATCGGAGCGTCTTGTTTGACACGGGTCATGAAGGAAAACCCGGGCGCATTGATCAGCTTTAAGTGCGTGTGTGTGTGTTGATGACTTCCGCTCGTCATATCGGCTACGTTCACACTGCCTGGTGTGATACCCACTTCAGATGTGAATCCTCATTTTTTTCCACGTGGCGGTTCACGTCCACGTTGTGACACGCTCGTCACGTGGCTCAAATGCGCTCCCGTATTTCATCGTCTCCCATCGCCAGAGGGGCGAGGCGGGAAGAGCTCGAAACATTTTGGCCTTGTGATCGATCGCCGCAAATGTCCACGTGATATTCCATGAAATTCAAAGGACAAGCGCCGGCCATTCACGTCGTTAGTGCCCCGCCCGCGCGGAACGCGTCGTTGGCTTTCCATGACGTATGGGCCGGATGAGCGTTGGCACCGCGGACGCGTCGCGTACGTTTCCGGCGGCGCATGAAAAGCCTTTTTCCAGGTCGCATTTGGAAACATCAGACCGGCATCCGATTGTTGGCGCGGTGCCAACGGTCCGGGTCACACCCGGGACCAAAAAAAACAAGGTGGGACTTGAGCCGCAGTGTGAACGTAGCCGATGACAAGCGGCGTTTATTCCCAAGCTTCAATCATCTCGACACGCGTGTTCGCCGGATTGCGAGTGTTCTTCAAAACGAGCCGCACCGGTGATTATCGATCACCTCGAATGACGGAGAGGTGATGGCTTCTAAGTGTCCTTCCGCCAAGCGGCGTGACTATTGATTGTTGATCAGCTTTAATTGTGTCTCTGCGTTTACTTGAACTTCTGCGCGTCGTCGGCCCCGCTTTCTTGACTTTGACGGAGGAGCCGAGCGGCGACGTTTGTCGTCGCAATCATTGCACTTTGGTCACCGTTTTGAAGTGGAATCCTGTTTTCTTCCAAAATAAAAGCATGGGATCAGCGTGACACATTTGACAAAACGGAAGCCAATCTGACTTTGAACACTTCACACCGGAGCGTGACTCGACACTCCTACCATTTGTAGAAAAAAAACAACATCGGGATCAACAGTGTCTTGACGTGACTGAAAAAGCAGTCCGGCTCCAAAGCGCATTCCGCAGAATTCCTTTCGACAACATTTGCGCGGACGGCATCCAAAAGAAGAGCGCCTTTGATTTTGTCTCGGTGATGATTAGCATTTGTTAGTGCACGAGCTAGCAAAGCGCAAGCGTTAGCTAGTGAAGGATGATAATAAGCTAGTTAGCAACAATGCTAAAAAGCAGGGAAAGCTTCCTTCGGTTTGGACCGGTTGCTCATTTTGGCTCAAAGTCAACTCCAACGGAAAGGAAAAAAACAAACAAACGACATGACGTACCCTAACCCGGCAAATGTTTCACGAGAAAATTGTGACATTACTGTGCCGTGTTCATCGTCCTGCTGGAGCGACTTTGGATGACCTTCTGGAAAAGGTCGTCTGCAAAGAGGAGAAAAGTCAGTTCCGCCTGGACGGCAAGATGATGCCTTTGGGTTTTTTTTCTTTGGAAACTCACCGTTCCTGAAGCTCCCGGACTCTGAGCGCTGGGCAAAAGACAAAAACAATAGACCGCGTCATCGACCGAGTTCGCGGACATCGTCGTCAGCCTCAACAAACCGAGCCGACGGCGGACCGTACGCTCCCTACGCGTCGTCTTGCGACGTCGCCGATTCTCACCAGAGAAGAGGTAGCGGAAGAAAAAGAAGGCGCCAGGGCGGCCGGCGGCCCGTCCGCTTGCTCCGGGTCCGCCTTGGGAGCTGCGGGCAAACGGGACGGCGTCTTTAGCGGCCGCTCCAAACGAGCGTCCGGGATCGCGCGGGACTCACGCAGCGCTTTGACGATGCTGTCGACGGCGTGCACGACGCCGTTGGTGGCCATCAGGTCGCCGCGGGCCACCGGCACCCGGTTGACGAAGACCGTGGAGTTCCTCTGCGGGGCGACAGGGGGCGTGAACGGCAAGACGAGGCGCAAAGCCCGCGGGAGGCGCCGGCACCCACCACGGCCAGCTCCAGCTTGTCGCCCAGCAGGGGCCGGATCCTGGTGTGAGAGCCCACGCCGCCGCTGACCACCAGCCCCTCCCCCAGGTGGTATTTGAGCAAGGCCGACAGCTGCTGCCGGTTTCCTGGAGAAAGAAAAGCAGCCGTCGACACTTATTTCCGCCCTCGCGTAAATATTTCTCCCGTTGGAAGTGGCCGAGTGCAAATGTTTGCCCTTTCAATCATCCCGGAATGTCAATGCAGCGAAGGCTCTCGGATGCCGAGAAGGCTCCCGGCCCGCGCGCACAAAAGCGTCACTCACGCATCAGCTCGTCCACTTCGGGCTGCGTCATGGCGCCGAAGGCGGCGTCGGTGGGCGCGAAGAAGGTCAGTGCGCCCGGCCGGTTGAGCAGCTCCGTCATCCCGGCCAGCTGGATGGCGCCCACGAGAACGCTGCCAAAGGAAAAGGCCGTCAGGGTCCGGCCCCGGGGCGCGGCGGCGGCGACGCCGCCACTCACCCGAAGCGCTCGTCCTCCTTCAAGACGTCCATGAGCGTTCCCGTGGGTGGCGTCAGCACGTTGTCCACCGTGAACAGGGTTCCGTAGCGTCCCGTCTTGTCGTGGGCGGCCAGGCAGGCGTTCTCGATGCACAAGTTCTGCGCGGGCGGCGCAAGAGTCCGTCAAGGAGCCGCCGGACGGCCGAGGGAGGAGCGCTGCGCCGCGCCTTACGTTTCGGTAGACCAGGACTCGCAGCTTGATGCCCGACAGCGTCTCCAGCTCCTGATTGTGATACAGGGACTGCGACGAGAGCCGCTCCTTGACGATGTGGTTGCTCATCACCTCGCGCGCGTCGCCGCTCGTCCGGCTCCCTGCCAACGGCACGCGCCCGCGTCAAGGGGGCCGCGGGCGGGGCTCTCGCCGCTCAATGCTCACCTGCGAAGGCGTCGTCCAGGGGCGCCAGCGCCGTCAGAGGTTCGGAGCCCTTCAGCCGCGCGCTCAGACCAGCCTCCGCAAACATTCTGGTCGCCGTGGCCACGTTGGAGCTTTCGGCCAGCTCCAGCAGAGTTTTGGCTGCGCGACACATTGTTGGGTTTTCGTTCGATCGCCGCCTTTGACCCCTCGCTCGCCTGGAGGCTTTGAAGCCGCGCTCGACGCAGAGCGGCTAGCTAGCAGACGCGACTTTGCCCCTTGGCGGGAACGGCCGCGGCGCAAGAATTCGGCCGCCGGCAAGGCCGAGTACGTCCGGAGCGGCGCGTACCCGAGTCCGGGATGAGCAGTTCATCGACGTAGTGGATGACGCCGTTGGTGCCCAGCTGGTCCTTCTTCACCACCACGGCCTTCCCGTTGACAGTCAGCCGGTCTCCGTCGCATCCCACTTCCAGAACGGCGCCCTGCAGCGTCTCCATCGGCGTGCCCGACACGATGGACTCGGCGCAGCGCATGTTCTTCAGGATGTGGTAGTTGAGCAGGTCTGAAAGGAAGGGCGTCAGCGAGCCGACGGGCGGGGCGGCGCCAAAGCCTTTGCGCGCGCGCGCGTGGCTTCCCTTCACCTCGAAGAGACACGGGGTCTCCCAGAATTCTGCTCAGGGTCTCTTGCGGGATCTTCCGGAAGGCCTCGTCGGTCGGGGCGAAGACGGTGTACTGACCCTCGCCCTCCAAAAGGCCGCTCAGGCCGGCGGCGGCGATCGCCGTCTGGAAGGCGGCACGGGGAGCGGCCCGCTGCGGTCAGCGCCCCGAGCCGTCCCGTCGTCCCGCGAGAGCCGGCACTCACGCGCAGCGTCTCCAGCTCGTCGTCCACGTCGATGAGCGCGCGCACGTTGTTGGAAACGGCCGTGATGACGCGGTCCACCACGTGCACGATGCCGTTGGTGGCGTGCTGGTCCGGTTTGATCAGACGCGCGCAGTTCACCGTCACGATCTGAACACACCGGCGTTTTCTTCTCCGTAAGCGAGCGAGCGCGCGTGCGTGGGCGAGCGCGTTACCCCGTTCGAGTAGTGGTGCACGTGCACGTGGAAGCCCTGGTACATGGACGAGAAGGAGGAGCCGTGCCTGAGCTCTTCTGACGTCAGGCGGCGGTCAATCATGTGATAGTGGAGAGCGTTGAGCAGCTCGATGTTCACGTTGCTCACCAGCGCGTCCAAGATCTCCTGCGCGCACACACCCCTCCAATCCCAGTTAGTCGGGACGGAAGCAACCGGGCCCGGCGCGCGGTCGCACTTTGAATGCGTCCAACGAGCGGCGAGCACTGACGGTGGGCAGCGCGGCCCAGGCCCGGTTGCTGGGAGCGAAGAAGGTGAAGCTTCCGGGGCCTTCGATTTCCTCCCTCAGTTGGGCTCTGTCGGCGTACATCTTGGTGGTGGACGCGCCCACCGCCCCCACCGTCTTGTAAATGTTGACCAGGGGCAGAGCTGCGGACACAACGCGACAACCCCTCCCGTCAGCGGCCTACGTCCGGGGCTCGCGCGGGCGACGATAAAACGGGGCAACGTCACTTTTTTACAGCGCCGCGCGCGCACCCGACTTGAGCTCGGATGTTTGCGAGGAGGCCGAAGGGGCCGGGGTCACATGCGCCAGACTGCGTTTGTCTTTGAGGTCAAAGGTCATACCTGCGGGACAGCCTCTCTCCCCGGGAATCTTCTCGTAACCCGGACAGCACTCGTAGGTCACCACCCTGCGCCCGCCACACATCAACGACAGACATCGCATCGACATCAGCTCAGTGACACGGACGGCCGCGGCGTTCTCGCCATCGGAACAAACCTCTCCTTCAAACCGGACCGTTGAGGTGGGACCCCCCCCCCAAAGCAAACATTTTTCCACAAGACCACCTCATCGAACTCGGCAGACACGGAAATTCTTGCCTGCTCGTAAAAGTCGTTAATGGATGTTTTTTTCCCCCCCTCCGCGCTGTTAGAAAAGGCGACGCGGGTTTTTGTGCGTTGTCACGGTGCGTGCGCGCGCTCGTCTGTCGTAAGAAGACGAACACAAGCGCCTCGCAGAGGAAGCGGATCAGCGCAAAGATCCGATCCAGCTGCCCAGGATGACGCTTGGCCCCAAAGTTTGGCTCTTGACTTCCTCCCTTCCTTCCTGTCGAGATTTCCATCATAAACGCCCTCGTAAAGAGACTGAGAATCTGGAGACAAACGCCCGCCCGCCTGCCTGCAGCACAAAACATTGAAAAAGAACAACAACAACAAGGGAAAAAAAACCTTCCTGTCCGGGGAGGCCAAGAAAAGCGAGGAAAGGACAAGCCGAAGGAAGTTTCAAGCACGCCACTGAAAAGGCGTCTTTGCCGTCGGTCTTCGCTTCAGCTCAAGCAAGCGACGCCCTCCCGAAATCTTTTCCAACGTGACGTGGAAGGCGCTCGTCCGTTGGGACTTTTCCTTGCGGAACGTTCGAGCGCTTCCGCGCAGGCGGCTCGACTCGCAAAACCGGACGGCCGCAAATGAAAACGTCGACGCGCGAAAACAAAGCCAACTTCGACAAAGCGACGCCGGCCAAAAACGACGCCCGCGTGACGACAGGCCAGCTTTGCACCGGCGGGAGAGGGACCGAGGCCGCCCTTGGCTCGGTGCTCACTTGACCTCATCGAAAAAACACTCAGCCGCCCAAACGACTTTTCCGAAGTAGCCGCTCGGAGAAAGGAAAAAAAAAAACGAGAACGAAGACGCCGAAAGTGACCGGCGGGGCGGCTTCATCGGCGGAAGGAGAGGAAGCAGCGCTGCTTTTGTTTCTTCTTTGGCTTTTAGCCGTGTCGCCGGACGTCGACACGTCTCCACGCGGGCGTACGGGAGGACCGCGCCTCATCGGCCAGCCCGGCCGGCCCCATGCATCCACTGGGGGGGGGACTCCACACTTGGCCCGTCTGCCTCGCTGTCTGTTCAGGATTTGTTTTGTCTCCCAGTGCTAAGGGACAGAATAGAATCCTCAATTTTCAAGACTTCGGTCACTTTGTTCCGACGCCCCCGCCCATCAAAAGCAGCGCAAGAACTTTTGATCTAAAAGTGCTTTGAAGTGAGTTTGGCCAAAGAATATTGGACAGCGGAGCTCCAAGTAAGCACACGGCAACCGGGGCAAATGTTGCGCGCGGAAAGGTGGCGGCTACGGCGGCAAGATTCATGAAAAGAAACGACTCCGCATTTCAGGTCGCAAGGCGCCAAGCCGAGCGGCGACGAACGGTGACGGCCGCTCTTGAGGGGAACGGCTCGGGAAGTGCGCCGCGGGCTTCCCCCGGTGGCGGGCATGGAGCCTCGTTTGGGCTGCCACGCCCACGGCGACGCAAACCATCGGCTTTGAAAGACGTTTGGGGTCCGACTCATCTCGGTTCCTTTGCGCGAGCAAAGCGCGGGCAGGTCGAGAAGAGCGGTCCCCGACCGCTCCCGACCTTTCCTTTGGTCGGAAGCCGTTGGCGCTCGAGTCCATTCATGACGTGCTCTCACGGTGCGGCAATTCCGCCGCCTTGGCACTTCTTGGCACCGTGCGTATAGAAGCCGCTGACAACTACGTTGACAACTACGAGGATTGAGATTCAGTACAGTGGGCCGGCACGCTCCGCGGGGGGCTTCTTTCTTCATGTCTGTTTCTTTGGGAATAAAAGCTCCGCTCGGGTTTATTTCATGAGCGCTCGCGGCGATTGCGCTCCAGTCTTCAAGCGTCGGTGCTCGGCAGTGGCGTCGGGGAGGCTCACTTACGTGGGCCGGTTGCAGATCTTGCGATGATACCACTGCTTGCAGTTGGCGAAGTACTTCTTGTCGCCGCCTCGCAGCTGCTGCATGGCGCACACGTTGGGCCTGCAGGGGGCGACACACAAAAGCACCGTTTCACCTCCTCGGCTGGCGGAACGGAGCGCTCTCGGAAAAGCAACTCCGTCTGCAAAGCGCTCGAGTCGGCGCCGCGGCCGCGGCCGGCCCCGATTTTGGCCGGGCTCGCCCTCGCATCCGCTATCCACTAACTCGCGGAAACTTTGGATTTCCTGCCCAGCGCGTTCGCTCGGGCTTCGAGACTTTGCCGAGGCCCGTGTCCCGCCCTCATACGAGCGCCGAATTGGTCGTGACGAGACCCGAGAGTCGTCGCGTTTGTCGAGCGAAGCCGCGCGCAGTTTCCCAAAGAGTCGCGCGGTAGCCGAGGCGAGTCGCGTTGAGCGTTCACCCTTGCTGGCGTCCCCGGACGCGGCTGTGCTGCAGGACGGCCTGGTACGGCGAGCGCGCGACGCTCGAGCTCCACGAGACCAAAAACCACAAGGCGAGCGGCCAAGGCGACTTCATCCTCGCTCGACTTATTCTCTTCCCTTCTTCTCACGCTTTCTCGGCTTGCTTCTCTCCTACTTGCTCTCGCGGGGCCGCTTCTGCTCACTCACTTTTATGCCCGGGGAGTTTGGGGGCGGGGGATTGGGGGGTCCGCAGCTCACTGGGCGGAGACTTGCGCTTGTGCAGCGTCCTATGTACGTTTCACTCGTCGTCCTCCACGTCTTTGCTTGCCACACAACTCATCGGCGTGCGCGCGCGCCGTGCGTGTGTGAGTGTGTGTGTGTGTGGGGGGGGGGGGGTCATGTCCAGTTGACTGTGACATCACACAAGTCGATGACAGAGCAACGGATCTGCCACACGAATCGTCCCCAGTGAACAACGCGTTGGTGACGTCACGTCACAAAGAGAACGTGTGGAGAAATGATGGAGGAGCACGAAAAATAAAAAGAAAAAAAAGAAAAGAAATGATGGAGGAGCTTTCAGGAGTTTCCTGGCACAAGCCGAGCTCGCCCCACCCGGGGTTGAGCACGCTTGCGCTTTTCCAGCAGAAGCGGACACATGCTTGAAGTGCGTCTCCCTCCCGCCGACTCCGTCCGTCTTAAGCCTCTCCGTGCGCCTCCTGCCTTGGGGCTCAAAGCGGATCTGAAGCCAAGCCGAAATGTGGGACGGAAAAAAGCTTCATGTCGAAAACCTGCTACAAAACGTCACCCCAAAAAAGGGCCACTTCAACCTTTGAAAATATCAAAGCAATATGTCACCTTGCGACATATTGTGGTGGCGGACCCCAAAAAGCAGGCAAGAGGGAGGAGCGGGGTGGACTTGACAAATTGGATGACAATACAGAGAAAACCAAATCCCAAACAAGACAAAAAGAATCCAAAGTAGCAAACCAAAACCATGACTGAAGCAAAAACTATCACGAAGACTTAGCGATGGGTCCAGCGACACCGACGCGTGCGTCGGGCTCACGGAGCGATCCGCGTGTCGCCAAGTGCGCCGCTTCATTACATCACGTGACCGACACGTGAACTCCGGTCACCTCCATGTCATGAGGCGACGTCTGCCCAGAGGAAGATGCTCGCGTCCATCCCATCCAAAATACGGGGGCCATCGTTGGGACCTTTTCAGAGATTGATGCGGACGTGGGAATTTTGGCGACAAAGCTCCATCGCACTTTTCTGACATCAAGTGACAGATTTTTTTTTTTTCCCCACGGATTAGAAAACGCTCGACGACGGCCATAAAATCCAATATATTCGAGCGAGCGTTTTGGTCATTTCAGAGATCGATGTGGGTGGAAGTCGAGTTATGCGCATCCAATATCATTGCTGACATCTTTGTATTCTGAAATATCAGGACTTTATTTTCGATCGCACCAGAAGTTGTTTGCTTCAGAATCTCCGTACGCGTTACGCCAAATCTAAGACGCGCTTCTCGTCGCGGCATTTGCCATGCGCCTCGCTGACTTTTTCCTCGTTGTTTTGCCAACGCCCGGTGAATATACCAAGTGAATTGTCATCAGTTTGTTAAAGCGTGGCATCTTTGACTTGAAGGATCATTCTCGGTCGAAGACCGTCGCCGGTTGAAAGCAGGCCAAAGCGCTCAGTCGGATTTTGTCTCGTCTGTCGTCATTCGCTTTGACGCGAAGCAAAGCTACCTTTGCCGCCAATGTCCTGAGTTGCACTACGTTGAATTTCTGAACTTTGAGTTCTGCGGCGCGTTTTTTTTTTTTTTTTGATGCAGTAAAGGTCTGTAAAAGGAACCGGAGTGTGATGTGTCGTGACAGAGCCTCTTCCTTCTGCGCTTTGATTTTGGAGAGTCCACTTCCGGGGACCTTCTTCTTCTGTGTCATTTTCCCTTTTTCATGAGCAGGCGGGGTTGTGTGCTCCCACACCTGCGGCCGATCAGAGCTGCGCTGATGTGCGAGCGGGTGCCAGATGATTGTGGCGTTACGAGTGCTATCGAAGCCGTTGCTCGTGCACACGCTGTCCATTTTTGCGCATCCTCACTTGTCTCTTTTTTGTCTCGTTCCAGTGGGCCGCCTCCCCGCCCAGCCCGTCTCCACGTTTTTCCTCCCCGGACCGCTTGACCCCGCCCCCGTCCTTCCCCCATCTCCTTGGCTTTCGGATCCTCTGCCGCCATGACCTTCGCTACCCCGAACACATCCGAGTCTCGCATCCGATCAGCGGGCGGCGTGCGGACGCTGCCGACCATTGTTTGCAGTTTGCCAACACGAAGCAACGTGAAGCTTTTTTTCCAGAGTGAATTTCCAAAATGCCAAATACGTACGTTTGGATATTTTCAGAGGTGGAAGTGGGCACGGAGGGCCATGTGAATTTTGATCACGGTGGCCCCTAGTTTTCTGACCTTCATCAAAGACAACGAAGGGAAATGACGGTTGCGCCAATGAACAAAATGTTGTTTTCTTGCTTCTTTGACAAAAGTCGTCGTTGGCACGAATGCAACCGGCGGGAGATTCGGGATCTGGTCGCCATCCGCGAGCGGCAGGCAGCCGTTTTGCAGGCGCGCCGTCGACGGAGGGATTTCTGACCTCCGTCTCCATTTCCGCGAGCGTCTGGAGCGCCGCCGTCATGAGCGGCCGGCCGTCGTTTCGACGGCGCGACTCGCGTCGCCGCTTTGAAGCCGCTCGTCAAGAGGCGACGAGGTGATTTCGGCGGATCGACCGCCCGCCAAAATGCTTCGCTTCGAGCAACGCCTTGAACTTGTTAACATAGTTGCAGATTCTTCGCGTACATGTCGCTCCAAATTTTAAGACTCACCCTCAAATGAGCAAATTCACCTCTCGATTTAAAATCACGGAGAACCTTTCGGACTTTCAGCACGGGAGACATTTACGCACATGAAAGCGAAGCGGCCGAAAAAAGAAGGCGAAACTAGCGCAAACTCCCCCCCAGAAGCATCTTCATGAAAACCACACGTGTTTTTGTGTATTTTACAACAGGAACAATAATAACGATACAAGGAATAATCCAAATGAACTCGTGCCCACCGAGCGAGGAGACGAGCCGCCGCAGCGACCCGAAGGAGGAGCCGGGTTGATTTCCAGAAGACTTTTCCAGAATGAAAGTGAAGCTCCAAGGCGCAGCCACTTCACGGCAGCTCTCGTGCGCGCGTGCGGACTCTTCACGCGGCCTCGTGAAACGGGCCGGCGGGCAAGACGGGACCTCTCGCGCCACTTTTGACCCGGAAGAACGTGCGATCTGCCCGCCGGGCCGGAGCGAGCGCACGTGGACCTCGCCGCGAGCGCAATGGAAAACGAATTCGGGGGTTTCTTTCCGGCGGACCTCCGTACGAAATACACGAATGGTCGTGGACGTTTGCGAAGAGTTGAGGGAAGCTCAAGATGACTCTACGACTCATCTGAAGCGTGGGCGTCACCCGAGCAAACGCGGCAACGCGAAGCCCCTTTCGGGTGTCACCCGAGCACGCCGGCCCTCTTCCGAGAGGGCTGACGACAGCCTCGTCGCGGTGGAAAGCCGCCGCCGCGACGCGGTCACGTGAACGGCAAAGAGGCCTGTCATGATTCGGTTTGTGACCAACAGGCGGCGCTGTAGGGCTCCCCCTGCAGCTGCACACCTGTTGGTCATTATGTAATTAGGGCTTTAAAAGGACTCCCAGCCCGAACACTCGGTTTCGGGGCATTGTTTGCTCTTGGCTTCTGTCATGTTTGTTTCAGTCATGTTTAGTTCATTGTTATGTTTTAGCTTCAGTCCTGTTTTGGTCATGTTTTTGTTATTGAGAGGTTTTAGTTTCTGCCATGGTGTTTGTTTGTTACTTTGGATTCGTTTTGTTTTCATGACTTTGTTTAGGATTTAGTTTTCTGTGTTTTGTCAATACACTTCTTCAAATACACCCTGCTCCTCCCTCCTGCCTGCTTTTTGGGCTCCACCACCACCTCGCAACGTGACGAGGCCGAGCGCGCGCGCGCGACGGCCGTCCCTCGAGCGCAGGGGCGAAGGGTTTTCGGCAGCTTCGGCTCGTGGCCGGCGGGAGACGGCGCCGACATATTTGACAGTCGAGTGAGAAATCTCCCCGGCAACCGAAGCGCCGCGGCCGCGAGTCGGGTTTCCTTTGCGGCCGAGCGGAGAGGCGGCGCGCCGGATCACGTGAGCCCCGACGTCAGGTCACCTGAATCGCAGCCGAAAGCGACGCCTGTTCGCCGGCCGCCCGCGACAAAAGCGCCGGGGGGGCGAGATGGCCGTTCGCATTCCGGACGACTCGGACTTCTCCTCCTTCAAGGCTCAGTGCCTCGACACCCAAGGCTGGTCCAGGCGCTACCACAAGGGAGGCGTCACCGTGTGGTGCCGCCCCGACGACGGCGACGGCGACGGCGTTCAAAAGATCAAGGTGATCGTTCTGCCGCATGCAAACGGCAGCGCTAAATCACACACAGCCGAGGCTCGGTCGGGTCACCATCAAACGTCGGGTCCGGCCGGCCTTCTTCTTTGGCCTCCCCGCAAACGCGTTTCACATTTCCTCTTTGGTCGGCCGCGCGGCACACGCCGCGCAAACGCGCTTGCATCACAACCTAAGGCGGCCCGGACGGCACACGCGCGGTTCGGACGCAGGCGGAAAGCCTCCCGGGTGCATTTTCAAGGAGGCCGCGGATTGAATTTCATGACGAGTGGAAAAGACGCATTGCGTTGACGCTGCGCCGCTCTCGCCGTGCTATTCAGATGAGGATGGCGTGCGGGGGCGTGAGTGCCGAGACGCTGTACGACGTCCTCCACGACGGCGGCTACCGCAGGAAGTGGGACAGCAACATGATCGACGCCTACGACATCGGCCGGCTGACCGTCAACGCCGACGTGGGCTATTATTCCTGTGAGCTGCCATCCGATGCCCGACTCGCTCGGGATGCCGCCGGACTCCATTTCAATCCTGTTTGAGTTGTTGCTAAAAGAAGAAAAAAAGGGGTTGCTTACGCTTCGGTGCCGTTTTCCAGCTCGGCCGGCACCAAGAGCGCAAAAAAAGAGCCGAGATGGGAGCAGCCCAAGCAGCCGACTTGCTCTCGCCGCCGCAGCCGTTGCCGGCGCCGCGCCGGGGTGACCGAGCCGGAGTCTCGCTGCCGTCGCCGGCCCCCGGCGGGGCAACGACGCGGTTTTGGCCCCGTGAGCCGAGCTCGGGCCGTTTGCATCTCGGCCGCTTTTGCCGACGGTCTCGCTCGGCCCGAAATAAGAAAAGGTCGTGAAAGGGCTTCGCGGGGGAGCCCGGCTCAAATTTGGCTCGCCCGTCAGCCTAACCAGGCCAGAGAGCTTCGGAAACGCACGGGCGCGCTCATCAACGAATGTTCCCGCTCGAAGGGAGGTGTCCCGGTCCGCTGAAGAATCGGGACTTTGTGACCTTGAGGTCCTGGCTCCCGCTCGGCGACGACTTCCTGATCATCAACTCCTCCGTCAAACACGCGGTAAATATTTCGTCGCGTCGAAACGACCGCGGCCGTCCAAGTCCGCTGTCTTTGACGGCTCGCGCCCGTGTCCCGGCAGCAACATCCTCCCAAGAAGGACTTTGTCCGCGCCGTCTCGCTGCTCACCGGCTACTTTGTCCAGTCCGGCGGTGCCGCCGGCTCGTCGCTGTACTACCTCAGTCAGCTGGACCCTCGAGGTGACCGCAATGACATCCCGCTCTCGTGCCGACGGAGGTGCGCGAGCGCCGCGCGGGCCCCCGTCTTGCCGTTGAAGCAAGTCTTTTCTTGTGTTTCTAGGTTCTTTACCAAAGTGGGTGGTGAACAGAGTCTCTCAGTTTGTGGCTCCCAAGGTAACTCAAGTCCCGCCGTTCTAAATGGCGGCAAAGTAAGCGCCGCAAAGGGATTTATTTTCCTTCTCCGGCCCGCGCGGACCTTTGGAAACGGTCAGCGGCAGGGTCTTTCCGGCCGCTAGACAAGATGACAGAAACTTGTCGCGTCTCGTGCCGCCCGAAACGCGGAGAAGGTTTGCGGCGGCGGTGTTGTTTTCTTTCCTGTTCTCCGACGTCCCCGCCGGTTCCTCGGGGCCTACCCGGCCGGCGACGAGGCGGCTTTCTGGCCCGCTCGCTTCCTCGGCGCCGCGGTCTCGGTTATTCCCCGCCGTCGGTCTCATCTCGCGCCGGCTCGCGCCGCCTGCTCTTCGGTAGCGCTCGCACTCACAATGGCGCTTGCGGCCACAACCGCTCGACGTACGCGCGGGAGAACTTGCGGGCGGAAGCGGATATGCTCGTGGTCCAAATGAGTCTGCCGCTCCGCTTTGTGCCTAGCAAGCGCTTGAGGGCGCCCCCCCCCCTCCCCTCACACACACACACACACGCATATTCATCAAACTCGCACCCAAATGGTCTTTCTTGGCCGGGTAGTTTGAACGCTAACCAAAAGGGCATTTACGGGGCTCTCTCGGCCTTGCGAGGGTTTCCCAGAGGGGTCTTTGCCGAGTGTGCCGTGTGGTTTCTCAGGCGATGAGGAAGCTCTACAAGGCCTCTCAGAAGTATCCCGAGTGGAAGCGCGGACACGAGCCGTACCTGAAGCCGTGGAGGTTTCCGGAGCAGAGCGCCTTGCCGCGCATCGGCGTGTCCGAGTTGACGCCGCAACGCGCCGATTCCTTGGAGAACATCGACGAGAGCGGCCTGAGCGAGGACAAGACCGAGCGCGGCGATGACGACGACGAGACTTGAGCGTGTCCGCGCTCCCCTTTTGGCGGCGAGGGAGGGGGGGGCTTCTTTGCTTTGCTGTGTTGTCACCGTGCAAATAAATCTGGTCATTTTGGACGCGGAAGCATCGCTTTTGTCTCGTCGAGTCCCAAAGCTATCCTGGATGGATGGATGAAACCCAAAACCGCAATCCAAAAATGAGCAATAACATGTCGCAGTTTTCGCGGCAGGTTTCGAAAGTACAACAGTTAAACCGCATCCGAAACGTGAAAGGATAGGCCGGCCCGTGCGGCCGCCTACGGCCTCAACTGGTCGCCAGAAAAACGCGGGCCACACACACACACACGTTATTTATTGATGTATTTATTTCACTGGGATGGCGGCCATTGATCAGCACAAGAATAAACAGTGCCACTGCGCCGGACTTGGCATACATGCCAGTTTTCAGCCGTAGTCCCAAGGCAGGTTTGTCAACGAGCACAGTGAGACACATCAAAGTTGAAAACCCAAATGACCGAAATAAGAACCAAATCGGTCAGACCTCATCAAAGTGACAATTGCAACAGTTGCAGTACTCAATGACGAGACAAAAGACCAGGACAGACAAATCACTTGCAGCTACAAATTTGCTGGTCAGGAGCCCACTGGAACGGGCTGGAGTCTGGAAAGGCGGGGTGGGGGCGGGGGTGCATGTCTGATGTATTTTGTTATTTTTTTTGGAAGTGGAAAGTTACCAGAGACTCTCACGCAGGGGTGTCAAAGTCAGGTCCTGGAGGGGCGCTGCTGTCCCGCCCGGAAAAGTAGAGGATCGACTTTTTGTGTCTGAGCCATATCGGCTCACCGCGATCGACTGGTGATGTCTGACTCGGCAGACATGGCGGCGTCCGCGGATTCGCGTGCGCTTTTCGCCGACGCGGTGAGAGCGACCCTGCGCGCGTGGCCGGCCCTGCAGGTGAACCCGAACTCTCGTCCCGACGCGTTGACGATTCGAGGCGGGTGCGCGCGAAGCCGTCGATGACCTCGTGACGCGCGCGGAGATCGATGAGTCTCCGCCGCGTGGCTCGTGTCGACGCGTCGCTTCGAACGCAGCTTTTGGAGCTTTCTAATCAATTATTTTGGACCGTCATCGACAAGTGGCGAATCCGGGCCTCCTTCGAGAAAGGGGGGCGGCTGCGGGCGACCGCGAGAAAAGAGCAACGCGAATCCTCCGACTTCCGCTCTCAATCCGAAGCCGGAGCGAGGCCCTCAACACATTTTCGAAGTCGACCAAGAAGCTGGAGCCGTTGGCTTGCTTTTTTTCTGTCGTCAATGGACGCCACGGCTTCGAACGGAGCTTGTAGCAGACGCGCGCCCATCTCGAGAGTGACGACTCCGAGCCGCTTTTGACTCGAAGAATAAGAAACTCGGGCCGTTGTAGGAGGTGACCGAATTCCAAACATTCCGTGTGCGCAAGGCATGTTTGACGTCGCTTTGTGGTGTCGTTCTTCTTCCAAATCCTGTCGTCCCTATTCGGCTTCGATGGGTGGCTTGGTGCAGCGATGCGACTGACCGCCAATGCCTGCTTTCAGATTGCGGTGGAGAACGGCTTTGGAGGCGCCTACGGGCAAGAGAAAGCCGATTGGCTGGTGGATGTTGTCCAGCAGTACTTCCATGACAACCGTAAGTACGTCAGCAGCATTCAACGTCAACGCGCCGGAGCGATCGAGAGGCGGCTCACTTGGGGCCCGCGTCGCTCTCTTGGGACCCAGGCTGTGCTCCTCATTCAGAAAAAGGATCCTTCCGATGTCTTCCGTGCGGCACCTTTGCGGGATGTGCCGTGCGCGCTCTGGGCCAGGCGATCCGAGCGGGAGGGCCTTCCCCGTCGACGCGCGTCACGTGCGCATTCTCTAAATGCCCGCTGGCCTCGATATGCCCCACAGTCAACTCTGTGTCAGGTTAATTGGCAAGAAAGGGATCGGTGCCGGCGGGCTGCATTTGCGGCGGCGCGCCGATGTCGTCGGGGCGGCGACGCGCGGCGCTCGTCCGCTCGGTCTGCTCCGAGTCTCTTCGGACTCGCCGCGCGTCGGGAAAAGGCCGCGTTCCGCAAATGAAGGCGAGCCGTCCGCTAGGCGGGACTCTCCTTTGGCTGCGCCCAAATTTGGGGAGTTCGGGACATCCAAGTCTTGCGGTAGACCACGGATGAGCAGAGGAACGGCCCGCATATTTCCGACTCGCGCTTGCGTGTCGACGAGCCGGGCCGATCCCTCCTGCCCATCCGCGATTGCTGCTGAAAGTTGAACTCCGCGCGGAAGCCGCCGCAGGAGGCGTTATTGATGAAGTCGTAATGTGGACGAAGACCAAAGTTGGGGCGAGAGTTTTCGCCGCCACAAAATACGATGCGCGGCCAGACCGCGCGCGCCGTCACGATCGGCTACTTCGGGCCAACGGCTTAGCCGGCGACGTCCTTTTGCACAACAACGGCCGATGGGCGGACGGGAGTGTCCCTGGCCGCGGAAAATGTTTTTCCTCTCCCGTGCGTGAAATTGGGAGTCGGCCCCGCGCCGTCTTCCTGGCCTTTCGGTCAAAGGCGACGTCCCCGTCGTCGGAGTCGGCGCGAAAAAGCCGGCCGACGTTGGCGCGCGAGCCGATTTCGGGCCGCTCAATGAGTTTTGTCCTTTTGTCTTTGGTGCCGTCAGCCGATCTGGCGCAAGATGAAGTGGAAGATTTCATCGGCGCCCTCATGGATCAAGAGTTTCATACCCTGGTGGATGATGGCAGTTTACCTCAGGTATGCGCGCCTTTCTCTCGTCGTCACCGTTGCACTCGTCGTCTCCATGACGGCGACGATGGCCAACGAGCGCCTTTGCTTGTCAAAGTCGCTCACACCGGCCCTCGCGAAGGTTTATCCGGACGGCCGCTGCGTCGGCCGTCCTCCCTCAAGATCCCTGGGGCGCCTTTTGCGGCCTCCTCGTGCCCTCCGCATTCCGCCGGCGTCCGCTCACGCGGCGCTTCCGCCGCAACGGCCGCCTCTTCCCCGAACGGAGGCGCTCAACGAGGGTTTTCCGCACAGCCGTCTTGACCGAGCCGGGCTCGGAGTGTTTCGAGGTCGAGGAAAACCTCCGAAGGCCTTTTAGCTGGCAGGATTGCAACACGGAAGGAGGGGGGGGGGCTGCAATGTTCAACTTTGTTCCATTTGGGAAAGGCGGATGATGTCTTTTTTCTGTTGGGGGTCTTTCTGCCCTCATCATCCAAAGTGAAACAATTCAAGGCTTGACTGATTTCACTTTGTCAGCGGTGAACTCATCTCACGTGCAAGTTTCCCTTTTTGAAACAAATGAGTGAAATCAATGTTGCCCTTCCTCCGCACCCCCCCCCCCTTTTCCTGTGCATTATGTGTCTGCATGTGTCAGGTTTATCAATGAGACATTCAGAAATAAAACATCGGCAGGAGGAGACAGGAGACTCAATTCTGGTACCGGGGAGCGGGGGGGGGGGGGGGGGGTGGTGCGTTAGGTTTCAGTTCTCTGCACGTCACCCGAGGATCTCCCCGCTCGCCCTCGCATTTCTTGGCAATCTGATACACGGGTGTGTCCAACCCAAAGGGCGTGGGCTGTTGAAGACACACTCAACTTGTTGGACGATGTGACGTACGCGTGCGCAGTCATTGCAAAGACGGCAAGTTGTGTTGACGGCTCCGTCCGCGTCCGAACGTGCTCCTGTTTTGTCTTCGTACTTCTCTCTTTCCAAGCGCTTTCTCGGAAAGGTGCGCTAAGCATTCGCAGATTATAAATGCGAGCATAAGATAAGATAAGAAAACCTTTATTAGTCTCGCAATGGAGAAATTCCCAATTCACAGCAGCAAAGTTATGAAAGGAAGAAGTAGAACAACAAAATATAGGAGCTGCTGGAAAGGCAGCCACTCTCGCGGCGCCATTTTGAAGTCAAAATAACAAAAATAACACAACACAACACATAGGACACAGTCGTGCAATCTTCACCACTTTTCTGCATACACTTTGTTGTCTGAAGCAGTTCTAGATGAAAGAGGAGAGGATCAAAGTGTCCTTTCACCAGTGGATCAGAGACGTCATGCTGAAAATGTGCACACGTCTGCTACAAGCTAAGTTTTGAAAGCAAACACGAAGCCGTAGCGTCCATTGACGAAAAAGAGATTGGCTCACTTCTCCCGTCCCACGTAATCCGCTTCAAACTCCAAGCCGCGACTCCCAGTTCCAAATCCGCATCGGCGCTCCGCGCTAACGCTCCTTTCTTCTCATCGTCGGCTCCTCAAGCCTCACATCCATCCAGCCGCAGACCGTTCAACAGCACCGATCTCTCCGCTGAACAAAGCGGGGCTGTGAAAAATGCTGCCCATTACAGGTGCAAGACACAAGCGCCCCGGGACTGTCCAGCAACGACAGTCAAATGGCGCCGACATTCCTCCCGGGCAAAAACAGTGCTGGTATACCCATGCTGCCGAGAAGGCGCAACCACCGAGCACAGAGTCTCCTCCTTGATGAATGTTGTGGCCAAAAAATGCTGAAAAAAGTCCACATCATTTCCACACGACGTAACAACAAACACAAAGTGACAAAACAAACACACACACACAAAAAAAAAGCAAGGCTCATGAGAGCACTTGCTGACGGCTGCCTACTCGGGCGCCATCTTGACTTCAAAGAAATATATATTTTATTTTATATTTTATATAAGCGTTCTTCATTGCAAGCATAATCACTTTATCATTCATAATATGCAACTAAAAACAAGCAACCTAACCGCATGTTCCGATCCGGATCGAGTTTCCATCCATTGGCAAACACGAGCTGGCGTCACCAACGTTTTGGTTTCCAAGCGGGTTCGCAAAGCCACTCGGAAGTGCTAAAGAAACACAGTTGAGTGGAGATAGTCCTAAGTTACTTGCCAAGTCCATTTACAGTGCGCGCCTCTCTCACCAAGTCTGAAAAAAAACCCTAAAAAAATCCCTGCAAGCCCCCCCCATCCCGCACACACAATTGGCCTACTCGTTGACAAGGCTGATGTGTGCGCTTTGCGTGTGTCCTCAGATGTGCGTCCAACTCATGCGGATGTTCAGTCAGTGGCAGCAGGGGGCGCTGCAGCAACTGTCGCACTCGATCCACTTGCTGACACAGAAGCAGGCGCCCAGGGCAAAGGTCGCGGCCCCGCCCGGGCAGTCAGACTCGGACAGCGACGGCCCAACTCAGGTGAGGTCGCGCGCGCTCGCCGGCGCGCTACTCCGCCCGCACCGCCGCCGATTGTCTTCCCTACGCATTCCGGCTGTCACTAACGAATCTTTGCGTATCCTGTTGGCCCCGGCGCATGTCCCCCCCCCGGGAAAATGTCCCACAGAAGTAAGGACTTGTTAAAATAAAAAACAAGGCATGCTTTTATGCTCTTTTGGTGATAAACACCCACTTCTTCTTTTAAGGCAGGGGTGGGCAATTATTTTTTGCATAGGGCCACATGAGAACCAGAAAATATTATGGAGGGCCGGATCAAAAGGGTGAACTAAATTCGACATAATATTAATTGGATTTCTTTATTTAAAAAGCAGTATTTTGCAGTTTTTGGCACGTTTTTCAGACTTTAAGAGTACATTATTCCGTTGTATCGAACGGGATTTGCTTGACTTGGCGCTACTGCGGGCTTCCATATCGTCTCCCCCTTCCTCCCTATGCTCTGCAACTTCAAGTAACTGTGCCACCTGGCGTTGAAATGCCTGTCATTACAAGTCCAAATGAAATGAATGCAGTCGTTGACATCGAACCTTAATTGTGCACCAACCTTCGGCGGGCCGGATTAAAAAGACCAACGGGTCGGATTTGGCCCGCGGGCCGTAGTTTGCCCACCTCAGTTTTAAGGGATGAGCAGTAAACGTGTAAAATGTTCGCCCCAGTTTCAAGGTGGAGCGTTTGGGATGAGAACATTCAGGCCTTTGATTGGTCAATAATTTACATCACCGCTTTGAATGGGGCGGGGGAGAAATGGCCGTTGTGGCGTCACTTTGACGGTACCGAAAAATCGTTTAACCGTAAAAGTCACCGCGCACGAGTTGACTGTACGCGATCAAATCTCTCCTGTGTGATCAACGCCATTACACTGTGTCTGTATGGGTGCTTATGGCGCGGCGCGTGAGTGTGTTTCTTCTAATTTACTTTTGTTTTGTTTTCAGTGTTGGGGGGGACGGAACAGATGACGTTACGTGCGCGTGCGGGTTGCTATTTTAGTCCGAAAACTGAGGAATCGCGCGGATGAAAGCTTGCGATGGCGGCGAAAAAAACTCACAAAGGTCTACTAATTACGACTTAAGAAATGGGAACGCCGGTCTGATTGTTCGTATGAATCGTCCGTCATTTGATCTCCAGGCTAATCGCTATGAAAAATAAGATGAAACGGTCTTGGTTATTGTATCATTGACTGCTTGTAGCGTGGTAACTTTAGGAATAAAGCATTCGTCACAAGGTGTAGTGATGCTAATGTTAACTGTCGGTAGAACTAACGATGACGCGTGGTCGATTCTTTCGTCAAATTGGTAGTCGATTACACGCGCGTCGTCTTGGGAAGAGGACGTCGAGCCACATCAATACTTACCAGTAAATTCATCTTGGCGCTGTGAGATTGGAAAAAAGACTCTGATTTTGTGGGATGCTGTATTCATGATGCCACACCGTTTTCTTTTTTGGAATTACACAGCTGCTGATGTAATGTTCATTGTTCATGGATAGTTTTCAAACATTTCCCCTTGAAACATTCTACTTTGGAGTTTCAGAATTCTTGTTTATGCATATCGGTTCCAATGATGAACGTTTACGGAACCCCAAATTAGTCACCGTGGTTTCCCATCGGGTAATCCGACGGAACCGAAAAACGGCGACCCTGAATTTCCGAATCCCTCAAGCCTGCGCCTGAATTATTTCCGTTTTTGCAGCATTTGTTTGTCTAATTGTACGTATATGTTGCTGTTTGTGTTAATATCCTATGCAATTGAATAAGTAGACCATTTCAGAATTTGAAATTTGGGACTCTCTAAATGCATCATGGGACTCATCCTTTTCTGATCAGCGAGTCCCGCAGGACTCGCTGGGGGTAAACTGTCAAATGATCACTGTATGGCAAGAAAAAAAAAAAAAGCAAGCCAACGGCTCCGTGAATCGCTCCGTCTTCTTCAACGACTTCCCTGAGCACGCCGAGTTGCGCTCGAGCCGCGCTCCTGCGTGTCGGGCGCGAGGCGCCCATCTGGGAAACGTTTGAGGGCCTCGCTCCCGCTACGGGGAGGTTTCTGATTGAGAAGGGAGGTTTGATGATTCACGTTGCTTCTGAGAGCCGAGTGTTGAGCAATTTCCCACTTTGACACACCAAATTGTTCAAGTGGACCACATTCGCAGCACTCCTCTCCATCCGTCTTCATTGCATTCATTTTTTTTATTGGCGGGCTTTTTTTCGGAGTCAGAGCAACAGCTTTGTACTGACATTTAGTTTTTTAAATATTTTTTAACTCCACCTTGCAGTCAGATACAGTTAAAAACACTTTGCCTGTCATCCAAAGTGATTTGAATAGATTGATTCAGTGTTCAGGAAAGAAACACCGCAACACGTCAGGATTAGAATACTTTGAAAAATGTGTGTTCCAGCGGGACCGAAAGCCGTCCTCGGGATGGGCGCGATACGGTTGATGAAAATCTCCTCCTCGTAGGTTTGCAATAGATGACTGGACTTATTTTCAAGATGAGCTCGTTGAAATCAAATGGATCCCGTGACCCTTGAGGGGGAACCATTTGTGCATGATGGAAAAAAAATTAAAAAAGCAAACAAAGCAGTCTTTACGGTCCCAAGGTTCCTCGGGGGTGTTGGTCCATGAGCTGGTTGCTCGGTGGGGGGGTGGGTAGCAAACAAACAGCAAAATTCCTCTGTGCGTGTTTGGCTCAAAATCCTTTGAGCACACGAGCCAATAAGTGTGTGTTGTGTGTGTAGGAGATGGAGATGGAGATTGAGTGTGCGTCAGCCAATACAGCACATCCCCCTCCCCCTCCTCCTCCTCATGATGACGAAGATGGATGGACTCTGGTTGGAAAGAGGAAGTAACAGAGGAGATGAACTTTGACCTGTGCTTTTCTGAACTTTGAGGACTTGGCAGCGCACGTTGAGGTGTGACGTCATCATGAGCGGTCACATGACTCTATAACTTTATAGGCTACCTTCACGCTGCAGCTACCCAATACAAGTGTTTTCGTCCAATCCATTGTTTTGCTGTACTTGTCGACATGGCAAAAGCGTCTCGACGTGAGAACGGCACGCCTCGGCCAAGTGAGCCGCCTCCGCACGGATGCGGCGTGGGATGACGCGACATCACGTCAGCGCAAGCGCGGGAGATAAGGTCGTGCTTGTTGGGGCTCATCTCAGACTGACAGAGGAGCCAGGCGGGAGGAGGTCGAAATATTTTGCCGACATGAGATGAAGCGTCGCGATGTCACTTTGCTCCAAATGACTTTGCGGCATTGCCGGGCCGAAGGAAGGAAGGAAGCGTTTTTGTGGCTAAATTATTGCCATCGCCACAAATGTCCACTTTATGCGTCGTGTTTCCAAGCGCCGAGTCAAATATCAAAAGAGCGCAGTGACACGCTTGACCTCTTTGCAATGCGCGGACAATTGTGAGTCATCTCCCAAGGACCGGAGCGCGCAATTGGCCATTGATGATGTATTTTGCGGATGAGCGCAACCTAAGCTTCGTGGCCGCAAGGGTTGGATTCGAGAGGATTGGACTTCTACTGTTCACGTTGCAGGGAAAAGAAAAATAAATAAATACATGTGACATACGGGCAAGTTAAAAAAATAAAAAGAACAAAATCTGACGACCTGCAATGAGTATTCACATTTTTTTGTAGGTGCGGCTATTGATAACATTTTATTGATACTACGACAATGCTTCTCAATTATTTTCTGTCATGCCCCCCCCCAGAGAGAAGAAAACATCTCGCGCCTCCCCGCGCGCCCAAAAATATGATCATTTGTCTATAAAATTGTGATAAATACACCTTTGCATAACACTGTATCCTTATGAACATGTAAGACTCAACTGTATTTATAGAGCACTTTCAAACAAGAAATATGGACCAACTTAAAAAGAATAGCTTTCGTAAGTGTAACAGAAAATATTTAAAGTGCATCTGAAATTGAAAAATAAAACTAGATCCTTAAACGATAAAAATGTGAAAACACTGAAAAATAAAACGACAAAATCAAAAAATAATGCATTCAAACTGATTACCAACATTAACTCAGCACAATATTTAAAAAAAAAACTTTAACCTGCTTAAAAAAAAAAAGATTTGCGCAGAATTTTAAAAAAAATCAAATACTGGATTCTGGATTAATGGCTCCGAGTAGCAGGCACAAAGCGGGATGATTGTTGCCAATATACGGCACATTTCCGCTGAAAAAAAACTCAAGCGGCTTATCAGCGTGATTGAGGTGTAATGTCTTCGACGTCACATGAAATATAAAATGACTTCCACTCTCGCTCCTTTTGACTTATTTAATGATATTCTGGAAAAAAAATTAAATGACATTCTGCCACTTTTTCCAATCTTCACGATGTGTTTTAAGAAGTTTTTGAAGTTGTACGCATGTCTAAATTTGAATGGTCTGCGTGTATTACAACATACGGTCGCGAAATGCTGGGCGAGAAACTATACCTTCCCAGCATTCATTGCGGCACTCACGAAGAATGTAAATCGTGTTTAAATGTCTCTTTTAGGGATATTTTTTCTTTAGTCATTGCTTTTATTGTGTCATTATTTTACTCGTACTTTATTCAGTTTGCTATTACCAAATGTGATAATTACGAATTAGATGTGACACCATGACTCTAAAGGGTAGAACTAAACTTTGAACACCCTCGACCTGTATTCTTTCAGGTTGTAGTGACAAATTTTGACCACCAGAGGGCAGCTATCGCAGCTTGCCGTGCAGGGCCAAAGGGGCTCCCACATTTTACAGTGAAGAACTCACACTCCGAAGCCTAAATTCCGTAACCCGAACCCCTGATCCTATTCTTAAACCTAACCCCAATCATCAGACCCAAACACCTGACCCCCTAACACTCGTACACCACCTTCAACATTGACGTGAGTGGTAGATAATTGTATGATTTTCTTCCAGGTTTTCCTTGAACAGGGTTTCACCATAAAGAACAAATTCTCAGCAGCACAAGGTATGTTGATGTTCACTTGATTCGAGTTACTTCACAAAAAACAAACAAGATTTTTGTTGTGCCAGGTCCAAAGAGGACACGATAGCTGATCTCTGGAGGATGATTTGGGAGCAGAATGTGTCGACTGTTGTCATGCTGGCGCACCTGAAGGAGAGGAAGGAAGTGAGTGGTTGTCATGCAGCAAAACAGGTGGGAAAACGGCGGCATAAAAATCCTCCCAAAAATTTCATTCGGGTCGCACCCTCATTTTCTTCAGTTAGATCTAAAATTCCTTGCCATTGCAAGTGGCAAGAGAAAAATGGAGGAATAGTCAAAGCGATGGTGGAGAATTAACATTCCAAGGGCTCTGAAATTGCCATTTGTCACAAAATGAAAGATGTCCATTGCCATGTAGGACGTGTTACCAGTACTGGCCGAATCAGGGCTGCTGGACCTACGGGAACGTGCGCGTGGCAGTGGAGGACTCTGCCATCCTGGTGGATTACGCGATGTGTAAATTCAAGTTCTACATCCAACACATACGCTGGCAGAAGCATCGAATGGCTCGTTCTGTGCAAGGCTTGCCAATCTAGCACTTTATGTTCATCGCATAGCAACCCTGCGCTGCCGGCAAGATGCCACGTGTGGTCACGCAGCTCCATTTCACCAGCTGGCCCTTCTCTCCCCTCGGCATGCTCAAGTTCCCCAAGAAAGTCAAAGGCGCCCAATCCGCCCTTTGCGTCCATTGTGGTCCACTGCAGGTACACCGAAGGCATCGCACTTCAAAATATTTCTCTGGCTAATATTAAGAAGATAGCTGCTGAAACTACATGATGAGGTCAGAATATTCGGCGCAGGTCTTTACAACCTAATAGTAAATTAATTAATAGTTCAATTCATAACTCTGGTGACATCAATCCAAAGTTGACATGCCTGATGTTTACCCCAGCGCCAGCGTTGGTCAGACAGGCAGGTTCATCGTGATTGTCAGGATCGTTTGGCTTCGTTTGGAAATCCGAGAGCAGCGTCTGCAGCTCTTCCAGACGGACGTGAGTCGGAATTGCCCCAAAACCTCGTTTTGTACATACGGTGTGGTAAATTCACACAAACGGTCCTGGTTCCTTTCTGTCTTGCAGATGCAGTATTTGTCCACCTCCCAGGCGCCAAAATGCGTAACTCTCACCGCGTAACCATAATCGCTTAACTGCCTAACCGACTAATGCTTGTTGTGTTATATGACTATTTGTGATTTGATGTGAACTGTTCTGTAAAGCGCTTTGATTCAGCTGCAAGTGTTGTGAAATAACAATGTATCACCTCCGAACGTAACACCACCCCCTAACACTCATCCTAACCTCAATCCTACACTTTACCCTAACCCCCCCCTCCCAACTCCAACCTATAACACCCCAAACGTGTGTTCTTTAGGGTTGCAGTGACTAACTGATCACATTTCAGAATGACCTCGAACCCTCACACCCTTCCTCTAACCTAAACCATAGCCCAACTTTAAAAACAAAACCCTAACCCCCGTTCAGAGGAGGGGTTCGAGGGATTTTGTTCAAGAGGATAGTCAGGTGTTAGGGTTATGCGATGACGCATTTAGGCTGTTCGGGTTCGGCATACAGGTGATTTGGGTTTGGTGTTTCGACGCTTTTGGAAGGATACGGGGGTTCGGTTTTAGTGTTTAAAGTCGGGCTATGGTTTAGGTTAGAGGAAGGGTGAGAGGGTTCGAGGTCATTCTGACATGTGATCAGTTAGTCACTGCAACCCTAAAGAATACACGTTTGGGGTGTTAGAAGTTGGAGTTGGGGGGGGGGAGGGTAAAGAGTGGGATTGAGGTTAAGATGAGTTGTTAACCCTAACCCTAAATTCATAACAGTAAACACAAAACCTGCTTAAACCAACCCGTAACGCTAACTTTCTCACACCTAACCCTCTCACCCTAGCCCCCAACTACCGAACACATAACCCTCTAAACCAAAAACCCTATCTCTAATCCCCTCACCCAATTCCAAACCCAGGCGCTTGTTCTTTGCACCTGTAATGAGCTTTTTTCACAGGACTGGTCTATTTAGTGGAGATGACACCGCTGTTGGACGGTCTGCGCTGGTGCGGATGGATGGCTTGTGGAGCCGAGGATGAGGAGAGAGGAACGTCAGTGCTGACTGTCGATGAAACGAATTTAAGGTACAGAAGTGAACCAATCTTTTTTTTTTTTTTTCGTCAATGGACACTACAACTTCTAGTTTCCTTTCAAACTTGGCTTGTTTCAGACGTGTGCACTGTTTGAGCATAACTTCTCTGATCACTGAAATGACACGATTCTCTCCTCTTTCATCTAGAACTGCTTCAAACGTGTATGCGGGAAAAGTGGCTCAGATTGCATCACTGTCCGTGTTTTATGTGATGCGTGCTACAGCTGAAAACCAACATTTGGAAGTATGGTGCATTTCTGCTGTTTATTCTTGTGTTGATGAATGTGCACTGTTCCAATAAAATAAATCTCCAACTCAGAATGCTAACCCTAACACCCGACTATCCTCTTTAACAAAATCCCTCGAACCCTTACTCTGAAGGCCTAACCCTTAATGTCTATACAGCTAATCACCGAACCCAAGATGCCTATCTGCCTCACTCTAATTTCTAACCCCAATCTCAAACCTCGAGCGCTAACCCTGAACGTCGTACCCTCATCCATCCATCCATTTTCCGAACCGCTTGATCCTCACTAGGGTTGCGGGGGGTGCTGGAGCCTATCCCAGCCGTCTTCGGGCAGTAGGCGGGGACACCCTGAATCAGTTGCCAGCCAATCGCAGGGCACACAGAGACGAACAACCATTCACGCCCACACTCACACCTAGGGACAATTTAGAGCGTCCAATCAGCCTGCCATGCATGTTTTTGGAATGTGGGAGGAAACCGGAGCACCCGTAGAAAACCCACGCAGGCCCGGGGAGAACATGCAAACTCCACACAGGGAGGCCAGAGCTGGAATTGAACCCGGTACCTCTGCACTGTGAAGCCGACGTGCCAACCACTGGACTACCGGGCCGCCCTCGTCGTACCCTCACCTCAACCATAAACCCCTAACACTGTCAACCCTCTAACTTTTAACCCCTAATCCTACCCCTAACCACTTTAACCATATTCCAAATGCTAACTCTAAACCTCAACCTTAATCCTAATTTCCCTTAAACCCTCAAACCCAGGGGTGTCCAAACTCGGTCCTCAAGGGCCGCTGTCCTGCCTTTTTTCCAGCTCCCCCAGGAGCAACACGCCTGATTCAGATGAGCAGCTCATGACCTGTAAACAAAATTTTCCAATGTAAAATATGGACGAATGGAAGCTGTACTACCCCAAGCGACACATTCAGCAGAAGTCATTTGAATGCTGTTGGAATTATACGAAGACTCAAGTGTACAACCATTGGAGAAGTGAGGACGACAGATGTGAAAAAGAAGGTAAAATTGTAGTCTAATTTGTTTATTCTAGTCACATTCATTATGATTTATTTATGGACATTAATTATTAAATTCTATGATGACTAGGTAATTTATTAGTAGAAATGCTAATAAAAGATTATCACAAGATTCAGCACCCATTGTGGAAAATGTGAATGTGTTTATGTAAACAAAATGTTACGCCTGAAAGGTGTGTCTCATTTCTTCCAGATCAAGACCCTCATCCAGGCCAAAACTGGACCTAACTGAATAAAGCCAAAGTTGTCTCTCACAAACAATCCAAATGAGTTTTGTCTTTTTTCACTTCTAAGTGTGCCAAATTAGTTACCGTATATTCACGACCATTCGGCGCACCGTATTGTTGGGCGCAGTCTCATTAACGGGTGCTATTTCTGTATTTGACACATAGACAAAACGCACTGTATTATTGGGCGCAGTTTTACAGTGGTAAAACATACGCCAGCTTAAACATACGGCATGCATGCGCGCACGCTAAAAACACATTAGCTTGAAGCATACGGTAGCATGCCAAGACGTACGGATACACGCTAAAAACACGTTTTTAAAAAGGCAACGGAAGCAAAACTGAGTTCGGTTGTATTTTATTTAGCCATCTTACGATGTACTCACGTTTTTCGATCAATCATCACCCAGAAATCCGTCAAAGTCCTCGTCTTCTGTATCAGAATTGAACAATTGTGCAAGTACCGGTAATCCATCAAAAACGCCGGGTTCCCTCTCGTTGTCAGAGTCACTCTCATTGCCATGTGGCTCCACAGAAATGATGCCGGCTTTGCCAAAAGCTCAAACAACAGTGCAAGCAGACACTTTCGTCCAAGCAGCCACAATCCATTCGCAAATTGTGGCGTAACTCGCCCGGCGCTGCCTCTCACTCTTTGTAAAGTTGTGTTTGCCATCATCCATTGTTCCCATGCCGCTCGCAACTTTACTTTGAACGCCCGGTCGCAACTTTACTTTGAACGCCCGGTTGATGCCGATGTCCAGCGGTTGGAGTTCTTTAGTCAAGCCTCCGGGAATGACGGCAAGCTCAGAGTTCATTTGCTTGACTTGGTTTTTCACCGCTGCTGTGAGATGGGCACGCATGCCAAAAACATAACCGATGGCTTGAAGTTTGAACTGAGCTTCGTAGGCGTGTCTCTTTGTAGAATTTATTTTCGGGGGTTCTTAGAAACCAAAACCGAAGTTGTTTTGCAATAATGCACATAGCCACACTTTATACAGGCGTTGGTACCTGCTTGGGGCGTCCCTTTAGCGTCCACTTACACGCCCACCCTTCACTCATTGGCGGACTTCTTCCCCGCATGCCTGTCACTCACGTCCGCCTTTTCTCTCTCTCTCCATATATGTTTATATACACGCCCACCCTTCACTGATTGGCCGACTTCTTTGCCGCATGGCTGTCCACACTCACTTCCGCCTTTTCTCTATATAAACAGCGTGTCGGCTGTCAGTCAGGTTTTGGAACTCAGCACATACACAAGACGCTCTGCATTATAAGGCGTCCTGTCCATTTTGGAGAAAATTTAAGACTTTTAATGGCGCCTTATAGTCATGAAAATACGGTACATTAAAAAAGACATTGATGGAAATTGCTTTTGTAAGTTGATCTTCTTAAGCCATGACCTTCTGATGTTGCTCACAGTGGTCATCGGTGTGCTCAGAGTCTGTTTGCACAGACATATGAAAAATTAGAAGGAACATTGCACCTAACCCAAGGTGCACAATGGCCTAACCGTAGCCCCTCTAACCTCTAATTCTAACCCCACACCTTACACAAACCCCTAACAACTCCCCACTGTCGAATTCTTGACCTAATCTCTGACCCCTAACACCTACTCCCACCCTTGAACCCAAAAAGCCAAACTGATGAAACGCCTAATCCGAGCCTAACCCTCACCACTTAACATCTTATCGTCAAACCACCTAATCCTAACCCCCAAATGCTAAACCCAACCCATAAAGATGACCCTCTCACACCTAACTCCAGACTACTTAACACCTCATATTCGACCCTGCTCCTAACATGAATCCTTATCCAAACCTGACCTCTATCCATAACACTGTTGCTAGTCCCTAACCCTTAGCACTAACCCCAATTTTGACAGCAATCCCTGAATCCTAACCCTGAACCCTACCCGAGACATGCCAAGCTCCCGGCCTGGAAGGCTGCTGTCCTACCTGTTTTCCAGCTTTCCTGGCCGCAACAAACCTGATTCAGATGATTAGACAGCCCTGAATCAGCATTGGAACAATCCTGAATGTTCGAATCAGGTGTGTTGGGACAGCTGGAAAACGGTCAGTGGCCCTTGAGGACAGTTTGGACACCTTTGTCCTACCCCGTGCCCTAACCTAAACAATTACCCCAGACCCTCTTAAACCACTGACACTTTAAACCCCTTTAGCCTCGCCCCTAATCCTAACCCTGTTCCCTAATGCTGACCCTCAACATTAACCCTAACTAATCCCTCGTCATCATCTAACGGTCATCATTTTGGGTTAGATTCTAACCCAAAATGGCAAAACTGTTAAGGACCTAACCCAGACTGCAAAACCACCTCAATGCCTCACTGCATTAACATCTAAACGCAAAACTCTAACCTCTAAATACCTAACCACCTAATATGTCTCACAGCCTAACCCAGACCCTGAACCCTACATGATCCAGACTCTACCTCAAACCCAAATCCTAAACCTTAATCTCGCACCCAGCCCCGAATGCCAAACCTAACCTCCCTAATTATAACCCAACCCACAACGCTACCGCAAACCCTTGACACTTAACACTCAGCCACAAAGCCCTCAACCCCAATCACAATCCCGAAACCCAGGGATATTAAGATCTGGGCCGGGAGAGCCACTGTCCTTGCTGTTTTCCACCTCCATTGGTTGCAACACAGTTAATTCAGGTCATCAAATAGCTCTGAATCAGCATTCATATGATCCTGATTAACCAGTTCAGCCACCTGATTCACGTAAACAGGATGGCCAGCTATCCTTGAGGACTTTTTGGAGACCGCTGCCCAACTGTGAACCCCCTCACCACATAATCCTGAATGAAAATCATAATTCCCAAACTTCTAACCTTAAAACCCGAACGCAAGTTTACCACTATCCCTAAACTTTAATCCTAATCTTCCGGAACTCTCAACCGCGAATGCCCCTCTACCCCGAAAGCCCTCAACCTTTTAGCTCTTACATGACTCCTAACCCCAAACCTTCCAATTCTAAACATCTAACCTTCTTACACTCCATCTCTAAACCCTAACCCGACTGTTGCTATCTCAAGGTAGGTGTTTAAGGGATTCAGAGTTAGGGGTTAGGGTTTAGGTCAGGGTTTGGGCTAAGGTTAGGGTTAGGGTCAGGTTTTGGGTTAGGGTTTAGGTTTAGGGTTAGGGGGAGGGTTCGAGGTTAGGGGTTAGGGTTAGGGTTTTAGCCGAAAAAAATGACCATGTATAGTAAGGTGTTTTTAGCTAAAAAAACCCCCACCATGTATATATAGTAAGGCGTTTTTAGCCCGAAAAAAACGACCATGTATAGTCAGGCGTTTTTAGCCCGAAAAAAACGACCATGTATACTAAGGCGTTTTTAGCCCGAAAAAAAACGACATAGTATAGTAAGGTGTTTTTAGCCCGAAAAAAACAACATAGTATAGTAAGGTTAGGGTTAGGGTCAGGGTCAGGGTTAGGGTTGGGGGCAGGGTTAGGGGTAGGGGTCAGGGTCAGGGGTTAGGGGTTAGGGGTTAGGGGTTAGGGGTGGGGTGGGATTAGTAAGTATAACTATGTATAGTATACATGTATAGTAAGGCGTTTTTAGCCCGAAAAAAACGACCATGTATACTAAGGCGTTTTTAGCCCGAAAAAAAACGACCATGTATAGCAGGGGTGGGCAATTATTTTTTCCAGGGGGCCAAATGAGAAACAGAAAATATTGTGGAGGGCCGGCCAAAAGGCTGATCTCAATTCTGCATAATATTAACTGTACTTCTTGGTAAAAAGCAGTAAATAGCATTGTTTTGACAAGCTGGTAAGAGTATATGTTATAATTAAGCAATGAAAACATGAGGTTGCCTTCCAAAAAATGTAATTTATTCAAGCAAATTTCACAAAACAATGGGAAAGGCAATTAATCACTAAAACGGCATCATAAAAACACGCTAAACATGCTAATAAAAATAACCACAATACAACTAAAATCATGCACAACTCAACCATTTAAAACCTTTTACATTTTTAAGTTATTTTTTCTTGTTCAGTGAGAAAAATCTAGTCTCTGCTGGGCTTTAACGAGTGCATCAAAATCAGGTTGCATGTCTGAGGTGGCGATGCGAAGCACAGCTGACAGATGATCGTCAGTGAGAGATGATCTGTACCTGGATTTCATGAACTTCATCATTGAAAATGTTTGTTCACATATGTAGGTAGAGCCAAAGAGAACCAACATCTTCTTAGCATGTCTCTTAATGTTTGGAAAGTTCTCCTCCTTGAGAGAAGAGTAGAAATCCAGCAGAGATCCTGATTTAAAGAGCTGTGCCAGTACTGCATCAGACTGCAGGTCAATGAGTTCCAGCTGAACATCACTGGGTGCATTATCCACACTGCAGGTAAAGGGAAAGGAAATCATGTGCATTTCATCCTCGATTGTTCTGAGATCTTCAAATCTCCTTGAAAACTCACAATGCAATGCTCCTAACATGGATGAGTACCTGCGGAGGTGATCGGCTGATGGTGTGACTTCTTTCAGGGTTTGCATGTGAGTGAGATTGTTGCTCTCCAGTTGGCTTGAAAGAAACAGCATCTTTTTCATGAAAGCCTTCACCAGGGTGTGCATTTCATGAACAAAAAGGCCCCTGCCTTGCAGTTTGGTATTCAGTTCATTCATCAGTGCGGTCACATCAACAGCAAATGCAAAATCCGCCATCCAGTCCTCATCTGAGAGCTCTGGGATGTCTTTGCCTTTCATCTCACAACTCTCGAATCTCTGTTTTCAGGTCCCAAACTCTTTTTAGCACTTTGCCCAGGCAAAGCCATCTGACAGGTGTGTGGTAGCTGATGTCACTATGCTCAGACGCATGGTCCTCCAAAAGTGCGACAAACTGTCTGATTCAATGCCCGTGCCCTGATGAAGTTTACTGTGTTAGTAACATTAATAACATGGTTCATTTTTAGCACTGACTTGCACAACACATGTTGGTGTACAATACAATGCAAAAATATTAATTCCTGATCTGTGTTGATTTCAGCCACTTTATCTTGCATACGTTTTAGAAGTCCCACATTTTTCCCTGTAAGATTTGGACAACCGTCCGTTGTGACACCTGCCAGTCTGTCCCATTTCAGTCCCAGTGTGTCCATGCACGCATTCACCTCCATGAAGAGATCGCTCCCTGTAGTTGTTCCTTTCATCGACCGCATTGCTGCCAGCTCCTCCGTAATCTTGAAGTCCGGCGTTATCCCGCGGACAAATACAAGTAACTGGGCTGTGTCACAGACATCACAGCTTTCATTCAAAGCCAAGGAGAAAAAGTCAAAATTTGCCACTTCACATTGCAGCTGAAGCTCCAGATTGCACGATATGTTTTCGACCCTTCTCGTCACGGTTCGCCTGTAGAGCGGGACTTTCTCAAATTCTTCTTTTTTTTCAGGGCATATTGAAGCTGCAGAGTCCACCAAGCACTCTTTGATAAACTCCCCCTCCGAGAATGGCTTACTGGTTTTCGCGATTTTGTAAGCTATCACAAAGCTGGTCTCGGTTGCTGCATCCCTGGATGTGTGAAGCTTGGTAAAAAAGCCTTGCTGCTTTTGCAGTTTAGCGAGCAAAGCTTCCGATGTCCGCGCCCTTTCAGCATCAGTCACGTTCTTGTATTTCTCCCCGTGTTTCGTCTCGTAATGCCGGCTCAAATTGTAGTCCCTAAACACGGACGGCGATTCTCTCCCCGCAAACTAAACACACGGCTTTACCTCTCACTTCAGTAAATAAATACTGAGCAGTCCAATTTTTGTTGAAAACCCTGCATTCGGCATCTACCTTTCTTTCTTTAGCATGAGCAGACATTTCTGAGGGCTAAAGTCGTCTTGTCACTTGCTAGTGCCAACGATCAAATACGCCCATGTCTCAATATACGTTTTGCGTCATCATGTACGTAAATAAAAAACAACTTCAAAATAAATGCAATGCAGCATCAGTCCATGCATCAGGTAAAATAAGAAAATACGTTTATTTTGTAATTTCCAATTAACGTTACACGGGCCGGTCAGAGTCAATCAAAGGGCCGTATGCGGCCCGGGGGCCGTACAATGCCCAGGATTGATGTATAGGAAGGCGTTTTTAGCCCGAAAAAAAACGACCATGTATAGTAAGGCGTTTTTAGCCCGAAAAAAACGACATAGTATATAGTAAGGCGTTTTTAGCCGAAAAAAACGACATAGTATAGTAAGGCGTTTTTAGCTCGAAAAAACGACATAGTTTAGTAAGGCGTTTTAGCCCGAAAAACACGACCATGTATAGGAAGGCGTTTTTAGCCGAAAAAAACGACCATGTATAGTAAGGCGTTTTGAGCCGAAAAAAATGACCATGTATAGTAAGGCGTTTTTAGCCCAAAAAAATGACCATGTATAGTAAGGCGTTTTTAGAAGAAAAAAACGACCATGTATAGTAAGGCGTTTTGAGCCGAAAAAAAACGACCATGTATATATAGTAAGGCGTTTTTAGCCCAAAAAAACGACCATGTATAGGAAGGCGTTTTTAGCTCGAAAAAAACGACCATGTATAGTAAGGCGTTTTGAGCCGAAAAAAACGACCGTGTATAGTTAGGCGTTTTTAGCCCAAAAAATGACCATGTATAGTAAGGCGTTTTTAGCCGAAAAAAACCACCATGTATAGTAAGGCGTTTTGAGCCGAAAAAACCCACCATGTATAGTAAGGCGTTTTTAGCCCAAAAAATGACCATGTATAGTAAGGTGTTTTTAGACGAAAAAAACGACCATATATAGTAAGGCGTTTTTAGCCGAAAAAAACCACCATGTATAGTAAGGCGTTTTTAGCCGAAAAAAGCGACTTACTTTTTTCGGGCTAAAAACGCCTTACTATACTATGTCTTTTTTTTGGGCAAAAAACGCCTTACTATGCTATGTCGTTTTTTTCGGGCTAAAAACGTCTTACTATACATGGTGGTTTTTTTCGGGCTAAAAACGCCTTACTATACATGATCGTTTTTTTCGGGCTAAAAACGCCTTACTATACTATATCGTTTTTTTTTGGGGCTAAAAACGCCTTACTATACTATGTCGTTTTTCTTGGCAAAAAACGCCTTACTATATTATGTCGTTTTTTTTGGCTAAAAAACGACTTACTATACATGGTCGTTTTTTTGGGCTAAAAACTACTTACTATACTATGTAGTTTTTTTTGGCTAAAAATGCCTTACTATACATGGTCGTTTTTTCGGGCTAAAAACGCCTTACTATACATGGTCGTTTTTTTCGAGCTAAAAATGCCTTACTATACATGGTCGTTTTTTTCAGGCTAAAAACGCCTTAGTATCCATGGTCGTTTTTTTTCGGGCTAAAAACGCCTTCATATATATGGTCATTTTTTTCGGGCTAAAAACGCCTTACTATACAGTAAATATTCCCATCCCCGGAATTCTATGAAAAGGAATTTCCTTCACCCGGAAGAAAAACCTATGCATTAACATTTTGACTCCGATATTACATGTAACCGGAACTTGCGTAAGCGGAAATTCCACTACCCGTAACCCGGATGGAGGTGTAATGCCGCGGGAGCTTAAATACACGCAACGCCCACCCGATGCTACGGAAAAACACGTCTTCATTTCGCATTTTTCGATCATCAGATCCGAAACGACGACGTGTAAGTGAGTTTTTATTGGCGTGCGTTTCACTCTAATTGCGAAAGATTTTAACTTTATTCACTTACGTCCCGTCGACCGCCGGCACTAGCTTAAAAAGGAGCGCCCACTCCACACGACGGAAGAAACATTCGCTTCGCCGTTTTCATTCATCAGATTCGAAACGACGACGTGTAAGTGACTTTTTATTGCCATGCGTTTTACTGTAATTGCGAAAAAATTTAACTTTATTCACTTGCGTCCTGTAGATCATGGCATCGAAACATAGAAGAACTGTCATGACTAGCGGAGCGAGTGAAATGCATCCGTTTGAGCGAGGCTGGACACAAAGTAAAAAGCATCCAGGATACACTTGGGAGTCGGATAGATGCAAATCTACGAAGCTTTAAAAAACAAGGCATCGATTCAACTCTTGATGACAAGCGCTGCAGCATCCAGCAAGGAAGCAATGCCAGTGGCAACAAAAATCCTTCAGTATGCACAAGAATCACCAGACATCGGTGATCAACGGGACAGTTACTTGCAACTAGCAAGAAAACTGTATGACACGCAGGCGAACGTTGTCATAAGCTAAAGATTGCACGCAACAAAACAATCCAAAATAGACCAATTTTTCCCCCAAGGCAGGCAAAAAATAAGCATTAAAATACTGTACTGTGCTGTACTTTTGTGATTTTTTTTTATACACCTGTACCTGAACAGTATTGCAGTTTTTGTTATATGCAGTAAACAGTTTTTGGACAGTATATTTTTGCATTTTATTGTGATGATACACGTGCATTTTGTCAACATACTTGCAGGTTCATAAAGGACATGTACCATGCTCATTTCCCAAATGAGGAATTTCTGTTATCAGGACAAATTGGACAGCGCAAACACGAGTCCGCACTAGAGAATATTTACTGTACATGGTCGTTTTTTTCAGCTAAAAACGCCTTACTATACGATGTCGTTTTTTTTTTTTTTAGCTAAAAACGCCTTACATGGTCGTTTTTTTCGGCTCAAAACGCCTTACTAAACTATATCGTTTTTTCGAGCTAAAAACGCCTTCCTATACATGGTCGTTTTTTTTGGCTAAAAACGCCTTACTATACATGGTCGTTTTTTTCGGCTAAAAACGCCTTACTATACATGGTCGTTTTTTTCGGGCTAAAAACGCCTTAGTATACATGGTCGTTTTTTTCGTCTAAAAACGCCTTACTATACATGGTTGTTTTTTTTCGGCTAAAAATGCCTTACTATACATGGTCGTTTTTTTTTAGCTAAAAACGCCTTACTATACATGGTCGTTTTTGTTGGCTAAAAACGCCTTACTATACTATGTCGTTTTTTTGGGGGACCCAGGTCATCTTGCCACATTCCAGAGGCCTCTTATTCCCAAATAAATCATCAGATTGGACGCAAGTGGTCACGTTGGAAAGCCGGAGAGCTGTAGTTATCCCCAGACCTACAGCCGTCACGGGATAACAAACTTTCAGGTTTTAGGAATCTTTTCAAAACGGCCGAAAATGTCAACATCAACTTTGGAATGTGGGACGAAATTGGAGCACCCGGAGAAAATTCACGCAGGCCCATGGAGAACATGCAAACTCCACACAGGGAGGCCGGAGCTGGAATTGAACCCGGTAGCTCTGCACTGTGAGGTCAAAGCGCAAACCACTGGACCGCCGGGCCACCTTATATGAGAAAGTGTATGTCAAAAATACTACACAAGGCTTGGGAGTGAAAAAAGAGGAGGAAGAACGAAATCAGTATTGAGGGAGACAATCCAGCCCCCAAACTTGAGGTAAAAATAGACAATTAGAAGTATAGGCGGGTCAAGTTGGACACCCTGGTAAGCTTCATACCTTTAGAATTATTGCCACATTACTATCCTCATTTCATTGTAAGTGTCTTTCTATTTCATGTTTACATGTTGTTCGTCTGCTTCTTCTTTTCCCAAATCAGTGTTGGTGACACCAATGCCATGACAGGGAAAGACTGAGTTTGTCTTTATCGGAAGGGCTTTTGCAGTCTTTTATAACCACCACACACCCTTTTAATTTGTATTTGTACTGTTTGAATAGGTGTGCCAGTGATGTGTTCAGAACTGAAAGTTATAAACCAAAGTCTACTGGATAAGATTAAGGAGACAATATATAAATGCCCTCATCCATATTGCAAATAACCTTGATAGTGTCTCATTTTATACCGAGGTTACCAAGAAGTTTGGGTGTAAAAACCATGTCGAGATGGAGATTTCAAAATAAGACCCATAAACATTCACAACAACCCTCTGTTATTATGTATCCATCCATCCATCCATCCATCCATCCATCCATTTTCTGATTCGCTTTATCTTCACAAGGGTCGCGGGGCGTGCTGGAGGCTATCCCAGCCATCTCCGGGCAGTAGGCGGGGGACACCCTGCACCGGTTGCCAGGGACCTAAGGACAATTTAGAGTGTTCAATCAGCCTGCCATGCATGTTTTTACAATGTGGAAGGAAACAAGAGTACCCAGTATGATTGGCTGGGAACCAGTTCAGGGTGTGCTACTGCTCGAAGACAGCTGCATGCCCTGTCACCCTTGTGAGGATAAGCGGACCAAAAAAGGGATGGATAGCCCCCCCCCCCCCCCCCCCAAAAGAAAAATTCAATCTAGAAACCATGCAAAAGCTGTCATTGTGTTGACATTTACAAAGAAGTAACCCAAAGATGACATGACCAGATAATTATGGCGAAACAATTAATTGTCGTAGAACGGTTAAGTGCTGTGCTTTTGTTTTGAAACAAAATGGTGGCTTGTGAAAGAAGCCAGTGTGCATCGGTGCGAACTCTGTTTGTGTGAAGCTCTTTATTTGGGAGGGCTTAAATGGGGACAGCTCATTAGGGAGGTCCTCTGAAAAGGGAATCATCAGAATGCTTGAATGATGATACATACTGGACTTGGGCAAGCTCCCATTGGGTTTGACCAGTTCAGCCATTTTGTTGGTGGGCCACACTGGACACTGTAGATCCAATATGGAACCTTGCCCCGCAGTCCTGCCCATCTCTCACGACTTTCCTCCCACATATGCGTGAGAGAAAGCAACAGTGGAAAACTTGATCACATGTCAAGTTTTACATTTCCTGAGTTGCGTTTGGGTGTTTTGATTGCCTCTGTGCCCATGGAGGAGGACTGCTGACACATCATTGGCTCTTGTATGTGTTAATCATTTATATTTATAGAGACAGTTATCACTTGAAGGAACAAGTGCCAAAGGTCTCCTCATAACATTGGAGGGAGAAAAGCCTTCTGTGTGTGTCGCCGGGTAAGTTTGATTCCGGCATTTTAAAATCAAATGTGATTTTGTGTTTTTGATGATGTTCTAATCTATAAACATGTGATATGATCAGAAAGTCGCTAAAAATAAAGATAATGAAATCATTATTCACTGTCAAGAATGATTATATCGATTGTATTTAGTAATATATCCAACTCGTTATTCAGTTCCCAAAGATGAATGTACAGTAAAAGATTTTACTCTTGAAATTCAATGAATGTCGCAAGCAATTTGCGATTTTTTAAGAACAGCTTACGGTAAGTTTAATGGCAGGTTTCAACGGCATACCCACTTTACCATCAATTCATGGATAACGCTAATCTCAAGTCTCTTTTTGCACCAACCCAACCCAGTGATGACACAACAGCTTTAATAAACTGGTTGCAATGGCCAAACATGCTTTCTGTCCATCTTAAAGTCCCATAAATCCGTGAGGGCAGAGTTTTTTGACAATTAGGTGTTGAATGAATATTTTCAAGATCATTATGTTTGTACTTCTAGGGACAGACAACCATTCACTCTCACACTCACACCACCGCAGTCAGGTGAGTGTACCAATACACAGTGACGTATTTCATCTACTGTATTATGTAACGATACAATCTTGTATAATACACAATATTTCAGTGATGTGTCACAAGACGTCTGAATACAGTATGAAGCATTTTGAATGTGGGAGCTATTAAACTGAGTTAGTAATGGCATGAAATACAACTCTCTTATAAACCCTCAGCAGATGTATTGTATTACAGTACATACGGCACAATGCATCAATATTGTGTCATATGTACTGGCCCATGTAATAATGTATTGTTTATAACTAAGTAACTCGTAGGTGTGTCTGTTAACCACTGATGCAAACAGTGGCACTTAATCTAAATTCTTATTCCATGCGGATGAGGCGACTCGTGCCAGTCGCCAAAGTATGTCAGTTCGTGCTGTTTTAGCCATGTTATTTAAAAATAAAAATAAAAATCAAGAACATTTAAAAGATTGGAAAACAGTGCATTGCTGTAGCCTCACAATTCAGCGCTGTTTTATTCTCAGTCTTTATTTTCAGCAATTAGCTGCAAACACGTGTCATGATTGAGAAATTAATCTCTGAAATGACTTTCCAGGGTCTCTAAAAATCAAGTAGTTTTTGCCTTTGACTGATATTAAAAATTAGCCAGAGGAGGATTATTATGTTCATTTTATTTTTGCAGCCATGGAGTGGATCCCTGCAGCCTTCCTGCTGTTGTGTGTTGTCAGCCTAATTAATGGTATGTATTGGTTTATTCACTTCATTATCATGAGAACTCTACTGTATCTATGCAACACTAATGAGAATTTTGTGTGTGTGTGTGTTTTTTTTTTATTTAAACAGCCCAGAACAAGCCTACAATTCACACTGTAGTCGCTAACGTGTGCGAAGACGCTCCTCCTAGTAGGTTTTCCACCACTTGGTTCCGTTTAACCTCATTGCTGCTCTACTAACTACAAACTGTTAATCACAACATCTCCACAGGTGCTCATGCATTCAGAATAAATGCAACAGATAAAGATAACGACCCACTGACGTATTCACTCTATGGGGAAAATGCCACGTACTTCAGTGTGGACAATGCGACCGGAGATGTGATTATTGCAAGGAAGCTTGACAGAGAGGTTTTTTTATTTTATTTTATTTTTAAATATGATCATGCTTACAATTAAATTGGGTTCAAGAATACCAGGCACTTTCTCTTTTTCTTCTAGGTTTCTAATTTATTGACACTTGGAATTTCAGTTTCAGACGGAAACGAATTTGTGAGTAAATTTGAAGACTTTTTTGTAATCGGTCCGATTTGACATTAATGGAGTGTTTTGCACACTGTTTCAGGTAAGGAAAAATATGAGAGTAATTCTGAAGGAAGCCAATGACAACAGACCCATATTTCAAGGGTCTAATTTTGACATCGAGGTGAAAGAGGTTTGTCGGACATCTTTTATTGAGTCGTCTTAATTCATCTTTTGATGACAATCAAATGAAAATGAGTACGTATATGTATTAGTGTGCGTGCCTGTACCTGCCTGACTTCTCGAATACTCTAATTACATTGCATGAATGAATTATGTTCCCCAATCATCAATTTTGTAAGTAGGGATGCTGTTATTTTATTACATTCTTATAGCCATTGTGAATCATTGTTAAAAAAAAAAAAGTTCAGCATTTTTAGGTGATAATTCCTTCTCTTCTACCCTCTTTCTTAGAATACGACAACAGGTACAAGTCTGTTTAGAGTGCAGGCCACTGACGAAGACATTTTACAAGCTGGTCAGATCAAATACAGGATTGCTGATGTGAGTACCATCGCTAATCTGCAATTTGTCAATAATAATAATATAATTCTACAGTTTCCTATAAACTTTGGTAAATTAAAAAATTCACTTTATTTTCCAGGTTTCCCCGAGTAATGGATTGAGTCTATTTAGCATTGCTCCTGAAACTGGTGATGTCACATTGACTGGGGCACTAAATTACACTGGACTGAGTAGTTATTATCGGATGAAGATAAATGCAACTGTGAGTCATTGATTTTATCGGTTTGCTGTTATTGTAAAACATGTAATTTCATAAACTATGTTAGCGTTTATATTTTAATTTATGTTACCTTTTGAAAACACTCAGTATTTCTCTCTCGCTCTCTTTTGGTTTACCAACAAAAATCCGGGGGAGCACGTGGTGTAAATCTGGCAGGCAATGTTAGTCCAGGTGTTGTTAATTTCGTAGATGCGCGCAAGCTGGCGTATTTAAAAAAAAAAAAGGTCTGGCTGCGCCGTTATAGGAGTGAACATAACCAACTCCATTCGCCGCCAACCAAATTGTCTCTTCCTCCATCCATCCATTTTCCAAACCGCTTGATCCTCACTAGGGTCGCGGGGGGTGCTGGAGCCTATCCCAGCCGTCTTCGGGGGATAGCCTGAATCAGTTGCCAGCCAATCGCAGGGCACACAGAGACAAACAACCATTCACGCCCACACTCACACCTAAGGACAATTTAGAGCGTCCAATCAGCCTGCCATGCATGTTTTTGGAATGTGGGAGGAAACCGGAGCACCCGGAGAAAACCCACGCAGGCCCCGGGAGAACATGCAAACTCCACACAGGGAGGCCGGAGCTGGAATCGAACCCGGTACCTCTGCACTGTGAAGCCGACGTGCTAACCACTGGACTACCGGGCCGCACTTGTCTCTTCCTATTCCTTTTAAATGAGTAGCACTCACCTCTCTTTTATCTTCAATGTTCATTAATTGAAGATGTAATCAAGTTTTTCCCTTTTTTAAACAATCAACACCTTTGCGTTTCACAATTCTTTAACATTTTTGGGGGAGGGGGGGCGGTGGGGGAAAGTGTGTGTGTGTGTGTGGGGGGGGGGGGGGGGTAATACTGAACATTGCATTTGTTCTTTTAACAAAGAATAATTTGACTTTACCAGCCAAGAAATATCTGCATTACTTGGAGAAGCAATGCAGCAAAATTTGAACAGAATTGTGACTTTCTACATTTCCCATTACAGGATGGTGGGGGCCAGTGTTTTTACAGTGAGATTAATTATCACTCAAACATTGTTTTTTACTTTATTACTGTTTTGGATGTTCCGGATCTCGACCCCAAATTCTTGGGCCTTCCCTACATCGGGAGTGTTGATGAAAACTCTGCGGTGGTGAGTTCCTGCTCCTCAGCATGTGCCTTGAGCAAAGGAGCCATGCTTTCTGCGGTATTATATTTTATAGTCAGAGGCATTTTGAATTCTAACTTGAAAATGTATTTGATCTTTGATAGGACCATTCTATTTATACCGTGACAGCCATAGACCAAGACACAGAAATTAATGACAGGATCATCTACAGCATTGAAGGTGAGGTTTAAGAAAGTCTTATTGTTTACTTTCAATGAAGAAGAGTCAAATACAGTAATAGTCCAAAGTTTAGAAACACTCTGCACTTCAGTTTTTTCCCCCGATATTTAAATATTTCCTCAATTGTACGTTAATATTTAAATGAACGAGATTATGAAGAAATGTTGATGGAATATTCATTAAAAAAAAAACAGAATAGGTTTTATAATTAAGATTCTTCAAAGTAGGCACCTTTTGCCCAGTTAACAGCTTTGCACATCTTGGCATTTTCGCCATGGTCTTTTTCATGTGGACGATGCTTCATGACCTTGAATCATTTTCACTTCACAGCCATGCATTATCAAGAGTTGATTGCTTGAATTTCTTGTCCTCTTCATATGTTTGAGACAATTTGAATTTGAAGGTGCTTCCAAACTCTTGACTGATACTGTATGTCAATCCACCCCCAACCCCCCAACGAATGCCAGATTCCAAAGGCCTCTTTAAAATCTCTAGCAATGATGGCGTTATTTCCGTGGCGTCGGAAATCGACAGAGAAGAAATTGGTGACCATGTTACCATGATTATCAAGGTATGTGATTTTTAAAGTTATTAGTAACATGATAAAATTGACCAAACCGCTAGTCATCATTCTTGATGAGGTCATTTATTGTATTTCCACATGTTTTGTGACTTTAGGCCACTGAGTCCCAGCCCAACATCCACGGGGACTACGGCAGCACCACAGCGTCAATACAGATCAACATCAATGACATCAATGACAACAAACCAGAGTTTTACAAGTGCGAAGGCTCGGGAGAGCTGCAAACCTGTGAACAAGAGAGTCAATTTGAAGTGGACGTAGCTGAGCACTCACTGGGAGGTGTGCCCATTAAAATGATGGTCAAGGACAAAGACAAGGTGACAACTCCCTACGGGTTCCGTCTCTCAGAATTGTGCTGATGGTTAAATAAAACCCTATTTTGTCATTTCATAGATTAAAAGCATTCGACTAACCCTGAAGGGAGCTGACAAGGACGTGTTTTCTGTTGAGCCCCAATTTTCGATGGCCGACACTGTTGTTCAACTTGTGGTCAAAGAGCCACAAAAACTGGATTACGAAGAAACGCAGCGTATGGTTGTAGAGGTAAGACGAGTACAAAAGGCACAAACAGTGACGAGGACGAGGTGATGACATTGGAGCATTCGACTTTGTAGGTGCTCTGATCTCCCAGCGATGCCGCATCACTCAGAGCCACATCATCGCTTGTCAGTCTCTTGCGCAAAGTATTTCAGAAAAAAGACGTGCTGGGACTGACATGAATTAGAAATGATTTCAATGTGCATCCTTTTGGAATAAGCTGCACCTTTTTTCTAGAAATGTGAATCAGCTGAGTAAATCTATGTTAAATGCTGTGCGAAATTGGACTGCTATACATTGTTACCCATTTTACTACTTTCTTTGCCCTTATTACAATACTTTGTAAGAGTAATATGTAAAAAAAATTATAATAATATTTTAAGTAACAAAAAAAAGTCAGTACATACGAACCTAGCAAGAGGATCCCAATATGATCCGTCGACTTTAGAAAAATGTCCCCATATGAATGCAGTCCTTATCGAGTCAAACAATTGCTTGTAAAGTGTGCTAATGCTACAACCAATGATTTCTTAATAGTCAAGCAAGTGGAAGAAAAATCATAATAAATACCGAATAAAAATAACATCAAATTAAATTACTTAGCCTTTTCTTCTGTGGGGCATCACAAAACAGCGCAATTCTTTTTCTGTACTGTTTATCATCACGAAGCAAACAAACAAAAAAAAAAATACGAGACACACCTTCTTTGGCACTTTTAAATGCCCCCCTTTGACAAATGTATATATTTTTTGTACGGTATTTGGGGTGAAATAAGGCGTTGACTGTGTCTCTCCATAGGTGATTGCCAGCGATCCAGAAGAAATTACTTCTGTCTCGACTGCCACGGTCACGATTATGATACAAGACATCAATGACAACAATCCCAAGTTCCCGAAGGATTCCTACTTAAACTTGAATGTGACCGAGCACTCTGAAGTTGACACCGTCGTGGCCACGATCACCGTAAGTCCTCTGAGTTGCAACTCAATTGGAATCTTCAGCTAAAATACTGCAGGTGCAGTGTGCAGTATGGTTGAAAAAAAAAAAAAAAAAAGAAAAAAGAGCATGTCTACTTCCAGGCAGATGATCCTGACACGATGGACAAAGACAACATCACCTACATGCTTCTCCCAGAAAGCATGTACGTCTCCATCACACTTCAGCTACTTCAGTGAAAACAACGTCTAATTTTGACGGAGGCACGCCATGAACCAAGCTGTATCTGTGTTTCAGACGAACTTATTTTGATGTGGAGCCAAAGACTGGTGTGATTTACGTGAAAAACAAGACGCTCTTGGATCGCGAAACCCGACCTTTGCACTCTGCCACTCTTCAAGCCAAAGATTCGGATGGCCACCCTGCCACCGCATTACTGCAGTTCATAGTGACAGACATCAACGACCAGCCTCCAGCCATCAACAAAGAATATTATCAGGAGTTTGTAAAAGAGGGTTCACAGCTCGAACTTCAAGTCGAAGTAAGTAACAATTGTTTATTGAGTTTCTTTAAGAGAGTATTTCTTCAGATCGAGGGTTTTATTCAAACAAAACCCACTCGGTTTCTTTGATGTATGCATTGGTTTGTGTATTCAAATTTCCTTGGGAGGGTTGGAAAATATAAAAACATCAGCCGTGCTCCTGGAGTTGGTTATTGTTGTTGAATTTACTTGGGCACAAAAGGCCAGTTACAATGCTCCTCAGGATATCAAGCAATATCACAATACCACAGCAGATGATGCTGTTGTGAAAAAAATAAAACCTTCCTGGACGGATGCTTTTGGACATACTGTACAGTATGTGCGCCGTTCCAACCATTAGACCAGCAAACATTCGCCAACGGGGGAGGGAAGGCTGCGGACAAACATTCCCATCCAGCAGCACATACGCTTCGCAAAAATAAAAAATCAACAATATGTTCTTTTAAAATACATCCCAGTACAGAATGGCCCACCGACAGGTACCGGGCCCCGGCCCGGTGCTTGGGAACCTCTGTGCTCAATAAACAAATCCTATAGAGCATTTGGATCTTGTATGTTTACAAGACAGGCAGAACACTCTTCACATACTGGCAATAAAAGATGATTTCATTGTGTTTGGACAATATAAAGTCATGCCCGGGACACTTGTGCGTGGTTTTAGTAGAGTGTACCGGAGTGACCCTTTCCTCCTCTGTCAGGGAAGTGTACAGTTTTTGAGTGGTATATAGAGCACTCATCCTAATTCTTCAGTCTCCTTCTGTGAGAGTGATCTGCTCCAACTAAATTTCCTGTTCCATCCTGAAGATATTTTTGTCCATTTTTCTCCACTTAAAATAGGCGACTGATGCAGATGAGCCAGGCACGTTGAACAGTCAAATCGTGTTCGCAATACTGCTAAGCAAGTACAGCGAATACTTCAGCATGGACCCCAATACCGGAGTGCTGAGGAACCAGGTTGAACTGGACCGTGAGGAGTTGGACGCTGAGCTGGAGGGCAAGATCGAGCTCAACGTGACCGCCACAGACATGGGTACGCCTGCCTTGTCAACCATGGTCAGCGTGATCATCAATGTGGAGGTATGGCTGCAGCAGGATGAGTTGGAAGGCTGTGTTGGGCTGCAAAAACTCATTCGCATCAAATATTCCTCATCTCGTATCCCAGGATGTCAACGACAACCCACCAGAGTTTAAGAACTCCTCATATAAATTCAGTGTAAAAGAGGGGGAAAAAGGTCGGTACGTACCCTTGTAAATATGGAATCTTTACTGCAGTTTCTAAGTGGTGCGCCATTTTCTGCAACCAGGTGCGTATGTGGGGACGGTCCTGGCTCAAGATTTGGACCAAACAACCGACTTCAACCGGATAGCTCTTCGAATCATCTCTGGAAGTTTTGACAGTTTCGCCATTGTCACCACTTTGGAAGAGCAAGTTTACCTGGGAAACATCACAGTGGACCTGGGCGTCGATCTGGACCATGAGGGCGCTCGGCAAAAATACACCCTGCAGGTAGAAGCCACAGATCTGAGACAGAAAAAAGCAGTGGCGACGGTGGAGGTGGATGTGTTGGACGTGAACGATGAAAGGCCTGAGTTCTTGCCATCAAAGCCTGTGAAAGTGAAAGAAAACACGACTTTGACTGAAGCCATTGGGAAATTTGAGGCGAGGGATCAAGACGGAAACCACTCTCTGACCTACGAGATGGAGTCCCTCAAATGCCGATGCAATGGCTCTTTGTCACCTTGTGACTGGTTTGTCCTGGAGCCGACGGGAGACGTGCTGGTCAATCCAGGACGCACGCTGGATTATGAAATGTGCGACCGGGCGGTGATGGAGGCTCAGGTCATAGACGAGTACACTGAAAAAGGGGAGAATTACAGTCTCATTGCAGGTCTGCTCACTTCAAGCCCATACATACTCACACAGAAATGTATTCTTGGTCTCAGGGCAGTGAGAACGTGAATCTCTCTTTTTTTTTCTTCTTCTCATAGCCCTGGTTTGGGAATTCGGGTTTTTGCCCCAGCTTGTTGACGACACATTTTGGCGGGCATGTTTCCTCATTTGTTGTCCGAGAACTTTTGCGTGATTGGTTAGGAATTTGAAGTGGTAATGGTTAATTGGTCGCACGGAAATGCCCTCCCGTTATTTTATTTTTTTTTAGAAGCAACAGCTGACAAAAAAAACAAACAAACAAACAAAAAAAGGATCAGCTGTCTGCTGAAGAACAAACCTCGTTCTTGTCCTCACCCCTTGAAAACAACAAATTCCTTTGTGGAGTATGTATAGGCCTTCACACTAACAGCACGTTTCATCGATTTTAAATAGCACAGATTTAACGTTCTTTGCAACATTTCAGGACAAATGGAGATCACCATTGAAGACATCAATGACAATGCCCCACATTTCATCATCTCAGATTCTATCTTTGGTGGGTTCTTTCGTTTTTTTTCCTTTTTGTTGTCCACCTTTTTAAAATGTACTACTTTTACATATATTTCTAATGCAACACACACAGAAATAGACATGAAATAGCCACAGTTATGTCATTCTGTTTGTTGTAACTGCATCAGCACTATGGCCAGGGTAGTACTCCGCACGCCTGACTTAGGTGACACTTCCCACTCGCCACGTCTGTGTCCTTTTCGTCACTGGCAACTAGTCCAAGGTGTAGCCTGCCTTTCGAGGAAAGTCAGCCAGTAAAGGCTTCGGCTTCCTATGGCCTTGAAAAGGACAAACGGAAAAGCAAATGGATGGACGGATGTATTGCATCAGCAAGGACTGAAAAGCCAATCAAAGGCGGTACAGGAAGGCGGAATGTAAACAGAAATGCATGCTGCGTCATGCTAGGCTCCGAAAAGTCGAGGGAATAGAGCAATGCGAAATGTAAATAAAGCAGACGGCATTTTATAATGATCTGGGATTCCATTTTCTCAGTCGGCATATATTCTTAAAACTCTACTCTGGCTTGCGTTTTTTTATTCTTCTGAATTTAGAAACGGTACCTGTCCAAATTTTCTGCTGGTGACTGTCAGGCCATGACAAGCAGCACACTGATGGTTTCTGCCACACACTCTGTATTTAGACATTGGTTAGAGGACGTGTCGCGATTGTATGTTTTTAATAGTAGACGGCACCCTGTAGTTAATGTCAGTAAACTCTTACTTTACTTACTCAAGCATCATATAAAAATCACCATCTTGATTCAGCAACATTGCTCAAAGTAAGTGCTTCTTTCTTTAGCTGTGGTCTCAGAAACTGCAAGCAAGGGGACATCAGTTGGGGGAGTCACTGTGAGTACAAAAAAGAACGTTCAGTATATATCAAGCCCATGAATGCAATGCGACTGTTCAACGTATCGTTGCCCACAGGCAATGGACCGGGATACAGAAATTCACGCACTGCTTGAGTTTCAAGTGAGTGAAGTGAAATTTGAGGACGCCAACAAAAACACAAATGTCACGAGGTCTCTGTTTGAGGCGGTTACCACGCAGCAAAAGGACATTTACATTGGGATTATTCAGTGAGTGCAAAGTCAGCCGCTTTTCTGCATGGCTCTTCACTGAGCATGTTTGGGTCTTGTCACAGACTGTACATCTTCTTACCTCCTGCCTACAGAACCACCGAGGGCCTTGATGTCACTTTGAAGGGGAAATATTTGGTCACAGTGTCTGCAACCGACTCCGGTGGCCTCTCCACCCACACTACACTGGAGGTGAGCGAATGACTCCTTTATCACAGATAAGGAAAATATGCCCGAATATGTACGAAACAGACTTCAGCATTCCTAAACTTCCATGTCAACATTGCAGATTTTCACAGTTGACAAGTCTTACAGAGTTGAACTTCAATTTAGAAATACTCGTGACGAGGTTGTAAAAAATCAACCTGCCATAATCAGGTATGTGGACATTATTTGTAGTTCACCATTTTTCTCTTTCTAAACCAAAAGGTGGTACCAGATGTCATCTCTCTTCGTCAACTACTTTCTTTTGTATAGGGGTAAATTTGAAGTAAAAAGACCTTTTTTTCCCCCCCGCTCGAGCCAACCGCTTTGTCTCTCTCCAGAACACTTACAGCTGCCACCAAAGCTGTCGTTGAGGTCATTGTCATCAGGGATGGCGCTACTGAAGAATCCAGGTGAATTATTATTGTTTTACACCATCTGAAAATGACTCGGCTCTAAAACTCCGGGCTCGTGGGCACAATGCTGCAAATTGAGAGATGATTTCACCCAATAGGGGGTGCAAGTGTTCTTTTTAACAACCGTATTGTTCACGTTTGAAGTCCAACATAGTTATTTGATAGAAATCATTTTTTCCTCACAGGGCTTCAGTTGGTGCAGTAATGGTGGTATATTTTCTCTTTTCCAATGGGACCGCTCTCACTAAATCTGAAGTGGAGTTGATGATTTCTGGACCCCAGCACGCTCATCTGTTGGACCAGTTAGGCCTCATGTACATTGTAAGTATTAGATGCGTGTCTCTTGACTTGTTTGCTCATGTGTCTTTCATCCTAGATTCACCGGACAGCAAATAGCATAAGAGTAAACCCCTCTCCGTTGCGTGTTCCAGGTTTGAGGTTTCACTATTTCACAGATTTAGTCATTTATTAAAACAAATTGGTGGCCACTAATCAAAACAGGACCAGAAAATGTTCATTTGTGGCCACAAAAGAGGTATCGCCGATGGACAAAATTGTCGCGTGCGCCGCTGTATATGCAGTCGTGAAAGGAATGAAGAGAGTAGCTTCTTTTCTTTTGTTTCTTTGAAACAACAAAGCGTATGAGGCAAAAGTGGTTCAGATTACACAACTGTCCGTGTTTTATGTTTGTGTGAATTGTTTTGTTAAGCACTTTGTTACAGCTGCTGCTGTTGTGAAAGCGCTACGTAAATCAGGATGTATTGTATTGTATTGTATTGTAATAACACTATTTTAGTGTAACTCTACTGTGTATTGGGTGTACTGCAATTCCACTTAGGACTACGAGATGGTGGCACAGTCACAGTTTGAGACCATGAAAGAAGAACCAAATCGGACACCTTGTATTGCAGCCCAGCTTAGTTTTGGTGAAAAACGATTCAATGTCATCCACTGTAACTCTATTTTTAAGTTTACAGAAAGCGACAGCTGCAGGTTCATGTTATAATGTACGTATTTGTGGATGGTTATTGATGTATATTGTGAGAAAAGTCAAGTTTGTTGGTTTGGAAAAATGGGAGTTGTTGGAAACACACAGGGATTGGTATACTGTTTCTTTGTTGTGTTCTCAATTGCTGTTTTTCTCAACATGTGTTTGAATTTATTTAAATTTTATTTAAAAGTGGTGGCCCAGTGGTCCAGTGGTTCGCGCGTCGACCTCACAGTGCAGAGGTCGTAGGTTTCATCCTGGCTCCGGCCTCCCTGTGTGGAGTTTTCATGTTCTCCCCGGGGGCCAATGTGGGTTTCCTCCCACATTCCAAAAACATGCATGGCAGGCTGGCTGATTGAACACTCTAAAATTTCCTGAAGTGTGAGTGTGAGCGCGGATGGTTGTTCGTCTCTGTGTGCCCTGCGATTGGTTGGCAACCGGTTCAGGGTGTCCCCCGCCTACTGCACGAAGACAGTTGGGATAGGCTCCAGCAGCCCCCGCGACCCTAGTGAGGATAAGCGGAACGAAAAATGGATGGAGGAATGAATGAATGAATTTTAAAAGTGTTATTGTAAGTGGGCGGCCCGGTAGTCCAGTGGTTAGCACGTTGGCTTCACAGTGCAGAGGTACCGGGTTCGATTCCAGCTCCGGCCTCCCTGTGTGGAGTTTGCATGTTCTCCCCGGGCCTGCGTGGGTTTTCTCCGGGGGCTCCGGTTTCCTCCCACATTCCAAAAACATGCATGTCAGGCTGATTGGACGCTCTAAATTGTCCCTAGGTGTGAGTGTGGGCGTGGATGGTTGTTCGTCTCTGTGTGCCCTGCGATTGGCTGGCAACTGATTCAGGGTGTCCCCTGCCTACTGCCCGGAGATGGCTGGGATAGGCTCCAGCACCCCCCGCGACCCTAGTGAGGATCAAGCGGTTCGGAAAATGGATGGATTATTGTAAGTGAGTGTTACGTTTTGTGGGGGTGGTCTGGAAGTTAGGTCAGCTGAAGCCTATCCCAGTTGAGTTTGGGTGAAGGTAGGGCATACACTTCAGACTTTTTGCCAGTCAATTGCAGGGCACATACTGTATGAAAAAAAAAAAATCACGCTCACGTGAACAATTGCAATTTCGTCTTGAGTTTTCCTAACGTGCCTGCTATTGAAATGGTGGAGGAAGCCAGGGAACCCACAGAAAACCCATGCATTTAATAGTTAACATTGAACTAATGAGAGAATGCTGTGCTTTGTCTCAGACTGACTCATCAATAAAACCTCCAGAGACTGACCCTCTACAATTCATCTCGCTTGGCATTATGGCTGGTCTCATAATTGTGCTTATTGTCCTCATCACTTCACTAGTATGCACTCGCAGAAAGTAAGTACTTTGGAAGACTAAGGGCTATTCATTCATTCGGGGGTCTGCAACCTGCGCTCCTCATCTATCTTCACACTCCAGCTACAGGAGGAAGCTGAAGGCAGCAAAAGCCATGAACTCTGCAACCATGGTGGCGTCTGACAACCTCAAAAGTGGCCCTGTGGTGCCAGGGACCAACAAGTACACCATGGAGGGGTCAGATGACAACGCCATCATTCATAACTCAGCCAGTGCCTGTGAAAATGTGCTTTCTTCCCTAACTCCGTGCCATCATTTGACACTTTTTAAGGGCAAACCCAGTTCTAAATCTCAACATTGACACAGCCATGGTGCTCGACCTGGATGGGGAGAGCTCAGATGTTGACAAAGTCAGGTAAACTAAAAACTGTTTCCACAAAGTCACTTGGTAACACCGAATTGTTCCTAATATCTTGACATGTTGAAGAATTAAGATTCAAGTGGAATTAACCAAAATGATCGATTAATTTAATGACGTTATGGATGGGGACGTGTGTCAACTGACATTATTTCTCAAAAGATGAACGTTACGTGTGCTTTTCTCCCTCCACTCATTTCCCAACCCAAGCCTCGACTCCCTGGACTACAGCGATGACATGAATGCATCCGGGAAGGATACAAAACCTGTTATGGTAAACAACACACTACCCACCTCATTTTGTGCATTTGTAGTAATTCTTGAGCTGCTCCTCATCAGCGAAAAATCCAGGAAGAAGAGGAACCGGAGGACAACGGGCCCCCTGAGTACATTGAACCTCTGGGCGCGGCTTTGGCCCAGCGGAGCCAAAAAAAAGGTTCGGAGAGTCACAGAGTGGGTGTCAGCAACCCTGCATTCAGCACAACAGACCTGTGATGTGATCGTGGACAGAGACCACAGATGTCACCTCCCAACCAAATTGACAATCAAACACAACCATGTTGGTGTCGAAGAGGTGTGATGAAATCATGCGTAAGATTGAAATGGTGGACTGACTATTGTGAGGGTTTCTTTTCAGCACAACTCAAGGAAAAACCAAAAATGACACCAATGTCACGATGTCGCATTGGCATTTACCGAAATATCCTTGTTTTGAATCATTTTAACTCATTGTGTTTGTCAAACAGTTCAACGACTGATTAGACTTTAACGCCCATGTTAAGGGAAGCCTCTCATCCATCCACGGCTCAGTTTGAAGTTTGCACTTCAATCACTGTTGATTATTTTTCATTTTTTATTTTAAATCCATTGTGTTACATAAAAGGCAAAATCATCAAACCCTTGTCACTGTCCAAATAAATCCGCACATAACTGTAACAACTCATCATTCGACTGTCACAAGATGCTTTACGAGAGTATCAGAGAAGCAGATTTTTTAGCTCAACTTCGATCGGCTCCCATGGGAATCTGGATTTGTATTAAACGCCATTTGAATCAAACATTCATTTTTCAACGCAGGTCTACTCCTTCGGTACACTTGAAAAAAGTATCACATCACTACACAACAGTGGTATTGATCTTGTTTTGTCACAATATTCCTTTCAAATGTCATCACACTCATAAAACAGAAAGCACGGGAAAAAGCCATGTTTTGTGCAGACTGTCATCTTTATTTTGATCAATGTTATAAAGCAGTTTGTTTTGCTTTCAAATGAACCGCGTCATCAGTTCGAGCAACACCCGATGCAGCTGATGCTACCCTTTCACATAAAAAAGGTGTATTGCATTGCCTCAGTGGAGGACGCGAGATTGTACTTCTGTCAAAATGTGTAAATATACTTTATTTGCTGGTGTTTACATTAACTTTTTGTGACTTCATGCAGCGTCATATCATTACTAAAAGCGTTGAGAAAAGTCACATCGAAATGAATGTATAACAGTGCAATAAATGAATAAACAAATACCTCCAATGTAGATGTGACAAATTGTCTGCACAGCAATGCCACAGACCATCAACTCTGAAACCAACTTTCCGTCAACGATAAGAGAATGGCTTGGAGATAAGATGGCTTTATTTTTAATCACAACTAAATAAGAAGTAATAACAAAAAAATGGCTGTGAGTACGACCCGCATAGCTGAAGTCATAACTTCTGATCATGATTGTGCTTCTGTGCTCGGATTGGTGCATTTATCCACATTTCCACAAAACCAACAAGTCCAAAATCAATGCCGAATAGAAAAGCAGAGTACGAGACACTACACAAAAGCCTGCGCTGACATTAGGGACTCCGTTCACACAACAGTAAGATTTGAAGTTGACATTCTACACAAAACCTGCCCTCATTTAACAGCACGAAAGAATCTCAGTGACCTCTAGGTCGTCACTCTGTTCCGGCACCATCCAAGCAGCTGGTTAGACGGGGCACTTTGCTCACATGGTTTCATGTTCAATTTTGAACTGCTTTACGAATAAAACTTGCTATATAAATGGACAGTAAAAAGAATCAAAGGAGAGCATTTACCAGTGGTTCTTAACCTGGGTTCGATCGAACCCCAGGGTTTCGGTGAATCAGTGTTAGGGGATCGACAGAGCCTCTGCCATGGAGGTTAAGACACACCCGACTCAACATATCAATTAGTTATGACACACCCGCTGGGCCATCACTGGCTAATTCATTTTGTGCACAGTTAAAAAACGTATACTTGATACTTATACGAATTGTGTTTACTTTTTTCCGTTTTTAATAAATGCATTTTTTTATGTCTTGAACTTGTAAAAAAAAAATTTTTTTTTAATCATTTTTATTCTTCACTCATGAAGGGTTCGGTGTATGAACTGGTTAGGTTCGGTACCTCTAACAAGGTTAAGAACCACTGGCATAGACATTTCGGGAGAAGAGCAATGGCAACAATGACATTAAAATACAGTGTGACCTCCTATTGTGAACATGGCAAAGGTGTGATGGTAATAGTTAATATTCCTGCTGTGAAAATGTAATTCCCTCCATGAGACGAATAAAGAATCTATCTATCTATCTATCTATCTATCTATCTATCTATCTATCTATCTATCTATCTATCTATCTATCTATCTATCTATCTATCTATCTATCTATCTATCTATCTATCTATCCATCCATCCATCCATCCATCCATCCATCCATCCTTCCATCCATCCACCCATCCATCTAATGAACCTTATTGTGACATGGTCTGGGTGCTCAGTACTTAAAACTCGAGAAAAATATACGGTAAATACACAAATAACTTTTTAACTGAGGAGATGCTCATGTACTTTGTACACTAACTAGCATCTACAGCATGCCACGAATAAAAATGACTCGCATGAAAATGCTGCTGAGAAACTTGCCAACAAATAACAAACATACCACGTTTACTGCGTTGAAAACATTAGTTCACAGTAATTCACAATAAACAATTGAGCATACATTACTTGTACAGTACCTACCAACAGAGGCACCGCGAAGCTCAAGATGTGTTCCTACACTGCCTGCCAACAGACACGTGTACTGTTCGGGGCTGCAGGAAGCTGGAGCCTATCCCGGCTGACTTTTTTGTTGCCGATGGAAAAACATCAGTGTAATAATTCCAGCAATCATATAAAACTCTTCTAGGTGACATGGGTCCAAGAACACCTTCCTATTTTTTTGTCCATTACTTGTTTGTTGAGTGTCGTCAAAGGGTAAGTTAGCAGTTAACATCGCTTTACAATTGTACAATAGCTAAAAAATGGTACTTGGAAAAACAATTAAATAAAATCACATGAAGAACGAATTAAGGTTTTGTGTTGGCTACAGTTACAGCCTGGTTGTAGCAAAGCTGGAGCAAGTAGAGGCTGACTATTTTCTGTCAAAAGGAGTTATAAAATTTACAAAAGGTGTTTGATCCATGAATTGGCTCTTTACATTTGCAAGCAAGGCCACTTATTTTTCTCTCTGTCAGTCTTCCGGTCTCTCTCTCTCTCTTTCTCACAACCTTTTGATGACACTCTTTGGTCAGCGGCCATTTCCCTTTGAGAACGTCCTATTTGAAGCCTCCCAATGGCAGGCACGATTGAATTAATCAATTGTTAGATGTCGTCTTGGTCTCTTGAGGTCAAACAGTTAACAACCTGATGAAGAGGAGTGTTTCAATACCAAATTTAATTAAACCAGAAAATGTATTGGTCAGTTCATGGACCAAACACCTGTTATGAATGCATTTTCCTGTTCAGCTCCTTGTTAGAAAACAGCAAGTTCTCCACAAGGTACTGAAATATTGAACGGTGGGACAGAAGTTTCGAGAAGGTCAAATAAGTTTACCTGTAAAGAAGGTAGCGATGGGGTTTATCCAGAAATATCTCCCGAAAGCTGAATACTGTATCGCAAACTTTTTCTGAGTCGTGTGTGTTGTGGAAACGTTTTGGAGCAATAGAACAGCCAACATCATGGAATGGATTATGTTCAACTTTGGAGGTTCCACTTCATCACATGAAAGAAAGTCTAAAGGCATGAGGCATCATGCGGTGCTCTGCCAACCTTCGCCCCAAAAGTCACCTGGAAGAGGCTCCAGCTCAATCAAGACCCTGAACACGGTAGGTGGTAGTAAATGGATGGACAGACGGATCGGCATTAACCAGTCACTCTGTGGTGTGCGCCCGAGAGCAGCAATGCGGCTGCTGCATGTTCTCCATCAAGAGCCGAAATGGGTTTCTTCTGTTACGGCCCACATTGTCATCCCGCTCGCTCGTCTTCGCCGCCCGACACCTGCTCGATCCTCCTTGGGCTGTCTCGTAGGCCAGCGGTGTGGCCGAGGGGTTGAGGGGTGGAGGGGGGGGTAACGAGGGCTGCCTCTTCTGCTTCTTCACCTGTTTCTCCAGGTGCTTCTGGATGGCCGAGCCCAACACGGCCACTTCCACCACCGCTCCGTACACCTCCCACGTCATGCCCTTCTCGTCCCAGCTCACCTCCTGCACCACCTCCTCACTCTTCTCCTTGCAGTCATTTTCCTCTTCGGCTTGTTCCACCACATTTTCCACCGTCGCCTCTTCTTTTCCCTCAACTTTAACTTGACTTTCCTGCTCCGCCTTCTGATCCTCTTCGTCCTCATCATTCTTTTTCACCGTGCTGGCTTCTTTTCTGATCTCAGGAAAAGTGGTCACGGTGGGTGTCCTCGGCGTCATAGGTGCCGTCGCAGTCGAGCGATGCTGCACTTGCTGACCCACTTGTATCTCTTCATCTGTCGTCCGGGCCACCATTCTTTCGCAGTGACTTGGAAAGTGGAAGGCGTGATCGCCCTCAGGAGGGGTCATAGGGCTGGTGGCCGCAGATTGACACTGCGCCACTTCCAGACTTACTTGCGTGCGGATGTTGTGGCAGCCGTCTGGAGCTGGAGACTCCGGGACAGGCGGCTTTGACATTTCTTTTTCCTCGTGTCGAACGTGTTGGATATCAGGCTTTAGAGGTGTTTGGTTGGTGCAAACTGATGTCTCACTTGTTTGCATTTTGCTTTGAGGAGACTTTGCGTTTGATTCCTGATAAGGATCAGCAGCCTTTGTTGAGGCATTTTCCTCCCTCTTGAAATCTTTGTTGTCACTTTCTTCATTTTCTGTCTTGGTTATCTCTAGGGGATGAAAAGATGACTCCTGGCATTCTCTCTCTTCCATCTTGTCATTATCATACTGAGTCACCAAGATGGTAATGTCTTGGTCCATACTCCCCATCCGTTGTTGCTTGCACTGGTGATTGCCATCCTCCACTTGCGACTCTGGAGAACAGGCGGCACTTTCTGTAGAAGACTTGATGATTGCGTCAGACTCGGCTTCTGCTGGACTTTTTGTTGTGGGAGTAATCTTTTGTGTCCCACTAACATCTCTCCCAGCGAGTGCTGGGAAAGCTGTGGTCGAGGGTGTCTTTGGAGTCATGGGAGATGTGGCTACGGAGCAAAACTCCACTTGCTGACCCAGCTGCATTTGAGCGTCAGCTTCAGGTCTCCGAAAGGAGTTTGGGAAGATGAAAGAATGAGCGCCCTCGGGTGGGGTCATGGGGCTCGTGGCAGCTGAGTGACATTGGACCACCTCCAGACTGACCTGCGTACGCATATGGTGCTGCCCAAAAGGTGCAGGGGAATTTGGGTCGGAGGGGTCCCCAGTTGACGGCAAAGAAAACAAGACTTTGTCTTCAGGCATGTTGTCAATGTCTTGAGTGGCAACATCTTCATAGTCGGGGCACCCATCCACGGCGGTTGTTCTGTCACTCTCAGGTTGTTGTTCCAAACGGACAGCTTCAATCTGCTCCCTGTTTTTCACGCTTATAAAATCTGACCGTAGACTATTATCACAAACCTTTCCTGATTTTGCATCCTCTGGTTTCTCCACATATCTCTGATCATCATTGCCGCTGCTGACATCATGGAGTAGTTCTATCTGATCGCCCCCGCGACCTGTTGATTCTTGAGAGGTGCTCATTAGAGGTCCTTCAAGCGTGGGGTCCGCATCTGCACGCTCACCATTCTCTTTCCCAAAACCTCTCGTCTCATCCTTGAGACTTCCCATTTTGTTCTCTGGAAGATGTTCCTGCAGGGAAAAAAACCCACAGTGCTGATCGATATTGTTGGTTCTAACCAGCACATTATGTCATCAGACAAACATCTGTTTTACGCTGTTTTCTTTGCACTGTTAAATACACAAAAATCATTAAATAGGACACTTTGAACTGAGATGAACACGTATATTTTGTCCTACATTTCGGCACACTACAGTGGTTGCTTGTTTTTGGCACAACATACTGTGATTGTCTGTCTTATTTCATATGCTTCAGTGAAATGAATAGCATCAATAAATTCAACCAAGAGAATACATAAGAGCAACATGGATCAAATCAGACTATACAAAAATAAAAAAACCCAAACACGACGTGATAAAACAAAGAGCAGTAAAATTTACCTGAGCAGTCGCTTCAGTCTAAGGGAGCCTCCGCAAGACAATCTGTCACATTCCAGTCAAACATGGTCCAAACTTCAAGTTGATGGACACTCTCTATTTAAGGTGTTCGATTTTCCTGCTTTTGACTAATCCTGAGAGCTGTGGCTATAGGTTTGTCTGTAGAAGAATCTGTCTGAGGCAATCGTAGCTCCTGAAGCTGTGGCTGCTGCGCCTGTTGAAAAGCTTCACATTTCCAGTTTCCCTGGAAACCACACTCGGGTTCTTGTGGTGAGTGGTAATGTAATGTGTGTGTGTGTGTGTGTGTGTGTGTGTGTGTGTGTGTGTGTCGGGGGCTATGTTTGGCTCTCATCTACTCATCAATTCAGAGTAATAACGTCTCATTACGGGGTTGGTGGTTTCAACAATGGGGTGAGCAACAATATCTCGGGATGGAATGAGCTGATGAAGGGAAAATGCATAATGTACTAGATGGATGTGTCAAATTAACATTGGGCTGCATGCACGTTTCGGCAAAAAGTACATCTGAGGCAAGCTCACTGCGAAAAGATGACAAATACATATTCTCTGCAAATTTAATATTGGTTTCGACAGACTGGTTACAAGATGGATAGGAAGCAGGGTCTTGTGAAATATCGAAATTGAATTTGCTGTGTTGCACAGAAAAGGAGGTTAGAGCCTGAAGGAGGCTGAAGGAAGCCACCCACACATAAACACTTGCACACCACTTGGTCTTTTATACACCATCCATGCGCTCCTATTTAAGCATCCTTAAAAGCATCACTTCATGTGCTCATTGAGTGTATAGGTACGTGTTTACGTTTTCCTAATTTGCAGGGCTTCAATTTCCGAATGGTCAACAATAGTACGTTGCAGCTCGGCTAGAACACGGTGTGCTGACTGAAGTATTCTCAACACTAATTCAAAGGACTCCACCAATCCCTGGCCCCCGCGGAGTTCTGTTGCTTAGCAACCTCATAGTGTGATGGAAGGAGGTGTGTTGCCGAGGGCCAAGGTAAACGACACACTCTTACGAGGCTGCCAAAGGCCGTCTTATCAGCAAGTGTTGCTGATCATGATTGACTGTCGTGAGGACTATCCACAGTGTTGTCTCTACACATAGAAAAGAGGAAAGTTTTGATTTTTATTTCCAAAAATAGTCACAAATACAAAATATATCATGGTTAGAAAACAGGTAGAATCAGGAGAGAGGGGCAACATGCATTTTTGGAATGTTAGTTAAGCGTTGTTTCCAATGATCCCATTTCAACGAAGTTACTTGTCGAAAACCTGTTGAAGATGATGATGATGGTGATGAGTTGGCTTCAGGTTTAGCAAGACGAATGAGGAGATCATTTGGTCTCCCGTTTCTGTCCTAACTCCTTGATGGTTTCTGTGGCCTTGTCAGCAGCTTTGCCTATGGCTGCTTGGCTCTGTTTGCTGGCCTCTTGAGCAACTGCATGCATTTCGAGAATCAGAGAAAACATTTTGGATCAGGTCAGCATGTCAAATTGGTTTTGTTTGGATATGACATTGTCAAAGTTACTTTTGCAAAGGGGTGAAACATTTCTGAGAAAAAAATTAGGGGGGTGTCTAAGTTTATTCCAGTTTATTGAGACTTTTAAAAGCTTCTTTCAATGAAACGGAATGTATGAAAGTCAATAATCAATCTAAGTAAATAAACATATTTCCTATAACCGCCTCTGTCCTTTCCAGATCTTTCTACATTCTTAGACCTCACAGATAAACTTTCTTACAGTGAGTCAAATATGCAACTAAAACCAATAATTATTCATATCCTGGCCTAAATCAAAGCATACTGAGGTGTATAGTGTTGTTTTACATGTATTTTTCATCAACAAAACTGCAATTTACATTCATCTTCCGAACCGCTTCATCCTCATCAGGGTCGCGGGGGGTGCTGGAGCCTATCCCAGCTGTCCTCGGGCAGTAGGCGGGGGACACCCCGAATTGGTTGCCAGCCAATCGCAGGGCACACAGAGACAAACAACCATGCACGCCCGCACTCACACCTAAGGACAATTTAGAGTGTTCAATCAGCCTGGCATGCATGTTTTTGGAATTTGGGAGGAAACCGGAGCACTCGGAGAAAACTGCGCAGGCACCGGGAGAACATGCAAACTCCACACAGGGAGGCCGGAGCTGGAATCGAACCCGGTACCTCTGCACTGTGAAGTCGACGTGCTAACCACTGGACTACCGGGCCGCCACACTGCAATTTACAAAAGATTTATTTTTCTCACGCAAAGCCACACAGTGTACTGCCACCTTGCGGCTTGCTTTTCACTACCTCATTTTTTCCTTAGCTCTAAAATGCAATCATCAAAATAAAAACGAAATAAATGCGTTTGCACGTAGGCGGCACGGTGGTTGACAGGTAAGCATGTCGGCCTCACAGCGCAGAGTTGCAGGGTTTGATTCCGGCTCCGGCCTTCCTGTGTGGAGTTGGCAAGTTCTCCCCATGACTGCGTGGGTTTTCTCCGGGTACTCCGGTTTCCTCCCACATTCCAAAAACATGCATGGCAGATTAATGGAACACTCTAGATTGTCCCTAGGTGTGATTGTGAGTACGGATGGTTGTTCTTCTATGTGTGCTCTGCGATTGGCTGGCAACCGGTTCAGGGTGTACCCGACCTACTGCTTGAAGGCAGCTGGGATTGGCTGCAGCACACCCGCGACCCTTGTGAGTATAAGCGGATTGGAGGGATGGTTTGCACATCTATTTTTTTTCACTGAACCCCTGAAATAAATTCCATTTTCCCCGATATTAAAATTTATAGAAATGCTCCTCTTTTTTATTTCAACTTTCTCAAACTGTGGCTATCTTCGGAGCACTCTCGACACTCCATAGACACTACACCATGCACCAGTGGTTTACAACATACAGTATTTGCGGCCTGCTTTCCTTTTATTTTTTTTGCAGCATGAGGCATGTACTGTACTAAAAATAACTTCACATGGCTCGCAATGCTTTAAATTTTTTTTTTTAAAGGGGTAGGGGTAGGCAGTAGTCTTTCAAAATAACAACATTATGCAGACAACCCGAGTGCTTGCTTGATTATTTCACTGTATTTGAAGGACAGTAATACCATTTCATATTAGTCCGTGCATCTTTCTATTTTTCCGTTTGCAATCCTTGGAGGAAAAAGATTGAATACCCCTGCAAATTGCAATACCATATTCTAACCACGTGTGTGTGCAGTCAGTGAGAAGAAAGATGGTTGAAGTGCACACGGTACCTGCATTGGCTGTTTCTTTGGATGAGTCTGCCACCTGCTGCACAGCTTCCTGGGCTGCCTGCACTGAGACCACGCAATGTTGCTTCGTGAAATGAATTCTTGAAAACATACCAGTGTCCTTGTCGTATGTGAGTGTATTTACCTGCAGTTTCCGTGACCCCTTTGACTGCGGAGTGGCTGCTGCCTTTCAGGCCCTCAAAGGATTTCTTCAACGAGGCCATGGCTCCACTCCTGGTCCCCGCGGGGTCCACTACATGGGTCTGAGTAGACTGCAGCCCGAACTGCTGTTTAATACCCTCGGTTTGAGCCAGACACTGGTGAGCCTGCACGTTCCAGTTGGATTAACCCGGACAAAAACACCTGAAAAAAGCCCGGCCAGACTGGCATCCTGGCAGCTGTGCCAGGAGCCATCGCAGCAAATTCTAAACATCCTGCCCCGTCTGATAACAGCAAGCAAAAAAGACAACCCTGGTTTTGTAACTGAACTAATCTAATGAGAAATGAAAAAGTGATCAATTATGACAATTTTTTTTCCCATTTTTTTATTTACAGGGATTTGCATGTCTGGCTTAACACATAAACCTTTTATTGACAAGTCCTGCAATTTGAAGCACATTTTTGAGATGACAAGCATCATGATTTCAAGACATAATATATTGACTTTAAGTTGTTAAAATTGTCAGTACACACAAACACGCCCACACACAAACATGTATACGGTCCATGTCCAACAGATAGTTTACCGGAATGATTTCACGAGCAATTGGAAACAAATTACAAAGTAAAAAATTAATTCTTACTTTTAAAAACATTCAAAAAACGTTCCAAAAGGAAATGGAAAAACAAACCAAAAAAAAAAAAAAAAAAAAGCAACTCCACAAACAGGCATTGTCGACACTTAAAAGAGGAGATCATTGTATTAACATCTGCTTGCAACTTGCTCCCAATGTCTCATTGGAAGTTGATGAACATCTATTACACATTTCTAAGTACATATACACACAAAATACACATTCACAAGCCCTGCTTCTGGTCTCATTTCATTGGGAGGGAATCAAGGAAATGAGACAGTGAAGGACGATCCTACATCTCAATAAATATCGACACCCAACACATTACATTAATAACATTTACAATATAGAATCATAAAAGATTTGTCTTGAAGGAAGAACATTTTTCAGTGGGAATTCTTGTCTTTTTTGGAGGGGTATTTTTTTGGAAACAGGAGAATAATTGGAATAGTATTTGTCCTTTATTAGAAATATTATTGTGCTGCTGGTTGAATGGTGGCTCGCACTGATGCTTTTATGCTTCTGGCTCGTAGTCTTGGCTTTCCTGTGGGGTGAACAAACATGACGTGTCATGAATTGTCCGAAACAATCATTGACTCGGAGTTCCAAGAAAAGAAAGGAGGTCATAACATCATATCAAAGTCAGACTACTACAGACTTGCAGTGGAGTGTGATTTGTCAAACTCAACGGCAGTGACATCAATCAAAAGAGCAAAACTTGTCCTTAATTGTATCCTTGATTGTAATTTGAATTCTATTAATAGATGACCCATCCATTTTCTAATCCGCGTATGCTCACAAGGGTCACCCTGAACCGGTTGCCAGCCAATCGCAGGGCATGCAGAGACAAACAAACCATTCATACTCACAATCTCACCTCAGGACAATTTAGAGTAAACTATTAACATGCCGATTGGCTGGCAACCGGTTCAGGGTGTGCCCCGCCTACTGTCCGAAGACAGCTGGGATCGGCTCCAGCACCCCCCGTGGCCCGAGTGAGGATAAAGCGGTTCGGAAAATGGATGGCTGGATATTAACATGCCATGCGTGTTTTTGGAATGTGGGGGGGGAAAGCGCAGTATCTGGAGGAAACCCCCGCATGCACAGGGAGAACATGCAAACTCCACACAGAAAGGCCGCAGTCGGAATCAAACTTTCGTAAACACGCATTTTCACCGCACCACCATCTCACAAGTTCATACAGACATGTAACTGCCATATATGTTGATACTCAGATGTCTACTTATTATGCCAACATGGTCTAGTACAACAGCTAAATCAAAATGTGGCATCAAGACCGATAAGGTAATAAGCAAGGATGCTACGGTGTTGGGCACATTTGAAGTCCCCATATCTCCTTAACTATGAATGGTAGTAAGATAAAAGTCATGCCATTTTAAAGCTACTGTAATTCCATTAAGTTTTTCGTAAGGCTATTGATTTTTTAATTTCTTTTCAGACCCATTAATGGCGTCCACTCAACCAGAAAAGGCGTTTTGTGTGCTTGAATTTGCAAAAACTGAATCGTGGACAGTTGTTCAACGTGCATTTCGCAGAAAATTCGGAAAGGAACCACCAGAGAGGAAGTCCGTAGTGAGATGGCATGGTAAATTCATAACGGACGGGTCCTTATGCCCAGCTAAAAGAACGGGACGAAGAACAGAAGCTGTTGCAACCATTGACAATACAATGCTGGGACGCGTTTGGCAAGAATTTGGCTTGATGTGTGTCGTGTGAACAATGGTGCTCACATTGAACATCTTTGAACATTCCATGTAAAAATTGTGATTACAAGCTTTCTGAATTTACCGGATGCGTTTGTACATCCTTAATAGTTTCCGAGATATTCAATGTCAAAATGTGCCCGAGACTTTTGGAACACCGTGTATTTACTGCCATTTCAGGTTGGCATCAGTATTTTCGAGCATCCACAAAAATCAATACCAAAATCAGATATGCTTCCTTTGATCCAGGCTCTTAATGTAAAAGAATTAAAGTAGTGACGTCACAGGATTCTTCAAAACAAAATGACTTCATGGGCATGCTACGTTCTGAGCAACGTGGCATCATGGAGAAAAGTAAGGACCTTAAGGCATCCCAATCCGCCAGCATCCCATTAGTTCAGGAGCGGACAAACTTTAGTGCTCAGGGACCACATTTTATTTTGAAATCGGACAGGATGGCCATAGATAGAAGTTTTGGGGACGATGAAATGTGCATGGGAACAAAATACTTTAATTTGAAAGGATTATTTCAACTATTAAATTATTTAATTAAATGAAAAATGTTAATGTATTGCAACATTTTTTTTTTAAAAAATCAATCAAAACATGATATAACGGGATAATTAATAAATAAAAATAAAGACAATGTTGCATTCTTATGAGATCCATGTCAGCCTTTTGGCATTTAGCGTGACAATACAACATTTTATCATTCACATGGGATTTGGGAGGGGTGGGGGATTTCAATATTCTTGGGATTGCAGTTTTTAATGGCTCTTTATGCAGCTAAATAAAGCACCCAAATATGACAGAATTTCGAAGAACAACGAATTAAATCCCACTCATTGCTTTCAAACAGGTTTTGTGGCCCAGCATGTCCAAATCTGAATGATGACGTCAGTGCACAAATTGCACGTAGTTCAATGTCCCTGTGCAGCCTATAGAGGGCAGCACCAGGCTGAACAAGAGCTTCAAGGACGAGTCGCGAGCTCATCCCCAGCATCGTTTTAACTGCCTCACTCCTGCCGCTCACATGAAGACAGTCTTAAATTCACAGGCTCTGCCTATGTGTGATGCTCCTTGGTCACTTGATGTCTTCATTAAAATTAACTGAATGGTTTTCCATCAATCCAGCCAGAGCGAGGTTTCATGCAAGTTCTTCCTGCACCACAATCCGCATTTACAGCAATGCAGGGAGACCTTGGTGTTACCCACAATGCACTAAGGCTGTGGACGTCATCACCACACCCGTTCAGACCATGAGCGTGTGCACTGCTGAGAGTAGCGGGATGGGGGAGGGGAAGGACACGCAAGAGGAGGAATGAGAGAACATGGATGGCATGAGCCGCTGCCTGGCAGAAATGTGAATGATGAAAAATGCACTTTTGCTCATTTGACTGACTGGTGCAGTAATGTGGAAGAAAGGAAAGGGCAATGGCAACACAACGAAACAACGTCTGATGAGATCAAGGAAAAGGGAGGGCAATGATCAACTCAAGGCATAAAATGAAAGTCTTTTTTTTTGAACATTTTCATCCTCTTCTATATTAAACAGAAAACATTTCTTTCCTGTTTAAAATCAATACACTTGCAAGCAAAAAAAATTGGGGAAATTGTGTGTTGTAAATGTCGTTATTCATAGGAAAAATGTACCATGTATGTCACGCTTGCTCTTTAGGTTTACTTATTGTGCAAGCAATCTTTTAGGATGCAACATAAGAGCTGCAGTACAGCATTTGGCCTTTTAAGAGATACCCCGTAATAATAATTTGTCTTGAAAGATATAATTGAACAAAACTGTGAGTGTAGCTTGCAGCGATGTGTCGTGAGTCACACTCGGGGGTGTTTAAAATAACATCTTGTGCAGCTGAGTGAGGTAACTCAAACATAAACGCCTCTCAGGATAATTGTAATCAACAATCAATTCAAACAGCGTGACTCAAAACAGGATGAAGTAGATGCACGGCTGGAACAACGTCATGCTCTCAGACCACCCCACTGGCCGCCCACTTGTCTAGGTGAAGATTTTGACAAACATGATTGTGTGTTACAGATACTTAAATCACTGCCATTTCCACACGGCCACAATACATTGAGGCACGTTGATGCTCTGCCATGCATTTAAATAAGTGTAAACAGTATTAAGTCAAGCATTAATCAACACACATATACCAATACATGGACTCAAAATAAAAGCAGGGACACATGTTTAGAATTGTGGGGGAAAAAAAGAGAGATTGTTGTGTCATTGTGCTTCTTTGATATGTTCTTGGCAATCTGCAAAATGTCGCCTGCCATTGGTGACAAATGATCATATGCTGATGTGTGTTAGTTAGCGAATCAGTGCTTGTGGTAGACTCTATGAGATATTACACTAAAGCAAAGCAATGGTAAAGTAAAAGGCATTATCTAGTCATTTAAAATCGGCGGAATGTTGCTTCTTACTTAGATTGTTTCCTGCTTGTTTTTTGAATGTTGTTAGCAAGGTTCTTGATATGTGTGCATTTTATTTCATTAAAACTTGACTGTGGATGGTATGATAAACGATGACTTCTGTGCCATGTGTGCTGGAGAGCCAAGGCAGATGTGGGTGGTCATGTGTGAACTTACACATGTAGGCTACATTTCCGGTATACCAGGGGTCCCCAACTGCCGGTCCGCGGGGCATTTGGTACCGGGCCGCACAATAAGAACTTGCATTAATTCCGTTGTATTTATTTTGGAATACCAAAGTTTTGAAAAATTTGAAAAATTACCCGATTCTCCGTTACATCCGTCCGTGTCACTCTTGACGCACCGTCAAACCACGCTTCTCCGTCACGTGACTGATTACGCTAAAAACAAAACGCCGGAGCTTGCTAAATGAGTAATGGCGGCCTTAAAAGTACGTTCGAGACAACAACTCTGCCGGTGTTCTGGATTCAAGTTATGGCTGAATACTCTGAGATCGCCACAATAGCACTGTTGCTATTTGCGACATGCTACCTGTGTGAGGCGGGGGTTTCGTGCAGCAACGGCGACTAAAACAAAATCATGAAGTCGACTCGACATAAAGCACACACTTCAGGCGTCATTGTCTCCTATTACCCCGAGATGGGACCGCCCGGTTGAAGAAAACCAAGCTCGGGGCTCGCACTGATTCAGCATTGTGGTGAGTTGACATTTTCATGCACATTGAATTTGCGTTGTATCGTATTTTGAAGCCATTAAACATTACCCTAGTGATCAGAGTGTTGCGGCAAGATTAGACGCTCCTCGTGTTTATTATTATCTCTCGAAAACACCACAGTACTCATGCAGCTCATACCATATTATTTTGTTGTATTAATCCGCCACACCTTAAATGCCGGTCCGTGAAAATATTGTCTGACATAAACCGGTCCGTGGGGCAAAAAAGGTTGGGGACGCCTGCAGTATACATTTGTATACCCATACGTACATGTGAATGTGCGCATAATCTTAAGGTCACTGAAAAAAAAAAAAAGATCTACAACAGGAGTGTCCAACGAGTCATTCGTGGTTGACCAGTAGTCTGCGGAATGGTCCTAAGTCAACCGCATGAGATATAGGGGGATATAGAAAAAAAGGTGTCTGTGTGCATGTTTTTATATATCTTTTTTGTGTCAGTGTACAGGGCACCCTAAGCATCCTATCAGTTTCACGCTTTAAAAAAAAAAAAAAAAACATTATAAAAAAGTAGGTCAGCTTTAAATTACCTTAGCGCATGACCTGCATGGAGCACAGGAAGTTGTTAGCGGTCAGCAGCCTGCAAGGGCAGCTAGCGATTAGAGCTGTTGACATAAATCTGTATTTTTGTTTATTCATTTTCACACTGATGGCATTGTAAACGAATCAGAATGTGGCGCACCAGCAGCCTGCATTTCAAAATGGTATATGCGAGCGACAATAGTGATGTTTCCACACTTAACAAGCTACAAAGGTACGTGTAGGTAAATGTGCATATTGGAGCCAATTAGTGGACTCACCCCTGACTGTAAAACTAAATGTTTTCGTGTTTGCAAAAAAACATGCAAACAAAAAATACAAATAACTCCGTTGTGTGATACACAAGTGCGAGTGTGTGGCTGCAAGCTGATCACCTGCTGGGTGTCATCATATGTCTCTCCTTCTGGCTCCAGCATTCCCTCTGACTGGCCCTCCATGGCCTCCTGCCCATATTCCTCAGGCTGCATGTCACAGAGAGAAAACAAATATAAAGGATGAAAAGATGAAGTACTAAGAAGACATACACAGAGAAACACGGTCAAATGTGAAGAGGTGCACCTGCACAATCGTTTAGGGATGAACAATGTGGAAAAGAATAAATTCCGACCCCACCCCATTGCGTTTGCGACTTGATGTGATCTTTTTTTTTTTAGATGTCCTTTTTTCATGTACTTTTTTTTTCAACAAATAAAAGTCATAAATTAATCAGTAGTTCGGTGAAAGGTCCCAAATATATCAAACAAAATTGTTTTGGTATAATAAACTTGGTTTATGCTAAAATAAAGTAAATGGACCATGATTTAATATGAAAGACAGTTTACAGTCTACTTCTAAATCATTATATTTGTAGTGGCAGAATTGAGAGTACAGATTTGTTCCGTTTCAATGCAAGTGTGCGTAATGTTTTGCGGGGATTAACTCATTTTATCACGGCTCCCTTAAACCGAAGAGCCCTCTCCCAATGCCAGGAAAACAACTTTAATCCGTTGTGTATTACCTGTTGTACACAACAGATTCAAGTCAGGTGGAGTATTCACTTAGGTGACCTCATGCTGACACAATAGGTTATTAACAAAGTATCGACTATTTCCTTTCTCGGGAGTTTGCTCATCAAAGTCTGTGCGACAATGAGACCTGAATACAAAGCTAGTGGGTCACCACTCTTATTTTTAAACCTCTTCTAATCAAGTCAATTAGGTCGGAGAACAGGCCGTAATCCTCTGTGCTCAATCTCACTGCGAGGGAGCCACCGCAGAGACTCCCCGAGTTAAAACCGAAGAACTCTCTTTTTGAACGTCACCTTATTTAAGATAAGATAAGATATCCTTTATTTGTCCCGCAATGGGGAAATTACAATCAGAATTCAGAAAGGAAAAAACGCTGGGTAGGGAGAGGGAAAAAAAACCCACGCTCGAACTATCCTCTTCCGAGGATAATTTAAGTCCAGGATAAAAAAAAGACCCTAGCACAGAAATAAGCATATGACAGTTACAACAAGTCACAAGACATAACATGTAATAAGGGGGGGGATGAATGGGAAGAGGGGGGGGGGGTGAGAGGGCTAACCGTGACCCGTCCGAAATGACCAGCTGCACGGATTCACACGAGCGCTCTGCATGTCGAACCGCATCACGGGGGGAAAAAGAATCGGAGCGATGAAGACGGTGATAACAAGGATGTGTATGCGCGTGTGGTTGTCCAGTTATGTATGTGTATGCGTGTGCAGGTCATAGCTGCATCGTCGAGGTCTGCTCATCATGAATTTGGAACGCTTGCAGATTCTGACGACCTCTAATAGACAAGTTGAAAATGTGTCTGCTAAAGATGCAGTTTTGTAAAAGTTTCCATTCGTGATCCTGCTGGTCACAATATACAACTGCACTGCAACATACTGAGAGGTCTAATAATTTGGATGTTTCGTGACGCAACTGGGACAAAAACTTCCCAGTGTGCCGTATAAATATAATTACACGCTTTATTTTACTTTTACAGCACTGGTATAAGCATGTGAACCTTACTACACTGATACAACTGAAAGACAATAAAGGGAGCATTTTCTGCTTTTGCTCCGTTGGTCTAAAATGAGGAATCTCATTCCATGTGCAGACGTTCGTGATGTTGTGGCTTCTCATTTGCAGACGTGACTGCTATGAATGAAGTTTGCACGCAACATTTTGCCCTGGTGTAAAAATGAGCAGGAGGGTTGCTCCCCCACAACCCTGAACAAGCCAGTAAGGTATACTATCTTGGCGAGGCAGTGCAGACGGTGAGGATGAAGGCTTAGAAAAGGTCGAGGAGCTTGGTTTCACTCACAGCCCTACAGATCTCAACAATATGTCAATATGTGACAGCGCTCACGCACGGAGAGGTCACGGAGAGGGTGAACAGCATGATCCCGAACATGAATCGAGTCCAGATGTGGGTCAGAATCGAAGACAGAAGGTCGTATAATGAGAATTTTATTCTTCAGAGAAATAATATCATAGGCAGTGGGTGTTTATTTACTCAGGCAGCTCCACCACATTAAGCACTATTTTTTTGGACACTACTCAGCTGCTGTGTTCTTACCACATCAAATAGATCCTATCTAAAAGCATTCTGTCCAACTACTGGCTGACTTTCTTGTTAGCCGCGTTCACTTCAGCAGTGCACATCGCATCTTCTATCTTTTTTTTAAACTGTTGAACACATGTCAGCTTAACAGATGTTATGTCTGCTGTGCAGGTGGTTTGGTAAATGGGTTTACTACATTTCAGATGTAGTAAAAGAGATGAAAAGACCCCTTTAAGAGGTAACACATACATTCAACTAAATAAGGCACCCAGAAATTAATATGGAGCATCGAGAGTACAGTACAATACTTTTATGTCAATTTGTGTGCTGTGTGATTGGTCTCAGATCAATTGCGCTTTCGACTTCAGTGCAAAAAGTGCAGCTGAATTCAATAGACTTGCATGACTTCAATTCTCGTGACGACGGCATGAACAGCATCTTACTGTTAATGTAAAATTATTCACAAACAACAGAAAGCACATTGTTTCATCATATTGTAGAGAGCAAACGGTGGCATAATGTACATACATTCATGTCAGATGGGAATTCATCCTTCTTCAAAAGGCCAGTGGCGGCAGCAATGTTCTCCATCGCTCCAGTGGTCTTCTCAGCCACTACGCACACGCACACGCACACGCACACATGTGCACGCACGCACGCACGCACGCACGCACACACACACACACACGCACACACACACACACACACACACACAGCACTTTCAGAAGAGAATCTTTTTGAAAGTTAACATTTATGCACAGGATGAAGATTCCCTGTGCACATGTCACAATTCTTTCTTTTTTGGCTTTGAGCAGAGTGTTGAATCAAATCCGGGCAACTGGAATAATATTCTAAATAAGAACTCACCTGTGCCGACACTGTCTTTGGCTTTGTTACCTAGTTTACAAAAAAAGAGAAATAGAAAAAGTTTATACACGGACAACCATTTAATTGGACTGTAAAAGCACCTTTGTTTTGTGGTCCTGGCTAGCTATTTCACTTGTACTTTAGAGAAAGAAATGGCGCAGTAGTGCAATGCACAAGCCGAGAGGACTTGTGCATCACAGTAGGAATCACAGTAGACATTTGAAATATTCCTGTCTCAATCTCAGCTGTGAGTGTCATGTTCCTGTTCTGCATCTGGCCAGCAGGTGGCAGACTGAGTGAACTTGCTGGCTGCACACCTGCTACCAATCTGTCAATTATGGAACTGTGTATTTAAGCACCCGCAATCTGTCTTCTGGTTGTGGGAGTATTGTTTATGCCTTGCTATTTCCATGCCCATAGACTATTTCTGGCTTTAGATCTCGTCGTGTTTCGCTTTCGAACTCTCTGTACCAATGGTTTTGTAAGTATTGGATTTTATTTTGTGATTTGGCTTTCGCTTGCGTGTAGTTTGATACATTGTTTTTTGTTGTCTTCGCGGTCCTTATTTTCCCCCCCTGCCTTTTATGCAAGCGCTTTTTGTTGTTTGTTTTTTGTGCCCTCTGGTCCTTGTTTTGACCAGCGCTTTATGTTATCTCTTAGTCGTGGCGATTTTTGTATTAAAAACATATTTTTGCAACAGAGACCTTGTTGACGTCTACACTTTGGGGTCCAAAACTTAATTCGGCTTGTCCGAATCGTAACAGAATACTCCCACCATAATGGATCCCATAGATGTTAACAGGATAATGACCGCCTTGACCAGCCAGGGACAAGCGTTCGCGGAGCTCCGAGAGACCGTCTCCGTGCTGGCTCATCAGCTGGATAATTTGAGTTCCCGGATGGATCAAACGAGCCACCGAGAAACGCCACCCTCAAGATCATCTACGGTTGCCACCGGGATACCATCTTCCCCGATCGTAGGGCGGGAGCCTAATTTCCCTCACCCCCCTTGCTATGGTGGCGAACCGGGACTCTGTATGCAATTTTTGCACCAATGCTCTTTAAGATTCGACCAGCAACCTTCTGCTTACGAGAAGGATAGAACCAAGGTGGCATACATAATGAGCCTGTTGACTGGTCAGGCGGCGTCTTGGGCGGTGGAAATCAGCAATGCTCAACCCGGGCTTCGGTCTTCCTTCCCTGAGTTTGTCGCTGAGTTTCGTCGCGTGTTTCACCATCCGGTTATGGGAAGGGAGGCCGAAGGACGGCTACTCGCTATTCGGCAAGGAGAACAGTCCGTTGCCGAATATTTCAATTTCTTTTCGTATTCTGGCCGCCCGTAGTGGTTACGGGGACCGCGCCCTGTGTGGCTTGTTTCGCCGCGGGTTGAATGTATTGTTAAAGGACGAACTGGCGACCCGCGATGACAGCACCAATTTGGAGGACCTCATTGATCTGGCCCTTGTTATGGACAATCGCCTGCGGGAACGCGGGGACGAACGGGGAAATGCCCGTTTCCAGCCCCGACGTGCGAGCGGTCGGCCGGCTTACCGCGAGTCCTGGCGGACGTCCGGACCAGAGCATCACCCCGGTGCCAGGATCGTCGCCGCTGAGGGGGAGCCTATGCAGCTGGGCGGAGGGCGTGTGGGGAGACGACGACGGATTTGTGACCAGGCCTATTTCTACGGCGGCCAACAATGACATCGAGTCGCCGACCGTCCGATGACCCCAACCCGCTTTTCTACTCGCACCTACAACCGTGAGTCTGCACCCCGCACAGAATATCGGGAGCCGAGAAGAGAGGAGTCCAGGTCAGGACTCCCCAAGAGACTTGAGCTGGACGGGACAATCTATGGTCCTTCACGGGCTTTTCCGGTTCGGGGGCGGACGATTGTTTTATCGACACTAAGATGGCTAATGACCTGGGTTGTCCGGTAGAGGAGTTAGATGTGGCAAAACGCGTCCACGACCTCGATGGGCGACTCCTGGCGGAGATAAGACAGATCACGGGCCCCTTAATGTTAAAGGTCTCTGGTAATCATGTTGAACAGAGGCGATTTTATCTTATGCAGTCTCGCTCCGTACCTGTCATCCTTGGGTTACCCTGGTTAAGGACCCATAATCCTGTCATCGCGTGGGATCGCACCGCAATTGAGAATTGGAGCCCATTTTGTTACGCGCATTGTCTGCGGTCGGCAGCGGGGGGTAGAGGGCTGCCTCGCACCGACCTGCCCAAAGCCATTTGCTTGGACAACGTCCCAAGCATCTATCACGATTTACATCAAGTGTTTAGTAAAGATCGTGCTCAATCCCTGCCTCCACACAGACCTTACGACTGTGCCATCGACTTACTGACTAACGTCCCTCTACCGAGTTCTCGACTTTATCAGGTTTCACAGCCAGAACAAGAGGCCTTAAGGGAATACATTGACGGCTCACTCTCGGCTGGCCTCATTAGGCCATCTAAGTCCCCAGTGGGGGCCGGGTTCTTCTTTATTGAAAAGAAAGACAAGTCATTGCGACCATGTGTAGACTATCGGGGACTAAATGAAATCACCATAAAAAACAAATATCCTCTTCCACTGTTAGATTCTGCATTTGCCCCCCTCCAATCAGCAACCATTTTCTCAAAACTAGATCCACGCAGTGCCTACCACTTGGTCCGTATCAGGGAGGGGGACGAATGGAAGACTGCATTCAAGACACCATTGGGCCATTTTGAATATTTAGTCATGCCTTTTGGGTTAACCAACGCTCCTGCCGTATTCCAAAGTTTAATCAACGACGTGTTGAGAGATTTTTTGAACATGTTTTGTTTTGTTTATCTGGATGACATATTGATATTCTCAAGGAACAGCACGTCCGGCTAATTTTGCAACGCCTAATGGAGAACCGTCTCTTTGTCATAGCCGAGAAATGTGAGTTCCACGTCGATTCTATTTCATTCCTTGGGTTCATCGTGGAGAAGGGCCAGCTGAGAGCCGATCCTGCCAAGATTAAGGCGGTGGTGGAATCGCCGACACCCACCACGAGGAAGCAGTTACGTTTCTTGGGGTTCGCTAATTTCTACCGTCGTTTTATTCGTAATTACAGCCAGAGAGCACTTCCATTAACCCGGTTGACGTCCGTCAAAGTCCCGTTTAGGTGCGATTCGGAGGCCGACAGAGCGTTTGCCGAATTAAAGAAGTCATTCACTAAGCCACCCGTGTTGCAACACCCTAACCCGATATCGCTTTTGTAGTAGAGGTGGACGCTTCGGATTCAGGAGTGGGGGCAGTACTGTCTCAGCGTTCACCAGTTGACCAGAGGATCCACCCTTGCGCCTTCTTCTCACGACGGCTCAGTCCTGCTGAAGCCAACTATGATGTGGGTAATCGAGAATTGTTGGCCGTCGTGCTAGCCCTACAGGAATGGCGACACTGGCTCGAAGGAACTAAGGAGCCGTTCACCGTGTACACCGACCACAAGAACCTCGCATACATTCGCTCAGCCAAGAGACTGAACTCCTGTCAAGCCCGGTGGGCACTCCTGTTTACACGCTACAATTTCACGCTCACCTACAGCCCAGGATCCAAGAACGTGAAACCTGACGCCCTATCTCGGATCTACGACCCAGCGGCCGAGAGCAGTGTACCTCAGAGCATCCTACCGGACCACTGCATCATGGGAGCGCTCAGGTGGGAGATTGAGCGGCGGGTCCAGGAGGCCCAAGAGGGAACCCAAGTTCCGGCTGGATGTCCTTCCGGAAGGCTATTTGTGCCCCCACATCTGCGCGCGGAGGTGTTGCAGTGGGGACACACATCTAAGGTGGCATGCCATCCCGGAGTTAACCGGACATTGCATCTCGTCACTCAGCGGTTTTGGTGGCCTGAGCTTCGAAGGGATGTTTTGGACTACATCAAGGCCTGCTCTGTCTGCGCATGCAGTAAGGTCTCACATCAGCCTACGGCTGGTTTGTTACAACCCTTACCTGTTCCACATCGACCTTGGTCCCATATCTCAATGGACTTTGTCACTGGCCTCCCTGTTTCCCGGGGAAAGTCCGTAATCCTCACCATTGTGGATCGCTTCTCCAAGACCGCCCATTTCGTTCCGTTGTCCAAGCTGCCGTCCGCCCTAGAAACCGCCGACCTCCTCATCAGCCACGTCTTTCGCCTCCATGGGATCCCGCTGGATATTGTGTCGGACCGGGGTCCCCAATTCGTGTCCAGGGTGTGGAAACGGTTCTGTAGCGCCATGGGGGCAACAGCAAGCCTGTCATCGGGATACCATCCACAGTCCAACGGACAGACCGAACGGGTGAACCAGGACCTGGAGGCGGCTCTACGATGCGTATGTCTCCACCGTCCCTCGTCTTGGGCCGTCCACCTGCCTTGGGTGGAGTACGCGCATAACACCCTGGTCTCCTCAGCCACAGGTCAGTCTCCCTTCATGTCTGCCTATGGCTATCAGCCTCCGCTTTTTCCATCGCAGGTGGAAGTCCCGTCGGTACAGCACCATCTCAAGCGGGCCCGTCGCGTATGGAGGGAGACCAGAGCAGCCCTGTCGCGTACCGCCACCAGAAATCGCCAGATAGCTGGGCGCAGGGCGACGGCGGCGATCCGCAATCAGGTGGGGCAGAAGGTATGGCTGTCCACGAGGGATCTGCGACTGGCAGGGACTTCGCGCAAGTTGGGGCCACGCTTCTTGGGGCCGTTCGAGGTGGAGTCCATCAACGGCCCCGTCTCCGTCAGGCTCCGGCTGCCTCCCTCCATGAAGGTGCATCCCGTCTTCCACGTCTCCCTGATCAAGCCTGTGACCAACAGCCCTCTGGCTCCTCCGCGGATTATTGATGGCGACCCGGTGTACACGGTGAGGGAAATCCTGGACTCTCGGCGCAGGGGTAAGGGGTTCCAGTACCTGGTCGACTGGGAAGGCTAAGGACCGGAGGATCGGCAGTGGGTCCCCCGCTCCTGGATCTTGGACCCGGCTCTTCTCCGTGCTTTCCACACTGCTCACCCATTGAAGCCGGGTGGTCCGCCAGGAGGCGTCCGTTGAGGGGGGGGGGGGGTACTGTCATGTTCCTGTTCTGGGTCTGGCCAGCAGGTGGCAGACTGAGTGAACTTGCTGGCTGCACACCTGCTACCAATCTGTCAATTATGGAACTGTGTATTTAAGCACCTGCAATCTGTCTTCTGGTTGTGGGAGTATTGTTTATGCCTTGCTATTTCCATGCCCATAGATTATTTCTGGCTTTAGATCTCGTCGTGTTTCGCTTTCGAACTCTCGGTACCAATGGTTTTGTAAGTATTGGATTTTATTTTGTGATTTGGCTTTCGCTTGCGTGTAGTTTGATACATAGTTTTTTGTTGTCTTCGCGGTCCTTATTTTCCCCCCTTGCCTTTTATGCAAGCGCTTTTTGTTGTTTGTTTTTTGTGCCCTCTGGTCCTTGTTTTGACCAGCGCTTTGTTATCTCTTAGTCGTGGCGATTTTTGTATTAAAAACATATTTTTGCAACGGAGACCTTGTTGACGTCTACACTTTGGGGTCCAAAACTTAATTCGGCTTGTCCGAATCGTAACAGTGAGGAGCTGTGAAGAGAAGCATGGATATTGTAGCTCAATTTAAAACTGGCCAGGAGTCGCATTGGATACACATTTAAAGTAGGTTAACCTGCAGTAGCAGGTTCAAAAATGCTTCTAAACATTTGAGCAAGGTGTAGAATCATATCGGGATGGATTAGGCCTGTAATCCATTTGGCCCATTGAAACCGACAGTCCAGGGGGATGTTTCCTCCTGACCACTCGAAAAAAAAATTCTCTTAAAGATGAGCGAAAGGTCTTATACCAGGCCACCTCAGAATAACAAACTCATGTCACCAGCATTACAGAATGACACATTTACTCTGTGTCCGATGCAAAGGCTAAGTGTAAATGTGATGATTATATTGTCTGGTCCAAAATTGCATCACGTAGCCTGAACCTGAATCCAAAACAGTCAGTCGTGGCTGACTGTCATTTCCTGATGCATAATGATGATAGTCAATAGGGCAATGTATAAAAATGTTAGCACTGGATTTAGTTTAAAGATGACTTTTCACAGAAATGTAAGCATCTCTGCTTGTGTAACACCCAAAATGGAATAAACGGCTCCACAGACATGAAAGGCAAGCAGGAAATATGCCAAAGATGTGGTGCACTAAGAAAAAACTATTTCGGGGGTGGAGTTTTCTTTCGTCTGGTATTTTGCTCGACTTTACACAGAAAAAATTGAGGGCAACGGGACATTTGCACCGTTGTGAGATGGAATGAGCCTTTTCCTGACCAATCGTGGCAACATCCCTCATTTGCCTGAACATCGTGGCATTCAGAGCGCAGTATGCCATGCTTGCCATTGCGTAAACAGAAACTGCAAGCTCTCCCCTTGCGGATGATGAAGTCGGCGAGCTTGTGGCATGGGCAATCAGAGAACGGCTTGTACACCTAATCGTGCGTCCATGTATGAAAATAATGACAGGGGAGCTATTACAATATTTTTAAGATGATGATTATAATCCATTCAATGAATCGATTTCGAGAATGATTCAGAGGGATTGACCCAAGCTGCTGTCATCTTCATGAATGACATTCCATGGCATCCACCACACATCATCAAATTTTTTTTGCCTGCAGCTCCATCAAATGCACCAAAATCACATTACACCACAGACGCCATGAGTTGGATGTGGTTTTAGCGAATGTAAAATTTTGTTGACTTTTTGTCACCAAATTTGCAGATAGGCCAGAGGGCACACAAGGAAGGGCCTGTCAGGTGTAGCGTGTCTACCAAATTCACAAACACGCTTAACTAGTCCACTGCAATGTCACGAAAATGTTTTTACAACCGAGCACAAGGGTGCCAGTCTAACAAAATAGGGCCCATGGCGTTAAACTGTTTTTCACCATGGGAGAGAATTTTTAAACATGAGATAAGACTGATGCATGACAGTGCCACCTGGTATTAGAAACAATGAACAGTTCCTGAGGTGACACGGTAGGCCATTAAAACCTTGTTCCAACTAGCGGCAGGAGTTTAGGGTTGTTGTACTCCTGTAATTATGAGCTGTGTGTGAAAGTACTGGGGCATGTGATGCTTTGTTGCATAGATTTGTAAAGACTCCCACATAGCTCATGTCTCCAAACTGGCCAAAGATACGAAGGCGCCGGGGAACAATTAATTCAAGAGACTTAATCAACTTTATTGCTGGTTTAAAATACAACCACAGCATTGTTCAATTGTTTGACCTTTTGGCAGCTCTCATCCATCTGCACTTTATTCCACTGGGCTATTTGGCCAATCTACTGCCGTATGTGCACCGTGGTCGTGCATGTGATCTCACAGGGCTCTGGAACTGGGTAGCATCCACACGCATTATTGGTCCCTGAGGACAGTTGAAAGCCAGCAAAGGAGAAGCTCAATGATGAAGCTTTCGAACAAATAGAAGATTCACAGCAAACCTAAATCGAGGAAATACATCCATGTGAAAACAACAAGCCTGTGGGTGCACTGGAAGAACGACTACTACAGCCCCAAAAAAAATGTGTTCTATTTTGTGCATAACAAGACAACTGTGCAGGATCTGAAAAAGAGCCAGAATGCAGTTTGACTGCTGCCTGACATGTTTGCTGCTCACTGAGGAGTAATTGGATTTCAGGTAAGATCTCATTGTGCATACATCTGACAACTTTTTTCTCCACAATGCACCTACACAGTGTGACCATATCAGTGGTGACAACCACCAGGGGTTTCCATTTTGGGTTTTCTAGCAAAGCAAGATTATACAGATATACCTAACGCTGTGTAATGCAGGACTTGACCAATATTTAGTCACTCAACAAGGTAGCAATCAAACCTCCATGACAATCAGGAGACTCTGGTTGCATTTTAAGGATTAACTTCAGCTTTTTCTTTGACTTGGTGAACAAATGAACCTGAAACAGTGTGCAAAACATGTCTTTTTGTCCTGGATGCTCAGTGAAATAAGGCCAAGTCAGCATCTAAGAAATGTACATGGAAACGTATGTTTTGTTTTCTCTCCAGTGTATCTGATCAGCACATCTCCCAAACACACACACAATTTTAGCTCGCTTGTTTCTCACTGCATCAACTACATGGCATGAAAAGGTGGGTACACAAGTTACACTTCTGACACGTTACTATTTGCAACTGAACTTTGACGCATACTGTACTTTACATGTGTGTTCCTGCTTGAAAATGATAATAAATATTCTGACAATTCACAACACAAAATAAAAACTCACACAGAACCTGTAGTTTGGGACACCCTGCTATTGTGCCACCCTAATGTCCGTTAATAAATAATGCTTAACCACTGATAGGGGCTTAGCAACTTACAAAATGAGAAACCATAAGTGAGATGGAATTGTGTCATGCAATCTGCAGTGATGTGGTCTTGCAGGAAACAAGATATATATGTCACGAAATATTGTATGTGTTATGTATGTCATACAATATGTACAGTATACTCTACATTCATTTTGCTCGCTCATTAGCTTTGCCTGCACATCAAGCGCACAAACGTGGCACATGATGCCCCACCCCCGGCCCATCTCATGCTTGTCGCTCTATCAAGTGAGGCGAGAGGCCATAAGGATATTCAGAGCATCGCATCAGCAACGACTACTCCTCACCTAAGTGCACTACATCTTGCAACAACTGATATTGACGCTATTTAGCAGCTGGTTGTTAAAACCTCTTTAATTAATCGCACAGTGGATCGACCAGCGTACTTTTAAACACGGGCATTGATCATTTGTGTGGTTGAATTAATAATTGACTTTGGCAGTAACAACATTTGCGCCAGTGGATCCATCTTTTACATTCACGTTTACATACTGTGTTTTGAACCTAAATTGAAAATTGGGTCCAGAATTAGAACATGGCCGTGTGACTAATAGTTCTTTGTCACACTGTATATCAATTCCTCTTACAGTGGTTGTCAGTCCCAGATTTGGGATCATCTTACCTACAAACATAACTCCCTCTTTAGTCTTCTCAGCCGCCACAGCAACTCCTTCCTTGGTCTTCTCTGCAGCCACAGCCACACCCTCCTTGGCTTTGGACAAACCCTTCATCAACACGTCCATCTTGGGGGAGCAACTGTGCGCAAGTCAACACGAAGTAGTCAATCACCGGGCACAGCCACGCAAAGACGCTCATGCTGATAAAGAGGAGAATGAAACAGTTCAATATATGCAATGGAATATGCAGTGGGTCCATAAGAGCTGGGGAAATGGGAGCTGCACCGCCCCCTGTGGTGAATATCGACAGGTGCAGTCCGGCCAACAGGCTTGTAGGGAAAATAGCCTCTGTGTTCACTCACGCATCAGGGCCCTTTTCAGAAACCACCCCCAGGCATTAAATATTCAAAGCGAAAATATTTCAATGAAATGGTTAATTGTGGAGGGGGTCATTAATTATTGCTCACTTGTAATGCTACGGTCAGTATTGGGGTGATGCCTGCCTGCATGGAAACCCGAGCCTTTTTTTTTTTTGAGGACTGCACAGCATATTCATGGAGGTGAGATTCATTACTGGGGGATGGGACCACTGCCATATCTACACGCATCGCGGTGCTCACACGTACATGGGAGGTAACACCATAAGAGTGGCCGATTTTCGCACGAAATGAATATGCAGTTTAAATTTGAACCGGACGCCATTGCTTGTACAACAAAATAATTATTTGATGACGCGCAGCAATTTTATTGAGCGATTGAGGGCATTTTCAATAGCAACAAACAGCAAAGCATCCAGAATCAAAAGTACTGTATTCGATGTGTTCACGCCAATTCTATAAGCCGTCTCCAAATGGTGGCGGCCGCTGAACAGTAACGCCGAGAAATACCACTTGCAAGCCAATTAACGAATATAAAAGGTCTCCCTACCTATTTACAAATAGCCTCGGCTTGTCCGCTTCGTGGTCGATCGAGTGGAACTGTCGTCTTTTTGAGTGCAGAGATATCTTCAATAATTACTACGGTGGGTCTTCCTCACGATGATCTCCACCAACAGTGCGGCTGAGATCGTCACGTACCCCTTCCTTCCCCTCCCTTCCACTCCTACACGCCTCCACCCCCACCGCCAGCCTCCTCCACCATATTGATCACCCCCCGGCTCGATGTCACCTGGTACGGCGAGCAGAAAGGCTTGAAACAGGTCAACATCACGATATATTGTATTTATTTGGAGGCTATTTATTTTTATAAAATATAACAACAGCCTGACAAAATGCACCGAAAACAACAACAACAAAAAAAAGTGAGCTGGTCGTGATGGTTATATGAAAAGAGGAAAATAACCAATCACTGTTTCGAGTGCAGTTGCATGTGTAAAAACCATTCAAGTCGGTGCAAATAAATCCAGTTTGACTGTTGAAGGTAATAGATGATTACTACACCGAAATAATGCTTGAAATCCAATGTCAAACGCACCACAGGGGATTTAGACAAATTCTCTTCAACACAGTCTCGCTGCACAGTATTTATTCTCACAACCCAGCCTTGCAGCAACGCAATCTGCCTTGGGCAAACTGTAATCCTTTTGGTCCATTTCTTGTGTGCAGGTGCTGCTGGTGGATATTTTCATGAACATGAAGCATAGCATATTGACTTTTTCCCATGTAAGATAACTTGAGCTATGAGGGCCTAGCAAGGTAATTTACATTACAAATACACTACATTGCATATGCAAATGAGTAGATATTTTCTTTCATTTAGCCACAACTTCCCAGTACTCTCCACCATCCATTTTCAAATCTTCTTATCCTCACAAGGGTTGCGGGCGTGCTGGAGCCAATCCCAGCTGTCTTCGGGCAGTAGGCGGGGTACACGCTTAACTGGTTGCCACTCAATCGCAGGGCACTCATAGACGAACAACCATCTGCACTCACACTCACACCTAAGAACAATGTACAGTGCTCCATTAACTTGCCATACATGTTTTTGGAATGTGGGAGGAAACCGGAGTACAAGGATAAAACCCACGCAGGCATGGAGAGAAAATGGTAACTCCACACAGGAAGGCCGGAGCTGGAATCCAACCCTGCACCTCTGCACTGTGAGGCCGGCGTGCTTACCAGTCTTCCACCGTGCCGCCTACTCTCCACTGCTAACCCAAAAAATATAGTATATTTTAAGAGTTTTTTTTTGTTGTTTTTGTTAATACAGAAAAATACAAAATGCGGTGTTTATGGTTAACCACATGTAACTTGTGTATTCTGGAAATGTGGTTATGATGATGTGGTTATGTATATGCACCTTATTCTGGAATTTTCTGTATTAAAAATAACATTCTTAAAGGATACTATGCTGAAATGTTAGTTGTGGAGTACTGGGAGGCTGTGGATAAATAAAACACTGAACTAACTACTGTACGTACCTACCTACCTATCTACCTAAGACGTGAAAATATCGCTAACTAATCATTATGCGTAGTTTTTATGTGAATAACGTTGTGAGAGGTCAGTGGAGTCACGTTGGTGCGTTTAAAAGACTACAAAGAGAAAGTCAAAACTATGTGGGTCTGTACTAAACCTGCACGTTACAAGCTGACCCCCCCCCCCCCCCCCCCCCAAGTCGATTCCACACCCTGCTCTCTGACGTGATACAGTGACGTGGTCCTCTGTCTCACTGGGGGACGGAGGGGGTTGATCGTGAATTGCTCCCCCAAATTTCTCCTGGATGTTAGGAAATCCCATCTCGCTAACTCTCTTTGAACCTCACCCGCCCACCCCTGTTTTGTCGTTCGTAAATCGTGTTGCCGCCATGTTGGCCTACATTCAGGTCATACTGACAAACGACGGTGTCAGGAGTAACACGCGTTTTACTTTGAGAGCGTCAACCATGGTTTTAATAACCCGAATAATCCTAATGTAGTGGTTTTAAGAATCATGCTGTATTCTGTAGTCGCGTCGACAGTTGAACACGCTCTGTCCTTGGTATTGATTCGACTCTCTCCATGGTGCTGAACAAGATATTAGTTACCCACGCGGATGTGTTGCGAAAGACAGAAAAGGGATACCCGTTGGAAAGAATACAGTACAATAAATACCATTTAGCCATTTGACTTTTCAGACACATTTCATCGGAAGAACGGTATACTGTAGGTCATGGATTTCTGAAGCAATTGTGAGCCGAAGTTGCCCTCTTGTGGTCAAGTATATTCATGCTCGACTTGTGTTGAAAAGCAAGGGGCAACAGTATAATAATAATAATAATAATAATAGATTTTATTTATAGTCCATCCATCCATCCATTTTCCGATCCGCTTATCCTCACAAGGGTCGCGGGGGGTGCTGGAGCCTATCCCGGCTGTCTTCGTGCAGTACCCTGAACCGGTTGCCAGACAATTGCAGGGCACACAGAGACAAACAACCATCCACACTCCCACTCACACCAAGGGACCATTTAGAGTGCTCAATCAGCCTGCCATGCTTGTTTTTGGAATAAGGGAGGAAACCAGAGTACCTGGAGAAAACCCACGCAGGCCCGGGGAGAACATGCAAACTCCACACAGGGAGGCCGGAGATGGAATTGAACCCGGTACCTCTGCACTGTGAGGTCGACGTGCTAACCACTGGAACACCGGGGCCGCCCAACAGTATAGCCATAATAACGAATTACAAATACTTTGTTTATGCAATTAAGTAGATTTTTCACGTAAATCTGTACTTGTGCACGATTATTATTATTTTTTTTTACCTCCTTTTACTTTTACTCCCCACATTTTAAGTCATAACTGTATTTTGTCCTTACCTGACACCTGAGGAATTTTATCAATCTCAATGGATGACGATGCAGCGTTAAAAAAAAAAAAAAAAAAAAAAAAAGATTAACCCTGAACTGGTTGCCAGCCAATCGCAGGGCACACATGGACGAACACTCTCAATTATCCCTAGGTGTGATTGTGAGTGTGAATGGTTGTTCGTCTCTGTGTGCCCTACGATTGGCTGGCATTCAGTTCAGGGTGTCCCCGCCTACTGCCCGAAGACAGCTGGGATTGGCTCCAGCATGCCCGCGACCCTTGTGAGGAAAACCCTTCCAGAAAATGGATCAATAGATTTTAACAAAGCCCACCTCATCAGAGCTTTTCTCAGCAGATTTTTTGTTCAACTCAGGAGCTTATAGCATGCTCCTAATAAGTATCCAGCCATTGAGGACATCTTCTGGCTTTGCGGTCCATTTAACAAAGACTTCCTTTAGCACACTACATTAGCGGGCACAACATTTCTGATGAAAATGGCTGCGTATGTCAATTTAAAAAGGAGGAAAATGGAGTCATATTAGCGCTTCAGAATTGAACTTTCAACAGATAATGTTTTCTACAGTTCACTGCAGAATGGCATCCAGTTGTTTAAGTGCAAATGGGCGCATTGCAGTTCCAAAGAGTTCAAGAAACATAACAATCCAGCATTCAGGTCACCCTGAAAAGTAGGAATTCCGATGAGCCAGTCAGAAAAATGGACTTAAACCACCTGAACATGCAATGGGGAGGCTCCACATTTCGCTCCTTTGAGTTCATAGGCTAAATTGTTCATCTTTTCTACCCAGGAAAAGGCAAAAAGGATGTCCAAAATGAGTTGCTTCGATTAAAAATCTTAATATTTCAGCTCTATATCTCATTTTAAAATTGTACTATTTCAAATGAATTAACATATTGCATCCTATTATTGAACATTTTAAAAAGTTTAATTTACAGAATTATTACATCAGTCTGAGAAGGAAAATAATTCATAGAAATACATGCCTGACTAGAGACACTGTGCAATCAATCGAGTAAATTAAATGTATTAGTTTCCCCTTGACGATATCAACAAGTGCATGGGAAACAGATGAAAAAGTTAATTGTGCAAAAGTAGCCATCGTGGTTTTCAGGTGTGGCATCCGTCCATCTGAAAGGTACACAGAAAATGGAAGTGTTGTATGAATGGTAAATTAAAACGGTCGGCACGCACTCCATTTCCCTTTCCATCCATCCATCCATTTTCCGAACCGCTTGATCCTCACTAGGGTCGCGGGGGCTGCTGGAGCCTATCCCAGCCGTCTTCGGGCAGTAGGCGGGGGACACCCTGAACCAGTTGCCAGCCAATCGCAGCCATTTCCCTTTCACATTCTGATGTCACTGCCTCAGCTCGTGGCATTTTCTCTCCACTTCGAGCGAATTGGCCTTTATCTGCTAAGGTGCTTTTAGGACCCGTGCTCCCGCGGCAGGCTTCCCTTTTACAGACTCATTGAGTCTCAGACAGTCACATTATATAATCCCAATCAATCTGTGTTATCAAACCTTGACATGGCCGCACAACTGCTTTGATTTACACCGACTGGACTGCAAGTGGTTTCCAAACCACGAGGTGGAGATGAAATGAAGTCTAACGTGTATGTGAGACCTTGAATCGTTGGCAAGCCCCAATGTTGTTTTGCGTTAAGATTATACAAACCTGCTGTGTATTTTAAAGGAGAAAGAGAATGCGTCACATTTGTCATCTCGACTCACTGCCTCTAGATGGCAGCACAGACTGCATCTTCCGCAGAGGCCAGAGGCCATTGCTATTCACCTCACACACAAACCATGCTACATATACTCGTGTACCCAAGATACCCACGCATTGGAATTAACACACGCACACGCACACACACACACACACACACACACACACACACACACACACACACACACACACACACACACACACACACACACACACACACACACACACACACACAGGGACTCAAAAAAAACAACTTATGAATGTGTTTGTGCCCACAGACAGCTTAACAAATTGCTATGACATAATTGTAATATTGCTTCCCGTATGTCACATTGTTCATCTGTGTAGCTTGGTTTACGTTCGTCTCCTATGTGTGGAGGTCAATCATTGGGGAAAATGCCCTCACACAGATTCATTGAATTAAGGCTGCATGCATAAAGAAGATGGAGAATAGCTGCAAGCACTTTGTGTGTACTATTTGCATAATTCCGTTCATCTTTTTATTATCCCCAAAGGGTATTTGGATCTACGGACTATAGACGAGCACGCCGTAAGTATAATAGATCCAGCCGATTACTAAAACAAATATGTTAACAACATATGTTCCATAAATTAACACTCATTATCTTCAGTGCGTGTGTAAAAGACATTCGGTGCCTCCCTCAGGACAAAAAGCAGACGTGATAAACAAAAAGGCAGAGGAATTTAAGCCGCATCAAAAGATGATTTCATCTATTTTGTATGCTGTATTCGTCATACATCCGTTCTTGTGTTGGATGGGGTGGCCTGCCCATGTTAGGACATGCTTTTCAAGATGATGATGACTTCTTTGTAATTGCACCTCCAAGAAGGCTAGAGAGAAGAGAGAGAGAGTGTGTGTGTGTGTGTGTGTGTGAAAGAGTGACCATGATTCTTTGATTTGTCAATTTTTGGCAGTTACATAAAACCATCCTGTCTGGCTTCTTGCCGGCACAATTGCTTGCTATTAATGCTTATGCATAATTGCATTACATAACATGGTGTCCTGTCTTTTGGAGAAGTCAAAGAGCTGCCACAGACTTAAAAGCAGTCTCCTTCAGCCAAGCAAACAAACAACCCCTCCCCCCCCATACCCATCATAAATAGAGGTCGTCTCAGGTATCTGTCAACTCGGAGCCGTATTAATGGTGCTTTTGTAACTGCTCCTGCACTCCAATATATTTGGCCAGCTAATTAGAAGACTTTAAGCCCAAGGAGATTTGATTCATTTATAGGGTTTTATCAGACTGCTGCTAATTTAAACCCAGCAGTTATACAATGTCATCAGTGACAGACAGATAAATCAGTCTGGGGAGAGCAAGGGAAGGAAAGAGGGAGGGCCGCGAAGGCAGATTGAACGTTTGCCATGAGTGAGTCTGCCCGTGGCTTCCCCACCAGATGGTAGTGCAGCATCACTGAGGAGCTTTTCTTCACCACGAGAGGAAATGGTGCAGGAGGATGAGGTGTCTGAAAATGAAGGCTGCACATTCTGATGTGGCCACTATAATGGGATAATAGGCTCATGTCTTACCTCTTCCATTATTGCACAGGGCAGCACATTCCCCTTCCCCCCCTTTACCAAAAGACAGAAGCACAAATGACAGCAATATATCTTTCAACATCACCCATATGGTGTACCCAGGGGGATGATTCAAAGTGGGGCACACTGACTTGTATTTATGGGCGTACGGCTGCACTTTTGAATCCAGTCACTCATGACAGCGAATCCAGCATCAAGAAGAATCATCCTTTTCAAGCTTCAACTTACATTCTGACAGAAAAGCACGCAGCGAAAATGTGCATGTGGGAAGTCCAAATTGTGTATAGTTTGAATCCCCAACAGCGTTGTACACAGCAGCTTGCGGATTTCTTGGGAGAAGTCAAGAACACTAAAACTGTTTACAAGTCGAGGCAGCAGCATGTGATTTAAAGTGCTTCCATAGCTGCGCTGGCTGGCCTTTTGAATAGGTACAACTGCAAAATCGCTCGAGATCTCTACACCAGAGAACTGTACGCAAGATTCTGCTTCCATAAAATAATGCTGTTTCAAATGACACGAACCGAGAGGTACTTATCTCTGATGGAAAAAACATGAGATAATTTTTATAATTTGCCTTGCTGCCATCATGACACGTATTATATATCAATACGTTATACAAGATTTAATTTTTCATTATCACTCTACTAATTGGCGAGAAATGACATAGACGTACACCCTCACAGCAAAGCCTGGAAACCCACTTAAGTTAACAATTAAGGCTCCCGATGTTCCTTTTTTTTCTTGTGGTTTACCATCTTATAGCAAAGTGCCCTGCTTCATACTGCAAGCTGATTCTAATTGTTTGGTTTCCATCAGGGGCGATTCTAGTTTCAGAGCACATCGGACAGGGGGCCATTGCGTCGCCGCGTGTTGGAAGAGATTTAGTGGATCAAACCACTTTTGAAGAAAAAGGGGAGTGCTATTGTATTTCTGTTGTTAAAACTTTACATTTTAACCAAGCTCTGTATGATTTTAACACTTAAACAAAAATTAAAGTAGAAACACAACCTGAACGATTTCTCAACTTTTCAGGGCGCTAAGCTTTAAGGGTTGCTTAAACGTTTTTAATGATTGGATGTTGGTCAGATTTTCAAATACCAAGCCATATAAGAAAAAAAAAAGTGGAAACATTCTATTAAGTGGATTTCGAGATGATTAAAAGCCACTGAACCATCTGCAACAACGTTCTGTGGACACAAAGTCAATTATTGTTTCTGGACTGAATTGTGAGCATTTTGGGAAATATCCTGCCTTTTGCTGTATTACCGGTATATTGGATGGCTACAGTGGCGGCCCGGTGGTCCAGTGGTTGGCACGTCGGCTTCACAGTGCAGAGGTACCGGGTTCGATTCCAGCTCCGGCCTCCCTGTGTGGAGTTTGCATGTTCTCCCCGGGCCTGCGTGGGTTTTCTCCGGGTGCTCCGGTTTCCTCCCACATTCCAAAAACATGCGTGGCAGGTTGATTGGAAGCTCTAAATTGTCCCTAGGCGTGAGTGTGGGCGTGGATGGTTGTTCGTCTCTGTGTGCCCTGCGATTGGCTGGCAACTGATTCAGGGTGTCCCCCGCCTACTGCCCGAAGACGGCTGGGATAAGCTCCAGCACCCCCCGCGACCCTAGTGAGGATCAAGCGGTTCGGAAAATGGATGGATGGATGGATGGCTACAAATGTGTTCACACTCTGCAATATTCCTGAAGAAATCAGTTTGACACGCCACAGCAAAAGGAGGCAGAACAGAAAGTGGCTGTACATAACAATGCTGCATTCTCTGTGGTCATGCACCAAAATGGAAGAGGCGCTCGTGACGGAAGTGTCAAATTCACCACATAGAGAGGAGAAGAGGCTTGTCACTCATGTTCTAATCAAATATCAGCTCAACTTCTGATGGAGCAGCGGATCCTTTGAAGTTGCACAGAAACTCTCTGGTCGCACAAGAGCCCTGCAGACGGAGAAACCTAGGAAATGAAAAAAAAAAAGATGTGATTGGATTGGAAACCCGGTAAGCTAATGAGTTTGTGCTTTTATCTCCTCAATTTCTGCAGGCTTTTGTGGTAAGGCCTTTTGAGGCATCTCTGTGCCAGCTCCCCTAATCATGTTTTCATTGTACGCCTGTGAATGTGACACTTTTTTTTTTGTGTGTGTGTGAAACTTGGGGGAATCCATCCAGCAACTTTTCCCCACAAGAGCAACAAGAAGCCCAGGAAAACGGATCAGAATTATGGATATTGTTCCAGGGAACTGAAGATGACAAAGAAATGACAGTCGGTGAAGGAAAGTTGCGTTAAAAGACTGGGAACATATTTCCCTATTGCATCTGAGCTGCAGTACAACGGAACAAGCCAGCGCACTTGTTAAAAGTTGTTCTGCTCATTCATACCTGCTTGCCCTCTTTCCAGTCAGTCGAGTGGGATTGGATTCTAGACCTCGCTGAGCTTTTAGTAACGTTGACAAGGTGTGTAATGTATTGAATGACATTTCACACATATGACGTGTGATGAGAAGGAGTGAGATCATTGAAGAGGGGACGTTATCTTTCTTTCTCCCCTCTTCTCTTCCAAGCCTGCGTCTTGGCACGCTGCACAGCGATGTGAGAAAGTCACTCTCCAAACAAAGAGAGACTTTACACTTGGGAGTTATTCAAATTATTGGCAGGGCAGTGACCGCAGCGCTTATTTGATCTTAAGATGCTGGCTGTTGAGATTTGCTGGCAGCAAATCCAGAGGCTGGTCATATCTTCGGGCACGTCCAATCCGATCCATTCAACCATTAATGCCTGAGAGTAGACTAGAGGAAACATTACAGCCCTCGGAGAGACCAGGGTCCCTTTCCTCCTCCAGACTCACTGATTCCTTTGCCAGGCCTCACGGTACACTCTTACACATGACAAGACAGTACAGTACAGTGCTCCATCCCAAGAGATTTCCCTCCTCCCCCTCTTCCTCCTGTTCGTCCACATTCAGTACTGTGCAAATGTGGCCACTATTAGATTTGCAGTTTTAGGAAATGACATAATAACCACACATAACTACAATGTTATTCTATCACGATCGAACTGTTCTGCATTTGTGTTTTGTTTGCCCCGTTCTGATGCTGGACCCCAACTTTAGCTTTGAGCCATGAAACACCACTGCAGGAATCCGATTTTTATCACAGAACTTAACGGCAGGCCATGACTTGCATACAATCTTAAGAATGCTGGCTCGAAAGCAGGGGGTGTCCAATCCAGGTCCAGAAAGTAAAAACGTTGCCACAGTTTGGTTTTAAGTGTTTCCACTCAACTGAAAGGAAGACAAGATCTTACTTGCCCACCCAAATCCAATCTTCAACCCAGTCTTCTGGATCAAAGTAATCAACTCAAGCTTGGGTGGTGTCCCGTGGTGTCGTCTGCCTTTTGCCTCATGTTCGCTGGGAAAGGCTCACAGAATAAGCATTGTCGAAAATGGATGATTGTGTGAATGAACAGCGCCTCAGCTGGTTGCACCCTATTGGTACCCTCCATTTTGTCTTCAAGAGACAATTAATCAAAAATTAATTCCACACAACCACAGCAATTTGTAACAAAATCAATTACTCAACTCGTTATCCACTAAACCTGTTACAAGCATTTTTTAAATTTTCATTTAATAATCAAAACTTGACGTGCCTGAATGAAAGTCATGAATGTCTTTTCAAGTGTGAATTCCTGTGGTGTGCTGTATTCCAGAAATGAAATACAAAGAGACCATCCACCTCCCTGTGTAATTCACACAGGAACATTTACACACATAAACACAATTCTATGAGGCTCAAGGTTGTCGTGGGCATTGAATATATAACCACTGATGCCATTGATCAAAAAAGCCAATTCCAGTTCTCTTATTACCTTAGAGGTCAAAACAATTGTCAAATGACTTTGTGAAGTGAACTCACTTGGTAAACAGACCTTGCATTCATTAAAAAACCTTGGAGATTATCAAGGCCCAGTCCAACAATTTGTGGAGTTTGCACGAAACACCTTGCTGGTGACCTTGCTCTCACATGGATGAAAGTCAATGGGAAAGACAGCATGAAACCCACAATCGCCCCTTTTACGCTTTAATCACATTGCAGCTCGGTGGCTGACTACTTGCTCAATCTCTCCTGCCGAAGGCACTGCGTGTCCTGATCAATATCTTGGTCTCACTCCAATAGTCCACATATGCCAGAGGCTTAAAACCCACAGCCACCCTGGTGGCCATTTTAATCGGGGTATCTTTGGACGTTGATAGATATGGCATAGCATGAAGTCCACCTCATCAATATTGATGTCTGGATTTGCTTTGTGGTTTTATTGTAGCTGCTTCTCCCTGACCTCTTCTGTCAGGGCGGTTCACCGTGTGTTTCATCATAAGCGCCAGCCCTCCTACTCCAATAGGTAAATGTGCCTGAGAAGATCAGTGAAGTCTTGAGGACGTCATGTGTGGTGGACACATAAGTGTTGGGAAAGGCTTTAACAAAAAGCACAGCTCATTTCAAAAAGCTCATTTCACTGTCAATCAAAAAGAGATTCCACCTCAGACAGATCAACCAATCATCATGCAGAAAAGCTGAGCTTCTGGGCCAGCCTATAAACGGCCACTGTCCATAGACTCCCAGAGATGCCAAGCGCCCAATGGGTGGGACAAAACCAGCATTTATCCAATGACTCGTCTCGATTCAATACATTGGGACAACCTACATAAACTCTCGAGACGCCCAGCGTCTGTGCGGTCGACGCTCAGCGTCCACACCGTTTTAAGCATGGTGAAGTTGCGGAAATGAATGAGAAGAGAGTCGCGTCGTAACCAGTAATAAGCTGATTCAGAACATAAGTTGAGCGCGTTGTAGCGCATATTTAGTCAATGACATGTCCACACAATTGTACGCACACACATGTATTTAATCACTTACTTTGTGACATTTTAGGGGAAGCTGAGCTTCCCTTGCAGTCTTAGAGCAATCGCCTCTGTGGGCTAGGTCACTATGGATGACAACTGTTTGAAAGAATACCAGTTGGACTAAAAGACCAATGAGGGCACACCAAGGTTATCGTAGTTATAAAACTCAGATTGAAAAAAAAAAATTCTGTTTGAGAAGTACGGTAAAATAAAAATGAGTGCTTGAAAAACAACAAAAACTGAAAATACATTTTATGTTCATAAAGCAAGTTATAATTAACGCAAAAATATCCTTTGTTTTCATCTTTGTCAGTCAATATCATCCATGAACCTTTTGGGTTCATTTTGATATTGCTGCATGGCTGTACAGTTTTCTTGTGAATTTTTGTTTATTGTATTTCACAGTACTTCGACCTTGCAATTGACAATTACGACCATATATACCGTGTTTCTCGCTCTCTCTATGGAATATGCGTTGTACCTCATCAATCTCAAGTTGTGATAGCAATTGCCGTTTGTGAATGTTTGAACACTGAGCTACTAGTTGTTTCGTGGTCAACCGTGACTGTGGGTTTCGAAGTAACCATTCAGCCCACATTCTCTGCATGTAACCCCTCTGACTAGGGTTGCTTGAGTAGTAGCATTCCACCAAAGCCATGTTATCGCATCTCGCCCATCTCCGTTTCGTTCCAGTAGCCCATTTTTCATCAAGGTGCTCTGGTTCCCCAGCACCTGACGCAGACCTTGTTTGGCCGGGCGACGTCTGAGCCGGCATGTCATTCGTTTTATTGTCTCTCATCATTTTATGAGGTAGGCATTAGCGTGAAGGGTCGTGCCCAAGGACCCACACTGGATGGTGTTATGTGCTCATATTGCCCCTGGCGGGATTCGAACCCCCGTCTCCCAAACTGGTGCCTTACCAACTGAGCTATCCAGCCAATATATATGTATGTGTGCATGCATCTGTGAGTGTATGTGTGTGTGAGTATATAAAAAAAAAGAAAAATCCTCATCTCACCCCTCGGGTGGTGTCCGTCCCTCATTCAGCTCAGGTCCTCTACCAGAGGCCAGGAAGCTTGAGGGTTCTGCGCAGTATCCTTGCTGTTCCCAGCACTGCACATTTCTGGACTGAGATGTCCGATGTTGTTCCCGGGATCTGTTGCAACCACTCATCTAGTTTGGGGGTCACTGCCCCGAGTGCTCCGACCACCACAGGCACGACTGTCGCCTTTACCTTCCAGGCTCCCTCCAGCTCCTCTCTGAGCCCTTGGTATTTCTCAAGTTTCTCGTGTTCCTTCTTTCTGATGTTTCCATCACTTGGGACCGCTACATCCACTACAACGGCTTTCCTCTGCCCTTTATCTATGATCACGATATCTGGTTGGTTTGCCATTACCATCTTGTCAGTCTAGATCTGGAAGTCCCACAGGATCTTCGCTCTGTCATTCTCCACCACCTTCGGAGGTGTTTCCCATTTTGACCTTGGGGTTTCCAGTCCATACTCCGCACAGATGTTTCGGTAGACTATGCCAGCCACCTAGTTATGGCGTTCCATGTAGGCTTTCCCTGCCAGCATCTTACACCCTGCAATTATGTGTTGGATCGTCTCAGGTGCCTCTTTGCACAACCTACACCTTGGGTCTTGTCTGGTGTGGTATATCTGGGCCTCAATGGCTCTGGTGCTCAGGGCCTGCTCCTGAGCAGCCAGGATGAGTGCCTCTGTGCTGTCCTTCAGGCCAACCCTCTCTAGCCACTGATAGGACTTCTTGAGATCAGCCACTTCAATTATGGTCCGGTGGTACATCCCGTGTTGCGGCTTGTCCTCCCATGATGGTCCCTCTTCCAGCACCTCATCCTCTGCTCCCCATTGTCTGCGACATTCTCTGAGTACGTCATCCGTTGGAGCCTTCTGCTTGATGTATTCATGGAGCTTGGATGTTTCATCCTGGACAGTGGCTCTCACACTCACGAGTCCCCGGCCTCCTTCCTTTCGGCTTGCGTACAGTCTCAGGGTGCTGGATTTGGGATGGAACCCTGCATGCATGGTTAGGAGCTTTCGGGTCTTAACGTCCGTGGTCTGAATCTCTTCCTTTGGCCACCTTATTATTCCTGCAGGGTATCTGATCACTGGCAGGGCATAGCTGTTTATTGCCCGGGTCTTATTCTTGCCATTGAGCTCCCTTCTTAGGACTTACCTCACTCGCTGGAGGTATTTGGCTGTAGCCGCTTTCCTTGTTGCCAGTTCGAGGTTGCCATTGGCTTGTAGTATACCGAGGTACTTGTAGCTGTCCTCAATGTCTGCTATTGTTCCTTCAGGCAGTGAGACCCCTTTAGTGCGGACTACCTTGCCTCTCTTAGTCACCATCAGACTACATTTCTCAAGCCCGAATGACATCCCGATGTCGCTGCTGTAGATCCTGGTTGTGTGGATCAGGGAGTCTATGTCCCTTTCGCACTTAGCATACAGCTTTATGTCATCCATGTAGAGGAGGTGACTGATCGTAGCCCCATTTTGGAGGCGGTATCCATAGCCTGTCATGGTGATTACTTGGCTTAGGGGGTTCAGTCCTATGCAGAACAGCAGTGGGGAGAGTGCATCACCTTGGTATATGCCACATTTGATGGACACTTGGATAAGTGGCTTGCCATTGGCTTCAAGTGTGGTTTTCCACATCCTCATCGAGTTCGCAACGAAGGCTCTTAGGGTCCTGTTCACCTTATACAACTCCAAGCATTCAGTGATCCATGTATGTGGCATCGAGTCAAAGGCTTTCTTGTAATCAATCTAGGCTGTGCACAGGTTGGTATGTCGGGACCTGCAGTCTTGTGCGACTGTTCTGTCAGCCAGGAGCTGATGTTTGGCTCCTCTGGTAGCCTCTACCAATGCCCTTCTGTGCTTCGCTCATGTCTTGAACCATGTGTCCACTTATCTTAGCCGCAATCATGCCTGACATGAGCTTCCATGTTGTGGAGAGACAGGTTATTGGCCGATAGTTGGATGGGACTGCACCCTTTGAGGGATGCTTCATGATCAGGATCGTCCGCCCTTCGGTTAGCCATCCTGGGTGAGTCACATCCCTCAGCAGCTGGTTCATTTGTGCTGCTAGGCGCTCATGGAGTGCTGTGAGTTTCTTTAGCCAGTCGGTGTGGACCATGTCCGGGCCTGGTGCTGTCCAGTTCTTCATATCTGAGACTCTTTCCTGTATGTCTGCCACTGTTATGGTAACTTGGTTCTGTTCAGGGAGGTTGCTGTGCTCCTCTCTCAGGGTCACCAGCCATTGTGCACTGCTGTTATGTGCAATCTCCTTCTCCCATATGCCTTTCCAGTACCTTTCAGTTTCCAGTCTTGGTGGGTCAGCTCTGTTGTTAGGACCCTGCCACTGAGCGTACACTTTCGTCGGTTGTGTTGCGAACAGCCTGTTTATTCGTCTGGCCTCAATCTCTTTCGTGTACCGCTTTCGGCGGCTGGACAAGGCTTGGAGCCTTTGTTTGGCAGTTTCGAGTGCTTCGGGTATGGTCATCTGGATGTACCTCTCGGGTATTGGCCTTTTCATCACACCTCTCTATCTAGTATGCTGGCGCGTTTTGGCTGCCGCTGCTCAACCTGTATTGTTTTGTGTTTTTTGTTATTGTAAAGTGTCCTTGGGTGTCTTGAAAGGCGCTTATAAATAAAATGTATTATTATTATTATTATTATATCTCTCTCTCTATATATATATATATATATACTGTATATACAGTATATAAACTCAATTAAAAAAAAAAAACAAAGACAGTGTTTCGACTGCTGCTTGCTGGCAGGTCACATGGAGTGCAAACAGGTATTTTTAAGGTCCTTTTCTTCCACCATGTAAATTATGCCTTAGGTTTTTCGATGTCAGTCCTCTGAAGACAAAAAAAATCCTGTGCATGGATACGTGCTCCAAATGAATACATAATGAGGTACACACATTAATTTGTGGAGTTAAAAAAAGCAGAAAATCTGCCACAACTTAAAGTTTTTCTGATTCTTTTTTTTGTTTTGTATTTTTGACAAGGGTCTGTGCAAAGGCTGAGTACTACATTATGCAACCCATCATAATAGCATTTTGGTGAGGAAACTATTAAATGACAATGTATTTGACAGTAAATGAAATGGAAATAGTCTACACTCTTTACTGTTGGCTTGGAGCCGAATTCATCTGTGCTTTAAAGAGCATATACAGCACAGTTCTTTGAAAATGTAATATGCAGTACATACAAATTGGCAATGTGGTAAAATATACATTTTAGAAATAAACTACATATTCAGAATCGTGAAAACGTCATCGGCCTACTTACGTATGACGTCTTCATTTGAGATCAGATATTTCCAAACAGACGGTCTTTAGATGTGTTTCCATTTCTTTTGTGTGTACACTATGTATGTTTTTAAAGGTCTTGCTACTACATCCTATGCACTCTTGCCCTAACACGTCCCATTTGTCTGAAAGGCGATCATTTCATGGGTATGGGGATATTATCTGATGATTTGCTTAAGTGCATGATTGTCCACCAAGTAATACAGATGCAGTCCCTGATAGTGTTCACTCGCCTGACTTAAGTGTCGAGCTGTGCGGGCTCACTTCTTAGCGTGCCAACATGAATGTAAGTCGTCGTCTGTGCATGTGTGCATCTTTGGTGAAGTCTTCCTTTTACAGGACTTTTGTGTATCATGATATTGAACGGGTAAGTTGACGGTTGAGGGCACACGCTTTAGTCTCTTACAGGAAATGTAGCAGCTGTAACCTACGACCGTTTTTTGACAATTCCACAGTTGTGGCGCATTGGTTTCGAGTGGACAGTGGGGATGGTGCCTTTGGATTGGCAGACATGGGCGGTGGTTGCCCTCTTTGAGAAGGCTGGGGGCAGGGATGGAGATGGTTTCTCTGGCACAGGTATGATGGTGGCAGCTTTGAAGCATAAAGGGACAACAGCTTGCTCCACAGAGGAGGTAAAGATGTCTGTAAAGATGTCCTTAAGCTCCTCAGCGCAGTCCTTCAGCACCCGGCCAGGGATGTTATCTGGATCTGCTGCTTTGGGGATGCTGATCATGAGAGAGACTCTTTGGAGGAGCACTGTTGATTAACCTACCCATTGTGCAGTACACTTTTGTTTGGCCTATGAAAACTTGATACCTGAAATTGCAACTACTGCTCACAAATAAAATGACCATGGCAGAAGAGTCTGCAAATATGGAAGTGTCATCATTCCTTCCAAAAAAGTCATTTTTACAACGTGATACAATCTGATACTATTTCAAATGGTGTACTGGCAGCCATTATCTCTGTTCAGTATAAAAGTGGCTTTCAATATTGATACAAGCCATATAGATCAAAATAACACAGCAAGATAAGAAGTAGCCATAGGGTGGAATGTTAGCAGACACCATAAGATATCAAGTGTTTATTTACTTGCAGTCGGCAGTAATTCACTCGCAACCAAACAGTCACAGTGCTGAGAAAAACCTTCCGACTGAAGCACTCCTGATAATGTAGGTAAACATTATAACACCGGTTCCCCGGCAAAGATTAAAGTGAACAGAATAAATAACAAGAGCAATGATCTGCCCACCAAATGGAACATTATTTCTGTCCTTGAAACATTTCATCAGCCAATGGCAGAACCTAAGAACAGAAACGATGAGGAAAAAATATATATAATTATTACGGCCAGGGAACAGACAGAACCAAGGTTGTAATGGTAACACTCAGCCAAAATATCAGCCAATAGATTATCTCTCACGTTAGCTGGGCTCGCGCTGCATGAGAGCGCTTTTTTTCATTAAGAGAAATACAAAATGACAAGCAGTAAATAAATATGGATCTGGTTGCGAGCCCAAACGCTCCAGATTTAATTTGACAAGCCGCCATCCTTCTCTTTGCTGTCGAATGCTACCGGAGTCGCATCTGTATGCGTCTCTCATGGTGAATGGCGACATTTTACGCCAGCATTCAAGGGGTGGGAAGCTGACCTTTGCGCAGGGGGACATTTATGGCTCTGCGTGGTTCCAAGTCGGAACTGAAGGCCTTAATTGATGTGTGATTGACAGTCATTAGTCATCACAGTATCTCTTGGTGTTTTTCAGGCAAGGCGACTGCCTGAAAAGCTTCCGATCCAACAGATGGCAACATTGCTCCTCCGTCATTACAGCAGAATTGGCCATGTGCCAGTTAGGTATGAGCGCCTCGACAAACCCTCCAAAGTAAAAACAGCCATCAAATGCAAGTGTGGGCGATGATGATGTGACTAATTGTTGCCATAGTGATCTGGTCTTTGAGATAACGTCTGACGTTGAATGCAGAGGAACAAGATGAGAAAGGGAAGGGGAGGACAAAGGGAGGAGGAAAGCGGGCACTAATGCCTCATGTGGGAGAAGAGAAATGAGTGAAGTGACCCTTTAATGTAAGGTCAATTCAATGTCCCGCAGTCAATTCAGCGATGTAAATACCTTTCCATTCATTTAGTCAAGAACTGGCCTTCGTCCTTTGAGACTATCAGTTTTCATTCCACAATTACTGGTGTACAAAATGGATTTCAAGCGAGCAAAGGTCACCGTATTCAAGGTTACAACCGTTCAGACTGTGCTGCGGCGCTCGCCTGCCGCTCTCCGTACCATAAAGGAGTCACAGATGACAGATAAAAAGAGCTTGACTCAAAACTTCACTTAAATGTACCAAAGTAGGTCCATGTAAGCTACGCCTGTCGTGCGAGTGGTGAATCTCTGCTGGTGTTTGTTTGGGTGCAGAGTCAGTGTTTGCAGTGTTTACATTATGCTGGCAGACGCCTGGTCACAGACTGGTGCCTCAGCCCTTCCTTTTGTTTCATAGGACAATGAACAGTGCCAGTAAAAACAAGGCATCGAGAGCGAGGGCGGGGGGGGGGGGGGGGGGGAGGGAGAGCCAGTACGAGGGCATAAAAAGGAAGAGGCTCTTCATTTCAACAGCATAACATCATCCTGCCTCTTTGTTGAAAATCAGACTAATCCAGTTTTCCCCAGTGGTCAAGGTCAGCTCTTTAATAAGACAGATACAGATCGCCACAGGGTTCATATTTCCCCTTGGCGCTATCTAAGAGCCCCCAGGTACTGTTGTGTTATGTATTATCGCTTAGGAGCCGCCGGTGGTGAGGCAAAGTCTGCCGAGCTGTGGCTTGTCACAGTGCTGTGTGTCATATGACAACCTGCCTTCTTGCAATAGTTTCCACTGGGGCTAGGTGATAAGAAGCGAGCACGAGATAAGATGTCTCCGACTTTGCAGGTGCCAGGAGCCCATGCCATTTACAAGGGAGAAGCTGTTCATTTTTAAAACAACGTCAGGGCTGCATTGAAACTGCTGCGGCAAGCCTCACAACACGAGCATGTTTGTTTTTCCCAGCGGGAAGATATTTTCATGCCATCACCCTTTATTTTATTTTCATAAGCGGTGACTGGTGAAGAGCAGCGGTAACTCAACCCTGACCAGTCAGCTCTTACGCCTCCGACTGTAGTGTGCCCGATAACGACGCGTGTGGATTGGTCTTCACTCCCACACGGGCTGTTGCTAAATGACAGTGAAGTGACAAGTCCTGACGGTAGTGACATGATCCGTTTTCGTTTGAACAAAATTCGTCAGTGATGCTCGTCACTGGGCCACCTGTCACCATCCTCACCATACCTGTCACAACGGAAATGAACTTCTCACTCCTCAGAGCCTCAAATCTTCCTGCCGGGGTCTTATATTTACTTTTTTGTACTACGGTAGAAAAATACACATATTTATAATGCATACAAATAGTTTTCTGGGGCTGCATTGTAATGGGAGATGTCAAACATCCCTCAATACCCCCTCTGCTCTCTCGCTGTGTTTACAGGACAGTGTGTTTCTGCACCAAGCTCTCTGGTGAGTCAGTGTGTTAAATGAGAAAGGCGATTTGTGTGCATCCGTGGGTCTAGGTGGTATGTATTATTTTCAGTGCACAACCAAGTCTTGCTTGTGTCAAGTGAATATACATCAAGAGCCACAATTGTAAGTGCACTTGTCTTTGATAAGCCAGGATTCTGCTTTTGCATGTATGACTCATTCTGTGTTTATTTACTGTACTTCGCAGTAAAGCAGTATTGGGATTTAGGCCTTTATTTGACCAATATAATATGAAATTAACCAAATTCTTACATAAGAGCTTCCCGCTCAATGCCAGCGATGTAGAGAAACATTCATTCAATGTATTCTCCCAAGAGCAACGCGCACCAAAACAATGGCAAATCCTGACATGACAAATACAAATCTGGTGATCATGTCAATATTGTGCTGTGATCAGTGGGCTAGTTGCAAAAATATTTTCTGAATATTTATGGGAAATCCCCCCTGTGAGCCATCACTTTACCGTGGTGGAGGGGTTTGTGTGTCCCAATGATCCTAGGAGCTAAGTTGTCTGCGGCTTTATGCCCCTGGCAGTGTCACCCATGGCAAACAGGTCCTTGGTGAGGGACCAGACAAAGCATGGCTCAAAAACCTCCTTATGATGAATAAAATAAATGGAACTCAGTTTACCTTGCCCGGACGCACGTCACAGGGGCCCCCCTCTGGAGCCAGGCCTGCAGGTGGGGGGCACGTTGGCGAGCGCCTGGTGGCCAGGCCTGCACCCATGGGGCCCGGCCGGGCTCAGCCCGAAGTGGCAATGTGGGTCCCTCTTCTCATTGTCATGTTCTGTATTTGGCAGCAGGTGGCAGGCGTTCATTCTGTTGCCTGCACACCTGCTGCCTATTTGTCTGTGATTACACCTGCTATATCTAGGCGCTCCGGCTGTCGACTCCTTGCCGAAGTATTTCCATGCTGTGCTACTGCTGTTGCTCATGCATTGTTTGCGCTACTCGTACACTATTGCTTATTGTTACATTTTTCGACGTCTTCTTGTGAACATTCTGATTGCGTGCGTATTCTAGTATTTGTCTAATCATTTTCCTTGCCATTTCCAGGTTCTCATTATTTACCAGCGTTTTCTGTTTTCTATTAGACTGAGTTTTTGTTTATAATAAATGTTATTTTTGTGACGAAGTCCTTGTCAGTGTCTGCTATTTCGGGGATCCATTTATTCTCGTTTTTCTGTTACGTACGAAGCGGTTCCTTTTCCGCTTTGTGCGTAACGTGACACTCATGGGCTCATCACCCATGGGAGGGGGCAAAGGGGTCGGGTGCAGTGTAAGGTGGGCGGCAGCCAAAGGCGGGGACCCAGGTGGTCCGATCCTCGGCTGCAGAAGCTAGCTCTAGGGACGTGGAATGTCACCTCTCTTGCAGGGAAGGAGCCCGAGCTGGTGTGCGAGGTAGAGAGGTTCTGACTGGATATAGTCGGACTTGCCTCCACACACAGCCTGGGTTCTGGTACCAGTTCTCTCGAGAGGGGTTGGACTCTCTTCCACTCTGGAGTTGCCCATGCTGAGAGGCGTACAGCAGGTGTGGGCATACTCATTGCCTGCCGGCCCGGTGCCTGTACATTGGGGTTCACACCGGTAGACGAGAGGGTTACCTCCCTCCGCCTTCGGGTGAGGGGACGGGTCCTGACCGTTGTTTGTGCATATACACCAAACAGCAGCTCAGTGTACCACCCTTTTTGGAGTCGTTGGAGGGTGTGCTGGAGAGTACTCCTGCTGGGGATTCCCTTGTAATGCTGGGGGACTTCAATGGGCAATGACAGTGAGACCTGGAAGGGCGTGATTGGGAGGAACGGCCACCCCGATCAGAACTCGAGTGGTGTTTTGTTATTGGACTTCTGTGCTCGTCACGGATTAACCTTGTTCAAACATAAGGGTGTCCATATGTGCACTTGGCATCAGGACACCATTGGCTGCAGTTCGATGATTGCCTTTGTGGTTGAATCATCGAATTTGCGGCCGCATGTTTTGGACACTCGGGTGAAGAGAGGGGCGGAGCATGACCATGCAACATCGCGTGGTCATCGGGGAGAGGGCCTCTGGATTGGCAGACCGGGGTGGTGGTCCCTCTTTTTAAAAAGGGAGACCGGAGGGTGTGTTCCAACTACAGAGGAATCACACTCCTCAGCCTCCCTGGTAAGGTCTATTCAGGGGTGGTGGAGAGGAGGGTCTGTCAGGAAGTCGAGCCTCAGATTGAGCAGGAGCAGTGTGGTTTTCGTCCAGGCCGTGGAACAGTGGACCAGCTCTACACCCTCAGCAGGGTCCTCGAGGGTACATGGGAACTCGCCCAACCAGTCTACATATGCTTTGTGGACTTGGAGAAAGCGTTTGACCGTGTCCCTTGGGGAGTTTTGTGGGGGATGCTTCGGGAGTATGGGGTACCAAACCCCCTGATATGGGCTGTTCGGTCCCTATACTACCGATGTCAGAGTTTAGTTCGCATTGCCGGCAGTAAGTTGGAATCATTTCCAGTGAGTGTTGGACTCCGCCAAGGCTGCCCTTTGTCGCCGATTCTGCTCATAACTTTATGGACAGAATTTCTAGGCGCAGCCAAAGCTTTGAGGGGGTCTGGTTTGGTGGCCTCAGTATTGCATCTCTGCTTTTTGCAGATGATGTGCTACTGTTGGCTCCATCAAGCAGGTCTCTCCAACTCTCACTGGAGCGTTTCACAGCAGAGTCTGAAGCGGTTGGGATGAAGATCAGCCCCTCCAAATCTGAAACAAAGGTCCTCAGTTGGAAAAGGGTGGAGTGCCCTCTCTGGATCGGGGAGGAGCTCTTGCCCCAAGAAGAGGAGTTTAAGTATCTTGGGGTCTTGTTCACGAATGAGGGCAGGAGGGAGCGAGAGATCGACAGGCGGATTGATGCAGCGTCTGCTGTGATGCGGACTTTGTATCGGTCTGTCGTGGTAAAGAAGGAGCTGAGCCAAAGGGCGAAGATCTAAATTTACCGGTAGATCTATGTCGCAACCCTCATCTATGGTCACGAGCTATGGGTCGTGACTGAAAGAACGAGATCCCGGATACAAGCGGCCAAAATGAGTTTTCTTCGCAGGGTGTCCGAGCTCTCCCTTAGAGATAAGGTGAGAAGATAGGTCATCTGGGAGGGGCTCAGAGTCGAGCCGCTTCTCCTCCACATCGAGAGGAGCCAGATGAGGTGGCTCGGGGATTTGATTAGGATGCCTCCTGGACGCCTCCCTGGTGAGGTGTTCTGGGCATGTCCCACTGGCAGGAGACCCCGGGGACGACCCAGGACACGCTGGAGAGACTATGTCACCCAGCTGGCATGGGAACGCCTCGGGATCCGCCGGGAAGAGCTCGAAGAAGTGGCTGGGGAGAGGGAAGTCTGGGCTTCCCTACTAAAGCTGCTGCCCCCGTGACCCGACCCCGGATAAGTGGCAGAAAATGGATGGATGGATGGATATTTATGGGTAATACCTTCCACTTTTTCCCCTTCAAATACCCCAAAAGGTGGAGGTTTGGGGATGGGGGCATCAGCTGTTTGTAACTGCCCGTGAGAACATGCTCAAGACTAGCCTGGCCTCTTTCTTTACATTATATGCAAGGAAAATAGGGCAGTAGGTATTGTACAAGACACAAAATCATTCTCTTGGGGTGAACATGGTGAATATAAACTGTGTCTCTTTCTGGGAATGTTCAATCTAGCAGTCTGTGAGAAACTGCCTACATGGCAATCAGTCTTTATAAGTCTTTATTAAAATGTAAATTCTTTCCTAGCCTCTAGTGAGTCTTTAGAGTGGTGCCAAAATAAGCGAGGGAAAGTTCTCTGTTGATTTAATGTATGATCCAATCTGTATATTTCTCTATCTCTCTTTCTCTCTCGCTCTGTCTTTATCTCTCTCTGTAGTGGTCTGATTTGTGGGGAGAAACAGAACATGTAGAACCGTATTACCGTTATTTCACTGTTGGCTTTTCATGAGCAGGATAAAGCTAATTAGACAGCTGGTGCTGACCCAATTTATGCCCTTCGGTCTGCTGTTTTGACATTTCCTACATCATGCAGACATGATCGCGCTCATTGTATAGTGCTTCTCCATGGTCACAACTTGGCGTCTGAGTTAATTCCTGGTGCAAGTGTAGCCTGAATCACGAAATGCTGAGCTTTCTTGGTTTGTTAACTGTGTGTAAATCATTCAAGCATTCACAATTAAGGCCCTTGTAAAATGAATAGCTCTCTTGAGAGGAATGTGTTCATTGTCAAAATAAGAGACAGCAACTGGAGCAAACAAATGACTGCCCCATCTTCCGATCAACTGGTTTTGGGCAATTAAACTGAACGTTTGAACATATGACAAGATTCAATGCTATTGATTGCAGAACTTCAAATGTACAAATGGCATTCTTTGGAATTATATTTCATCCATAGTTGATGCTGCACCAAAAGACAGCCACGCTTCGAATACCTTTTCCCCAACACACTTTTCCCCCACTCTCCCCCCCAAATAAATAAATAAATAAACATACGGAACTGCACTGTATTCACATTTTTTTTCTTTCAACAAATAGCATATATTATCCTGAATAAAAATCATGTTCATAATTCAAGTATTACCCACATTCAACAAACAATGGCAGCTTTCTGCCTTCTACTTTTCTGCAGCGATGTTTTGGAATTAAGTATGCTTTTTTTTGGTTGAAGTACAAACAAGAGTTTGTGCTTTACTTTTATTTTATACGGAGAACTCCTGCCACATCCTATATTCATCAAATTGCTTCACACATTTAACAGGTTTGATGGTGAAGGGAAAGTAAAATGCAAAATAATAATCATAATCATAATAATAATAATTGACATAATGACTTCCCTGCAACTATTAAGCATCTGTGGGCCTTGTCCTCATTTGGGTTCCAGGTTAGCTGGAGGCTGTCTCAGCTTGTCGGCCAGTCACCGGCCACATACAGACACACTCATGTTCATGCCAATGGTCAGTTCGAGCCTTCATTGAACCTAGCATTAGTGTTGTTTTTGTCAGCCATTTTAGTGTTTGGATTGGAAATGCTGATTAGTCTTTGTCACCTTTCATTCATCTCTACATGTGAATTTTAGTGTAGTTTTAAAAGCATGGGCTTATTTTTCATGAATCGATTAGACAAAGGCGGCAGGTGGTCAAATGGTAAGCACGTTGGCTCACAGTGCTTTTCTGTGTGGAGTTTGCATGTTCTCCCCGTGCCTGTGTGGGTTTTCTCCGGATACTGCTGTTTCCTCCCACATTCCAAAAACATGCATGGCAGGTTAATGGAGTACTCTAGATTGTCCTGAAGTGTGAGTGTGAGCACGGATGGTTGTTTGTCTCTGTGTGCTCTGCGATTGGCTTGCTGTCCGAATAGAGCTGGGTAGGCTCCAGCATGCCCGCGAGGACAAGCAGACTAGAAAATGTATGGATGGATGTATTAGACAAAGAATGTCAGCTTTTTAATCAACATCATACTGGTAAAAAAAAATAAAATAAAAAAAAATCCATCCTTGATATTTGTTTCGCATATGTGGGAGAACATAAATGTTACACAGATAATGTAAAATGTAGCTTTTTAGGCATCTAGTGGAGATGGCACTAAGATACAATTGCATGCGACATTTACACTCATGCTTAAACCAACTAGTGGCTCACCGGCGAATCCATTTTACTTGAGTACATTGGGAGCTTTGGGACAAATAGGAAAAGTGGACAAAACCAACTTTTTCATCAGGTGAACATGCAAAGCCCACACAGATGCAGAGTGGGCCCAGTTGAACATGAAAGATATTGTCTTTGTTGTGTATGCAATTGAATATACTGTAGGTTGAACATGATATTCAAATAATTTTATTCTGTTTATTTTATTTTGTCCAAACTTCACTTGAATTGGGTTTGTATAATGCGCACATGATTTGCATAAATTTAGCCACCTGTTGATTTTTAATTTTTGCATGTATGAAATCTTTCATTATGGATTGAGTGAAACTTTTACCGATGAGAAAGATAACCGCAAGACAAGGAAAAGTGTTACCCTTTAACAATCTGCCGAGAACAATTTGCAAGGAATGTATTCTCATTCAGCTGATTAGCTGAATGATTCCCATGGCAATCCCGGAAGCAAAGGCTGATTCTTCTCAAGCTGTTCACATTCATATCTGGTTTAGATTTCACTTTGTAAAGTCGCTTGGAGCACCCCGTTTGGTCATGACGTTTTCAGAGAAAAACAGCAAAAGGGACGAAACAAATAACTGGACTTTCACAAAACGCGAACAATCTGAGAGTCTGCTACGTGTCAGGAGAAAGGTACCGCTATAGATAAGACATAGACGGCATTTGTTTTAACGCTTAACATTCCTCCCTGAAAGAGGTTCTCGTTCCACTCTCCTGTTAGATATGGTCATGACACTTTGGCCAAAAACGCAACCTCTAAAACACTGAAGAAAAGTTCTCATGGAGTTCTCGGATGTATGGCCTCTACTGTACAGATTCAGCCAACAAGTTTAGAACAATTTTAATTCTTATTCATACATATTAGTGTTTTTAATATATAACCAGACCCCTTGTGGGTCAAGCCCTAAGTGGGTCAAGTATTATTTAAAGACAGCAATTGCTTTGCTACGCGCATATTTGGATATGTGCGCGTAGCAACTGCCACTCCCTTTCAAGAGTCTTGAATGCCGCCCTTTGCGACAACACTGGGCCAGTAATATCATAGACAACAATTTCCAATACAAATACGTAAACGTGACCTTTTTAGGTTGTTATTCACCTGAAATGTTTCAACAGAGGTCTTTTGCCTTCGTCAGACTGTCACACGATGAAGAATACAGACAATCAACGTTATCTTTCTTGACAGCGTATCGTAATTGACATTATTACCCTTACGATCCTGAAAGCATCAACTATTCTGTCAACGATCCACGACAGGCTCAAGCTTCGTCCTTAATGACAAATAATACCTTCAATGAGTGAAGCCAACCACTTGAGCACAGTTGCAGTGATATTTTTGTACAAGTGTTGTTTCTGAGAACTCCAGTGAGGCAAAGTGCGCTGTGTTTAAAAGTACTTTGAAAATAGATAAAATAAAAACTCACGTCTACATCTTCAATGGACGTGACAGAGTGGCATGGCATCTTGACACCAAGCAGCGGTTTCTCTGGAGATCAATCCGATGAGCTCTGCGGAGAGAATAGAAATGAGACAATCGCCACCAGGGGTGTGACTAACACCATTGTCAAGCTGTTGTCAAACTCGTCGCTGTGAATGTTCGATGCATCACAGTTTGCTTTCACGTCGCTTCCCCTGCTTTTAAAACCCCCAGCAAAACTAGTTTGTTGGCACGACTGCATACTAATGGTGGTAGACGTTGCCAGATTCACGCGGCACTTGTTAGTGCCTGCTGATTTGTATTGGAAATAACTTCAGAATCGTACTTAAAGCATGACAATTGGATTCAACGTTTCTGAGAATAAAATGGAGTGCTTATCTACACCACCTGGTGCCCACTTGCTGATAGGATGAAGTGCTCCAGATAAGGGTGGGAGAAACAGGAAATAGGGTACCGGTAATTCGAGATCATGGGTTTCAAATTGTCTGGAATGTAACTGTCACCTTGCGTGGTGGTGGTGGACCCCAAAAAGCAGGCAGGAGGGAGGAGCAGGGTGAACTCGGCAAATTGTATTGATAAAAACACAGACAACTAAATCCTAAACACAGAAAGTCCTAAGAACAAAAATAAACCAAAGTCACAAGCAAAAACCATGGCTGAAGCAAAAAACTAAGAATACCAGAAGCATGACCGAAACATGACCGAAACATGACAGAAACAAACATGACAGGAACAATGACCCGACACCGAGTGGTCGTGCCGGGAGTCCTTTTATACTACGAATGACGGAATGACCAACAGGTGTGCCACTGCAGGTGGATCCCTACAGTGCCACCTGTTGGTCACAAACAGAACCGTGACAGTAACCTCCACCATGGATTGGAGCATGACTGTATTGTTATAGAATAAACTCTTCATATCAGTGCTACTGTGCTGAAAAACAAGCTGTTTCTTATTACGAATGGTGAGAGACTCGATTATTCACACAACTACCCATGTAACATAGCGTGTTTGTTAGTCAATATTCTTGTGCTTGCACCAAGGGTCTCTGGAGGCATTGTTATTTCTCATCCATTGTATGAATTTATGTGAGAATAGTTGATATACGGCACAATGATGTGCACATTTTATACCATTAGTGTATCATGCTTCCTTCAAAATGATAAAAACGAAACATTTGTCATATAACACCGCTGCTGCATTTGTACAGCACTAAAGTACCAATCTATTACGGATATAGCAATCCTCCTCTCATTCTTGATTGTTTAAACTTGTCGAACTACAGGCATTGGGTTTTTCGCGTCGGCCACCATGCTGGTATGTTAAGGTATACACACGTACAGGTTTTATCCCCAGTGCAAAGCTCGGTTGCGTTGAGATGGATAAAGAAGAGCCTTTGTCTCGAAGGGTTTGTAGCTGTGGAGAACAAAAAGCTTTCCACGGCAACAGAAGTTTGGCGGTTTTCACCGCTTGGTATTTTCTGCCAAATGTTACTTTTATTGTATTTTTACACCAACCAAGAGGAGAGTCTTTTTCTTTCTTTTTTTTATTTTTTTTTGTGCCTGATGCATTTGAGTCATGTTTTACCATTTTCCCATGCTGAGGCACAGAGCGTGACTGTATTATCCAGGATTGTGCTTTGTAGGTTGTCTTTCAGTATGTGATGCTGTCACGGTGGAACGAGAAAACATGCTACATTTCAATACTATCTGTTGCTCTTTCCGTGACTGTCCCAAACATAAAATCACATTACTTTCGCATTACTGCACATGACAAACCTTATCAGTGTTTCATAATTGCCCTTTTAAGTCCACATATGGAACATCCATCCATCCATCCATTTTCCGAACCGCTTGATCCTCACTAGGGTCGCGGGGGGTGCTGGAGCCTATCCCAGCCGTCTTCGGGCAGTAGGCGGGGGACACCCTGAATCAGTTGCCAGCCAATCGCAGGGCACACAGAGACGAACAACCATCCACGCCCACACTCACACCTAGGGACAATTTAGAGCGTCCAATCAACCTGCCACGCATGTTTTTGGAACGTGGGAGGAAACCGGAGCACCCGGAGAAAACCCACGCAGGCCCGGGGAGAACATGCAAACTCCACACAGGGAGGCCGGAGCTGGAATCGAACCCGGTACCTCTGCACTGTGAAGCCGACGTGCTAACCACTGGACTACCGGGCCGCCCCATATGGAACATGTTCTGTAAAAAAAAGCTGGCAGTAGCAAACAAGCAATAAAACCTTTTTGCGATGCACGATTCACCAAATGTGCCTCTCATTGCCTTGACCATGCCTCTTGAGCTGTGATTAGCTAAAGCATGCGCTTGGTTAAAGTGTTTTATTCAGCCTCGATCACTCGGTATAATGTCACCATTTGGTAGAGGCAAATGTATTCATTTGTATTTACCTAAGGGTTACATTGCCAGACAGTGAGGTTTGTTTGGCTCAGAGATACAGGTACTGTATGTTGAGTTGGAGTTCCTTGGTCCAAACTAAGGCCTTTTTTAGGAAAGAGGACCAGGGTTGTATCATGTGTTTTGTTTAGCTTCATTTCATTTCAATGAAAGGTTTTATCCAAGGAGTTGAGAGCAAGCTCTCTTTTCCAATGGCTCTCTGATCACAAACAAATCCTTATAACAATAAAAGACATAGATGCAAGGTGTAAACTTGAAAATAAACAACAACAACAATTTAAATGGCACACGTACATCCAGAATGCATGGAGTCCACAATATAATACTGATAAAAGATTTTTCAATTTGAATGGTGCAATTTTTTTCCATCCTTCGTCCGAACATTTTAAATGTTGAGGTTAAGGATTACAAGCATGCAGGCCCATCGCCAGAGCCCAGGGGTGCAAATCCTACTTTGCGGTTTTTCAATTTTCGGGGGGAGGGAGGGTACGAATTAACTGCGAAAAACGAGGGATTACTGTATTTGGATATATTTGTATAGCCACTGGCAGGTATTATCATGGACAACATTTAAAGTACATATACACGGACGTCTTTTTGAGTATTTCGGGGAGCTATTTGTGAGGATACCTCGTTCAATTGCTACTAGCAGATGTATCATCAATCCAGAACTCATTGAATTAAGACCGATCCACTGCCTTTGATCAGAGGTGGACAATTTCCAAAATTCAGCTGCCTGGGCACCCACCAGTCATCGTCAGTATGTCATTTTTTGTTCAAGCTGAACCAAACTGTCATCATCAGTCAGTCGGTCCGTCATGTTATTAATCGCGCTTGCGTCATCGCTTCTGTCAGTAAATTTTAACCGGTCCCCCTCACAAACATCCCCCCACGCTCCAAAAACATTGTTTCCTCTTAGTGTCTGGGAGGTCCGGCCGACATTCTGGTACAGTTGACAGTCATAAACTCATCACCAGTTATAAATCCAGTCGCAGCGTGATAAACTGTATCAGGTGTTTTATGTAGCGGGTGTAGCAAGCACATAAATGACATCTCCATAGTCCAAAACTATTAAAAAATGTTTTGTGTACGATCGACTTCTTTTAGTATTGAGGAGGACAACATTTATTGCTTTAAAAGATTAGCAGTAAAGTTTTCAGTTTGTCTAAAAGTTCTGCTGCGTGTGGTGTTGTAATAGTTTTGCTGAGCAAGGTCATTTTGAAAATGGCCAATACTAATTCGATTTCTTTTGTCTGAATTTCTCAGATGTCTGGATTTTTTTTATAGTTAATTTTTGAACTCAAAATAAACTAAGCACCAGGGAAAACGACATATTCAAAGCCTCCTTCTTAGACCACAACACCGAACCTCTCTCAGTTCCACAGAACAAGGGAGTGAAGGCAGTCGTTAAAAAGCGAATAACTGTTGCCTTGGACGAAAGGATAAAAGTTGGTGCATGGAGCATGGGAAACGCTTCAGACAAGGGAGTAATTGGTTTCTTTGGGATCTCTGGCAGGGTGTCAACTGAGAGGTGATATTAGGTCACCAGGCATGACATTCACCAGACCGTGACACCAACGACAACTGTTAAGAACATCACATCATCACATCACGCTGATCTATTTATCAATATCCTTTGAGAAATGAGCCCCTGAGGTTATTACACAAGGGAAAATAGTCGAGTGCTTTCTCTTTGAGCGTTTCCATTTCATATACTGTAATTGCGCTCAGCAGAACTGAGATCAAAAGGAAACAGAAGGGAGAACTGGAGGCAGAGGCCAGTCAAGGAAGAAAAAAAAAGCAATAACCGAAAAGTAATAAAGGATGCACATCTTTAAAAGCAAGCGCATGCTGATTTGTTGTCCGACGCCTTGGGTGTCTACGCAAGTGCTTGTGCATGTTTTTCGCTTGCGTCGACTTTTACAGTCGCAATGGAGGAGATGAAAGCTATATTTTCACAATCTCTGTATTTGAATGTGACTCTTAATTCCCTTTGTCGGGAAAGAGGGAGCCACATCACGACCCTGTTAGTCTGTCAGTCATCCTTTCAGCCCAGACGTGAACAGTCTGTCTTCATCATGCAGCACTTCCATCCAGGCCTGTTCTTTTGTCTCCAACTCGATTCATTTCAAATGAAAAGAGGGCTGCATGTCACGTTTTCAATGCCCTCTTCAATCCTATTTTTTTGTCCTTGCATGGTGTGATTGAGTTGCCGTGTATGACCATCTGCACTCTTATACTGTAATATCCATCCACCCATTTTCTGATACGCTTTATCCTCACAAGGATCGCGGGCACGCTGGAGCCTCTCCGAGCTGTTTTCGGGCAGTCGGTGGGGGACACCCTGAACCGGTTGCCAGCCAATCGCAGGGCACACAGAGATAAACAACCATCCACGCTTACACTCATCCCTAGGGACAATTTTGAGTGTTCAATCAACCTGCCATGCATGTTTTTGGAATGTGGGAAGAAACCCGAGTACCTGGAGAAAACCCTCGCAGGCCCGGGGAGAACATACAAACTCCACACAGGGAGGCCGGAGCTTGGATCGAACCCTGTACCTCTGCACCGTGCCTTGCTAACCGCTTGATCACCACGCCACCCCTTTTATAATCTGCCACGGTCAAAACTGTTGTATGCGTGTGTATCTCTCTCTCTCTCTCTCTCTCTCTCTCTCTCTCTCAAATCTCATGAGAGTTCAGCTCAGTGAGCATCGAAAAATTACCTCCAGCCACTGCTGTATTATGCTGCCACAATAAAAATTAAATAAATAGCAATTACATGAACAAATAACATTGACCTAGCAGATGGTAACATAAATAGCATGTACAGTATATGAAGACACAACGGCAAATGACGAGCACGGAAATAACTGGAGGATCTTACCGACAAACTACGCCCATTTACGTACAATTTTTTTTCCCCTGCCAACACGTTCGGAGAGTGAGTGAGTACAATGTTGAGAATCTAAAGTACACCACATTTCTAGCAGTACCTACAAAATGATACAAAAGCTGACAGACTTCCTGCATAACACATTCCTGCTCCCTCTCCGTTCTGTCTGTCAGGTATATTTAAAGCAGGGGTGTTGATCTTATTTTCTTCAAGGACCACATTGTTGTCACGGTGTCCTTCAGAGGGCTGTTATGACTGTGAAACCATATTCCTTTATGTTATTTATGTCTTATAAGATTCTCCTTATGTGTGAAATATGTTAGGAGTGGATTTGTTCCAATAATATGCTCCAAAATCTTCAATAACAATCGTTTTCAACAGTTACTACCAAAAAACTTCATCTGTGATGGGGAAGCCAAGTTCACTTGAGCTAATTGACTCCGCAGACTTGAACGTGACAGAATGCAGCCATACAAAAGAAGTGCTCTGGCTGATGAACGTGGAAGTGACGATAAATAAAACAAAGTCATATCCTCCGATGTTCATCCATCAAAAGGAATGGTCTTTGTGGGTCTTTGGGCGGTGGGTATAGAGCCCCTAAAATGACGTGGAAGAGAAAAAAAACCCCTTTGCCTTCCCTCGCAATAATTGTGAGGGGATGCATTTTTTGAAATGATTGTTTATGTACTTTCAGGTCATCTCCCGGGTAAGCAAAAGCAACAAAGATGGAGAGTTCTCTTTTCATGTGCAAAATGTCAACGTGAGAGACATTTCTTGACCTAAATAACCATTCAAACTCATCCTCTATGCCTCAGACGAACTGTCGTTTCTCAAAAAAGACACACATTAGAGGATACAGTCGCCAAATTGACCCGGAAGAACATAAACTACTTTAAGCTCCTGTAAAAGAAAAAAATAATCGTGTTATTTCACAATGATTGCGGGAGAACACAAATGTTTGCGAACGCAAAGATTGCCTGGGAAGTTTACCCCAAAGAGCCTGATGGTCTTCATTTTTGTGATGTCACATGCGATCTCGGAGGACTGGATTCTGGACCAGTGGTGGGAGACAATCTTTTGTGCGTGTGGGGACCTGTGTTGAGATTTCCTGCGCACCCCACACACACCATATGACCAAAAATATTAAATGCCGGATTTTTGTAGTTGTTGTTGTTATCTTCATGTGTGGGGTCTGCCAAAGACAGAAGAATATTTTAGGATCTGAAAATTCCTGATGCGTGTAAGCCAGTGTGAGCCATGTACAGTGTCTGCTCGCACAGTATTTAGCCAGAGGAGCTGTCTGCTGCTTGAATAAGGGCAGTCAGTCAGCGGCACTAAATAGAACATTCATCAAGCACTTTTGCAGCTTACACCTGCCACTGCTGGCTAAGACAGACAAGGCGGGATGGACACGGAGCAGCACAATTACATCTCTTTCTTACTCAATTGTTCCTGAGGGGCTTGCATGCATCCATTGCCACATTAGCGCCCCCGCGATGACCGTCCCAATTTCGAGGTAAATCAAACGGGCCTGCCGTGGCACGACAAGCAGCGTGCAAACGAGGACACCGTTGTTAAATACAGTAGTGGTCTTAAATCACCAATTTACCTGCATTCCAGAGGCAGCGGTGCGTGTCAAACAACATTACAGTGTTTTGAACCCTCGTGGCGAGCGTATGTTTGGCTTCGCTGCGTGAGGTCTGACCTCGCTCTTTGCGGGCGGTTTGATGGAGCTGTTTCAGCCTGCTGCTCAGCCTTGTTGAAGCGAAGGATGGTGCTACTTCTAATATGACAGCCGTGTTGTTATCTTGATAAAGAGCCGCCTGCGGCTTTACCGTGGTCCTCGAAGCTGGTCTCCCCGTGTCTCCGCCGCCCAACATGTTTTATTGTCAAGCTGCACTGCGCCACGGCCACTCGGGGCCTCAAATCACTTCACATTTTTAAGGGTGTTTATGTGTGACATTATTACTATGACGAGAGCATATGAGTCACTTCACCATGTTGTCTTTCTTCTAGCATCCCCGCTGTGCTGTAGCAACTGGGCAAAATATGCTTTGCTTCTCCTTTTGAACACAGGGCACATTCACAGCCTTATCGATTTCCTTTAAAATTGTATTTGCACAAAACAGGAAGGGGAGGATGTGGACTTTAATATTCCCCATTCCTAATAACACCTGGTCTGGAGTTGCTAGGTAACACCGGCACATCAGCGTTTGATGCGAGGGCATTCTTACCAAATGGCTCTGATCCTCAGCACAGTGACAGACTCCACTGAGGTATTCTCTTGGGATATTGAAAGACACTATCCCGCCATGGACACTAAAGAACGTTTGAAAGCTCCCAAGTCAGATGGATTACAGTGTTCTCCTTGTTAGGCAACGTTGAAAGGAAAACTATGCTGAAAGTTAGAGCTTTTCATCAATGTTGAAGAACACACAGCAGGTGGCGGTGGACTGTACAAGTTTGGGTCATGTGATGAAAGGACTTGCCAGTCAAACACCATGCTGCCCGTGTTCATATTTAACCAATCAAAAGAACATCTGATCATAAACTAATCGAAATCAACACATCTTAAATGATTTTTTTTTCCTGAGACAGACGATCGGTTTGAGTAGTGCCAGCACTTAATCGACTGTAGTGTTCGAGGTTCTTATGCAATGACGTCATCACGCCATGGCGATATCAATTTGTAACTTTTAGCAACAAGTGAACCATCCATTGGGTATACACATGAAAATTAGTCGGCAACAATGTACGCTGGCATACGTGTCCAAAGCATTGAAGGCGAAAACAGCATACGGAGGCGATGGTTACTGTGACCTGCTATTTGCTGGTAACCAACCGGTCCAGGGTGTACCTTGCTTCTCGCACAAAGTCTCCACCTCACCCTTGACGCCCAGTTTTTTTTTTGGTATAGCTTATATGTAAATTACATGCACCACATTTTCTTTTTCCATTATACACTGGGTGGACACAATCTTACAATTTAATCCTTTTACTAAATAAAATATGTGCAAAAAGTATAATACTATAATACTATTGATGAGTTGGACATGTGCATTCAAACTGAAAGATACAGAAAATTTTCGATCACTTTGAAAGTTAGTGCATTTTAGGTTAATCTGGTAAACTTGTTCCAAAAGTCGAATATCCCTAACTATATACATACAGTACAGCCATCATCTTAGCACTTGATTCAGTAGCTTAACATTATGGAAATGGACATACTTCCCTGCACTGTCGTGCCATGTGCTGTCACCTGGAAATAAATTTCTCAGGCTGGCACATTTGCAAGTCAACTGCGTGACTGTGAAATAAATGGTGGCCAGTTTACCATTCTAAACATCAGTCTGGACGACGCTGATGTTGGCCAACGAGAGAGCGGGTGGCTGCTCACCCAGGGTGCACGCACACACACACGCACACACACACACACACACACTAAATGGTGTGTGCGGTTATTACAGTTTTGATTAGGGAATTCCACAGGGCAATTGACTCAAATGAGGGCTGACAGTTTTGGAGGGTAGTAAACAGCTGGAGAGCTCATCTCTGCCAGCAGCCATATTTAGGCGGTTTCACTCCCAGGTGCATCAGCTGCTATGATGTGTGATTAGGCCACAAGTAATGAAGAGCTGATGAAAGTAATCAAGGTGCATGGAGCAACATCATCATAGCTTGGGACAAAAAAGATGGCAAATTTGCTCTGGGGAAAGAAAAAGTTGACTTACAGAAAGACCAGTTTTGCAAAAAAAAAAAAAAAAGCATCGAAATTCAGATGATTTTATGGTGTGACAAAACTTGACAAAATAAAATTGAGTACATTCAATGCACCATTTATTTTTAAGTGCAGTATGATTATTCTGTGATTTTTTTTATCGTGTCGTCGAATAGTCCTGCATATCTGGTTGTAATATTTTAACCCTCATATAAAGCTCGAAAAAAAATTCTGTTGGTGTAATGACCAAGTCTTAGCTCATACTTTTGAACTTCTGTATTTGTAAAGGCAGAAAATCGAATGTGGTTCTTGTGCGAGCCTCATTAGGTAGTGTCCCACAAGATCCCAGACCCTGGAGCCACTTTTCACATCTGTTGCTTAGCAACGCTGACACTCAACACACAGCAAGCAGGTTTGTTCCACTTTGCAAAAGCATCTTCTCAAGTCAGTCTCCCTTTATATTATCACTTAATTGCTGCCCTGAAATCAAAAGAATTCACTGCAAGCCTCGATGAACTTCTCACCTGACTTCAATTTTGGGGGGGGGGGGGGGGTTGTTGGCCAACATCCACGCGTATTCACTTTGTGACACTTCCTGTGAAATGATGTCAAAGCCTTGTGGAAATGAATCGACATAATCTCACCTGAGTGCAATATGTATGAGCTACACACGCAATGTGGGTGTTCAGACCCCTGGGCAACTTGTAATTGTATTTTACTGGGATGTGTCTTCTTCCTTATCCTTTCCTATCACAGCGGGGGTGAGAACAAACATGCTCAAAAGAACTGAGAGATTTCATCACGCGCTCCCATGTGGACTTTAATGAGCCACCACAAACGACTAAAGTTTGTCTTTCGCATTTCTTCACCCGCATGTCACCCGATGAGCTGGTGGGACGCACATGAAAGACGAGTTTAATGAGGTGACAACTACAGTGACTAAAATTATTTGGTGCGTGAAGTGCGCGAATTCAGTGTTATTCTCCTGAGAACTTCCTTTTTTTTCCCCAGCTGAGCTTGTGGTCTTGTTTACAAAGGTAAACAGAGTCAAACTACGATGAGTTTAGGTTCGTAATCAGTCAAGTCTTCGCTTGCCGTTCCAATCAATCACTTCTTAGTGTCCGCAACTTTGTTGATAAAAACGAAACTCCAGACACTCCTCATGGTCCTGTTCGGTTGACTTACAAATGTCATGATTCGGTTTAGGGACCAACAGGTGGCACTGTAGGGCTCCCCGGCAGCTGCACACCTGTTGGTCATAACTAATTAAGGCTTTAAAAGGACTCCCAGCCCGAACACTCAGTGTCGGGTCATTGTTGCTTTTTGCTACTGTCATGTGTGTTGCTGTTTGCTTCTGTTATGTTTAGTTTATTGTTATGTTTTAGCTTTAGTCATGGGTTTTGTTTGATACTTTGGACTTCGTTTGTTTTGGATTTAGTTTTCTTTGTTTTAAATACAATTCTTCAAATACACCCTGCTCCTCCCTCCTGCCTGCTTTTTGGGGTCCACCACCACCTCGCAACGTGACAACAAATGAAATTCAAGGTGCGAAAAATCATTCAAAAACGGCAAAAACAAGAATGACACGGAAATAATAACAACAATGAAATATCCAGTCTTAAGGATAGCCCAAGAAGACAGTGAGAGGTCAATAAACTGTGGCCCTATCTCCATATTGCTGGACCGCATTACTTCCGTGTGCCACACAGGACCTTCCGCCTTACAGGCAATTAAATCGGTACGTGAGGAAATCAAAAAGCAATGATGCAATCTTCAGAATTAAGAAAGCTACATGAAATGATTCATACTTTAAATTACGAAAGTTGCAGGCGTGCTGGAGACTTTCCCTGCTGTCTTCGGGGGCAGCAGGCAGGCATATATATATATATATACACACACACACAGAGCGTATAAAATGCGTTATTCTGTCTTCAAAACTTTTAGTTGGGATTGTGCCAGAGAGGCAGCACTGCGTGCTGACTGCTGCGCGTTAATTTAAACAAAACAGTTCCAGGCCCCTGTTGCAAGTGAGTTGTGGTGTTCATCAATCACGCTTAGTGCTACTTGAAGCAGGATTACTTTGTTTCTTGCACTGTAATAAGGAAATGTACATTACTTGGACAGAGGCATTCATCTTTGTTGGCATCACCGTTTGAGTTGAACACCATTCCTTGAAATAGCAGCACACTTTCACATGCTGCGCGACAGCTTGTCGCAATATAGTTTCGATCATAGATAAGTAATCAATGTTTGTGAACGCGTGTAATTTAATTCAAAAGCCAAACCAGTCTTGTGGAGAGATGAACTGCAGCAGTTGCACCATTTATATGTAAATGAGGCATAGGTTATTGACACGTTCAGTTCATTTTCCATCATTGCCTGATGAGACTCTTGATATTATGTGCGAACAACAATTGTTTGTCTTCAGCTGTCTCTTTTTGCCAGTCAATGTACTCTATCAATCGGGTTTTCTTTGACAGTACAGTGTCAGGAAAAAAAGGTAGCGTAGGGGTCCATATTTGTCCTAGAACGTACAACTTTTTGTCATTTAGCATGCAGGTACCAAAATGGAACGTTTTGGTACAATTAGCCCCTTTTGATGGTTAGAAAAACGTCCATAAATGGCAAAGGGACAGAATCTGTACCTTTTTGTTGACCTGTAAGGGGAAAAATGTGCGAGGCTGCCCTGAATACATTTCTAAAGAACCCGCTGTTGTGCGGAATGCATTTTCAAGCAATACATAGTTGACATGGTAATCTCGACCAGGGATGGGTTACTTTATGCAATTTAAATGACCTGTAAACACTTCTTGTGACGTGTTGTTACTAGAGTCAATCTGTTGTCAAAATCAGGTTTGGGATTTTACACTGGTGACTTTGCATTATATTTGGTGTTGATTTGTTGTCTCTTCTGCTATATTTTATTGAGCAGCCAGGACAGCCACCTGTAATGCTTTTTCTGATGCCATATAAGGTCAAAGGCATACTTTATTTATTTTTTCCGAAAATGCTGTTTTCAAATTGTACAGCCTTAGAGACATTCCACTATCAAGGTTCCACTGCAGATGCATTCGAGCTTCTGCCTAAACGCTCAAGCAGTAAATTCTATGATCAATCACCACAAAGGATGTACTGTGTAGTGCTTTCGTCTTGTGACACGCTAAAGTCAGTGATCTAATTCAAGCACCTATTTAGATCAATTTATTTCATTTCTTGACCTCCGGAATTTTCTTTCGACATTCATTTTTTCCTCTCACATACTGTATGTGCACATGAGTGATAAATTGGAGTCCATGCGGTTCATTAAATATCCATTTGTAATTTCCTGAACTGCAGATAGTCTGACTATTACATATTTAGTTGAATCTGCTCAGGCATATGACAGAAATGAACATTTCGGGCTTATGTAAAGTGCAAAGCCGGTGAAAGGATGATCTGAGCATATTTATGGGCAGTATGTTTTATATTTTTACCACAGTGCGGAGGCTCATGTGATTGCTACCCGGGGGAAATCATCTTTTAGAGTCGAGCCATCTGCAACAACGTGCATTCCTTCATTGAAAACCAAAATTGTTAACAGTCCTGAAAATCTATGGAGGCATCCATCTTCTGGACATTCGACTCATTAAAATTCAACTTCAAGAACCCGTCCACCCTTCACTTATTTAGCCCAGAACTGCTGAGCATAATTTATCAATTTTTTTTTACGAGTGCAGCCATGATGCAAACGCTGCTGCAAATAGTGGTAAAACCACAGAGAAAAGCACACGTTTCTCCTCGAAGACAGCATTTTGTAAATTTCCCCAAGAGCAAATAACCCTACATCATAGCAAATGATGACAGCCTCCTCATCAACCCACATTCTGGATGCATCCAGCATGCTCCTCAGCAAGGAGGACGGGAGCAGAAAACAGGACGAAACACATTAGCTTTTAAATATATTCTTTGCGTCTGCCGTCATTTGCATTTCAAAATAAATATTTATTTTGGGATCCAACAGTCAACGGCGTGTACAGCAGTACACAGAGGGGCTCGGATAACCCGCAAAGGAACCCTGAATGTATTAAGACATTAAACAATGCCTGGTCGTATACTGTAAAATTACATGTGTTGTTCAACAACGGCTGTACTGGAAAACACATGAGGGGGCAGCAAATTCCATGTAAATAATTATCATAAAACGGATGGTGGCGTGTCAGAAAAACAAAAACAAAAACCAAATAAAAAGGGTGCAATTATCATGAATCCTGCGGGAAAGACATTTCATTCATTTGTGCTGCTGAGCACGCCAAGGTCTAACGGACCGATGATCCCCTAAAGTCTGAGATTGATAGGATTGGGCCTTGAGCGAAACACAACATTTATAATAGGCGGAGTGCAGCATGTCCCCGACGATACAAATTCACCTAATAATCCTTGAAGCCGAGGACAACATGTCCACTGCTATTTGATGCTGCGTCAAAGACTTAGAAATGTGCCGCAAAAATGCTTTGGGTTTTGCCGAATTTTGCTTGACAGACTTGATTTATTTTAGAGTTAGCATGAGACATTAATCCCTCTGAAAGATAGTTTTCTTTTGGTATATGCGTATAAAAACAGAGAAGAGTTTACAGGAAGTGGCTCATAGCATAATGCATTCGCTGATATTGCACTTCCCAAGGTGGTTTTATTTAAACACGAGTGGGACGGATGAGTACAGTACATGCGTGTCAGGGGATGGACCTTGGCTCAATCATTTAAGGTAATAGGATGACCACATTTACAATCTGCTCTTCACCACATTCCACAAGGAAGTGGAAGGTCAACCTCTGTTGCACATCTCAGTTGTACCGGGCGACATGAAGTCGAATTCAGTCGGCAGCCATTGCACAGTACAATGTCCCCATGAAGCCTGGCAAACAAGTTTTCACATTTTGAGACACCACAGTACAAGAGTGAGCCCAGAAGTGACTCTTGAAACATTGCTCGCCATGCCCGGGATTTGATGATGCAGTCAAGCAGCAGACTGCAAGTAAAGCAGGTGTTAGTGCTGAATATGTGTGAGATTTGCTGCTGTGACTAAAAGATGCAAAAGGGGGAGGAAGATGTCTGTGTCAAAGGCAACAGCGCATGGCATGGCCTGTGGAAGGCAATGCGGCAAGTGTGACGGCACATGAAAGTCAAATATCATTATGGCAAAGCAAAGAGGCAAGATCAGAGCAGGTTACGATAATACTGGCCACGCAGTCTATATCTCTTCATCTCTCTCTCTCTCTCTCTATCTATCTACATATACATCAGCAACTTCAAACTGATCAATTTAAATTTGGTGCGCATCTCTCCTAAAAGATAATTTGATACCTATCTTGACACATAGGATGCGATATCTTTCATTTTGATATGCAACGATTGAATTTGGTAAAATCAAAATCGATTTCCAATACAGTAAATATTCCCATCCCCGGAATTCTATGGAAAGGAATATCCTTCACCGGGAATAAAACCTATGCATTAATATTTTGACTACGATATTACGTGTTACCGGAACTTGCGTAAGCGGAAATTCCACTACCCGTAACCCGGATGGAGGTGTAATGTCGCGGGAGCTTAAATACACGCAACGCCCACCCAATGCGACGGAAAAGACACAACGCTGAAACAAGTTTTCACTTCGCGTTTTTCGATCATTAGATTCTAAACGACGACGTGTAAGTGAGTTTTTATTGCCGTGCGTTTTACTGTAATTGTGACTGATTTTAACTTTATTCACTTACGTCCTGGAGAACGCGGCACTATCTTAAAAACAGCACCCACTCGACATGACCGAAGAAACGTGTTCGCTTCACCGTTTTCATTCATCAGATTCGAAACGAAGATGTGTAAGCGACTTTTTATTGGCGTGCGTTTTACTGTAATTGCGAAAGATTTTAACTTTATTCACTTACGTCGTGTGTAGATCGCATCGAAACGTAGAAGAACTGTAACGACTGGAGCAGAGCGAGTGAAATGCATCTGTTTGAGCGAGGCTGGACACAAAGTTAAAAAGATCCAGCAGACACTTGGAGTCGGAAAGACGCAAATCTACGAAACTTTAAAAAACAAGGCATCGATTCAACTCCTGATGACAAGCCACCATCCAGCAAGGAAGCAATGCAAATGGCAACAAAAATCCTTCAGTATGCACAAGAATTACCAGACATCGGTGATCAACGGGACAGTTACTTGCAACTAGCAAGAAAACTGTATGACACGCAGGCAAACATTGTCATAAACCAAAGAATGCATCCAACAAAACAATCCAAAATACACTTTTTTTTTCCCCCAAGACAGAAAAAAATAAACATTAAAATACTGTACGTATTTTACTGTTGTGATTTTTTTGGGATACACCTGTATTGCATTTTTTGTTATATAAACAGTTTTTGGACAGTGTATTTTTGTATTTTATTGATTGTGTTGTTACACGTGCATTTTGTCAACATACTTGCAGGTTCATAAAGGACATGTACCATGCTCATTTCCCAAATGAGGAATTTCTGTTATCAGGACAAATTGGACAGCGCAAACACGAGTCCGTACTAGAGAATATTTACTGTATACCTGTATATCTATATATATATGTATATATATATATATATATATATATATATATACAAGATGGTAATGGCGAACCAACCAGATATCGTGATCATAGATAAAGGGCAGAGGAAAGCCGTTGTAGTGGATGTAGCGGTCCCAAGTGATGGAAACATCAGAAAGAAGGAACACGAGAAACTCGAGAAATACCAAGGGTTCAGAGAGGAGCTGGAGAGAGCCTGGAAGGTAAAGGTGACAGTCGTGTCTGTGGTGGTGGGAGCACTCGGGGCAGTGACCCCCAAACTAGATGAGTGGTTGCAACAGATCCCGGGAACAACATCAGACATCTCAGTCCAGAAAAGCGCAGTGCTGGGAACAGCAAGGATATTACGCAGAACCCTCAAGCTTCCTGGCCTCTGGTTGAGGACCCGAGCTGAATGGAGGACGGACACCACCCGAGGGGTGAGACGAGGAATTTATATATACCGTATTTTCATATATATAAGGCGCCATTAATGCGGAACGTCTAGTGTTTGAGCGGAGTTCCAAAGCATGACAGAGAGCGCTTCTGGCCAACACGCTGTTTATATAGAGAAAAGGCGGAGTGAGTGACGACAGGCATGCGGAAGTCCGCCAATGAGTGAAGGGTGGGCGTGTAACAGGACGCTAAAGGCACGTCCCTAGCAGGTACCAGTCGTCAATGAGGTGAAGGGTGGGCGTGTAAGAGGAAGCTAAAGGCACGTCCCTAGCAGGTACCAGTCGCCAATGAGGTGAAGGGTGGGCGTGTAAGAGGACGCTAAAGGCACGCCCCTAGCAGGAACCAGTCGCCAATGAGTGAAGGGTGGGCGTGTAAGAGGACGCTAAAGGCATGCCCCTAGCAGGTACCTGTCGCCAATGAGTGAAGGGTGAGCGTGTAGGAGGTGAAGAGAAAAATGTGAGTACATTGTAAAATGGCTAAATAAAGTACAACCGAACTCAGTTTTGCTTCCGTTACCTTTTTAAAAACGTGTTTTTAGCGTGCGTGCATGCATGCCGTATGTTTAAGGTGGCGTATGTTTTACCATGCCTGGCTGCGCCCAATAATACAGTGCGTTTTGTGTATGTGTCAAATACAGAAATAGCACCCCTTAATGAGACTGCGCCCAACAACACGGTGCGCTGAATGGTCGTGAAAATACGGTATATATAAACTAGGTATGACATTTTTAAACAACTTGATGGATTATTTGTTTAATTACATAATTATGTGCAACTGCACATAAAATGTAATTCTAGACAAAAACAATTTTATTTTTTGTACGTTTTTACTGAATTTCTGAATTTTAAACACTTGTCTAACATGGTTTCCTTTGAATGATTACTCACTTTACATTGCTTTGACATTATATAGCTTTTCTATCGTTACCTGTCTCACTTGATTTTTACTCGGAATCAGATGGATCTATTGTTTCAAAGTGAGGCAACCATTTTTTTTATAATACATTCCAAACATCCGGTTCCGGGTCGCTGCGCTGTGGTCGACCGGTCTATGACCGGAGCGGTTTTTCTTACTTTTCTTGCTTTTTTCCACATTTCTCACCTACACTCCCTGCTTTTTCCTAGCTCCACAGGCTTGTGTTACCTCAGCGCGACTGTTTGAGCTATTAATCCCGCACTTTCCCCCTTCGATTATCTTTTTTCATTCATTCATTAGCCCCGGTGCTAACGGCTAGCTAGTGCTACAGCTAGCGCCTCCAGCTCGCCCGGTGCTAATGGCGAGTGCTCCAAGCCAGTGCTAACGACAACAACACTGCACCTCCACATTAATATTGGCTCACCACAACTTGAGACTCACGCCAAATATGACCATCTACACGAGGGAACAGCTGCTGCTTCTCAGAGACGTCCCGCTGCCGCTCATCGTCAGGCTCCCTGACGCGATGTGTGTCCGCGGTGCGCAACTCAACTCGGCGGCCATTAGGACCCAGAAGAAAAAAAACTGACGGGGCAAAAAAAAGAAGGGAGGACTCCGGACAAGGTTGCAGCGCAAGGGCTGGAAACAGCGGGCACTACCAGCTATCATTCTCGCTAATGTCCGCTCGCTACAGAATAAGACTGACGAGCTCCAGCTTAAGGTAAACCACGCCATCCTGCTCCTCCCTGCCTACAGACCAACCATAAGGAGAGTAGAGAAGATAACCAAAACCATTAAACAGTGGACGCAGGAGAGCATCACCGCCCTCCAGGGGTGCCTTGAGTCCATGGATTGGTGCAACCTTCTCTCCCCCTCCGACGACATCAATGCCCAGGTGGATATAGTCTCCTCATACATCCGCTTCTGTGAGGAAACCATCATCCCCTCCAAGACTGTCACCATCTTCCCCAACAACAAACTCTGGATCACCAAGGAGCTGAAGGAGATCCTCAACAGGAAGAAGTGTATCTTCTTCTCGGGCACCGAGGTGGAGAAAAAGGAGATCAACAGGGAGGTCAAGAGAGCCATCAAGATCGCCAAGCTGCAATACAAGCGCAAGGTGGAGGAGAAACTTAATGGCGGTAACCTCCGTGCAGCCTGGCAGGGCCTGAAGAAAATGGCAGCTGTGAACACCACCATCATCACCGCCCCCATCCTCATCCCTGGGAGCAGCCCTGCCTCCCTCGCCAATGACCTCAACTCCTTCTACACCAGGTTCGAGACTGATAACTCCACGCAGCTCACCAACATCAGGTCCCACCTCCGGCCCGGCAACTCTTCAATCACATTCTGCACAGAGGACGTTGTGAGGGCCCTCAAGAGGACCAAGATCAACAGTGCACCAGGGGCCGACAACGTCAGTGGCCGGGTCCTCAAGTACTGCCCTGACCAGCTCGGGTGCGTTTTCCAGCTCTTATTCCAGTCCTCCATGAACACCGCCACCGTCCCTAAACTGTGGAAGCACTCCACCATCACCCCCATTCCCAAGAACAATAACCCCAAGACCCTGAACAACCTCTGCCTTGTGGCCCTCACCTCCCACGTGATGAAAGCCATGGAGAGGATCGTCAAGCAGCACATCCTCACAAAGACCAGCTCACGCCTCAACCCCCTCCAATTTGCATACCAGGCAGACAGAGGTGTCAACGATGCCAAAGCACCTCATCATAGACACCATCCACAAACATCTGGAATTCCCCAACACCCTGGCCAGGCTTCTCTTTGCTGACTTCTCCACTGCCTTCAACACTCTGCAGCCTCACATCCTGGCACAGAGGTTCAAGCAGAACTTCTCCCTGAACAACCAACTCATCCTCTGGATCCTGGATTTCCTCACACACAGAACACAGAGAGTCAGGATCAACAACAACCTGTCTGACCTCCTCGCCACCTCCACAGGCTCCCCACAGGGCTGTGTGCTCTCGCCACTGCTCTTCATCCTGTACACGGATGAATGCAGGTCCTCACACCCCAACAGCCACCTGGTGAAGTTCGCTGACGACACTGTCCTAGTGTCTCTGCTCTCCGGCTCCACGCAGCACCATGGTCCCACCCTGCAGCAGTTCGTCGTGTGGTGCGACGCCTCCCGGCTGGAACTGACCAAGCAAGCCCAAGCAAGACCAAGGACATACAGGTGACATTCTCCTGAAAACAGAGAGAGCTGGCCTCGACAATCCCCACCATCATCCAGGGGACTCCAGTGGAAACTGTATCTGAATACAAGTACCCGGGGACCATCCTGGACAATAACCTGAGGTTCTCCTCCAACACCGAGGTGATCCTGAAAAAATGCCACCAGAGGATGTACCTGCTCAGGAAACTGAACTCCTTCTCCATCAGCAGGAAAATCCTCCTGACTTTCTACCAGGCATTCATAGAGTCCATCCTCTCGTTCTCTATGGCCTGCTGGTTCCACTCCCAAAGTCTGCAGGAGAAGAACCGCCTGGACAGCATCAGCAGAGTGTGCTCCAAGAGCATCGGACTTCCCACTCGCCCTCTGACTGCAGTGTGTGAGCAGCAGATCCGTGGTCTGGCTGCTCAGATCATGAAGGACCCCTCACATGCTCTCTTCCCCGCGTTCGAATGGCTGCCTTCAGGCCGCAGGCTGCGGTTCCCAGCTTGCAGGACAGCGAGGAGGAGATCCACCTTCGTCCCCCAGGCTGTTCTCCTCTTAAACTCTCATTCCAAGAAACCCTGACACCCCCTTCCTCCCACCATACAGACTCGCACACCCCATTGTGCAATACGGGTTTACGGTGCAATACTTTGACGTGCAATACTGTTTTCACGGTGTAATACTGTTTTCACTGTGCAATACTGTCTTTACTGTGTCCTTGCTCTGCAATACTGCTCAATGTGCAATACTATTTTGTTGCTGGAACCACTACCTCAAGACCTCAAGCCCCACTCTCATCCTATGTTTTTCCTTTGCTCTGACTGTCTCTATAATAAGCTGCTCTCGCACAACTCTAATTGCCCCACGGGGATAAATAAAGTTTTCTGAATCTGAATCTGAGACATTGTTCTTTCACCTATCAGTGGCCATGGAATTGTAATCAAATCAACCAACATCAATTAAATGAATTTAAATTAAGCAAACAAGAAAATCAATGAAAGTACAGTTTGTCACGCCATCTTGACCAGAGATGGACTCGTCGAGAGGTATTTTTATAACGAAGGGCAACAGATTGTCAGTGAGCTGGAAATTTGGGGGTGATTTGGCGGAGTGTGATGATGCAAGAGGAGGAAGTGAGCACATTCTGTGTTTACTGGTGCGCAAGACAGGACAGTAGGCCAAGCTCTTCTGGCTGGGGGGCACTCACACCTCTGCATGCAGCACAGTGGAGGCATGCTTGAGGCCAAGATGTAATTACCACCCTTTTGGAGAGGAAGACTTTCTTTAGCCAATTTAAAACCCAAGAGGGTCTGTTAGTTTCAGTTTGCCATGTTAGGTTATGAAGGCTAAACTCCCAATTTTTCTTGTGCTTCTTCTGTGGGGCGTGCAGGCTGAGTAGCAATAGTCCCACTTGAATTTAGATCATGTTTCAAAGGGAGCATATAGTTGGGATGCAAATGTAATCCTTCCGTGACCACGCTCACAACTCGTGACAATCGTACGGTATCCTCTCTCCCCATTGTGGTTTTAATAAGGAAATTAGCACTCTATAAAATTGTACTTGAAAAAACAAGTTGTAAAAATGATGTTAAAATTGGCAAAAATCAGCCTTTAAAAAAACACATTACAACATAAAACAAAGATAATGATATTCAAACATCCTTCACCAAAAATGTGATAATTTTTGCAGATGTTTTTGCTCTGTTGTTAAGATAAACAATACATTTAATTTATGTATTTATTTATTGATTTATATCTTTTAACTAAATGGGACGATTAATTGGTTATTGATATCGGAATGGGCATCTGCTAAAAAGAAAACAATCCACATCGGGATGTATCACAATTATGGACTTTCATAATTCTTTCACTCTTGTGAATGACCGTGGTTAAGAACTGCATCCATGCATGGCAGTGAGGGGCACGGCTTTGGTCAAACTCGAGGAGGAGGGTGAGGATGAGTGACGTCAGATAATATTCTTGCTAGCAGTTTTAAAACCGCAAAGTCCCACTTTAATAAGTCAGTAATGAAAAGACGCATTTAATGATGACTCCTGCCAAAGTTGAACAAATCCCATTACAATACTGCGGGCTGAAAGAGTTCACAGCATCATACTTTTATGTGCTAACATTGTGAAAAGTAATTATTGCAGATGGAATTTTCTGCTGACCAGACTCATTTCTGTGCACTGAGCCTTCCTGCAGAATAAACAAATAATTTTTGTTCCATTCCTGTCTGTAGATTTCCCATCATAGCACCTTCTGTGCTCTCCGCATCCCATTTTATCAGCTGCATTTAGATGATGATTATCTGAGCACCACTAAACTTCAGCGGGTAATGCTGGACCGTACTGGTCTGGAATGGTGTCCAACAATAGATTGGTTATGGTAGATGCTTTACAACTGACAGGAGCAATAGCTCGCAGAATCACATCAAGTTTACCGCTTGGCAAAATGGGCCTGCTGTCACGTTCCGTATTTGACAGCAGGGGGCAGGCGTTCTTGCTTGCCGCCTGCACACCTGCCACCCATTTGTTGACGATTGCACCTGCTATCGTCAACAAATTACGGGGGTGAGCACGGTCGGTATGGGCACTTTCTCCACCAGTGCTCGCTCGTCTTCAACCAGCAACCTTCCGTCTATGCTACTGATGACGCGAAGGTTGCATATGCTTATTGACAGGTCAGGCGGCGTCATGGGCTATGGCGATGAGCGACGCAAAGCCGAACCTCCGATCTTCTTTCCCCGGCTTCGTGGCAGCGTTTCGCCGGGTGTTCCACCATCCCATCCGGGGCAGAGAGGCTGAGGGTCGGCTACTCGAACTCCACCAGGGGAGGCGATCCGTAGCGGACTACTCGATTGAGTTCCGGATTTTGGCCGCCCAGAGTGGCTACGAGGACAGGGCGCTGTGTGGATTGTTTCGTCGCGGATTGAACACCCAGCTCAAGGATGAACTAGCGACCCGCGACAACAGTTCCGACCTAGAGGAGTTAATAGATCTCTCCCTACTGTTGGACATCCGCATGAGAGAGAGAAGCCGGGAGCGTGGAGGTGGTTGGTTCCCGTTCCGGCATGCGACGTACCGTGGGGGATCCCGCGAGACGCCTCGGGCAGCTGGGTCCGGAGACCACCCCCGATCCTGGAATGCTGTCACCAGGGAGGAGCCGATGCAGCTGGGTGGCGGAAGTTCCAGATCGGAGGAGAGACGGCGCTGGTTCAACGATCGGGCCTGGTCTGACAGCGGCCCACAAGGACCTCACGCCGCTCCCGGTCCTCCGGAACCTCAGCCATCTACCTTCACCGAGTACTGTGAGTCACGACCCCGCACAGAGCCTCCCGAGCCTCGGCGAGCCGACTCCCGGCCGGGGCACCCCAAGAGACTGGAACTCGAAGGGGAGATCTATGGGGCGTCCCGGGCGCGGCGGATCAGGGCTCTGATAGACTCAGGGGCTGATGATTGTTTTATCGACACTGACCTCGCCTCAGAGTTAGGCTGTTTTATCGAAGAGTTGGCCGAGAAGAAGCGCGTTCATGATCTCGATGGGCGCCTCTTGGCGGTTGTAACACAAAGAACCGAACCACTAAAGCTCCAAGTATCCGGAAACCATGTCGAACGCAGACGGTTTTATTTAATGCGGTCTCGAGCCGTTCCGGTTATTCTCGGCTTGCCCTGGCTCAAGACTCACAACCCCGTTATTTCCTGGGAGCGCCCGGCAATAGAGATTTGGAGCCCATACTGTTATGAGCGTTGTTTACGATCAGCCGTAGGGGGACGCGAACGTGCCGGTGACGACTCCCCTGAAATCATCTGCCTTGACGGAGTGCCAAACTGCTATTATGATTTGCGACAGGTATTCAGTAAGGATCGCGCTCGCTCTTTGCCCCCGCACCGTCCATACGACTGCGCCATAGACCTGCAAGTGGGCGCTCCGCTGCCGAGTTCACGGCTATATCAGGTGTCTCAACCGGCATTAACTGAGTATATAAACAGCTCGCTCACTGCAGGTCTAATCAGACCATCGCGATCACCGTTAGGTGCGGGATTCTTCTTTGTAGAAAAGAAGGACAAGTCGTTACGACCGTGTGTGGACTATCGTGGGCTCAATGACATCACCATCAAAAATAAGTATCCGCTGCCTTTGTTAGACTCCGCCTTCGCTCCTTTGCAATCGGCCACCATTTTTACAAAATTAGATTTACGCAGTGCTTACCATTTGGTCCGCATCCGGGAAGGAGATGAGTGGAAGACAGCTTTTAAGACCCCACTGGGTCATTTCGAATATTTAGTCATGCCTTTCGGGCTGACTAATGCTCCCGCGGTTTTCCAAAACCTGATCAACGACGTGTTAAGGGACGTGCTGAATATTTTCTGTTTCGTCTATCTTGATGATATCTTAATTTTCTCCCGGTCGTTGCAAGAGCATAAACAACACGTCAGACTTGTTCTACAGCGGTTATTGGAAAATAGGCTCTTTGTCAAGGCAGAGAAATGTGAGTTTCATGTACCAGCCATCTCTTTTCTGGGGTTTATTATTGAGCGGGGCAAGCTGAGAGCCGACCCCATCAAGACGAAGGCGGTGGTGGACTGGCCGACACCGGCTAGCCGCAAGGAGCTACAGCGTTTTTTGGGGTTTGCTAATTTTTATCGACGGTTCATTTGCAATTACAGCCAAAAGGCACTCCCGTTAACCCGACTAATGTCCATTAAAGTCCCGTTCCAATGGGACTCGGATGCGGACTCGGCTTTCGCAAATTTGAAAAGAGCATTCACTAATCCCCCCGTGCTGCAACATCCTAACCCTGACCACCCTTTCAGTGTAGAAGTGGACGCATCGGATTCGGGAGTGGGGGCGGTCTTGTCCCAGCGTTCCCCGGTCGACCAGAAGTTGCACCCCTGCGCCTTTTTCTCTCGTCGTCTCAGTGTCGCCGAGTCAAACTACGACGTGGGCAATCGAGAACTGCTGGCTGTGGTTGCAGCCTTACAAGAATGGCGACACTGGCTCGAGGGGGCTAAGGAGCCATTCACTGTATACACGGACCACAAAAATTTGGAATATATCCGCTCCGCCAAGAGACTGAACTCCCGTCAGGCCCGATGGGCCCTACTATTAACCCGGTTTAATTTCACCCTCACATACTGTCCGGGATCCAAGAACACCAAGCCTGACGCCCTCTCCCGTCTCCACGACCCCGCGGAAAGGGACCGAACGCCGGAGGCCATTCTCCCGGCTCATTGCATCCTGGGGGCGTTGAGGTGGGAGATACAGGAAGCTCAAGATGGGGTCCAGGTCCCGGCTGACTGTCCCGCGGGGAAGCTGTTTGTGCCCCCACCGCTGCGTTCGGAGGTATTGCAGTGGGGGCACAGGTCCAAGGTGGCTTGCCATCCTGGGGTGAACCGGACTGTGCATCTCATTGCCCAGCGGTTCTGGTGGCCGGAACTTCGGAAGGATGTGGTGGAATACATCAATGCCTGCTCCTCCTGCGCCTGCGGCAAGGCCTCGCATCGGCCTCCGGCGGGGTTGCTCCAGCCATTACCCATTCCTCCTCGACCTTGGTCCCACATCGCCCTGGACTTTGTCACGGGCCTTCCTCCATCCTGTGGGTGGTCCGTCGTTCTCACTATCGTGGACCGATTCTCAAAAGCTGCCCACTTTATTCCCCTGTCCAAGTTGCCGTCGGCGTTGGAGACCGCCGACCTCCTCATCAAGCACGTTTTCCGTCTCCATGGCATCCCTTTGGACATAGTGTCGGACCGGGGGCCCCAGTTCGTGTCCCGAGTGTGGAAGCGGTTCTGCCGGTCCCTCGGGGCCACGGCCAGTCTGACCTGACCAGTATCACCCACAGTCCAATGGACAAGCGGAGCGCGCCAACCAGGATCTGGGGGCAGCCCTCCGCTGTGTGTGTCTCCACCGTCCCTCTTCCTGGGCCGACCACTTACCTTGGGTGGAGTATGCGCACAACACCCTCGTCTCTTCAGCCACTGGAAGGTCCCCCTTCATGACGGCCTACGGGTATCAACCACCGCTGTTCCCGTCCCAGGAGGGACAAATATAGGTCCCTTCTGTGCAGTGCCACCTCAAGCGGGCCCATCACGTGTGGAGGGAGGCCAGAGCCGCACTGTCCCGCACGGCGACCCGGAACCGGCAGATCGCGGACCGTCGTCGGCGCCCGGCACCAACCTACGAAGTGGGGCAGGAGGTGTGGCTGGCGACGAGGGACCTGCGCCTGGCCGGCACGTCCGCGAAATTGGGGCCCCGATTCACCGGGCCGTTCGTGGTAGAGTCCGTCGTCAGCCCCGTCGCGGTCAAGCTCCGGCTGCCGGCCACCATGAAGGTTCACCCCGTGTTCCACGTCTCCCTGCTCAAACCGGTGGGGACCAGTCCCTTGGCTCCTTCTCCCACTCCGCCCCCTCCTCCACGGGTCGTCGATGGTGACCCGGTGTACACGGTACAGGCCATCCTGGACTCTCGGCGCAGGGGAAAAGGTTTCCAGTATCTGGTCGACTGGGAGGGCTACGGGCCGGAGGATCGGCAATGGGTCCCCCGCTCCTGGATCCTTGATCCGTCCCTTCTTCGTGACTTCCACGCATCTCACCCGTCCAAACCGGGTAGGCCGCCGGGAGGCGTCCGTTGAGGGGGGGGTACTGTCACGTTCCGTATTTGACAGCAGGGGGCAGGCGTTCTTGCTTGCCGCCTGCACACCTGCCACCCATTTGTTGACGATTGCACCTGCTATATCTAGGCACTCCGACAGTCAACTCACTGCCGGAGTATTCCACGCCGTGCCATTTGCTATCGCCTATTCCTTCTCGATTAAAACACAGATTTGATGACTATTGACTATTATTGCGTGCTTTGATATTCCTCTCGTGTTTGATTTAATATTTTGCCTAAGAACTTTCTCCTTGCCGTTTTTGTTTCGCAAGCGTTTTCTGTTTCCTCGTTATTATTTCCTGGTCCTCTTTTTGACCAGCGTTTTCTGTTGTCCGTTTAGACGGTGATTTTGTGTTATATTAAATCTCATTTTTTGTGACAAAATACTTTTCTGTGTCTGCTATTTCGGGGATCCACTTATCTCTAGTGGTTGCGCACGAAGCGATTATTCTGTCGCTTCGGGCCCAACGTGACACCTGCAGGTTAAAACCCTAGATCAGAGGGCGTGTTTCCAGCTGATTTCAGATGAGTTAGCGCATTTTAAAGTCGAGATTGGCCTGCAAAAAGTCTGGGGTGGTCAAAGAGGTGGTACTTGTCCAACATTTCCCTCCTGGTGGAATTAGCTATGCACATCTTGCTCACCCCTCTGATCCACAGAAAAGCAGCTGCTTTAGAAATGTATCAAAGCACTGGTCTTTTTTTTTTTTTTTTTTTGCCGGCATTGAAAGGAGGGGATACAGTTGCCCTCAGCTTGTTGGACATTTGCCAAACTGACAGGGAGCAGGCAGTTGGAGAGTGTGCCCGATGTGGCGGTTGAAATAACAACATCAGCACGAGCACCCTAAACTTTCAAGTGCCTCTGGCCTGGCGACTCATACGAAATGACATCGCTAGCTTGCAGCTAACATCCGAGCAAAGCAGAGCACCTGCAGCAAAACAGGGTCGGAGAAAGGCTGCCACGTGGCTGCAACGCACAGGCTTAAATACGAGCTTCATTTCTGTGTATATAACCTTAAATAAATCACTTCTTCCGCAGTGTGTATAAAGTGGGCCTGGGAATATCGGAATCCCTTAATGTAAAAACAACATTTGTTTCTGTTTTAGTTGAGCCGTCCCTGTGATTTGCCTTAGAGGAAAATGCTTTTTATATCCTTTGCGCACATGCATGTATGTATGACGCCTGTGTGCCTCAGAAAGCTGCCTCTCATCTGACCTGGATTAGAAGGATGATGTGTTTTGCTTGAAGAACAGGTTGTGCCTCAAGTGAGAGATTTAACCCTTGCTAGTTGTCAAGCGCGCTTCCAAAAGGCTCAATGTACATTTAGCAGCCTGCTTCTTTAATATTCACCATGGGCTGTGTATTGAAGTGAGAATAAGATTTTGACAGATGGAAGAAGGAAGGGAAAAAATGGGTGGAGTTTTCCTTGAGGACATCTTGAGGGCATTTGTTGCATCAGTCTTTGACTGCGGTTTCTAAAGAGCGCTAAATAAGACGAGCTGACAGATCAAATAGAATTATAGAACCGTTGAAAGTGGAATTGAGCTCTTTGTGTTCACCTCTCTGATCTGAGGTTTTGATGAACCCTTTGCAGTGAGGTAATTTATGCTACTTTGCGACTGATGGGACTGCCATCCCGCTTCAATCACAGTATAATAACATCAAAATGTGCACATCATTATTTTACCATTACAACAATTACATTCAATGTTTCTCAAATGACGATTTAGAAAAGTGGTTCCATCTCACGACCTTGACTTCCATCCATCCATCAATCCATTTTCAACACCGCTTATCCTGAGGAGGGTCGGGGGAAGTTGCTGGAGCCTATCCCAGATGACTATGGGCCAAAAAAAAACACCCTGAACTCAATCGCAGGGCACATATCGAGACAAATGAGAATTCACACCCACAACCACATTGTCACTGAGAGGGAACCGATCCCACGCTGCCCCACACAAGTCAGGCGAGTGTACCACGACACCATCAGCGATATGACCTTCACTTGCATTTTGTATTTTCCAAAATATTTTTGGGATGGCAAATGAATGGATTAAAAAAAAAGTAATTTAATCACGTAAACCAAAGGTGTCAAACTCAAGGCCCGGGGGCCAGATCCGGCCCGTAACATCATTTTATGTGGCCCCCTGAAAGAAAATCATGTGTGTCAACTTACATGATCCTTGCTATAAAATGTACCGAAATGTCAAATTGTCATCTGTAATAAATGACATTGAGATTTTGCAATAATTTTGTTACCCTTTCAAGTAATAATGCGATAATGTGGTTGAACATTTTTGTGGTTTCACTGTCATAACGGCCCTCCGAGAGAAGACCTAACTCTAAAGTGGCCCGTGACACAAATGAGTTTGACACCCCTGATGTAAACAATGCAACTATTATTTGAACAAATCAAATGGGTCAATTTTGGGAGGGGGGGGGGGGGGGGTACATGCCTTCAAAGTTGCTTCCATGCTTTCAAAATAAGGAGCAGCATCATCATCTTGCAGTCCACCATGTAAGGTAGTGATACGGGCTGGAGGGTTTGACATTGATCCTCAAAATTGCTGGCTTCCGATACACTATCAGGCAGATCACGGGAAGCTGGGACTAGAGTGCGAGAGTTAACTCTCTGGGCTCTATTTTTGTGACTGCCGCATATCCAGCTCGGTTATAAATCAGTGTGAAGGCGGGTAGACCAGCTGCTGGTAATTTGACAGCTGTGCGCAAGCCAACATATTTTAAAAGGGACAGTTTGCACCCCTGCAGGTGTGAACACACCCAATTTCAGTCACCGCCAAACCAAGTGGCTCCCCTCATTTCCTTTCAATGTGGCACACTCACATCTCAGAGGACATGGTGATCCGTGTGTGACTGGAGCATTGTCAAACGTCTTGATGGGTGTGGCTTCATTAACCCTTTCATGCACCCTGTAACCTGATAACATGATAAGCTGTCGATTGTAGTAACCGTTTTGCCTGAAAGGGTTAAACCCAGACTGGTTTCACCGGGCTAGTGATAACTGCTGCCTATTTAAATAATTCCACAGTCCTTATACATCTACCACCGTGTGCTCCAGTACACATATGATGTAAAAAACAAAACAAAACCCTAATAAAAAAAAATAAGACTAATAAATACATAATAATCATAATGCAATCATTGAAAAAGATTTGTATGACGTTCATTGTTGTCATCATCCTAGGTGAAATGCGTCCAACACCAATGCACGTCCGCTGAGCTCAGAACGTGTCTGGCTGTAGCGTGGTCAAATTCATCAGCGTTAGACTACCTGCACCACTATTTAGACTTGATCCGACTGCACTGGGCATCGCCTCTTCTTTGTGGGAACGCCCAGCTAAAGTGTTTGGTTTTACCCAATATCAGTATGGTGATGATGTGACATCATGCTGACTTTTTTTTATCATAGTTAACACTGTGAAGGCAGCATTTTTAATACAGCTCTGTATGGGTCTCATTTAATTATGGCGGCGGACTTAATGAAATCTTCACAGCATGCAGGCTAAGCTAGAAAGTCAAGGGGGATTTAAAAATAACAAAAAGAAGTGGAGGAATAACTGTTGAAGTCCTTTGTAAAAGTTGACTTCAACCAAGTCACCTCATCTCGAGCGACCATGTTTGTTGTGTTGCAGCAATACTGCATAAATTTCTTTGTGGACCTCACTGTTAAAAAGCTAACTCAATTAACCAGGCGGGGTGTCGGAAGACATTTAGCCAGATCCATCACTGCGAATCACAATGGGCAGATGGGTGGGTGGTCTTTTTCATTTTTCTGGGCCTGCACACTAACCCATTATTTCCCCTGTTTGTGTGAGCGGCTGACTCACTGAATGATCTGTTTGATTAATAACAGCAGGCAAACAGTTCCTGGCAGTCGCTAGACTATCTGGGCAAATGTGTGTAGAAAGCTGCTATGTATCCGTGTCTTAAGAATAATGGGTCAAATTTGTCATAATTTCACAGTGCTTGAATTCAAATTAACCTGACCCGACAGATCATGTTTCCTCCACCTGTTGCCTTTTATCTCCCGGCTCCCAACTAACTCATCACTCTTTTTCACCGCTTGCTTTATCCACTGAGCCGCATCACTCAGCCGCTCCCCAATTTGAAGATTTCTCATGTGTCCGCCTCAGCGACATGGCAGCTTCATTTCCCACCTCCACACCATATGAACCTCCCTTGGAGAGGCCGCCCTGGCAGCCTTGGCGCTCTTAAATGCATCATTCCTTCCAAGAGATATCCTTCCACACTGACCTCTGCATTAGCTGGCCACCTGCCATCTCCGCTCAATGGACTCATCAATCCATCTTGCGTCTTGGATGGCCTTGATTTTATTGTCTCACACAGTCCTCTGTCATTCTGCTCATCTCTCATTGTTACTGTCATCCTTTCAGAGTTTTAACATGTCTGCATTTTCTCAGTGCGCATTCTCTGATTACACTGAGCCGTAGTCACGGAGTTTAGGTGGGCTATTGTTGTCAAGTCCTTGTTGCACATGCGCACAAGTACCATCTCTGAAGAAGCAGTATTCATTTTTGCCGTACTTTGAAACTCAATGTAGGCTATATTCTCCCACACCAGAGCTGGAATGGGAATCATTTTTCAGCCCTGGAGTTTCATAGCGCAGCAAAGATACACAATTTTATTTTTATTAGTGTAATTTAATTCACTTTAGCATAGCTCACCAGTCCCTCCAATGATACTCATGGAGTGTTTGATCAAAAAATCTCACAACTGAATGCGCGGGCAAGAACACAACCTAGGTTTATTTCAACAAGTAATTTTCAGTACAGAGGTGGACCCAAACACAAGGGAAGCAGGATATCTGTTCTGGCTCCATTCCTGTTCATCCTCTACACCTCGGACTTCAGACATGCCACTCCAAACTGCCACCTTCAGAAGTTCTCCGATAACTCTGCGATTGTTGGCCTCATTACAGAGGGGGACGATCGGGAGTACAGGGGAATGACGAAGGACTTTGTGGACTGGTGCCAGCAGAATCTCCTCCAGATAAACCCTAGGAAAACTAAGGAGTTGGTTGTGGATTTCTGCAGGAAACAGTCCTCACCAGCACCGATGAACATCCAGGGTATGGACATAGAGAGGGTGACCTCCTACAAGTACCTAGGTGTTCTTCTGAACAACAAACTGGACCGGTCTACAAACACGGACACCCTGATTAGGAAAGGACAGAGCCGACTCTTCCTACTCAGGAAACTGAGGTCTTTTGGGGTTCAGGGGTCACTCCTTAAGACTTTCTATAACTCGGTGGTGGCCTCGGCCATCCATTATGGCATTGTCTGCTGGTCACGCAGCATCTCAGCCCGGGACAGAAAGAGACTGGAGCGACTGGTCAGGAAGGCCAGTTCTGTCCTGGGCTGCTCCCTTGGCACTCTGGAGGAGGTGGGCAACAGAAGGATGCTAACTAAGCTAAAAGCTATGATGGACAGTCCCTCCCACCCTCTCCAGCCCGCCCTGACAGCACTAGGTAGCTCCTTCAGCCAGAGACTGTTACACCCGCGCTGCAAGAAGGAGAGATACCGACGCTCGTTCCTACCAACTGCTGTCAGGCTGCTGAATAAAAAATAGCAACAATAATATTAATACTAATTAAATGATGTGGAAAACAACTGTAAATAGCACTGCGATTTATCCATTTTGTATTTATATTGCACTTAATTGAACGGTGTTTGTTTGTTTTTTCTTCTTCTTTCTTCTTTCTGCCTACATTCTTGCTGCTGGAGGCTGTAAATTTCCCCAGTGTGGGACAAATAAAGGATATCTTATCTTATCTTATCTTATATGTTCAAAAACAAAACAAAGCAAGGTCATCGCAAAAGACTTGACGTTGACCGAGACAACAAGGACTAAACTGAAGCAGGCAACAAAATGCAAACAAACTGATGAGACGATGACAGCAGCAGCAATCTGAGGATGCTTTCCCATCATGCTTTGTTACAAGTAACACTTGTGACTAAGTTATAGCTCTTTACTATGTTATTCTGTACACGGTACATTAAATTACTTGTTTTGGTTTTACTCTGGTTTCTTTTTTTTGTACCTGAAGCAGTTTTGTACTTATCAAATACGCTGACAACATTGTTACCTTGCTGCTCTTCCCACCAAAAAAACGGCGAGAGGAAAATGTAGCTCAAGTGCATCTTAGTCTTGCTAAATTATAGAAAATGTTAAAGTATTAATCAACACCAGCATTCATTATTCAACAAGTGTTCATGACATACTGTACTTCTCAAGACAGTTTACCTGGTGATACATCCTCTCTCATTACATATGTGGCTGACTTGGATCATCAGAAGTATGAATAAATGCATGAGTGTTTAGGCGCTGCTCTTTATTTGCTGAGCAATGCCTTCAAGAGGCAGATCAATCCGTGGCGTGCTACAGGACAAGTTCAACTGACAGGGCCGGCCTGGGAATTAGCCACTTGCTCTGCACTAATTCTTTATACGAGAGCCACACGCTATGGAACACCTGTCCAGTAAGAATCGGATTAATATTGGACGTGTTGCGTAATTTTGGTCACCCAGATCAGATAAAAACAATTTAACAGCAGGAAAAAGTGAGCCATGATCACGCATGAGCGCTATTTACTATACTACGCACAAACATGTTCGATACGCACTGTTTCTACAGAGATTTTGAGGGTGTTAAACAAGCCACAACAACATTCAGGACTAAGTGGATATAACAAAACAATGCACGCTTGATGTCATAAACTGATCAATAGCGTCCTGTCAAAACAAGCACATTTAATTTAATGTGGGCGTCACCCCATTTTAGACAACAGGACGGCATGTAACATTTAACCCTCACATAACAGTATGTGAGGGTTAAATGTCTATATGACATTTGACTCTTAAATTAAAAAAAAAAATCCCGGAATTTCATTATTTCACCCTGAATTTTGATTGCTTTTCCTAAAGTGGCCCATAATACATCAAAATGAAAATAATTTCAAATGTCATTCTTCTGAACAGGTGCTACAAAGTTGCACATGCATGTCCACATTTGACCCGTGTCTACAAAACATACCTGTCAACTTGTACGTTTTCCCCGTATTTTATACGTTTTTTTTTAATCATTTCAAATCATGTACGGCGTATTACAACTTTTATACGAAAAAAAACCAAACAAACAAACAATTGTGAACCGATCTCACAAAGACCCTTTTGGTTCAAATCCAGATCGTCTCACCTGCTGGTAGCCAACGACAATGCCATCGTCGATTGCTACTATTGTCACGGCAAACCAGCAAAAGTAATCCTCAATCGTATATTTTTTGTCATCGCTGCGTACGGTCGGATTGATAAAGCATGATGTGCGCATGTGCAGTAAGCCGTTGTACGGGTTTTTGTTGCTTTGTAAGGGGAATCGTCATCATTTATAAGGGCAGCTCTTAGCCGAGGTTGACAGGTATGACAAAACAGAATTTTTGAGTCACCGGTGGGTGTTCAACACAGAAAAAATAGTCTTGAAACTGTCAACTAGTACACACCATAAGTAATTTTTAAAATTTATTTTTAATAGAACAGTAATGGTGTTCACTTTGAAACGGTCTTGAGAACTGTCTGTTCTCAATTGTTCTCAATCTGCAGCACATTTGCAGCAGAAACCTGTTGGCATTTGACGCGTCATTCCGAACAGACGTCATAGAAAGACATCAGTGTGCCTTGATGCAGGCACCTCCTTTTATTCATGTCAGACAGGCTATTACGAATATGTTTTGAAAAGGTCTGTGGTCCATTATTTGATATAGATAATTATTAAGACGATATTCTTGGCATTGAGAAAAAAATTGACTTGGAACACACTACAGTCTGCGTGTATGGAAAACGAAGAGTATGTAAGGGTTACTGCATTATTGATTTTGTGGGGGGTTCCCCGGGTTCCCCCCACCCCCCATGTCGTTGCTCCTCAATGTTGGCGCGTGTGGAGTTATTTATGAGCAATTTGGGCATCTGCACATGTGGGTTGTTTAATGCTTTTATGAATTTTAACGCAGCCATTTCGGCTATATGTCACTTGAAATGTACATGGTAACAGATTTTTTTTTCCATGTTCGTATGCATTAAAGCACAATTTCACTCGCAGTGTCAATCCTGTCTAAGATGGATAACACACAAGATACTAAAATAGATGTGTAAGACAATGTGTTAACAGATCCATTCATCCAGCTCTTTTCTGCACCACTTTGCCTGTTCCAAGTCCTGGGAAGCTACAACCTTTCCCAGCTGACTCAAGAAATAGCAGACTACACCACGGACCGGTGTTAACAAATACTGATTATCAAAGAACTTCATAAAAGTTCCCCATTAAAAATTGTCATACCCATTTTTAAATGGGGTGCAAAAGAGAAACTTTCAAATACAAACAACGTGTGTGGATCTCTTTATGAAAAATCAATTCAATATGTATCTCGATACACGAGGAACAATATTATTCAAGGACGATTCATTATAAAGTGGAATGATTCGATTTGGCTCCATTCAGCTGGATTACGATTCAATACGGTGCGGCTCAGTTCGAGAGGGTATGATGTAATGAGTTTCTTGTTGTCATTCAACAATACGAATGAACTTGTCAGTACTGTAAATGTAGCATTTCCATCACATTGAAAGATTTTCCGATTCCAATCAATCTTTGTTAAACCGCATAAAGCAACGAAAAGAAACATAAAAAGTCCCCTTATTTATCATCTCTGTGTGCCCTGCGATTGGCTGGCAACCGATTCAGGGTGTCCCCCGCCTACTGCCCGAAGACAGCTGGGATAGGCTCCAGCACCCCCCGCGACCCTAGTGAGGATCAAGCGGTTCGGAAAATGGATGGATGGATGGATGGATAGGTTCTGTGGGAGGTCATTCCAAAGAGAGGGACCCGCAACGGAAAAGCCTCGATCCCCTCTGAGTCTCCGCCTACTTCTCGGTACCTCTTATAGTATCTAGTCTGCAGACCTGAGGCATGGGGCAGGTGTGTAGGGGCAGAGGAGCTGAGAGAGATAAGGTGGGGCGAGGCCATTTAAAGATTTGAAAATAAATAACAGGATCTTAAAAAGAACTCTAATATGTATAGGGAGCCAGTGAAGGGATGCCATAGAAGGAGTTTTGTTCTCCCTCTTCCGAGAACCAGTCAAGAGGCGAGCAGTCCCATTATGGACCAACTGGAGACGCTGAGTGGAGGATTGACTAACTCCAAAGTAAAGTGCATTACAATAATCCAGCCGGGAAGTGACGAAGGCATGCATTACTTTTCAAAGTGCTCTTGAGAAAGGAGAGGCTTTACTTTAGCCAGGTGCCTAAAATGAAAGAAGTTGGATTTAACGACCTCCATATATGATGCTCATCCAAGCATGATTTTAACTGCACGTGAACCACTTTTTCCAGAATTTTTTTCATGAAAGGCAGCTTGGAAATGGGCCTAAAATTTCACAGTACATCTTGATCAAGGCCAGGTTTCTTGAGCAAGGGTTGCACCACTGCATGTTTAAACTGTTGGGTACCAGAAGACAGACTGTTGTTGAGATTGGCCTAGACCGGGGGTCGGCAACACGCGGCTCCAGAGCCGCATGCGGCTCTTTAGCGACATCTAGTGGCTCCCTGGAGCTTTTTAAAAAAATGTTTGAAAATGGAAAAGATTTTGATAATAGGCTAATATAGCTCAAATAGTTATAGATACATGTTGCAGCTCCGAAAAAGGAGAGCTGTGGTGTTGTTTATTTAAAACTTACAGTTTATTTTAAATAAATTGTTAAAAGCATAAATAATTGACAAACGTCTGCGTCCGACTCCGTGCCTTCTCTCTTCTCATTCAACTCGAGAGCCGTTCAAAGACAGCCTCCGAAAAATGGAAATTCATGATCACTTCACTGACACTAAGAAAAGCGAAAATAATGCACCAAAACAAAAAAATCAAGCGAGGAAATCACAAAATAAATTCTATGGGGGCGTTTGTGAACACACAACAAAGGAATGAATAACAAACAATTCTGAGACAGTCCAGTCTCCTACATACATACAGCATGTGTTTCCTTCATTGTAAGTTTTATAGAAGGCTTTTATTTTTTTGCGGCTCCAGACATATTTGTTTTTTTGTTTTTTGTCCTATTTGGCTCTTTCAACACTTTGGGTTGCCGACCCCTGGCCTGGACCGATGTACAATTACTCCGGAGAACTTCCTTAAAGAAATGCGGAGGAACAGAGTCACAAGGGGAGCCAGATGGCTGAGTCTGGTAAACCACATTATCTAAAAACGTCAAGGACACAGTTTCAAAAGAATTTAACACAACTGAACACGGAACATGGACAAAGGGTTCAAATGTGGTATTTGAAACAAGAGTTGTCGTTCTTTAACCCTTATGAATGAAAAACTGAAGGAAACTGTTGCACATTTTGGATGAAGTGTCTGAGCAAATAGGCTGAGGGGGTTTAAGTACAGAATGAATAGTTTGAAATAGTACACATGGGATTTGACGGTTAACCTGAATAAGGTATGATAAATGTTCTCTTTTGGCCCCTCTAACTGTGATCTGGTAGTTTTGCCCGACCTGCAGCTTGTCTGAAATCCACTTACGTTTGGCTTTACGGCACTCGTTCAACCAATGCAGCACAGTGTTTTTAACTAAAGTAATGGGTTAACAGAACGCATATGCTGAAAACTGATTTTTTTTGTGGAACCTGCCCAACATAAAATTTTAATTTTTGCACGATCTATTAATTTAAAAATGTGTCCAAATAATATTTTCTCTTTTTTTCTTTTTCTCCTGAGCTACATGGAGTCTCCCACTATATTGCGATGCTCTCTTGCGCTCTTCTGTTTCTCCATTGCTCCAGTTTGTGTGCTCGCTGCACTGCTTGTCCGCAATTTCCCCCTTCCCCGTTCTACTTTGTGTGGACACGCAGATGCAGCCACACATTTCAACCTATCATTGGCAGCTCAGAGCATCCACGACTGACCCATCACTTACAGCCGTATCGTGTTCACTTGTAAAATGATTTAATAACGTTGGGTGGATTTTTAACATCTGATCTAACATGTTCCTGTGAAAATGAAATGTGCATATAATGTGAACAAGTCCAACATGTTTTCATAAATGTATGCTGAAAAATCCATGACACGTCAAGTTCAAATGGAATTACAATCTCATGCAGATGCTTTGTCAGACAATGAGGAAATGACATTTAATTGATATTGCAAATATGCATCTGTGTGACTGTGAATATAAATGAGACTGCTCGGACTCTTGTTCTCATGGTAACACATGCAGGATGCGATGCGCTTATTGACCTTGGGGCTGTGGAGTTTGCACATCCGCATGATTTTGCATGAAGGTGCATTCAAGGCAAAGGCACTTGGTGAGGGCAACCTGTCGAATGCTACTCTTTTCGTTGTCTCATCATTTCCGACTGTTGTATTCCCACTTGAGACAGCAGTCTGATTCGTTTATAAAGTGAGAAAACAATTCTGCCAGAAAATAAAGAGCACCCATTTCATTCATTGTATACTGTCTAGTAACAGCATTCAGGTGATGGTGCTGTAATGTTTTCATTTTCAGAGACAATGCGCAACACTGCTGCAAGCCCCCATCTCCCAACCCCCCTTTGCCATCTGGCTGCTACCTCTGCCGGCCTGCGGGAGGCACTCTAGCACTTTCTCCATCATCTGCCGCACTCCTTCCTCGAGTTCCACTTTTTCCTCAGCCCTCCCTCCCCAATTTCACTTTTCTTTTTGTTCTGTGACTCTACTGCACTTCCCTCTTTCTCACTCCTCTAATACTCTCTCATCATCACATGCATCTTTTCCTCTCTCTCTCTCTCTCTTTCTCTGTCACGCGCGCACACACACACGCGCACACACGCGCACGCACACACACACACACACACGCGCACACACACACACACACGTCAAGTTCATCCCCCTCTTCTTCCACTATTTGACTTGTGGTAGGTACCCATTTTGTCTCCCTCCTCCCTTCCCCATCCCTCATGTTCAGTCCTGTTATCTCACTGGCACTTTTTCTTCTGAATTGCCATTCGATACCAATCTCCCCACACCCCTCATCACGTCTGTGTTGTCAATGTACACACATTAGCAACAAGCCCTAAATGCTGCCTAGCCGGACATTTGTCAATCTTTTTCCACATTGTAGTAGGGTGTAATTAGCATAATGAAGCACACAAGATTTATGTTGGCTGTGAGATGGACACAATAATAATATAAAACAATAATATTTTGCTAACACAAAACATTGTTCTAGTCTTAAGATTTGATGGCAAACTGCATTGGATGGCTGATCTCAGCTGCATTCACGCATATTTTTTTGAGAAATCTTTGTGTTTCATAACCCAAAAAAACCTATTACACTTGCGCATGTAAGGTCTGTTTCTTAATAAACCCTCATAAATATCAAAATGATTAGACTGATTGACACACTCATTGTCAGGTATGAATTTATTAATTGAATAATTTTTTTCAAAAATTTGAACACCCGGTGGTTTCACCCCAAGTCAGCTTGGATAGGCTCCAGCTCACACATGACACAAACTCACCTATGCTATGGTTATCCACAAGTAAGCATTGCGAGTTAGATGTTTTTATTTTATCATGATTATTTTTTTAACGTCATTACTATGTAATGAATGACATGTGTCACATGTGATACTTCTTTTTATGCCAACTATATATATATATATATATATATATATATATATATATATATATGCATGCGTAAGATAGACGACTGCTTGAACTGCTTGAACTGGTCCCCAGCCGGTCACAGGGCACAGAAAGAGACAAACAATCATTCACACCTACATCCACACCATCACTGAGTGGGAACTGATCCCACGCTGCCCGCACACAAGTCAAGCGAGTGTACCACCTATAAATACTTATTGTATACACACTGTATATCTGTGGGGCTTCATGCCCACATCCATGCCTGCCATGTCAGACGTTTCCGCATTATGTTCCAGTGCTTTGTGAGTGCGTGATTAGACATTTGATTGATAGCCCAAGGGAATCACCGTAAGGTGTTTGGCAGCAAAAATACAGGTTGGAGGGACAAAGGCGCCAAACTGGAATGAGGGCGAACGGATAGAAGATTTGTCAAGGAAAAGAGAGAGATTGGTTTCAGTGAGTGTTGGAACATTTCCTTCTGAAGATAAACCTCCCCCATTGAGTGGAGATCAAATCTCATCCTGCTCGTATCAAGTACCCAACTTCCTTTCTACTGCACTTTACTTACCATCACGGTACACCTGTTGGGAATCGTTAAAAACAGCATGCGGCAACTTAACGGCAGTGTGTTGACAATTTGCGTCTTTCTGTGAATTTGTGTGCTTTGTCATTGCATTGTGTCTTTGCCACTGCATCCGAAGTTTCTCTGTGTCAATTTTTAGCTCTCATCTTCGCATCTCGAAAGAGAGTGGTCAATTTATGAAACAACTCATTTAACTGACTACGGTTACGTGTATATTGAGAAAACAAATTCAAACCCATTTCCATTTTCCAAGTATTGTTAACATTGAAACACTAGCAGAACTGACAATCATGGCAAATTTTGTACTAAAATACACAATTCATGTCAATTAATGTGCAGACCACAACAGACCGACTCAACTGTTTTGCAGGGCGCCAGATTCAGCATTTGGTTTTCAAATGTGGGCAACCGTCAGCCACTGATTTTGCTGTGTTTCAAAATTTGAATCGCAAATGTGACAGCCAATCAAAAATGCACATGCGCTTTCACCAAGGGGGAAAACAAGAAAAAAAACCCCAGCAGAAAACATTTCCAAGTTTTAAGCATTATTGAGACCCAGCCAGCTGACAGCAGCCACCAAGCCATATGAATAACATGTTTACAATAATACTCCAAGAAAAATGTACTTGTGGCCTGAAAGCAAGGCATGAGTCTGTCATCAAAATAAATGGGTGCGGTCAGTGAATGGCGGTGATCAATCGTTGTCAAATGCCTCTTAAAATATCCATACAATCTCCTTATTCTTGCCCATTTCCTCTTTTTTCGTGACCATTCGCTTCTTCCTGGACAATCATGCCATGTTTTGTGAATCAATAAAAACAAACAAAAAAAATCATTCAGACCAGCAAATTGAATGTGGAGCCCAATACAGGGAGGGACTCCATTTTTCCATTGCCTTGGTTGGATGCCTCATAAGCGACAGAGTTTTAGTTATTTACTTATTTTTATTCTATACATTTTTTGCAGTGATTCACTTCAGTTGTTTTTGGCCACATTGCAAAGTGTGACTTATTAGCTCATGGGGGAAAAGATATGTTTTCTTGCTAATTACAAATTGCTTGTTCTTTTAATTGTCCATTTATTGTCCTCATTATTTTCATGTGCCGAGCTTGCGCAGCTTTCACTTTGGCGCATTTTTTCCATCGAGACTTCTGGCACAACCACCATGCATATCCTGGAAATCTCTGTGCAATCACCAAAGAGGCGTGACTTATTGAATTGTGAGGCTCACTTTAAATCACGGAGCATGGAGTTTTCATGCCTTTTCTGACTTGCGCATAGGGGAGAAGATGGACCGTGGTGGTTATATTTTCTCAAGTAAGGCAGATGAGCAATTTAATATTAACCCATTGAAAATTATTTTCAAGCATGCCCACCAGTCAACCAACCATATATATATATATATATATATATATATATATATGGTTGGTTGACTGGTGGTCATGTTTGAAAATAATTTGGGGCAATGATTGTGGAAAATTATTTTGCGTATATTTGCCTGGCTGTGATGAATAGAATAAAACGGATCGGAAAATGAATGAATGAATGGCTGGCTGTGCACTGCTCCCTTGTGCAGTCAACCAGCTGCAGATTCACAATTGAGATGACCAACCCTGAAATATAATAGTAGCATTGTTTGAGGTAAAAATGTGTGCATTTTACGCAAAATGCATGCATGTAGGCAGGCTTGTACTGGACAAAACTGAGCATTATTAGCGTTGTGAAAGCAGAATTTTTTTTTCCTATTGATCCCATTCCAGAGATAGTGTGGAGTATGTTGTGACCGAGGGATGGAGGTTAACTTGTCAGATAAACCGAACGTGAGCTTCCCTCTGTCTGCTTGAAAATGAAGAGGATCTGGATATTTAATCTGGATTGTTTTAAATTTGTTTACCGCTCAATAATAATTGCATGGCCATTTAATCTTGTTGAAGCTCAAGTCTTAAGTGTCATCTCAAGTACATAGATACTTTATCTTAAAAAAAAAAAAAAAATGTCAGCATGCCAAGTGTACGCCTTCATGCCAGGACTTGTAATCGAGTTGACAACATCTGCACTCCAGGGATTACATGAAAGAAGAGGAGTTAGAATGGATTGGGCAATTTGTACCCAATCGCAGTGTGGACAAAAAAAATCCAGCCACTTTGCTTTTTGATGTGATTTCATGAGCGCCACACCTACATGACTCTTGTTTATTCCATTGAAAACTTTATTATATCTCAAATTCTAATGAAAAGCAGGCCTTGTCTTGTGAGTGTAGTAAAATAATAAGCCCTCATATATTTTACTTGGTCAGGAAATGAGTGATGGCTGCTTGATGGCTGACGGCCATGACCTTGACTTAGAAAATTACCGCCGAGGGGGCAGACCAAGGAGATAGGTTGCATGAAGCAGCCATTTCTTAATGACTGAATTATATCATATCACTTTCATAGCTGATGGCTTCATGCCCCTATAACACACAGATAATTAATTTTAAACCACTTCCCCAAGTTCAATGGCACCCAGCTACATTGAAATGTCTCCATGTCTTATTTTCAGGATTACATTTTTAGAGGGAGATAGTTTCGCTCTGTGCAATCTGTGGTTCACTTATGCAGATCATTTTTAATGTGTAAAATAGTTCATGTAATTGAGAACCAATTAGGCAATTGGGAAAATTTTACAATGCTAATTGTGTTCATCTAATTGCGTGAAAGCTGATTCATTCACACCAATGCTGTTAACAATTCTCCTTTCTCTGGTAGTAAAATAACAACAATTAGCCATCTTGGACCGAGCAGTCAGGACAGAGTTGTGTCCCCATTTTTTTGCTACACTAACGCTTTGTTGTAACAAGTTCAGTTTCTGGTTCTATCATTATCATCTCATATATTATCATCTTTCATAAGTATGTAATCTGTCACCTGGCAAAAAGGATCCAGCTCTCCTGTGACTCTACAAAGGATGACTGGTATGAGGCATCAGGGGGAACACCGTACCTCAACTCAACTGTATATATAGAGCACTTTAAAACATTCACCACTGTATAGAAAGTGTTTTACATGAGGCAAAACTAAGCCACAACAAACAATATAATAATAATATAATGTTGAAGATAGTAGAAACCACAAAAACAGTCAAATTAAAACCAAGTTTTAGACTGAGTCAAAAGCCAAAGAATAAAAATGAGTTTTAAGACAAGTTTTAGGGAAGGAAGTTTGCTGGGAAGAAGCCCGAGCTGGTGTGTGAGGCAGAGAAGTTCCGACTTGCATAGTCGGACTTGCCTCCACATGAAGTCTGGGCTCTGGTACCAGTTCTCCTGAGAGGGGTTAGACTCACATCCACTTTGTAGTTGCCCACGGTGAGAGAGGAGCCAGATGAGGTGGCTCAGGCATCTGATTAGGATGCCTCTCGGACACCTCCCTGGTAGGGTGTTCCGGGCATGTCTCACCCGCAGGAGGCCCCCGGAGATGACCCAGGACACGCGCTGTAGAGACTATGATTCCCGGCTGACCTGGGAACGCCTTGGGATCCCCGGTACAAGTTGGAAGAAGTGGCTGGGGGGGAGGGATGTCTGGGCTTCCCTACTAAAGCTGTTGCCCCCGCGACCCGACCCCGGATAAGCGGTGGAAAATGGATGGATGGGCAAGTTATTGGCAGCAAGGAGGCTTGTCAAACATTTAGATGGAGGTCATTCCAGAGAGAGGGACCGGCAACAGAAAAGGCTCAATCCCCTCTGAGCCTTCGCTGAGGCCTCGATACCTCAAACAGTGTCTGGTCCGCAGACCTATAGTTTGCTCTGATGTGCTATGAACCAGCAATATACTGCTCAAATAGTTTATTATCATGGTATTTTATATGGTAAATAACATTTCCAGTTTAGAAAAACTAAACATAGACAACAAAGATCAATATTCCTGGTTCCATCCTGATTGTTAACCACATGACAATTTTCAGCAAAAGGTACTGTGGCTTAAAATTCACTATACGGATCAACTGGTGAATAGTGAGGAGGCGGATCAGCGCTGCTGTGCAGAGACAGATTATTTTGTCAGAGCATGGATTGCCTGCCCACACATAAATGATGCGGCAGTCAGACAAAAGCATGGGGACATTATTTTCAGGTCATCATTGCACCTCTTTCTGCATGCTACCGAAGACGAGAGTGTCGGCTCAAATTATGCATCACAAAGGGCCTTTGAAATGGCATCCCTCATTAAGATGCTCGGAACGAAAGATTCTGTAAATTGAGCCCTCTTTTTGTATGTATGCTTTCATTATAAAAAATTATCGGTCATGATGTGGAGGATGATTGATCATCATTTTTGTTTGCGTGTAACTTCACCAAGACTTGTACAATGTGCATCTGTTGTTGCTTTTTTCTTTTGCTGGTGGTTACTAGGGAATAAGAATCCATAACGCAAAACAGTGGACCCTCTTATGCTGAAAACAATTTGTTTTAGGACCGATTTATTCAATTCAGGATCCAGTATTTCAATATAATCTGAATCTAAACTGAATGTATCTGTTGCCATTGTACAAGCAAGATTCGTAAGATTTTAACAGCTTTACCTGAGTAACAAGAGTAAACATGAGCCAATCACTGGATGACCAATTTTCAAAACACACCTCAGCTTTAGGGCTCCTTTTTTGGAGACAGTCAAGTCAAGTCACGTCAAGTCAACTGTATTTATAGAGCACTTTCAAACAGCCATCGCTGCATACAAAATGATGTACATGGAGCAATTTAACATGCACAATAAACAGTAAGACAAATCGGTAATAAAGGCGGTAGAGAGCACCAAACAGTAAAACCAAGAACAAATCTAAGTCATGCTGAGTCGAATGCCAAAGAATACAAGTGAGCTTTGAGGAGGGTTTTGAAGATGGGCAGCGAGGAGGCTTGCCGAATGTTCAGTGGGAGGTCATTCCAGAGAGAGGGACCAGCAACAGAAAAGGCTCGATCCCCTCTGAGCCTCAGTTTAGTTCTTGGTACTTCTAATAATGTCTGGTCCACAGACCTGAGGCGCCGGGAGGGTGTGTAGGGGCGGATGAGCTCAGAGAGGTAAGGTGGCGCGAGACTATTCAGAGATTTGAAAACAAATAAGAGGATCTTGAAAATAACTCTAAAATGTATGGGGAGCCAGTGAAGGGATGCCAGAGTAGGAGTTATGTGCTCCCTCTTACGAGCACCAGTCAAGAGGCGAACAGCGGCATTCTGGACCAGCTGAAGGCGCTTAATGAAGGACTGGCGGACTCCAAAGTAAAGGGCATTGCAGTAATCGAGCCGGGATGTGACAAAGGCATGAATTACTGTCTCAAAGTGTTCATGTGAGGGGAGAGGTTTTATTTTGGCCAGCTGTCTAAGGTGAAAGAAGCTGGATTTAACAACGGCACCAATTTGCCGATCAAGTTTGAAATCACTGTCCAGTTTAAGGCCCAAGTTTGAGATTGTTCACTTAAGATAAGGAGACAGGGGGCCCAAGTCTACAGGATGGAATGTACAAGGGCCACTGGGACCAAACAATATAACCTCTGTCTTCTTTTCATTGAATTTCCAGAAATTTTGTGCCATCAGTGAACATGGGTATGATGTAAAAACTGCCTGATCTTCATTTTCACACCTGGGTAAATCTAGTTTATTGTGTATTCAGGAGACCGTGATTCACCATGGTGGGCGTTACGATGGACCCGGGGCGTTTTCTATTACATGGCCCTGACAGACATGACAATATGGTGACAGGTAGACTCGACATTAGACGAGATAAAAGCAGGTCTAAGTTGTGGTGTGGGTGAGTGGGTAATGCAATACAATTTTGGTGGACCTGATTAAGGTGCAGGCTGACAGATTCTGATATCTGTGGATGCGTGTGTTGGATGTCGTCATATTTCATTCATAAATACGACAACACCATGCATTCATGACTGTTGAACAGGGATAGCACTACACCGGGGCTAAGATTATTAATAAATTAATTTCAAACCTATGTATCTGTAAAGCTCCCCTAGATACGTGTCTGTTTCTGTGTCCATTGGTAGGGAAACACACAGGGAAACAAGCCGTTCATGACCATAACGGCACAAATGCCCATTTCTGCCTTTGCTGGTCTTGGAAATTACCAAAAGAGCCAAAACTCCACCCATGGGCACAGTTAGACTGTGCTTTGCACTAGTCTTGCACTAGGCAAGAAGACAGGACCTCTATTGTTGTTGATGCATGTGGACACATCATAGCGCATTAGGAAGTTGGAGTAGAGAGTTTCTGAAGTTGTTGTCATCCTGCATCACACTTTTGTCTTACTTTAGAACAACTGTAAAAGTACGTTTTGTCTCTGTACATGCATGTGTGTGTGTGTGTGTGTGTGTGTGTGTGTATGTGCGCACATGTGTGTGTGTGTAGTTTATTTCTTGTCTTAAGTTGGTGTAATATAAGCAACCAGTTAACTCGCAGATAACAGAGACACTTTAGGTAACGTTAACGGCAAACCTCATTCAGCCTGTGGCTCACACTACATGAAAGAATATTTGAAAACATGCTTCCAGCTAGTTATAAATACGTACACAATTTTTTACGTTTCATAATATTATAGTAACCTGAATAATACAAAATACATAAAACATTTGAATTAATTTAAATAACAACATGAGCTGTTCTGTAAATTATGACACCCACGGAAAATGTGTTTATGGGGGTTGTAGGCATAGCTAGCTCATTAACGTCATGCTGTATTGGTAGAAATGGAAAGTCAATCGCAGTTGCACTATAACCAGTGATGTGAATAAAACGACTCCGTTTATATATAGCGGAGAACTCATACAGCATTTCCAAGGCACCTCCACAATTTAGTACTATTCTCAAACATGTATAATGTATTCAGAAACAAGTCTCTAGATTCACCTTACAGGGTCTTTCAAAACATTACATTGGGTACTCAAACCGAACTTTGAGATGCGGTGCTTGTGCTTTGGAGGCGAGTTACATTTCTAATTTTGTGGTTATCATTTCAATTTTACTTTTAATCCGGCACTGGGGCTCTTTTGTGGAAGCAACATAAAGGTTTGTGTAACTCTAGATGCATTGTTTGCACAGTAAAACTAGTTTTAATTCCAAATTGTACAAACTCACAGCGTGTAGGCAATAAAATATCAAACACGTGGATCAAGGCACTCAGACTTGTCATGTCTCTTCTTCATGTATAGGTATGTGTGGATTATTTGTCTAATCCCAATTTTATGTTAAAGTATATAAACCACAATACTGTTGTCGTGGCTGAGGGCGAAGGACGAATCAGTTCATCCTCTTAATTTTTTACTTGCTCTTCTTCCACCATTTGGGCCTTATTCAACCCTGCCGAAGTGGGATTCTTTCATTTTTTTTCTTTCTCATGAAGAATTTCAAACTCCAACTGATCAATGAACGTGCTACATTCAAGGTTGCTTCCTTAAAGGGACTTTTTCCTTCCTTCTGTGTCCAAGTGCTTGCTCAAGTGGAGTTCACTTGGCTTTCTTATTTACACGTACATGATGAATGAAAATGTGTTTCTTCATCTTCTCAGTGTTTTCAGCGCCTTACGATTCAATCTGTTGTGAAATGGGATGATCGGAATCAAATTGACTTGACGACACACATTCCGAGAATCGGGCCAGATTTGAGAAAGAAAACTTTGCAATCCACGTCGGCCATCACTTGATTCAGTGATGTCTCTTAAGAATTTTCTTGTCAAATCTCAATAAAACTGACAGTCTTTACTGTCATGTTTGTGGTTTGGGGTGTGTTAAACGTGATTCCCCAAACCAAATTGGTTTAAAATGGTCCTGTGTAGAGTTTAGTGAGTGGTTAACTTGCTCAATAGTTACACCCACAAATCCTTACGAGTGTGGTCTGCCAAGCCATGGAAATTTGATTGTGACGTGAAACAACATTAGAAAGCTCACACTGTTGTCAGTCCCATACAGAGCTGCGACTGGTTGTGCGGAGTGTTGTGTTTTTAATAATTATTAATTATTCAATAGAGGTAAATTAACATTGTTTTTGGTCAGTATATGCAGATTGCCACTGATAAACAGATTCTCGCTGAATATTATAAACATGGAGCCTTCATCCCATGCACGTCTCTAATATGAGACGAGGCATACTGGACACTCTCAAGTGGTTTCTATGAAAATATCAAACACATTTAGAACAGATGGTTAAGGGGTCCTTTAGACACTCTACAACCGTGAAGTAGAAGCTTGTACAGCCTTGCCAAAAGGAGACTGTCATACAAAAAAAAAAGGTTTATTTTGACTATTTGAAAATTTACGTTCCTCTTCTGTACGCTGGCTTCCTATTAAAGGGTTTTACTGTCTCAGTGTAGGCGTTCAATGAACTAGCTCGTACTCCGTCCAGAGTACAAGCCAACAACAGGAGGCAAGGTAGTGTTCTCTCCTTTATGTTTTTTTTATATTTACTTGATGGGTGTGTGTGTGTGTGTGTGTGTGCGTGCATTTGTGTTTATGTGCGCACACACATATACATATATATATATATGTATATGTACAGTATATTCATTCATTCATCTTCTGAACCGCTCCATCCTCATTAGGGTCGCGGGGGGTGCTGGAGCCGATCCCAGCTGTCTTCGGGCAGTAGGCAGGGGACACCCCGAATTGGTTGCCAGCCAATTGCAGGGCACACAGAGACAAACAACCACGCACACCCGCACTCACACCTAGGGACAATTTAGAGTGTCCAATCAGCCTGCCATGCATGTTTTTGGAATGTGGGAGGAAACCGGAGCACCCGGAGAAAACCCACGCAGGCCCGGGAAGAACATGCAAACTCCACACTGGGAGGCCGGAGCTGGAATCGAACCCGGCAACACACACACACACACACACTCAAATAATGACTTCCCTATTGCGTTAGCATACTAAAGCAGTTTACACTGGTGTCGTAAGAACAGATGAATCCTTCCTGTCATTTCAAATGGAAATGAAATCAAATGTCAAAGACTGATAAGACAACCCCTAGCACATCACTGACAGTCATCATGTGAGAGAACCCTCTTCCTGGTTGATTGAATGTCAAATTAGCCTCTGGAGGCATTTTTCTTATAAACGGTATGATGCAACAAAATGTATATTTATCTTCAAGTCACCGAGAGCTTGTTGTGGTTTCTGCGGATTCCGGTCACGTTTCTGCATTTTCATTTGGCTTTCGCCGGCTCTTCTTAATCCTTCTTTGAGCTCATTAAAAGGAACAAGAAACACATTAACAATTAGTGGCTGCTGCAATGACAAATTTGAATCATGTTGCCAAAGAACGCATCTCCATTGCGAGCTCCATCTTTTCTTACATACATATGCTTTGTTAAAATACAACCATTTAATTGTGATTCAGATAATAGAGCAGCTGCCACTTCTTAAGGCAGAAGGTGATTTTGAACGATCTGTCAGCTATTTTAAAGAAGGAGTGGGACAGTGCTATTGTTGTTCCATTCATGATCTATCCAAAGAAAGACCAGTGCGCACACGGAGATCAGAAAATGCACAAACACTGGAGATATTTCTGCTGCCCATCAGTACGGCTGCACAGCTGTTCTGAAACTTTGCAAGAAAAATCCAATGTTTGGAGTTCATCATATTTCTGTGAAATTACCCTCTTTGAGTTCACCCCCATCCGTCACAACACGCACACATGCACACGCACACGCACACACACACACACACACACACACACACACACACACACACACACACACACACACACACACACACACACACACACACGCATTAAAGTTTGACAGTCCCTGCCTTCAGTAAAATTACAGCAGCTGCACTGTTGTGTCATTTGCAGCTTGTACTGACAGAAAAGGCCTTCTGGCAAACATTGTTTGAATGGACCCAGCTCAAAACAAGCCTGCCAGAACTAACAACGATGCGGTCAAAACTCCAAGAAGTCAGTCTCTCTTATTGTACAGTGCTAAGCAGCTTCAAACAGTTAAAATCTTTGGCCGAGCCCTGCGGCTTTGTGATCCAATGAGGCAAAAGTGCATAAAGATTGTGCCGTGTCTCATCCCGGATCAAACTTTATGGCAACAAATAAACATGGGCTCGGATTGAAATGGACTGAGCAGCGCTAACACTTTGCATGCTAGGACCTTTGGGTACATTCATTTTTTTCTGTGTTGTGGGGCAGATGTAAATGCTTTCATCTATGTGCGCCCCATCAAAACTGCAGCAAATGTTTTTTTTTACTCAGCATGCTGGCTGCAAATATCTTGGAACACTTAACCATTATCACAGCGTAACTTTGTCAATCACATTTCGGGAACATCAACCTGTCCAGTTCTGAGACAGTGATTGTAATTTGGTATCACCCGATTGTGAATGGAATATATATATATAACTTGACATGAAATCTCGTCAGTTCCCAAACAACTGTTAATTGTGCAGTATGCAACATAGTGCTAAACATGCCCTTGTTCCTGTCATATAAAAGGTCATTATTATATGTTCAGTGCTTTATGAGAGTTTGCACTGTTGCTCGAGTTGATTGACAGGTCCCGCCTATAAGGGGAGGGCCCGGAAGTAACTGTCAGAGTGAGCCCACCGCATGTTTTACTGCTCTGCCACGTTATTAATAAAAAGCCACATAAAACGCAAACCCTGCCTGCCAACAATCATTACAGTTCCAGCTTTTTGAGATTGTGTTGCAGGCATCAAATTCATATTGACTCAATAGTTTTAGAAAAATATAAAATAAGACTTAAGTAGGCCTATTAGGTCGAATATTAAACATCTTGTTTATTTGAATATAGGTTGAAAATTATTTGCATTTGAATTCATTTTTTTTTAATTCATGTTTTCACAAAATCCCAACTTCATTGGAATTGGAGTTTGTATAAGTGAATAGAGGAGATGAGTAAGGGCTCACATTGACCGATTCTCATAGAACCCCCCCCCCCCCCCCCCACACACACACTTTTTTCTTCTCAGAGTGTGTGTTGTAAAGCCAGCATGTATGCTTTGACACCTCCCCTGGTTAGCTTGTTAGCTAAGCTTTCTGTGCCAGACAAAGCTCGTGTTGAGAAAACATGCCAAGAATCAACGTCAGGAGCAGCCAAACTGACTTACTTCACTGACAACATCCGAAGGAAGTATGTGTGTTCACACCATGATTATTGGCCGCCGCATGAAACGCAGGGCTTTTGCCTCAGGCGGTACTGCCAACTTTAGTTGACAATTTACACACGCAAGGCATGAATTTTGATTTAGAGTAAGTCCTTTTTTCCCCAATCGTGTGTTTGAAAAGGTATCCATTTTCCCATCCGCTTTATCCTCACAAGGGCCGCGGGGGCTGTCTTCGGGCATGTGGCAATCGCAGGGCACACATAGACCAACAACCATTTGCGCTCACACGCACACCAATGGACAATTTAGCATGTTCCACTAACCAAGAGTGCATGTTTTTGGAATGTGGGAGGAAACCAGAGTACCCGGAGAAACATGCAAGGCACGGGGAGAACATGCAAAGTCCACACAGGAAAGCCGGAATCAAACCTTGCACTTCTGCACTGTCAGGCATATGTGCTAACTAGTCGCCCACCGTGCCGCCAAAAGTAAAACATGAGTACTGTAATATATTTTTAAAATTATCTTTATTATCATTATTTACAACTTAACAACCATGCGCACTCACACTCACATTCAAGCTTTAAAAAAATGTTACTATGATGAAGCCTTTGACCATTTTATCGCAAAGCTATGGCTCAAAGCCACTCAAGTTACCCAACAACTACTTTTTATAGAAGTGCTTAATACGCCATATAAAATACAGTCTGCTTAAAAATGTGATTTTCATGATAGCAATTAAAGCGTGCTGTTTTTTATGCTCCAATGACAAGATGCATGGCAGCGTAAGATTGAGTCTTTTTTTGTTGATTCAAAGGAAATGGCCCGAAAATGTTGCAGGCTCCTGTGTTTCGCAGAAAAGCAACAGCTTGAGTAAAAAAAATAAATAAAAGTGTGAAAAGAGGACAAAAGACTTCATTTGCTTTTAAATGCAGTTCTGCCGATTGTTTTTGGACTCGCTGCCTTTTTTTAAACAATTTGGTGGGAAGAGTTGGCATTTAGCAGCCCATTTGCCAAATGTCTGAAGAGAAGAGAGAAAATGAAATGTTTGAACTTTGACCTCACCTCGTTTGCTTGTTGTTGAAGCAGTTGGACGACAAAGGCGCCGTTCTGTGTTCAAATCTGCATGGGAAAGCTGATGATGCTGCCAAATGTAATGCCTACCTTTGAATTAGTGCTTACACTCAACTATTTATATCTAGTGACCCAGATGCGCCACCACCGTGCGCATACATTTATTGAACACGAGGAATAATCCAGTTACAGAACATCAGGCTGAGACAGGAATAAAAGTGACAACACTGCTGCATTCTATGTCAGACACAACTAAACAAACATATTGAACACGAAATACTGGTAAATTGTCCAAGACTCACTCCTCTCCCAAAGAGGCCCTTCATTCATCCACCAGCCACTGCAATCACTTTCCTTGTTTAACCCTCTCATGCACCACTAATGATAACCTTTAACCTGATAACATGATAAGATGTCCACTGTAGTAACCGCTGTCCCTGAAAGGGTTAATTTACTTTGAACCTTTGACTGGATTCAGATTTATTTCAAGCTACCGGTACATGATATGCCATTGATCTCCATTGTGTCATCTTCCTCTTGTTCATTGTTAAATGGAACTCTTCATTCGATGTTCTGTGTAATGTGGTGCAGAATTGTGAATGGATTCCAAAGTCAAGCGGGAGACAGCACTTTACAGGTTTGAGGGCCAGCGAGACAAAACACACATCGCGCCAGTACAAAAGCCGTATGCGGCGTCGATGAGTGAATTGCGAGTTGAAAGGAGGCATCTCACCTCCCCTCAAAAGAAAAAGATTTTCTGCACAGAATCTAATTCATTTGAAATGAGAACGATGCCGTGAACAGACGGTGGCAAAACAATTCGTATCCATACAATGTTCTGAAGCATTTGGCAGGAGCGCATCTTCCGTTGATTTGTTTTTCCAATCAGTGACTGCTAATATTCTAGCAGTTGACTGACTCCAGACAAAAAAAACAAAAAACAAAAAACAAAAAAGACTGCATTCACCGTAAGAGACAATGTGAGAGCACATTACGTATTGGAAGTAACCGAAGCTAATAGATGCGTGACCTTATTTCATCTTGATTTAGTGTGCAATTTAACAAGGTAATGCTTCTTTTTTTTTGTTGTGGACTCCGTCTTTACCCTTTCCAGATGGGAAATGTGTGACCTGTGGCCCACTCTGGACAAAGGCCTTTTGTACCATCCAAGTTGAAGCGCTATGAGTAGCCTTTGTGCGGTGTCTCATTGTCCAATTGTCTCCTCCTTCCTCGCCTCCGCTGCGACCGAGCATGCGGAAATATTCTGTAGTCTCTGTATGATCCCCAATGTCATTGAAAATGACAGAGGAGCCTGTCAGTTATGCTGCATCGATCGTTTCCGCCTCTCTGGCCACATGCATACATGGCTAATTCCGACTCCACATTTGAGTGGGAGTGTTTCCAAATCAAGCAACTGTAAACTATGACTCACGCCAAGTCAGCTGTGCAAAGTCCAGACGGCGTCCCAATGGCTATCTCTTATAACCTGGCAGCCATATGCACTGTTAAGGGGAGCAGATTAGCTATAACATAAAGAATCTGTCAAACTCAAGGCTGTCGAGTGAGGGTGGGCATTGCTGAGGGAACAACTCCATATTCTCTTCTATTTTCATTTTCTGTCAGTGCTGCATCCATGTCTCCCGATATTTTAGTCTATTCATGTCTTTCAAGGCTATACATGTACCCGCCCATTTTTGACACCACTTGGTCTAGTAAAGATGAGATAAGAAAACCTTTATTTGTCTCACAATGGGTAATTCCCAATTTACAGCAGCAAAATTATGAAAGGGAGAAAGTAGAAGACTAAAAGTATCTAGATAAATATAAATATCAAATACACATTAAAGCATATTAAAAATGTGTGAGTGGGGCTGAGTCCAGGTTTTCAGGACCGTCTATTCAATAGCCTGACAGCGGTCGGGAGGAGCGAGCGGCGGTACCTCTCCTTGCAGCGCGGGTGGATCAGTCTCTGCTGGCTGAAGGAGCTGCCCAGTGCTGTCAGGGTGGCCTGGAAGGGGGTGGGAGGGTCTGTCCATCAGAGCTGTTAGCTTAGCTAGCATCCTCCTGTTGCCCACCTCCTCCAGAGTGTCCAGGGAGCAGCAGTCACAGGGAAGCTGCAGGGCACATTTAGACAAACAATTTACAGTCACATTTACACTGATGGCCAATTAAGTCTTCACAAGCATTTATTGAGCGTATGGGAGGAAGTGAGAGGAACCAAGAAAAAAAAAAATCCACGCCCGCACAGGGAGACTGATCAAACTCACACATGAAGCTGTACATTCCAAATAGTTCATAGGCGCAGATCAACCCTTGCTCCAATGTCCCTCTCATTGCAGAGAACCAATACGAGGTATTGGCTCAATACTGGTTCTATTTGAAGGCATCTGGTACCCGTGCGGGCTGCTGATTCCAGCCACCAATATTTAAGGCAATAAAAATTCAGAATTTGGTGAGTCCTCCTCGGCAGTAGTCAGCACAATACGGCAGTGAATCATCATTTGCATCAGAAAGAAAGGCCTTTGTTCACATTTTTTGTCTTTGTATCAAACGAAATTTTACATATCAAAAGCGGGATCCATACTTGGTATCGGCGAGTACAGAAATAGTGAAAAAAAAGTGATATGGAACACCCTAAATTATTAATAACATGTGATTAAACTTAAAACTGCTGGGGCAAAAGCAACCCAAATTGGGTGAAGTGGCTGACCCAGCTCTGGGTCCAAAAGGAACCCATAACCCAACATGGGTTATTTGTATCCAGCGCATTGAGTTGAGGATTTGACCCACATTGGGTCAAGATTGTGATCCAACCACGGGTACAGTCAAAACTATGCATCCAGATGAGTTAAAGATCGGCAGCAATGGGTTTCCAAGTTATCGGTATAGCTGTGGTTACAAATTGTTCTTCTAAGAATGTTACATGAAATGTTCACCAGTACACTAAAATGTCTGAAATGGTGACTAGCTCCAATCTTCAAGCCAATCTGCCGGGTCAGAATAATGAGCCCAACCTTGGGTCAAGGAAACCCAACCTGCTCATAATCCACAGCTACCCAGCATGTGGGTTAGGAAAACAACCCAGCATTTTAGTGTGTGTCATTTCAGAAGTGTTATCAAAGTGTGAGCTTTTTGCATGATTCACTACCTAATAAGTAGCTCTCAGTTTCAAAAAAGGTTGGTTGGCCCTTCTTGAAGGCAATATTGTACAAATAGCTGGATGGTTCGATATCTGCCTGCTACTTTTTTTCTTCTCATATTTGTTGCGTACCACATTTATTGGTACGCAATGGTAATAATTGAAAGAAGAGGCAATCATGAAATCATGTGATGAGGAGTTTAGACATTTCCAGGTAAGATTTGTTTCACAGTTACATTGGACCCTCTGAGGGCAAGCACAAGTCAGACGTAGCCTTTCATTAAACAAGTTAGACGCCCCCGAGCAAAGAAGGGTCCACGAGTGATGGGAACCTCTCATGTGAATCCTGCATTGGCTTCTGTCAAGCCTGCAGCTTATTACCTCCACGAAAAAACGAGCCGCTTTAAAAGGGCTGAAGTTAGAAGAAGCAAACAGCCACAAAGAGGACATTGATTTCGGTCTTTAAAAAAAAAAAATATATATATATATATATATACCTGTATACGGTATATACTGTATATATACGGTATATATATATGGTACTGTATATAAATGTCATTGGAGTGTTTGAAAGCATTACTTCGAGTCTCGGCTCACACATCGGAAAACATGAGAAGAGGCCCGCTTTCACATATCAGTGTGATTTATGGTCGACCATAACAAATCAACAAGTTTAACTTTAATTGTTTTCTTTGCGATGGGAGGTGGGCTAGTTAATATCCAGTGGTGATTGATGGCACAGGGTACCACGTTTGGCTTGGCACTTTGTCTTTCGCAGTGCGGCCCAGGAATTGAACCGGCTGATAAAAGCAATTAATTTGAGGTTTTCTTTCTTTCTTTCTTTTTTTTTTTTAATTCAAAGGAAATATACAGACTCTCAAAAGATTCTGCAAACTGTCGCACTTGTGACATTTGATGCTGTGCTCCTTTATTTCTCAGTCAGGAGGAAAAAAAACGGCAACTCGTCTTTATGTTCTCTCATTTTAAACGAAAGCAGTTTTTCCACATTTCCTACCACAGATGATGTGATTGTTTTTGTTGCAGGTCCTCATCTCGGAGTGACATTTCACATGATTTAATAAAGTTGAGCTGTGTTCAAGCTACATTAGTCCGCTAAGTAATTGAGACAACCATTTAATTAAATGCTTTGCTGATGATGCCTCACTTGGAATTGTGGCCGTTAACCATTAATCAGTGGTGCACACCTAATTTACAGGGAAGGAACAGGCCTGCACGGGAGAGGAAATGGTCATGGTGTTACATTAAACCACCATTAGTAATTAGTGAAGCTATAGTGGCACCAGTCGGTATTTTGTGATTACTCTAAATCACTGTTTGAAATAACATCTACAGCAGCCACCACAGATGATAGATCAGAGTACGGTGGAGTGAGCAGCCTCTTTATGATCATTTCACTCGAGCTAAGGCACCTCTGGGTGCTTCACAGTCAACGTACACCTTCTGCCGGGGACTCGGTTCATGCCGGTGTCGGTCTATTTGTTCCAGGCGAACGATGCTATGCTGCGATGACCTTTGCTTGATATCAACAAAGAACAAAAGGGGCAAAGCCGTTTTACTTTCCAACATGGGGGGGGGGGGGGGGTCTTTCCTCACTCAGTTCTTAGAAATAATATGCAATCGAGGCTTGCAACCAATTAGTTGATGATTTCAGTGTTTCTCATCCTTTATTGAGCCAAGGCACCCATTCGAGAGATGACATGGAACACTACCAAACCAAAACATGGAAATAATCATGACCTGATCTCATTTTAAACACACATTTACTCACTCGGTGTAAAATCTGGATATGAATAGCAACAGGGGGATACAGTGTTTTACTGTACCCTCTGCCAGAGAACAGCAATTGTTGTGGGCCCCACCGTACGTGGGCAGCAGATGAACAATTTGTAATTAAAAGTAATTTTCGGACAAATGAAGAGGAAGCAGGGATGACAATGGCTAGTGATGAAAAAAGCGGAAAGGGGCGTGGCCTGGACGGGGGCGTGGCCACTTACAAATGTGGCACGAAACATGCTGAAGATGAAGTGTATTCAATTTACACACTATTTGAAACTTGAACAGAAAATTGTTCACTATTCTTTCAAGTGAAAATTTGTGCAATTTTGCTTATGCATTCCTGGTGAGCACCAGTATGTAACTTCAAATTTGCTGCTTAAAATCAAAACTAAAAAGGAAACACATTCCCTGCCATATTTAAGATTTACTTGTATTCATAAAGTGTTGTGTAAATGTGATAAAAAGCTGTTGATTCTTACCTCATACAGTGATAGTGAAGTCCCACACTGTTTACTATATATGGGTTATGAATGTATTTTATTATATAAAGTGTGTCTATTTACAGTATATACAACAATATACAGTTTCATGAGGTAGACTACTTTATTTTGTCTTCATTTTAAGCTTTTTAGCAAGCACTAACAGCCTATTGGTCCTCTCCGTCTTTTTCCACTCTCTTTTTAGCCAACTCCTCTGATTTTTACACATGCTCCAGGCTGTCGAAAAGCGCTTGAGATCGAGTAGTTACTTTTCAGTAGAAATGTCTGTTTTCGGTGTTTCACCGAGGTTGCGTGACTCTGTAAAGCTGTTTACTTTACTGTTTCCTACTGGGGACACCGTCAGCTTTCTATCCAACCAGTCCCATCGAAACGTGTTTTTCAGATCCGCATCTATCTGACGCACTTTAGCTTCGTCGTGAGTCTCGATAACATTCGGCATTCGCGAGAAAGGGGTTTAGGAAGGCGAACACGGATTGGTTGTGATTTGCATTTGCCGATATAGCGACCAATCACAACAAGTAAGACATCATACACGTCCAATCGCAGGGCTGTTTACAATCGGAAGATGGAAAGATTGATCGGGAGAGCTCGTGAAAACTCGACGATAAGGTACCTGACCCCCCCTAAAATTTTCTCAACGGATTTAGACGATTCACAAAAATGATCAATTTAAGAAATAAAACGGCGGATTTCCGCGGATCCGCGGAAAATTGCCATCCCTGAGAAGTGATCACTTCCAGCGCCACTGCAGTTGATAATTTCTGGCTGGAAATCACTGGATTCATTGGTTGACAGAATTCTGATAATTGCACAGAATTTATTGTTGAATAATAACTGGGACGAGAGGAAAAAACAGACTGCAGTAATTGCAACCAACAGTCGTGCTGTTGAGATTGAAAAAATATACAGGTATATGTCGACATTGTGGAAAGGTCAGAATTTTTGCCATGTAAGAATTAACATAAAAATTCAAGGCACACTCACATTCAATCCCTACTTGCGTGCACATAAAAAATAACAATAACAATTTACCGGTTAACTGATCATTATTTTTTATAGTCGATTAAGTACATTTAGCCAAATGCCCGCCCTTAATTGTAAGCATGGGCGTTGAAACATAGATATTGTGGCTTACGGCCCCATGAATTAGACTGCATATGAACTTTCTGTTGCTCCAATGGCAGCATGGCAAAATCCAACAATAATAAATTCAGCATTAAGTGTAATACTGTCATAAAGAGTTTTTGCTGGCATCAATCAAAGTTATTGCAAATTAGAGGGCTGCTACAAACGTTTATGACATTATGCTAACCCCAACACAATGAGCCAATTACACTGTGAATTTTATTAAGTGGATGTCGTCGTGAGGTGAATTGTCCCCAAAATACTATTTTACCAAATTATTAAAAACTCAAAGCAAAAAAAAAAAAAAAAAGTATATCTATGTCATCTTTTGTCAATGTAATCAACACTGCGATTCGACAGATCACCAGAACATCTGAGCAAAACAACGAAGAAGTCTAGGTTGTAATATCTCTTAATTGTTGATCCTACAAGATCACATCAACACATGCCATTGCTAATGGTGATTACTTCTACGGTTGTTTGAGAAAAAGTGTTGAAACGAGACAAAAAGCGGCGGTGGGTGAGATTATTAGCTTTGAGTACAAAGGCCAGTCCATCGAGGCAGAATTCATATGAAAGTGGGAATGAGTGGAAACCTTCTCTCCCAAGGGTTGCACATCAAATCTATGTCATCCGCGTAAGCAGGCCAGTTAGAGACAACACCTCAGAGAACACAGCCACAGTTCCACAGACTGTCTTGCAATGGATGACAAAATGGAAGTTTGTGGGTTATAAACAGACGAATACAGAAGATAATGTCTCTATATATATTCACAAACACAAACACACACACACACACACACACACACACTAAAGTTAGACACAGTTGAGAATATTGTTTTACCATTTGATAGGTTGATTATTTTTAGTTATCATACATTCGCTTATCATTAATGTTATTATTAATGTTATATTGATATTGAGTGATTGATTGATTAATTATGCCTGCAATGAAGAACGCTTCTGCTTTTAATAATTATTATTATGTACTCACATTTTATCCATTATATACTCACATTTATAAACAAGAATGCTTGGTGCACTGTGTGGAAGTTTAGGGACGCAACCACCTTTCCGAGGACGTGGTTGGGAAGAGATAAGTGTTAAGACCAAACAGTGAGCAAGGTTGGACAGTGAATGGAACCATCAACACCAGCAGCAACGTGATGTTTTTGTAACAATTGCACACATGTACGTATTTTACACTCACATACACACACATAGTCAAACAAGTTCAGTGTGTGTTCAACAGCCCCCACCCTTTAGGTTGGACACACCTACTGTATGTAGTAGATTTCCCAAGGAGGTGAAGAGGGAGATTGTTAGGGTGACGTGCCGAGAACTGAAACCGAACGCTTCTCCTCGTTCCCTCCTGGTACCAGAATTGAGTCTCCTGCCTCCTCCTTGTGTTTTATTCCTGAGTGTCAAATTGGATAAACCTGACACCATTAAAGTGGGAACATGTACAAAGCTGTTTGCAAAATTTTCAACATGGCCTCAAGACCCCCCCCCCCCCCCCCCCCCCGTTCCGTTCCCCCAGCTCATCACTAACGCATATGCACGGTAGCTACATGGCTGGCATGACTTATTCATGACGGAGTTTTGCCGAAAAGCAAATGTTTCAAGTTTGAGGTTATATTTTTTGGAATGCGTACAGTAATCAATTAAAATGGAAGGGATTTCCCTGATGACCCAATGGGAACGGTCACGTTGGCGCAAATGGTTGCTGCCGTCCATGTGAAGCTGTCCGCGCCGTAACAATATTATATCCCTTGACATGATGTCGAGAACGTTTAAATTCCTTCTTTTTAACTTGTATTTCTACCTGGAGTTCAATAACCGAAGAAGAAACGACAACTGTCTCCTTTATTCGAGCCTCAGTGTAAAGTAGTTACTTTAAATAAAAAAAAAACACAACATTGTTCAGTGCTTGTTCCTACTATGAACAAATAATAGCTACTCGCACATGAACAAATGACTGATGCATCCCTTGTTCACAACTTCTGTCTCGATTGTCTTTGGTTGGTTACTTTTTTCATGACAAGTTAAGAAATAACAATTGAAAATAAAATAAAATCCATAAGATGGGGTCAGAAAGGAAGGATCCCCCCCCCCTTCACCAAAAGCATTTTAATATTTTGTCTATCCAAAACAAATTTAAAATGCTTGTATAAGGCAAAACAGTGTTGCTGTTGTCTTTAATGACTGCAACTGCATCTTTAATTCGGTTTACACTTCTTTTACACTTGAATGTTTTTACAATAATTTAAAAAAATGCATTACAGCTTCAGCCTTCAAGTTATGACCAACTGTTTAATTGTTTAAGATTTTTGTACTTGTATGACCAGTAAAACTGTTCAAGTTTTAACTGGACAGTTAATATCGAAACAAAAAACAAGTTTGTATCTCACTGCTTTGATGCTGGAATTGATTATTTCCAAGATTTCCTTTGAGAAAAATCGCTTCCAACTCCTCACACATTGAAGGCTGACCGACATCCTGTAATTGTCATGATTCGGTTTAGGGACCAACAGGTGGCACTGTAGGGCTCCCCCGGCAGCTGCACACCTGTTGGTCATTTGGTAATTAGTTGTTTAAAAGGACTCCCAGCCTGAACATTCAGTGTCGGGTCATTGTTGCTTCTTGCTTACTGTCATGTGTGTTGTGTTGCTGTTTGCTTGCAACTGTCATGTTTTTTTCTGTCATGGTTCTGTTCCTGTTAGTTTTTTACCACAGTCATGGTTTTGTTTGGCTACTTTGGATTCGTTTTGGTTGTTAGCACTTTGTTTGTTTTGGATGTAGTTTTCTTTGTTTTAAATACAATTCTTCAAATACACCCTGCTCCTCCCTCCTGCCTGCTTTTTGGGGTCCACCACCACCTCGCAACGTGACAGTAATGGGATGCGTTGTCTTTTAAAGAGCTTTGTCCCCTCCCCCCCATCACCTGCATCTGTTATATTTAATTTACTGGTCTATTTTTTCGAAAACCTTTAACCTCATCTTCAAAATTGAAGTCTGCTGTTCATCTTATTGGATGTATCACGCCACAAAAAAACAAAACAAAACCAAAAAAAAACGGACCACAAACACATTTCCAAAGAGCGCTGTGCCCCTCAGCTAAGGTTTGCCATGGGTTTGATTCCTTGCTGAAGGCTAGCATGACAAAAGTCAGGAACAATCAGAACATTTCCTTCTATCCACAGTGGGATTAGAGTAACGGCCCCCTTTTTGCTCCTTTTCACAGGCTTTATTTATTTTTTAATGGCTGGTCGATTTTATTTCCTTCCACGAGACGCAGATAAAAGATTTATATTCAAATGAATAATGCATGCATTGTTTCCTGCTGAAATTAACACCACAGGTGGCTTTTTGCGTTTGATCATTCATCCTTTTTGACATTTCTCCCGCGCTCGGATGTGCATTGAAGCTTCTTTGTGAAAACGCAATGAAATAAAAAAAATAACTTTGGACCTCTGATTATCGGCACTGGCGTCGGGAGCAATGAGCAAGACTTTTCTTAGTTTCATAGAGAGTCATTTTTAACCCATATCCCCAGGTTGATAAAATACATAAATAAAATCTATTCAGCAGCAGAAAGCCATTATTCCTCCCCCAGCAATTCGTCTGCACAACAAACTCTTTTATTGATCGAGTGATAATTACCTCAGTCACATCATAAAGCACCTGGAACCGATTGGTGGTTCGTATTATAGATTAGCCCAGGGCTACCTTTCATTGTACGGCCGCCTTCCATGACTTGATGAGATGAGCCTTGCTGCGCTTTGTATTTCCCTTTGCACCTGTGCTGGGATACACGGACAAAGGGCTGTCCTGGTCGAAAGCCTGATTAAAAGTCACGTCGTATGACTTTAAGGTGTAATTCCATTTTACGACACTGGGAGAGGCACACGTGTGTTTAACGCTGTAAATTGGGAGAAGGAAGAAGAGAAGAGGAAGATCAGTTCTTCAAACTCGGCCTCCTTCTTGCTGGTTCGAAGGAGAATGTTGAGTCTCTCAATACGTATCTATGCGGTGTTTTTACGCCCTCAGAAATCAACGGCTTTAGATTCGTTTTATAATGTACATCTTTGGGCGTGATTATTGATGCATACTGAGAGATAAGTTTGTTAGTTTGGGATGAGGCGGGGGAGTAACACAGTAAAAACACTCTTCTCAAACAATCCTGAACACAAAATGACCTTCCTCATGCAGGCATCACTATGGGCAAGCCCTGGCAAGCACCAGCTGTGCCTAATGCTTCATTACATGCCTTCCTTGAGGCATGTCAGCGCATGACCCCGAAACCTCTGGCCACTGGACGCTCATATGTCCGCCAGCTAAGTTCTCCACCGCAGTCACAACAATCGCTCTGACCTCCACTCAGGCCAAGTGACATTTTGTTGGCCACAGAAGAGCACGTCTTTAGTGTCATTCAAAAAGCCCATGGAATGGTACCTGACTTATTTTACAAGCTTGAATAGTTTATAATACACCGTGCAAGCCTGTCACAATTCAGATTGTTTCCAGTAAAAAAAGAACAAGACAACGACACGTAGAAAATGTTCTGCTTTGTGCATCTTAGTGCTTGTCTGGTGATCAGACGCGTCTTGACTTTTCCCCTGACACCTCTGTCTTCAAACGGCATGGAAATACATCAGGATTTGAACTAAAAATGTCTAGATGGCTTTCAAAGTGTGAGATATGTGGATCATTTTACTTTATCCTTTGGAATTGTTGACCTGTAATTAACACTGGGGATCTGTGATAAAAAGATGATAAATCTTCTCATTAAAAGATGGTTTTGTACAAAGGAGTATTGAGGAAAGACCCGTGTTGCGAATGACCGATGGCCGGTGCAGGATGTGGCTAGCTTACCCGTGACCTCAATGAGGACAAACAGAATTGCTTATCCCGACGAGGGTCGCGGGCATGCTGGAGCCTATTCCAGCTGTCTTTCGGCAGTTGGCAGGGGACACCCTGAACTAATTGCCAGCCAATCGAAGGGCACACATGAACGAACAACCGTTCATGCTCACACTCACACCGAGGGATAATTGAGAGTGTTCCATTAACCTGCCATACGTGTTTTTGTGGGTGGAAACCGGAGTACCCGGAGAAAACCCACGCAGGCACGGGGAGAACACGCAAACTCCCCACAGGGAGGCCGGAGCCCAGAATGGAACTCCAGACCTCTGCACTGTGAGGAGGACATGCTTATCAGTTGACCTTCGTGCTGCTACAAACCAACACGTAAAGGCAAAATACAACAATTAAAGGAAAATGAATTTAAGAAAATTATAAGACATGTAAAAGCAAATTAGAGAAATAAAAAGAACTGTTGGAACACAAGGACATGAATTGAAAAAAAATAAATTGCAGAAAGACCTTCACCATAGATCAGTGGGTAAAATCTCATTGCACAAACGTGACTTTTTAAGAGAAATAAACTCCTCACACTAAATTCTGTTCATCGTCATTCTAAACAGTGTTTTCAACAAATAGTCAATGAGGATTAATGTCATGTGAACCAGGTTTTTCGAGAAAGAGAGCGGCGACTGGTGTCAATATTGCCTATAATGTATTATGGTAACATCCACTAATATTTGGACTTTATTTTGGTAACATTCCGATTTTTTTTTCTTGAAGCATTTCATAAACTTTCATGGGACTAGATTAACAAGTGGCTCTTTCTTTACTTACTGCTCCCCGCTATGATGTTATAACTGGAGAAAAAGTGAATGACAACAATTCATCTTTTGTAGGACGATTCTGTTTTACTCAATCAAATTGAAAAATAAAATGCAATTTTGAATTGTATGAATGATCAAATCTCTTAACAAATAAAAATGACAAATGGATAGCACGTATCAAACACTGCTTTTGTCTTTTAGCGCCAGCCTCTCCAAATGGCAAAGAGCAAATAATTACCTATAAAGTAATTAGTTAGTTAGTTAGTTAGTTAGTTAGTTCCGCCCGCTCCTATTTGGAACATTGGGCGACGAGCCTCCTCCATTTGTTCCGGTCACTGGCGACCCTTCTTGCTCCATGCCAGCTGACACCCATCTCACTGAGGTCTTCTTTGGCAGTCTGTCTCCACGTCTTCTTTGGCCTACCTCTCTTCCTCTTTCCACCCTCTGGCATCCAGTCCATGGCCACACTTGCCGGTCTCTCTCTTGGCAGTCGGAGTGCGTGGCCGATCATTTTCCTTCTCCTTTCAGAGACAATGTCTGACAGTTCAGCCACTCCTGCCCTCTTCATCACCTCCTCGTTGGTGATGTGGTCTCTCCATGAGATCCTCAGGATGGATCTCAGGCAACGCCGATGAAAGACATCTAACTTGTTGGTAATGTTGGCTGTCTTCATCCATGTCTCACAGGCGTAAATCGCTGTTGGGATAACCACTGACATATAGAGGCATAGCTTGGTGGTCGTAGTGATGGCTTTCGATGACCAGATGTTGCGGAGGCGTTGGAACACTCCCGCAGCTTTACCAAGTCTACTGTTGACGTCTTTCTCCACACCACCTGTATTTGAGATGTTACTCCCAAGATATGTGAAGCTGTCAATGTACTCTATGTCATGTTGGTGTAGAGTGAGTGGTTGAAGGTGTTGGTGCTGTCCGATGGCCATGGCCTTGGTCTTTTCCTGGCTAATTCGTAAACCGACCTTAACTCCGTGCTCATGCAGATTGTTGGTCAACTCCTGGAGTGCGGGCTGGGTGTGACTTAACAGAGCCAAATCATCTGCAAATTCCAGGTCAGCTAGTCTGCTCCCTCCCCACTTGATACCAACTTTTTCCCCTGTGATGGACTTCCTCATCACAAAGTCAATTATGATGATGAAGAGTAGGGGTGACAGAATGCAACCCTGTCTTACACCAGTGACAATGTCAAAATCATCAGTTGTGCCGCTGTTGGTTTTGACACAACAGGTTGAGTTGTGGTACAATGACCTGAAGATGTTGATGTACTTGAGGGGTACACCATACAGCTGGACGATCTGCCACAGTGACTCCCGGTGGATGCTGTCGAAGGCTTTCTTGAAATCGATATAGTTGATCATGAGTGGTGTCTGAAGTTCTTGGCACTGCTCTATGATGTTTCGAAGGGTAAAGATCTGTTCGGCGCAAGACCTTCCCTTCCTGAAACCGGCTTGCTCTTCCCTCAAGATGTTATCCACTTCATCTTTAAGGCGATGTAGCAGGACACTGCAGAATACCTTGCTGGGGATTGACAGCAGTGTAATGCCCCGCCAGTTATTGCAGTCTGCGAGGTTTCCCTTCTTAGGAAGCGTGACAATGACCCCACGTCTCCAGTCGGCAGGAACCTCTTCAGCATGCCAAATCAGGTTGAACAGGTGGGTAAGGCTCTCCACAACAGCGTCTTGGCCGTGTTTCAACATCTCGGCAGCTACCTCATCGAGTCCCGGTGCCTTGTTGTTCTTAAGGCCCTTGATTGCTCTGGCAACCTCAGTCTCGGATATCTCTTTCGATGTAATATTTAGAGCTGGAGCTGGTGTCTCTTGATCGAAATTGAAGAGCACGGGAGGCATTGGTTGGTTGAGAACCTCCCTGAAGTGTTCCAGCCATCTTGCTTCTTGCTCCTCGTCGCTTAGAAGTGTCCTGCCATCCTTGCTCCTGATTGGCACGCTAGAGCTGCTCCTGGAGTTGGTTAGCTCCCGCACGATCTTGTATAGGGTCGTCGTGTTGTTGTTCTTGGCTGCTTCCTGTGCCTCTCTTGCTTTCTCTTCTAGCCACTGTCTTTTATCCTTCCTGCAACTCTTCTTCACTGCCCTGTCCAAGCGCCTGTACTCCTCGTCTTCCATCCTCCAGCTCCGGAGCCTCCTCTTTTGTTCTCTTTTTATCTTGGCCACTTTCCTTTCATCAATCAACTTCCAGGTGTTGTCTGTTATCCATCTCTCTTTGTTGGTACCCCTCTTTCTGCCGATAACTGCTTCTGCAGTTTCAGCAATGGCACAAGAGAACATACTCCACTGCTCCTCAATGTTTGCAAGGTGTTGTGATACCTTGAGCTTCCTACTCAACTCCTCACAGAAGCTTTCTGAGATGTTGTTATCCTTTAGCTTGTCCACTGCGTAAGGTCTCTTGGGCTGCACCTTTTTCACCTTCTTCAGCTTCAGCTTGAGTTTACTCACCACAAGGAAGTGGTCTGAACCCACATCTGCACCTCTGTGGGAGCAAACGTCGAGCAATGACGAGCGCCACCTTGTGTTGATGCAGATGTAGTCCAGTTCGTTCTGGGTCCCGCCACCAGGTGAAACCCAGGTTACTTTGTGGATCCGCTTGTGCTCAAAAAAGGTGTTGCCAATGCTGAGGCCATTGGTACTGGTTAGCATCAACAGTCTCTCCCCGTTGTCGTTCGTGGAGCCTGCAGACCCATGTGGTCCAACTGTGGCATTCAGGCCTCTTCTGTCATTATCCAGTTTTGCGTTGAAGTCTCCAATCAGCATTTTGATGTCATGTCTGGGGATCTCCTCAAGCACGGTCTGGAGCTGGTTGTAGAAGGTGTCTTTATCGTCCGCTGAGGCAGCTTCGGTTGGGGCATAGACTTGTACGATGGTTACTTTGGCATATCTGGTGTAGAGCCTTGCTGTAATAATCCGTTCATTCACCGGCTTCCATCCAATCAATGCTTTTGCTGCACTATTGGAGAGGATGATGCCGACTCCATGGGAATGGTGGTCTTGCTTCCCAGAGTACAGAAAAGTTGCTCCATCAACCACGAGACGCCCTTGCCCCGTCCACCTCATTTCACTAACGCCTAAGATGTCCAGGCGATAGTCCCTCCCTAACAGGTTTTGTTTTACAGGGTGAGGTTGTTAACCTCACGCCCAACCCCCAACCTGGAGGACCAGTTGGATGCAGTTTAACGTCGTACCCAGGATAAAGTACTTAGTCACCCACAAAAGTCACTCTGGGAAGCGGTGCGTATTAGTTGCTTTGAATGGCTGCACAAATGGCCCGTTTCCATAGAAACACACAGAAAAGCCTAAGTTTTATGGAGGCAAGTTTCCACAAATTGGCAGTCTTTCAACTATGGCTCTTTGAACACAATTGTGTGCGAAATTGGCAGACGATATCGTGAACATTTAATATAATGAAATGCAATTGTGTAAGAATAGATACATATGTCGGCCGTGTGATTGGGCATTTGATGAATCTCTCCTCCTCTGTTAGTTAACACAAGTCTACTTCGTCCCTCCACTGCCACAGATTGTCATTTTTCGTCTTTCAAACAGTCTATATTGGGAAGGATGAATTCAAATATTGCGCAGCCTGGTTAGTGCGAGTCTCTTTGTGCTGCCTGCAAAAAAAAAAATAACAAAAAAAGATTGGAAAGGATAATAAATTCACCTTAGCCATCTGTGCTAATGCAAAGTGGCACTGGGCAAGTGTTCAACATGGCCAGGTGGAAGGCAGAAGACACAGGCGTAGCTCCTGTGCGCTATTTGTCACTGTAAATAACAATTGTTTCTTCAATATTAAAATTGGACAGGCATGAGCATCCAAACCAGCCTTCTTCACTCCCCTTAATTTAGGTGATTAGAAAGAAAGGTCACTTGCGGGAACAGATGGCGACTCCTGAGGCTGGAAGTCACAAGTGGTAGATTGCATGCAGGCTTTAGAATATTTGGGGGACAAAGTAAACATCTGGAGAATTCCGCCTTGATTCTGCAGGCACCTTAAGATACAAGAACACTTTCGGCTGTCACATATTGGGACTTTTTTGAGAATACATTTCGACTTTTCGTGAGTGAATCTTAAATTACATTCAAAACCAAAGGAACCATTTTGGTACTTAACTTTAAAAACCTTGCCATGTCACATCAAATTTACCAGTACAAGCATTCACTCTATGAATACTCACCGATAGCGAGTGCCGATACCTCTAATACTTATATATGTTGTCATTTATGTTTTATATCATAACACCCTGAGAAAACATTGTGAAAAGAAACTTCTGATGCAGACGTTGATTCGCCGATGCGTCAGACTGCCACAGTATAGCGTCAAGTACTTCATCGGAGAACTTAAGGCAAACTAAATCCGACATGTTTTAAGTATTGGGGGCTAGTATCAGCAGCCTCCGCAAGTACCCGATACCTAAAAATAAGGCCGTATCGGCCCAATACTGACAAGTGGTATCGGTACTCGTCCATCCCGATTATAATTAATATATGTTAATTTTATTCAACAGTAAGTACGCTCATAATATTCCGAATTTAAAGATTTTTTTCTTGTAATGTCTTGTCATAATTAGCGGTTATTCTCATATTCTATGAATATTTTTACCACAGTATTACTGTTCCCTTGCAGTGGGGCTCTAATGCCCCTCTGCACACAAGCACATTTATTTACAAGGATTACAAAACCCCGTGAGATACTTTTCAGAACATGGCGCATCTTCCTGTAATTTAAATGTTCAAAGTGAGCTCCCACTGGATACATTATAGTTTTCGTCTGTGTAAAGCACACAGGTCCGTGATTTAAAAGAGGTTAAATTAGTGCAATTCCACGGCGCTGTTGAAAAGGCGTTGATATGGGTGACAGATTATTTCGACACAGCGTTCCCTTTAATCATCTGCTGCAGAGGGAGTCTGCCGCAGTTGTTCAGATGCAGCAATTGTAAAACCAACAGAGAGTGCATCTGAGGGGAAGAAAGATGGTATCCCTCTGCTCGGGGACAGGACAATTAAAGTAAAATAAAGTCTGCTAAAGTTAAAACAGCCTAGTGAAACTCCCAGGAGTCACGTAAGGAGCTGGTATTAGCAGTAAGGTGGGTCGAAGCAGCAAACACAACACTGTCACACTTCCTTTCCCTGTGGAGCTTGGCGAGGAGGAGGCGAGTCGTGGACGCTACAGCACACAGCCTCAAGCTCCGGGTGTTTGCTGTCGCAGCATTTATGCGATTCCGGTTGATCACGTACTCGTACAGGAACTTACACTGTTCTGAAGTGAATAAAGAAAAAATAAACTGCGACAACAGTTCCACCTCTCAATGTCGCATGGTTGGATTTCAAGTCACCACACTGCCATCACATCACACTTGAGACATCAGCATACCCCATGGGACCTTAATTAAGAGTGTATTAAGGATGCGCTTCTCCATAAAATAAGTGACAATCCATGCACATCTCAATGCATGAGATGCAAAGGCATTCAGGGTCGGGACGATTTTAAAGAGGACAGATTAGATATGGGATGGCTCAGTTTGAGAGGGTATGAAGCACTGACATCCTTGTTGAAATTTTGTAGTCTGTAAATGTGGCAATACCTTCAGTAATTGATCTGTGCAATAAAAAACGATTTTGATACGTACCTTAATATACGGGCGGCCCGGTAGTCCAGTGGTTAGCACGTCGGCTTCACAGTGCAGAGGTACCGGGTTCGATTCCAGCTCCGGCCTCCCTGTGTGGAGTTTGCATGTTCTCCCCGGGCCTGCGTGGGTTTTCTCCGGGTGCTCCGGTTTCCTCCCACATTCCAAAAACATGCATGTCAGGCTGATTGGACGCTCTAAATTGTCCCTAGGTGTGAGTGTGGGCGTGGATGGTTGTTCGTCTCTGTGTGCCCTGCGATTGGCTGGCAACTGATTCAGGGTGTCCCCCGCCTACTGCCCGAAGACGGCTGGGATAGGCTCCAGCACTCCCCCCCCCGCGACCTTAATATACATTGTTTTTAAAGTGGAATGCTTTGATTCGGTTCGATGTACATGATTTTAAGACCAGTTTCAGAAAGGAATGACACATGTTTCATCTGTAAAAAATTAGGAGAATGTATTAGGATGAATGTGTGTACTTTTGACTTCAACAACTGACCCCTACTGTCCATGTAGACACACTCTGCAAACTGTATTTGCTCGAGGGAATATGCGAGTATCTTGCGGGAGGCTGAGAGCTGACTTCCATGGTTCAATGGGCCATTTGAAGGGAATGAGCGTGCACAGTAAAGATTTTGCCTCAGTGTGCACATCATTTCACCAGATAACCTCACTGGTGCCGGATGGATCGTGGGATGGACACATACCTGTACTTTGCACGGAACCGAGTCGCACAAGGTTTAAATACCAGAAAAAGCATTCTTCTAACATAACAGAGAGACTCTAGGGGATTGTCTTCGTAAAGTGAGAAATAAATTGTGCTAACATTGTTTCCTCCCTGATACTGACAAGAATTCCTATGAGTTTTTTTGCATTGAAAACAATGGCAAGTTGAATGTACAGCATTCTGTCCAATAGCTGTTCATGGCAGTGATGTTTTTTGGTTTTGTTTTCAACAATGACATACCTGATGATGAGAAAAATGGGATGGATCGCATGGCTGTGACGCTAATAGTGTGTTAGGCAGAGATACAGTAATATGCGTGTCCATGCAAAAAAATTTGAAAGCCGCCCTCCAAAGAAATTTTATGCAAAACCCAGCCAGTATCTTTCTTCAAGTCATCTCATTTTAAAGTGGTCAAGAATGATAAGTACATTATGAGTACATTTCTCACGAAGTTACAGTAATGTGTTTGAAAGAGACAAATTATTGGATTATATAGAGTTGATTTAACATATTAGTATTCTATATTTGCAAGCTGCCAGTTTTTTAATGAGTTTTCTTTGGGGTTTTTTTGTAGTTCAGCACTTCAGTAAGTAAGATTGTTTTTCTCCTGTTTTTTGTCACTGAGTGCTGTCATACCCCAAAAAAGCAAGGAGGCAGGGTGTACTGAACAAAGTATATGAACCACAAAACACTGGAAAATCCATCCATCCATCCATCCATCCATCCATTTTATCCTCACAAGTGTCGCGAGGGGTGCTGAAGCCTATCCCAGCTGTCTTCGTGCAGTAGTCGGGGTACACCCTGAACCGCTTGCCAGCCAATCGCAAGGCACACAGAGACAAACAACCATCCGCGCTCACACTCACACCTCGGGACAATTTGGAGTGTTCAACCAGCCTGCCATGCATGTATTTGGAATGTGGGAGGAAACCGGAGTACCCGGAGAAAACCCACGCTGGCCCGGGGAGAACATGCAAACTCCACACAGTCCACTGTGTGGAGTTTGCATGTATCTGTGGATACAGTCCACAGAGACCGGAGCTGGAATTGAACCAGTACCTCCTCACTGTGAGGTCGATGCGCTAACCACTGGACCACCGGCCACCCTTGGAAAATCTAAATTCAAAACACAAATAATGTCCCGTAAACACCAAGAAACCATAGTAAACAAACAAACAAACAAACAAACAAAAACCCAAGACAGAAGGACAGCAACAAACAAAAAAATCATGACACTAACATAATGATCCGACCAGAAGTGGTCAGCATGGTGGTCCTTTTAAAAGAAAAGTACTCATGATAACCAACAGGTGTGAGACCCTCCAATGCCACCTGTTGGCCACACACAGAACCATATGTACCCTATGAAAGAAAACCCAAATCTAATCTTAAAAACATAATGATGACAGTACTCCTCCCTCAAGGAATGGATCCCAGACATCCCAAAGTCACTCAGTGGTAGCCGCAGGTCGTGCGCCGCCGGAACAGGGACGGATGGTGGCTACAGGGCGTGCCCCGCCAATACAGGGGCGGATGGTGGACGCAGGTCATGCACCGCCGGAACAGGGGCGGAGGGCGGTCGCAGGCTGTGCACCGCCTGCGCAGGAATGGGTGGCGGCTGCAGACGTGCGCCGCCAGAACAGGGTAGCAATGGGATCAGGCTTCTGGTCCTGCGGGGTCCATTTTTGGTTGGATTGTTCTGTTATGGGAAGTGCCTGATGGTACCATTTTGTATCCATTTTGTATTTATATTGCACTTAATTGAACGGTGTTTGTTAGTTTTTCCTTCTTTCTGCCTACATTCTTGCTGCTGGAGGCTGTAAATTTCCCCAGTGTGGGACAAATAAAAGATATCTTATCTTATCTTATCTTACCAGACCCCCCCAAAAAAGCAGGGAGGCAGGAGAAACATGGTGTACTGAACAAAAATTATTATCCAAAAAAAAAAACAATTACAAGGGAAGACTGGAAAAACTCAATCCAAAACACAAATAAAGTCCTGAACACGCCAAGAAACCAAAGTAACTAACAAACACGCAAAAACCCAAGACAGATGCGACCGAGGGGTCGGCGTGGCAGTCCTTCTAAAAGAAAATAACTAATAACATAATGACCAACAGGTGTGATGCTGTAGGACAGTCTTCCTCAACTGGCGGACCGCGATCCACGACCGGACCGCCGACCTCCTCTGTCCGGACCTCCTCTGTCCGGACCCTCGGCAAATTGTAAAAATAATAAATTATAAAGTGATTTTTACGTTATACATTTTATATTTTTGGACTATAATCTGCGCATTACCGCGACCGCTTGTTAAAATTGTCCGTTGTATTCTTTGCGTGCACTAACAGATGTATTGCAGAGGACCGCAGCAGCGCGACTGTGTGTGGATAATGTTTGACTAACTGGAGACCCTGACTGAGCAGGGCATGTCGGCGATAACGATGCGCTGATTGGCTCCTCTGAATTTAAGCTGTGCCCATACATATGCGTCAGCATATACGATGCGCTGATTGGCTCCTCTGAACTTAAGGTGTGCCCATACATAAGCGTCAGCACGCGTCTATCCCAATACACACGCATTCAAAATGGATGATTGTGTCAGGAAACAGACGCATGCGCGACGCCACAGTGTGCTCACAGCTTCAGCCCAGGAGAGCCGCACACAGACAATTAGACAAGACGAATCGCGGGAGGTTTCGATTGTGTGCAGTTTTGCTTCCGTCTACCCGGGGATCTTTGCAGCTGTTTAACAGCAGAACACCGCAACATGGTAAATGAACATCACAATGGCGTCCTCAAATAATATTTGCATGCCTCAGACATTGCATTCACCTTTAGTGGAAGAACAGCACTGCACATTCCTGTGCTCCCTTGTGTCAGTATTTTAAATGGTTCTTAACTCCTCTTCTGATATATTTTTCAGTGATTTCAGAGGGGATGTGAAAAGGGGAATTGTACAAATGAAAAGGATATTTTTGTTTTCATGTTTAGTATTTATTTTGGTAAAATGAGTATTTTGTTTTGTTTTTGTTAAATTAAGGGAAAAAAAGACAACTACTGTTTAGCAAAGTTAAAGTAAAAATGACTTATTTCCCTAAAAGGGCTATTTCTATTATTAAGCAGGCACAACTTAACAAAATAAAAGAGTTCCTGTGCCTCAACACAATACCTCTCATTATTTGCTGTGTACTGGCAAAGTGAATAATTGTTATTTTCATGCACCTCATTATTGGTTGGTTGTGAGGAGTGTTGATTTGTATAAGCTTGGCTTGACCATACTAAATGGGCATATAGCCCTGCTCCCCATGACCACCGTGCATGGGACCGGACCTTGGTCTTATTAAAAAAAAAAAAGTGAACCTACAGCATTTCTAGTTGAGGACCACTGCTGTAGGAGAAGCCATCCAATTCCACCTGTTAGTCACTAATAGAACCGCCCCATAGCAGTACCCTATGAAACAAAATCCAAATCTAATCTAAACAGATTCATGACAGGTGCAAAATGATACATTTCTCAAAACTCTACATAGGAACTGTGGAACTCTGGAAACATTTTGCTGCAAAAATTGGAGACTTGCAAGAGAGATTAAGATCCTCTCAATGAGATTTTTGTTAATGCTGCTTTCCAGTGCTGATAAATGTTCCCATTTGTTAGTTTATCTTTTTATTGTTGTTTGTATAAAAGTTTTATTTGTTCAAATGTAAAACGGTTAACTTGTTTCTGATTTATGATGTTCTAGAAGTTCCTTTTATAAAGAATTGTGACGCAGCAGAACAATGCAATGTCCGACTTGAGCAAACCTTATCTTATTTATCACCTTCAGTTTTTCGAGATGTTCCTATTATTTCTTCGGAATGCGTCCAAATTTTGCAACCCTATTCATCTCCTCATTAAATCGTGAGCTCTTCCCAATACCAAACTGGAAGACAGCTGGTAAATGCATATTTATCCAGTTAGTCCAGAAGCCCAGTGAAACTTAATTAAAACAGGAATGAAATTCCAGGACCAGAGGCTATAAAAAAAGTCATCCTGAGATAATATGTGGGCCCTCCTCGAACAGAGAAAGTAATTTGGACAAGTATGATGTTGGCCCTGTCCTCCTTCAGTCTGATATGACCTTCTGGGTTCTTAAAGCAGAGGAGAGGAGCGGCTACAGTCCATGATTCATTTAACACCTTGTGGGTCTTTTGGTGCACTCCAGGCACACACACTGCTGATTAAACGCTTTGCGGGAGCATTCCTATTGAAAGGCATACGCTACGAGAAAATTAATGATAACTAACCGAGCAGCAGAACACAGTTACCAGGCCAGCAGTGATGGGCAATTTTTGAGATTCACTCCTATTTACAATTCAGTCGGTAATCATCACAACATTTCTCCAGTCCACAGCATAAAACTATTAGGCATTTGTGAGTGCGCGGAATTACAAGTAGCATGAGTAGGCAGGTCGCAAAACGATATAAATGTCATTAGAGTGCAGTGAAGCGAGACATGGAGCACAGGCGAGATTGTTGTGCACAGCGTAAGACTCACGAAAGGGTTAGAAAACAAAGTCTGCTCAGTTTTAGTTGGGTCCAATACGCGCTCCACTAAAGGATCGCTTCTACTGGGTTTGAACGGTAAATTCAACAGGAACTTAATTTAACCAGTTGTTTTTTTTTTTAGGGTGGCACGGTGTTTGACTGGTTAGCGCATTCGCCTCACAGTGCACAGGTGCAGGGTTCGATTCCGGCTGTGGCCTTCCTGTGTGGAGTTTGCATATTCTCTGCGTTTCTGCGTAGGTTCTCTCCGGGCACTCCGGTTTCATTCCACGTTCCAAAACATGCATGGCAGGTTAATGGAACACTCTAAATTGTCCCTAGGTGTGAATGGTCCTTTGCCTATGTTTGGCCTGCGATTGGCTGGCAACCAGTTCAGGGTATACCCCGCCTACGGCCCGAAGACAGCTGGGATAGGCTCCAGCACCCCCCTTGTGAGGATAAGTAATTTAGAATATGGATGGATGGATGGTTCTTTGATCTCAGATATATATTTTTAGGTTGTTATTTCTTCATGGACTGAAGATAAGAGAGCCTTTTCTTTTTTGTCTCCCTGAGCGAAGACCTTGATTTCACCTACACGTTAGTCTTGCAGGACCCCTCACATGTGTTGGCTCTTCAATTGCAACAGCCAGAAGCTTTTTGATGGAAAAAATCCATCAAGCAAAGTTCAAAGGTCACACATGGTCTCTGTGCTTCACAATCGCGCTCTCACATCTAACAACATGCCCTCCATCTCCGCGAGACCTTCTCCACACATCATTTTGCATCCAGGTGGTTGATGCTTCTGTTTACTGAACCATACAAAATTGAAGTCGCTGGTCCAATGTTGTAAACAGGTTTGGAAGGCAAAGACGTGGCATGAATCTGGATCATTTATTTTTTGTACAATTCCACTGAAGATGGGACATTGTGTTCAAGATCAATAACAACAGAATGCTGTACAATGATTTGCAAATCATGTTCACCCTATATTTAATTAAATATACTACAAAGGCAAGAGTGTTCAAACGGATGAAGCTTATTGTTTTAAGCAAATAATCATTGGCTTTTTTGGGTTGCAACACGTTCCAAAAAAGAACGGTAAACGTGACCCTATCCCAGGTCATGTTTACCACTATGTTACATCATCTTTGGTTTAAAAAAAAACATTCAATACGTTTGGGATTGGAGGACACCAATAGTTGAAGCTTTGGAGGTGCACTTCTTTGCCATTCTTCCTTGATGTATAGCTTCAGCTGTTCAACAGTCTGGGGTCTCCATTGTTGTATTTTATGCTTCATAATGCAACACAAATTTTCAATGGGAGACAGGTATGGACTGCAGGCGGGCCAGTCTAGTACCTGCTTTTACTATGAAGGCAGGCTGTTGTCACACATGCAAAATGTTGTTTGACATTGTCTTGCCAAAATAAGCAGGGGCGTCCATGAAAACGACATTTCTTGAAGGGCAGCATGTGTTTCTCTAAAACCTGTATGTACCTTTAAGCATTGATGGTGCCTTCACAGACGTGCAAGTTATCCATGTCACTGCCACTAACACAAGCCCCATACCATCACAGATGCTGGCTTTTGAACTTTGCATCTGTAACAGTCCGAATGGTTCTTTTCCTCTATAACCCAGAGGACACAAGGTCAATAATCTCCAAAAGCTATTTGAAATGCGGTCTCGTCAGACCACAGAACAATCCATCTTGGATGAGCTTGGGCAGCAGCCGGCAGCGTTTCTAGGTGTTGTTGACAAATGGCTTTTGCTTTGCATAGTAGAGTTGTAAGTTGCGCTTAAGGATGGAGCACCCAACTGTATTTTCTGACAGTGGTTTTCTGAAGTGCTGTTGACCCCATATGGTGAGATCCTTTACACAGTGACGTTGTTTTTTTAATGCAAAGACGCCTTCGGGATCGGGGGCATTCAATGTTCGTTTTTCGCCTTGATACTTAGATTTCTCCACACTCTCTGAACCTTTTGATGATATTATGATGAAATCATCGACATCCCTTGCACTTGTATGTTGAGGAACATTGTCCAAAAACGGTTTGACTATATTCTCATGCAATTGTTCACAAGGAGGTGAACTTCGCGCCATGTTTGCTTCTGAATGACTGAGCAATTCAGCGAAGCTCCTTTTATATCCAATCATGGCACCCACCGGTTCCCAGTTAGGCTGTTCTCCTGCGGGATGTTCCAAACAGGTGTTTGATGAGCATTCCTTAACTTTCTCAGTCTTTTTTTTTGACAGCTCTCCTAGCGTTTTTGGAACATGTCGCAGCCATAAAATTCTAAGATAATGGTTATTTGCGAAAGACAATACATTTTATCAGTTCATCAGTTTGAACATTAAAAATGAGGTCTTTGTAGTGTATCCATGAAAATATGTGTTGAACATGATTTGCACATCACTGAATTATTATTATTATTTTTTTTTTTAATGTTTAACCCAATGCCCCAACTTGAGTGGAAGTGAGTTTGAAAAATAGAGGAAACATACTCTATATACGATACTTGAATGAAACCTATGCAACTATGACACAACAGATGCTGCACTGAGGATTGAGAGGAAGAAATTTCATCTATGCTGCATGTCATACGTAAGCATATTTGACAATAAGATGACCTTGACCTTGACCTTGATTGAGGTACTTTTCTGCTTGGCTCTCAACGAAGGCGGACGCTTTTTTGCTCTGCTCCTGTCACCCCCCCCCCCCCCTTTGTTTGCCACTCAGTCTATGTGCTGTCCTTGTGCTGTCTTTTCCTAGCCTCCGCCGTATTTTTCATCCTAAAAACAAACCATGGAATTGGTTGGCTGGTCTCTTGATGCAATCGACAAAATTTTCTCAACGAGAAGAGCAGGCCTGCTTGCCCCTCAGGACATTTGCTGCCGGGTACACCCTAGATCCATGGAGGAAGCGGAGAATGGTGTGCCTGTCAATACTGTCCGTTGAGGAGGAGGAAGACATCTACATTATCGGCCTTCTGATAGCAGGTATGCTGCAGTTTGGTGTTAGCAGTTTCCTGTTCTATCGCAAAATCCAACCGACGGGAGCAGCTTTATTGGAAGTGAAGAAGCTGCCGGTCATTCTCGATGGTCTAGCGTGAATGCCCAACACTCAGACTCAAGCGGTGACTGAGCTCAACCGCAATTGCGGTTCTGGAGCGTCTCCGTACGATCGACAACAACATGGAGAAGTTGGAATTCTGGCTTCAAAAAGGAATTGAGGATTTGGCTGATCGGCGCCAGTGAAGGGATACAGTCACGGACTCAAGGCCACCTGAAATTGTTGGCGGCCGTCCCTCCAAAACAAACAACGCTATTTGGACCCCTTTCCCCTGGATGGAAGGTATGCACGGAAGCTAGTGCCCCCACCATCACCCCCTCCTTTTCGGCCATGGACTGATAAGCCAGGACTGTCTTCATGAGCAGACCCATTCCTCCCCATTCATCCGCCCCCTCATTACATGTTATGTCTTGTGACTTGTTGTAACTGTCATATGCTTATTTATGTGCTAGGGTCTTTTTTTTATCCTGGACTTCAATTATCCTCAGTAGAGGATAGTTCGAGCGTGTTTTTTTTTTTTCCCTCTCCCTACCTAGTGGTTTCCTTTCTGAACTCTGACTGTACATTTCCCCATTGCGGGACAAATAAAGGATATCTTAAATCTTACTGCAATCACCCTTAATTATCTGCAATTGCCTTGCATTTACCTGACACTGGCATACTTTCAAATAGGAAATGCTTTCAAAAGGATTTTTGGATTATATCATTAGGAAATGCTTTTAAAAGGCTTTTCTGAATAGGATTGTTGGTGCTAATTTTAAGAATGCGAGAGACTGAATTACAGTAGATCCGAACAAAATCTCATTCAAACAGCCTAAGGAAGAATAACAACCCATCATGAACAAAAAATCAACGTGGATATGTCAGAAGCAGTGGGAAGGAAGAAAAGTAAACAAAAACAGTGTGTCTATGCGTTTTCTGATGAAAATCGAATGATTCATATTGACAAACTGTGAATGGGATGAAACCAAAACATTAACATGAATCAACACCTCGGCATTGGCAATTTCTGGAAAAAATGGCACATGAAGCCTGAAATACTGAATGAAAAAATATTGAAATGTCGAAAGACTTTGAATGATGTGGAAAAATAAGGAATTTGTATTAAAAGAATGAGAATGATTTTAAATGGCATTGAATGCAATGAATGCTTTTTCAATTGTGTCATTGGGAATGATTCTGTCATGTTTTTGTGGGGCGTGTAAATTTTGCCTCGTCTAAAATCATTTGCAGGGTGAATTGAATGAGCTTAACACAGAATTTCGAATGGGAACGACATTAATGTGTTTTGTTGAAAATGTCACTGGGATTGAATAGGATATTTTTTGTCAAACTCTCTCTCGGAAAAATGTTGGATTGAGGTAAATCTGAATTTTCGCCCTTCTAATTAAAGGACAATGTGAAATTGTTTTGTTGAAAGTGTCACTAGGAATACACAGGAAATACACTTGTATTGTGGGAATTGTAATGGTGAAAATGTCAACGTTTTGGGCACTGGGAACTTATATATACTGTATCTAGAGTAGATAGATAGATAGATAGATATATAGATATATTTATTGAAGCAATCATTTATCTATTTGCATGTTTAGCTTAAACTACTCATTGCGGACAGACAGACTGACTATCGCGTGAACTTGCTCTGAACCTTGAAATGTGACCTCCACTTGAGCCTTATGATATGATCTTGACTTGAACTGCCTTTTGCAGACATAGACCAGATAACGCTGAAAGTGCATCTCTTGGCTGGCTTGCGGTTTCGCGCTTGCAGCCTTGGTCCAACCAAAAGCAAAGGCCCTGCCAACAATTATGGTTTTCATGGAAGCCAGCGCTAAGACAGCTTCTAAGAAAAGCTAAAATGTTGCAACAATAAAAGCACTGCCATTATGTTTTATGTCTCTCGAAAATAAAAGGATTTGATGATTCCATTAAGAAATGATAAGAAGTCAAGAACATTAGAGCGGTCATCCAGAAACCGAAAGGGAGATATCCATTAGGGGTGATGCCCTGTTTAGGATTATAAGACGAGAGATGCTGCCTTTGCACATTTGTGCCTTGACTACAACAATTGCTTGCTCGCACTTGTGCCCTGAACGTTCAGATAAAAACTTCTTGCAAGAACGTCTCCATTTCCAGCCTCTGATTGCACACCTCAACTCAGCCCGAATTCAAACTAACACGCGGAGGACCAGGAGCGAGCAGAGGACGGCGAAAGGATCCCGCCATGTCCACAACAACCTCTCCTTCCCCCACCTCCATCAATATATATACAGGTGTATATATATATATATATATATATATATATATATATATATATATTAGAGCTGTCAAACGATTAAAATATTTAATCTAATTAAAAATGCAATGGTCATAATGAATTCAAATTCACTAAAAATTAATCGTGATTACTCACGCATTTTTTATCGTTTCTGAATTTCCTTTTATATTTTTTGTCCTATTTTTCCCCATTTTAATGCTTTCATCAACATGGAATCATGAATCCATTTTCTATGTGTAAAATGCAAATGTTTACTGAAATAATTTAGATTTTCAATTTTACATGAACATTTTTCACTTGGAGCAGTTATTCACACATAATCTCTCACACAATATTACTGTTCATCAACAACAGTGAAAAAAACATTTTGTCACACAACAGCTGCTTTAACAGCTCTTTTTATGGAATCAAAACAGAGCAATATAACATTATAAAGTGCACATCTAAGGTAAACTAGTACTCAGCCTATAGTGGATTTAAGCCATGGTTGCATAGTTCGTTTTTCTCAAGTTTGCTTTGAACACAGCAGTCAGGATATGTTGATTCTGTTGGTCCTTCTTGCGCGGAAGTCTCTCTACGGTTTTGTGTAGACATCATTTCGGATGACTACACTTGGTTCGATCACTGGAGACGTTTTATTTTCAGTATGGTCGCTACCACTGCACCGCTGAACTCTCGACGTGCCTCAGCGCACCGTCACTGTCGGACGAACACAGAGAAGCTCCACCTGCTTTATTTATATGGACACGGAACACTGTAACCTCCCACACAAAATAGTTTCAAACAAGTAACAATCGCGTCAGTGGCATACATCGTATTCGACAGGCTACCTGCTCTTTATTCACCAGAGGCTCATCAACCTAGTCCAGGGGTGTCCAAAGTCGGTCCTCAAGGGCCGCTGTCCTGCCTGTTTTCCAGCTCTCCCAAGAGCAACACACCTGATTCAAATAATCAGGAACGTTCTAATGCTGCTTCAGAGCTGGCTGATGAGCTGATCATCTGAATCAGGTGTGTTGCAGCCGGGAGAGCTAGAAAACAGGTAGGACAGTGGCCCTCCAGGCCCGGAGCTGGACATGCCTGACCTAGTCTCTTATTTCTCTCCCGAAACAGTGTCTTCTCCTGCTTGGTGTACCTTAGCCTTCTCCGCTACGTACAATCTCTGTACACAGCTTGTAATGGAGGCTCTCGCTGGCAATCCGTAGTAGAGCCGTTAGAGGCAATGCGAATGATTTCAGCTTGAGTCGAGCTGTGGACAATGTTGACAGGCTTGCATGCAGTAGCCATACATTTAGCTATGGCTTCAGCAAATTTGTTCTTCGTTGTGTCATCCATTTTCTTCGCTTTGAAATGATCCATAGCTGTCTGTCTGGAACGAGGGGGCGGAGTACTCACGTCAGCTGTGTGCTTGGCCATTAAGTGGCATTTCAGACTCGACGTGCTATGATGATAGCTCAGTTTACGACTGCAAAACATGCAGGTAATTTTGGTCTTGTCAGTGGAACAATCTGGCAACTTTTTAAAAGTAAACTTTCCATTCATAAACTCTTTAAGTGTCTGTTTTCGGTGTCTCGCGCTGCCGTGGCTGGCAAAACAAACGTGCGTGGACCTGTGCACCGCGCTTGTTGTTTTGTTTCTGGTTTATTTATAGAGCAACGTAACATCCGCTGTGACGTGTGCCGCGTTAATCTCGCGAGAAAAAATTTAATCCCGTTAAAATTCATTGAAATTGATGCCAATAAAAACACGCTAAACTGACAGCTCTAACATATATAAATAAATAAATAAATATATATATATTTAGTTATATATACTGTGTATATATATATATATATATATATATATATTGGTAGCCTCGTGCAGTATTTTAAACACACCGCATTTATGGAAGTGTTTTGAGATGCATCTCGCAGCAGTCCCAAAGATGGAAAATAACTTATCGCTAAGAGACAGGAGCTTTATAAAAAGAAATGACAAACAACACCGGCAGCCGCTACTGTCAGTGCATCCTCACTAAAAGCAGCACCTTTGAATTGCTCATTCGAGCTTTGAACTTTAAAAGACACTGCTTCTGATTTAGCTATGCAGAGTATGTACTGTACTGTGAGTGTGCGCACAGTGGTTCTGGTCTTATCATGGAAAAGCAGTACTGTCACCTCCACCCTAACGACCTGACATCCAAACCAGATCAGCGTCTGGCATTTACAATTGAAGTCATTGACAGCTGTGGGGATGAACAGTTCAACAGCATGAAAGAGATCTAAGAATTATTCCTCTCTGTATGATTAAATAGGCACATGGCTGTCTGTGCCTGCCGTGCACTTAATGCCCTTCCTTCAGCTGATTGGCAAATGCATTTTTTATGCAATCAGATTGTGAAACGCTCAAACTGAATTTGAATGTACACGGCGTGTCAGGTTCACACATGCATACACATCTACAGTATAGTATGCAAAATGCTTGAGTGTCAAAGTGCACATTGTTATCTGTGGATCCCAAAAAAGATGGGAAATAACAGTACAATTGATGACAAACTGTTGATTACTTATTCAGTTTGTGTGTGTGATGTAGTGTGAGATTCCTATGTTAACATCAAATGTGTGTGTGTGTGTGTGTGTGTGTGCGCGTGCATGTGTATATATGGTTGTGGTGGCTGACTGGTTAGCACGTCCATCTCCTCACAGTGCGGTGTTGCAGGGTTTGATTCCGCCTTCCTGTGTGGAGTTTGCATGTTCTCCATGTGCCTGTGTGGGTTTTCTCTGGGTACTCCGGTTTCCTCTCGCATTCCAAAAACATGGATGGCAGGTTAATGGAACACTCTAAATTTTACCTAGGTGTGGATGTGAGCTCAAATGATTGTTTGTCTATGTGTGCCCTGCGATTGGCTGGCAACCAGCTGCATATATCGTGTATATATATTATTGGCGATTGATCAGTGACTACAAAGGAAGCTCGGTTCCCCCTAAAAGCCCCAACCCCCAAACAAAAATAAAAAGTGGTGAAATATGTCCTGCTCTGTGTGCATTTTGTTGACTAAATTGGCGTGATTATATGTTAATTTTTTGTTCAGAATCAGCTACTTATCTCATGTAATTGACAAAGGTTTACTCTCATTCATGTCCACGGCGCCACAGTGATTTTACCCAGTCAGAAGCTGAGCGACTACTGCTTCGAAGAATGGGTTGTTCCTCACCATGAAACTGGATAAATGCTGCGCTTTTTCCTGCTCATTGTACGCTCATTTGTCAAAATGTGTTTGGTTGGTGTGGTCTGCTTCTGATTGGTCGGGCAAAACTAAAAAAATCAAATGCCCCCAACATTCTACATTTGTAATTTCATCAACATTCTATTCTCCTGTGAAAAATGAACCTATTACCGTAATTCTTTCAAAAAAATCTTGCAAAATAGCAAATCTTGCAAGATATTACTGAACTGCATTTAATGAACTGTGAGTATTCGATGAACTGCACAGCCTGAAGACAGAAGACACCACTTTGTGAATACATCAGATATCAAGAATAATTTGTTCCTCATTCAATTAAGTTAATTATCATACTGTGAGCAAACAATAAGATGAAGTATTGATGGATGGGGAGGTGTTTTGCTCTCATGCATTGCGCATGTGGCTTTGTACAGTATGTGACGCTTATCTATGATTGTTTGCCTTTGTGGACGCAGTTCTGATTAAAAAAAACCCCAAAATAAATAAAGCCAAAAACAGGAAAACAAACAAACCAAAAAACGAAAACCCCCCCACTAAATGTTACATGAAGTGACCTCAAATTCAAAGGCTACGTTTTAGGACTCATGGCTTCCTGTCTGCAGTTTGTATGTTTGCTTCTTCAGGTTTTTGAAAACACCAATAGGCCCATATGGTGTCGCTTGCCCATCGTCAGCTGGGATCGGCTCCATATGACCTGCGACCCAAATGTGGTTTAGGTGGTATGGAAAATGGATACTTTATTTTTTTCTTTACGACATTATGATCAGTGGTTAGCTCATTTTTGCCCTTTAAGGACAGCTGAATTAAAATGTTGATTTGAATGAAATTCCTCCATTAATTTCATGTTATTCGTGGCCACTCAAAGGGTACATGTTGTTCCTGAGACCTTAACATGTCCGGATGGATGTCAATGGACGACCTTCACAAGACATCAAGGTATTAGTGACACTAAAGACTTCTACTTGGGAGCAAATTAAACCTCCTGAATGAGACGAGATTGGCCTCCACTCATCAAATCCTGCTGCCTCAACATTTCCACATCCCCCCAATAGCCTTGTAGACATTTTCCACGGTGTGTAATTGTAGGAGAAAGATCAGTATCACTGTGGCAGTTTCTCACACACCACCTCTGCTTTGTGGTGCGAAGGCATGAAGTTGACAGATTCTCCTCTGGATTGCTGTGAGTTCACCTTGGAAAAATGACTTTAGCTCTCGTAGAATGTAATTGGAAAGACTTTGATATCGACCATATTTGAAGGAACTGTAGCATCACATATATTTAAAAAAAACCCAAAACAAACAGAAACTATGCCATCTTTATCTCTGATTAGGGCAAACAATTTCAGGGCACTTATTTTATAAGTTCTGCGATGTCACATTTTATTCTGTTACTCGGGGTTGCATTCGTTTTTGTCCAAGACCTTGAATTGGTGATGGGGGGCTCTAAAAAGACTTCTTTAGCACGCCCTCAACAAATTCTTTGTTGGGTTAGTGCCTGAAGACAAGGCAGTCCCTGTGTTGAATGTTGCCTGATGCGGCGCTGATTTGACGGCCATGAATTCATCAGATGTGTAAATACAGCCAGATCCGATATGTTTGACAATTTTCAACTCTTTTTATTCTGTTCCACACTGAGGTAGTTGAACTGACTTTCATTTTTTATTTTGCATGTTCTTCCCATGCATCATCCGGGATAGGCTCCATTCAGTCCATCCACTACCCAAAAACTGAAGACGTGCAATGGGAAGTGGATGGATATTATGACGTAAGAATATCAGATAATACCCTGCATACATACATTCTTGTTCTACTATAGGCACTAGCCAAGTTTCATCACTACATCCACCTCTCTTTTACCCTTCCCATCATTGTGGTAAAGTATGCTGTGAATACATCAGCCGCCATGACCCTTATCCATTGTTCTGGAGTTTACAGTATTTTGTGTGCTTAGAAGCAAATTGAAGGGCCCCTGGGATGAGCCTCATCCAACTATCAATTTTCTAAAGCACTTATCCTCTTCAATGTCATCCCAGGAACTGGAGCCCAAGCCACTGAGTGGACTTTGGGCGAAAGGAGATTTTCTTTTCTTACCACAGTCATTCATATAAGGTCATTGGGCATGGCGATTCTTCCAAGTTTTAGTGATGTGTTAGACAAGGTGTGTCATACTCATTTTGGACTCACAATCAAATTAAGTCAAAATAAATACATAAATAAATACAAGGAATGCCACCGTGGGTGACTGGTCAGCACGCACACCTCATAGTGCAGAGGTGCAGGGTTCGATTCCAGCTTTGGCCTTCCTGTGTAGAGTTTGCATGTTCTCCCCAGGTGCCTGCGTGGCTTTTCTCAGGGTACTCCCCTCCCACATTTCAAAGCATGGCAGGTTAATGGAACACACAAATTGTCCCTACGCGTGAGTGTGAGCACGAATGGCTGTTCGTCTATGCGCGCCCTGCGATTGGCTGGCAACCGGTTCAGGGTGTCCCCCGCCTACTGCCCGAAGACAGCTGGGATAGGCTCCAGCATGCCCGCAACTTTCGTGAGGATAAAGCGGATTAGAAAATAGATGGATGGAATAAATACAATGAAACACAAATATTCAGAGGCAAGAGAAAGTCTCAATCAAAATATGTGCGTTGTTCAATTTCTTTTCAAGGAATACAGTGAAGTGCAAATAATGCAACACAAGTTTGTCATCAAGTGCTTCAGTTTACCGATTAATTCAACAGTGGTGTCTCAGTCTGAACACTGAGGTGGCACCCACCTCCTTCGTTCATGACAGAAGAAGAAAACTCCCAAAGAAGAAATCATGACATCAAGTTAAATACGGTAGTGCTGTGTGAACTCAGTAAATAATTTGACACGAGACTGATTGCTTATATTATAAAATGCAACACGGACCAAAGACGAATGTTCGCTACAGGCCCAGAGAGCGACCCCCACCCCAACTGTGAATGACTCTGCGATGATCGAAGGCTTTTACCTGGGCCATACGTGTGACACTCTTGTGATAGATCATGGTGGTCAATGTATTTTTTGTTGCAGGCCACATTGTACTTATCACTTCACTTAGTGGGTGATTATGACTGCAAAACCATATCGACAGTCTTTCTGTCTGTCTCTCTTAGAGAGAGAGAGAGAGAGAGAGAGAGAGAGAGGAGAGAGAGTTTCAATGTGCGGGGGGGGGGGTATTTTTCAAGGAGTCAATTTGTTACAGTGACATGGAACTACATTTACCAAAGTGTAGCAGCCAACAAAGGAGAGTCTTTGGTCTATTCTCACATTGATACATTCTGATATAACCTAAAGATAATCAGAGAAATCCACAGTCCAACAACGATTAGGCGCAGTGACAAGAAGAAGTTGCGGTGTAAGCCGGAACCCCCCCCCCCCCCCCCAAAAAAAAAAAAACACTCTGAACTGGAAGCTCCTGCTACTTGTTAATTGACTGTATTGACCCGGACCAGCCAGACACAAGTGTCTAGTTGTTTTCAGTATTACAATGAGAAAGACTCGCTGTAAATCGATTATTTTGCAATCAGCACTGAGAGAGAAAATTCCATTTTGTCGTAGGAGAGTGTATTTGCCTCATACTGGTATTGAATGCATCACATGAGTGATGAGCAAAGAGTAGTGGGTTCCATGTAAAGGGTGTTTTTTTTAAAAATCAGGTTAAGTTTAGGATGTAATTCGTTACAGTTGGTATTGCAAAGCTAATTTTTACTGTACTAGAGGGAAAGCAAATTCATTAAAGCACCTAAAAAGAAAAAAGGTACTACATTACATTTTCAGTTTCAACAAAGTTTGCACAAACATTTTTCTTACGTGTGTACGTTTGTGTGTTCTTGCACTACAGTCTATCTGGTCCTGACAATGTCTAACCTAAGGTTAAGCGCTGTCTGAACTACCCATCAAACTGAGTGACAAGCTGTGGCCAAACCTTCCAGCCTCTCGATCCTGACAGAAGGATGCTCCATGTTCTTTTGTTCCCTCTAGTAAAGAAGTGGCATCTAGGTTGTTTCTGAAATACTTTTTATCCACGTTTTAGGATTTCTACTTTGTCATAATTCTTTTTTTTTCTTTTTGTCTCATCAAAAACACACAGAATGCTCATACTACGTATAGTTAGAAGGCACTTTCTTGATTATTTATTGTCATGGTTTCAGTACTTAACCCTTTCAGGTACAGCGGTGACGACAGTGGACATCTTATCATGTCATCGGGTTACAGGGCGCATGAAAAGGTTAATTTTAAAAAAATCACTCTTTAAAATATGGTCTCTTAGCTCTAAACAGCTACAGTGGCGTTAGCAGATTGTCTTGTGGATTAAATGTGTTAGCTCATGTCACGTTTCTCAGTGAGGAGTGCTGTCATGAAATGCATTTGAATTTTGACAGAAAAATGTCAGACCTGTTTAAATACACAGGGGAACCGACACGTACATTCTGACAAAAATGCTTTAGAATACTTGAGTGGACTTCTCTGCCATCCATGGAGGATAATTGCACGGATTAAAACTAGATTTTTTTTTTTAAAGTAAAAAAACAAAACAAGTGAATACTCGGGATGAATCAAACAGTCTAAAAGTTAGATCAATACAAGTGAGACATATCCTTCTTTCGACTATCCCGAAGAAGTTGATGGGAACATGACATTAAGCAGGTGATCCGGCATTCTCAACAGAGCACAATACAAAATGCTATCCGAAAAGTAAATATCTGTTCAAATGAGCACAACAGTCAAATGTCCAACTGGGCAGACTAATATTTCCTTGTGATGATAAATTAGCACTTGTACTCTCAGAACTGCACTTGGTATTCATGAAAATTGTTCCTGAGTTTGAATCAAGATGAAATCAACATATTTCATTTTCTGGGGAAGCAACCGCAGTAATTTCAGTGTTTACCTTTGCATTCATTCTACAGCGATTGAATTCGCCGGACATGGTGTGCTGAGTCACCATCTGAAAGTTAATCATTCACTAAAAGAAGCAAAAGCCCATACGCTAAACATCCGAGGCTAAAACTGGGTGCTTCTATGTGACGGTTAGTCGAGCTAAATGAGCCATTTCACAATGTATTCGCTTGTCTGAGCTTACTTCTTGCTTTAGAAATGTCATTTTGCTAAACATACACCACTTCCATTATCGCTTAGCCGAAAGGAAAAGAAATGGCCAAAAGTTGACAGTGTCAAGAAAAAGAATAGTTAACTCTATTCATGAATAAAAATGTCTTCCGGGGGTTATGTTGAATTAACCTGGCACTTTAAGAGGGGCAGGGCTGCCACTGACAGGTGACCGTTCGCGCGACGTATAAAAAACAGGATCGCATTATGTTACGTTTGTGAATACACTCGCTTCGTCGTCGGCATGGCCCAATGGTAAGATACGCGTGTGCTTTTCTTTACCAGATACTGTATGTAAAGTTAGCTTTAGATTCGATCATGATCGGTTGCTTTGTTTGTCTGCTTTGCGTTGTGTCCGTTGTGCTTTATGTTTGCAATCACAGTTAGTTACCGGTCGCAATCGGCAATTTAGACAGCGTGGGCCAAAGTGTGTCTAGAACAGTGGTGTCTTTATTTAACTCATTTTGCATAGTTGTCATGTTTGTCCAGCTGCAATTTGATGTTTGAACAAAGTACATTGCGTTGCAGCTGGGCTTAATCATGCCGGCGCTCCACTTCCGGGTTGGACCTTTTTGGACTTGTAGTTCTTTTATTCGAGTCGACGTGCTATGTTTGTGATGTATGGTTTCTTACGTTTAAAATAATGACGATAATAATACATAGTGAAATCATGGTTGAAAAGTATTAATTAATGTAAATTCTATACATATTTACATCGTGATGCAGAAAGATAGATGTATTCATTTTTACTGCATTTATGTGTGCTTTAGGTTATTACCTGCTTCTGGTACTGCTACTGCAACTACTTCCATTTCATCTACTACTACATCTACTTCTGCTGCAAAGTGTCCCAATAAATGTATCTAAAAAGTACAGAAAGAGTGAGCCTTCCATGCTGCCCGACGATCCCTATTCAGAGGGCCGTGAAAAAACGGAATTAACTGAACAGGTTATCTTCATTGATTTGCTAATATAAGATTTAAACACAAAATGAAATTATATTGTTGAACAAGCGACTTCTGACAGGACATGATTTTGCTGCACTGCTTTATCTCTATTCATTTTAGTTAAACTGTGCATTATTTTTTTTTGTTTAGCGACTGTAATTTTCCATGAGGACCATGCAATTAAAAATATATATATAATTTAACCGCCTGCGTGGCTGAATTACTATTATTAATTAACATACTGTATGCAGTATGTTTCCTCTATCCAGGTCAAGGTGATAGTTTACACTTTAAATCTTTGCTTTAATATCACTTGTTTTGCCTCAAACCCATAGTTTTGGTGAAATGTTTTGCACTTTCTAAGTAATGCAAAACAAATAGATTATTGTCATTATTATTATTATATTTCAGGGAAGGCACAGTGGTCGACTTGTTTTGCGTGTCGGCCTCACAAGTGATGAGGTGCCAGGTTCGATTCCGGATCCGGCCTTCCTGTGTGGAGTTTGCATGTTCTTTCCTCTCACGTTCAAAAAACATGTGTGGCGGTTTTGATGGAACACTCTAAATTGTGCCTAGGTGTGATTGTGAGCTCGAATGGTTGTTGGTCTGTGTGTGCCCTGCGACTGGCTGGCAACCAGTTCAGGGTGAACCCCTGCCTACTGCCCGAAGACAGCTGGGATGGGCTCCGGCAAACCCGTGACCCTTGTGAGAGTAAGCGGATTAGAAAATGGATTGATAGGATGAAGAATTGCTCTTCGCAAAATCACGATTGTTTTCCATGGAATCAACACGTTTTCTCCGCAGATTCCTGGGGGGACTAATTGTTTGGTAAGTGGAGGAAACCGGTTGGTCGATTTGACTGTCTGAGTGAATACAGAGCAACCATCCATCCATTTTCAAAACTCCTTATCGTCTTTAGGGTTATGGGGAGCTGAATCCTATCCCAGATGATTTTGTGCGGAAAGCAGACGCTACCCTTGACTGGTGCCCAGTCAGTCACAGGGCAGATAGATAGCTTCTACACTGTCACCATCAGTGAGTGGGAATTGAATTCCCACCGCCTGCACTGAAGTCAGTAGGTGAACCCTTACATCATCCGTAACACATGAACACACTGAAAGCTTCCTCACCTGATGTCATGACAAATTGCTAAAACTTTGAAAATATCTATCACAGCAAAAAAATCATCTGCAGCACATTCTAAAGTTGACAACTCAGACCATTTAAAGCCTCTCAAAGTGAACATACTAATCAGTCCAGATACTTAAGCAAACATGTACAATTTGTTTCTCAGCATTCAACGGCTCGCTAGATGTACCCTCTTCTGATTTTGATGAAATATCGAGGGTAATCTAAAAAATGAATGTGCTTGCTTTACCTTGACCTACTTTACGTTGAGTGAACGGCAATACAATATGCTTGATGTACAGCAGCCGGGATCAGAAATCTCAGCCGCTGATCAAATAGGGCTTTGTAGGTACACACCATAAGTGCTAGGTTCTAGTTAGACGTCATGCTGTTTGAACTGCACTGCATATTACTGTATGCAACATACAGTAACAACAGAATCAATTATTTTTCATATTTTCATCCATACGCTACGGATACAATGGTTTGTTGAATGTGTCTCGATTCGAACAGACCAGTATGTGCTGCTTTATCAAGTCTTCTCACCATGGCAACCAGACCTTTCTCTGCTCTGGGGACTCTGAAAGTGCAACTGGAAAAGAGAGCTGTGGAAAATCGCAAACTTTTGCCACGAAAAAAACGAAAACGAAAAGCAAACTTCAGATGCACGCAAGCACTGAATGTTTAACACATTTTTCATGACCCTAATGTGGTCATGTGGACTAATGTGGACTATGGCTGGAGACAAAAACAAAAACCCACCCTACCGTTCAAGCTCAGGAAAGACAGACATTACATAAAAATGATTGCTTTCCCCCATTAAACACGGTTGCCACCTGCCTCAAAAATTCATCATTTGTTGAATTAAGGCAACAAAGAACTACGCCTGATTTAATGTCTATCTCAATGATTGAATCTAGATGAGCAATGTGAAATGGATAGAAAGGTGTCTCGACATACTAGGGCAGGGGTCGGCAACCCAAAATGTTGAAAGAGACATATAGGACCAAAAAAACCCCAAAAACCAAATATGTCTGGAGCCGCAAAAAAATAAAAGCCTTCTATAAAACTTACAATGAAGGAAACACATGCTGTATGTATGTAGGAGACTGGACTGTCTCAGAATTGTTTGTTATTCATTCCTTTTTTGTGTGTTCACAAACACCCCCATAGAATTTATTTTGTAATATCCTTGCTTGATGTTTTGTTTTGGTGCATCATTTTCGCTTTTCTTAGTGTCAGTGAGTGATCACTAATTTCCGTTTTTCTGAGGCTGTCTTTGAACGCCTCTCGAGTCAACGAGAAGAGAGAAGGCACAGAGTCGGAAGCAGACGTGTCTGTGTTTGTCGAGACTGTTAAAAGCATAAATAAAGTGTACGTTTTAAAAAAAACACTACCACAGCTCTCCTTTTTCAGAGCTGCAACATGCATCTATATCTATTTGAGCTATATTAGCCAACAATCAAAATCCTTTTCCATTTTCAAATGAAGCCTTTTTATAAAGCTCCAGGGAGCCACTAGATGTCGCTAAAGAGCCGCATGCGGCTCTGAAGCCGCGTGTTGCAGACCCCGGCACTCGGGGTTGAACGACTAAAGTTTTTCTTCTAATCGATCATAATGTGGTGAAAATTATGTTGATGACGTCACTGATACTTGTCCAGGACAGCACAGCGGTCCATATCTTTTTTGCACAATGGACCAATTTCATGTAAAGACAAAATTTCAACAGACCGGGTTAGAAACAAATGAAAACAAAATGACAAAAAAATGCAACTTTCATTGTATTCCACTGAATCTGGCTGTTGTAATTAGCAGGAGCCTGCATGTTTCTCCTCTACAAGCCAGTTGGCCTCTTTTTGTGTTCCAATCCATAGCAGGTTGTAAACTGGGGCTGTGTCACCTGATTTCCGAAACGCATTTCTCTCTTCCACTGTTTAATTGGTGGTTTTATTATATTTAATTTTTCAGATTTTACAAGTAACGTGCTAACTGCTAATAAATATTTCCATGTGCTTGTAGTTGTACGACGTACTGTTGCAAGTGCTGCAGGAACACAAATGTTGTGATGTTGGTGGGTGTTGTTTTGTGCATGCAACAACTCTCTGGCCTTTGTCTCGTAGGCCTGCTGGTTTGAGTATTTCAAGACTAGCAACGATCGTAGAAACCAAAGCTGGCCAGGCTAACTGCTCAAAGTCGGCTAGTTGATGTACGATGTGTTGTTTTCAAATCCAATTCGAGACAGCCCCCACTGACAATAATGCTTTGAAGCGAGGAGCACAACTTGACCACAGTGGAAGACGTCACTCACAGAATAAAACTGGAGTCTGTCGGTGACTATGTACAGGTGTAAGCATGCTCTGACAAATGTGCAGACCTCAGGCAAAGTTGCCTGAGGGAAGCTGGCCTCCAGGGGGGATGTGCACACATGATTATTCCTGTCTGCTTTAAAACTCGAAGCACTTTCAAGACACACCTTTGTTTTGTTGCAACCTGCTCACCATTCTTTGTAAATGTGGTGTTGATCAAAATAAAAGTCTCATCCAATTCCACCAATGCTTTGTTCCAGTCAAATTTATGGGTGGGTCTGATCAAATAATTGGCATCTTAATTGCATGTTTGGTGATTAGGAATTATGACAATCGGATGGAATCTTGGTTTTTACTATTGGGGTTAGTTTGCGCATACTGCTTGAAGCAATGGGAGCTGAATGGATTTCACGACTTAATGGCAGAGGTGGACATTCCGTTGCACGTTTTGCTACAATTGATGAAATTGAAGCAAAAATGACGCACTAACAGTGATGGAGGCGGGATTTTGTTCGTCAGTGTAGTCAGTGCTTTGATATTTTGCATCATCATAATTACTACTCAAAGGTAATGAATTGGTGCATCAATCTGTGATTCAGCAAAATTAAACACATTGTCATCCGTCTGCTGAAAACATTACACTCAGTAACCCAGTGGTCTGCTTGTTCTTGGCTTATTAAAACTAAAAACAAATTATTGGCTGTCTTGTTGGTCTCATTAACTGATATTAATTTGTTGGAAAATAAGTTTTTTTTTTGAGCCGGTTAGGTGTTACATGTTCGATTATTTTCTTTAATTGAGATTATTTCTTTGAATTGATATTTACTGTTGTGTTTTACATTGTGCCATTGACTCATGAGCGGTCAGCTGGGATTGACTCCAGGACACCGGCAACTCGAATGAGGAGGACTTAAGTGGTGTAGAAAAAAGATGGGTGGAATCTTAAAATGAAGTCAGTAATGTGCCTTATTATGTCCAGATCAGGCTTGCATCAGAAGTTTGTTGATATCATACATACCAGCAGATGCTCTGTCACTCAGAGGTTGTTACTGTACACTTTTCGTATTACATTATAAATACATGGACATGGTTAGCGGGTCAACCTGCGTAGGTTTTCTCTGGGTACTCCGGTTTCCTCCGACATTCCAAAAACATGTGTGGTAGGTTGATTGAACACTGTAAATTGTCCCTGGGTGTGAGTGAGAGCGCGGATGGGTGTTCGTCTATGTGTGCCCTGCGCTGGTTGGCAACCAGTTCTGGGTCTCCCCCACCTACTGCCCAAAGATGGCTGGGATAGGCTTCAGCATGCCCCGTGACCCTTGTGAGGATAGGCGGATCAGATAATGGATGGATGGATGGATATATAGACATCTAACACCACAGATATTACACTAGCCTCTATTATCTATGCATGAAGTTAACAATCGTCTCTATAGAGGGATAAACGTAAGTTCACTGTCAACTACAGTATATTGTGTGAAAGTGTGTGTGTGTGTGTGCGTGTCGGTAAGGGTAGATCCCGTGAGGAAGTTTGGGCACCCCTGTACTAGACTATAGTGTTCAACAAAACAAAATTATTCTTGCTGGCCTACTTGAACATGAATCAGCACATTAAAAGCCATGTGTCATTCCACTTCTGTAACGAGGGCAACTTTCTAAATTTAGTAGGATGCTCCCTAGAAACACAAAAACAGAAATGATCCACTCCTCCATTTCCCTGCACCAAAAACACTGCAACTATTTACATGTCTGAATGGTTCAGCGACTGAGCACAAACAGATTCAGAATGCAGCACCGCTTTTGAGATATGCTCCAATGTGCTATTTTAGTCCTGCTGCATTGCATTGACATTCAGAGCATTCTTTCAATCCCACTATTTTCTTTTCTTTGAGAATTTACAAGAAAACATTGGTGCAGGATTACTTGAAGGGCAGTCGAGTCAAATTTTTGATCTGAACAATTATGTGTTTTACATGCCCCCGTGAGTCTAAACACAGCATTCTGAATAATATTGTGTTTATGAAGTATGGATTAAGCAGCAAAAATCCACCACTTTTTATCCATATCAGTGGGCGGCCATTTTGCCACTTGCTGAAAATGACATCGCCGTGCCTATTGGGTCAGGGAACGACCAATCACGGCTCACCTGTTTTCTCTGTTTGGTCTTGTGACATTCTCAAGATGAGCCATTCTTGGTCATTCCCTGAGCGCTGTTCAATTTTAATGCCATTTTCAGTTGACAGCAAGTGGCAAAATGGCTGCCCCTGCGATGAATGAAAATGGATGGATTTTGCTGGTTTATTCACAAGCCATGAACGCAATACAGTATTAATCACAACGCAGTGTTTACACTAGTGGGGCTTCAAAGAATCTATTATTGAAAAGAAAAAAAATGTTGCGTTAACTTCCCCTTTAAAATGTGATTCAGTATTTTCTGAAAAACAAGAAGTGCCAAGTTTTTAATGTTTACAATCACAACCAAAGTACAGCTTGCTTATTCTAAAATATATCCTCCACCGAATTAGTCCACTTTTGCAGTTTCAGCAAAATATGCGCATTTTATAGAAACAGCTGCTGTGCATTAGCACGCTGTGAATTACTGTGAGAACTTTGTCAAGTATGTCACGCTCACTCTTGACCGTAATGAGGACAATCGTTATAGAAAATGAGTGGTGGATGCTCAACTTGCTTCAACTTGACTTACATCTAAAGTTTTCAGCACATGTTTCTGGAATTTGCGTCCCTGGCTTAACTTGTAGAGTTTTACTTTTCCCGAGTAATTGCCAGTTGAATGGGTGAAAAGTGGTCATAAATGACGCTGCATTATAAAATTGCAAAATATATAAACTGTCAGAAAAATCTTCCGTGTGTTTCTAAAATTGTCACGGTTCTGTTTTCGGTCTAGCCAGCAGGTGGCATGAGCGGACTTCTGTGCACACCTGCTGCCAATCTATGATTAGTACACTCTGTATTTAAGGACCCCTGTGCTGTGCACCTGTTGTTGGCGTATTGCCTTTGCCTTGCTGCTTCCTTGCTCATAGACTGCTTTTGCTATAGACCTCGTCGTATTTCGCTTTTGAACTCTCGGTACCAAGTATGTTGGAAGTATGGTTTTTATTTTGTGATTGGGCTTTCGCTTGCGTGTATTTGCTACGTTGTTTTTTGTTTGCCTTCACGGTTCTTCTTTTCCTCCCTTGCCTTTCGTGCAAGCGCTTTTTGTTATTCGTTTTTGTGCCCTCTGGTCCTTGTTTTGACCAGCACTTTATGTTACTTCTTTGGCAGTGCGATTTTTGTATATTAAACCCTTTTTTGCTACGGAGACCTTGTCTGGTGTCTACACTTCTGGGATCCCAACTTTATTCGGCTTGCCCGAAACGTGACAAAAATGAGGTGTTTGGTACATTTCTTCTGCAGTCTTGTGATTTCAGTGATAGTGCCTTTTTTTAATTGTTTGTCAGCTGGCATAATTTAGTAACTGAAAAGATCCTACGGCATTCTACGAATGACTGTGATGTGTTTTTTTTTTGGGGGGGGGGGTGGCAGGGGTTCCTTAGTGTGGGTGCATAGTCTAGCATGTGGTATTTCGGAATATCCCCACACTTGTTCACAAGACAACCTGCTTCTCCACTCTGGAGAGGATGGGAGGAAGCTTTTTCCAAATCTTTGGAATACTTCCAAGGAGTCAAAGATCTGTTTCTGCCCATTCTCACAAAGTATGTTGGACCATTAGCAAATATTTCATGGATGTCTGGAATGGCACAGGATCAGCATTTCCAAGAGGCAGAGTGTAATAGGCTCCTCGAGAAACTGCATGTGTTGTCTGCCAAGACCGTGGGGACTTGTGAGTGTCTGTTTTAGCCTGTGATCAACCATGCATAACCGGCCACCTTCAAAGCCAAGACAATATGTGAGCGCAACATGCTGGCAAAGATAGACAGACGATCAGTGTATCCAGAGGAAACACACACACAAACGCCAAGTTCATCCCCCTCTTCTTCCACTATTTGACTTGTGGTAGGTACCCATTTTGTCTCCCTCCTCCCTTCCCCATCCCTCATGTTCAGTCCTGTTATCTCACTGGCACTTTTTCTTCTGAATTGCCATTCGATACCAATCTCCCAATACCCCTCATCATGTCTGTGTTGTCAATGTACACACATTAGCAACAAGCCCTAAATGCTGCCTAGCCGGACATTTGTCAATCTTTTTCCACATTGTAGTAGGGTGTAATTAGCATGATGAAGCACACAAGATTTATGTCAGAATCAGAATCAGAATCATCTTTATTGGCCAAGTATGTAGAACACACAAGGAATTTGTCTCCGGTATAACACGCTGCATTAGTATCATCGTAAACAACAAATCATTGAACCATTTTAGAGTAACCAGTAGCAGTATTTGTAGTACAAGAAGAGTGACTACGTCAGTGACTGTTTAAGGAGTTAATGGCTAGAGGGAAGAAGCTGTTTAAGTGTCTACTGGATTTGGTGCGCATGGATCTGTAGCGTCTGCCTGAGGGGAGTAGCTGGAAAAGGTGGTGGGCAGGGTGCGGGGGATCCAGGAGGATTTTCCGTGCCCTTGTCTTGATTCTTGCAGTGTGCAAGTCCTCAAGAGTGGGTAGGGCGGTGCCAACGATTTTTTCCGCCGTCCTAACTGTCCGTTGAAGTCGGATTTTGTCCTTTTTTGTGGCGGCCCCAAACCAAACCGTGATGGAAGAACACAGGATTGATTCGATGACTGCCGTGTAGAACTGTCGTAGCACCTCCTGTGGCAGGCCATGCTTCCTCAGCAGCCTCAGGAAGTACATCCTCTGCCGCGCCCTTTTCAGGATGGAGATGGTGTTGACTTCCCACTTCATGTCCTGGGAGACTGTGATTCCCAGGAACTTGAAGGTCTCGACGGTTGACACGGGGCAGTTGGATAGTGTGAGGGGCAACTGTGGAGAAGAATGTTTCCTGAAGTCCACGATCATCTCTACAGTCTTGAGCGTGTTCAGCCCGAGGTTGTGTCGGCTGCACCAGAGCTCCAGCTGCTCCATGTTGGCTGTGAGATGGACACAATAATAATATAAAACAATAATATTTTGCTAACACAAAACATTGTTCTAGTCTTAAGATTTGATGGCAAACTGCATTGGATGGCTGATCTCAGCTGCATTCACGCATTATTCATATCACACACACACGCACGCCATGATGAGAAACAGCCTGAAACTGAGGCATGCGATGCACTTTTGCAGCCTGTTAACTATCGTAGCTCACACGTACCATTTTAAAGTGCTTCCCTGGGCCCTCCTAGGTTCATATTCTTTGCCCGTGCCCTCGGCGAATTGTACACGAAGCAAACTCTGAATGAGAATAATGACGATAAAAGATTGAGCGCAACAGCTCTGATCACAAGTTGCAATTGCAGACTGCTGAGCGCAAACAACTTCCGGTGACGTAATCACGGGCCACCGTAAATTCAAGATTTACCTGCTTTATTTTATTTTTTAAATATTTATTTTGTGAAAATGAGACTGATAGGATGATTAGGGTGCAGCGTACATTAACACAAAAAAATATATTACTACCATGTACAAAAAGACACACAAATAGTTGTTTGTTTTTTTTCTCCTCGACACTCCTCGGATCTACTTCGGACCTGTCTTAGATCTACCAGTAGATCAGGATCGACGTAATGGGCACCCCTGGCCTAGTATTTAAACAAAAAAAAGGGGGAAAAAAAGGCGATGGCTTAAACCTAGTTGCGATATTAATTTGAAATGCCAAGCTTACAAAACCAGTGTGTAACAACAACTGTGCAGCAGAGGAGAACCTCAGGTGAACGCCGTGCCAAGAACGCACGACAAAGCAGGCTGCTTCATAGGAGAAGCCTCTTTAGACATTGTAGTGACACCCGATGTTTTGCAAGCGTGAGCTCTAACTTTCTCCCTGCCAGTGTGCTGCTGCTCAGTAAAGCGAGATGAGCGGCAGAGTGTAATGTAATGTTGCCTGACGGACAGCAGTAATGGATAATAAATTCCGGGTTCAGGTGTTGTTTGATCATAAATCACACTCAGACTGAGGGCCAAAGTCAAACGTATCAGGCTGCAGTGCAACAGTCGACACCCACCAAGAGAAGTGTGTATTAATCCCATTTTGCGTCTTCTAAACCGTCTCAGATTACAGCAGAATGTTAAACAAACATAACATGAGCATATATCGTCTTCATCTGCGGTGCTTATATAGTAACCGACTTTTGGGATGAAAACACAAGCTGTGTATTTACTGCATTAATGAGGCGGAAAAAAAACAACTGAAGGACACTTGATATCATTTCAATATTCCAGTCAGAACCAGGAGTCAGGGGGCATCCGGTTCATCTTCTTTGGTGTGGCACCAACCCATGCTGTGGAAAGCATTGCGAGGGGACGCTAAGATGTTTTGCGGCTTGTTTCGCTTACTGCAAGGTCATCGTAAAGACAAAAATAATCCCCTGTGACAAATTTGTTTTCAAAATGTTTCACTTTGCTTCTCTGTCATGGCTGAGAAATACTGCCCGATAGTGCTGACTTCAGGAGAACACTTTGATCAAGGCCTGATGTATTACTCTGTCCTTCCTTCTTGGAATTCAAATGCGTCTGCCTCCTGTTTGGGGAAGAATGGGAGAGTGGTCCTTTGGCAGTCCGACTTAAGTGCTTCTTTATTCCCACATGCATTTGGAAGCATCTGGTTCGCTCCCAATTAAGCTATGTGGGTTTCTGGTTTCGGTGCAAATTCCTAGTCACATAATTTTTTTATGGTAACGTATTCTTGCAAAAAATTGGAAATAATCTACACAATTTGTGACATAAAAAATTATAACAATAAATTGAACAGTAAAATCACTTTTGATCAATCAAGTTGAATGAAAACCAAGTTTAAAATCGGTTGGGCAGCATTTAAACGAAATGTTTCAACACAGCCCATCCATCCATTATCCAAGCCGCTTATCCTCATGAGGGTTTTGGGCGTGCTGGCGCCTATCCCAGCCGTCTTCAGGCAGTAGGTGGGCAACACCCTGGACTGGTCTGGTTGCCAGCCAATCGCTGGGGACACATCGACCAATAACTATTCACACTCACACCTAATTTTGAGAATTCATTTAACCTACCATGTATGTTTTTGGAATGTGGGAGGAAACTGGAGCGCCCGGAGAAAACCCTCGCAGGCACAGGGAGAACATTCCAAACTCCAAACTCCGGAGCCTGGAATGGACCCCCTTTGCACTGTGAGGCAGACATGCCTAACCAGTCGTCCACCATGCTGCCTCACTACTCACGAAACAACACCCTATAAATTTGTGATATCACCCAAATATGTAAAGCTATCGATTGAGTCGTCAGCCTGGGGTTTTCGGTCCACTTCCATAGTGGCACAGTGGGTTCTCAAACCCTGAGTGGGTGCACAACACAGGGCTGCTACTGTTACATTTCATGTCATTATGCATCAGCAATGTCATCAGTTTGGGAGCATTATTCTGAATGTGAGTAGAGTACAGTGTGATAAACCTTAGCATGCTTCTAAAATGAGTTTATCTGTATCCTAAATGCTACTTGTGCTTAGAAAACAAGTATTCAAAAAAATAACTTTTTCATTGGTACAAATGCACTGGCGACTGACATTTAAGCCTTGTTGAGGTTTCTTCTCGAGAGTGTTCTGTCTCTCTGTTGTTGTTGTTTTTTCTTAATGTCGCTGATGAGAAATAAGACAAGTACTGTACTTGCCAATGAATGTGGCAAGGAAATTTATTAGTGCTACCTGATAATGGAAACGGCAATTTGCTTGTCATTGGCCCAGATTCAAAATGAGATGAGAGTTCAGCTCTTTGATCCTTCAAGCATTGTTGATCACTTCATAAAGAAGGTGACCGCGGTTAACATGCAAGATTAAGCCAGCAGAAATGATCCACTCACTGGTTTCTAATGGCTCATTCAACTACGGCCTTTGTGTTTGTGCTTTTGTTTTTTTCCCAGCGTCAGAGAATTTTCCTTCTCAGGGCATTGAATAGATTGTGGACTGTTCTGGTTGTCTTCGACACAATTATCTAGCCCGAGTGTTGGTGTGGCAACCCAACTAGTTATCCCCTAAAGCAGGGGTCGGGAACCTATGGCTCGCGAGCCAGGTGTGGCTCTTTTGATTATTGCATCTGGCTCGCAGATAAAACAAAATATTCTCACTTGTTTAATCTATTGATCGATTTTTCGCAGCTCGTGACCTGTTCAGGGCTGCAGGAGCAATTTTAATCGGATGATACTGGCGTACGTTGGCCGTTGCTGGGTAAACAGGTAAAAGCCCCCTTTTGAATCAGTCTGCTCGGTCATTAGCTCTAAGCTAGTCCTGCGACGAATAGGATGGTGACAACAAAAAAGAAGACGAGTATCGTACACTTCAGGACGAATGGACCGAAGAATTTGCCTTTGTGAAAAGAACAGGTTCTGCGGAGTGTCTAATTTGCAATGACTAAATTGCATCAATGTGTTGAATGTAAAGCGGCACTTTGACATGCACGATGCTACGTTCACATCAAAATACCCAGCGGGAGACAGCAGAAAGAAAGTGAGCCAAGAGCTAATGAGCATGGTGCAAGCTAGCCAGCAGCAAATCCACGTATGGACCCGAGTGATATAATCCAGCTATTTTAGCTGGATCTTTAGCAATAGTGAGGAATGAAAACCCATTCACATTAAATGGTGCGCATTATCACAAAATTATTTTAAAATAATAAATTCAGAGGCTTATTATGCTGACATTTTGTTGAATTCACTTTTAAAATATAGTGTAATATATGGCTCTCACTGAAATACATTTCCAAATATTTTACTTTCATGTCTCTCTTACAAAAAGGTTCCCGATCCCCGCCTGAAAGCCTTAGTCACATCCACATGGAAATTGAGATTTTGTTTGTTTCCCATAAACTCAGAATCCTTTCAAGAAATATGTGTTCACACAAAGAGTACCGAGTAATGCAAACCAAGCAAGAACGGAGAAAAATGTGCGGAATGGCGACAACCCAGAACTTCTGCTCTTCCAGAACAAAAGTCCAGGTCACCGCCAAGGTAAAGGACACCTGGCACGGTAATCGACTATTGTTGTCATAAATGTTGGAGAACCGGGACAACCGTGTCATTGTCTCAGGAAAGACGCATTGTGTTGTACACACGGAACATGAAAAACCAGCTTCATGTGGATGGAATGTTGAAACGATGAAACCCCTTTGCGAGTACATAGAAATGTGTTTCTGTGTGGATGGGATAAGTTAGAGGAATGCCCCAAACCACAAATGGTACCATTCTTTTGGTTTGCAAATCATCATTTACAAGGACACATTGGAGAGAGGCCTCTTCTGCTAGCCACAGTTATCATCATTTATTTTTCATTCAGTCGAAAATATAGCAGTCGAGGCACCTGAAAACCAAAACAGTGATGTTTTGTTTGTTTGCCATTAGTTAGAGAGGAAATTATTGAGTTTATTTGCATTGGATGAGAGAATGGCGTCGTGTGTAAGTTGTTAGTAATAGTTCTTCTTCTTTCAAACTCTCTGTCTTCTCTGTCGAGATTATACAACTTTCCTTCCTCTCTTTGAGGTGCAAGTAAGACAGCTGTGTCTTGACCTGACGAGTTTGCCCTGCCTGTGTTGTGATATGCGCCAAATCAGAGGTTGCTTGGTTACAGCGGTACTTTCCTCACTGCACATGACATTGGCATACACTAGATCAGGGGTCGGGAACCTTTTTGACGAAGAGAGCCATGAAAGCAAAATATTTGGAAATGTATTTCAGTGAGAGCCATATATATATCTATATATATAGATAGATATCTATCTATCTATATATATAGATATATATATCAGAGGCGATTGCTCTTAGACTGCAAGGGAAGCTCAGCTTCCCCTAAAATGTCAAAAAAAATAAGTGATCAAATATACAGTATGTGTGTACATACAATTGTGTGTACATGTCATTGACTAAATATGCGCTACAACGCGCTCAAATTTTGTTCCGAATCAGCTTCTTATTACTGGTTACGATGCGACTATCTTCTCATTCATTCCCGCAGCTTCTCTATGCTTTAAACTGTGTGGACGCTGAGCATCTACAGCACGAATGCTGGGCGTCTAGGGAGTTCAGAGCCCGTTGTCCCAATGCATTGAAATGAGACAAGTCATTGGATAAATGCTGGTTTTGTCCCGCCCATTGGACGCTCAGCGTCTCTGGGAGTCTATGGACAGTGGGCGTGTATCGGCTGGCCCGGACGCTCAGCTTTTCTGCATGATGATTGGATGATCCTTCTGAGGTTGAATCTCTTTTTGATTGACAGCAAAATGAGCCAATCACCGATCTTTTGGTGTAGGCTTCCATGGGAGCATCTTTCAATTCTCATTCTGTTCTCAGTTGAGTGGCGACTTCTTCTAATCAGCTGAGCAACGCTCTCTTTGTTGAAAACGACTAGCGACGAATTAATAATTTATTTCTGGTGGGTTTTATTGTAGTTGCTGTAGTTGTAGGACACTAGTTAAGTCCCTGGAAAAGACGCCTTGTTGGTAAGACAGGGTCACAGATAATTTTCCTGGAAAGGAACGGAGAGTAGAATTCACAAATAAATAAACGGACACATTTTATGATGTCGGCCAAAATTGAGCTTCCCCTCCTTGACAGAGCAGCATCCGCCACTGATATATACTGTGTGTATATATATATATATATACCAGAGGAGCCAAACATCAGCTCCTGGTTGACAGAACAGTCGCACAAGACTGCAGGTCCCGACGTACCAACCTGTGCACAGCCTGGATTGATTACAAGAAAGCCTATGACTCGATGCCACATACATGGATCACTGAATGCTTGGAGTTGTATAAGGTGAACAGGACCCTAAGAGCCTTCGTTGCGAACTCGATGAGGATGTGGAAAACCACACTTGAAGCCAATGGCAAGCCACTTACCCAAGTGTCCATCAAATGTGGCATTTACCAAGGTGATGCACTCTCCCCACTGCTGTTCTGCATAGGACTGAATCCCCTAAGCCAAGTAATCACCAAGACAGGCTATGGATACCGCCTCAGAAATGGAGCTACGATCAGTCACCTCCTCTACATGGATGACATAAAGCTATATGCTAAGAGCGAAAGGGACATAGACTCCCTGATCCACACAACCAGGATCTACAGCAGTGACATCGGGATGTCATTCGGGCTTGAGAAATGTAGTCGGATGGTGACTAAGAGAGGAAATGTAGTCCGCACTGAAGGGGTCTCACTCCCTGAAGGAACAATAGCAGACATTGAGGACAGCTACAAGTACCTCGGTATACCACAAGCCAATGGCAACCTCGAACTGGCAACAAGGAAAGCGGCTACAGCCAAATACCTCCATCGAGTGAGGCAAGTCCTAAGAAGCCAGCTCAATGGCAAGAATAAGACCCGGGCAATAAACAGCTATGCCCTGCCAGTGATCAGATACCCTGCAGGAATAATAAGGTGGCCAAAGGAAGAGATTCAGGCCACGGACGTTAAGACCCGAAAGCTCCTAACCATGCATGGAGGGTTCCATCCCAAATCCAGCACCCTGAGACTGTACGCAAGCCGAAAGGAAGGAGGCCGGGGACTAGTGAGTGTGAGAGCCACTGTCCAGGATGAAACATCCAAGCTCCATGAATACATCAAGGAGAAGGCTCCAACGGATGACGTACTCAGAGAATGTCTCAGACAATGGGGAACAGAGGATGAGGCGCTGGAAGAGGGACCATCATGGGAGGACAAGTCCCTACACGGGATGTACCACCGGACCATAACTGAAGTGGCCGATCTCAAGAAGTCCTATCAGTGGCTAGAGAGGGCTGGCCTGAAGGACAGCACAGAGGCACTCATCCTGGCTGCTCAGGAGCAGGCCCTGAGCACCAGAGCCATTGAGGCCCAGATATACCACACCAGACAAGACCCAAGGTGTAGGTTGTGCAAAGAGGCACCTGAGACGATCCAACACATAACTGCAGGGTGTAAGATGCTGGCAGGGAAAGCCTAAATGGAACGCCATAACCAGGTGGCTGGCATAGTCTACCGAAACATCTGTGCGGAGTATGAACTGGAAACCCCAAGGTCAAAATGGGAAACACCTCCGAAGGTGGTGGAGAATGACAGAGCGAAGATCCTGTGGGACTTCCAGATCCAGACTGACAAGATGGTAATGGCGAACCAACCAGATATCGTGATCATAGATAAAGGGCAGAGGAAAGCCGTTGTAGTGGATGTAGCGGTCCCAAGTGATGGAAACATCAGAAAGAAGGAACACGAGAAACTCGAGAAATACCAAGGGCTCAGAGAGGAGCTGGAGAGAGCCTGGAAGTTAAAGGTGACAGTCGTGCCTGTGGTGGTCGGAGCACTCGGGGCAGTGACCCCCAAACTAGATGAGTGGTTGCAACAGATCCCGGGAACAACATCGGACATCTCAGTCCAGAAATGTGCAGTGCTGGGAACAGCAAGGATACTGCGCAGAACCCTCAAGCTTCCTGGCCTCTGGTAGAGGACCCGAGCTGAATGAGGGACGAATGAGGGACGGACACCACCCGAGTTTCTCGTGTTCCTTCTTTCTGATGTTTCCATCACTTGGGACCGCTACATCCACGGCTTTCCTCTGCCCTTTATCTATGATCACGATATCTGGTTGGTTCGCCATTACCATCTTGTCAGTCTGGATCTGGAAGTCCCACAGGATCTTCGCTCTGTCATTCTCCACCACCTTCGGAGGTGTTTCCCATTTTGACCTTGGGGTTTCCAGTTCATACTCCGCACAGATGTTTCGGTAGACTATGCCAGCCACCTGGTTATGGCGTTCCATGTAGGCTTTTCCTGCCAGCATTTACACCCTGCAGTTATGTGTTGGATCGTCTCAGGTGCCTCTTTGCACAACCTACACCTTGGGTCTTGTCTGGTGTGGTATATCTGGGCCTCAATGGCTCTGGTGCTCAGGGCCTGCTCTTGAGCAGCCAGGATGAGTGCCTCTCTAGCCACTGATAGGACTTCTTGAGATCGGCCACTTCAGTTATGGTCCGGTGGTACATCCCGTGTAGGGGCTTGTCCTCCCATGATGGTCCCTCTTCCAGCGCCTGATCTTCTGTTCCCCATTGTCTGAGGCATTCTCTGAGTACGTCATCCGTTGGAGCCTTCTCCTTGATGTATTCATGGAGCTTGGATGTTTCATCCTGGACAGTGGCTCTCACACTCACTAGTCCCCGGCCTCCTTCCTTTCGGCTTGCGTACAGTCTCAGGGTGCTGGATTTGGGATGGAACCCTCCGTGCATGGTTAGGAGCTTTCGGGTCTTAACGTCCGTGGTCTGAATCTCTTCCTTTGGCCACCTTATTATTCCTGCAGGGTATCTGATCACTGGCAGGGCATAGCTGTTTATTGCCCGGGTCTTATTCTTGCCATTGAGCTGGCTTCTTAGGACTTGCCTCACTCGCTGGAGATATTTGGCCGTAGCCGCTTTCCTTGTTGCTAGTTCGAGGTTGCCATTGGCTTGTGGTATACCGAGGTACTTGTAGCTGTCCTCAATGTCTGCTATTGTTCCTTCAGGGAGTGAGACCTCCTTCAGTGCGGACTACCTTTCCTCTCTTAGCCACCATCCGACTACATTTCTCAAGCCCGAATGACATCCCGATGTCGCTGCTGTATATCCTGGTTGTGTGGATCAGGGAGTCTATGTCCCTTTCGCTCTTAGCATACAGCTTTATGTCATCCATGTAGAGGAGGTGACTGATTGTAGCTCCATTTCTGAGGCGGTATCCATAGCCTGTCTTGGTGATTACTTGGCTTAGGGGGTTCAGTCCTATGCAGAACAGCAGTGGGTATCACCTTGGTATATGCTACATTTGATGGACACTTGGGTAAGTGGCTTGCCATTGGCTTCAAGTGTGGTTTTCCACATCCTCATCGAGTTCGCAACGAAGGCTCTTAGGGTCCTGTTCACCTTATACAACTCCAAGCATTCAGTGATCCGTGTATGTGGCATCGAGTCATAGGCTTTCTTGTAATCAATCCAGGCTGTGCACAGGTTGATACGTCGGGACCTGCAGTCTTGTGCGACTGTTCTGTCAACCAGGAGCTGATGTTTGGCTCCTCTGCTCTGGTTCCCCAGCACCTGACGCAGACCTTGTTTGGCCGGGCGACGTCTGAGCCGGCATGTCATTCATTTTATTGTCTCTCATCATTGTATGAGGTAGGCATTAGCGTGAAGGATCTTGCCCAAGGACCCACACTGGATTGTGTTATGTGCTAATTTTTTGCCCCAAGCGGGATTCGAACCACCGTCTCCCGTATGCCAAACCGATGCCTTACCAACTGAGCTATCCAGCCGCTATCGTGATCATAGATAAAGGGCAGAGGAAAAAAATATATATATATATATACCCACACACACACACACACATACTGTACAAACTGTATTTTAAAAGTGAATTCAACAAGATGTCGGTATAATACACTTCTGAATGTATTCTTTTCAATAATTTTGTTTTAATAGTCACCAGTAATGTGAATGGTTTTCCATTCCTCACAATTGCGAAAGATCCAGCAAAACCAGCGGGATTATAGTCAGTTTGCCGGGTCCATACGCGGAGTTGCTGCTGGTTCTTGGACCCTGCTCAGTAGCTTGGATGCTTGCTTTCTGCTCTCTCTCGTCGTGTGTTTTGATGCGAACGTAGCATGCCACTTTACATTCGACCGTTTCATCAATGGTATTTTGTCATTGCAAATTAGACACACCACAGAACCTGTTCCTTCCACAAAGGCGATTCCTTCGGTCCATTCGTCCTGAAGTGTACCATACTCGTCATCTTTTTTTCTTTTCGCCATCTTATTCATCGAAGGATTAGCTTTGAGCTAATGACTGAGCGGGCTGATTCTAAAGGGGACGTTTACCTGTTGCCACAGCAACGGCTGACGTAGGCCAGTATCATCCAATTAAAATTGCCCCTGACACCTGCCGAACACGACCAGTGAAAAGTCGATGGATGTATTAAACAAGCGAGAATATTTTGTTTAATCTGCGAGCCAGATGCAATCATCAATAGAGCCATATATGGCTCGTGAGCCATAGGTTCCCGACCCCTGCACTAGATTGTTTTTCTGAGTATGGGGCTCATCTCAGGGTCTTAACAGGTTCAAAGCGTACATGAATTTTGAGTTGGTTAATATTACTTCTGCATTCCCCAGACCGACTTACATATGGAATGACAATGATCTTGTGTCTGTCAGGCTTTTCTGCCTCATCCACTTCGCTGTTGTTCCTGCCCCCAACTAGATGTGCATTTTACAAACGACCAGCTGGGGTAACCACAGGTTTTGAGGGGTTTCCCTCAGGTACCTGTGCTCTTTCTCTTTTGCCTGTAGCCTGGTGTAAACATTATCAGCTCCATTTTGTCGGATTCTGATAACACCCAGTATGTGTTCCAGCAGGTGGTGTGAGTCAAAGACTAAGTATTGGTCAGTGCGCATGGGTCTTGAAATGAAATGGTCTGGATGAATAACAATTATTCACAGGTAGTGTAAAAGAGAAATTCCTGGATATAAAGTAAACCTTAGATGTCGGTCATCATTAATAATTTATGACTTTTTTCAGGCAATATTCTCCAAAGAAATGTTGCATGATTAATGTGCGACACCGTTACATCGTGGTTGAAAACTGGAAAAAGTGCTTCGAGTTCATGAGCAAGACCCCACTACAATGTGTCATGCTGGTTAATATCTACAAGATGCCTTATATCCTCAAGATATTTCCATTCCTCTAATGCAGTGGTCCACCGGTACCGGGCCTTGGCCCGTTTGGGACCAGGCCGCACAGAGACAGAGCTGCGAGCTGTGCTGTGAGCAAATTTACTCCATTGGAGGAGGCGGAAAAGTGAGCGACTCTGGCCAATCTGTGTCCTCCTAACATTGGATTGCAAGTTTAAATAAAGAGAATTTACCAATAAATGAAAGAAGAAGCAGTACGCAGAGAGTAATAACAACAAATTGACCAAAGATATGGGCAGCCATGACTTCCGCAAATGAAGCTGTTTTGACAAGACAAGCTCCTGCCCTAGAATCTCCAGAGCGACGTGGAGGAGGAAGCTGTTGTGAGTGGTATGTCGACAAAACAAGGCAATACAAGAACCCCATTGAATCATTTGAACAAGTCATACCCAAGGGATCAAGTGGAAAGCAAGAAAATGCAAGCAGAGTTTGCCTGCCCATGTAAACAGTCGCAGTTTAGTCACTAATTACGAGCCAGCAGCCACAGGATGAAAGCAGAAATCGATTGTGTCGTGTTTTGAAAGTAGCAATGATGCCAACGCCGTATATCGTATCATAACTCTAAAATTAGTATGCTTACATTATAAGGTGTATTTATTATTCCTAATTGGTCCATTTCTTTATAATTCATTCTGTCATTTTATTTGATTCTACATTTGTTGTGCAGTAGAAAAACACAGTTTGACGGGATGAACGTTAATAAAATGTTGAATTACTCTCTGATTATCATTGTAGTCCGTACCATTGCCTTAAAACTGGCAATTTAAAAGCAATGAAAAAAAAAATGGTTGCCGGTACGCAAACAGCATACACTTGTCTCAACCGGTACATGACACAAAAATGGGTGGGGACCACTCCTCTAATGGACACTCTAAACTTTAGACAAAATAAATGCCTCATGCATACTCAGTACATAAGCTGTAATATATCGCTAATGTTGTTAAAAAAACACACACGCACACAAAATGCGACTGTTCATCTGGATGGATGCATGGATTGAGGAGCCAACGATGAGAAGAAAGGAGCGTCAGCGCAGAGCGCTGATGCGTACGTGGAACTGGGAGTCGTGGCTTGGAATTGAAGCGGACTTACATGGGACAGGAGAAGAGAGCCAATCTCTCTCTTTTGTTAATGGATGCTACAGCTTCTTGTTGCTTCAAGCTTAGCTTGTAGCAGACGTGTGCACATTGCAGCATGACTTCTTTGATCCACTGCTGAAAAGGACACTTTGATTCGCTCCTATTTCATCTATAACTGCCTCAGACAACAAAGTGTATGCAGGAAAATGGTTAATAGTGCACGATTGTCTCTGTCTCATGTGTTGTTTTGATTTATTTTGTCTTTTTTTTCTTAACTTTTCTTTTGATAGCGGCGCGAACACCCGCAGCGGCTCCTCTTGTTTTATGTTGAGAGGGAAGAAATTTCATCTGTGCTGTATGTTACACATACAGTACATTTGACAATAAAGTTTATCCAATCCAATCTCACTTTTTTAAACTGGTCTCATGATAACCAGGCCACATGTTCCCCAGGTACTGGAAGTTTCTACAATAGAACATGAAATTCAACACAGTTGTTCCCGTGTGTGGTTTCAATAATATTTTCATGGTCTGGATCATGTTGACTTTCTTTGGACTTTGAGTGAGTTAAGTTTCATGTTTTCGCTGTGACCATTTTTTTTCACGCTTTGTCTTGCTTGTCACGGTTTTTGTTTCCGCCTTTTCTCATCAGTCCGAACTTTTGTGTCAACCAATTAGCCACTTGACTTGTTCAGGTGTACCTCATTGTCTTGTCAGTTTGCTTGTATTTAGTTTTCTGGTTCCTTTCTGTCTTTGCCGCCGCATTGTTTTTGTTATTGTTGTGTTTCCTTGTCATAAGTTAAATCCCTGTTCCCTTGAACATTGATTTTGGACTTGGTTAATTTTGTACTTTCTTCTAAGTAGCTTGTTTGGCAGGGTTTTTTTTTTCTTCCTCAAATGAAGTCAAATGCTTTGCCTCTCTGCTTCCCCTGCTCTGCTCTTTTGCCTCCAAGGGCAAGGAAAACTTCATTTTGTGACAAATATAAGAAAAAAAACCCCAAAAACAATTCTTCGCCTTTTATTTGACTAAGGTCAAATAAGGTTGTTTTGATTGTGTATCTACATCACCTCTGTATCATTTCAAATAAAGGGCTTGGCCTAAATGATCTCTTGTGGTTGAACTCAATCGATTTCTATCTCCACATTTGAGCACTTTTCTGCGAGTCCAAAATTTAGTGTTTTGAATCCAAACATTGACTGCACAAGGCTGTGCTTCAAAATAAATGAGAACTTTAAAAACGTGATGAGCTCCAGCTACAAAATTATGTTGATGGAAGCTTTGGACATGCTAGCTCCCATCTTTGCTGAATCAATTGATAGCATTGAACCTACCACCGCCCTAGTACTTGTTTTCAAGGCCAACACAATGGCCAAAATGGAAAGTCTTCGAAAAGCAAAGATTATTTTCTTCAAAAGGTTCCTTCCATTTAAAAGATTGCTCTACAAATACCCAGTTATTAGGTTTTGACCTAAAATGTCTGCAGTCAGAATCTGTTACAGGTCACTGTTTTCTTCCCTTTTAATCATAGAAAGTACTCTTAACAATCATACAAGTCTAAAAATGTGCTAACCATTGTTAATATTTGAAGATGAACACATCCATTTATCCATTTTGTAGTCATCCTCATAAGTGTTACTGGTGTGCTGGAATCAATCCCAGCTGTCTGTCGGCGGGGGACACCCTGAACTGGTTGCCAGCCAATCGCAGGGCACAATTTAGAGTGTTCCATTGACCTGCCACACATTTTTTTGGAAGGTGGGAAGAAACCAGGGTACACGGAAAAAAAACCATGCAGGCATGGGGAGAACATGCAAACTCCACACACACTCACACACTCCACACAAGCCTGCACCTCTGCACTTTGAGTCCGACGTGCTAACCAGTCGACCACTGTGCCGCCAAGATGAAAACAATAAAACTAAATTCAAATGACAAATGATGAAGGTGAAATCAAAGGCCAAGTCCTCATGATCAAACGACTTCAGGTGTCTCATGATTGAAGGGTCACCATTTTTCAGCTCCTTCCACCGATGTTCGATAGGATTTAGGTCAAGTCACTTCGGAATAGTCTGATTTGTTGTTCTTAGTCACACCCTAACTTAATTCTTCGTCACAAGTTAACTTGCGTGTGTGTGCTTTAGGTGCTGATCCTATTTCAGGACGCATGACCTGCGGCTAAGACCTATCTTTATCACACAGGGCAGCACTATTTGATCCTTAATGCCAAAATAATGTTGACAATCCATTGCACCCTTCGCTGATTCGAGACACCCTGCGTGGATTCGGTTTGGAACACAGCCCTCTTTTGGTTGGTACAGTTTGGGAAAAACAACAACCTGGTTCACACTATACATTTGTGTAGGAAAATAGACTAACCCATAATCCATAGTGAGTTTTGCTTCGGTAAGCTTGACTTCACGACAGAAAAGCAACAAGCGAAAGCAAGAAATCTACTCGTGTGCAGCCAGAAAACATTGCCATCCTGTAGACCAGGGGTGTCAAAGTCATTTTTGTTACCGGCCACATTGGAGTCACCATTTCCCTTGGAGGGCCATTATGACTGTCAAACCATATCAAGAACTAAAGAATAATGGTTTATTCGATGATTGTTGAAGTGACTGTCATTAGGACTGTGGTCACAAGAAAATGCTTAAAATATATGTTATTTATTACATATGAGAATTTGAAATTTTGCAAGATTTTAGCAAGCATCAATCATGGAGGTTGACATGATTGATTTGCTTTCGCGGGCCACGTAAAATGATGTGGTGGGCCAGATCTGGCCCCCGGGCCTTGACTTTGACACCCGTGCTATAGACTGATGGCTGTTTCACCATCAAGACATATTGCAAAGGCAAGCTTTTTCAGACACACAGTGCATGGAGGTAAATACTTTTCAATCTTCCCTGACTCCAGAAACAAACAAACAAACAAACAAAAAAAACAATTGCATTTTGCGATCGTCGACGTCATGAAACCAAAAAAGCCGCTGTACTTACATCAGTGACTAAGATAACATTCCCCTTCAATATGTTTGTGATGCCAGCCGTATTTGTGATTTGCTGTGCACAGAGACTCCAAAAAGAGCCACGAGAGATTCAAATGGCACCATTAAAATGCCATCCATGCGTCTCGGAAAGAGTAGCTTTGAGTTCAAGGTTCAGTGTTTGAGAATTTAGAGTCAGAAAAACAAGCTAAAGTGTAAGAAAAAAAAACACCAGAAAAAGTGGCCACGAATCCATCAAATATTGCTTCTTTTTTTAGAAAATCTGAGGAATTATGGGAATTAGCAATGTATGCTGGAAATTTAGGGCAGCAGTGGCATAAACCATATATTGGGTAGTGGTCTAATGAATCGAAGCACTGCACACATCTATTATTTAAAATTTAGCAGCTGACAGTGTATGTCGAGTGGCTTTCGCTGAGTGAGGTGGTAACCATACGGGCACATGAGCACCCTTTGATGGCACGCTTGTTTACTGATGGATGCATAATTGCCGACTGCGTGACCTTTAAGATGAAAGCCCGCTTACCGAGTTACTTGGACTCCACACCACAACATCTTTTAAAGGCATCGGTGGAGGCATTTTTAGCTCGGGGGAGGGCGGGTACGCAGGGTTCAAAGGCCAATCAAGCAGCAGCACCGCAAGACCTCAAGAGAACGTGAGGTTCGGGCAGTAATTTGTTCGAGCAGACATTTATGAGGCACTTATCTAGGGAAAAGAGCAGAAGGAGACAGGCGCAGATAAGAGGCTCCAACTTTCGTTCTCATATATGCAGCCACATTGCCTCCGTTCTTCTGCACTCTCTCCTATTCACCAGTTCTCTGGTGGAATGAAGTGAGTGTATTTCTCCTCCTCTAGCAATCATCCTCTATGAGTTGGCAGAATTTTTCACACAGCTCTTGGCCCGAGATCAGTGAAGCACCTTGGGCAGAGAACAAAATATAGAACTGGGATGCACAGACAGACACAACCTCCCCCAGCAATCTCCTCTCGAGCAATTTTGATAGCAGCGGTGCCGGCGTGGGTTATTCTTTTAGTCATACACTACGAGAGTCGAAGCGTGTTCGCTTATTTGCAGTGGAGAGCATTCACCTCCCTCTGCTTGACAATCACACGAAAAGACATCCAATCTCAGGTTTGGATGATTACGCCACTCTTGACCATGACCTTAGCATTCGTGTGCAATTCATGCGAGAGAATGCATGCAGCATTTTATGGCGGCACAAGCTCAGTCCGAGCTTTTATTCTGTGTCAACAAGGACGAGACAAACAGCTTGGCCAGCTGCTGGTGATCATTTGGTTTTACGCATTCCGTGAACACTCTGTAAAAGCAACTTAATTGTTCTTGGAAAAGTTTCAAGAACCATCTTTACAGATGATGGCGTACGAATGAAAAATAATTGATTCATCTGTTGACCGGTGTCATTATAGTTGAAAAGGCAGCATTGGTTCTTCCATCTGTCCATCCCTTTTCTTCAACCACTTAGCCTCATTCAAGGGACTGCTGGAGCCTATCCATCGCAAGGGCACACTTGTATTGGATCTTCCATTTTGAAAGTGTGGTCCGAATACTCTATCTGCCTCCTTTTTTGCCTTTTTGTAAAAGCCAAGACGGAAGGGAATTTAGATTACCTTAGGTTATCGACTTTATGTGGAATTTCTGGCAATTTACATTCGAGTTATCGCTTTGTTCGCAGTGTTATGTGGCGCAGATTTTTATGTTGAAGGTACATGACTGCCCACTAAACATACATCATTAAACACACACAACATTTATGGTTATATCTTAACATAATGGTGTACTTTGGAAGAAATATATATTCCGTTATAAAAATGACCTTGTACAAATCAAGGCCGATACCAAATAAACACCTTATACATAGTCTGCGGCGATGTAAATAAACACCCTCAGGGATGGTGCTTTTGCTGTCTACAGATGGGTGAAGCAGTACATAAAAAGATTAAAAGAAACAACATATTCACTTCGACAAATAACAGAGTAAACAAATCCAATGGCATTTTTAATGGGCCAAAAATAGCAGCCGTCTTCCCTTTTTTTCGGAGCTCTTTGAAGAGACCTAAAAGGATGGAGTTGGTAAGTAGTGTCAGCCCTTTTTTTATATTAAGAGCATATTTTTGTTGTTGAAGAGCAAGCAAGCTCTATCAGGGATGTGCAGGCAATTACACCAAATTCTCTCATGCATGAAATCCCAGCTGGCTGTTATTGATAAATTCCCAAACACATCCGAAGACTTTTCAAATTACCTCTCCCCCTTATTAAAACTCATGCATTTCATTTTTTTTCTCCATCCAGTTTTTTTTTAATGAATTTGTGGCCGTTGTGGGCGATGGAAGGAAAAACTTATGCTTAGGTGAGATTGAGTGCAAACAAAAAAAAAAAAGAAGAAAAGAAGGGTTGATAATGAAGCACAAGAGTGTAGGACTGGATTGGTGGACAAGCAGACTGCATCCGTCTCTCTCTTCTCAGAACACTGGTGAACGGGACTTCATTATTAGTAAGCAAGCCATAAGCCAAACATATTTGGGGTCTGTTCTGTATTCAAGCATCATAGCTCTGCATTAACACAAGCCATTCCTCTTTACATGGCTCAATGCGATTCCCTTTAAAACCATTTGAAGGTCAAATGAATGGCTATCCTCCCGGGGGATAAAAAAAACAAAAAACAAAACAAAGTTCCCCTCCCTAAGTACTGCCTTTGCTTCTGTGTCATTTCTCAAGGATAGATCTGCTTATTTGAAATGACGGCTTAATTGCGTTGCGTGCAGATGAATAAACTGCATCAATGGAAATTAATACGTTAGCGCAGTATTTGATTGATTTATTTCCTCAGGTGGAACACCGTCTCAAAAGTGTATTTGAACCCTTCAAAACACGAAATGAGGCAAGTCTTTCAATTCAACTAACAGGCAATCACTGGACCCACAATCCTCCAAAAGTAATGTCACAGTGCATGTATTATGAAAGTACTACACTCCTGTCGTTTTACAAGCTTTTATCTACTCTACAAGGTTATTATAGTTAACAAAAACTTAAAAAATAACTAAAGCAAAAAGTGGATAAAATGTATCATTAATCAAGTAAAATAAAACCATGTACTTAAAAAAACCTAAAAACTATCCATCCATCCATTTTCTGATCCGCTCATCCTCACAAGGGTCGCGGGGGGTGCTGGAGCCTATCCCAGCCATCTTCAGGCAGTAGGCGGGGGACACCCTGAACCGGTTGCCAGCCAATCACACAGAGACGAACAACCATCCACGCGCACACTCACACCTGGGGACAATTTCAGGAGTGTTCAATCAGCCTGCCATGCATGTTTTTGGAATGTGGGAGAAAACCGGAGTACCCGGAGAAAACCCACGCAGGCCTGGGGAGAACATGCAAACTTCACACAGGGAGGCAGGAGCAGGAATTGTACACTACAAACTAATTAAGGGTAAATTAAAAAAAAAAAAAAAAAAACTAAAGTCAAAATGAAATGAAAATGTACTACAATGTATAAATCTACTATTATAACCCTGCCGTGTGTGTCAAATGTGTCATACACACACTGGAAACCTGTTTTTCCAGTGTGTGTATGACATGTTTGACAATTGCGATGCTGGAATTTGCAAAAATGCAAGACCAAGATCCTATGGGCCAGCACATTTCTTGGCACCGACTTGAACCTATCCAGACCCTCTTCACCTTCCGTATGTGGAGCAGATAAGAAAAGCGCAGCCATAAACACATTTAAATGTAAATGTGACTTTGGGGTTTTCTGACAACAATGTCAACCCTTTATTACAGCGCAATTAATCATCTCATTGGGCTGGAGATTAATAGCGGCGGAAAATTAAACGCATCTCGGCGCAGTGTGGAGAGATTAATTTGGTAAGCCTTTGAAAAATAATGAAAGGTGCAATATGATTGGAAGTGTACGATGTTCTGCCCTCAAATATTTACAGGGGGTAAATATTTATCAGCAGTGTAAAGGGACATGGACTTGCCGCCATCACTGGAACGCATTTCAGGCTGATGGATGTGATTTTTTTTTTCCTTCCCCATGAGAGCATAATAATGACACATGCTTTTATGCCAGTGGGCTCTTTTGGAGGTCTGGGAATGCTACATAAAACAGCAGTCCCCTTTTAACACAAAGCCCCACACATCCCACAAAGTACTCACCGCTGATGAATTACTGATTCATGTCATTTCAAGAGACACGGATGTTTTATTCCTTGTATCAGAAGTAAACCGGACACAATTTGTCCATTCAAAATATGTGTACAAACAAAGCTAGTAATGTCAGAAATCTGCACCAATATTTACATGGGCATCTCTGTAACCACAATGATTAGCGTCTCCATGGCTCATTTAGGGGACAATGAGGAAATGAGCAGCTTCCATGCAGTTTCTCTCACGCAAGATTTTCTTTCTTTGATAAGTCCCCAAGATATCAACACAACGCATTACTAAAGGCTTTCGTAAACTGAATTGTTCATCGGTCATTATAAATTAAATTTCAATCAATAAGAGTTAGCTTGACCAACATTTCTCCCAAGAACACCTCCAAGGGGGTCCGCCCACCACCGCCTATCCGAAAAAGACACCTTAAACGGCCACACTCAGCTAGGAAAGTCAGCCCCCTCGCTGCAGCTCCAGTGTTCCATGCATTCAACCATTTTCTGCACCGTATATTCTAGAGTCATGGATGTGCTTTATTTTTCAAAGTCAAATTTTGAAATGTCGCCAAGCCAAACCCCGGGGGTTGTTGTACAGCTGCATATCTGGAATTGATGCATTCAAAACGGCCATTTAAACCGTGACACGGAGCTGAATCTGCGGCTGGACAAAATTAATGTAAGCCCCGCTCCGGCAACAGGCGACAGCGAAGCAGAGCTCCTCGGCGGCCTGAGACAATAATCCGCGACACGGATTATAAGAAAAGTAAAACAAAACAAAACTAATAAATATTATAAGAACAAGAAAGTTCGTCCACGCACTATTAGAACAGAACAGAGGTAATACACAGGAAACATGAAGAATATTAAATGTTACAAAAAAATTATGTCGGGGCGGCCCGGTAGTCCAATGGTTAGCACATTGACTTCACAGTGCAGATGTACCGGGTTCAATTCCAGCTCCGACCTCCCTGTGTGGAGTTTGCATGTTCTCCCTGTAAATGTATTAAGAATAATTCCCACACTATGCTTCTTAGTGCTGTAAATGTTCGACATATTGAATGTTGGAAAAACACTCAAGAATCAAAAGTCCACTGACCGCTACAACATTGAGATATTAATTAAAAATATGTAGTACAACTGTTTAGATACATTGGGGACCTGCCCTTCAAAACTGGTATTTTCCCCATCAAAAATGAAAACAGCAAAAGTTATTCCAATCGATAAAAGTGGAGCTAAACATCGATTCACAGATTACAGACCAATATAACTGCCATAGTTCTTGAAAATTCTAGAAAACACAAAGAGCCAACAACTTTATCGAAAGCCAAAGCAGAGAAAAAAGTAAATCTACCTTCATCGCAGTAATTGAACTTGTGGAAGACATTTCTACAAGTATACATTTCAAGTCAAGAATTAATTTATTAAATTAAAAAAAATACTGTTGGGATTTTCATAGACTTAATAAAATGTATAATTTTGTAGTGGAAAAATAATAGAGAGATATGGTTTAAGGGGTTTGGCAGATGAGTTGAAGATAGCTCATGGGGTTTCCCAAGGGTTTGTGCTTGGACCTAATTTATTCATACGATATACCCAAGATATCCGCCGTGCCTGTAAAGTTAAAAAGATAATAATAAAATAAAAGTTCTATTTGCTGATAACATCACTTCATATTGTTCCGGAGAAAAGCTCGAGCAACTTCTGACTGCTGTGGAAAAAGAAATAATTAAATATACGAAGAAACTGGTTTGATAGAAATAAATTGTCTTTGAACTATATCTTCAGCACCACAAAAATGAAACACCAAGTCAAAATCATTGCTGACTTAACTGAAAAAAAAAAGATGAAATGAAATTTAATTTCTTCGCATCAATTGTGACATCTATTGATGGTTTTTCTTTCTTTTTTCCAATTTTATCTCTATCGTGTAATGTGCACAGTCAATCAATCAATATCAGTTCACGTGCATTTCAGACATTTTCAAAGGGGAAGTCATGAAACTTTATTTTTAAAATTTCCTCGATCAAATTAAGCATTGAAATGACACTTGATAATGGTTTTAGCAGCCGGGCATAATAGTGGAGCTCTTGCAATCTTTTGTGGCACAATGTAACACAGGGAGGTCGGCCTCTCAGACTGTGGCCTTAAAGGTGTTTTAAGACCAGATTAGTATGCAGTGGCTGTCTTGATGCATCTGTCTCCATCCTGACAAGGCACAGGTGGGAAGAGTGAGTGCACAGAAAAACCTCCAAGAGTCAGCTCGCTGAAACAATATGCCACTTGGTCTTTTACTGTTGTTCCGCCTCAGATTCTCGATCTATGAAAAAGTGGCAGTGCAAAAGTGGCACTGATTCTTGAGGGAGATATATGAATCTCTTGTGTTGAACAACCTGTTCTCACTAAATGAACATGATGGATAGTTTCCCAAATCCTTAATTTACTGGCTGAGTTCACTAAGAACATATTCTTATTCATAGTGACAAAACAGAGCATCCGTAGCGAAGAAACGGGACTTGATACACGGCCGCATGGCGGGAAGTTGTAATGGATCTCCTGCAAAAGCTTAACACCTGTGGCTCGGTTTGCAGAGTGGGATTTTTCAGGGGGTGATGGTGATCGCACTGACAACGTATTTATTAATAATACCCCTCCATGCCACAGAAGCCGCTGACTGCCGACGGCAATGCTGCCACCGCTGCTTTTGGCACACAACCATATCTGTAACTGCTTCAGCTGCTGGATGCTTTGAGGCCATATTTTTATATTAAAGAGCTGCTCTGATTCACGTTTGACCTCCATTACACGCAAGGAAAGTGGAAAGTAAATATTCTCGTTACGATAAAAGTGGATAATCCGATTTTAAAGTCAGGTCTCTCAAAGCGCACATCATGTTAAACAGACAGAAAAGCTGCTGATACATTTGTTTCAATCGTAATTAAAACAGAAATACATTTTATTTTGCCCTCAGACCACAGTTGAGCTGATTTGCATGGCCTACTTTTATATTCTATGTCTTTTAACTGTGTTCAGAAAGATTTCTAAGGTTTACTGAAAACACTGCTTCATTCCCGAGTCGCTTTGACTGAATGTGCTTAAAGGCTTCCCAATCTATATTTCTCCTGAAGGTCATCCCTGGCACGCGGTGGTCAACAGAATGATTTCATCAAATAATGGCAGCAACAATATGGTTCACCTTACTTCCATCATCGCCAAAATGTGTGCAATATATAAAATCTATATTAAATGTCATGACTCATACGTGGCTGGCCGGCCCGAACAAAAGGTGACAGCAGATTGCATGCCTCGTCAATGGTGCACATTTAACATAAGCTGACAGACATACTGCAATTTGTTTAACATGCACCCTTTACAGCGGTGTCCTTTGCCATCCCACAGACAACATAGCGAAGGTACTTAGTTCATCGTCTTTACAGAAGCCATTTCCCTGTTGACCTTGACAATGTAACCCCACAAAAATGAAATCAATGCAAATCTACTCGTCTTTAATTAAAGCTACAGCAGTTATGAACTGTTTTCATCAGCCTGTGAGACAATAATAACATATTGCCACTTTTGTGCTTCGACAGCCCGTTAAAGACAATCGACCGGAATGCAGGCAAGCTTGTACACAAACTGTGGGTTACATGACTGACTGCACATTTCAGAGAGATGGATTCTCTGTTGCCAACCCTGCACCCACTAGCATCCCGTCCTTTTCTCATTTTAATTTATATAATGACATAACTTTTTAAAAATGTGTTGTGATTTTTTTTTTGGGCATCATTTCATTATGAACAGTAAAATAGAACCTCCCAAGTCGATCACAATCTGCAAAAGAAATCTAATTCCGGGGACTTTGCAGGCAATATGACATTATAAAACTCTTGACACTCACCATTCAAGTACTGTGATCAACATAAATTAGTACATCCTTAATTTAAAAAAATATATTTTCTTTTTTTTTTGTGAATAAAAATCTCAGAACATGGATGATGATAAGCCTCGCCTTTCATTACGTTCTTGTCAATGCACATGTTGGAAAAAAAGGTGATTGATGTGTACTAATGTAGCAACAAGTAAGGAAAAAATGCTTTTGCGTGTCCACATTGCCAAATCAAATTTTCAATCAATGGCCCGCATTGGTGGGAGCATTATACTATAGTATGTCATAGAAAATACAGATTCTGAAATTAAACTCAAGGTCCGGAACGGGCAACTGGCGGGACCGTAGGCCATCAGTTGGCTACACTCAGATTGGCCCTCCATTAATTTTTAAAAATAAAAATGTTTGATGGCAGACATTGCAATAGCGCACCTCCAAGAGCCGGGACTCTATGTCTTCATCCGGGATTAGAGCGAAGTCACGGCCAAATTAGATCAAGTAAATTATGTTCATAGTAAACAGATTATGCGTTCACTAAATTTGAACACAAACCTATCTGCACTTTTTTTTTAGAGACGCTGTAAAATTTTCAACACAAGTCATCACTCCACGACCAATCTTAAAAGTACATAGTGACCCCCCCACCCCCACGCAAGAACCGTTGACAGTTTGTTTGAAGTGCATGAAGAGTGACTAAACTTGTCCTCAAAAAACAGCAATATGGTATGTTCACTCATCCCTGTTAGTGCTAAATAGTGGAACAAACAGGTATGATGGTTTCGAGCTGCTGTTGAAACGGATCACCCGCGATGCAGAAGGGACGTATGGAGGACGAACTTGACTGCCCTATGTTATACAGATGCGCGAGTCAGCTTATAATTAGCAGATTTTGAAAGACATGCAGGACAAATATCCAGCCATTGTGGTTTACTCATATAAATTGAGAACTGTTTAAAAAGAAATAAAACACTGGTGTATATTCACCTTTACGGTCTCAATATAAAGGATGAATGTGCGTAGCTTATAGAAAAATAATTTTTTTTTAACATTAATTGTCAGACAGGTATCAAACAAAATAAATAAGTACAATATAAAACTTTAGGACTAAAACAACTCTGTTGTTTAATAACAACTGGCATGCATATCATCGTCAAGCAGCTAGTGTGAAGTTAGCGTTGCAGTCCCCATGTTGACTCAGTGCTCCCTCTTGTCAACAGCATAAGCAAATGGGACTCCAATGCAGAACACCAGTCACAGAAGATCAAAATTAAAGTCCCCTTTTCCACAACAAAGTTGGCTGTACTGAGTGAGAGTTGAAGATTCTTTGCATGCAGCCACTGCGGGTTTGGTTCCAAGCCAGCGACCCAGCACTTAAGCCATCCGTGCTCCACTTTTGGATACAAGCCAAGATAAATGGGAGAGTGTTAAAGACAACAACAGATCGGAATTTTGCTAAAGAAAACTAGCTCTCCTTCTTGGTTATCCACTTGGCTACCAAGCTCAACGTTGCATCATCTTCAAAATATTCTGCAAAACACACAGTCATGAAGGTTTGCGCTAACTTTTGATGATCACTCTTGTTTCATATCCTCTTCTTTTAACGTAAAAGCGTTGCAAAAGCAAATCACACGCCTAGAGTTAACGCTTCCTTTTATACTGCTTGAGTCCTACAATGTCACAATATGATCTCCCAAATTTTGTCCAGTGTTTGAAACCTACTTCATTTGTTGTGTTTGAAATGTCAGAGGTTTGACTCTTCGGGTTGTACTGTCATTGGTAAAAAGCGCAATCCTGTTCATGAATGCAATCAAGAATGAGGCTGCTGAATAAAAAAAAAATAATTAAATGATGTGAAAAACAATTGTTAATAGCACTGCGAGCTTATCCATATTGGTATTTATATTGCACTTAATTGAACTGTGTTTTTTTTTTCTTCTTTCTTTTTTCTACCCACAATCTTGCTGCTGTAGACTGTAAATTTCCCCAGTGTGGGACAAAGAAAGGAAATCTTAAATGAATGGCCTTTTCAGCAAAGAGAAAATCATGCATCTCCGAAACACTGAAGTACCACTTTAAAACCAAATTATTTTCACTCTCCACTAAGCGAACTGCATTGTTTTATGAATAGAACATCTCTACAGCAGTTACATGTTTTGTCGAGGCAAGGGCTGTTGAGTTTTCAGATGACATGATGATGGTCGCATACAGCCATACTGAAGTCACACAGGGGTTGCAGAATGTTTGATTCCTACAACTGCTCTCATCTCCCAATGAGTCGTCTATGCTGTTAGCACCCGAGATCAACTGCACAGATCCATGAAATGGTAATTCTGCCCTTCACAGCTATAGAATTCAACTCCGCATCAGGACTAAAGGTTTTCTTGGAAAATAAATCTTTTCACAGTATTGCCGATATTTACCGTTATGGCCGCTTATATTGTTGTTTCACAACACACACAGCATTGTCACTTTGCGGAGTTTTGGGGCACCGTGCTGCATAGTCCCTTTGGTTTGTTCCATTCTCATCACAAAAAGCGTATTTTGAAAATGTGGCAATAAGTCACTGACACACTGCACCGCAACTAAGTCTGCCCATTTGCTAGTAAACACAGTGACAAGATTGGTAGTGCAAGAGCCATCATTTCCCCCCAGGAATCAATAGAGACAAATTCAGGCCTGAGAAGACCAGTGATGCCAGTACTAATGCGCTAGTCCACAGGTGTCGAAGTCCGGTCCTCGGGGGCCGGTGTCCTGCATGTTTTCCATTCCTCCCTGCTGCAACACATCTGATCCAAACGATCAGCTCATCAGCAAGCTCTATCGGAGCCTGACAGTGATCCTGATCATTTGAATCAGGTGTGTTGCAGCAGGGAAGGATGGAAAACTTTGGATCTTTAGAAATATTTGAATATATTTCATCCAAATGTGACAGCTTTGCAAATGTAATAAAAGTTAATCGTGAATACATTAGTCAGTGAAAGTTCATTAACAAGGCTTTACTCCAAATAAAATATCTGATACTACACCATCCTCCCTTGTAAAAATGCAAAATGTTCCATACCAACTGGTAGGACCTGCGAGCTAATAGCAATACAGTGTGGGAAGTATGTGACTGCTTGAAAAGGCAATTCATCTCACTGACCTCCAGCGGGGTTACTTTGGCCACTGCCTGTACCATCTCGTCCCTGGTCTCACATCTCATTGGACTTTATCACCAATTTACTTTTTTCCAAGGGCAAGTCAGTCATCCTCACTGTGGTAGACCGATTCTCCAAATTGGCTCATCTTTTGGCTCTCTCCAAGCTTCCCTCATCTTTCGAGATCGCACAGCTGCTCATCCGTCATGTGTTCCGACTTCATGTCGATTCCCTATGGAATCTGTCTTTGACCATGGACCCCAATGCGGAAAAGGTTTTGTCATGCCCTTGGAGCCACCGTCATTGGGGTATCACCCTCCAAATTTAGCTTGGCTACACTGTTTTATGAATACAAATGAAAAGTAAGACCAAAAAATAGTCAAGAAACGAGTACTTTGCTGTGCCTGAATTTAGTTTTTGACCAACACAGGAATGTTGCCTCCAGGGAGAAGCCTGAAACTGCACCCAAATGGCAAATCCCTATTGAAGCCATGTAGCATGATAAAAGGATCGGTTCGGTGACCCACAGGGGCTTGACATTCAACAGGGACCTGTACTCTGAAGGGACTGGTGGGGGAAATGAAGTTTCTCGCATCAAAGTGATGATAGAGTTGAAAGGTTTGAAGGGGAGTAGCTTCTTGCTTGCACTGTAAGCAGTCAGTCTTGTTTTGTGTGGACAGTAAAACAGACATCACTAATCTGCGTCTCCTCATCTGGTCATTTACACCACATCTCCACAATTGGTGACTGTGATGTGATGCACAAATGACAGATTTTAATGAAAGCATGGACACCTTAACGGTCAACTTGCTCGACTTTTGGCAACACAACCCGGAGCCTCTTTGAACCATCCAAACTGGAGAATGCAGACCAACTGTTGTTCCTTAACAGCCTCAGCGACTTTCAAACCATCCGATTTGAAGGAAAGGATGCTGGCTAGACTGTACTCGGCTGATCCCTCATTCCTGTTCACCTATACAGTATATTCGTGAGGCATCTTCCAGTGTGGGTGCACATCGTACTAGCCGGTTTTCCCTTTTCCTCCACCAAAAACTACTGTGAGCTTCCTGTGGAGGCAGACAAGGTTCTCTTGGCCACCGCTCAACGGTTGGTCCACACAATGATTCCAAGAAGGGTCACTTTGGTGTGGTCTTTTCCATCCAGGTGTGAAGGATTCCACTAAGCTGCTGGGAGCCAAGTTTGCCTGGCCAAGGCTCAGGAGAGAAGTCAGGACATAGGTTGGGTCTTGCATGGCATGTCGAGATGCGCTAAATGACCAGACAAGGAAACCCAGACAAGTCATGTCTCTTTTACTCTACACACAAAACAAAAGTGACAGTTCACATTGCAAGCAAGAGGCTTCTGCTCATCATTCCTTTCATCTCTCTCATCACTTAAATCCAAAAAACTTTCTTCTCTCCCCACCCCAACTTAAGAGTACAGGTCTCTAGTGAATGTCCCTTGTGAGTCACCACAGATGTATGTTTAAGTAGACAGATTGCTCTCAACACCCTCACTTCTGGGAATCATCTGCATGGGATAACATATGTGTATAGTAGCGTGCCATGCTTACTGTGTGTGTCAAAACGCATCAGATCAGCTGCTATTTTAGATTGGCTCTGATACTGATACGCCACAGATTAGTGTGATAGGAGAGCTATCTTCTGAACGTTATTCTTCATAAACACTCTTGGGCCGAAACATCAAATTGCATTAAATACTTTACCAGTCAACCCTCATTTGGACATTGACAAGATAATTTTTTAAATTTTGATGAAAACCTTCAGGAATCTATTCATTAAATATTAAATGTTTGTTATTTCAAGCAGCATCATATTCCGAGTTTAATTTCATCCCTTTCATGTAACCCACCTCTCATCTACAGGCATCTATGGTAGGCTTACCAGGGACCACGACCAGGATACGCGGTAATGAAAATTGATTATTTCTGGTGGTTTTTAATTATTTTTCCAATCGGAGCCCAACCTGGTCTGTGTCGGTGACCTGACAGGGAGTTTATAGCTAGCACATGCATGGAGACGTATCAAGCCAACACAAGCGATGAGGTCTAAAGCAGCAAAGCGCTGTGATTGTTTTGTTTTTTTTTGGTGCAGATTGTCTCAAGAAAAAGGGTCTCGGATCGACAGGTGACACCACTGCCAAAGCGGGACCAGTATGTGTAGTCAACTGAAGCTCTTCTGCGTGACGTTGACATCGCTTCCCGATCCTCAGGCTGAAGTCTGTCGCTTGCCTGCTGGAGGGCTGAACAGACACCTCAGCTTGAGTTGTCTTAATGAAAAGATTTCAGAGACTGAGCATGACGAGCGATTGATCTACTGGGAACCGCCAATGCCTTACCTGAAAGGAATGCGTTATTGAAGTCAGTCAAGTGAGAGGGATTGTATGTGTGTCACCTCTTATCAAAGAATATTTACATTTTACTGCGGTTATCTTCTTTTCACAGCTAAATGACAATTACTGAGGTTAAAAAAAAGAGATTACGCCATCCTCCTCGATCATTAAAATTAAAAGTCAGAATCACACAGCCATTTATTAAATAAATAAATACATATGTACATACCAAAAAAACTTTAGCTTGAGGAAATGTCTTGCTCACTTTGTATTCTTGTGAGCATGCACGGGCCAATAATAGAACCAAGTAGAATATCTTCCCTTTTGATTCCCAGCACACAATGGGGAAGACTGCACTTTTTCCCCCATCTCTCTGTTCTGAAAATATGACACTAAGATTTGAAAGTCAGATTAGAATAAAGAATCACAAGAAAACCTTTCATATATTGTAGCTAAATGTCAGAGCTGGATCGAAGTGGGGTTAACAAAATAGAAATCTGACCTTTTACCATGAGAAGTGCATATGCTGTGATTGTGGTTGGGCTCAAAGGCCTCTGTCCGGGGTTTTCTGTTCCATTTTGAGATACACACCAATGTCCACCTGCGCTTCACTGATCACCGGCTCTAAGCCACTATCATCCTTCTTCAAGTGACCAGGAATCTAAACCAGCAGTCTGTTCCTTTTTACTTCACAGAGGAGTGGATGTAGCCCACTAAGCCATGGAGCTTAACCTACCGCTCAAGGAGTCGTTTTCAGCTTTCTCTGCAAAGCTGACATATTCAAAAGCTGCGGGGAAAGGAAGGAAATCACAGATACCACTTGATGCAAAAATGAGGTGTGTTATGAAAATCAAACTGTGCAACGAAAGCCGTGTATTGATCATACAACTTTCTCCTAACCGTTGTTTACGCATGACTGGAATGATCAGCGGTTGCTAGAATAGCCCAAAAATGTACTCAAGAGAATTGCAATGTCTGAATATAATGACTCAAGTAAAACTACAAGGTTGCTGTCCAATAATTTGATTGAGTACTCAAGTACTGGTGAGTAGCAATTGACGGTCAATTTCAATCAGCGCATGAACATCAAATCCAAGCGAAATGTGCGACTTCAACTCTTGCCCCACCATATCGCTTAAACTAAAACAAAAAAACTGACATCCAGAGACATGGAACGTGGCGGAACTTTGCCTGTGCGAGCCTCTGCTGTTCTTCTTTCGCTATGTTTTGTTAGTTGTGCGAAACGGAACAGAGTTGGCAGTATTGCTCCCTTGCAATAAGTTAAAGCCATCAAATACACACAGAGAGCTCTCCGCGCCAAAAAAAAAAGCAAAACAAACATGGTGTAATTTTTCAGTTGTTGACTTCAGTGGCGTCCCTCAAGATACAGCATGTGTAGTTTTTGTGTGTTGTCAGACATGATGCCTTTCCAGTTATTGACAGCAGTAAGAGAAGTTATTTTAAAAATCCTTACGTCATTGTCCATAGGCGACTAGAAACGGTGGTGATACGCATCAGTTCCCCCAATTATGAGAGGGCCAAGTGATTATGAAATCATGATGAATCGTCATTGTTCGGCAGAGGGCATTGCCGCACATCTGATGACGTTGCTGTTGCCTGCAGAAAATAACCTTGTGTTTGTTTTTCTGATGACAGGAAGGGAGACTCATACATTTTCAAAGTGCAGAAAATGACCTACCCCTTGGTCACCGGGTCATTTTTAATATGCTGCCAAAGGGTCAACATCAGTGCGGATCGAAAATGTCCAGTCTATCCATCCATCCCAAGTACTGTTGGTACACTTTTCAGCTTTGAAACATACAAATGGGGGTTTCCTGCTTCACCAAATAAGTGGCGTGTCGATTTTAATCAGGTCATGCACATTTTGTTAATATGTATGGACTCTGTATATTTAGCCACTTAAATGACAGCTGTCTGCACTAATGTAGCCTTTATTAACCTCTCGGTTGAAGCATACTGTCTGTGCTAACACCGGGTGGTCATTAGGTCTTTTCAGATCATGAATTGTTGCTAACGAGTCATTCATGCTTGTGTGTATGTACGTTAAATATTTTGTCAGAATGGCTTGACTGCATGAAACTCAAGCAAGGGAAAGTGACACGTGATAAATTACATGTGCAGCTCACAATGTGGGGTTGAATCTATTTATTTGAGGTCAATATGGTCAACGCAGGAACATAAGGATACCAGTCAGCCTAATTATTAGCTGTCAGGAGCCAAATGTCACACTCTTTCTAGTATTGCTCACCAGGCAACTAACTGGCCAAGATCATAATGGATAGACAGAGAGGGTTGGTGAGCCTCTTTTCTGACCACTTGTGACCATGAGAGAAAACTCCGAAAAGGCTCTTAGTAGATGACTAACAACCGTCAAGATGGAACAATTGCTCTCAGATTATCGGCATACGTTTGCAATCCATGTGACCATGTTTTCATCATCAAGAAATGACAATTCCTGTCTCCTTCTTTTTCCTGGTTGATCTTCAGAAGTAATAAGTTATTTATTATTAACGAATTAATTAATTAATAAAAAATTGTTTCTTGCATCATGAGACATACTTATCTACCTGTGACGACAGTGAATATTTCTTCTATCAACACCAATAAAATTGCTCATTTTATCACCTCTTCATTTCAGTTTGGGTGCTGTCCAAACATTTACATGGAGCACATTGTGTTACTTTCGAGTCCTCGGCTAATGTTAATATTTTGATATGCAAAGTTCTTGAGTTTTCGATTGCTTGAGACATGTTAAGTTATTGCCCGCAAATGGATTTGCAACGGTATTTGCGACCTGTTTCCCGTTTTGTCCGCAAGTCAAAATAAAGTTATAAAGGCGGGTGAACACAACATCCCAATACTTTACTTTGAAAATCATAAAAGGATTATTGAGAGAAAAAAAGAAAAACACTCTCCTCCTTTCACTGTACCGGTAATTTTTGTCGGAGAATTTAATGGACTGAGAGATTCAAACCTGTTACCTAGCCGGATCCTATGTTGAGCATCGCTTTAAATATATACAGTAGGACAGCGGTGCCCAAACTTTTTGGACCGAAGATCGACTTTTCGATCAACCAACCTCCCGCGATTGGCCCGTTACTGCGCACGCGCACGCACATACACACGCATGCCATGATGAGCAACAGCCTGACACGGAGGCATGCGACGCACTTTTGCAGCCTGTTAACTATCGTAGCTCACGCGTACAGTTTTAAAGTCCTTCCCTCGGCCCTCTAAATTCCTATTCTTTGGCCGTGCCCTCGGTGAATTGTACACCAAACAAACTCTGAACGAGAATAATGATACAATACAATACAATACAATACACACTGATTTATATAGCGCTCATACAACAGCCCTGATCACAAGCTGCAATTGCAGACTGCTGAGCGCTAACAACTTGCGTTGACGCAGGTCACGCAACACTGTAGGTTAAAGATTTACCTGCTTTCTTTTATTTTATTTAGTTGTATATAGTTTTTGTGAAAATGAAACTGATTAGGGTGCAGTGTTCATTAACACAAAAAATATATTACTAACATGCACAATGACACAGAAATGGTTGTTTGTTTTTTTTCTCCTCTACACCCCTCGACGTAATGGGCACCCATGCAGTAGGATGTATAATATGGGCAATATAGAGTCTTCAATCAACATGTATATTTAGAAAAGTGGCAGGGAACTGCGAAAACACGCAACGTCCACAGAGATGTCTCATATTACCGATTGCAAGGCACGATGTCAATAGCTAATCACTTCCTTTTAAATTCCAGAAAAAAATATTCTTTTATCCAACAATGCACTGCAGCGGAAAGCAAAGTAAATCTTGGGCAAACCAAGATAAAAGCTGCTTGAACTAGCTTCGCCCTCATTCTTTATGCATGAATCACACCAAATAAAATCTTCCGCTAGTTTCGAGGTGAGTTATATGTGCGTATGTCAACAATGGCATGATGAGGATATGCGGTCAGCAAATAGATGCCTGCTGAAGTGAAAAAAGGCTGCCTGGCTAGCTTTTCACTGTATGCATGCGCTTGACTGAAGTAGCCGGCCTGTCATTGCATCACATGCTTGATGTGTGGAGCTGACTTTGGTGCCATCTGGAATTGTTATGACATTGCATTATATGAGACAAGAGACACTTTGTGTCCTAAGATTTCTTTTTTTTTTTTTTTCGATAAAATCTCCACTGAGGCTGACGTAGTAAAATGTTTACGGGACAGTCACTTCTTGAAGTTTTTAGTGGGGTGGTGAGGGTCTAACTGCAGTAACACTTCTTACCTTGGGAAATAGAACTGACAGTCTGCATTAAGCTGAGACGCAGCAGAAACAGCAAAGTTTAACCACCGCCAAGATGCTGGAGCAAGGTGTCAAACGGTTATCACAGCACACAGAGGGGTGTGTCTAGTTTGACATATCACTCAAGTACGGAAGCGGCAGTGTCATGGTTGCAACAGCACATCTGAACAATGCTACAGGTAACAGTGGATTCTCTGGAGGCAGTGTTGTGCTCCTTTCTTGCCTGTCTGGCCTGTCCTTGAAGGGGCTAATCCAAGAAACGATGTCACCATGCATCACTGAGCCTCTCCCTGAACTGGAGGGGTAAAACCGAGTGTGTGTGTGTGTGTGTGTGTGCGTGCATGTGTGTGTGTGTAAGAGAGAGAGAGAGAGAGAGAGAGAGAGAAATGAGCCTAGCGGAACAGGTAATGCAGTGTGTGTATTGGACAAGTCTGCATCAGTACAAACACTAATTGGACTAATTACAGCTTTTAAAGGACAGTCCATGGCTGGAGCTGAAAAGCACTGGTCAGTAGGTCAGGTTGGCGTTCAAATCTAAACAAACACAAGACTCCAATTTTCAGCCCCCTTGGAAAGTGTGTGAAAAAAGCGTCCTCTGAAATAAAATGCCAGAGAAAGCATCAACTATTATGACCGTGGTGCACAGCAGCATATAAGGTGTTTTGGTATTTCACTGTAGCAATGTGACGACTCAAGGGGGGTGGTTCACAAAATCTACGCTTCGGTTCATATCACAGTTTTATGTTCACAGTTTTGCGTTTGGGTCGGTATGCGTTGACTCTTATAAAAAAGACTTAAATTAAAAATAATTTAAGTCTTTTATAGTTAGGTTAGAAGTGAAAGGATATGTTTACAGCATTACTAACAATGACTATTGTTATTATATCTTTTTTTTTCAACTTATGCCAGTTGCCTACAGTGTCAGGCGTGGCAAATAAATGATCTTGACTTCAATGGCAATTGGGTACAAAGCAACCTCTGTATTCACCAGTTGCACAACAGAATAAGCCGCCATGGCTCCCTGCGAATATATCAGCATTGTGTTCAACTGTAGTCCAGGTTTCACATTGACTAAGTACATTATTACACTGTGCATACTTTTTATGTTATTTATGTTTGGTGGCTTACCGTGAAGTTTATTTCGTGTAAAATAGGTGCCTTGGCTCCACAGGTTGGAAAACACTGATCTAATCATTACCCCTCTAATTACAAGCTCAAATTAAATAATTTGTAAGCTGATGTATGATACACATAGACTAAGATGTGTCATAATTCATATCCAATAGAGAGAAGTCAGTGATTATTATGTGTATTATTCCTGAAGCTAATCATACCAAAATGAGCTCAGCGAATGAATCAAGTAAGTTCTCTTCATTCAGGGGACATGAACACACGGAATTCTCATGTGTTGGACTCTAAACACCACCACGATGAATTTGTAATGAAACAAACAAGATAAGATGGGCTTTCACTGCAGATTTGCAGCTTTAATTTGAGGGTCTTTACATCCAAATCAGGTAAGGGCTGTAAGAATTAGAGCCGGTGTATGTGCCTCACAGTTCTTAACAACGGGGCCCAGCTAGCTGCTTGCTCACATTTCATCTTAGTTAGGTTAGGCCGTGTTTCCGTGATCATCAAACCACCTTAGGCAAGAACATAGCAACTTCCAGTGAGTTGTAATTGCAGGTCATCTCTTTTATGTAATAGAGACAAGTGCCGTTAAAATAACGATGACAGAATGACGGGCTGACGACTGACGGACTAGGCCGGCCTGAAATAATGATGATATGCCGACTTGACGGCGGGCCGCTTGCGAATGGCGGACGAAGTTTACTGATGCTTCCGCAACTGGACTCAACGATAACCTGACATAGGAGTCGGATTTTAGCTAACATGGACGAGGAATAGGAAGGCTGTGCTACACCCGCTGAGAAAGGAACGCAATGTGCGGTAAATGGGACATAACTGAACATGACAGGAGCAGTGAGCCAAGCCTTGCGATCGGTGTGTGATGAGGGTGGCTATGCCGTATCAATCACCCCTGTAAAGAATTACATGTCAAATAAACGTTACCACACATGGCCACATATGCATGTGAGTTTACGGAGATGTCTGCAGTTGCAGAGCAGGCAAAAGGAGGAAGGACCAGCACAATATTTACAAGATATATAGAATGTTCCAGTGTGTTGGAAAAGGATTGTGATTAATGTGAGGTGTTACATTGAAGTCAGGCTCCGGCACCTAGAGCAAGTAAATATGTATATTGTTAGGGATGTAGCACGATACATGGGGTGTGATATGATCCAAGCACAGTTCAATTTTAATGTGGAACGATTTGTTCTAATTCAAGATGGTGCTGCTCAGTTTGAAAGGGTATGATGCCATGAATTTCTTCTTGTCATTACATACAGTACATATCAATGAACTTGTCAGGACTGTAAACGTGGCATTTCCTTCAAAGATAAATCTCCCCGATAAAAGACAATTATGCTTCTGATCCAAAACTCACATGCTCATCTGTGAAGCACGGTCGAGGTAATGTCACGGTTTAGCTTGCATGGCTGCTTCTAGAACGGGATTACTTGTCATTGTTGATGATAAATCATGATGGTCATGGCAAAATGAGTTCTGAAATTGAAAATCCCATATTGTCTTGCAATTTACAGAAAATGCATCTAATCTAATTAAGAGAAGTTGCATTATGCAGTACACTGCAAAACGTACTGTCAACACAACTAAGGACTTCAGGGCTAAGACTGACCCAGTCGATCACCAGACCTCAACCCAATAGAGCATGCATTTTGCCTCCTGAAGAGGAGACTGAAGGGAGAAACCTCTGAAACCAAACAGCCATACATATTAAAGCAAAGCAAGGCAAGTAAATGTCATACACAGGGCAGCTCAAAGTGCTTCACACAGCTAAAAGCATTGACAACAGAACACCCGAATACATCCGATACTAAGTAGGATCGGACCCATTTAATACGACCCAATTTTCCAACTTGTTCAGCAGAATGTTATGATCACACAGTGTTCAATCTTACATAAGTATTACTTTAAAAAGAGCATTTTAAGGTAATCAAGTCACATTACTTTAATATTATGGTAATTGGATTATGTCACTGACCACATTCATTAACAGGTAACTTGTCAAAGTGTATCGGAATACATTTTTTTTCACGCTATGACATTCAGATGCACTCTAAAATGTTTCCTTCCAGGCTTTCTGCTCAGTGCACGACAGGACTGGCTCCAGCATCTCTGGCAGTTTGATGAGAACAAATAGGACTAAGCAAGAAAACACGCCCTTTGACAGACAATTGAGAATGTCAATTTTACTGACAATCTACGAACAGTGAAAATGTGTCAAAGAAGCACAATGGAATCCACTAGAAAATTGGTAAACTAGAAAACAAACTCATAGCCAATGGTTTGTTTTTGTACGTTAGCTCCTTTGTTCACTTTACTTCAGTCTCGCATCATGCTGTTCAGTTAGCACTTTGTTTCCCTGCTCAGCGTACGCCAGCTCACTGCATTGTTTTGCAGTGCCGTCAAACCGACTTGAGCTGCGTTCTCATATTTTGTTCAGTCAGACAAAAAGACGAGCCCTCCAGGATCCTGTGAAACGAAGCTGCTTCATGCACCTGCCTGCGCTCCGCTGAAGCAACAACAGTGACATAAAAGTTCAAGTTGTTTTGAAGTTACATGAAAACAAGTATTTATGTAGACATGGCCCTGCATGACATGTTGGCCAACCCAAAATGAGTGCTTTAAATGAATGAGAGTCAATTAGATAAAACGCCAAGGTTCCATTCTGATGATTCAGCTCAACCAATTGTGCTCAGTGAAGCATGCGCGTGACAACTTGAGTTATAATTAAATGAGCTACATTTTCAACTTGGAGTGTCAAAACAAAATGGCAACATCATTAATGCTCTCGGCTCCTACTTAAATGTGCTGTAAACAAGATTTTAGGACATTTGGAGATTCACAATTCATCTCGAGGAGCAGAAAGGGGGTACGGCACTGAAAAACAAATCACGTCCGATGTACAGGACACACAGACTGCAGGGACACTTGATTCATTTGACACTTTTTGCACTAATCAATACGATAGCCATGAGGAAGCCCTCAGCGGCGTCCTTGGTTTTCAGCACTCTGAATGAGTAATGGCACAGTTGACCTGGTCGTGTTATAACTTATTACCTAGCAGACATTAAAAGCAGACTTTGACTTGATAATTATATTGACTTTACGGTATATGCTGTATATGGTCCCTATAAAAGAGGAACTCACGGCAAAAATGTTCTTCGTTATAAGGATGTTCTATGTGCCTCCGCCAGTCTAAACACAGTATTCTGATTAACTTTGTGCTCATGGAGTAATAATTCAATGGAATAATTAATCAACATATGAGCAGTGCCATTTTGGGAAACAATGTCATCAGTCGGAGATTGAGATTGAAATGGGCGATGTGATGTCACCATTTATCATGGCTCATTGCCTTACGGAGCTGCAACTGCATCAGTCTGTCAGCATCAAAGGTAAATGAGTAGGATTCATTCTTGCTCATGACATTTCCTTTAAAAAAATCGTCCACTGACTGTCAGGAGCCGACAATACACACTGGCAGCTCGCCATCTTAATGAGAACACTTGGTGGCTAGATAAGTGGATCTGACCGATCTGTAGCTTGTTGTTGCTGAATATTTACATCTACGCTTGGGGCACAAGTCTTCCAGGGAGCACTAAGAAGCCCACCTCGAACACTTGCATCAAAACCGGAATTCCGAACATTCAGGCTGGATTGCACCAACAAGGTTGAAATTCAAAACTAGATTAAAACATGGTTCAACCCGTTCATGCGCCCTGTAACCTGATCACATGATAAGCTGTCCACTGCTGTGACCGCGGTACATTGAAATTCTGTTGCACCAGAACTTTAAACTTGAGTTCAAACTGTGATCGAGAATTAATCTTTAATAATGGCTGTATTTTTTTTAGGTGTCTAGAGCAAAAAATAATTAAGGTTCTTGAAGAAAAAAAATGATAGACAGACTCCATCTTCTTGAATTTTATGACCAAGAGGAATTTTTGATGAGACACCGGTTTATTAAACTGTTTTGGTGCTGAACAGGAAGAGCGGATCATTTAACTGTCGTATGTGGCAGTGACAGGAATGCGGGTTTTGTTTGGAAGTTTTTTCCAGCAAGCTGTATTTGAGAGATGTTTTTTTTTTCTCTCTTTCATATTGGTCCATCTGTTAAAACTGTCAGGCAGTTGCAGCCAAACGGTATATTCCTTTTTCGCCGTGCTTTTGTCTGTTTTCTTGTAGTTGCTCCATTAATTTAGTCAGCAAGGAGTCAAAAGAGAAAAAGTTTAAGTTTCTCTTTCATAGCCGACCGATCAAGTTCAGTAACGCTAGGTTAATTTTTTTTGCCCGCGAGCAACAATGTAAACCCATATCCCACTGAGCGGCAAAGGCACCTGTTGACACAGAGGCCTTGACAGTGGTGGAGGAGTGCAGCCATGACATTTCATTGCACAATTAATGATGAATTTTCATTTCAATATCCATAATCATCGCGATAAATCGGGTTGAACTCAGTTTAAATGCAGTTCAAATGAGTTTCACTAAAATGAGATGAATTTGGAAAATGTTTAAAGTATGTTGGAAGTCATATTTTCGGTTTGCCAGCCATGAGCTGAGATGAAGTATTTGAAGCTACTCAAATTCTGTGTATGATTCTGCGCTAGTTCGCTGGGTGTGGTTCATCCTTACTTCAGGGATTTTATTCATCTTGCTGGAAACTCTTTGATGTCAAATGGGGTTGGCTTGTGATGCACGCATCAGATTTGAAGTCTTCATCCAGTTTATTTCCTTTGATTTTCATCCAGCCCGTGCAGATCACTGTAGCAACTGAGGCTATTTGGTGTGGCTAATTGTTGCACCGCCATAGCCAGAGTCACAGTGAGGGGAAAATCCAAAAAGTAGGCCAGGAAAGGACTGGCCATCTGGAGCATGGGGAGCGCTTCTGATGGACTGGCATCCTCGACTTCACCACTTCTCATGAATTCATTATTCTTTGGAAGCCAACTTAACTTCATTTACCAGGCACAATTCTGTTTGCTCAACTGAAAACATTACAGGCGGAATGAGTTTAACATAAATTGTGAATAATAAATGAGGCTATGCCGCTTTCTGGCACTTTTGATAAATCCAGTAAACAGAAATTACATTTAATAGTGCTATTTTTTGTATTTAAATGCATTTACTGGAGATTGACAATAATAATAATCATCATCATCATCATAATAATAATAAATTACATTGACTACAGCATTGGTTAATTGTTTCAGGGAATGGGAGCACTGCGTCGAGGAGTAAAACACAAGCATTTGGATTTCTTGGTTGTTGTTGTTTTCATGATCCTCCTGAGTCAAATATCCCCTTAGTGATTCCTAATATTTCCATAGGCCACGAGTGCGGCTGTTATTTCCAAAAACTTTTTTTTTTTTTTCGAATCACAGTCACATCACTGTTGGCGATAATCTTCCCTATTTATCTTGAGTAATTCCATGATAAACTTACAGTTGTAAATGGTGTTTCTGCAGTGTTTTTGAATCCTCCATTTCTAAAATGCTGTGTATTTTTGGGCAATGGTGTCATCCTCCTGTATACCACTGGTAGAATGCGTTCAGACATTTATTGTGCACAAAACACCTTTTATTGATGTGTTTCTAACGGGATATGGGACATCAACAACAAGGGCCAACAATCATCCGAACTCAGAATGCAAGCTGGGTTTTAATTTTGTGCATTTATTTTGGCAAACTGCTGTACGTACAGGTATTTCAAAAGTGGATATCGTTATATTTCAGTACCGTATTCGTCTTTGCGCTGTTAAACACATTCTCCAGCCCCCCACCAAAATCAGGACAGATGCCAAGTAATTATCCCGATACAAAGTTGGTGCGGCAATAATGACTTGGGTCTCCGAGTTGGGGGAAGGTGGTTGCCAGCTGAAGCAGTTGCAGCAGCAGTAGAGCTAAATTTGGTTGTAAGAGAATGAAAAGGAGGCGATCATTAAAAATAATGAAGCACAAAAATGATTTAGGGTGGTGTGTGAACCTACTTTCCAAAATAACCTAAATGTATTTTCATTTCCATGTTTGAGAAGGTCACACGGGAGAATAAGAATCGAATGAAATGTAAAGTTTTATGACGACGCATGCTCTTTCAATCTGTCTTGACTTGACGAACAATATTCGTCACGCAATTTACTATGTTCCAAAGCAAGTCATTTTCATACAAGATTCCAATTATAATGTTTGTTGGCAGGGAGGAGATGAGCAATCATTCCACAGAACTGTACCTGTTTTTTTTTTTTGGGTTAGTCTTAAATTGTGCAAGATTAAATTCACTTAAATTAAGTTAAATGGCTTTGGCCATCAAGCTCATTGCCACGCGGACATTTAATAGTTTATGAGACAACCGTGACATGTCCAATGTAGCAATAAAAAGGGCCCCTGTGCAGGCTTCTCCCGGCAAACCCAACGGGTCCTATCAGGTTTGCAACTGTCCTCCGTACCAATTTGATTTCCCGTCATTCACCTTGTGGCTACACTGTCATCACTTGGAAAGAAAGAGACACATAAAAATCCCATCTGGGAGTCAGACCGCTGATTGCTCGAAACAGTATAATCGATGGCCGCCGACACAAACATCTTGATAATTTCATAATTAGAGCAGCCAGCTATATCGCTTGCGGACAAAAACAAATGTTATCAAGATGTTGTTTAAGGAGCTTGATGATCCAACCGTAGCAGGGCGGGCACAGCTAGCATTTTCAGCATGTTGTCGAGATGATGAAGCAATCCAGTTAATGATGCTAACTGCGGCAGGGCTACATTGTTGGAACACATCTAATCCTTTCTGCGTGGCCCCAGCAACAACCATGGAAATATAATTTACATTCAAAGGTTTTGGGGGGATTTACATGTGTCTTCCACACTTTCTCAATTCAATTGAAAGGGACGTAAAATACCTTGACTTAAATTGAGAGACTATGTCTGGGCTCTTCGTCGTATGATGTGCAATGAGAAGTAACGATTTTGCAAAATATTGGACACTCAGATTCAAGGAAAGATTTGCAGATGTCGCTGAACTTCCTTTTGCTCAAGTTCTTGATTGAATCAACGCTAGTTGACAAACTAGTGGAGACTTAATCACTGCCGGCTGCACCCAAGAAGTGCACTCGAGTTTGATGGGTTACTTCAGCATCTGATTTATCATCTGTTAACTCCACACAGAATTCGTATTTGATTGAATGTCATGCCCACCCACTTCTGAATCATTTGTGGAGATGCATTGATTAACCATTTTTATCAACAATTTTCCAGAGCACGTCTTAGCCCAAAAGGCCTTGATAGACTGAAGTAGGTTGTTCTTATTGGAGTGCCATCTGAGGGACGCTGCATGAAATGCATGATCACGCAGCCTTGTTCAATAATTTCATCGGAATCCTTCTATGGCGGTACAAAAGCGAAATCGATGAAAATCTTAAGATGTCTTGCTTGAAATATCAGCACGCCCTCATCTGTGGGGTGAGCTAAATCCACGCATATCTCGGCGTTGACTAAACACCCTGAGCAGTCCAGTTTTGTTCAAAAGACAGGAATTCCTTCTCTGTCTATCTATGCATCCAAAACGCTCCAGCACTCTCACGGCTGCGGACGATTGGATGCATTTAAATAACACATTTGATACCTTTGAAACAAACAAACGGACATTTTCCCAGAATGTGTACAGGGAAAATTAGTCAAAGCCCATTTCAATGCTGCCACGCACACACACACAATCACACACACACACACACCGTGTATATATATATATATATATATATATATATATATATACAGTATATATATATATTAGAACACGAGAAACTCGAGAAATACCAAGGGCTCAGAGAGGAGCTGGAGAGAGCCTGGAAGGTAAAGGTGACAGTCGTGCCTGTGGTGGTCGGAGCACTCGGGGCAGTGACCCCCAAACTAGATGAGTGGTTGCAACAGATCCCGGGAACAACATCGGACATCTCAGTCCAAAAAAACCCAGTGCTGGGAACAGCAACGATACTGCGCAGAACCCTCAAACTTCCTGGCCTCTGGTAGAGGACCTGAGCTGAATGGAGGACGGACACCACCCGAGGGGTGAGACGAGGAATTTTTAAAAAATAAAAAAATAAAAATAATATATATATATATATATATATATATATATATATATATATACTTTATATATATATATTTCTTATTATATATAGAGCTTTCAAACGATTAAAATATTTAATCTAATTAAAAATGCAACTGTCATAATTAACTCAAATTCACAAAAAATTAATTGTGATTACTCACGCATTTTTTTTCGTTTCTGAATTTCCTTTTATATTTTTTTGTCCTATTTTTTCCCCATTTTAATGCTCTCATCAACATGGAATCATGAATCAGTTTTCTATGTGCAAAATGCAAATATTTACTGAAATAATTTCGATTTTCAATTTTACATGAACATTTTTCACTTGGAGCAGTTATTCACACAATTTCTCACACAATATTACTGTCCATCAACCAGTGATGTGTTCCTCGAGCCGGTCCTTGAGGACCGAAGGTCGGTCCTTGGTCCTTGGCCTTGACCTCGGAGTCAAGTCCTTGGTCCTTGGCCTTGGCCTCGGAGTCAAGTCCTTGGCCTTGGCCTCGGGTTGCCGGTCCTCGGACACAACGAGGGATTTGAACCTCTAATCCTTCGTCCACAGATATAAAGTGGGCCCGAGGACCGCAAAAATCATGTAGAAATGCCACTGACAGATGACAGTCAGTGCAACGTGTAAAGAGCGGCATCACAGTTAGCTTCAATCACGGTTCGTTCCATTCGCGATCGGCAGTTTAAATAGCGTGTAAAGCCTTTCTGTAACAGTAGTGTATTTTATTTCGTTATTTTTGCACAGTCGTCACGTTTGTGCGGTCGCACTAGAATGTTTGTTTGAACCAAGTAACTTGCGTTACAGCTGGAGTCAATATTGTCGGCAGTTCACTTCCGGGTTTGGCCGTTGGGATTTGGAGTCCTTTTGCTCGATTCCAGTTATGTTTGCTGAATGCTTTCTCATGTTTGGAATAATGAATATTGATAATACATAGTTTAAAATCATGGTTGATTTAATTATTTATTATGATTATTGTGAAGTTGAAGGTATTAATTAATGTAGTATTGGTGGTAGTGGTAATAATAGTCGTACTCAGAGAATGGTTCGAGATTCAGCCATCTCGTTACCTCTGCGTCCCGTGTCCGAGACGCATAATTTTCCCACGGGACGCACAGTTCGAAATAATGTGTGTTTTTGGGACGCAAGGAAATTTCTCAGTCAAAACAAAAAAAAAAACTACGGCAAGCCTGAGGATTTCACGGTAACAATCGTTACCGGTAGCGTGTTGTTTCCGTGCCGTCATTTTAACGGGACCGAAAAATTGTTTAACCATAAAAGTCACCGCACACGAGTTGACTGTGTGATTAACGCGATTTCACTGTGCCTGTATGTGTGTTTGTGATGTGGTGTGGTGTGTGAGTGTCTTTCTTCTAATTTACTTTCGTTTTGTTTTGTTTTGTTTTCAGTATTGTGGGGGGATGCAACAGATAACGTTATGTGCGCATGCGGGTTGCTATTTCAGTCCGCAAACTGAGGAATCGCGCGGATGAAAGTTTGAGATGGCGGCGAAAAAAACCTCACAAAGGTCTACTAATTACGACATTTAAGAAATGGGAATGCCAGTCTGATTTTTCGTATGAATCGTCCAAAGGGCGTCTCACTAAACTCACCTGGAATGTATGCACAGAACACGAGAGCAAGATACGACGAGAGGCACGATTACGAGGCAAGTTGGTCATTAGATTTGTAGGCTAATCGTTATGAAAAAGTATTGGTTATTCTCTAATTTACTGGTTGTAGCATGGTAACTTTATGAATAAAACATTCGTCACAAGGTGTAGTAATGCTAATGTTAACTGTTGGTAGAACTCATGATGACGTGTGTTAAATTCTTTCGTCAAATTGATCGTAGATTACACATGCATCGTCTTTGGAAGAGGATGTCAAGCCACATCAATACTTACCTGTATTAATGATTACCAGTAAAATAATCTTTGCAGTGTGAGATTGGAAAAAATACTCTGATGATGCCACATGAGTACACCAGTTTTTGATCCATTTATTTTTTGGAATAAACCCGGAGTACACAGCTACTGATGTAATGTTCATTGTTAATGCATCGTTTTCAAACATTGACCCTTGAAACATTATACTTTTGATTGTCAGAATTCTTGATTATGAATATCAGTCAAAATAGAAAAATGGGTTCCCATGATGAACGTTTACGGAACCCAATATTAGTTCCTGTGGTTTCCCATTGGGTAATCCGACGGAACCGAAAAATGGTTACCATGAATTACCGAAATCCTCAGGCCTGCTCCTGAATTATTTAAATTTTTGCAGCATTTATTTATAATTGTAACTGTGAAATTCAATTTATAATTGAAACTAACTGTGATGCCGCTCTTTACACGTTGCACTGACTGTCAGTGGCAGCCCCGCCCCTCTTAAAGTGCCAGAGAAAGTCATCAACGTGGGTTTCCCTGGATGGATTTTGTTTGATTTCTTCATGATTTTTGCGGTCCTCTGGCCCACTTTATACGTGTGGACGAAGGATTAGAGGCTTTAATCCCTCGTTGTGTCCGAGGACCGGCAACCCGAGGCCAAGGCCAAGGCCAAGGACTTGACTCAGAGGCCAAGGCCAAGGACCAAGGACTTGACTCCGAGGCCAAGACCGAGGTCCAAGGACCGCCCTTCGGTCCTCGAGCCGGTCCTCGAGGCCAAGGACCGGCTCGAGGAACACATCACTGCGTGAGATACAAGTCAATGGCAAATAAAAAGGCATTATCTAGTCAATTAAGTTCTGCAACACCTTATTTCTTTCTTAGACTTGGTGTCTGTGTGTTTGTTCTGAATATCTGTGAATTTTGTTTTATGGAACAATGATTCCCTTGTTATGGAAAACACTAAGATCCCTTGCGCGTGCCACAGACCACATAGGTCAGGGGTGGCCAACCCACAGCTTGCGAGTCGCATGCGGCTCTTTAGCTGGTTCAATGCAACTCCCGGGCTTACATATGACCAGCGTCGAAAATGCCTCGGTGGGGGCGCTGCCATTCAAAAGATGACGCTAAGTACAGCAGAATTTACGATGTCAGCCTATCATCAATCCCATTACTTGATTGACATACATGGCAACCAGTCAGATGACAACTGAATTTTGACCTTTTAAATCATTGCTCATACTCAAACAACGGCGCTAAGGGCTAAGATTTTCAGGCAGTCGATTAATACGTCAATCACGATCGACCAGGAGACAGCGGACTGGTCCAAAGTCGAACACGATGGGTGGGAGGAGCAAATAGGGGCGGAAAAAAAAGATTTGTGTGTCTGTGTTTTTCGGTTTCGTTCATGTGAGGGGCTGTTCCGGCTGTTGCTCATCGTGGCGTGCGTGCATGGTTGGGCGCCCGCGTGCATGCGTGTGTGTATGCTTGCACGTGCGCGATGGAGTCGATCGCGGGAAGTTGGTCGCTTCAAAAGTGGATCTTCGGTCAAAAACGTTTGCCCGATGTGGCAAGCTGACCCAAGTAGTAAGTAACCACTGCAGCTCGCATGCAGACAGTGCCTGCTTTGACGTGAATTGAAGAGATTTGAAGAGCATTGTTCAAGAGAAGGAATGCCAGAAGTCCCTGCTCTAAGCAACATGCATAGTAAGAGATAAACATTGTTATATTTTTGTTTGTGGACTTGGTTGAACTGAGAGTTTGTGTGTGTGAGGCAGTGCACACAATATTCATGGTTGAAAATGACTGACCTGTGGTCTTATGACTGCAGGAGTCGATTTCTGTCATTATCATGTTGGTGTGTGACATTACAATAAATCTGGCTGAGCAGAGGGCTCTCTCTCTCTCTTTGTATGTGTGTGTGTGTGTGTGTGTGAGTGTGAAGAAGGGATGGGGTGATGTTTATGTGTGCCCATGGGTATGATGAAAAAAAAAAAGGCTCTTAGTCACTGACTGTTTGGCCACCCCTGATATAGGTGATCCTGAACACTTGTGCTCATATGCTCACGTACGAGCTCGAGCATGTGTAGCATTGTGTAGCAGTCAATGAATACATCTTAACATGACTCAATGTTTCAATATTGGATACAGCTCAGTTTCTTGTGCAAGGTAGAAATACAGAGACCACTACCTGATGGCCAGATTTTCTTTAATTTTGTTTAACATCAAAGTTTATGTTTGTGTGTGTTAGTTTTGAATGTAAATACAGTAGGTGAATATTACTTATTTTCAATATTTCATTTTTGTGCAGTTTTATTTCTATGCCTGTGGCAAGTTGCAATCTGTTGAACTCAAATAAATGATACATGTCCTCAGATACAGAGTTAGTATTCAATCAGCTATTATAAACTACAGATAGAACATATAGAAATATCATGCAATTACTTTGGAGAGTAATTATTTACTTTTACAAGGCAGTAATTGAGTTCAGAAATTCAATTGCTTTTTGGAAGAAGTCATGTGCAACGATCATAACTTTAATCAATTCATTACACCTCTTATTGGGTTAACTTTTTTTTTGTAATTCATCACAAACTTGCTTCTAAAATATTATTTATTTTTGAAATGGGCAGATAAATGATTGATTTGATTGATTCATTTTAAAGGAAGCCCCAAAGGATGCAGGAAATTGCTTGCAGCTGAAAATATGATGTATTTGGACATTCTCAGCTAAAGCACGAGCACATTTCTATCGTCATTTACACACACACACACACACACACACACACACACACACACACACACACACACACACACACACACACACACACACACACGCGCGCGCACAGCTTTCACAGGCAGATCTTTTTGTGCCACTAAATAAGTCACTCCCCAGTCTATTGCATCTGTCCCAGAAATGTAGCAGTGTAAAAGCAATACGCTTGAGCGTCCCATAGGATGTACTCCATAGGGATAACATATGTTTATTTTTTGATGCTTAGTTGATGGCAAAATGAACGCCTGTGTTCTCCTTAGATCAAAAGCACACAAACAAGGACCCTTATTTATTCTTGCAAATCCTCACGCTTATTTCACTGCTGTGTGTCTTTCAAAGACTCGAAGAGACTTTGATCGCCAAAAAGTTTGAAGTGACTCCATGACTGATACATTTTGTACACTGTTTGACAACTTTGTTTCAAGCCCTGTAAAATGGATGTAAAAAAAACCCCAAAAACTTTTCATTGTGCTCATTTCCTCCTTATGAAATTGATGATCCTTCTGAGAGGTTGCCGATATGCACAGTAGACTTGCACTTTTTCCATGACGAATGATTGTCTTTGGTGAACAAGAATTCAATCTCCCACTGAATGGACCAACACTTCTACTACTGGTTTTTCAATCCTGCCATTTACATGACGCTTACTGAGAATGAAGATTGTGTTCGATTACGGTACTTTCACGGTGCATTCAATCGGGGTCATAACACTGAAGCTCAGACTTTAGAAAAAACTCACCGAAGCGGGCCCATGCCGTGTCTGAAATGTGTCCGATATCTATCTGTATTATATTTATTTATATACTTTTTGTTCTTCTACTTCTCACTTCCATAATTTTGCTGCGGTAAATTGGGAATTTCTCCATTGTGAGGCAAATAAAGGGTTTCTTATCTTATAAAAATATGTTGCAAAATCCCACTCCCAGTCAGTCAGTGCATCTATCACTTCTGTCACAAAATAGTACAAGTGCTTAAATTGTGCCACATCCTTCGTACTGTGCTGCCTCTCCCACTTTATTTGCTCTTGATCCCCCCGCCCCCTCTGTTTTAGGCAACTCCACTCGTATTACTTGCAAAAGGAAAAAACCTAATTTTCCATCAGGCACTCGACCCCAGCCAGTTTAACTTTTTCCTTTGCAGCTCTACGTGACAGTCACCGAATCAGTTCTGGGTTAACCCATCAAAGTCTGATTGGTACTGCTCCAAAAAAAAAAAAAGACCAAAAATGCACAGCGGAAAGAATAATGGGACACTTCCTTACCCACTCTTGAGGACTTGAACTCTACAAGAACCAAGAAGTGACTAGAAAAGTGGATCATCTCACTCTTAGCACAACCTTTATCAGATCCCCCCCCCCCCCTCTTTGCAGCCATTTCAAAGGACTGCACACTGAAATCATCAGAATAAATAACAGCTGACAAGCATGGCCGCTATGTCACTTACACCCAAAATGCACATTTTAATCTTTCTAATTTATTCGCTGTGCCCAATTGTGACATTTGTAAGTCGTGAAATCTGCTCAGGGACGTGCTTTGTGCTTAACAAATGTTATTTCTGATATGCATCACTTCCTAGATGATGACGCCACATGTACCGTATTTCTATCACGTGGAGAAATGCATCACATATTAAATATTTGTTTGGCATCATCTAAATAATAAAAGGCATGGCCATTAGACATCATTCAACCTTCTCCTAAATAAATTCAAGTGACAATGTCGTGTTATCAACCCACACCTCAATAAAATAAACTGAACCACAGGGAAAACGTGTCAGAGGATAAAATCATTCACGAGTGATTAAAATGAGTGGATGTTGATCAATATATCGCCACGTCTTTGTGGAAAAATAAAGGCTTGTTTTTCTTAGCAGTCGCTGGATTTGATTAACACCTTTATCTTGGGTACATGCAATTATGAAGCCTCCATGAGCTCTTCATTGTCTTCCCCTTATTAAAATGGATTTTTCCTCTCCTAAGCATTTGTGAGGTGTCTGATCCTTAATTTAATCTGAATGCTGCGGCAGTATGAAAGGTCTCGGAGAGAGTGTCTTTCTTTCGGACCAAGTAAAGCTGTGCTTACTCTCTTTCCAAAATAAATTCCCGCCCTCATATAATTGGTGACTGAGGCTACGGCTCATGCACACTCAATTCTTCTTTTTTTTTTTTTTATAAACTTAATAGTGCCACTATCCCCATGGCAACAGTAATGTGCAACAGTGCACCCTCCCTTCTTGTCTCCTATCCACCTCAAGAGCCTTTTGTCGAGGAAGACACAGGAGAGAGAGCACACACGTGCGACATCTTCCCCACCCATCTGACACTGGAAGCTGCAGAAGAAGGGAGAAAGAGTATCTCCCGTAATGATCTGTCAAATGAGAAATCTGCTTTGGTTCAGCTGGTTGCTATTGGAAACTGCATGATAGTGAGCAAGCAGCAGCAAGCAAAGTAGTAGCGGACTGAAAGGAGGTGGTAAACGTCTGTCTGCGTCTATTGCCTGTGACAAGAAGAGAAGGAAGGCCTCGTGGTCTTTGAAGGCTCTGGTCCACAACCTCTTCAAATTGGTCTGACAGTCACTGAACTATTTCATTGTCAAAAAGTGTTCCCATTGTTAAGGACATCAAAGACAAACACTGTAAAGTTAAATGAGGTGAACTTAAGCTACAAATGATAACTCAGACATCGCCTGCCATATTGGTGAATCTAACTTTTACTGACACCCGCTACTCAATCGCCGGAATGCGAATATGTTCAGTTGGACAAGCTTCTTCTCTTTTTTTTCTCCTTTTTATTCTTTTTATTATTAGAGTTTGGGGAAACTTTGGCCACGCCGTCATCCTTCTAGCAATTATGATTAAAAGTTTCCTGTTCAACCTAAAAATTCAAGCAAAGTAAAACAAGATTTTTCTTTTTACATGGTTGATAGGAATGTTGCCATGGCGAAAGGATCAAGCTCAACAAGAGGGAAAAAAGAAATGAAACGTGTAGGGTTGAACTTCACTCTGTATCAACGTTAATTCATCCGAACAGGCAAGAATCCAAAGTGCATGTGGACTCACACTAGCTGTTACTTGAATGTTGTTAACAAGTTTGAGGAAATATGATCGGATTTGACCGTACGTGGAAACAGAGATTGTTCTTGCATTCCAAGAAACTCTGCTCAGTCTTCTATTTCTCCTGCCTGTGTGTGTGTACATTGTCGGAGGCTGGTCTTCATGTCATGTGAGAGTACGTTGATCACCCTAATATGCTGTGATTCCTTCCAGTCTGGTCTCAATTGTAAAATGATGGTGAATCAGGGCAAATAAGTCAGGATGACCAGCCATCTCCATTTACCTTGTCGCGGAGGAAATGGTCCATGATTTTCCAACCGACCAATTTGAACTGGAGTCACTCGTGTTCCCCCTGGCTCTCACAGAACATCGGTGTTGGATACAAAGTTTGGGTCGCACTTTGAAGCCAGGAATGAGTTTGCTTTATGCCCTGCCTGTACTTATTTTTCACGACGTGTAACCGAGAAGGAGTTGAGGGGAAGTTGTCCAGAGACCGCGATATTCTCGGCTGCAGGCAGCGTGTTGAAACATAAAATATTTAATCTAGTTAATTGTGGGAGTCTGCTATCTTGTTTAATTGCAAGTTAAACACACCTTTTATCGCAACAAAATGTACCTTAGAGGCATATTGTTTTACAGCGGCTGAATACACTCGGCTGCATTGAAGAAATCCTACGCTATGTTGAAACTGAGGGAGCCAATCCACCTACTAAGGTATGAGAGGAAACCTGACAGATGGTCTTTTCTTTTACAGTGTAAACTGATGTGTATTAGCGTAGGTGTGTCAGCCCTGTACCAGGGTGGCTTGATGAAATATATTGATTCAAGTCGAAAATGGGGCGGTACAAAGGCTGTCTGATGCCACACATAACGATGACTTGAGCTGCAGTGAAACACAAGTGAGCATCCAAGTTGGACAAGAACCTTGCGGTCAAGATGAGCTCGGCTGAGTTAGTACAAGAGGAGAGACTTCTAATCCAACTGAAATGATGCCCAGCAAAACATTACGAGACTCCCCTAGTCGATATCATGGGCCGAAGAAAAAAATAAAACAACAACTGTTGGACTGGAGCAGGAACGTCAATGCATCTTTGCAGAATTATAAACCTTTAGAAGTATTGTGCAGCGGGTGTGCATTAATGGACCCTCTGCCTTGCCCCCACCGCATTCTGTCCCTTGAGAGTGTGTGTGAAGAAGAATGATGGACTTGTGCCTACACCGTCCTGTTGTCACACCACCCATCCATTCAAGCACCTAGTATGTAATCAGTATGCCCCCACCTGCTCGGCGCTTATCACCGCTGGCAACTCCTGCGGGGAAAAGAGTCCAAAACTACTCAAGAGGACCAGTCCCAGAGCCCAAGCCGTGTATTGAGGCAAGCCCAACTATATCTAGTAGGAATCTCTCCATCTCGAACACCAGCTCAGGCTCCATTTCTGTCCGAGAGGTGATATTTCACGTCACTAGAGCCAGCTTGTGTAGCTGGGGAATGGGACTGCCAAGGTCCTGGCCTTCAGCCGCCACCCAGCTCACTACTCTTTTGACCCCTTTGTTCCCTTAGGCAGTGAGCCCGTGGGGAAGGGGAGCCACGTGACCACGTTGGGCGGGGCCCGGCTGGCTCTCCTCACACCACAATGATGCCGACAGCGCACTGGAAGAACACGACCTTGTAAATTGAATCAATTCGAGTGTGTGGTATCAGTACAGTGGGACATGAGGGAGTATTGTTTCCTCATAGCAAGAAGATTCAAATTTGATACTTTTGTTTTGCATGAGTCTTTGTGCTTGTATGGATTAAACCCTTTCAGGGACAGCGGTTACTACAGTGGACAGCCTATCATATTGTCAGGATATAGGTTGTCCCTACTGGTGCACGAAAGGGTTAAAATTGATGATTACACCGTGCAAAACTCTTGTTAGGTGACCTGAAGATTCTAAAATGCCAGAAGGTGTGAGTGGGAGTGCGAATGGTTGCTCTGTACCCAGGCTCAGCTAGCATTGACTTATCCTGATGCTCAGTGCCAATCCCTATTTATGTGGAAATGCTCGAGATCAATCAGTCCATCCACCCACCCATCCATCCATGCATCCAGCTGACTGTGCGTGAAAGTTAAAGTGCAATGTCTGAAGAACCCTCACTAAAAGTCACAAGCAGTGGCTAATGTTTGGAAGAACAACACGAGTTTTCTTTACAAAGTTTGTGGGCCCTTCTTTAGATTTAGGGTGAGAAGTTTGACCATCTGGGAGGTGCTCAGAGTTAAGGCGCTACGCCTCTGCATCAAGAGGAGACAGCTGAGGAGGCTTGGGGATTTTGTTACGATACTTCCTGCACACAAACAAACTCAACTACCTTTGAGAGGATTAAACTGCCACAGTGTGTTGTGTTCTCTAATTATTTTAATGAAAACCGCTTGATTTACAAGATTTCAGTGTCATTTCAGTGTCATTCAGGCTTTTTTTCATTCAGCCCAAAGTGAGAACTTGGCAGAATAAGTGCAGGGGCAGAAAATGAGCATGCAATATCCAAACCGAGAGGTGAATGGTCAGATTTTTGATTGGTTCTAAAATATAATTATGAACAGTGCCGCTATTATCAATGAAGGCAATGAATCCTTCCATCCCTCCTGCGTGTTCCGCCCATTTCTATTTTCCACACGGTGCTTCAGGGTATTCGTGTCCTTTATAAAAGGGGATCAGGCTGTTACATGTCATCTACAGTACATCATGTCCTCATGTCATTTGCGCCTGTCACAGCAGTGATGCCATTGTGACCAAATTTTGACCTCATTAAACAGCATAAAAGGGTCAAAAAAGGACAGGCGAGGAGTTTTTTCCACTGCTACAATTAGGTGTCACCAGATTTGGAAGAAATTACATTTTCCAGACCCGGAGAGAAGTGGATATAAAAAGTCCGAACACCCATGTTCAAATACCAGGATTTTGTGTTTCAAAAAAATCTGAACAAGATAAATGATTAAAAACCTTTCTCAATGTTAACGTGACCTATAACCTGCACAGCTCAAACCAACACGTTTTTTTTTCCAAGAAAGCGGGTAAAAATAAACTAAGATAATGTGCTTGCATAAGTGTGCACACCCTCTCAACTGTGATGTGCCTGTTTTCAAAATTAAAGAATGACATTCAAATTTTAATGTTATGTGGAGATCAGCACACATCTGCTTCGCATTTAAAGTTGCTCTGATTAATCCCAAATGCATTTCAGATGGTCTAGCAGGCTTTTCGTGACATTTATTTATTTTTTTTCTTTCTCGCAGGAACTTGAAGGGTTTGTGCTCAGATTGACGGTAGAAAAAGCCCCACCATGCTTTACTACAAGTAAGGTATTTAAGCAATCTGCAGTGCTTTGTTTTTACCAAACATTTATGAGCCAAAGGTTTCATCGGACCATTACAAAATGGTAACCCGGAGTTTGGGGTAAGAAGGAATTCTTACTGAGTAAAGAGTTCTTGCAGAATAGTGGCCATGCTGAGGCTTGCAGACAAAAACTGAACCAAATTCATGTTTCCATGACAATTGTAATCAAGCTGTGATCTTTAACAAATCCTCCCTCCCAATAAATGTCTCCAAATAATCATACAATTGAGCAAACAAATGCTGAACAATGAATATCAAACAGACACCCTTTTTTGATTGATATGCTTGCTCAGTTTTGTGAAGCTGGCTTACTGGTGTCACACATGCTTCACATATTATATTTGCGTGCTTGCAGACGTGTGTATGGGGAGTTCTCTGAATACATTGAAAGACTTCATTTTGTTTGGCTGATGTCTTTGCCTGTGTAAATTATCAGCACCGGGAAAGAGGCTGTGGGGGGATTATTTTTTAAGCTTTCATTACTAAGCACCTCTTTACATAAACACGCTGAGGTCTGCGTGTGTGTTTCATATGGCTTTAGTGCAAAGCCAAAGTTTATGAATGCTCTATATTTTAATATATCTTTCATGCACCCTGTAACCGGATAACAGAATAAGCTGTCCACTGTAGTAACCGCTGACCCTCAAAGGGTTCATTTAGACCAGGGGTGCCCATTACGTCGATCCTGATCTACCGGTAGATCTAAAACAGGTCCCAAGTGGATCCGAAGAGTGTCGAGGAGAAAAAAAACAAACAACCATTTGTGTGTCTTTGTACATGTTAGTAATATATTTTTTGTGTTAATGTACGCTGCACCATAATCATCCTATCAGTCTCCTTTTCACAAAATAAATATTTAAAAAATAAAATAAAGCAGGTAAATTTTGAATTTATGGTGGCACGTGATGATGTCACAGGGTAAGGGTAGATCCCGTGAGGTTAGTTGATCGAAAAGTAGATCTTCGGTCCAAAAAGTCTGGGCACCCCTGATTTAGACCAATCGGTATGCACAGTGGGGCTGTGCGTTGCCATTACTCAGGCCAAAATGACTCGTTATGCTGTCAACAATACATTTGCAATACTTAGCATGCCACTCCAATGAGTCACTCCAGTTACGATGCGATGTGATACAGCTGAATCTAATTACAATCTGACCTGTGACAATACGGCCACATCAATTTTTATGATGAAATAACATTTGAGCCACAAGTGTGAGATACTGTCTCACCGCAATGAGGGTTGTTAGTGTTGGTCTGGTCTCTTCCTGTTTTAGTTTGAAAGAATGACTCTCTTTCAGGTCACTTTACTCTTCTTCCTGTGCCAGTCCGTTTGTCAGCCCCGCCCTATTGCCCCTTACCTTGTGTTTAAATGGTCCTTGTCGCCATTTGTAGGAATGAACCCATCGGACAATCATTAATTATTAAGGCACTTATGTCAGAAGCCTCACCGGTGGAAAATAGCAAAATATCGTTGACCCTTCGCAATGGACTTCTGACGATGTAGCGATTGACTGGTATCACCAAATGTTTTCTGATTAATTGCGGGTACTGGTTCCTTGGTTTCCGGCTACTTTTATGTCAGTCTGGATCCCGTTGAAGCTCATTACAATATCTCACTCAGCATGACTCAACTCCATTATAATAGCTCCAGCAACCGACATGAATTCCTCCTCTGATATTATTATTGTGTTATGTGGGTCAACTTGGGAATCACAAATGAGAGGAGTGGGGAAAGAGGAGGATAAACAGAAAAGCAAAGACGCAAGCGAGTTTAATATTCAATTCTCAGATGACAGTTAATCTTCCTCTATGAGGGATTGCTTTGCGCCAGCAGGGGTCCAGAGCAACGTCTGTGATACATGCCTTGGACCATCATTTTCACATTATTGGAAATGTTGAAGACAGCAAGAACCTGGTGTGCTGCAAAAACCGTCTTTGGAGGCACGGTGTCCTGCTTCACTAATTGGGGATCTATCCCCATTCAACACATCTCCTCTGAATTTATTTCCGCCATCTTGGCTAAATAGCTTGGAAAAACGATGAGGTGATAAAGAAACGCTTCTCATTTATGCCATACGATCAATGCCACAGGTATGATACTACTGTGCAAACTTTAGTTCATCTGCCTTTGAAAATCAACTCTCAAATGGCTCCTGCTATAATTTATAAAACAGACAAGGCATGTATTAACTTTCAATTTGCCACTGCTTTCCCTGCAATGAGCACAAAGCAGATGACAAGAGTTTACAATCCAATTTACCAAAATAATGGTTTGGACTAGTGGCTTTGCAGAGGGTTTTTTTTTTCTTTCAACTGACTTCCCCCCTCCTCATTAGTCTAACATGTGGCTGTGTGACTCATCCTTACTAATTATTTGGTACACTTCATGACTGTCTTACAATTGTGCCAATTTGTCTGCTTTAATTTGTCTTATTTTAGATTTTTATCCCGCGAAAAATCTTGATGGATTTAATGTTAATGGAACTAAAATCGGATTTTACTCCTACGGTCCATGTGCATTAATTGTAACGGTATTTACAAAATATAATGGCCAATGAAATTACACCCGGAGGAGGAATTTTAATGACAGTATTTTCCACACTATAAGACGCACCTAAAAGCATTCAATTTTCTTAGTCCGCCTTCTCATCCGATGCGCCTTATATATGGATCGATATTGAGATTTCTTTGACGTGGTATTTTAAATGATCTGTAAAGCGCTTTGTTACAGCTGCAGCGGGTGTGACAGCTCGATAATAAATAAAGCTGTATTGTATTCTATTGTATTCCCTTGAGCAAAGCTCCGTCTCGTGGATGCATACCGCAACCCCACCCACTATTGTAGCTTCTATTCTATGCACCTTATAATGTGGTGTGCCTTATATTTGAAAACAAAGCATGAAAAAAGTTTAAAAGAGGCCATTCATTCAAGATGCACCTTATACGCTGAAAATACGCTACATAATGTTTTGGGGGAAGCTGGAGCCTATCCAGACAAAAGGACGACTATGGTCACCAGTCAATGGTAGGAAGGGCACATTTATGGTGCACCGTGTGTCTTAGTGGATATCAATGTTACACCGGTTGCACGGAGACCACTGCACTATCATGCGACTTTGCATTTGCTTTGAACTAAGAAATTACTGTGCATGGATTCCGCTGTAAATGATGAGTGCAATACTTTGAGGGTCGCATGGGGTTTCCGGTAACATGTCGTACCTTGCTACTCACTGTTACAAGCTCAGAGTAACAAACCGTTCATTTCCAATCCATTATTACAAAGAAAGATTGATGTGATAAGGTTCTGGTGCTAAAGCTTTCTTGTTGTGGTGTGTTTTGATGAAATGCATCTCTGTAAAACCTTGTTTTTTAAAAGATAATACGAGAAAAAGCGACATTCATTGTGGTTCAGGTCATTGCCGAACCAGTGGTTGCTCTGCAGAGATTTGCAGTCATTCAAGGATGACAGACATTTTGGCCACAGCTGTCATATTAACCTTTCATCTGTCATCCTAAAAACCGTTGAAACAAGCAAATGAAGAATAATTATGCTTGCATATTTGTAATATTCTACAGCAAAAACAGGAATGTCAAACTGTAACATTCAAATGTAGTGGACTCCTGTTGACTCGGATCAGGATGAAGGACAACAGTTGCATCCACAACACATCCAACGCTGTGCAACATGCTGCCTTAAATGTTTGATGATGACTGAAGGGAAACTGAGCAGTGTCTCCATCAAATCACAGTTACTGTGTTGGTTTGACCCCCCCCCCCAACTTGGTGGTTTTTTTTTGTTTTTGTTTATGCTTAAGGCACTGCTGAAATGTGACTACAGCAATAATTTTTAGGTAGTCATTTGTTCACAAACTTATAGAATCATTGTCATATACAATGGTGGGAAATAATGGAGTAAAACAAACCACATTTTTCATTTATTTTACTTGAATATTGATTTTTCTGACAACTTTACTTTTACTCCCAACATTCAAACACATACTGTACATCTGCCCTTTCTATTCCTTACTTTGTCAAAATAGGTGTTTCTTTTTTTTTTTTAACCTCTGCAGATGACAAAACTGTAAAACAGACAAATAGTGAGCTATAAGGCGAATTTGCGGTGTGGAAGTCGATTTTCCTGGCTAATGCTAGCCGCATCCCTCATTTGCATAAAAATCAGGGCGGTCGGAAGCGCAGTATACCCGAGTACGCCATGCTTGAATGCGGAAGCAAAAAATAGACTCGCTGCAGTCCAAACAGGACATTGGCAGGTAAACTCCAAGATCTCCCCTTGCAGATGATGTTGTCGGCCGCGCAAGTGATGTGGGCAGTTGGAGACCGCCTTGCACCATTCATCGTGCATGAAATTTGGCAAAGGTCTGCAGGTAATTGCACCCCCCACAAACTTGTCTATAAGTGCCACAAAATTACCGCAAAGCACTTCACGAAGCTACTCACATCACTGCAACTTAATCTCTTGCTCCCAAGGTGGCAGCAACGTTTTTGTCATTGTCATATAACCAACTATTTCATACGTTAATCGATCAACATTTTCTTTTCATGTACTTGTCACGTGATTTTTTAAACACTTTTTATTAAGAATTAGATTATGACAAAACACACATTAAGTAAATGATGTAACATTTAATCCCTTTGTACTTGCACCACCAAATGCATTTCGTTTTTGCTCATCAGCTTGACTGGAGTCTTGACTCTGGAGGATTTTAGTATTCATTGGTCCTTGCCCGTGCTCATTATTTATTATTTTTCTTCTAATCCAGTGCGTCTCTCATCTTCTCACATAAATAAGAGTGAATCCCTAAATCCCTGTTTACAGCACAAAGTCATTTCTTTTGCGATTAAGTGCCGTTGGCGAGCTTTGCAAGTTGATGATTGTGAGTTGTCAAGGTTAGTCATGACGCTTCAAATTATTTTGCCCGGATCAAGTGCGGAGGCTCTTAAATCCTTGCAATAGACTTTATTGCAGTTCTATTGGGATAAATGATGCAATTCTTCATCATCAAAAAGGACAAAGTTACCTCAGAGTTGATTTAATGAATGTGCATTGTCTGACCTCCTTCTTAAAACAACTTGGAAGAGCCAACAAGTCATGTATTATTATTATTATTATTTTATTATTTTATTTATTTTTTCGTAACCTAAGCAGATCAGCGAGCGTGAGGGAGCCGGCAACCCCACTTGCCACGTTAGAAACACCCAGCAGCAAGCCCACTGGACACGTCACAAACTAGCATACAACTGGCTAGCAACGAGACCCGACAAAATGCCACCCAAACAGAAGCAAGACACAAAGCAGGATGAGGATTTCCTGACCCTCACTCAAGTAAACGAATTACTCCAGCAACAAAAAGAGCTTTTTACGGCGCTCTTGCAACAACAACAGGAAAATTTCAAAGGATTTGTCAAGATGATAATAGACTCAACAAACTCACGACTTGACACCTTTACCAGGGAAGTCCAAGAAATAAAAACCAGCATCAACTTTACCCAAAAAGAGGTAGACGACATTAAAAAAAATCTAATCTGTCAAACTGGCCATTCCAAAGACATGCAAACAGAATTCTACAAAATATGTGACGGCATGCTTGTATTAACAGACAAGATGGACTACTTGGAAGGACAGTCAAGAAGAAACAACTTGGTAATTGATGGAATTGAGGAAAAACCGGGAGAAACGTGGACTGAAACAGAGGAAAAAGTTCAAAAAATCCTCAAGGAGAAGCTGCTGATACAGGGGCAAATTGAGGTGGAGAGAGCTCACCGCACCGCACAGGAAGACAAGAACCTGGAAGACCTCGACCGAGGTCAGTTGTGGTGAAATTTCTCAAATACAAGGACAGATCAAGGATCCTACAAAAAGCAAAATACTTAAAAGGCTCCAACATCTATATCAACGAAGACTTTACAGATGCCGTACGACAAAAAAGAAAAGAGCTCCTCCCAAAATTAAAAGCTGCACGTGACAGAGGGGAAACTGCCCACTTAAGACATGACAAACATATCGTCCGCCCCCGCACCAGTACTCCAACACAACAGGCTCGAGTTCAACACCATGAAGCAGCATACTGAGAATTATTCACCACCCGAAGATACGAACTCTGACCCTACTGAAGCAGGAAATTCACATACCAAAAAACATGGACTTCGAACCCTTTGATGACCCTTCCAACCCTACTGACCACAAGACATTTGACCCTGAGAACAACTTGGACCCGGACAATAACATTTTCAAGACCGACCGACCGCGAGGGAGCCAGCGACGACCGACCGTGAGGGAGCCAGTGATGAGCGCGAGGAAGGCAGCGACGACTGCAGGGAAGCCAGCGACCGCGAGGAAGCCGGGAGACAACCAGCCAGCGACCACCGCGAGGGAGCCAGCGACGACCGCAAGGGAGCCAGAGACGACCGAGAGGAAACCAGCGACAACTGCAGGGGAGCCAGTGACCGCGAGGGAGCCGGGAGACAGCGAGCCTGAGGGAGCCGGGAGTCAACCAGCCAGCGCGCGTGAGAGAGCCGGGAGGCAGCCAGCCAGCGAGTGTGAGGGAGTCGGCGACGACCGCAAGGGAGCCAGCGACCACGAGGGACCCAGGAGACGTCCAGCCAGCAACCGCGAGGGAGCCAGTGATGACGGCGAGAGAGCGAGCGACGACAGCGAGGGAACCAACGACGACCGCGAGGGAGCCAGCGACGACCGCGTGGGAGCGAGAAATTCACATCCCAAAAACATGGACTTCCAACCCTTTGAAGATATTGACTATAAGCCATTCGATCCCGAGAACAATTTGGACCCAGACAACAACTTCTTCCAGAACAAACAAAGGGTAACAAACTCTGACTATTACCTGGATGAACAATTCAACACTAATATAAAATTGGAAAATGCACTTTCAGTAATACACTTAAACAGTAGAAGTCTCTATAAAAACTTCACAAAAATCAAAGAATACCTGACTAAATTCAATAAATTTAAAATAATTGCCATATCGGAAACTTGGCTTGATGAAGATAAAACAACTGAAATGGAAATAGAAGGTTATGAAATGTTTGCAACTAATAGGGAAAACAAAAAAGGAGGGGGGGGTTGCAATATATGTAGACAAAGCACTTAAATGCAGTAAAATCGAGAGATTGACAAACACAATAGAAAACCTAATGGAATGTCTAACCATTGAAATACATAATAAAAAGGCATCAAATATCATCATAAGTTGCATCTATAGGACACCAGGATCATGTATTGACACATTCAATAAAAAACTAACAGATATGCTCAGTTACAACAACGATAAGAAAACACGAATAATATGTGGTGACTTTAACATTGACTTATTAAACCCAAATGGACACAAAAAAACAACCGACTTCATAAATACTATGTACAGCAACAGCTTTTTCCCAGTAATCCTGAAACCTAGCAGAATAACAGTTGACACGGCCACATTAATAGATAACATATTTATAAATAAGATTGACCATAAAATGGAAAGTGGACTTCTCATTAATGACATAAGTGACCACCTACCTGTTTTTGCAGTTTTTCATAATTATTTTGATAGAAAAGCTAAGTCAACAACTCGCATAACAGAAATAAGACTAAGAACCCAACGCTCCACCGACGCCTTTAAGCAAGACCTAGAAAAACAAAACTGGACCGAGGTCTATTCAAACGAAGACCCAAATACAGCGTTTGAAGTATTTCAGTCTACCATAATCTCCTTATATGATAAACATTTTCCATTAACTAAAGTCTCCAAAAAGTATAAAGACCCAAGTAAGCCATGGATAACGAAAGGCATAGAAAACGCATGTAAAAAGAAAAACAATTTATATAAATTGTTTTTAAAATTGAGAACTGAAGAAGCAGAAAAAAAATATAAGACCTATAAAAATACACTAGTAAATATTATAGGAACCAGTAAAAGAGATCATTATCATGCACTATTAGAGCAGAATAAAAGTAACACACAAGAAATATGGAAGATACTTAACCAAGTAATCAGAAATAGTCCTAAAAAAATGGATTATCCAGAGTATTTTATCAAAGGCAAAAATACTATTTTGGAAAAAACTGCAGAAATAGCAACTGAATTTAATGAGTATTTTGTCAACATCGGCAGTAACCTAGCAAAACAAATTCCTGATCCAACAAACTTGTTTGAAATAGATAGATATGTAGAAAAAAACTCCTCCACGATGTTCCTTACTGCTGTAAAACAAGAAGAAGTATCAAATATTATAAAAACTTTTAAAAATAAAAAGTCAACTGATTGCTTTAATATTGACATGACAATAATAAAGCAGATTATAGAATATGTAGTGCGACCTTTCACGCACATATGCAACCTGTCATTCAAAGCTGGTATCTTTCCATCAAAAATGAAAATTGCTAAAGTTATTCCAATCTATAAAAGTGGAGAAAGACATCGGTTTACAAATTATAGACCAATATCACTACTACCACAATTTTCAAAAATATTAGAAAAACTATTTTCTCGCAGACTTGATAGCTTTATACAAAAGCATGCGCTGTTAAGTGAGAATCAATATGGCTTCAGGGAAAAACGGACCACCTCAATGGCAGTTATGGAGTTTGTGGAAGCAATAGCCACTAATATAGACAACAAAGAATTTACTGTTGGGGTTTTCCTAGTTCTAAAAAAAGCTTTTGACACAATAGATCACAGTATATTATTGAAAAAACTAGAAAGATATGGCATTAGAGGTGTATCTTATAAATGGATAAAAAGTTATTTAGAAAACAGATATCAGTACGTGCAAGTCAACAATAAAAAAACAAATCAACTGAAAATCACTCACGGAGTTCCTCAGGGGTCAGTGCTTGGTCCAAAACTATTCATCTTATATATAAATGATATCTGCAAGGTCTCAAAACAATTTAAATGTGTCCTATTTGCTGATGATACAACTTTCTACTGTTCTGGAATAAATCTGAAACAGCTCCTGACAACCGTAGAAACAAATTAAAAAACTGGTTCGACAGAAATAAATTGTCACTTAACCTGAAAAAATCGAAGTTAATTGTTTTTGGCACAAGACCAATCAAACACCAAGCTAAAATTATGGTAAACTGCAATGCCCTTTACTTTGGAGTCAGCCAGTCCTCCATTAAGCGCCTTCAGCTGGTCCAGAATGCCGCTGCTCGCCTCTTGACTGGTACTCGTAAGAGGGAGCACATAACTCCTACTCTGGCATCCCTTCACTGGCTCCCCATTCATTTTAGAGTTATTTTTAAGATCCTCTTATTTGTTTTCAAATCTCTGAATAATCTCGCGCCACCTTACCTCTCTGAGCTCATCCGCCCCTACACACCTGCCCGGCGCCTCAGGTCTGTGGACCAGACCTTATTAGAAGTACCAAGAACTAAACTGAGGCTCAGAGGGGATCGAGCCTTTTCTGTTGCTGGTACCTCTCTCTGGAATGACCTCCCACTGAACATTCGGCAAGCCTCCTCGCTGCCCATCTTCAAAACCCTCCTCAAAACTCACTTGTATTCTTTGGCATTCGACTCAGCATGACTTAGATTTGTTCTTGGTTTTACTGTTTGGTGCTTTCTACCGCCTTTATTACCGATTTGTCTTACTGTTTATTGTGCATGTTAAATTGCTCCATGTACAGCACTTTGTATGCAGCGATGGCTGTTTGAAAGTGCTCTATAAATACTGTTGACTTGACTTGACTTAAACTCAATTGAGATAGAAAGAGCATATGAAACCAAGTTTCTCGGATTAGTAATAGACTCAAAATTATGTTGGAAGCCACATATCGATAACGTAAAAAGAAAAATAGCCAAAACCGTAGGGATCCTCTACAAAACCAAGGAAGTGCTAAACAAGAGATCTTTGTACACATTATACACTTCATTATTATTACCATATATGACCTACTGTGTGGAAATATGGGGAAATGCCTGCAAAACGAACACACTCCCTATTCTCAACCTACAAAAAAAAGCAATTCGAATTATTAATAGATCAAAATATACGGAACCCACAAATCCACTATTTATCAAATTAAATACGATGAAATTTTATGACCTGGTTGACTTTAAAATTGCCCAATTAATGTACAAAGCACACAATAACATGCTCTGCCAAAACATTCAGAAGTTTTTCAAAATTCGAGAAAGCAGCTATGATTTAAGAGGTACCAAATTATTCAAAAAACTCAAAACAAGAACAAACATCAAGCAAAGAAGTGTATCTATCAAAGGTGTTAATCTGTGGAATAATCTCGAAACGGACCTGAAAATGAGTAAATCGCTTGCCGAGTTCAAAAACAAATTCAAAAAAATAGTACAAACAACCTACATCAATCAGAGTTAAAATGATAAATTCAAAACATTAAATATAATGATAAATCAGAACTAAGTTGATAAATAGAGAAAGGTATATAAATATCCATTATGAATACAAGAGAAAATTGACACAAGAGTGTCAGGGTGTGGAAGTATATAATCCCGATACAAACCAAAAGTTGTAAAAATATCACGGTTAAGGGTAAAGTATGAGCCTTAATGGAGACTTCTTTCTTCTTACTTTTTTCTTTTCTGATTGATATAAAAATGATTTATTAGATATAATCACATAACGGGGTAGGACTAGATAAGTTTTTTACTTCTTCCTACTCCCTTGAACATAATAACTGTGTTGAATGAAGATTGATTTCTTTCTTTTTACTTTTTTTATCTACCTTATTTTCTGTCAAATTATTACTGTATATATGTTTTATGTTCAATAAACAAACAAACAAACAAACAAAACAAATCAATAGGTACTGGAATCCTAAGTGGTGCCTCAAAGGACAACAACACTCACAAATGATGAATCCCCACAAGTAAGATATACTGCGGCTCCGATCAAGTTACAAATCAATTTCTCTTGTGTGGCCGTGTCACCATAGAGAACAATTGTGGCGAGCTTGTGCAATTTGTCCAGCGTTCACCACTTTCTTTTTGCCACTTCGGAATGGTTTTACTTTCGTTTGTGTCGTCATGTAATGTAACTGAGCACAAACACTTTGTCACTGTTCTCAAGTAGAATATTAACGTAACCGTGCTTTACTTTACATTTCTGGCAGCTTAAACTTTTACTCCACTACGTTTCCTCAAGAAATTGTTGAATTTTACTCTGATACAATGCCCCCTATTTTTGCTAATTGATATTTATTCATTCATTCATTTTCCGATCCGCTTTATCCTCACAAGTGTCGCGGGGGGCGCTGGAGCCTATCCCAGCCGTCATCGGGCAATAGGCGAGGGACACCCTGAACCGGTTGCTAGCCAATCGCAGGGCACACAGACGAACAACCACTCGCGCACTGCTAATTGATATTATGAAAGAAAAAAAAAACAACCTGAACAAACGGTTTATTGAGGTCCTGCATCAAGCGTGGAGCCTAAAGCAGTAGTCCTGCCTGTACTAATGTGTAAGGCACACAGGTAAGCTCATGGTAATGAGACTCAGGCAAACTCAAGTCGCACCCAAATGCAGATCTTCAACCAGGCACAACACTGAAACAAAAACACAGAACGGGAAGCAAAATGTGTCCACTATGCATTGCGATGGCTGGAGCGGTGTTTAAGACTGTAATCGGTGCATAATAGAGTCTGGAACGGGGCGGGCCGACTATGTTAAACATGGTCGATATTTATCACCAAAAATATTCGTGTGTGTGGGGAAACCCGACAACTCTCTATTCATTTGACTCTGTGAGCTGTGACGTTAAGGCAATGTTGCCAATCAAGGAAGCAGCAGTTAATGAAACAAAATATGTCCGACACTACGTACTATATAAAAGTGGGTTCCCAAGATGGCAGGAAGCATTTTCCAAAGCATATCTTTTCTTGCCGACATCGCCATCTTACAACGCTACCACCTCTGGTTCTCTTCGGAAACAACCATCGATCTGTACCCGGAAGTGGCTGCTCGTCTTTGTGTATGTGAGATCATGTGTGATCACGTGAGAGCTCGACCTCGGAAACTGGATTCGAGACTCGTCGTGGAACACAATCTTGATGTGTGTAGTTTTTCTGTGTTGAGATTATCAGATCAGACCACGCACAATACAACCAAAACTGTTAAATATTTAATTTTCTTTATGCGTGGGGTCCGTCACAGTTTTTAAATAAAATCTGTGTACCAGGCCTCAGGTTCAAGATAATGAGTACACACCTCTTTGATTAAACTTCAGCAGTATATATAGAAGAAAAACAGAAACTCAAGTGTCGGTCTCATGACTGACACTCACGATCAATACCAACATCGGTATCATTATCAACATCTCAGGTGACTTAGGAATCCACAAGAGCCATAAGGCTACAAACTCACCACACCAAGGCTCATAATGTCACAGGACATCGAATATTTAGCAGGTGGTGATGGGTTGATCGTTCCGCGCATCTCTTTGCCTGATTTTGCGGCGGCAAGTCCGATGACACGGCCATTAAATCCATCATCCGACTGCGGCCAGGTTTGAAAAAGAGCACATATGGACACCTTTATGAGTGGGATGACTGAGTGTTATAAAGCTTCACGCGATTGTTCCCTTTCACTACACCGTCATCCAGCTTCTGATGCCATCTCGGAAAACCAGGAAATTGGTGTCTTCGTCCACTTTCACATGGAGCAGCGAAACAGGAAAATGAAAGGGGAACACTGCAATTGATGAGCAATGCGAAAAAGGCATTAGAGTGCTGTTTTCAGTTTGCAGATGGAAAATATACTGGCGTCGGCAGCGCCGTGAACAAATAGTTAGCACACCCGCTTCGCTTTGGTGAGGTTCGGGGTTCTAATGTCATTCTCTGTGAGTGTGCGTTTTCTGGCTTCCTCCCACATCCCGAAGCATGATTCTTAGCCTCCTAATGAGGACAAGTAGTATAGCAGATGGACGGATGACGATATTGCTGTCAATTTTCAATGTTGCTGCTTACAGGCCCCAAAATACATTAACAACACCACACTGGTTCCTGTTAAAAATAAAGGCTGTTGTGTACCCCCCCCCCCCCCCCGGCTCTGGTGTTTCTGTTGCTATGATAATGCCAACTTGTTTTTACCCAGTTAGCCATTACTGTTTTGTTTCCTCACTGACTGTAAACGCTTTGGATTACCGGTCCATATTTTTAAATTAGACATGACTGCATGTTCATTCTCAGTTTTTCTATTTATTTATTTTAATTCTTGCTCCATTTCATCGCGTGCCCTTTTTGTTGAATAAGTAACACCTCCAGTCAGCTCTTCCACACCAGCAAACATAACACAAGGATTGCGCTCATACACTGCACACTAGGTATAGTGTCTCTGCCGTTTCTGCCTGGGGCAAGTTGTCATTTTCTCACCCATTGCCCACGCTGAAGAAGCAGATGTACTTGCACCCCAGTGGTTGTATCAAACATAACATAGGCAGTATGGTCAGGCACGTTTGCCATCTCGATGCAGCCAAAACACGTTTGTGCGTTGACCTTGTCAAAAGGCAATGACTTGCGGTATTCTTTTTTTTTCCTTCGATTTAAAGAGCACAAAGAGAATGTCTACTGTGCTTATTGGTGGGTGTTCAACAATCACTTACCGGTATCTGACTTTTTGCCAAACTACCGTTACTCCCAAAGAGCAACAAACTCATAGATCACGCAATTGAATCTGGAAAGCTTCATTTTTGTCTCAACCAAACCATCTGGTGTGACAGCTTGTAAAAGCAAATAAAACCTGTTGAAACTTCTTTCAAACTCCATTTTTCTTTGAGCCTCAATTGAAGCGCAGTGTGATGGACTGCTGTCATGAGCATATTCAGTATGCCAAAAGATGAAGACAATTTCCTGCCAAGAGCGAGATAATTTGCTATTGTTATTTTCTCTTGAGCAATCCCATTTTGTACCAAAGCGTCAGGTTAACGCTTTTATGATGTACTCTCTGTCCTTTGTATTCCCTTCTGCCTCTTTAACTCGAGCTAACATGCATGTTACATTTTTAATGGGAATCTAAATTCCGAGGCGTTTTCAAAACTCCCTCATCACACTATTAAGATGAGGATGAGACAATAAGACGCAGCCCATGACTGTCTAAGGACAAGCATTTCTTTTTCATTAGCAAATGCTATCAATTGTTTATTATTCCGGCATTGTAACAGAAATAAAAAGACTGCATCTTAAGGATCCCTAAAATGAGCCATTAGAAATAAAAAGTTACAGCCATTGATTTTCTTTTTTTTTTTCCTAATCCGCAAAGGAACCATCTAAATGCACTCATTTGATCAGTGCACTACCTTGAAGGAAACAAACTTATTAGATTTTGGACAGCCACCACAGGAGACTGATAATTTCACTTGATTAACGAACTACAGAGGATCAACATCTGGTAGCAATTAACCCTCACACCTGCTTTTCTACCCGTGGACCTGCACGCATGGATAGATTTGGGCTGAGCTCCAGCCCTCTGAAGTCCTGCTACATTAGTGTTTCTTTTAATAGGAAGGGGAGGAGTGCCACTGCCACGGTTGTGTTTGTATTATTTCAAAACTGGAAGTAAGGTGCTGGGAGTGAAAAATAACACGAGGGAAAATGCCAAAGCAGTGAATTGCGTGTTCTCGCGCTAACAGGTTGCCTGCTCTGTTGGTGGGCACCGCAAGTTCAAATTCAGGTGATGAAATTGGAAGAGTTAGTCATGGCGGCAAACACATGTACAACTAAATCCAAGACAAAGATACATTTGCAGTGATAATTTTACAGTTTACCAGCAGCGAGTCCTAGGGACTCGCTGATCAGAAAAGTATGAGTCCCATTATGCATTTCGAGAGTCCCAAATTTCGAATTCTGAAATGGTCTACTTATTCATTCATTCATTCATTCATTTTCCGAACCGCTTAATCCTCACTAGGGTCGCGGGGGGTGCTGGAGCCTATCCCAGCCGTCTTCGGGCAGTAGGCGGGGGACACCCTGAACCGGTTGCCAGCCAATCGCAGGGCACACAGAGACGAACAACCATGCACACTCACACCTAGGGACAATTTAGCGTGTTCAATCAGCCTGCCATGCATGTTTTTGGAACGTGGGAGGAAACTGGAGTACCCGGAGAAAATCCACGCAGGCCCGGGGAGAACATGCAAACTCCACACAGGGAGGCCGGAGCTGGAATTGAACCCGGTACCTCTGCACTGTGAAATCGATGTGCTAACCACTGGACTACCGGGCCGCCCACTACTTATTCAATTGATATGATAATAACACAAACAACAACATAGTCATACAATTATAAATAAATGCTGCAAAAATTTAAATAATTCAGTAGCAGGCCTGAGGATTTCGGTAATTCATGGTAACCGTTTTTCGGTTCCGTCGGATTACCCAATGGAAAACCACGGTAACTAATTTTGGGTTCCGTAAACGTTCATCATGGGACTCCATTTTTCTATTTTGACTGATATTCATAATCAAGAATTCTGAAACTCAAAAGTATAATGTTTCAAGGGTAAATGTTTGAAAACTATGCATTAACAATGAACATTCCATCTGTAGCTGTGTACTCCAGGTTTATTCAACAAAATAAATGGATCAAAATATGTTGTACTCATATGGCATCATGAATACAACATACCACAAAATCTGAGTATTTTTTCCAACCTCACACTGCAAAGATTAATTTACTGGTCATCATTAATACAGTTAAGTATTGATGTGGCTTGACATCCTCTTCCCAAAACGATGCATGTGTAATCTACTCTGACGAAAGAATCTAACACACGTCATCATTAGTTCTACCAACAGTTAATACAGTAAATATTCCCATCCCCGGAATTCTATAGAAAGGAATATCCTTCACCCGGAAGAAAAACCTATGCATTAACATCTTGACTACGATATTACGTGTTACCGGAAGTTGCGTAGGCGGAAATTCCACAACCCGTAACCCGGATGGAGACGTCATGCCGCGGGAGCTTAAATACACGCAACACCCACCTGATGCGACGGAAAAGACTGACGCTGAAACAAGTTTTCACTTCGCGTTTCTCGATCATCAGATTCTAAACGACGACGTGTAAGTGAGTTTTTATTGCCGTGCGTTTTACTGTAATTGTGAATGATTTTAACTTTATTCACTTACGTCCTGTAGAACGCGGCACTATCTTAAAAGCAGCACCCACTCGACATGACCGAAGAAACGTGTTCGCTTCGCCGTTTTCATTCATCAGATTCGAAACGAAGACGTGTAAGCGACTTTTTATTGGCGTGCGTTTTACTGTTTTGCGAAAGATTTTAACTTTATTCACTTACGTCGTGTAGATCATCGCATCGAAACGTAGAAGAACTGTAACGACTGGAGCGGAGCGAGTCAAATGCATCCGTTTGAGCAGGCTGGACACAAAGACGCAAATTTACGAAACTTTAAAAAACAAAGCATCGATTCAACTCCTGATGACAAGCCACCATCCAGCAAGGAAGCAATGCAAATGGCAACAAAAATCCTTCAGTATGCACAAGAATTATCAGACATCAGTGATCAACGGGACAGTTACTTGCAACTAGCAAGAAAACTGTCAACAGGCAAACATTGTCATAAACCAAAGAATGCATCCAACAAAACAATCCAAAATACACTTTTTTTCCCAAGACAGAAAAAAATAAACATTAAAATACTGTACGTATTTTACTGTTGTGATTTTTTTGGGATACACCTGTATTGCAGTTTTTGTTCTATAAACAGTTTTTGGACAGTATATTTTTGTATTTTATTGATTGTGTTGTTACACGTGCATTTTGTCAACATACTTGCAGGTTCATAAAGGACATGTACCATGCTCATTTCCCAAATGAGGAATTTCTGTTATCAGGACAAATTGGACAGCGCAAACACGAGTCCGTACTAGAGAATATTTACTGTATTAGCATTACTACACCTTGTGACAAATGTTTTATTCCTAAAGTTACCATGCTACAACCAGTAAATTATAGAATAACCAATGCTGTTTCATAATATTATATTTGTCTATAATATACAGTAAATATAGACAAAATATAAAATATAAATATATTTTGTTGTTCTACTTCTTCCTTTCATTACTTTGCTGCTGTGAATTGGGAATTTCTCCATTGCGAGACTAATAAAGGTTTTCTTAATTTTCTTAATATTTTTCATAGCGATTAGCCTATACAGTGATCCCTCGCTATTTCGCGGTTCGTTTATCGCGGCTTCAGTGCATCACGGATTTTTCAAACATATTCAAAAATATATACACTGTATATATTTATTAATTTATTTATTTTTGAAGTCCGCAAATGGTCCACGAGGAGCAGCGAAAGTCAGCAAAACAACAGTGAGTCACATAGAGCAACATATACAGTACATGTGGGGTGGGGGTGGGGGGGGGGGCTGAGAAGATGCAAAGTCATGTTGATTGGCATCTTCTTTCTGTCTTATCACGTGGGTTACTCTTTGATCTTTAATCGGTGTCTAAGTGTTGTTTACGATGAGTGCTAGTGTGAGTGTGTGTGTGTGTGTGCGCGCGCGCGCGCGATTGAGAGAGAGAGAGGAGAGGGAGAGAGACAGTGAGAGAGAGGAGACTTATAAGAACAAAAGCAGATCTCTTCCATCCTTTATTGTCTAATCATCCTTAATTGACGAATCATAAACACGTCTGCTGCACGGCCTCGGGATCGCTGGCCTGTGTGTGTGTGTGTGTGTGTGTGTCTCTCTCTCTCTCTCTCTCTCTCTCGTCGTTTTTTTTTTGTTTTGACTGAGAAATTTCCTTGTGTCACAAAAACGCACATTATTTGGAACTCTGCGTCTAGGACGCGGGACGCAGAGGTAACGAGATGGCTGCATTTGGGGAAGTCAGCAACTCATTAACATCTGTGTTTTGTTTGACTTAACTCACCCGGAATCTGCTGCAATTGGATGTACTGAATGTGCTTAAAATAATTTTTTTTTTGAATCTAATTTGTATGAGTGTGCAAACCTTTGGTAAATCAGGCCCAAAGTGGTTAAAGACCATGTACGGTGAAAAAGAAAAAGAAAAAAGAAGCCCAAACATAAGCAAATGAATCATTTCCCTCATGAGAACAAGAATGATTAAGACCATGCTGTGATGGAAATAGACTTTTTTTTCACCCTTGCAAAAAATCACCAACAAAAGCATTTCATCAGTTTCAAATGCTGCATGTCCACAAACCATAGAGCCAAAGACTGTAAGACAGTAATTCACTGTTCAGAGTGTGACAGCGATCGTCATCTGGAAGCGTGACTCTGGACACACCGCAGTCCAAATTGAAGACATTTAAAAACCACCAAAAAAAAACAAAAACATACCGTATTTTCACGACTATAAGGCGCCATTAAAAGTCTTAAATTTTCTCCTAAATGGACAGGACACCTTATAATGCGGAGCGTTCACTGTTAGTGTGCCGTTCTACATACTGTACTTTCACGACTATAAGGCGCCATTGAAAGTCTTAAATTTTCTCCAAAATGGAGGACGCCTTATAATGCGGAGTGTCTAGTGTATGCGCCAAGTTCCAAAGCCTGACTGAGAGCACCTCTGGCCGACACGCTGTTTATACAGAGAAAAGGCGAACGTGAGTGACGACAGGCATGCCGAAGTCTGCCAATGAGTGAAGGGTGGGCGTGTACGAGGACGCTAAAGGCACGCCCCTAGCAGGTAGCAGTCGTGTGAGTACATTGTAAAATGGCTAAATAAAGTACAACCGAACTCAGTTTTGCTTCCATTGCCTTTTTAAAAACGTGTTTTTAGCGTGCGTGCATGCATGCCGTATGTTTAAGCTGGCATATGTTTTACCATGCCTGGCTGCGCCCAATAATACAGTGCGTTTTGTGTATGTGTCAAATACAGAAATAGCACCCGTTACTGAGACTGCGCCTAACAATACGGTGCGCCGAATGGTCGTGAAAATACGGTAACTTGAATGAAAACCATGTTTATCTGCTCTATTAATCAGAATATGTTCAAATAGCTTCACCGCAAGATATGTCCAAAGAGGTTAACGCAAAATATGACGCAAAGGTGGGCAATTCATAAAATTTTCCTGGGCTTTCATTCGTCAGTGGCCTGGGCAGCCGTCCATCATTGTTAGTTCGTCATTATTTACTTGCCAGTATGTCAGGTTATTTTAATCACACTTCTGTCAGTAAATTTCACCGGTCCGCCAGTCTGTCTATCGTCAATCCGTTAGTCATCCCCCAACCCCCACCACTCCCACCCATTAAAAATAAATACATAAACAAACAAACAATAAAAACAACATAATAGATGAATAATCCAATTTGGTCATAATGGTAAAATTTTTTTTTAAAAAGTGCACTATTTATCAGTGCATCGACATCATGGGGTTTCCCCCAGAGAGCTTTAAACACACGCACGCACGCACACACACTTTACATCCACTTTTTTTTTAAACTGTTACGCACACACCAAGAACTAAACTGAGGCTCAGAGGGGATCGAGCCTTTTCTGTTGCTGGTCCCTCTCTCTGGAATGACCTCCCACTAAACATTCGGCAAGCCTCCTCGCTGCCCATCTTCAAAACCCTCCTCAAAACTCACTTGTATTCTTTGGCATTCGACTCAGCATGACTTAGATTTGTTCTTGGTTTTACTGTTTGGTGCTTTCTACCGCCTTTATTACCGATTTGTCTTACTGTTTATTGTGCATGTTAAATTGCTCCATGTACAGCACTTTGTATGCAGCGATGGCTGTTTGAAAGTGCTCTATAAATACTGTTGACTTGACTTGACTTGACTTGACACCGGGAGCACACTGGTGTATGCCTGCAGCCGTTTTAACTTCTAAAAAAACAAAAATGTTTGCTTTTCAAGTTTCAATGGCTTACCTTAACCAGAATCGGGGAAAAATAATGACATATTAAATGGCAACATTGAACAAAAAATGAAAAAAAAGCAATTAGATCTGTTTTCGAAATAGTTTCGCCGTAAAAGGAACATATTGATAGTAGCCACTACGAATGCTGTTTCACCTCCATTTCCAGCTAGTACTGATGTGAGCGCTGACACCATCTGAGCCCACAATAACACGGCTAAGACTAACAAAAGATGATTGCTGCGTAACCCCTGCAAGTAGAGCTAACTCCATTCAAGTCGATGGAGTCAGAAGATAAAATTTGATTTCGGTACACCGTTTAAAACATCCACTTCCATGACAATAGTGTTACGTTACAAAATCGATGCTTCTCAGAATCAGAATCAGAATCAGAATCATCTTTATTGGCCAAGTATGTAGAACACACAAGGAATTTGTCTCCGGTATAACACGCTGCATTAGTATCATCGTAAACAACAAATCATTGAACCATTTTAGAGTAACCAGCAGCAGTATTTGTAGTACAAGAAGAGTGACTACATCAGTGACTGTTTAAGGAGTTAATGGCTAGAGGGAAGAAGCTGTTTAAGTGTCTACTGGATTTGGGAAAGAAGTGAATGCATGGCTCAAAGTACAGTAGTAAATAATATAGACATCTGCAAACCTGTCAGCCTGAGTTCTAGCTGAGAAAACATTGGACCAAAGTCTCCAAAGTCAAATGAGTTTGTGAGCTATGGGGTTGTATAAATAATTTAAGTGGAGCCTTTAACACTAGCTATTGAGTGGAAAGCGGGAGATAAAGCTCAGACATAGCAATCATGGGTAACAGCAAGCCAACAGCTTTCAGTGGTCGGAGTCATACATTGAGTCATATCTGAAAAAAACCTTTCACCTGCAGTGACGCTGCACGTTCGTTTCACCCTCTCTCCAAAGTGCGATGTTGTATTTTCACCCAAGCACAACCATCAATAATTCAGACGTTGCATTCCTCCGGTTCACAGGTGTCTAACATGCACTTACACTTTTGAGAATGACTATTCCGTGCACATCTGTCAGATGCACATGCAAATGTCCACTCGTTTTAGGATTGTGTTCAGCGTCTGTTTTATTGAGCAGAGAATGAAAAGTAAACAAACATCTTTTTTCAATGTCGCCTACTCCACGGCATTCAGCAAGCAATGGAGTTTTTTTTTAAATTCTTGCACGTTATAACCTTGAATGAATCAAAAGCCTACTTCTCTCAAATGAGGAAAAGAATGAATCATTTCGTTAAAATGTGAATTAACCTGAAGCAAAGTCAGTTAATTGAAATTTCAAATTTATATTTTTAGTTTATTGGATATTTTACAACACGATTTATTTATGGACAATTTCATACATTCATACCACTTCATAATCAATTCATTCTCAGTCTGGTAATGCATTTCTTTTTCATGTACTTAGTGTATGTTTGGCACAAATGGCCTCAATAGGAAAGGAGAAAAAAAACAACAAACGTCTTTGTCCGGATTTCGGTTCCAATCAGTCGGTGAAGCTAACTGAAAAACGTTACGAAAAATAATAAATTAAAAACAAACCACGACTATTTTTTATTTCTTCTTTTTCAGCATTGCCGCCTCCTTAATGCAAATTAGTGAGTTTACTCCCTTTCTTTGTCTGTCGAGGTGGCTCACCATAATGAGACTGCCAGGAATGTGTTGCTCTAATAATGTGACAAACAAAGGCTATTCATCACGCTTGTTTGTCTCGATCAGACTGGAACAGCAACCGATAATAAGACTGAAACAATAACGCATCTGATTTGCCGCTTAGGAAGACATTGAGACAGCTTTCTCAACAACCTGATGTCATTATATCGTTAGTGTCAAGTAATCACACGATTCAGATGAAGAGTTGTCGCTTGAAGTGTTAATGGTGAGCCAATAAACATGGAGCAAGAACGTTGCAGCAAACTTTTTTGCTGGTTTCACCATATGGAGAATGCTTGAGCAGAGCGGATTTAAGTACTTCTCCAAAAATGTCAGGAGAAATGTTGCCTTTTTTTTTAACACACTAAAAGAAATGTGAAGTACTGTATACGTTAGCCCAGGGGTCGGGAAACTATGGCTCTTTTGATGATTGCATCTGGCTCGCAGATAAAACAAAATATTCTCGCTTGTTTAATCCATCCATCGATTTTTCACTGCTCATGTTCTGTTGTTGCAGTTGGCTCCAGGAGGAATTTTGATTGGATAATACTGGCCTACATTGCCATTGCTGCGGAAACAGGTAACCGCCCCCTTTCGAATCAACCCGCTCGGTCATTAGCTCAAAGTTAATCCTAAATGAATAAAATGGCGAAAAGAAAAAGAGATGACGAATATGGTAGACTTCAGGACGAATGGACCGAAGGATTCACCTTTGTGGAGAGAACAGGTTCTGCAGTGTGTCTGATTTGCAATGACAAAATACCATTGATGAAAAGGTCGAATGTAAAGCGGCACTTTGACACGTGCCATGCTACGTTGCTACGTTCGTATCAAAAAACCCTGCAAGAGACGGCGGAAAGGAAGCGTGCATGCTCGTGAGCAGGCTGCAAGCTTTCCCGCAGCAACTCCGCGTATGGACCCGGCCAACTGACTATAATTCCGCTCGTTTTGCTGGATTTTTAGCAATCGTGAGGAAGGACACATTATGGTGAGTATTAGCACAAAATCATTTAAAAGGCTTATTATACTGACATTGTGTTGAATTCACTTTTGAAATACAGTTCACATATATATATATATATATAGCCGACCAGCTATATATATATATATATATATATATATATATATATATATATATAGAGAGAGCTGGTCGGCCCGGTAGTCCAGTGGTTAGCACGTCGGCTTCACAGTGCAGAGGTACCGGGTTCAATTCCAGCTCCGGCCTCCCTGTGTGGAGTTTGCATGTTCTCCCCGGGCCTGCGTGGGTTTTCTCCGGGTGCTCCGGTTTCCTCCCACGTTCCAAAAACATGCACGGCAGGCTGATTGAACACTCTAAATTGTCCCTAGGTGTGAGTGTGCGCGTGCATGGTTGTTCGTCTCTGTGTGCCCTGCGATTGGCTGGCAACTGGTTCAGGGTGTCCGCCGCCTACTGCCCGAAGACGGCTGGGATAGGCTCCAGCACCCCCCGCGACCCTAGTGAGGATTAAGCGGTTCGGAAAATGGATGGATGGATATATATATAGCTCTCACTGAAATACTTTTCCAAATATTTTGCTTATATGGCTCTCTTAGTCAAAAAGGTTCCCGACCCCTGCATTAGCCCAACACACGTGTTTATTGTTTTCAGGGGATCCAGCTTCACCACAGTCAACATTTGTAAAATGAATACACGCTCATTCCCAGCAAATCAGTCGCACATTTCACTACGGGAATCAACATTCACATCTGCAAGGATTTAAGAAGGTTTCTTCAGGACATTTAGAATTGAGCAATCTTGGGCTGGCCCGGTGATCCAGTGGTTAGCGCGTCAACCTCACAGTGCAGAGGTTCCGGGTTCAATTCCAGCGCCGGCCTCCCTGTGTGGAGTTTGCATGTTCTCCCGGGCCTGCGTGGGTTTTCTCTGGGTACTCCAGGTTCCTCCCACATTCCAAAGAAATGCATAGCAGGCTGATTGAACGCTCTAAATCATAGGTGTCAAACTCAGTTCCTGGAGGGCCGCTGTCCTGCATGTTTTCCAAGTCTCCCTGTTGCAGCACAGCTGATTCAAATGAACAGGTTCAATATCAGGCTTCCGCAGAGCTTGGTGATGATCTGATCATTTGAATCAGGTGCGTTGCAACAAGGAAACTTGGAAAACATGCAGGACACAGCGGCCCTCCAGGACCTGAGTTTGACACCTATGCTCTAAATCAGGAGTGGGCAAACTCCGGCCCGCTGGTCTTTTTAATCCGGCCCGCCGAAGATTGGTGAACAATTAAGGTTTGATTGCATTAATTTCGTTTGGACTTGTAATGACAGGTATTTCAACACCAGGTGGCGCAGTTACTTCAAGTTGCAGAGCACGGGGAGGGAGGGGAAGACGAAGAAAGAGGGAGAGAGGAATGACCATTGAAAGGAAAGTGATATGTATCTGATTAAACAAAGTGGGTAACAAAGTACGAAACATTCAGGAGACGCCTGGAGTCGGAAAGACTCAAATCTACGAGACTTTGAAAAACAAGGAAGCGATTCTTACTCAGTCCGATTCTGGCAATTTCCATGCTCAGAGTGAATTGCTTGTGGCTCGAGTAAATGAACATTTCCTAGAATGGTTTGATTGTTATCATGTTAAGAACTTTCCGCAAACTGGACCGCTAATAAGAGTCGGAGAGCAGTCAAATGTGTAGAGCGTGAACAACAGGGGGGCTCAGTACACATCCTTGAGGAGAACCGGTGTTGAGTGTGATGGTGGAGGAGAATGTTACATTATTACTGGCATACAAAATCTTCTTTATTTTCTATTTCTATTTTTAACTTTTGCCCTGGCCCTCCACAATATTTTCTGCTTCTCATTTGGCCCCCCCGGGAAAATAATTGCCCACCCCTGCTCTAAATTGTCCCAAGGTGTGAGTGAGAGCGCAGATGGTTGTTCGTCTCTGTGTGCCGTGCGATTGGCTGGCAACTGGTTCAGGGTGTCCCCCGCCTACACCCTGAAGACAGCTGGGATAGGCTCCAGCACCCCCCAGGACCCTTGTGAGGATTAAGTGGATCAGAAAATGGATGGGTGGATGGATGGATAATTTTGGGCTAAAAACGGCAGGGTCTCAGCTAATACAAGCAAAACTTCAAGTCCTCAAGCCAACTTCACACAATCTAATCATGAATTTTATTCTCTAAAAATCTGGTAACTGTGCGCCAACTAAAGAATGATTTGGCTTCTACAAATTTCTCCTTTATTTTCAACCACCCAAAATCAAGCCAACCACTCATTACAGATGAATGTCCTTGAGTATTGCATAATATATTCAAAGGTCAAGATGAATTGTCTTTATTTAGAATATCTTACAATATATTGTATATGTTTACGTTTGACATTGCTTTTCACTTAGAAGTGTAATAATACATGTTGTTGTTTCCTGTAATTATCAGCTAATGAATATTGATATAAAGTCTCTCTGGGCACTTCATCTCAAATGAATCAGGATAAACCTCCAGTTCTGCAGTTCACAGAATGCTCATTAAGGATATGTTGTATAATGATGTGTATTTCATGAGAAAAATGAAAGGTAGCCTGTTTCAGTGTGATTTCAACCAAGGGATCTGCCATTACGAGGCTTGTGCTCGGTGTTGGCATGAAAAACGCAGACATTTTCAAATGATTAGCACAAGAGTTGATACATCGTGTTGTCAAATGTTAACCAATATGATCTGTTTTTAACTCTATATGGACAAAAAATGTGTTTTGCCTACTTCTTTCCAGTGAACCCATGTTCATTACAAGGGAGATGCTTCAGAAGCTCAGTGACACTCTGCAATATAGAGACCATTAGAAAAAAAACTCAAACAATAACATTAAATCTGTTCAAAAAATGTCTAGAAAATACTGTTACATATTGTTGCGTCTCTCTGTTGCATGTCGATATGTGCCTTTAAGAGGCGGGGCCTGGTGGGGTGGCGTGAGTGTCGAGCTGTGAGCTGTGGCTGACAGCAGCTCCTGCATGACTGTAAAACAATCGCTATGAACCCCAAATTTCTGGGATAGACAAGTCGATAATTGCGCCTCCCACCAAAAAAAGAAAAAAAAACTCCAAAACATCTGTGACACTGAAACACTGAAAGTCACAGTTGATGGTAGTCTGTTATACGATGGTACTTGTTACTTATCAAATTTCTCTGGTATAGTCTTTCTATTTCATTTGCGCTTTTATTATATTTGAGGATAGACATACGAGCCGCTGCATTTTTGGGCAAATAGTTCCACTCTCATGTAGCAACCTCACAGCCGTGAGCACTGATGTCAGTAACGCAAAGCATTAGAAGTGTGTCTGAGGTTGTATCAAAGAACTTATTTCATGAATAATGTTTTGGGTAAACAGTTGTTCTCTGTGCATTATTAGAGACAAAATTTTGGCGACAAAGGTGGAGTTTCATTTTGTGCCATTGCTCTGTTCCTCCCCACCTGTCCCGAGGTATAGCTTTTATGGATTTTTTTTTTAGACAAGCGGCAATTGGAATGGCCAAAGCTCGTCAGGCTCCCAGCTTCTGAGGCAGCATATTCGGGACAATTAGTGGAACCCATAGTTCAAAGCAGACATGGTGCATCATTTAACTGTAAGCTGCAGGCAAATGGATGAGGCTGCCAAACGAACTAAAGTTAGCCCTAATTGAAAATGCTTTTGAACCCAGCTTCAAATCTATGCTTCCCCCTACCTCCGTGCCTATGATTCAGGTCTTTCAAAGAAATTTAAAATTCAAGTGCTGACACTGTACATTCGGTTTGTCATTTTAGTTTCTTTAGTGTTAAATTATTCTATTCTTAAATGTCAATTTTCAACTATCGTGTGTGTGTGCAAAGTAGCCTTGCCTTGCAGGTTTTTAGCCAGACATGTCACTGCTCCACAGGGTGTTGTAGGTGACGGCAGCAGACAGACAAGTCAAATGTCCTCGGAAAATTGGCCGATTGGAGGACGAAATGCCAAACACATGTCACGAGCAATTTGTCGAATTGAAAAATTCAATGTCGATGCGGAAAAAAAAGTTGACTTTCACCAAACGCTTTGTAATTGGATTTTTTTTTCTAAATTCAAAACAGGTGTACATTTTATGAGTGCACAAAATGAACCATACAAAAATCACGGTGTTTAAAGAACAAAACCAACAAAACATGAATTTCAGACAAAAACCTCAATGAGTATTTACCGAAAATGAATCATGTTGCCTCACAGAGACACGTTCAAAAATGTGCAGCATTCACCCTCATATCATTTCGACAACAAAGTCTATTTTCCTTTGATTTGTCTTTATGGCTGCCATCTTCAAAAAGGATTGTTTGCAAAAGATATGTTGTAACAGAGGGCATGATTATCTCAAGGGCTTTATACAGAAGTTATGTGTGGTGTCGACTTCAAAATGTGAACATTTAGCGTGTGTAAACGACAGTAGATTTATGCCGTGAACATCACAAAGATGTAGTAAGCAGCACACGTCAACACAGCCATGTGTTATGCCATTAATGGATGAATGTGACACTTGTTCATGTGTGTGTCCTCTATTTTGGAAAAGATCATTCTACTCTCAATACCAAACAAGGCATAATGCGCTTCTTTTTGTAAGCTTATATTTTGAGACGCATCTGCAAAAAATGTTCTTCGTCCCAAAACAATATTGTCACGTAAAATATTGTCCTGTTTTTTTTGGTTTATCCTCACAAAAAGCAGCAGCTACTTCTACTAATGGAGTGAATTAGTTCCGAACCCCACTCCGTCACCCACTCCATCAGCAAAGATGTGTCAGTGGAAAGGTGTCAAGTGCTTCTGTGTGCGTGATGTGCAGCCAGGACTTGGATACCCTTCAGGAAATCAAGGCTCTCCTCTCACTAGGCAGCAACCATTCAAGGACAATTGTGGTGTTAAAAAAGTAAATGTAAGAAAACATATATAGAAGACTACTGCTAACAGGAAAGAATTGTAGCATTAGCATGGATGGGTTAACAAATTGATCAACAAATCAATAAAAATGAATTTTGTCATATTGTCAAACAAGGGTCCGATGGTTGGTTCGTAAAGTACCGTATTTTCTGCACTATAAGGCGCTTCGGATTATGAGGCGCACCTTCACTGAATGGCCTACTTTAAAACTGTTTTCATATATAGGGCGCACTGCATTATAAGGCACATAGAATAGAAGGTACAATAGTGCTGTGGTTGCGCTATGCATCCACTAGATGGAGCTACACTAAAGGGAATACAATACAATACAGCTTCATTTATATCAAGCCTTCACAACCGCTGTAGCTGCAACAAAGCCTATTTCTGTGTTGGCGAATGCACAGGTCAATTAGTGTCGGGCAGAACCCTTTTAGATTACAATTGGTTCCTGATAATGATCACCACTAGATGGCATAGGAACACTAACAGGGAAAAATTCAATGGCGAATATAAAGAGAACTGTGACACCATATATAAGGGGCATCGGATTATAGGGTGGACTGTCGGCTTGTGGAAAAATTTAACACTTTTCGGTGCGCCTTATAGTACGGAAAATATGGTAAATCACTTGTGTGTTACAAGTGTGTTACTTGTCTGCAACTGCCACAGACTGAGTCTCAACTTCTTTGAACAAAATGACATCAGCAACAGGAAGTTAATTTACATGCACGCAGGCCTCTGACATGACTCAACTCCTCCGTGGCGCATTATTCTGCTCAGTGCAACAGTACCATAAAAAGAGGAAATCGGGGCATTGAGAGGGATTCTCTCATCTCATTCAAATGTATTTTCAGGGAATCAGTTCATAATTGTTAATTTACCCAACATGGTCGACCAATAAAAGTTACCCGTACATAATCAATGGACAAATCCAGGGGTTGTTTGTGTGTATGACAGACAGACATGCGGATGGATGGATAGATGGATAGATGGATAGATAGATACAAAGTAGAGAGGGAGCACTGATACCAATATACAGTGATCCCTCGTTTATCGCGGCTAATGGGGACCAAAACCACCCGCGATAAACGAAAATCCGCGAAGTAGCGACCAATTAATATATACAGGTAAAAAAAATATATATTTATTATGATTATTTTTTTTTTAAGTCCGCAAACAGTCCGGGAGGAGCTGCAAAACAACAGCGAGTCACATAGAGCAACATATACCGTACTGTACTCCATGTATATGGAAAAAAAATATGAATATGTTTGAAAAAAATCCGCGATGCACCGAATCCGTGATAAACGAACCGCGAAATAGCGTGGGATCACTGTAATGGCAGATAAGGGCATATCAATCAACTCAGTCAAAACAATGTCATATCAATGTTGCTGAAGAGGAAATTAATGATGGTGACTTCACAAACATATTGGGATATATTGATTAGGTTTATGAAAGGATGTCTGATTGTTCCTCCAAAAACGATTCCAGGTCATCACATCACCGAGGAAGCAAGAGAGGTGTGCCAATAAATCCAGAATTCCAAAAGATTTTCATTCGATTCCCAAAATGACAGCATGTGGTCGCATTGCTCACAATGACTGATAGAAACAATCCTTTCTGCATCAGTAACTCACTGTATGCAAGTCATGTCAGCTACTGCCTCTGTTCTGTTGACATACTGCTCTTTGAAGCCTGCCATGTGCAGGCTGGACTAAAGGCTATTCTTCCTTTATTGCCCTGCTTATCGCTTTCATTTTTATTTTATTTTATTTTTTTTAACTTGGAGACTTTCCAAAGAGCCTTTTTTTCTAGGCTGACAGAAGGCAGTCAAGCCAATCCCACGAAGCAACTTCTGTTGTGCTGCACCTACTGGAATCTAAATAGGGTCATGTCTAGAGGCTATCTCCATGCCGTTGGAGTGGCATTGCACTCAGCAGGATTTGTGTGTATCGTGTGTACAATTCAGGCAGCTGTCTGCTGTCAATATGACTAGGAGCGACCACGCAATATGCCATAATGAAGGACGGAACTAAGCGGTGCCTGCCTTAATGGTTGCCTTATAAGATAAGATAAGATAACCTTTATTTGTACCACACTGGGGAAATGTACAGTCTACAGCAGCAAGATTGTGGGTAGAAAGAAGAAAGAAGAAAAACAAAGTGTTTGCATTCACAAAATAAATGTTATAGTTTCAATGTACACCGTTCAACTAAGTGCAGTGTAAATATAGATATAGATAACACATTTTCTTTTTATATACACATATCAATACAGTCTAAGCTGCATGCCCGTTCAGGAGGTAAAGCAAAAAAGAAAAAAAAGAAAAAATCGGCCTCAAGACAAAAACCTCGTTAACCGGGTCACTCGTATCTTAAAACTGTACTCAAATCATTCAACTTCACCACTATATTTTTCAAAAGACACTGAAATACTGTTTAATTGGCTTTGCAAGATATGCATGTTATTATAAGCCATATTTTCTCTGCTTCATTTATTGCATTTCAGGAATTCTGCTTTGCCTCCTGGTATAGCTCCAATGGTGATCAGTCAAGAGTGTTTGGTGCCCATAAAGAAGTAGAACAATTGATGTAAAGAGACAAACCAGATGGCTCACATTCTTTTGAGTGAGGACAACGGTAAACATAATGCAATAAAATATTTCACCTTTCAAACTTCATTCTCCCAAATTGCTGATGAGTATTTGGTCTGTTCAATGTGCAAAAGTCATCCCAATAGTTATATTGCAAACAGAAGCAAACAAAACTTATTTCCGTGCATGTCCACTAAAAGAGCAGCAGCTGTAATGCAGTCCTGTCACTCCAAGATTACCAACTTCACTTCTGCTACAGAGAAGGCCATGGCCTAGCACGCAGTCAACATGCACACGCGCACGCACGTCCCCCCACACACTAACACATTCTCTTCCCCACTGCACATGTTTAAAACAAAACAAGTTCACTCAAAAGTAAAGGCAACATTAGATGGGCTCAGTTGCACACACATTGCCTTGGGTCAAGAAGAACCCTTGCTGTCACACTGACAAATTACACAATAAAAGTCAACCCAAAGTTTAATCCTTTCAATGCAAGTCGATCTGTAGAATTAAACTTGAACGGACCACCGCTGAGCTCATTTAATTGAGATTCAACTGATTTGATGAACACGCGAGCCTTGCATGCTCTTCAGTGTATGCTCACTGTTGTACAAAACAAATTAAATTTCATGCCTGTATAATATTTAGAAAATATTTTAAATCCTTGGTTTGTATAACAAATACTTGAGTACGGGGGGTGGTTGGAATTCTTGAACGTGTAATTAGCAGTGATAAAGTGAATTGTGAAGTTGCCTGTGCTACCTAAATAAATTGGATTCGTAAAATTTGGATCTTGAATAAAATGCATATACGACACTTTTAATATTTGAAGATACACTACTCACAAAAACTCAACTCTCAACTCAACTGTATTTATAGAGCACTTTCAAAAAGTTATGGATATTTGTAAATAAAATGTAAAATGTTCACGCTCCAGGGATATCATATCAAGAAAGTAGAACATTTAAGTCGAAGGATGCACTGGTGATGTCCTCATCTTAATCAATTCATTGAAACAAAAGTTAACAACAATGATGGGTGCACCACAGCAAAAAATGTCAACGGCTCAAGAACTCGTTGAGACGTTGAGCACCAATGACAGCGGGTCGACGACGTCTCATGCTGCTCACAAGTCGACTTATTGTCTGCTGAGGCATGGCGTCCAACTCTTCTTGAAGGGCAACCTTCAGGTCATTGAGGTTTTGGGGTGCAGTTTTGAGCCTCTACGCGGCGGCTCAGCTGATCCCCCAGGTTTATGACAGGATTGGGGTTTGGAGATTTAACGTTTCATCTTTAAGCATCTCAACACTGTGGGAGTTCAGTAGGTTCCACAGATTTACAGATGTACTGTTTGTCCCGCTTCAGAAAAGGCGGACCAGTCAGCCCGAATGCAAAGTGGCTGTCCATCACGACAACCAGCCAGTTTCACATGTGCTGAAAGAGCTTCACGCAGTCGTGAAGAACGACAAGATGTGAATTGGCAGATAGATGGAGAGAAAAGCCAACGAACTACAATCTCTACCCTGACAAAAAAAAGCACAATTGAAGCCATAAATATGTCTCTTGTATCCAGCAGAATCGGTATATCAGAAGAGAAGGCATTATTTTCCACCTTTGGCTTTACACAGAGAGAAGCAAGACTGTAGTGCAGGGGTGCCCATTACGTCGATCCTGATCTACTGGTCGATCTAAGACAGGTCCCAAGTAGATCCGAGGAGAAAAACAAACAAACAACCATTTGTGTGTCTTTGTACATGTTAGTTTTTTGTGTTAATGTACGCTGCACCCTAATCATCCTATCAGTCTCATTTTCACAAAAAAAATATTTAAAAAATAAAATAAAGCAGGTAAATCTTGAATTTACGGTGGCGCGTGATTACGTCACCGGACGTTGTTAGCGCTCAGCAGTCTGCAATTGCAGCTTGTGATCAGAGCTGTTGTGCTCTATCTTTTATCGTCATTATTCTCATTCAGAGTTTGCTTCGTGTACAATTCACCGAGGGCACGGGCAAAGAATAGGAATCTAGGAGGGCCCAGGGAAGCACTTTAAAACGGTACGTGTGAGCTATGATAGTTATCAGGCGCCGACAGGTATGGCAGCCTCGGTTACACGCTCCCTAGTATTATCCCTGTTTTTGTCATTTTCGTGTCATTGTCATTTTGGCGACCCTGAGCGGCTTACTTACACGAGGGAAAAGTTGCTTAGCATTGGGGAGTCTACGCTCTGTCTTTTTTCACCACCAGCACACGAAAATCCACAAGGTTTTTCGGAGCAAATCGCGAGCGGAGCGGCTGCGCTGTACAGAGCATGGAAACGCCGCCGGAGGAGGGGGAAGTGAGCTCTGGCTTTCCAGCTCCGGCTTTCCAGCTCCGGCTTTCCAGCTCCGGCAGCGTGGATTTCGAACCCTGTTCCCATCGATCCATCTTGCTAATCTACAATCTCTGCCAAACAAGATGGATGAACTTCTTCTCCTCTCAAAGACCAACAAAACCTTTGCACGTTCTGCTGCGCTCTGCTTCACTGAAACCTGGCTCAGTGACCGCCACCCGCATTCCGCGCTACATCTACCCGGTTTCCGCCTTCTACGAGCCGACCGCGACACGGAGCTATAAGGGAAATCGAAAGGTGGTGGGATTTGCTTCTATATCAACGAAGAATGGTGCACTGATGTCACGAAGCTCGACGCACACTGCAGCCCGGACCTGGAGTCATTGTCTTTAAACTGCAAGCCATCGTCCCGGAACTCCTCACCCCCAAACTTCTCCACCTCGGTGTGTCCCCTACGATCTGCCAGTGGATCCTCAGCTTCCTGACGGGACGGACACAACAGGTGAGACTGGGAGCAACAACATCATCAACACGCACCACTAGCACTGGAGCCCCACAGGGATGTGTCCTCGCTCAACTGCTCTTCTCCCTCTACACGAACGATTGCACCTCAACAAACCCAGCTGTCAAACTCATAAAGTTCGCAGACGACACCACAGTCATCGGTCTCATCAAAGATGGCGATGAGTCTGCATGCCGACAAGAAGTGGAGCAGCTGGAGCTCTGGTGCAGCCGACACAACCTCGGGCTGAACACGCTCAAGACTGTAGAGATGATCGTGGACTTCAGGAAACATCCTTCTCCACAGTAGGTCCTCACACTATCCAACTGCCCTGTGTCAACCGTCGAGACCTTCAAGTTCCTGGGAATCATAGTCTCCCAGGACATGAAGTGGGAAGTCAACACCATCTCCATCCTGAAAAGGGTCCAGCAGAGGATGCACTTCCACAGGCTGCTGAGGAAGCATGGCCTGCCACAGGAGGTGCTACGTCAGTTCTACACGGCAGTCATCGAATCAATCCTGTGTTCTTCCATCACGGTTTGGTTTGGGGCCACCACAAAAAAGGACAAAATCCGACTTCAACGGACAGTTAGGACGGCGGAAAAAATCATTGGCACCGCTCTACCCACTCTTGAGGACTTGCACACTGCAAGAATCAAGACAAGGGCACGGAAAATCCTCCTGGATCCCCCGCACCCTGCCCAGCACCTTTTCCAGCTACTCCCCTCAGGCAGGCGCTACAGATCCATGCGCACCAAATCCAGCAGACACTTAAACAGCTTCTTCCCTCTAGCCATTAACTCCCTAAACAGTCACTGACGTAGTCACTCTTCTTGTACAACAAATACTGCTCCTGGTCATTCTAAAATGGTTCAATGATCTTCTGCACCAACTGTACAAACTGTCATAGTATTGCATTCTGCCACTGATCACTTTAGCTCTGCTTGATACTTTGCACATTGTCTAACAGTTGTCACTGGGTGGTACCACCGCACTACGGTTAACTTACATTACGAAATGTCCTTCCATACCTATTTGTCATGTCCTTGTTTATGATGATACTAATGCAGCGTGTTATACCGGAGACAAATTCCTTGTGTGTTCTACATACTTGGCCAATAAAGATGATTCTGATTCTGATTAACAGGCTGCAAAAGTGCATCGCATGCCTCAGTTTCAGGCTGTTTCTCATCATGGCGTGTGTGTGTGTGTGTGCGTGTGTGCGCGTGTGTGCGTGTGTGCCGGTAAGGGTTGATCCCGGGAGGTTAGTTGATCGAAAAGTAGATCTTCGGTCCAAAAGGTTTGGGCATCCCTGCTGTAGTGCAATTGCATAAACTTTCCTTCAGCAACATGGCCTCCCACAATTATCACAATTATACAGTTGAATGCGCAACACCAGAATCGGGGTCTGGTGTAAACGCAGGTTCCGGCGTTATGAAATATGCTATCACACATGGGGGCACATCTGCTTGTTATGGTTTTGCCATCAAAACTTTCAGTTTGGCAGAGTACTAGTTCAAAGTAGGAACACAGGCAAGATGGCAGAGTGAGAGTGTGAGCTGCAAACCGGACCTGATATCAACAAGCTTGACCCAGCTGATTCTGTTTTTCATGACTGCTCTGATGATTCAAGATAAACAAACCATGGTTGGTTTGCTCTGAAAGAATTTTTTCTTAGCATTGTACAGACAGCCCCAGGCAATGACGAAAACAGTTTCCTCGGGATTTCCTGGTTTAAACAACAATCAACTAATCATGTAACACAGTTTAGTTAACTGCACACTTGTAACATTTGCTTTCACTTATGTTAATTATGCCGAAAGGGAACTTATACGTGGCGGCCCGGTAGTCCAGTGGTTAGCACGTCGGCTTCACAGTGCAGAGGTACCGGGTTCGATTCCAGCTCCGGCCTCCCTGTGTGGAGTTTGCATGTTCTCCCCGGGCCTGCGTGGGTTTTCTCCGGGTACTCCGGTTTCCTCCCACATCCCAAAAACATGATTGAACGCTCTAAATTGTCCCTAGGTGTGAGTGTGAGCGTGGATGGTTGTTCGTCTCTGTGTGCCCTGCGATTGGCTGGCAACCGATTCAGGGTGTCCCCCGTCTACTGCCCGAAGACAGCTGGGATAGGCTCCAGCACCCCCCGCGACCCTAGTGAGGATCAAGCGGTTCGGAAAATGGATGGATGGATGGATGGGAACTTATACGCTGTATGTTTTTGTCGCACAGTAGACATCGAAGCAAATGACACACCTTCTGATTAAAAACTGATGCCAGAGTGATGGGCATGCAAATCGTGGTACACGCCTGATCTGTAGTTTTTGGGGGATGTGACACCTAACCGAAAGTCTGAAATGTCACGTAAAAGGAGGGTGAAAAATCCATTGCATTTGCTATAAAATCACCATTGATAAAAAAATCACCATTGATAAAAGACTAAAAGATCAAATGTATTACACTTTATTCAGTGGGTGAGACACCATTATTGTCCGTTATTGAAATAGTAAGATGTTACATCATAAACATCTATAACCTTCCTACATGTGTGATGTTAGATCAGAAAGATAAATTATTTTTACTTCGTATTTTTAGCTTTAATCATTTAGCGGTGTATATGATAAGGTGAGTGGTTAATAAGTGCACTCCACATTTACATCTCATGCTTCATGAAACTAAGTGATATGTGGGAAGTCTGAAAGACACAGTTTTGTTTGCATTATTTTTGTAATCTGCACTTTTGTGTCTGTCTTACTGATTTACAGTGTAGTATTCTCATGTTTACGCCATACCTGTGGGGCAGAATTATGTTCACGCTAACCAAAACGCACATCAAAGTATTTGGGATGTTTATACCTGGAATTGCAGTAGGTAAGTGCTCTGTTTTTGTGTTTGTCTTTCATATTAATCAATGATTCATTTGCCTTTATCTTAGTGTCCTATAATGCATAATGGATCTGATCTTTGTCATAATAAAGAAACACACAATAAGACTTTGAGAAAACAATCCTCACAAATGAGGCCACAATCACAGTTTTGAGGGGGGACAAAACATAAGTACTGAAATTAGATTATTTTCCATAATTATTCAGCCCAGGGTCAGAGGCTGTCACCCCAATCCAAATAGCGAAGAGGAAGAGGAAATTGAATCAGGCTCTGACAGCCACATCAAGAATGTTGAACCATCCACCTCCTCGAGAAGCTCGCTAAAGACAAAATGGCAGGACTGTACAGTGCCGAAAAGAGAGCACTACAAAATGATGTGTTCTGTTGCGAGGGTGGCAAAAAAGGAGAGGAGGGAGCATCTAATTGAACACATGGGGTGTTGGAAGCCGACAACAAAAAGCTCCTGGATCTTTTTATTTGGTCTAGGCCATACATTTTATTTTTACCTTTTTAAGTTTCATTTTATTGTCATTGTAAGAAGTACCCATTTCAAAAATTCAATGGCCAAAAAAAAAAAAAAAACAACCTCAATAAGATTATAATACCCTCAATGAACAACAGGGAATTCTTTAAGCACTTTTAAAATAATGTCCAAAACCAGGGACATTTGGCCAAATGTTCCATGCGCTTCGATATTGCCGTGGCCAGCGATGCTCTCCCAGTGATGGCATTACAGCGGACATGCAATCACATGGTGTTTGTGTTCTATTGAGGGAGAAACTCATGAGTGGTGAGTGTTCAGGGGGCAGCACCACAGCAATGAAAAGTTCTATTTAAAGGATCAGGGTGTCAGGGCTGATGAACATTTCGACCTGCTGCGGCACCGCTCAAACTGCGCGAGTGATTACCTGGTAAGTTGATACTTGTGGGGCACCCATGGTACCCCTGTGAGAAGATATGATGTACTGTACACTCAAATTCCGACACATAAAACAACAGTTATATTACTGTGTAAAAACAAAATATGAGAGTGACGTTATGAATCATTATATTATTTTTTTAAAAAGTGATTGGATTATGATTCAGATCACCGAGACAATGTTGACACTGCAATGGTAAACCAACATCATTGCTGTTTTTGTGTCTAAATATGCTCCGTGTGGCGAACATCTGCCAATGTGGCTACAGCGAAAGCATGGGTCAAGCTGCACGGAATTGAAATGCTTCACTACATTATGTCCCTCTAAGTGTCGACGAAGCTTTCTTTCACCGCCCATCAAACATCACCAAGAAAACTAGAAACGCAAACAACAGGGCTATACAGAGAACAGGACCATTACAATGAGAGGCTAAAAAAAAAAGGACATTGACATTTTTAAATGTGAGAAAATTAGCATATCAAAAATAGAAGCGTGCCGACTCAAGCCGCGCATGTGGAAGTGAAGTTGATCTCACCATGAGGGTTATTGGTTTTAATTGGGATGACAGTCTTTGGAGAGGGCTGACGTTGTACTAAGTGGGTCAAACCGTGCGAGCAAAGATCACCGGTGAGCTGGCTTATGTTTCAAAATGTTGTCAGTGAGGTGAAGCAATCAGCTATGACAACTACCTTCATGAAGCAGAGCCTTTGAAACGTTGTACTGCTTTGAATATATTTCCGTGCATTTAGTCTTGTGGTGTTGAGTGAAACGCCTCTTACAGGAGCCATTTCCCAGCATTTGGCGCACAGTCACAGTGTCTCCACCCATCCAAACTGTGAACACTTAAATGTGTTCTTTGCACGGGTTACGCGAAAGGTTATCATGGTTTTGTACAACTCCTCTGTCTTATTTTGCATAATTCGGAGCACGTCTCACTGCTTGTCTCGCATAGAAGGACTAGAACGGAATAAAAGGCATTTTCAAAAGGCCACCACAAGCTCTTTTCTCACCGTCTACCTGAGTGAATAACAGCAAACACGAGCGCTTTGCTTCAGCAAACAATATGTGAGAGGTTAGGATCAATTTCACAGCCAACAATTATGCTTTACATTAAATGTGACCTGATGATGAAGTGTGAAGCTGACGTTGCAAAATAGAATGTTCAACAAACCCACTATCAGCAAAAATTGACTTGACTAAAAACTAGGTTTGCCACATGACACCAAAATCAGTCTCAATACCAAAATGCACTCCTGTTTACTGCACTGGCCATTACATCCACACTCTGTTCATCATTTTTGAACCCGACTGTCTCTTTGCACAAGTAACTGTTCACAGAATTTTTTTTTTCAAGATTTTGGCCATTTAAAAATTGTGTGCTTAAAAAAAGGTGAGAGACAAACTGTATTTTGCGTCTTTGCATGCTCGGTGGATGTAGAAAATTGACAGTAAAGTAACCTCTTTGTATCTCATGGTTTAGGATTTTGTCATGTCACAACAGTAAGAGTAAATTCACTTTATGTCAGTGTTTTAGTTTTTAATCTACGGTAACTCCATTGTTCATGTTCTCTTCCTCCAGATATTGTCAGCACTGAGTAGCTGAACAACCACTGACAACATGTTATATTACATTGTCATCAACAAGTATCTCCAGTCCATTAATCACACACTTCTGCAACGAAGGAGAGGTGGGAAGCGGGTTCATAGGCAGGAAATGAAAGGGATTGGATACATCTTAGAATGAAAGGAGGGACCTTGCACGTTGAGATTATGACAGGAAATTAGACAGACAGGAATTAGACAGATCTTCGTCGCACTATATAAAAGGGATGCTTTCTCCCGAAAGGCCACTTATGTCCTGTCTGGAGGAAACCAAAGCCTGGATGGCACAAAACTTTGTGAATTTCAATGAACAAAAAATTGAAGTTGTCTTTGGTACCAGCATTATTGGGATGAACATTGGCACTTGTATAACAGGCCTGTAGGTAAAAACAACATTAGCCCTAAAATCCATGCCATTTTTTATTTTGTTTTCTGTTTTTATTTATGTTATGTTATGTTTTCTCCATTTTCTAACCCGCTTATCCTCACGCGGGTTGCAGGCATGACTGCTGTCTTTGGGCAGTAGGCGGGGTACACCCTAAACCGATTGCCAGCCAGTTTGTTTTTATGTTATGTTTTTGTATAATTGTTTCAATATTGTTTTTATATCTCTGATTTGTTTACATTATGTACAGAACTTTGTATTCACCTGTGTTTTTTTTTTTTAACATGCTCTCTCAAAAAATTGAGTTGAGTTGAGAAGCTAGGGAGTCGGTTGACATGATGATTAGCAGAAAGGTATATTGTGTGTCCAGGAGGGCAGGTGCAAACACATTAGGGCCAGAATCTTGCGACCTGGGTTCAAATGATTTTACCATGGTCTCAATGGAAAGAGAAATTTAGTTATTTTAAAGGAAGATTTTTACTTAAGAATGTCCTGGAGGTGAAAAGAGTGTCAGACCGAGTTATGTGCCGCCTTTTGAGACATGCTGAGACAGGCTGGACTGCTACAGCCAAAGAGATGGGAGGAATGCAGGTGGAGGAACATTTATAAAGGCCGTGGCATGCACTGGAAAGGTGAGGAATGAAGATGAGCTGAAGTAAGACAGAATATGTGCATGAATGAGAGGGGCGGAAGATGAAGAGCGAGACTACTGGGAGAAGAGATGACTAGGGTGGAGGATTTCAACAACAGTCCAGAGCAAAGGTAAATGATCCAATGTCAAAGGGGGCACAGCGTGGACAACACCTCACCACTGATCAGCTGCTTTCATACGTGCCCTGTACTATCTAACGTGCCTCTCTGCCACTCCAGACTTCCTCTTGCAGAGCGGCAGAAATCAGGAAGCAGAACTGGGGTGGCTGAAATGAAGATGTTGAGGTTCTCTTTTGGAGAGATTAGAAATGAGCTCATCAGAGGTACAGTCAAGGTTAGGAGTTTTAGAAACAAAGTTAGACTTAGATGGTGGAAAATGAGGAGAAGGACGAAGTGGATGTGGCTGCCAGGCGAAAGGCAAGAGACAGACCTAAAGGAACGTTGATCGATGAAGTGCAGGAAGTCATCAGAGCAGTTGGTGTAAAAAAGACAGGGATGCAGAACATCAGCTTAGATGGAAAATAATGATGCACTGTGGTGACCTCGAACACACCAATCAGAAAAGAAGGTCCGAGTAGTAGTCTAATCAACCCTTGATATTGCACTCTTCATTATTTTCAATTCTTTTTCACCCACAAATCCGTCAAGGCCCTCACCCTCTGTGTCTGACTTGAACAACAGAGCAATTGTGCCTTCAAACATGCCGGGTTCCCTCTCGCCGTTGGGGGAGTTAGTGTCGTTGCCAGGTGCTTATTGAGCAAAGATGCCGGCTTTCGCAAAAGCTCGTATGGCAGTTGAAGCCGATACTAAAGACCAGGCATCCACAATCCATTCGATATGGATTTACCTGCGTGAGGTGTGGCAGAGGTCAGCATACACGGTGTACGTATTATGTAATGTTCTCCGACTGGTTTGTCCCTGCCACCGTACGTTGTTTACGTATTCCGTAATATTCTCCGATTGATTTGTGGCTGCCACCGTAAGTTGTTTACGTATTCCGTAATATTCTCCGATTGATTTGTGGCTGCCACCGTACGTTGTTTACGTATTCCGTAATATTCTCCGATTGATCTGTGGCTGCCAGCGTACGTAGTGAACGTGTGACATCCCCCGTGTCAGCTGGAAAAGGTCCAACAGTCATTTGAGCGGTGAGCTTACTGAAATCACTCAATAACATTTTTTTTATAGATTTTGGAATTCAGTGCACACATAAAGCGCACCACATTAATAGGGGTACGGCATTTAGTTGCGCCTTATGGTGCGGAAAATACGGTACCTGCAAAGAAATCCATGTTCTTAAAGCTTTGAATGACATGATGATCCCCCCCTCCCCTGTCTTTCTGAAGAAGCCCTGTAAATCTGTGGCCCATGAGCCCACTCCGATTGTTTTACTTCCTGTCAAAGAGCAACGTGAAGAAGATCGAACTGACATGTTCAAAGAACTATTTTGAGTTTAATTTCCTGGTGGTTTCAAAGAGGGGAGTTTTTTTTTTTAAATGATGACAATCTCATTCAGATAATATCCAGTCTGTCTAGAATCTCTGTACAATAATTTGCAGTCCTTCCACTCATCGTTCCTGACATCTGACATATACAGTATATCGTCTAACCTTGTCATTTTATTTAAAAAAAAAAGTAAATAAATACTACGTTTCTGCATGTAGACAAATATTTTCTCATCAGATTCAACCTTGAACCATTGGTCTTGAAACAACTCAAACCCATTAGCACACACAGCACCAAGTAGCTGTGCCGCACTGTGAACCTTGACAAAAACAGCTCACTTCACTTGAATAGTCAGGTGTGAAATTGTTGAAAATAACCCTCACCAGTGAATCTGAATACAGAATGAAACGAGGCAAAATAAGGGCCACAGAAAAACTGACAATCCCATCAGATGACAAGAATATTCCAATTGTGTATTTCAAACTAAGGCTGCAATGTTGCTTATTTCTCTATATTTTCCTCTAATATTGCTTATTAGAAAAAAAAATGTTGAGTTGATGAGAACTCAGTTGGTGAAAACAGTTTTGACAGGCTGGGACAAAAGGTACTTGGATGAATGATGTGCATGCCAAACCCAGAAAAGATTAATAAGAGAGATGGAATCACTACCAGAAGTAAATTCAATCAAGTACCGTATTTTCACGACTATAAGGCGCCATTAAAAGTCTTAAATTTTCTCCAAAATGAACAGGACGCCTTATGATGCGGAGCGTCTTGTGTATGTGCTGAGTTCCAAAACCTGACTGAGGGCCGACACGCTGTTTATATAGAGAAAAGGCGGAAGTGACTGTGGACAGGCATGCGGCAAAGAAGTCGGCCAATCAGTGAAGGGTGGGCGTGTATATATACATATATGGAGAGAGAGAGAGAGAAAAGGCAGACGTGAGTGACGACAGGCATGCGGGGAAGAAGTGCGCCAATGAGTGAAGGGTGGGCGTGTAAGTGGACGCTAAAGGGACGCCACAAGCAGGTACCAACACCTGTATAGAGTGTGGCTATGTGCATTGTTGCAAAACAACTTCGGTTTTGGTTTCTAAGAACCCCCGAAAATAAATTCTACAAAGACACACGCCTACGAAGCTCAGTTCAAACTTCAAGCCATCGGTTATGCTTTTGGCATGCGTGCCCATCTCACAGCAGCGGTGAAAAACCAAATGAACTCTGAGCTTGCTGTTATTCCCGGAGGCTTGACTAAAGAACTCCAACCGCTGGACATCAGCATCAACCGGGCGTTCAAAGTAAAGTTGCGAACGGCATGGGAACAATGAATGATCGATGGCAAACACAACTTTACAAAGAGTGAGAGGCAGCGCCGGGCGAGTTACGCCACAATTTGCGAATGGATTGTGGCTGCTTGGACGAACGTGTCTGCTTGCACTGTTGTTCGAGTTTTTGGCAAAGCCGGCATCATTTCTGTGGAGCCACATGGCAATGAGAGTGACTGACAACGAGAGGGAACACGGCGTTTTTGATGGATTACCGGTACTTGCACAATTGTTCAATTCTGATACAGAGGATGAGGACTTTGATGGATTTCTGGGTGATGATTGATCGAAAAACGTGAGTACATTGTACGATGGCTAAATAAAATACAACGGAACTCAGTTTTGCTTTCGTTGCCTTTTTAAAAACGTGTTTTTAGCTTGTATCTGTATGTCTTGGCATGCTACCGTATGCTTCAAGCTAACATGTTTTTAGCGTGCGCGCATGCATGCCGTATGTTTAAGCTGGCGTATGTTTTACCACTTTAAAATTGCGCCCAATAATACAGTGTGTTTTGTCTATGTGTAAAATACAGAAATAGCACCCATTAATGAGACTGCGCCCAACCATACGGTGCGCCGAATGGTCGTGAAAATACGGTACTTGAAGAGTGGACCATGTGTGCCAATCAAGATGGGGGCGGCAGGCACGAACATACGGGATACTTTTAATCAAGAGAAGGCTTCGATGTTGCCACTTTTCTCATAATTAACAAAACGTTTCACCATTCTGATAAAACTGCTCCACTGTCACTTTACCATCAGTGCGTGACGATTGTGGGATGCAGCTTTTCTCACATCAAGCTTTCTTAAATGACAACCAGAGATGAAACGCTTTAAAATAGCTGAACCTCAACACAATCAAAGCATCATCGAAATTGTCTGATTAGGGATTTTTGTCTGGCATCAAGTGGTGCTGGGGGTTATCAGTGCACCACATACACACTGTGCAGTGTAGGAAGCACTGCCTCCGTCGGTAAAATGCTTTTGTTGCTATAATGAGCGCCGGGTCCTTTTCCAGAACATACTCGTCTGGTCCTGCAAGTAGAAGCCTCTCCATCCCTATTCATCAAGGTAACAAAATGCGACTTACGATTGGTTCTGCAGTCTAGGACGCAGTCTTCAGTCGCTCACTTGCAGGAGAGGGGCCGCCCCCTCACATCAGCGAGAAAATAAAAGCACAGTCTTACGTGATGTTCACAAAATGTCCCACAAAAATGTTGGATCCAGATCAATATGAAATAGATCCTTCCTTGGCCAACACCTCACCTAAGAAGACCGTAAACACAAACCAAAGAAACATGATTAAAATAACCTCCTGAGTAAAGGTAATGCAGTTTTTACCAACCTATCCTTGATATGATGACTGATAGAAGGTGAAGATTTTCAGCTCCAGCTGACCAGCTGTACTGTCCCCATCCTACAGACAAGGACGCTTCAAGTTTGTACGTCATTATTACTGTATACTAGACGTGACCTCAGCCTTTAAAATAAGTTCCTATATCATATAATTTAAAGCATACTGTAGAGAATAGAAAAGCACAGGGAACCACAGCAAAAAGTTACAAATGTGAAAGTGGGTTTCTAGTGACAAAATCGGCACATACATGATTTTAGAGCTGTTGTTAGTGTGGTGTGTGAGACAGAGTGAGTGAGAGAAGAGGAGGCAAGGAAGGCCATTAAAGGCAAACTGCAGGAAATTCTCTTGCAAGGATGGATGGATTTGTGTTACAGTCGCACTTAGCAGCAATGATAGCAAAGCTTGTCTATTTGCTTGAAAAATGTATTTCGCAGCTCGGGTATCTTGCAAGTTGCAGTAAACTCCGGAGAAGGAGTGTTCTCCCTCATGTTGTTTCACATGGTGTGGCCTTATCAAATCAGACACGCACCGGGTGGGTGTCTTGACTTCATCACTGGACAATCACAAACTCGGGGCAAGCAATGGGAAACGTCACGCTGAGCTCAAATTCCAAAAAAACCAAAAGATATTTGTAAATAAATAAATAATAAAATAAATAAATGAACACATGAAAAAAATAAACAATTATGCTTTTTTTCTTACTATTTAAAACGGTTCCCAGGTGTCTTAGGTAAGCCAATGGCTTAAAAAGTGAATGTCATTTTCACTCATGGAAGTAGCAGTTCATATAATTCTCTGTGTGTATTTGGCGCAATCTACACCCAGCGAAATGCATGAATAGACTTTAAATCACTCGTCTGTTTTAGCGGTGAACAGTCATAAATGCTGACATCAGCATACCTGACTGGACCTAATTTCAGCCAGCATCAAAGGACTTGGGCGTTTTTGCTTTTCGCAAAATCTGTTTTTTCCCAAATGAAGGATGGAGATAAAACTATAAAGAGCGCGAAAACATAAGAATATCCACCATAGGCTATTGTGTAGTAAAACAGGCTAAAGCCGAAAAACCCAATCCCCGTTCAAATACTTTTTTCAGACATTGCCGAGTGATTGTTTGAAGATGATCGCCAAGAGCAACGTGAATTACTGAGCACAGATTTTCAGTTGAGTGATGCTTAGCACTGTTACTGGTTTTATTTTGATAGGTTTCCACACCCTGACTTTGTTCTATGCATGAGCTGTGGACGCTGGGCAGCTTTAGAGCACATTTGTGGCCACACTAACCTTGAACAAAGCACCCGCGTCGGGCTTGGCTTTTAATTCCCCGTCAGAGTTGCAGTCAGAGCACATTTAACTGAGAGGCATTAGGCCAGTGCGAGGGGGTCCGTACTGCAGGTCAAATAAATGTTTTATAAGATTAAAAAATATATATATATTTTTAATCCATCTCTTATACGGAAACATCTGGAAAAGACCATTATTTACAGACACATGGCACAGTACGCTTGCATTTCCAGAAAATCTGGGTGCAAGTACACGTTCAACATTAAGCATTAGAAACAGCTAAGCCCCAGTCGGCATTGGAAAACAACTTCAACACATGGCTTAGCTTTAGAAGAGTTGTAGGTGGTGACTGTGAGCACCATGTCCGACGGCGATAGATCGCACAGACCCTCTCCAAGTTTTTCTTTTTCTTATTACATACTGTCATGTTTTGTTGCATTCGCCTCTTTTACTTCAGCGACAATGGTTCTCATCTGCACTGTGATTGCCGTGGCAATTTTTTGGACGTTTTAAAAATCTGTCCGGGCATCCGCAGCAATCATGTCCTGCCCCCTCACGTTGGCTCATGCTATGCCCGCCGGGGAAAATAGTGTCAACGTAGCATTTGCACAAGACGGAGAACTAAGTGAAGATGTTAGCTTGTCATGCTAGTCATTATCCACTGACTGGCTACCTGCCATATACTTGTCACTTGAAATTGGAGTAAAATGCATTATTGTACTTTAATGACTTGCATGACATGAATGGTTGTCATTTTATGCTTAAAAAAAAAAAAGAAAAACTGCCGTCCACATTTGTCATTTAAGAGTGGGATTCGTGTGTTAATGTTCAGCTCAAACATTTAACGCGATAAGGAAAAACTGAGCCCAGATTTGGGTTCTGCACCCCAAAATTTGCTTTCACACCTAAACACAAAAATTGTGTTCCCCTTTGAAATTGATCTCAGTTGAAAATTTTGCCCTGAAAGTTGACCTATCAAACCAACAGCTTGTGCTTAACTGGAGGTTCCGGAGTCGTTCACTTCTTAGTTCCTATTACACCGAAATTACTTCTCTGAGAAAGCGATTGACAATCATGAGACAAACGGGTCACTTTCATGCCTCGAGCATAAGATCAGTGCCCACTCAGTGCCCCAATTCACAATTCAACTCAGTAGTCCACCTTTTGTCCTGAATCAGATGGGATCCAGTTTTAACAGGGTGGTAAGCCAAACAAATGGATCCGTAGATGAATAGATGGATGACAGAAAGCAGCCTGTATTTCCTGTAAAATGAATTGGAATGGATTCATACTTTTCCAGGTTCTCGGAAGGTCTGAGTGGTTAAATGAACCAAGAACATTTCTGTGTTCCGAGTCAAGCCTTTACGGTGCACCATGTTTGTGTTCAAGATGAATCTTTTAGCTTCAAGCATTTGGGAGCTGCAAGAAGATGGGCCAAATTCAACTGAACCGGTGCACTCAACATTTAAGCACACTGAGTGTACTGCTGCATGATTCACACAAAGTGCTTGTTGGAACGGCATGCGATGTCGGAGACGGACATTGCAGCAATTGCCAAACGCATTTTCACATTTTTCAACCTTACAGTTGTTGTACGTACTTGAAATCTACTTGAAGAGAACAATCCAAATTCACTTTCCATTTTTTGAAACATCTTTAAAAACTGGAATCCTTTTTCTCTTACAGAAGCTACTTTTGAGATTGGTAAACAGATAGTGCCTTTCTAAGTACAAGTTGCTACTTATTTCAGGGTTAGAGGCGAATGCCTCTTGGGCAAGGCATCATCCAGCAATTGACCAGCATTTAAGACGACAAAGATGTGTTCTGTCTCATCACCACCATCATCAGCAGCGGCGGCAGCCCAACTCGGGAATGACCTCCTATCATTGTTGGGTGTGCCTTCGGGCTACGAACAGTTCCCATTCAACAACCGACAACTGGGTCAGCAGGTACCCGGGACGCAGCGGCTTTCGAAGCAACTATCGGACCCAGTTGGAGGTTGCTCAACAGCAGCAGCAGCAGCGGCAGCAGCATCATACAGGAGGTGTGTTTCTAAATTTTGCATACAAACACTACATCGCAAGCAAAAGCAAGGGCAATACTTGATTCAGAGCAGAGCTGAACTAATTCACTTGATGAAGTTCAGTTACTGTTAGATCAACAATCTTTTCATGCACTTTGCTGATCTCTCAAAAACAACGTCAATCAGTGTCCTTGTGGCTTTGATTTGACGAGAGCAAGAAGTGACAAAAAAAACCTAAATGCTTGTAAACAGTGGCGACCCCCAAAGTGATCTGCTGGCATCGTGAATGCAACTGCACCACTTCTATTCAGTGAAAGAGAAAAGAGCAGTGCTTTTACTTACCTACGAATATGTGTCATGCCTGTCGATTGATTTCCCTCAGATGAAGAGCATATGGTCGTTTCAGAATGATTTCATGCACCAGCGAGTTGCTCAATGCAAAGAAAGAAAAATGTACTCGAATGTGTTATCAGCTTCTTTTTTCCATGAACAAATGAGTAAAACAACAACACCTTTCACACTTTGCTCATTGTTTTATTATTGACAAAACCCTTGTAGTAGGAAGACATTGTTTTGTGCAAGCACCAAAACTCAAGCAAACAGACTTAGTACACTCAAACCAGAGAGACTCCCCCTGCCCCCCCCCCCCCCCACACACACATATCAAGACTGCTCCCTACTGAAGCAGTTGCCATGATTTTTCCAAGCATAAATAAAATTGGCTGTTTGATTTTTCGTTGGGCAGAGCATACTGTACTATTAGGCATTCATCTGGGAATAAAGTCAGTGGTACAGGAAGGAAAATCTCAAGTCAACATAAAAATCAGAAATGTCCATATAGATCAAGAGTGCTTGATAGGCTCTTTTCTTCCTCAGACTGGCTGCAATTTCATTTTCAAACTCAAATCACATTTCGAAAGTTACAAAGATGGATTAAAATAGGAGTTAATGTTCGGCATAAGGTGGAGTCTAAAATTGGCTCTCTGGGAATAAGAACTGAATATGAACTGGAACATCCGTCAAGTCAGAGTCCAAAGAAACCAATGTTAATGATTTCACTAAGGGATCTAAACTCTCTCACAGAGACGATAATCCAAACAAGGTTCTGAACATTCAGAATTGGAGGCAGCCGGCCAAATGGTTTCATGCTTTCCCAGTGGCCGGGCATGGGAACACGCTGTCTGCCGTGACGCTCTCCACAGGGCAAATCACTCCTCAGAGTGCAATTCACACAGCTGCTTTTCCCGACCGCACTTTAGTTGCTGAGTCACATGACAGTTCCAGTCTGCTGTCAGGGGTGGTGGTGGTCCATTAGCGGGGCTTGCGGGTTGGGTGGGGCAATTCAAATTCATGATTAACTGACAATATATATTTTATTCATCATGTTGAGTAAGTGTTCATTTGAAAAAATAGAATGACCCTTATTGTCAGTGGACACAAACTTAGCCATAGATGTTACTACTTGACTTCTATAATAGAGGATTACACAAGAATTTACCATTTCCATTTTCTGATCCGCTTATCCTCACAAGGGTCACAAGGGTGCTGGAGCCTATCCCAGCCGTCTTCGGGCAGTAGGCGGCGGACACCCTGAACCGGTTGCCAGCCAATCGAGGGCGCACAGAGACGAACAACCATCCACGCTCACACTCACACCTAGGGACAATTTAGAGAGTTCATTCAGCCTGCCATGCATGTTTTTGGAATGTGGGAGGAAACCGGAGTACCCGGAGAAAACCCACCCAGGGAGAACATGCAAACTCCACACAGGGAGGCCGGCGCTGGAATTCAACCCGGTACCGCTGTACTGTGAGGATGACGTGCGAACCACTGGCCGCCGATGCAAGAATCTACACACCTGGATTCCATTTAACTTTGTGAATATGTTGCATGTGTGTTGAAAACGGGAGGTGGGCATTTCGTCACTACTGACGGAAAGTCCGTCACTGAGTGTTCAATAGATTGGCAAATAAGTGTATATAAAATGTATGTCAGGTATTGGATTGGATTGCTTTATTGTCATTACACATTCGTGCAACGAAATTATCACTTAACAGGCACGCTCTGCACAAGAAACATGAAAAAACAATGACGAACATGGGATACAGTGCAAAGGGCCTGTCGGTACTCGCTATGTCCCGAGATCTTAGTACAGGAAAGGAAACCACTATGGAGGGAGAGGTTAAAAAAAACACGCTCGAAAGATATGTGTGTGTTTGGGCAGATATCGTATGATAAGATATGTATGTAACTGTTTGGGCAGCCACTGTAGGATGTAGATGCACTGATAGATTCTGCACTCTACCATTTTTTAATCACATTGGATTTTCCATCTGTTGGACTATGATGTGGTTTTTTTCTTTGTGTTATTCTGTTTTCATTAAGCTGTCAGGTGAAATTTTACCGACCGACGTAATGACGGAAGAACGGTTAAAATAACAAGAGGGACTGACAGACGGCCGATTACAGTTTGCTTCGGCTTGAAAAAAATGATGGAAGGATGATGACGAACGGATACCCAGGCCACTGACGAATGATGGACTGGCAAAATTTTGTAAAATGCTCATCTGTGTTTTATGTCTGAATGTCAAATTGATGGACCTGACAACTATGGATAAAGGAATTCTCTGCGGATTGTTCACAATTAAATCATCCCAGTACTCATGGCAGTACTCACAAATATGTTCTGACAGTGATTTCCAGGACGCGGGAAGTGACTTACTACCTCTCCATGCTCATGTGAGTTTGCATGAACGCAATAGAAATTTTATTTTCAGTTGTTCTCCGGAAGTTACTTTACTGTATGAGTCAGTTGGCACATATTTTGAAATGTATCCATCTTGTCTGCCACTGGAGTCAAAAAAGTGGAAAGCTAAAATGTGTTCGGGGGATGGGGGGGGGGGGGGATCTTTCTGCTCATCAAGGTTATTATAGTTAATAATTGCGGAATAACTGTTTTCTTTGGTAAAATGACTGCCTTTGGCTCACTCCAAGTTGGAAAACACAACACTACACCATCAGTCTAAAATCCTTCAGTGATTTAAAAAATGTATCAAGGCATTTTACGTTGTAAACGGTGGAGCTAAAACTACAACTTTGAAAAGCTGCTCCATAAACTGATATTGATATCTGTGGATGTTTAGGATGTTTGAACAGTTATCACGGCAGTCCTGCCTAAAAAAATCAATTAATAATAGGGTTGTCAAGAATTATGTTGATTACAGAAGTTCATCTGTAACATGGTTAATGGTGTTTCACCCAAAAAAACAAACAAAAAAACCATCATCAATGTGAAGCAGTTTATGTCCACTTCTGAAAAGAACTCAGCCATTTTCAATGCATCTACCAATCATTAGCAAAACAAATGGTAAACTGTAATTAAAAAAATTGTTAAGCTTGCTAATGGTTGCAAAAAAAGAAAAAAAAAAGAGGTGCCATGCAACATGAAATTGCACAAAGATACGTTGCTCACAAAGTGTGGGAAGTTGTCTTCATTCTAAAATACATGACTTCAATGAGCGACAGGGAGACAGCATAATTGCACACCATTAGCTTTTGTGTGGGCAGAGGAGCATGAAAGACAACAGACAGGAGAGAAGCTCAAAAATGAGAAAATCAAAAAAAATTGAGAAACTGAAGAAGTTTACCTCAGTCTACTGAGAGGGGCAGCGAACAAATCCAGAGAGTTTTAAATGAATGTCTTGAAAGGGAATGGAAAGAGAAAGTGTATTTTTATTGACAGCATGATTTCCTTTTATGATTTCAAGCATATCATGTAGGTGGGGGAAAAAGTCAATAGTTCGACTTCTCTCTGCACATTTATTCCAAGATTTGTAGCACAATAAAACCCAACAGACCATCTTTTTTTCAGGTAAAACTTGTTGATTTAAGATCCATTTTTGTTCTTATCATAATCAGAATTATTATTATCAGAGTAGACCCCCAGTATTCATGGAGCATAAGGTGTGAGCCTGTCTGTAGAGCAGATTTCCATAATAATTGACACTCATAAAAGTGATCTGAATCGTTGCTGAAAATTAAACCATAAATGTAACACAAAATACGATCCCGCAATACGTATATAGCAATTCCAACGCTTAACACCTTCCAACATTGCTGTACGCTAAACAGCTTTGAGCTAAACACTCACATACAATTACCTGTGCGTACGTGGTAACAATTCTATTTACTTGAGCAGTGCAGTCCCATGTAAAACAATCATCATTTTACTGCATGGCAAGCGCAGGAGTTACTATACATTTATGGTGATGCTTGCGAGCCACTCCTTTTGCTAGTAACACAGCTGCTGTTAAATTTGCAATGAAATTAGAGAGTCAGGTGCCGGGAGTGGGAGTTTGGAGGCAGAAAAGATTAAACACGAGTCCACTATTATGTATACGCACATAAATAAATGACGGTGGGGGAAAAAAAATGGAAAGGTGAGTCCTCCCTTTTAGACAGACTGACAAAGGTTAAAATATATTCAAACAACGTAAAATGCTGCGTGAATATTCTAACAATTCGTGCGTTGCTGTAAAAACAAACCCACGCACGAGGTAGTCTACAACTAACATGGAAGCTATCAAAAAATTTATTCAACTGCTTGTTACATTATACAACAATGTATGTAACATAGTGTAGTGTTGTGAACGCTTGTGCCAGATAAGGAAAATGAGGGGAGCTGAACTCAAATGAACTGACCGAAGCCGAGCTTTTATCTTTTCTGCTCTATTATAGCTTTAGGTAGCAGCCATGCGGATTCTCAAATAAATCATAAAGACAGACTAGAGAAAGAACAACACGGATGCAAAAAGAATGACTCTCATTCAAGGCCCACAGCAAATGCATCATCCTTGAAAAATTTATGGTGACGTGCTTAGAAAAAAAAAATGGAACTACAATGATTTTAAAATAGTCTAAAAGGATTTGTGATCTCCCACTGACAGACATTGTCTCAATCTATGTGTGCCGTATTTGAGACACTGACAAAGTTAAGCCGTGAGTGTCATTCTTCAGTGTACAAAAGCAAACATACCAAGGAGACATTTACTGTTTGAATATTTTCAAACTTTGTGAATGGATTTTGATGAACGTTTTTGTTGTTGTGATTTAAGTCCAACAGGGACTAGAGATGGGCATATAATCAATTCATGGTCAGAATTCTGAGGATTGTATAAATTCGAATCTTGAGTAATCGTGCTTTGTAGCAATCAAGGTAAACCAGGTATGTTCAACTTTAAGCAATGCTGTCGTCCAACCGAGAGTTCAAATTATTAAGAGAGAAAAAAAAAGCCTGGTTGATTCCTCACACAGCCGATTAAGTGTATTTGGTTCATTGCTCATTCATCTGTCGGCATTATCTGGATTTGCACCTCACCGTTCCTGTGCCACAGAGAAGCCTTCAATGCAGAAAACCCATTTTTCCATACATTGTGTAACATTTGTCATGAAAATATACTGTAGTTTAATCATAAATATAACGGAAACCTCAGCCCCTTCTGTATACACACACATTGCACGTGTCCATCTATTTCGAGAAATATACAGTAAGCGGTTGTCAGGCTTGGCAGAGCAAACTGAGCTGTTTTTGTAATGAGCATATGCTTGGTCTATAAAACAAAATCTTCCGCCACAGTATTTTATGAGACTTTTTTTCCCCCTCAAAGACATTTTAATAAAATCCAATGTTTAAATTTTTGCCAGACAGACAATGGAGGAAAGAACATTTCAAAAAGGTTCTGCAACGTCATTAAACCTTGTTCAGCACTCTGTTATAAACTGTGACATATCCGAACCTATTAGTGTTCTCACGTACCGACTTGAAATAATAGAATCAGTTTAACATGTTGGGCGGCCCGGTAGTCCAGTGGTTAGCACGTCGGCTTCACAGTGCAGAGGTACCGGGTTCGATTCCAGCTCCGGCCTCCCTGTGTGGAGTTTGCATGTTCTCCCCGGGCCTGCGTGGGTTTTCTCCGGGTGCTCCGGTTTCCTCCCACATTCCAAAAACATGCATGGCAGGCTGAGTGGACGCTCTAAATTGTCCCTAGGTGTGAGTGTGGGCGTGGATGGTTGCTCGTCTCTGTGTGCCCTGCGATTGGCTGGCAACTGATTCAGGGTGTCCCCGCCTACTGCCCGGAGACGGCTGGGATAGGCTCCAGCACCCCCCGCGACCCTAGTGAGGATCAAGCGGTTCGGAAAATGGAGTTTAACATGTTAACATTTGAGAAAAAAAAAGTGCACGAATTGTCTCTGCTGTTTGGCTATCCTCTGTTTGATTATCTTGGCCATCAAAAGGTGGAGTCCCAGCTGCATCAGTACACGAGATGATCACATGCCAGTGTTGGTTTGAGCGCAACACGGCGGCAAGACTGGAGCATGCTGGTGAAACCCTCCTCTGATGAGGAGGGAGATGAGTTCAGCAGCAATTCTCAACCGCCAGTGCATGGGCGTGCGTGACACCAGCATGACCATGTCACTTTCTGGGGGTCGAGCCTGCTTGTCAGTTTTCCCGATGCCAAAGTGCTTCTCATTCAATGAGACATAATAGGGCTGATCCCACCAGAAGCGACACACACATTTCAAATCTCTACGCTTGCTCGCATTTATATACGTTGGTATTAAATTGTGGGGGAGAAAAAAAGCAAACAAACAAACAAGCACGTGCAATAAAGTTACATTTATTTACAACATCATTTGTAAATGACGAGCTATTAACTTACACGATAGATATCTTGTGGCAGACATTGCAAGAAGGTCTAGTAGCCTCCTGCGTAGGTCTTGCCCCCACGCCCCACTAGCACTCACGGAGGGCAGGTTCAAGAGACAAGAAAGTGCTAATTATATTTGGATGAGGACCCGGTTAAGGGTGGAGGTATGGCAATGTTTTTACAGTATACTGTATACCACAACAAAGTACTCCCACGACTCAAAATAAATGGTTAAATCCTCTATTGATGGAACCAAATATTTGTTTATAACATTTTGAAAGAGAATATTTGGAATCCATTATGTATTCGAAAATTGGTTATTGTGGATGGTCAGGATGTAAATGCAAGATTCTAGATTAAGGGTGTCAAAGTCAACGCCCGGGGGCCAGATCCAGCCCACCACGTCATTTTATGTGGCCAGCGGTAGCAAATCATCTGTGTCATCTTTCATGATCCTCGCTGAAATCTGTACCAAAATGTAAAATTGTCATGGGTAATAAATAACGTTGAGATTTTGCATCGGCCCTCCGAGGGAAGCCATAACCCCGCAGTGGCCCGGGACAAAAAATGAGTTTGACACCTCTGTTCTGGATGATCAAACATTCTCCAGAGAAAGAGAGAGAGAATTTTTTTTTAATTGTCATCTGAATCTATTAAAAATTCATATGACTACCCCACCTCCTTAGAGTATTTAGCAGTTTGTCAGTGTGTTTACTATACAGTATGTCAGAGTCTGTGAGCCTGCCAAGGATCAAAGTTACCTCAAACAACACGCTTCCTTTTTCATAAGACACTTAATAACCGCTGCAAGCTCACAGTTTAAAGTAGTCTTTTTCCTCCTTTTGCGGCGTATCAAGTTCAAAGGCAGTTGCATGAACAAATAAAGAGTAATTTGTTTCAACTGAGCACGTGTGTGAAAACATAAGAAGCAATGAATAAATGTTTGCGGTTGCACAGTCGGTAGTAAATATGTTTCGAATGTCATCTGAAGAAGCATTGAAAAAGAAAAAGAACAGCCGTGTTTCAACTTCGGATTGATCATGTTTTTGCTTAAAAAAAAAGAAAAAGAAAAAAGCAAGTAAGCATAAGGTGGATTTAGGGCATTTAGGATGCAGTCAACTGAAACTCAATGACAAACTGCGCCATCACAAGGGAAATAACTATGATGTGATTTGATGAGACAAAGATTATGATGAAGTGAAAGACTCAGTGAACCAGGACACACTCGGTGGCTGTGGGCATCTGTCCTTATGGACAGTGAGAGGAACATGATGAAAAAAATATGCTCAGCGAATACATTTTTACTGAGAGGCTCTAGTTCACATTTAAGCAGGCATAAATGGAGCCAGAACTTCACTTGGAACTTTGATTAAGTCAATTTGCTGCTCTCTGTGTGACCCATGCATGCCCCCCCCCCCATTCCCCCAAAAAAGATTTGTACTGTATAATCATTGGCATAGCTGTTATTGTACACGGGCAATCGGAGCTGCCACTTTTTTGGGCCTGGTCTCATCTCCTGCTAGTATCGTGAATGACCTCTTCTAATAAGGGGGACACTATGTGTTGTGTTGTGTTATTTTTGTTATTTTGACTTCATAATGGCGCCGCGTGAGTGGCTGCCTTTCCAGCAGCTCCTATATTTTGTTGTTCTACTTCTTCCTTTCATAACTTTGCTGCTGTGAATCGGGAATTTCTCCATTGCGGGACTAATAAAGGTTTTCTTAACGGCATCTCATCTGCCAGCTCCAGTCTGCGGGCATTGTTAGTATGAAAATCCAGCAGCAAGCATGAGCGTTCCAGGATTTTGCAACACCCCCCCCCCCCCCCCGCTCCCCTCTGATGTGTTACTCTGGGGTACACTCGATATTAGTATCTTTCCCTGGCTCGATCAGCGACTGTAGCTACCTGTCTTCTTTGCTCTCATCCCAAATGGCTGGCATGTAAACAAATAGCGCCACAGTCCCAGCAATGGAAAAGGCCCCCGTGGAGGCGGCTTTGTGGCCCGCCCTGACATTTCTATCGGTTTCCAATGTGGCCGCTGTTGTTTTGGCAAAGCTTGAGATGCTGGATTACAGCCTGGTTCTGTTTCCCCTTTTCGAACAAAGCACTTGACCTTTCACAGAAATGTGCTCGGTTTATCTGCACACAGATGTTTATTTAGTTTGGAGAGCCTGATGGCCCTCTTTACCTCAGAGCAAGAGGAAGTCTCTCGTGAATCCACTTGAGCATGAGATCGGAGCCTTTGTGGAATGAAGGGGTCGCGTGCTGGAATGAATTGTTTTGTTTCTTTGGTAATGTGTAACCAGTTGATTCATTTGTGGGAGCTGAAAGTAATGTTCAACAGATTTTAATAATCTTCTCCTGCAAGACAAAAATTATAGGGTTGCAGACTGTGGCTTAACTATGATGTTTCGGTTCTTTTCACATAAGCACATAATCAGGTTCCGCAGAAAATACTTCCAATCCCATTAGAAACATGAGGAGATTGGAGGATGTGGTTTAAAAACTCATTCCCTATTTGTTTGCTGTCAGAAAGGAATCGGAGTCGAGTCAGAAAGTCACCATATGGAACGGAAAGAATATGAGGGGAAATGTCATAAATCTCCCAACGGGTTTTATTATATCAAAATACGTTTGCGTCAGAAACTCATTGTACATTCTGAGAGCTTCAAGCATATGCTTCTGCAGTATTACTGCCCATCTTCATCCATCATTTATTTTAGGACAGCACGGTTGCACTGGCCTCAATACCGAAGGGAGGGTATGCCAACAACAAAGAGCCATCATGGATATTTACAATGATCGCTGTATAAGTAATACAAAGGAGAAAGTGGAAACTAAATGGAAGTCGACATTGATGTACACATCAAGAAGTGCATAATGTCACTGCAAAATGAAACCCTACAATCTCCATTCCATGATGATTTTGACATAATGGATTGCTGTGTATATATACCAGTGGGAATTGGGTAGCTAAAATGATTTGTAGCAGCATGTTTTTATGGGGGTTGGGTGTCTCCATTTGGCGGTCAAAACTGTCCTTCAAACACGCATTTCAACTTCCGACCACAGAATCGGATTTATTGGCCAACTATGTAAAATAGACAAGTAATTTGCTTCTCCATTTTAAAACTGTCCATCAATCCATCCGTGCGTTTTCTGAATCGCTTTATGCTCACAAGGGTCGCGGGGGGTGCTGGAGCCTATCCCAGCTGTCTTCAGGCAGTAGGTGGGGGACACCCTGAACCGGTTGCCAGCCAATCGCAGGACACACAGAGACGAACAAACATCCGCGCTCACACTCACACCTAGAGACAATTTAGACTGTTCAATCATCCTGCCATGCATGTTTTTGGAATGTGGGAGGAAACCGGAGTACCCGGTGAAAAGCCACGCAGGCCCGGGAGAACATGCAAACTCCACACAGGCAGGCCGGAGCCGGAATCAAACCCACGACCTCTGCACTGTGAGGTCGATGCACTAAACACTGGACCACCGGGACGCCCCAAAACTGTCCAGAGGACCATAAACAAAACAATGACCAACAAAACGGGAAGCCTGGCAGTTCACTGTTTATCACCCTGATATCTTAGATGTGAAAGGAAAACAACACGAAAGAAGAGGGTAAAAAAACAACAGACAACATGTACAACAAATCTTAATAATAATAATGCATTTTATTTAAAAGCGCCTTTCATGCCACCCAAGGACACTGTACAGACAATAAGAAAATACAATGTAAAAATTAGTAAACGAGATATTATATAAAAACAGGACATAAAATCATAAAAACATAGGAAATGGAAGAGCTATGTGTTGTAGGCAATCCTGAACAGGTGTGTTTTTAGACGGGACTTGAAAGTGGAAAGAGGTGTGCAGTTTTGGAGGTCCGGAGGTAGGTTGTTCCAGAGCTTTGGAGCAGCGTGACTGAAGGCTCTGGCTCCCATGGTGCTCAGTCGGGCAGGGGGCACTGACAGGCGGAGGGAGGACGAGGATCTGAGGGAGCGAGAGGGGATATGCACCTGGAGAAGGTCGGATAGGTAAGGAGGGGCCAGGTTGTGGATGGCCATATATGTATATAGAAGCAGTTTGTAATTGATGCGATGTTGAACAGGGAGCCAGTGGAGCTGTTGGAGAACAGGGGTGATGTGCTGCTGGGAAGATGTTTTTGTGATGATGCGAGCAGAGGCGTTTTGAACCAGCTGGATTTTATGAAGGGACTTTTGAGGTAGGCCGAAGAGGAGAGCGTTGCAGTAATCAAGGCGGGATGTGACAAGACTGTGGACAAGAATAGTAGTGGTGCGGGGGGTGAGGGAAGGGCGAAGTCTGGTAATATTGCGGAGGTGGAAATAAGCAGTGCGGGTGATGGTGTTGATATGTGAGTGGAAGGTGAGCATGCTATCCAGGATGACACCCAGACTCTTAACCTGGGGGGAGGGGGACACTAGGGAGCTGTCAATGTTGAAGGAAAAACTGTTTACTTTGGATAAAGTGGATTTGGTGCCAAGAAGGAGGACTTCAGTTTTATTAGTATTTAATTTAAGAAAGTTTGTTGTGAACCATGTTTTGAGTTCGGAGAGGCAAGAGGTGAGGGAGGGGGGGGTGGGAGTATGGAGTTTGGCTTGCAGGAGAGGTAGAGCTGGGTGTCATCAGCAAAGCAGTGAAAGTGGATATTAAATTTGCGGAGGATATGGCCAAGAGGCAGGAGGTAGATGATGAAGAGAAGGGGACCTAGGACAGATCCCTGTGGTACACCTGTGGTGACTGGGGAGGGCTTTGAGGTGAAGGATTTGAGCTGGACAAACAGTGCGGCCAGTGAGGTAGGAGTGGAACCAACTGAGGGGAGTGTGGGAGAGACCAATGGAGGAGAGTCTATTGAGGAGGATAGGGTGAGAGATTGTGTCAAAGGCAGCGCTCAAGTCTAAGAGGATGAGGATGGAGACTAAACCGGAATCAGATGCTATGAGGAGATCATTTACAATACGGAAATCTTGAGACTTTACATGCAGTGAACGAGGAGGATCGAAGGGAGGGAGGGAGGGGGCTGCGGCACAACCCGTCTGACTAGGATCTCAGACTATTCCAGTGCACTGTTAGTCAAGTCACATCACGAGGGTGGAACGAATAAGAAACCAACGAAGGTGGTAAAATTCAGGGAGGTGTGTAGCGTGTTGTTGTGGGTTTGTATGCGTGTAAAACATCCACCATTCCTTTGTTTTGAGGACCTACGTCTTGGCAGTCTTGGAAAATTAACAATATTTTCGACAGATGAGTGACTTTCAAGTTATATTTTACCTGCATCAAGTCTGACTGATTTACTGAAATTCTAAATTGGGTGGCTGTATTATCTATGTAACGACGCAGTTTGCTGATTTCCATGTTGTGACGCATTTGTCACGTTCTGCGTGATGGTAGTTGTAGGACCCCAAAAAGCAGGGAGGCAGGGAGGAGTAGGGTGGATTGACCAAAATGTATTTAACAAAAAATACACACAGCAGCACAATGAAAAAAAAACTACAACAGGAAACAAAACATGACAGGAGCACACGTATGCTCACATACTCACAGCTCACAATGACCCAACCAAGACTGGCAGGAACTCAGGGAACTATATACAAGCTAAGTGACGAGACAACGAGAAACACCTGGACAACACACAAAGGGTTGAGGGAGCTAATTGGTTACACACAAGGAACACTGATAATGAGAACAGGTGGCGAATAAATGGCACATGAGGAATCAAAACCAAACGTAACCAGATCGAAACATAACAGCATTAAATGCAGACTCTTGGATCCCAAAACAGAACAATCAAACAGACTTTATTAAACCAAGTAAGCATGGCAAACAAGGCCCAGTCATTTAAAAAAAAACCCACCAATGACTAAAGGTCGACGCAAAATTACATATATCAAATACAAATCTAAACACAAAAAGGTGGACAACACCCCGGTGGAAGGAGATTTCAAGAAGAGAAATAAACATGGAATCCCACAAGACAGGGTTGTAGAGAAACAGAAGCATAAAAATTACTTATTTATATCCATGTATATGATGACGATATCTGGTTGGTTCGCCATTGACAAGATGGTAATGGCGAACCAACCAGATATCGTGATCATAGATAAAGGGCAGAGGAAAGCCGTTGTAGTGGATGTAGCGGTCCTAAGTGATGGAAACATCAGAAAGAAGGAACATGAGAAACTGGAGAAATACCAAGGGCTCAGAGAGGAGCTGGAGAGAGCCTGGAAGGTAAAGGTGACAGTCGTGCCTGTGGTGGTGGGAGCATTCGGGGCAGTGACCCCCAAACTGGATGAGTGGTTGCAACAGATCCCAGGAACAACATCGGACATCTCAGTCCAGAAAAGTGCAGTGCTGGGAACGGCAAGGATACTTATTGTTTCTGAATTTCCTTTTATATTTTTTGTCCTATTTTTCCCCATTTTAATGCTCTCATCAACATGGAATCATGAATCAGTTTTCTATGTGCAAAATGAAAATATTTTCTGAAATAACAATTTCGATTTTCAATTTTACATGAACATTTTCACTTGGAGCAGTTATTCACACATAATCTCTTACACAATATTACTGTCCATCAACAGCAGTGAAAAAATATTTTGTCACACAACAGTTGCTTTAACAGCTCTTTTTATGGACTCAAAACAGAGCAATATAACATTATAAAGTGCACATCTAAGGTAAACTAGTACTCAGCCTATAGTGAGTGGATTTAAGGCATGGTTGCATACTTCGTTTTTCTCAAATTAGATTTGAACACAGCAGTCAGGCTATGTTGATTCTGTTGGTCCTTGCGCGCAAATCTCGCTACGGTTTTGTGTAGACAACATTTCGGATGACTACACTTGGTTAGATGACAACACGGGAGACGTTTTATTTTCAGTATGGTCGCTACTGTCACGTTGCGTGGTGGTGGTGGACCCCAAAAAGCAGGCAGGAGGGAGGAGCAGGGTGTACTTGACGAATTGTATTTAAAACAAAGAAAACTAAATCCAAAACAAAGTCCAAAGTAACAAACAAAAACCATGACTTAAACAAAAACTATCAATAACCAAAACACTACCAGAACAAACATGACAGCAGCAAAGGAACAGCAAACAAACAAACATGACAGTAGCAAGAGCAAACAGTGACCCGACACTGAAGGTTCAGGCTGGGAGTCCTCTTAAAGCCCTAATTACCTATGACCAACAGGTGTGCAGCTGCCGGGGGAGCCCTACAGTGCCACCTGTTGGTCCCTAAACCGAATCATGACAGCTACGACTGCACCGCTGAACTCTCGACGTGCCTGAGCGCACCGTCGCTGTCAGACGAACACAGAGAAGCTCCACCCCCATTATTTATATGGACGCAGAACACGGTAAGCTTCCACACAAAATAGTTCCAAACAAGTAACAATCGCGTCAGTGGCACACATCGAACTGAACTGAATGCCTGCTCTTTATTCACCAGAGGCTCATCAACCAAGTCTCTTATTTCTCTCCCGAAACAGTGTCTTCTCCCGCTTGGTGTAACTTAGCCTTTTCCGCTACGTACAATTTCTGTTCATAGCTTGTAATGGAGGCTCTCGCTGGCAATCCGTAGTGAAGTCGTTCAATGCAATGCGAATGATTTCAGCTTGAGTCTGGCTGTGGACAATGTTGACAGGCTAGCATGCAGTAGCCATACATTTGGCTATGGCTTCAGCAAATTTGTTATTCATCGTGTCATCCATTTTCTTCGCTTTGACATGATCAATAGCTGCCTGTCTGAGACGAGGGGGCGGAGTACTCACGTCAGCTGTGTGCTTGGCCATTAAGTGGTATTTCAGACTCGACGTGCTGTGATGATAGCTCAGTTTACGACTGCAAAACATGCAGGTAACTTTGGTCTTGTCAGTGGAACAATCTGGCAACTTTTTAAAAGTAAACTTTCCATTCATAAACTCTTTAAGTATCCGTTTTCGGTGTCTCGCGCTGCCGTGGCTGGCAAAACAAACGTGCGTGGACCTGTGCAGCGCGCTTGTTGTTTTGTTTCTGGTTTATTTATAGAGCAACGTAACATCCGCTGTGACGTGTGCCGTGTTAATCTCGCGAGAAAAAAATTAATCCCGTTAAAATTCATTTCAATTAATAAAAACGCGCTAAACTGACAGCTCTAATATATGTTTATAAAAAAAAAAATCCTCGTCTCACCCCTCGGATGGTGTCCGTCCCTCATTCAGCTCGGGTCCTCTACCAGAGGCCAGGAAGCTTGAGGGTTCTGCGCAGTATCCTTGCTGTTCCCAGCACTGCACATTTCTGTACTGAGATGTCCGATGTTGTTCCCGGGATCTGTTGCAACCACTCATCTAGTTTGGCGGTCACTGCCCCGAGTGCTCCGACCACCACAGGCACGACTGTCACCTTTACCTTCCAGGCTCTCTCCAGCTCCTCTCTGAGCCCTTGGTATTTCTCGAGTTTCTCGTGTTCCTTCTTTCTGATGTTTCCATCACTTGGGACCGCTACATCCACTACAACGGCTTTCCTCTGCCCTTTATCTATGATCACGATATCTGGTTGGTTCGCCATTACCATCTTGTCAGTCTGGATCTGGAAGTCTCACAGGATCTTCGCTCTGTTATTCTCCACCACCTTCGGAGGTGTTTCCCATTTTGACCTTGGGGTTTCCAGTCCATACTCCGCACAGATGTTTCGGTAGACTATGCCAGCCACCTGGTTATGGCGTTCCATGTAGGCTTTTCCTGCCAGCATTTACACCCTGCAGTTATGTGTTGGATTGTCTCAGGTGCCTCTTTGCACAACCTACACCTTGGGTCTTGTCTGGTGTGGTATATCTGGGCCTCAATGGCTCTGGTGCTCAGGGACTGCTCCTGAGCAGCCAGGATGAGTGCCTCTGTGCTATCCTTCAGGCCAGCCCTCTCTAGCCACTGATAGGACTTCTTGCTCAGATCAGCCACTTCAGTTATGGTCCAGTGGTACATCCCGTGTAGGGGCTTGTCCTCCCATGATGGTCCCTCTTCCAGCGCCTCATCCTCTGTTCCCCATTGTCTGAGACATTCTCTGAGTACGTCATCCGTTGATGTACTTCTCCTTGATGTATTCATGGAGCTTGGATGTTTCATCCTGGACAGTGGCTCTCACACTCACGAGTCCTTCCTTTCGGCTTGCGTACAGTCTCAGGGTGCTGGATTTGGGATGGAACCCTCCATGCATGGTTAGGAGCTTTCGGGTCTTAACGTCCGTGGTCTGAATCTCTTCCTTTGGCCAGCTTATTATTTCTGCAGGGTATCTGATCACTGGCAGGGCATAGCTGTTTATTGCCCGGGTCTTATTCTTGCCACTCATTGAGCTGGCTTCTTAGGACTTGCCTCACTCGCTGGAGGTATTTGGCCGTAGCCGCTTTCCTTGTTGCCAGTTCGAGGTTGCCATTGGCTTGTGGTATACCGAGGTACTTGTAGCTGTCCTCAATGTCTGCTATTGTTCCTCCAGGGAGTGAGACCCCTTCAGTGCGGACAACCTTTCCTCTCTTAGTCACCATCCGACTACATTTCTCAAGACCCGAATGACATCCCGATGTCGCTGCTGTAGATCCTGGTTGTGTGGATCAGGGAATCTATGTCCCTTTCGCTCTTAGCATACAGCTTTATGTCATCCATGTAGAGGAGGTGACTGATCGTAGCTCCATTTCTGAGGCGGTATTCATAGCCTGTCTGCCACTGTTATTGGGTACCTGGGTTCTGTTCAGGGAGGTGTCTGTGCTCCTCTCTCAGGGTCACCAGCCATTGTGCACTGCTGTTATGTGCAACCTCCTTCTCCCATATGCCTTTATGTACTTCACCTTTCAGTTTCCAGTCTTGGTGGGTCAGCACTGAGCGTACACTTTCGCAGGTTGTGTTGCGAACAGCCTGTTTATTCGTCTGGCCTCATTCTCTTTCGGCTGCTGGACAAGGCTTGGAGCCTTTGTTTGGCAGTTTCGAGTGCTTCAGATATGGTCATCTGGATGTACCTCTCGGGTGTCGGCCTTTTCATCACACCCCTCTGGGCCTCCGTCAATTGACTCACATCTTTCCGAGCCGCCTTGATCTTAGCCTCCAACCGTCTTTTCCATGGTGGATAACGTATCTCATGGCTTCTTATAGCCGAGCATCTCTAGGATCACTGATGCTGAAGCGTATATCAGCTCATTGGTTTCCGTGATCGTTACGGTAGGGATCGCCCTCAGTGCTGCATTCACACTTTCCATGAGACTTTCAGGTGGTACTTCACATAGCCGTTGTAATCGGTTTCTAGGTTGCCCAGCTTTCATTCTCGCCATGATCTTAGCTTTCAGGTCAGTTGCTGCCTTGCTCAGCATTTCATTCATTGGGGCTGGCCTCCCAATCTCATCATCTGCATTCATTGGGGCTTGCCTCCCAATCTCTGGTATGACCTCCTCCTCTGATCTGGCAGCCTGGGGCCCTTCACCATGGAACCTGCGTTGTACCTCATCAATCTCAAGTTGTGACAGCAGTTGCCGTTTGTGGATGTTGGAACACTGAGCTACTAGTTGTTTTGTGGTCAACCGTGACTGTGTGTTTCGAAGTAACCATTTAGCCCACATTCTCTGCATGTAACCCCTCTGACTAGAGTTGCTTGAGTAGTAGCATTCCAACAGAGCCATGTTATCGCATCTCGCCCATCTCCGCTTTGTTCCAGTAGCCCATTTTTCATCAAGGTGCTCTGGTTCCCCAGCACCTGACGCAGACCTTGTTTGGCCGGGCGTCTGAGCCGGCATGTCATTCGTTTTATTGTCTCTCATCATTGTATTGTACCTTGCATTAGTGTGAAGGATCTTGCCCAAGGACCCACACTGGATGGTGTTATGTGCTCATTTTTTGCCCCAAGTGGGATTCGAACCACCGTCTCCCGTACGCCAAACCGATGCCTTACCAACTGAGCTATCCAGCCGCTGTATGTATGTATGTATGTATGTATATATATATATATATACAATATATATATATACAGCTATATATACAATATATATACAGTATATGAGCTAAATACAAGGAACAAATGATCAAGAGCATATGACTGAAAACAGAACGGCAAAGGCAATGAACCAAAAACAAGATGCGTGCAATGAGAGTTTGCGAGCTCTGCAAAAGCGGTTTACCTTGCTCCCCATTGCTACAAGCTGAGAGGATCATGAACAGGCGACTGGCAGCTCCGAAGGATCATTCTTCAAAGGAAGCCGTCATTGTATTCACTTGTTCAGACAAGGACATTTCTGTAAGTTAAGCTTCAGCATCTTAAAACATTGAATGCACACAGACTGTCTAAATAGTTGACTTCTGGTGCGACACTCAACAGCAGTTATTTTGTCTTGGAATAGCTTATATATTGTCCAGGATCGAACTGTTAACAGTCTTTATTTAGAAAAGGAGACCGTTTGTTCATCCAAAACCACCCAGGGAGTCAATTTGATTCAATCAAACCTACACTGATTAAATTCCATGGAGGACAGAGTTGAACAACTCTGGTGGAACCTTTCACCTCAATTCATCCAAACTCACGTCACTCTTGGCTGAGTTTTTACTGAGATAGGCTAACAAAGCGACCCAAGGTTAAAAATTGAGCTTGATCTCTTTCAGCCAACCTGACATTGGACACATGGACTCAAAAAAATACCCGAAGATCCGTGAGGATTTATCACCCTTTCTTTAGAATCCCACAACTTCTACTATCCCGTGTGAATTATAAAGTGAAGCTTTTATTGTGACGTTTTTAAAATTATTTTCTCAATCGATTTCTCTCTTCACCGGGAGTCCTGCTGTAAAATTAGTGTCTTACAAATAGCACTTCTGAGCCTTGGCAAAAGCAAGGTACATTCAAAACATAGCCCCCCCCCCCCCAAAAAAAATCTCCTGACGTTTTTTTTTTTCTTTTGATTTAAAGGACTGAGCTACCTGAGCCCTAATTGACCCACTTGTCATGCGGATCCTTTATTTCCATCCTTCGTGACTTCATTAGACCTCACGTTGGTTACATCAAGATTCTCCATATGTCTTCCTACACAACGGGAATAGTACTTTATCAAATGGCCGCGCCAGCCTTGCTCACTATGGCAACAGCAATCTCCAACTTGCTATGAAAGCGAATACAATCATTTGCATGTGGGAGTTTTCCCCCACGAGAATGCAGCCATTGGGTGAATTGTCATCTGACACCCAACGCAACCTCCGTGTGAGTAGAGCACATCTGATAAGCATGAATGTATCATGAATCCAATTGAAGAGATGGAATCAACCTCGAGGTGTTCAATGCCACTAAATGAAATGAAATGAAGTACAAGAGGCAAATATTGCGCACATAGTTGCTCACACATAACAAGGGTAGGGCATTAGTAATCCATGTAAAGAATTTTCTGTCAAGTGTTGACTAAATAGATTTGGGGTAAATCAAACAGTCATTTATCTCCTCTCTTCCCCACCTCTCTGGAATCTTCGAATAACTCACAGGACTCGTAACTCTTGCATCACGCCCCTCTCAGCGTTTGGTACAGAATATTGAACACTCACTTGGCCCCACGTCGATATAACGGCAAAGAAATGAGGCGGTGTTTCATTTAAAATTCTTTTTCATCTCCCAGCTTACTATGTACATATCTAAAGTCGTGGTGGGTCTTTGGCGTCCTAGCTGGAGCCATTGTAAACACGAAAGGCGGTACTGACAAAGCTTGATTGCACCCTGAATTTCCTTTGAATCGCTCCTGGTACGAATGTTCAATGTTGTGCACTTCGAACACACACAGAACAAATCTCACCTGATGACTCATCATGAGATTTCACTGGGCTGAACTTTCTTTTCCAACCAATAGTCAAAGAATGTTACTGCAGCTGTAGAGATTCATGACAGGGACCCTGCCACGTTTTCTGACGGGTGAACTAGTTCTTGTTATGACCTCTGGCTTGCTGTCTTTTTTCATGCCAAACATGCTACAACAAAGATAACAAAAAGCAAGCAAACCATTATGACAAGCAAAATGGACATTCATGGTCTCTACAACCCTACATCGCGGCAATTTATTATATAATAAGCTCTTTCGTCTGAAAAAAGAAAGTCTTCCCACTGACACATTTAATTAGATGCTATCAATCTCAGCTTGAATGCATTCATCTGCTTTGAAATTTCCTGCTTTCTGCATAGCCCACACGCCTTTCAATGGCACAATGCCAAAAGTCACAAGCGTGTCCCTGATACCCATTTTCTTGTGTGTGTGTGTGTGGGGGGGGGGGGTGTTCAGACATTGCAATATTAAATGTGGAGGAGGAATTGACGTGATGGCACGCCTTTCTCTGTCTGCCTATTACCGTCACATGTCAGGAATGTTTCCGTGTCTTTATATGTAATCTGCAAACGTATCCATAAACTCATGCACTCACTAAAGTCTGTCATCAGATTCCGTTCTGGATCATGCTCGGTTCTGTGCTCTCAGCACTGATTGTCAATCAAGTTGGCACGCCTGAATTGAGTGTTATAAAACAGGGAATAATAACCACCTCACCGCACTGTTGGAGGGCAATGGAGAATTTGGGGATGAAATCGCAATATTCACCATGTGTGAACTGCAGATTTTTTTAGGGTGGCGGGGGGGGGCTGTCGTGCATCCCTGTATGGGCTTGAGTCAAAATTGCCAATAATTGACAAAAGCAGGGCCCTGATGACTGATCGAAATACAAACAGCTCTTCCTGTGTGAAATGTGTACCGCACATCACCTCAGAGAATCAATGATGGGTCCAGTCACCCCAAAACTGCCTCATTTATTTTCACCCCTATTCTGTTTCAAAAATATTTCCACTCCCCTTGTGCATCATAGCATCCTCCTCTCACAGCAAGATGTGCAGTGCCTGTGTGCTTGCTGTGCAGTAAAAGAGAGAACATTTTGCGCATTCTATGACATCACAGTCGGATTAAATTTGCCAAGAAAGACAAATGGCACAACATTATAGTATTTGAAATGTTTGCAGGGCAAGGTGGGGAATCAGACAACACAGCATTTGGACAGCAGATTTGTTTGGATAGGAGACGAGGATTGTGAAACCAGTTGGCAGGTTCGTGTATACATCTAGTCGCAGTGTAGAGTTCACCCGCTAAACATGTATTGAATCGCATCCGGGTCCACCTTCAAATCCACGGGACACTTTTAAATTCACTTTTCAAAGGTGACAAGTGATTGCAATCAGGAAGTTCATCCTTATCTCCATGCACTTGTTTGTTCCGGTGTTGTTTCACACAAAGCAGTGACTTTCAATAAAAATACTGTTCCAAACACACATTTCAAACAATAATTTGATCTTCTGTTTAAAGAACTGACCAGAAACATTTGAAGGATCCCGATGCAATACAAAGCGTCGTCAGTAACAATGCAGGCAATTCAGGAGTGTTTCAAACGATGTTAAACCAACAAAAAATGTAAATGCAAGACTTGTTTTTGCTCCCAATTTTCATGGGTCAAAGTCAAACATCAAAGACTTTTTTTCGATGGACATTCTCTTCTTTTGTTCACAAATCTGTCTAAATTATGCCAGCATCACACATTTATTGTTCGGTATCATGATATAAAGATCCCGCCCAAAGTAGAATCAAATCAGACAAAACCAAATGGGCCAGTGTCAGTCACCAACTGCACCGCCAAAGGCTTGGTGAATAACGTGTTCGACGTTGTAAGTCTGTAGAATTAGGTTAACCTGAGGCTAAAGGTTACTTGGGGAACTTGCCGTTGGCAGGATCTCTGAGCTGTACAAGTTAAAGCAGTTGACGTAGCTCAGTCAGGTGGCCTGCATGGGACAACAAAACGACAGGCCAAATGCCTGTTCCAAAGCGGGCCCAAGGTTCCACTTGAAGTAGCTTCATTACACTACAAATGCAACATATTTTTCAAATCACATTTTTCTCACCGCCAACACGACACACATCTAAATATGCTGCTCCTGCTATTATTGCATGGGCAGCGGCAAATATGACCTTATAAAATCGAGCGCGCAGTGTTTTCAGCAGACGATCGTAAAATAATATGAGTTGGATTTAAATGGCATTTTAATGTTTGCCTTTGATAGTCCTTTAGGTTTTTTTAAGATGTGAACATCATGCCGTGCATAAAAATGCAATCGCTTGCAAAGATGTACGGGCTTCATCGCTTTGATTACAAAGATGTTTGTTGATGTCATAACGGGGAATAGAATATCTGAATATTCCACCTTGGCACATTGTACAGATAAGGTAGCAATCAGGTCTTTTTTTATGGTCTTGTGGTAAAATGACATCTTCATGACTGGTTCTATCCGAATGACGTCAATTGAAACCTGTGCCATTGGGGATGGAACCTGCGACTGATTGCTTGGACAACTACATGATGAGTTATTGGTTGATTGTGAATTGAATATAAGTCACTATTGGTGTAGTGGTACACTTGCCTGAATTGTATGCGGGTAGCGAGGGATTGGTTCGCACTCAGTGACGGTGTGAATGTGGGTGTGTGTGTTTGCTCGTCTCTATATGTGTCCTGTGACTGACTGGCGACCAGTTCAGGGGTTATTCCGCCTTTCGCCCAAAGGCAGCTGGGATAGGTTCTAGCAATTACCGCGACCCCATGTTGAGAATGGATGGATGGATGAAATCGTCACATCACATGCATGGAAAGTTGTTAGCACACCATTCCTTCAGAGTCCTCTTCCAGTATGCTGTATTGTCACCGAAGAATGTCTGTTAACTGTCTCCATTGAAGAACATCTCTTTAGAATGACTTAAAATAGCAGCAAACAATATTTAACTCAATACACAAATGGGTCTCTAAACATTGAGTCCTGCACTAAAATCGAAAGAGTTTGCCAGCAGCTCAGTTGCAATGTATTTTTTTTGGGGCGTGGGGAGGGGGGGGGGCTGCCGTCACCACCTGTGTGGTGTCCCCCGACGACATCCATCCTTGTTTAATGTTTTTGTTTGTTTGTTTGTTATAGATTGGTTAAGAGTGAGGTGAGCATTCTGCATTGCCCTCTAGCAGTCATTTGTACAGGTTGGTCCTTGGGAGAGTAGTAAGACAGCAGTCTTACCGAACATTCTGCATTTATAGACAATCTATTATTTTGCCTGTCTTTGAATTAACAAGAAAATAGCTAACACGAGCAGCGAGTGTTGGTTATGAGCTCATCTTCTCTTCTTTATCGTTTATTGCAGTGATGTTTAAGGCAGGTATCTTATGGCAGGTGCTGAAATCAGGTTGAGAAAGACAGCAAAGTAAACATAATACAGCATTGCCTTTTACACATCAAATCATCTCAATTTGTAGTCTTGCGAACGCAGTCTTAAGTCACAATTACTGTGAATATTTCTCTGAAAACCACCTCTAGGCGATCAATATAAATGATTAGATGCAAAACAATAAGTAGAGAGGTAACTGAGCGTGCCTTCTTTTGGCGAGATGACAAAGTCTTAATGTAGTGTAATGTTGAAATGATATTGTGGAGTTTGGGGAATGTGTCTTTCGTCCTTGTTACTCATCATTAGAAGCGCAGTGGAACAATGACACACGGCCTACATTCATTCAAGCAATTTTATTCAAATCATTGTGTCTCTTCGATGCAGCGGTGTAGTTTCAAATGTATTCGCAAACACACAACCTAAATTTGTCATAAAGGGCACAATACGTGTTGGGTTGCAGTGCTGCGGCATGACGCCGGAAGAGTCGGTCGGCATCGCCGAGCCACGGAAAGATCATAGCAGCATCTTGCTCCTCAGACCTTCAGTACTTCACTGTGTTTATTCAAATGAAGCCCTGGATGCATCAAGGAAAGATATAATTACTTTATGCTCGTTAAATATTAAGTACTCTCTCACTCGTCTCTAAATGCACAACTTCATACTAAGTAGGGTATTTCGTTTGACAATGAATTAAACATTTCTCACACAGCCTGAACAACGGAGATGAGAAAAGTTTCCCTCCTTTCATATACCACCTCATTTAGGGGAAAGATAAAATGAATGGGCGTGCTAATTATTTTTTGGTTTGGTTTTGTTCCCAAGAGGAAAGAGTGCCTCCGCCAGTAAGTAGGCTGATTGTTGGGCTAATTTGCATTTCGTAGGGAAAGAAGAGAGAAAAAAAGACATGTTGACACGTGGTATGGGGACGGATCGATAAAAGTACAGTCACTGTTGGGGCAGCAAGAACAATTTGTGTTTTTATGGGGTTGTCCACTACCACAAATACACAAAGTCAGACCTTTAGATTTAAGCAATTACAGTGGTAAATATTTGCAGTTAAAGAATGCCGGAGCAAAAGACAGCCGAGGGAGCAACGATCAGGGAAGTTCAGGGCCTGACTCAAGAGCACTTCAGCCACGTGGACCGACAGTACCCCAGTTAGGGCAGCGGTAGTGCCCAATCTTTTTTGCCTTTTTATTTAGACAGACCAGCACAGAAACCAAAAAAAAGCAATATTCAACTCACTATGACATCGAATGTTGTAATTAGCGGGGACTGCGACGCGTGTTCCTTTTCAACTAGTCAGGCTCCATTTTGGAGTCGTCATTATGTCTTTCACACAACTCCAAAGGCCTCTCTTTTAATGCTCGCTGTTTGGACGCCATGTGCCGAAGCAGTTTTGAAGACTTCAGTGCCTCATTTGCAAGTCTGTCATGATATATTACGCAGGTCAAGTAGCAATTAACCTGTACCTTAAGTAGGACTGCCGATATTGTCTCTTAAGTACAGCTTTCTTTTTTCTCAAACTTAGAGACTCTTCTTATGTCTCATTATTTGCTCTCTTCTCCTTTTTTTTTAAAACTCATTTTTGCCAGTAGCGGTCCATGGTGGGGACCCTTGAGTTAGTGGATCTAAGTTGCGGCCTTTCTTTAGGACACACTTTATATGCTCACTCATCACACTGTCCCACAGGTAAGTTTACAAAGTGTGCTCAAAACTGGCAACTAGAGGGCTGGACTGGGGCAATAATTCGGCCCAGGGATTTTGACAGGCTTGTCATGCGTTCATATATTTTGTCATCTCTTCCCTATTCTTTTCGATGTGTCCCCTGGCCAGTCCCATTTCTGACTGCCGTGTATCTCTGCCTATGGTGTTGAGTGGTTCGATTTACTGTTTAATTTGTAAATGGGTTAATGGGCCGGTTCCTCTGATTTGTGGGCTGGGGTCTTTGGGAAAACCAGAGGGGGAAAATAACATTTAAAAACTAATTGATTGAAGAAGAAAAAAAAAAAGAATTCAGCCCACCGAGCATCTGCCCGTTATGTCCTGATAGGTTGATTGTTTTTAGTTGTCATACATGTGCATATTATTAATGATGAATTGATTATGCTTGCAATGAAGAACGCTTATGCCTGCAATCATTAATTGATTATGCCTGCAATGAAGAACGCTTATGCTTTTAATAAAGATATCATGCTTTTAATCATTATCTACTCACATTTATAATCAAGAATGCTTAGTGCACTGTGTGGCAGTTTAGGGATGCAACCACCTTTCTGAGGACGTGGTTGGGAAGAGATAAGTGTTAAGACTAAACAGGAGCAAGGTTGGACAGTGGACGGAGCCATCAACACCAGCTGCAACGTGATGTTTTTGTAACAATTGCACACATGTATGTAATTTACACTCACATACACACACATAGTCAAACAAGTTCAGTGTGTCTTCAACAGCCCCCACCCTTTAGGTTGGACACACCTATGTAGTAAATTTCCCAATAAATGAGGGGGTGAAGGGGGAGATCGTTAGGATGACGTGCAGAGAACTGAAACCTAACGCTTCTCCTCGTTCCCTCCTGGTACCAGAATTGAGTCACCTGTCTCCTCTTTGCGTTTTATTCCTAAGTGTCAATTTGATGAACCTGACAGCTTTATATGGATTACTATTCAGGCAATTCGTGAGCACACCAGTAAGAGTCCAGTTTGACCCATGCATGTTTGAAAACTAAAAAAAGAAATGGCAGGGAAAGCCTGTGCCTATCAAAGGTTAGGGTATGGAAGAAATGCTCAAATGGCTTGCCATAAAAGGCAAGCCATCTATGCCGCGTGCGACATAGAATCCGACATCCGAATCAGAGATTGCGGGGAGGTTAGTTGAAAGGTGGCCATGTGCAGTTGCTCCACCATATTCTTTTCCATGAGTTGTTTACAGCTCAACAAGTCTGTTTTGTTATATGTGACCTGACCTGGCCAAAGCATCAAACATTGCTAAAATAGGCCTGATGTCACACTCGGGCATAAAGTTTTACTTGTGATCAGCTAAAAAGCTGCACTTTAACTCTTGTAGAACACTGGGCACTCAGCCTAGCAGCAAGGCAACAATATATCTCAGAAGGACATGCTGCTACAGTACGCTATTAGCTACAAATCTGAAATACATTTATCGAATACAACATTCACAACAATGTGGGTAAAATGGGTGCAACAGCACATAGGAATGAACTTTCATTAACATCATCATAAAGTTTGAAAGACGCATGAATTTTAGCTTGGAAAAGCTTCTGACTAACTCAGCTCTACCTGAAGATCAAGGATCTCCATTTCTTGTTTCGATCACAAGCCAGTCTCATGAAATATGTTGGCGAATCCAACATTCGCTACCTTCGTAAGCATTCGTCACTCAATGACATACCACCTTGATATTGTCCGATTATTTTCTTTACATTGTGGGATCCATTACTCAATCCAGTGGAACCTCCTTACAACGCACCTCGAGGGACATAACGAATCTGTACAGCATAACGGTAGTTCCTTGTAACCATTTCCAATAAAATGGTCACCAACTACGACGTGCAATGCAGGATGAAGCTTTATCGATGTAAAAACATGTAATGCAGTATAAACATGTCAATTACAAATCCATTTGTACAGTATGAAGAAAAAAAAACTCCACACTAGATTTTTTTTCAAATTAAAAAATGATGACGAAGTCCCATCGTCATCTTTGATTAACACACACACACACACACACACACACACACAAGGTTTAACTTTCATGAAAACTTCATCATCCATCAGTGCAGTGTTTCTTGCAATAAACCGTGATGTTGCAGTCAAAGTGACTTTTTTGTGTTGTTCTTGTTGTTATTTAGCAGGAATGTATTGTTTAACCACCTGAGGTAATAATAATGTCCCAAAAAAAAGCATCAAAGTGAAAGTTATGCTTGAAATGCATTTTTTCACAAAAAGCTCTTTTACTTGGAAACAAGTATTTTCAAGAAACTTACCAATGCTCAACTACTGTTTAATAAAGAATGGTGAAAGGTAGAAATTGACTTTTTTTTTCCTGATGAAAGAAGAGGGTTAAAGCTTTTTTTTTGGTAGGAGAACTTAATTCTGTGTAGACCTTCAAAAAATGAGTCCAAATGGTCAAAAATGTCTGGCATTGAATGAGTTAAATAGCGGCTTTGTAGATCACAGATGTAACCATTTATGGAGGTGATCTGGAGCATAACCCGCCACGGTGTACTGAGTCAAAAAAGGATTCGGAACCGTTCACACTAGATGTCTGACCTGCCATCATGGGACCTCGGCCAGACACAGCTGTGGCAATATGAAGGCATGCCAAGCTGAAAACATGGCGATCAGCCATGGCTGGGGCTGCATGCTTTGGCATCTCATTCAGCTGTTTGACCAATGGCTTCCAGTCAGTTTCCATCACTTCGGTCTCTAAAATTCCAATACCTTTAGAGCCACAGGGATGTTCAGCTGTTTGGATTTATTTTGGTGTCATTCTTGTTGACAATATTCTGCCGTGATCGTTTCTTCCACCAGGGCCTTTTCACCAAGTTCTTTATTTGGTTCTGAATCGTTAAGAGTGAAGGTGATGATGATGGTGTGGGCAAATTGCTCCAATGGATTAATTATGACCTTGTTATCATAAATGCTTATGTTTAATGTTATGATGTCTGTGCAGGCGAAAGCTGAAGTGCCTTTGTCATTATTTTATAGCCTGATAAATGAAGCAAAGATTTAGACTAGACTTTCATGAATAAATGCACATTTTTTTCAGCAGACACTCACAAAATTAGGCCAAACAGTGCATTAGGTTTTGCAGCTGGTATAGCACATCAGTAACTGCTTCAGAACATAATGCCTAAATTGCTTGTATCCCCTTCATATCTTTTTTGCTTTTATGTTTAATTTCCAGCCCATGAGCTGAATAATTGATAATTGCCTCCTGTTATATGTTCCACGGTATATTAGAGAAGCATCCAGTCATGCTTTCTCTATTAAAGCACATGATAACTAACCTTATCATCTCTGTGAATCATTTTATCTTGTGCAGTTTGCCGGCTGTCGGTCGGGAGGGGGGGGTACTTTTCAGAAATATTTTGAAAATGATAATAATTTGTTCATTGAATTGATTTCTACAGTGATTCAAAGAGATAGTCCCACGCTAACGTCATATTTAGCAGTGAAACATGATGACATCCACGACACACATCCGTAGAGCTCTGAATCTGTCTGCCTAGTCAAATTGAATAACATCAAATCATCACCTGCGCCACAGCTTAGACCTGCTTTTAGCTGGTCTTAATTTAAGTCTACTTTCTGTCATCGAATTGCCACGTGCATCATAAGCGTGTACTGAAAAATGCCCTTTGTCTGCCAGAACACCCAGCGAGGCGCAATGCGCTTTGCAAAATTCCCAAACACGGTAAACTAGAGTTGCCCTGGCACCAAAATGCACCAGTTTTTACACCAAGCGCACGTGCACCTGTCTACCAAAATAGTTTCCCCAAAATCAAAAGTGACATGAGGACAAGATAAAGACACCATGATCAAATGCTGTGTTAACATGTTTTTTTTTCTTTTCACGATATACCTTTTACCTCAAAAATACAACACTTTTGCATTGACAGTTTGTAGTAAATGTGTTTTCTACTAATGCATCAACATCGCTTAACATGCACTCAAAAGGCCAAAAGACAAGGCAATGACATAAAGTCAATTAGGTTGAAAGCAGACAGAAACGGCAGTCCCGACCTGCAGTTGTCATGTTCGACCTCAGTTTGTGCTCTAAACAGAGGAATAGGTCAATTACCAATTTTTGTTTACTTACTTGTTTCCTTATTTCCAGAGAGGGGACATGATCCACCATGCATTTTCTACACCACTTGTTTTGAAAAATACATTTACTTGGTTTGACCTATAAGACAGAATTGTGAGTGACCATGGGAAAATTGGGGACCAAGACTGACACCACTTAAGGGGTGTTCATACGGCAACATTTACGCCGGCGTAGCACCGAGGCTGCCCCCGTCGAACGTTCACACGTACAAAGTTATACCGATGTAGCCCCTGAAAACAGCTTAAACCGGAGCAAATTTAACCCTGCTCAGGAGGTGGTTTAAAAATTTACTCCGGAGTAAATGCTAGTTTGCGGGGCAGCGCCGATATAAAATTGGACGTGTGAACACTACAGGGGTAGACTCGCTACGCATGAGAAGAGTTGATTACATACGGGTATTGAATGCGTTGCTTTCGTGCTCTGCTGTGCTTCCGTCATCTTTCCTTTCTCTCTCTCATCCTTTCACGGTGTCTGATAGACCACAGCGTTGATTTGTCTGGAGAAGTATAAACCACGGTTTTCCGATTTTTCCTTGTCACAAACAAGGCGGGGAAAAGGAAGTACACTTTCAGCATGCGCATGTTTTATTTTCGTATTATCGTATTGCATGGCCGCAGAAACTGCCATGTGAACGCAAGTGGGGCATGTGAACGCACTTCTCTTGAGTAAGCAGCTTTTTACGTGTGAACGCTCCACAAAATTTACACCGGTTTAAGATATATCGCACCAAAATACGTCGGTGCAGCACCGATGCAAATGTGTGCCGTGTGAACACCCCTTTAGACAAAACACTGGACACAATTCCTAGTTCCTGTGGTTTGGCAAAGGCTAATCTTTGGCTATGCACGGCACACGCAGAGCTCCTTGAGAAGCTGATAGAATATTTATCACATGAAATTCACCTCCATGGCTTTGATAAAAGATGATGTGTAATGCTCCAGATTTCTAATGGCTCCAGGAAAACGCTGCATCTGCAATGTATACATGCTGGGGGAAATTCATGGGAAGCGCAGGTCAAGGTTTATTTTGGTAATACAGTAGACAGGCTTTAGTGCGGAGAGGTACCCAACTACCATAGTAATAGTGTTACGTATACAAAATGAAAAACAATCAAGGATTCCTTAAACAATTTGATGAATGACAGTCAATAAGGGTGGCCCGGTGATCGACTGGTTAGCGCGTGGGCCTCACAGTGCAGAGGTCCGGCTTTCCTGTGTGGAGTTTGCATGTACTCCCAGTGCCAGCGTGGGTTTTCTCTGGGCACTCCGGTTTCCTCCCACATTCCAAAACCATGCGTCTTAGGTTGAGTGACCACTCTAAATTGTCCATAGGTGTGTTAGCGTGGATGGTTGTTCATCAATGTGTGCCGTGCAATTAGCTGGTGACCAGTTCAGGGTGTACCCCGCCTACTGCCCAATGATGGCTTGGTTCGGCTCCAGCATGACCGTGACCCTCGTGAGGATAAGCAGTTTAGAAAATGTAATATAAATATATATATATGTACTGTATATATATATATATATATATTGTACAGAAATACAAATTTACCTTTGACCTGAAGAGGACCATAGATATTGCATCCTCACTCTTGTTCACCATTTATCTGTTTGTGTTCCTATTTATTTATTTATAGGAGGCAGTGGTTGATTTACAAAGTCAGGGTAGCATCCTTGGCATTTTGGTCTGCTGATTGTGCTGAATATTGAGCCATAATCACCCCCATTACTGACTCTGAAGGTCCTCATTCTCATTCACCCAGCAACAACGTGTAACTGAAAGTGATATTAAAACATCACAGCCCTTTCTGTCCGCTCAAAACCCGCTTTGTCTCAACCCCCATGCCCCCCGATCCCTTTGTTATAGCAACTAGGCACCAACATGACAAACTGATTAAGCGTGATTAACTTGCAAATGAGTTCTTTTGTTGCAACATTGTCTCGATCAGCTTTGCTCCGTTCGTCCTCGGTTAAAGAAAAATACAATGAATGTACTGTCAGTAATGATGATGGTCTGCACTTTGTGCTTCAGCTCTGTCTTTTCTCAGAATAATGAGCAGCATAATGTATCGTAGTTACATGTAGTTGTAATGATGAAATGCAGAAGTCTCTCGGTGTAATGTACAAAATGCTCGATTCATTTCACTATTCTTTGTGTTACATGGTATGAGTCAATTCCACGCAGGAGGACATTTATTCATTTTTCCCAAAGAAAAATGTAATGATCAGTATTCAGCATGATTTCATCGTCTGGTTTGAAAGTGGCTCTTCACTGTGACGCGAGTGATCGTTTTCCAAATGCTGAGCAGAACAAAAATCCTGCATTTGACCATTTGTTAGACTGAGCGGTTCCAGACACCAAAGTGCATGAGTGTCTGCCCAAAGCTTTGTGATTTGCAAAGCTTTCCAGACATCAGAATTGGTGTTCAGCAAATGTTTTCTTGATGAGAGTGCAACATAACCATTGAGATGCAGCTGAAAATCTTGAGAGGGGTGCAATCCTCTGTCCGACAAAGACCTGAATAAATTAGCAGGGAAGAGAGCCCGAGCATATTGTGAAGCAAAGACCAAAACATGGTCGCTGTCACTTTCAATCATCTAAATGGATCCACATGTCACAACTGAGCTTGTAGTTTGGAGGCAAGCACCCTTGTTTGTTTTTTTGTGAGCCAATCCCGTTGAGAACATGCCTCGGTCTTACCTGAGGTGCCCTTCATTTTCAGAAGACGTGTGTCCTACCTCACTAAGTGCATCTTTGCAGTGGTCTCTGCTTTGGGTTGTCAAGGGGTGACAAATGGAAAAAGAGACAGACAATAAAGGTTACAGGTCGAGCCTGCGCTCTACAACCTCTTTGGACTGTTCTTTGGTAATCCACTACATAAATCATACGCAAATCTTAAAGTCACTGTTTACTTTCCACACGACATCCATCACGACTGGTGATGCTTGAATGCAACAGTTCCTCAACTCATATTCAATTCATGATGGAAATACAGACAACATGACAAAAACCTTTTGCCCTCCATCATACTGAGCAGGAAGCATGTTGACCACGACAGTAATGTATGGCAGGACGAAGAAGTCATGAAACACCGGCATTCAGGCTATCGTGGCATATAGAGACCACACATGCGCTTTTGAAAGACACCGATAAAAGAATTCACATGTCCTTGTCGGTCCTGCTCCGACCCTTCAAACGTTGGTCAAAGGTCCAGATTTTCTATTCAGTTCTTCTGACTGCATGACGTCACCCTGCGTGATGCTGTGCAAGTACCGGTATCAAAGCTTACACCAACCTGAGGCAATCAAAACACTTCTTGCAACACTGATCATAATGTGTACAGTGTGGCCTGTGTCAATATTGATAGATGTATTTTTCAGAAAATGCTCACAAAGTAGCCTACTGGCAACGGGGCTGCCACTGCTTTAGTGAGACCTGGTTGCATGCATGCATGCAGACGTGACTCATTTATGTCTTCAGGCAACATATTTGACATATATGGAGAAACAATGTCACCATATTCTTTCACATTGAGTTGAAGATGAATAAAACACATTGTACTCACTTGCAAATATAAAATGAAAGGTAGAAAGTGTGAACCAAGACCTTAATGCATAACCCTGACTTAATGTTTCTCCCTGGCGGAAAAGTCATTAGGTCAAGTTATTAACAAATTACTTTGGCACAGCTAAATGCAATCCCATGAAACAGACACATAATTCTGGTTTCATGATGAATTTAATGAAAATGGGACGAAACGTTCTAAAATATTTCTACAAGTCGAAACAAAGCAGTTTAGAGGCTATTATTCATGGGAATATACACAAATAACACAAGCTCCAGTTCGTCAACATATCTGTCGAGACTCAAGGGAGGCAAGAGTGGCTAAGTTTCTGAAGACCTGAAATTTATGTTAATTCCAGGTTTTCGGGCAAGTGTCAGCATTTGAAACATCATGGTGACAATGACCCGTTGACATCTTGGAATTTTGGTCTGTATGAGCAAATGGTAGATACTAACCAACATCCCACATGTGCAAGTCTTCTGTATCTGTTGTTTTGTTTTTTTGTTTTGTTTTTTATGGGGCCAGGTGCTGAGGTGTTTTTTTTTCCAGATTCCACACTGTGCCCCCCGCCATGGGAGCATGGTTTGGGAGTTGTTTTTTCCCATCCTCTCTTATCCCAGTTTTCTCTATGGATCTTTATGTACTGAAAACAAAGGGCCCTATTGCCCAGTGCAAGTCTAGCACAAAAGGAAGTCTAACTGTGCAGATGGGTGGATTTTTCTTTCTTTTCATATTTTTCTAGACCATTGTGGGATGCAACGCAGCCGACTCCGAGCCAATCGAAGCGGCTCCCGCCATTCTGTTGGTGTTCTCCAGTTGGGTTACAGATATTCCTAAAAATAGACATGCATCGAATCGAGACAGGAAGTTGAAGTACACACAGCGCTTCACATTGCGGAAGCAGAAAGTGACTTGCTGGCACAGTGCATTGATACAGAAAACTGCAAGATCTCCCCTTGCGGATGATGTAGTCGGCATCGGAGGAAACGTGGGCAATTGGAGACTGCCTTGCACCCATCGAGGCACAACGCAGTCCCAAACCTTATAAACTAGACTTGCCCCAGCACGAAAATGGAGACGTCTGTTTTCACACCGAGCGCATGGCTACCTGTCTATGAAAATAGAGCCCAAAATCTCAAATTAATGTAAAGAATATCAATCAGAGAGTGTCAATCACTCTCTGACTTTGGGGCCAAGGTGTATTCCTGTAAGCCGTTTCATACTGTACATGGTCGTGAACAGTCATTTTTAGATAATCAGACAACCCATTCAAATAAAAATGTGTCTCACTGACAATGTAATTTAAATAGAAACGTATTTGCCGGTAACTGTCAGTACAAAATACACAAACCAAACTGTCAAAAAAAATAGTTAGCTTGCATTTCACTGCAAAACTATGTTCTCATTCAACAAGTCACTGGACAGTATGTCTCCACTTCTAAATTACACTTTTGATATGTGCTGTACCCCAATGTAAGTGTGCTGAAAATTGGGATAGCATCATTTGCATCTTTTGGAGCCTTTTGTATGGAAATACACAGTAATACAGTATCTAGAATTTATTTTGGAATATACAAAAGGACAAATGAAGCTGCGTTAACCTTTTAAAATGATGTCCAAACATTTCAACAGCTTAGGAATTTTGAAGGTTTGGTTTTATTAAGGCATGAATTCAGCAGTTTCATTTCAATTCACTGTTCACAAACGGCACCCGTTTTTGCATGTCTCCGTGGTAACTCGTGCTTACTGTTCAGTGACCTACCTTCATGATGCGTCTGTGTGAAAGTAAATCCTTTTAATGACTGCATATCATGGTGTGCACATAAACATGGTAGGAGGCGAAAAGGGGGTGGGGGGATGAGTGATGAATGCAGTTCAAGGACATATCCATGATCATCTCACCCTAATGCCCTCTGTGCTTCAAATAATCTCTTCTACTAGTTTGGTCATATGGTTAGAGCATGTCTGGTCATGGATCTTTAACTTTGTCATTGTGGATTTTCCTCCCCTTCCTTACCATATCAAGTACTGGGCTGTATGTGAGCATTCATTGCTCGGCATCTATGACGCTTAGTTACAACACAATGAGGTTAAGTAGTTTAGCGATCGATACTGTCAAGCTACAGGCCCCAAAGCCCCTTGTTTTGTACAACACTGGTTTCTCAAGACCAAACAGATGGGTTTTTTTGTTTTTGTTTTTTAATGTTTAGGGAAAATAATTAATCTGAGCGAACGTAAGTTTCCCCGTTGCTTGTCTGATAATAGGGGAGCCATCGTCATTAGGATTGATGGCATCAATTTAGTATTAATGATACGTAAAATGAGATCCAATAGACCCCTTTTCCATTACAGAGGAGCTGACGAGCAACCCAGCTGATTCCGCCGCTGATTCCTGTATCACTTTGGCTAGTTCTCCCTTTGAAATAGGACAGCCCTGCTTCACCCTGCACACCGGACACCTTGCCTTTCTTCAAGTAATGCTTGGATTGTCCCACGTCGAGAGCATTTGTTTTGATGCTCAGTCTTGTCATCACATCATGTTATTGAGGTGCTTCGCTTTACGCCAATCGATACCATCCCTGAAATGCCATCGAGTTTGACGACCGATGCCGAGACTTTTTGTCTGTAAGACTGCATAACTAAGTGCACTAAATCAACTGACGACCATTGAGGAAGGGGGAAAAAAATCTCATTCTGCATAGAGCTACTACTAAAAATGGAATAAAAATGATTTCCTCCTACACATAGATACTTAAAGTTGCAACGTATACCGTGTGCTTGATAATGCGGTAGAATGCGAATGTGAGAATACCATTTGCTTTATGTGGTCAGGAGGTTGATGGTTCCATTGAAAGCAAATTTAAATTTAAATCCAAATTTCCATTCCAGTGAGCGCAGTATGTGATGCTTTATTGCGCTGCACGTACCTATCAAATCCACAAAGTTTCATGGATATCAGAAACTAACTGGGCTTAAAACAAATTTGCTTGGTTTTGCAATCTCAACCTCGGTGGCAGGAACAAATCGCTGCGGCTCCACAAACACAAATTCGGGCCAGGCAAGAACTTTCTCAGACACGGCAGTTCTGGAGTAAATACAACAATTAAACTGCCTCTGGAGTCACAATCAATTATTTCACAGATTTCCAAATTAGACAATGTTCTTACAGTAGATAAAGCTCCCCCTTAAAAATACCACAAGCAAAGCCTTGAGTGCGCTTAAAAATTGATGACTGGAGCATCCTTGATAATTAAGAGTGAAGTGAGCGGATTGGATCGGTGTGCATGTGCGTTAAAAGGCCACTGTTAATGCACTTGTTGTCTTCATGCTAGTGTTCCTTTGCATTCTTTTGAATATTCCTGTAGGTGGCCATTTCTGTTGAGCTGTGAAAGCAGCACTTAAGCATCCTGGTGATTTCCCCCGTGTAAACCTGATAAACCTTTGAGAAAATATTACCTCTGTGGAGTTACTTTTCTGTGTATAAAACCCAACTGAATTTCCGGACTACAAATCGCACCAAATTAAAAGCTGCAACAGCTAAATTGAGCCATTAAAAAAAAAAAAAATAGAGAGAGAGAGAGGACGCTTGGCTTTATTCGCGGTGGGTTTCCATGTCATAACAAGACATATTCGGAATGAAAGATTTCACACAGGCCTCTGTTCATGTCTAACTGGTTGTACTGAGGGGAACTGAAAATTTACAACAAGTTGAAAGGGGGCTTGGGCTAAGGCTTTCAAACTCTTCCAAACATGCTATTTATAAACCTTCAGATTCATTCTGGAACAGAAAAGGGACCTTCATCAAACTGAAATGTTTCGGTCAGATCAAAAGTTAGGATTCAGGGGTACATTCATACGGATAATGGGGCCTAAATTGAACATTTCCCACCTTCTGATAGTGACGTAATTTCTTTGAGGGGTAGACTCCTGTGGGTCACTTCCGGACAATTCCCAGGCTAGGACAGTGAGGAAGAAGTAAAACAGTGACTTTTGATTGGAAAAGGTCAAATGTTTCACGTTCAAACTTGAATTAACACAATCGACTTTGAAAAGTGGCCCACGGGTTTGCGCCTCAAGTCGCCTCGTTATATAGGGCTCCGCAGAGCCTCGGGGTGTCCATACCTTACTTTTTCTTGTATGACAACACAGACCTGGCACACAAATGGTTTCAAACGACCCTGAACAGTACAATAGTAACAGTTTCAAACTCCCCCAAAACATTGTGTTTCTCGGCGTGATTTAGTTCAGGGCTGTAAAATTCAGTTAATCTCCCGCTAAGCACTCTGACCAGAGAGCAATGAAGATCGAATGGCCAAAACAATAGGCAAAAGGTCAGCCACAGCTTAAAGGACAAATGCAATGAAAGTATCGTATCATTCAATCAACTCAACTCAATGAAGAATACATAGTACACGTTCTCTTGTATACAACACAATTAAAGTCAGAATATTTAAAAAACAAAAACATTTTATGTACACTGCGCAAGTGTTTTTCACCTGACCCCTGAATAACAGAAGAATTCAATACTTTTGTTCAAACTGTGTGCACTGAAGGAGATACAAGCTCTGAATAAACAGCCTTGGAATAAGTATTGTGCGAACGTATGAGTGGAGCCCCAGCGCGTGAAAATATAACCCTGGTTCGAAGTGCAAGCTGGTTAACCACAGTAAACATAGTTCACACACATACTTAAACGTCTAGTGTCTACTTTTATCTCAATTGTGGTTTCCTTCCAAAAGCTGCCAGAACGCAACTCCCACACCTGCTTGGCAGAGGTAAAACCAAACAATCATTGCAAAAAAAGAAAACTGTTGCAGAGGTATCAGGGCAGAGACAGCTGACATTTGACTATTTAAAACATGATCCATGAATAATGGTGTTGAATAATGCACCAAAGTGAAAAGCACAAAGCTTTTTTGGTGAAGTTCTATTTCAGGGGCCTGCAAACGTTATTTGATCTGTTTTTCAAACATAACTAAATCTGAACATAAAGGTTCTCTTGTAACGTTAACATAAAAAAAAAAAGTCACTCAATATATGTCACAAGCATTGATGTGGTGACACCTGGCCAAATATTTATTGAGCTACTCGACCCCCGGTGGGCAAACCATGGATAAAACCGAGAATAGAAAAGGTTTTTTTCAAAAAAAAAAAAAAAAAAAAAACAGAGGACCATTTTGTGAGACATATGAGGGAAAACAAGACATCCATTCATCCATTTTCTGATCACAAGGGTTGCGGGGCGTGCAGGAGCCTATCCCAGGGACAATTTGGAGTGTGACATTAACCTGCCATGCATGTTTTTGGAGTGTGGGAGGAAACCGGAGTACCCGGAGATAACATACGCAGGCACGGGGACAACATGCAAACTCCACACAGGTAGAGCGGGGCCTGGATTTGAACCAATGACCTTTACTCCGACACACCTGATTCAATTGATCATGGAACCTGAGTTCCCTACCACTGTGCTAGCCAGTCAACTACCGTGCCGCCCTCCTTGATGGCATCTATTCTTTTTTGACTCCAAAGAAATACATAACTAAGACCTGTTAACAGTTGAAAAGACACCCGTGCTAAGATTGTTGTTGCTTCGATGTCGCTGTCACTGTGTGCTAAACTCTTGTTCACCGCTCTGTAGTTGTCTGCCTCACACAAATAGTGACCCTACCGCACGCACAGTGTGGATTCATAAGGATCGTCGAAATGTCGACATTTATTCCAATCTTATTGGCACATCTCGCAAATGAGGATTATCACAGCAATTAAATTGGCAGTTCACCGAAAGGTTACACTGAAAATAAAATATGCTTTCTTCAACACCTTGCAGATCAATTCCAAGAGGTTTCAGTTTGCGTCTTCGTTGCTGCCAAAGCGGTTGCGCACAGGCTACCACCACGACAGGATATGATTCACCTTGACTGTGAAACAAGACGGCATCTCATTGTGTATATATGCACATTTAAGCTTAACATAATTATTTATTATGCTTGGAAACTCTAAGAGTGCTTTTGCATCTCTTTTCATATCTATTATTCAGATTGTGTGATTCATTTGTCAGTCTGCAAAATGAAATGCATGAATTCATAGCACTCACATCTTGCGCCATGTAATTAGAGAGAATTATGGCCTTAACAGCAATTTGAATAATACAATGCAAATCAATTTCCGTTCAGAATTTTAAGGGACAATACAGAACTTTTTAAAAAACAATCCGCAAATACAGAGAAGACGGGGATCACAAATGCAGTGAAAAAAAAAAAGACCACTTCACTGAATGTTTCTTCCTTTTGACTCAGCTGCTAGCCTAGCAGCACTTTGTACACGCCACATGATGTGTCATTTTAATCACCACAGAGCAGCTGCAACCATTCTCCATTTGGGTAACTCATAAAAATACACATCCCAAAAAGCTGACCTAAATTGGAGTTTATGTCTTGCAGGAAAACAGTTCCAAAATTATTCATCTCTCTTCATGGCTGCAGTAACCGCTATTACAGTTATTTAAAAAAAAAAAAACAATTAACATGCCCCCTTCAAACACTTTTTGATTCCAGTTCTCGTGCACTTAACAGACGGTGATTATCTTTCATAATCCAGGCATCATAAATCCTAAATTGAATCCCGGATCCATTTCAGTCCTTGTAAAACATTCATTCATTCATTCATCTTCCGTACCGCTTGATCCTCACGAGGGTGCTGGAGCCTATCCCAGCTGTCTCCGGGCAGTAGGCGGGGGACACCCTGAATCGGTTGCCAGCCAATCGCAGGGCACACAGAGACGAACAACCATCCGCGCTCACACTCACACCTAGGGACAATTTAGAGTGTTCAAACAGCCTAACCACGCATGTTTTTTGGAATGTGGGAGGAAACCGGAGCACCCGGGGAAAACCCACGCAGGCCCGGTGAGAACATGCAAACTCCACACAGGGAGGCCGGAGCTGGAATCGAACCCGGTACCTCTGCACTGTGAAGCCGACGTGCTAACCACTGGACTACCGGGCCACCCTTGTAAAACAGATTTATTGAAATAGATGTCCACTTTGGATTTACCACGTGAACTATGCATATAAACTATGCAACTATCCAAGCTTAAGATCATATACTATCCCAAATGCAGAGAGATTTCAATGGACCGATCCCCGACAATGGCAAATTTACAGGAAATATTAGACTTTGGAGCACTAAAGCAAAAAGTAATCGAAGAACCCAGTTCAAATTATTTAATAGAAACCTTGACAGAATTGTGGACCAATAATATATTGGCTGGACAAAATTAAAATGATGACTATCACAAAAACTTGTTGCTGAATGAAATGAAGCGAAAGCCCTTCTGCAATTTTTTTCCTTTCTTCCTTACTATTCCACAATTATGTTTGAAGCCTGATGACTCGTCGCCAATGGCATGGTTAGCTAGTTGCCGACAATTTTGTATTTTTTTATTTTATTTTATTGTGACTATGAGAACCTGGCACGTGTTGAAATACGCAAGGGTGAACAAACAACAGCAGCATTAAATTCAGCTTTAGGCAAATATAACCATAATATTTTATTCAAGATCAAGACAATATACAATTTGGCACAGGTTCCAGAGGTTGTCCTAATTAGAAATTGGAAGTGATTACATCGAATTGGATTGTTTACTTTTGGAAAAGTAATAAAATTGTACTGGAATTCAAGGAATGATTTTTGCAGGGACGAGGAAAGGAATTCTCTTTGGAATGACCTCCCTCTCTCTCCACTGAGTTTTATTCTTTCTCCTTCGTCTCAGCATGAGACTGCATTCTTACTGTTTTTATGTTTTTAATTTATTGTTTTAACTGTCTTGGTTTAATGTCCGATTTTTACTTTAGGTGCGGCACTTTGTATGCGGCTGTGCTCTTTGAATAAATTTGAGTTGAGTTATGTAGGCGGCAGAGTTTCACATCTTAAAAGAGTTGGTCATTCATGAGAAGAAGTTCGATTGTGTCCAAGTCGTACCAACCTGTATGGTAGTAAGTTAGCGTGCTATGCTATATTAAACACGACATTAGTTAGTTTTTAAAGTGCTCTACAAATAGAGTGGTGTAATGGTAGGCCAGCTATAAATTAGTTGCTTGCGTTGACCATTTATTTGAATAGTTTATCAAGTGATGTTTCATCACTCATGTTCAATAATAAGAACAGGCTTGAACAATGGGAAACGCTAATATTCAAAGGAGATCTTACCGGCAAGAATATCTATGGTGATTAAGAAGTAGTGACATTATTTGAATAAGACAGTTAAAGAAAAGAAAATGTGGGTTTGAAATGCAAATGTTGGCTCTAAAAAGCAAAGTCAATTCATTTTAAAAGAGTTAATCTAACATTATCTTGGCAGGTCTTTGCTTCGTCAGTGTTGACTCAGCAAAAAAAGAGTGGTGGATGAAATCCAGTCCTGGTCTGCTGCACAAATCACTTAACCAAACTACTTTTTGGTTCAAAGCTGGCATTTTAGTGATGTTGAGGACACTCAGGTAGGTTTTGATGCACCAAAACATTGTGACCGACAGTCACAATGTTTTCAGGTCAATGCTTCATCCAATGTCTGCATTTATCTGTAATGACATGGTTAAAGGTGCACTAATTTTGTCTTGGAAAGGGGTTACAGAGTCACACCCCACTTGAGAGTACTTCAGAATACTTCCTGGAGAGTTCAGCGAATTGCTCTTCTGTTTCGTAATTGACATTTTTAATTTTATGGTAAATGAACATGATGATGAGAAAATGAGAAATGCCACTGAGGCATTTCAATTGAATACAGTAAACAAGCCAACGGATAGTTAATGATATTGCTTTCCAAAAGACTTTTGGGGAAACATCACTGTCAGTTAAGTTTACTTATCCAAATGACACGACAACAATAGAAATAAGCACATGCAAAAAAAAAAAAAAGATTAAGAAAAGGAAAAAAAACACAACTACCATTTACAACACAAACATTTTTTGAAAATGATGGACCTTCTCGCAAGCGTTCAAATTGAGATAGAGTGGTACAGTAATGTCATAAATAAAATTAAAAGCAATTAAACCGTTTTTTTAACACTACATGACGGCCATTGTGCTGCGATTTCTGGAGTACCAGCCATTTTGAGATACAGTTACATGATCATTGAGAAGTCTCAATTCCTCTCATCAATGTGGCATTAAGATTAAATGTGCTTCACAGAGGATAAAGAATATATTGTTCTGAGTACGGTTATATTGTCTGGAGTGTTTGTGTTCGTTAACGGGCTATGGTAGCACAACACAGAGGCTGTTAAGCGAACTAAACTAAGCTATGCAGTTGTTTTAATACACACGGTCTAATTTTGAGGACACTTCTTTCTCTCTTCATAAAAAAAGATGTGCTTTCCTATTTTAGAACAACGTTGTAGGTGAGTTGCTGCTGCCATGTTCTCTCTTCTCTAAAAGGTCCCAGTTGAATAAAGCCCAACTCGATCACAGGCTGTTTAATAGAGCTGAAACCAAACAAGCTAAACATTTCCGGGACTGTGTGAAGAACTGCTCTATTCTAGTGCCAGCAGTGGCTTCAGCGTATGAAGGTGAGTCAAGATAAATGAGCTGTTGGGAGAATGGCACCTACTGTCGTGATATGTGTGGTGATGTGAATTGAAGTGGAGGGCATTGCCTTCAGAGACTGAGCAGCCAGTCTGTGAAGTTGCTTTTCAACTTTGGATTCGTGTGAGATAATTACATTTGAATGGCGGCATCAGAGTCGCACCAAAAAGGAATTCATATGTCACAACAGACGCTTGTGCTGATGTCGTCACACATGTTATGTTGAAGTGACTTTATTGGCTGACAGTAAACAGTCAACCCTCATACGAGCAGTTCGCCACCTGCAGATTCACAGATTTATTTTTTTGGGGGGGGGGGGGGGGGGGGGTGTTGCCATTGGCGCACTGGCCCAAGTCCCTGTCCCCCTGTACAGAAATAGTTGGCTTTGTGGAGTACCTGTCCACACACAAGAAATAGAAATGACAAATCCAAGTAAATCTTTAGTGATTGTATCTTCCTAAATCTGACAATATGTCTGTGAGCAGGCCCTTCTGCACTTTGCAGTGGGGCTGATTTGAAAAGTAACTGCCCGAACATTGAGATTCTTTGGCCATGACTTGATCAGCTAGGCAAGGCAAAAATACGGAGTCACATTCAAGCCATGACCCGAGTCCAGTCCATCAAATCTAAAAGGTAAGGAAAGCTGCACAGTGTTGCTGGATGCATTGCTAAGCATTGGGGCCGCTGCAAAAACAGCCACTCTGCCAAATGCTGAAGTGGACCGACAAGAAAAAATTGCAAACAATAACAACAAGCAATTGCCTTATGAGTATGTGAATGGACAGAAGAAAACATTTCATTCAAAATGCAAAGTTAAATAAATAGATAGCAAATAGAAAGTTTTTTGGAAAAGTTCTTAAACAAATGCTCAATGTTTCTGTTCAGGTTCTGAATGGAATCTTTTCACGCAAGTAAAATTTGAAATTCAAAATAGCATCCTTTGAAGATGAAATGAAATCATTTGAAATATTTCAAAGGACAACATCCCAGTGGGCGTTGCGTGACACGATCGTGTTTTCTTGTGGTCACTGAGCAACACTGAGGTACAAAGTGGGAGTGCTCTGAAAAGGGATACAGATGAGATATTTGCTGAGGGTGATTGAAAACATTGGCCCAAAAAGGAAGTTTGGTCTGACAGCCACCCTGAAGACTTTTCAACCTTTTCCAGTATTCATTACGACGCTCAGGCAAGCTAGATGAAAGGTTAGGACGGTGTCTGAAGGTGCAGGACTGTTGGTGCAGTCTGAACTTGCTCATCATTTTCAAGGTCTAACCCTGTCAGGTAAAAAGATAAAAAGCTAATTTATAGTCCGAGATTGTCATATATAAATTAACAGTGTTGGATAAAAAATTCTAAAGTGAAAATTAGAGATCCCACTTTTCCAAATTACATGTCTGCTGGTACAATGGGCAGTTAATAGCATGCTGAGATTTACTGCACTGCATTCTGGCTTTATAATAGACTCCAATTTCATTTTCGTGACAAAAAGCCCTCTCCTGACCTGAAATGCTCAAAGAGAGGTTGAGAGCCACTGGAAGAACAGTGCATGAGAGAACATAATAAGTAGCAGCCGAAATGTCACCATCGCCGAGGAGCAACCAATTTAGCATGCAGACATGATGTCTCAACCCCACTCTGTTAAAGGACGGCGCGGCCAAGAGAGACTCTCTGTGTGGATGCTAGCCTAATGTAAAAAGAAAAAGAAACGAGGCTGACTATGGGGTCTTACTCCCCTGAGGACTCTTGAGCCCGTATGGCGCCCCCAGGGCTCAAAAGTCTATCAGCATGGTGAGGTTCTGGAATCCCCCGGAGACAGGAGAAGCCGCTCCCGCTGCTATATGAATATGGCATTTCTGCTCTGTGAGACAGCCCCATTCAAGCTGAAACCCATTTACGGCCCGAGCTACATGAGCGGAGATTTAATATCCAAACTTTTACGATACAATGTAACGCCAGTGTCAGCACAGTGCTGCTTTTGCCATTACTTTACTCATCTTTTTGATATGTAGATGACAAGTCTATGTGTGCTATAAAGCCTGGTATGAAAAGTGTGGCTCTGTGTGTGTGTGTGTGTGTGTGTGTATGTGTGTGGAGATCATTTGCGTAACAAATACATGCAAAAGTGTGCGTTTGTGCGTTACGTGTGCGCAAGAGGAATGCTCATGCACTATGCCTTCAGCATGTAAAGTTGCTGTCATGGTTACAGGCACTTCTGCAGAGATCACACAACAAATCTCGTTCAGTTCTTTTGTCACATTATGTGTTCACGTCGTTATCTCCGACAACACATCTTTTAAAGCCACTAGCAATACACCGATAATGATAAGCAAAACAACTGTAAACTGAAATATTTATCAGAGAAGTTCTAAAGATGGCATGCTTCTTTTTTTTTTTTTAATGATTTGACAACAGGCATTTGGTCTGGCAAGAGCATTCAGAGATATCACAAAGTGACATGTTTGAATATGAGCAGCTGTCTGGATTATTGGATGCCATGGAAATCCCAGCTGATTAAAATTGGATAGGTTAATACTGTTGGTACAGGTTTCCAGTTGTCGTTGACATGGACCAAATTGAGTACAGGCCAAATTGTCCAGAATAACAGTATAGCATAAGTAGCCAATAACAGCATTAGACTCATGGCAACACCGGACATAGAAAGTTGACTAAATTTGGTTCCTATCAGCAAACACGTTGCACACAAAACAGAAAAGTCAAACACCTCAATTTTCAGTAAACTTATGATGAAGATAATTTATCAACATTTTAAATGTTGATAAAATGTACCCTTTGATTGGCGAACCCGACTGAAGACAAGCTGTACCGAAAATGAATGAATAAAATAGTTTGGTTAAACAGTGATGTGTTCATTTTTTTTTCTGCATCTCAAGGCAAAGCTGGGACAGTAGAATAGACAATGGGAGCTAAACATTTACATGAGGTACGTATGATAACAATGCACAATGTGTTTCTATATTTGAAATACCTCAGAGAGCTGTATGAGTTAGAAATGTATCATAAAATTGCATTTTGTAGGATCCGTGTTTTCCCATCCTCTCTTGTCCCTCAGCCCTTCAAATATTAGATCATTGCTCAATTTCAGTCAATATAGTTTATCTTTGGCAGCATCCACGTTATCCGCTCATACAGACAAGATGTAGGATGAACCAAAGACAGAACCTTGACTGCTTCGGTGGTCACACTGTATAACTAATTAGTGTCTCATTCTTTCGTGACAACATCATTGACTGGAGTGACGGACATGGTTCAAGTGGTACAATTCCCATTATTTTCCTCCAAGTTGCACAATATGGACATGGGTCGGAGCTGCCTGACAAGAAAACCGCATGAAATTGGATACTTTCGGATAAGACCTCTTTTCAAATCACACATCCATTTTTAACACCCAAAGAGGGTCGCGGGAGTTGCTGCAGCCTATCGCAGCTGATTTTGGGCGAAAGGCGGACCAACCGCAGAACTGGTCGCCAGTCAGTCACAGGGCACATATAGAGACGAACAATCATTCACACCCACATTCACACCGTCACTTAGTGGGAACTGATCCCACGCTGCCCGCGCACAACTCAGGCGAGTGTACCACTACGCCATCAGTGAGGCGTTTTCAAATCAGATATCTGCAAATGTGATTGCAGCATAAATAGAGAGATTGTTCATAACTGATAAATGCCAGCCATATCGAAATACAAATCAATGAATATGGAATAAATGGTATGAAATGTCACATCCTGACCAAAATCCTGACCAAATTACAGTTATCAGTATAATTAGGACACCGCTAAAAGAAATATGAATCAAAAACTACACAATATGCATATGCAATACAGCAGCCTTCAAAGCGACATGTACGACCCCACAAAATGTACGGTGAGGACGGTGATATAACAAACAGGAAACTTTTCTTCTTGGACCATTCTTGTCACTGACATGTATACTGATGTTTTGGTTTATAGTTTCAGCATACAGGGTGACTATTATAAATGTATTTTAACCTCTACTGTCCTCTTGATAGCCTTTTTGAGCACCTTAGGTCAAGGGGAAGTCAACCCAAATGTTTTCTTGGCAATAATATATTATAAATAGTTCCAATGGTCTAAATATGACATTCTGATTGATATTTTGTTTGTGGTATATGAGTTAAACAGTAAAATCCACGATTCAGTTTCAGAAAACAGGTGAGCTGTGATTGCTCATTACCTAAGCCCTAAGCAACTATCTCATTTTCAGTTGATAGAAAGTGGCAAAATGTCCGCCCCCGGAGATGGCAAAAAAAAAAACAGGTGGATTTTGCTGCTTAACTCAGATTCCAAACATACAATAATAATACTACGGTGCGCCTAATGGTCCGGAAAATAGGGTACAGGTAGATATGTTTTTTTTTTTTTAACGTTTGCATTTGGAATATCAGTTGCTGTCAAGGATTAGCCTATAAATCACCAACACCAGAGCAAGGACGCCTTTGCCAACCTCTTGCCCCCGCCTCCGACCGCAAAAGACACCAGCGCATATGAAATCTATCAACGCTACCGTAGTGGACTAGATTACAGAAAGATCCTATGAAGCATAAAGCCCCAGCTGAATTCTGGATCAGATAACAATCACACCAAAGTTTTGAATATGCCCACACACTGACCGGCACCGAGACAAGGGAGCCAAAAACACCCAGGCTTATCTTGATGCAAAACTGTTCCAGAAAAAGTGCTGCAAATTATGATGGGGAAAAAAAAAAGTTTGAGGGTGGAAATGAACCCGACTGCTCATTTATGTCAGGCATGTCTTAGCATTGATGGGAAAGCTTGCGGTGTTAAAAGACCAACAGTTTGGGCTGGTAGTGATTAACTGGACTACGGTCAAATCATGTAAATTGTCAGTTCCTTATGCAAATCCACATCCAGTTAATAGCTGATTGAAATGCTATTACAGTGCTGATATAAAACATGATCAGGGTAAAATGAGGCAGCATTATTGTCCCCATAATCTCACACATCACAGAGACGAATGGGAACATTTGCTTAAGATGTGTATGTATGTTTCAGTGCTCAATTAATTTTGGTGTGTTTTTTTTTTTACACCGTTTAACACAATTTACTCGGCGGTTATTACATCCTTCACAATTTTTGTGTCTTTGATAGTTTTGTCGGATGAAGAACATTTAATCTTGTACCTTAATGTGCTAGTTGAATGTCAGCTTTAGTCAGTACATTAAATTTACAACAAGCCTATTACATCATGTTTCTTTTTTTTATTTATTTTATATTTGGTATTTGGACACAACCTGCATATTTTATCAGGCCTTTTTATGGTCACATTCATACAGTGTCCACATATATATGTATATTTTCCACAATAACAGCAACAGCCACCACATTTTTTTAAGGTGGCTGGGCAGAACAATTCCTTTGTTCCTTTTTCATCCGAATCAATAAAGGGGAGCCTGCCGGTTTCTTTCAACAGGAAGCAGCCGCAGCAGCTTTTGAGTGGGATTTCATACTCTGTGCTCATAGGTAATTATGAAATCCAGCTTTTTTTTTTCTAATCTGTTCGCTGAGTAGCTGTGGGTATTGAGCAGATGGGGTCATTTTTTGCCAAGCTTGGGTTCTTTTTTAGATTGGGTGAAAGATTATCTTTGGGTGTGCATTAAGAGATCAAACTGGTTGCCATTATGGACAGTTTTGTGTTCTGGAGTTGAAGTGAATTTAGAAAATGTTGGTCATAAAATGAATATTTTTAATCACAACGATACTGATATTCTGGCAATCCTTGAATTCATGAGTGCGGGTAGGTTTTACCCTTGTTGGATCAAAATCATGACCCATCATGCTGGGTTAAATCTAATCGCAATCCTTTACACCCAGCACTGGGTTTGCTATTTCACACAATTTTGACCCTGGAAATTTTAAGGGTGCATGCCATCAAGTGAACAACTCAAGAAATGGTTTCTTTACCCTACCCAGGTTTGGAGGCAACTCAAAAACATATCAAGAAACAGGTGAGCACAAACACAAAACATAAATTGCGTTCACAGATTTTTGTTTTTGATAGAGGACCTGCCATTGAAAGAACAATTTCTGTTTTTAGGAGCTGCCTAGCATTAGCAGTTTTATCAACTCAGCCATTTGATTCCATATAAACTTGTTAATTGGATGAACACATTGAGTACCTCAACAGACTCTTCATCGGCTATCAGGCTGCAGTATGACAATATTTTCGCGGAATGCTGCTCAAGACCAAAAAAAAAATGTAACACTGGCGGAACAAATGTCGAATGATCACGGCGACTGTATCTCGCTTTGCCAAGTCACCAGGAGCCCAAATTATTCTTTGTTCTTTTTTTAAACGTGTACGCTGGCAGTGACTTAACCCCCAAGAGTCTCCCGTGTCACGGGTATAACTTAAATCATTTCAAAATGTCACAATGTGCAGGCCAAGTCAAACTGAGCTTTGCCGTCACCCTGTGGCAATGCTTGGCTTGAGACATAAATGTTAGATGTGGTTCTTTAAACTCAGCAACAAAATGGGAGTGCCTCTTTTACACCGAGATCCTGCAAAATGGCTGCAGCATTGTAACAGACAACACACAATACGTTGATGCAACAATAGACAATGACAATTGCTTTCAACACAACAAGGCATGAGATGTAAATGTCAGGTGTTACACAACGCCCTCGTACATCAGAATACCCTGACGCACAACAATCATCCCGCTTCTCTTGTGGCAGTGATACAACTGTAGCTTCGCAGGATTGGCTTTGTGCCCTCATTCCATTGAGGGTGCCTTTGTGACAAGGCTAAAGGCGTAAAACTGTCAGAATCTACAAGAAGAGTTCGCCATTACATCAATGTTTATTTAAATGCAAGTAAAGCCAATTTACACGACCGAAGATTTTCCAATGTCATGAGAGGACAAACCAAACATTCACTCTACCCTCTAGCGCACAGCCAACAGTCGGCTTATGCATTATGTGGATTAAAAAAATGAGAAGAAAATGTGAATTTCCATCTTGAACTGAATCTGTTCACGCTGCCGGGGTCTCGGTGTTCATCCCCAGGAGAGCCCTAGCAATCCCCCAACTGTCTCTGGAGACCAGCAGAAAAAAGTGCAATGGAATGGAAACCTAAACTCTCACGGTCCTCCCAGATTGCTGTTGAAAGCGTTTACACTCTACTGGGTAACACGCGCAACCATGCATTGATAATGAGGGCGTGAGTCAGAAAGGAGGAAGAAGCGATAAGGCAGAAGGGTGATCTCTTGTCTTCCTATTAGTCGTGGTACATCTTGAGTTCCGGCCCTTTTAATGCAGAGTAAGTGAGCTCATGAGATAGGAGACAGGTGTGAAAACAGTTCTGATGTGAGAAAAGTAGGCCAAAGAGCCTCAACTGTAGGTCAGTGTTAAACATGCAATCATCTGCCACATAGAGAGAACAATTATTGCAGACAGGCCTGACACGCAGCGCAGGGCTGACTGCCTCTCTGATGCTCGAAAGCCAGGGATTTCAGAGGGCTGTGCTGTGCAAATAACTGCCGTGTTTAAAGATAAAAGAGGATCCAAAGCACAGCAATCAATGCACAGATGAGACCTGTTACCAAATGAATACAAGTATTGCGCAACAGGCAGAAACGTGAACAGTCAGATGTATCTAAATTGGTTCCTGCCCACCCACAAGCAATTATTTTCCTCAAATGTTATTCCAACCACAGGGGGAAGGGAAAAAACTGCACCCTGTAAAAGAGACAGCATCACCATTGAAGATTAACAGCAGTCTAGCCAGATCCAACAATTGTTTTCTGTTGTTTGTACAAGAAAGCCAGAGAGTCTACAGTAAGTTGATGGGATGAGTGTGGCCCATTGTGAGTTCTTGCAACAGGGCTAGACGATCAACTAGCACATCGGCAAAGACATACATTTGTTTTTGTTTCATTCAGTCTGCGAGAAGAGGCAAGTGAGGGAGCAGGATGACCAGTGGCTACTTCAGGATGACACTGCCATGAGCATATGGCGGTTCCTGGTCAACATGGCTTTGCAGGAGAAAGCTCTGCAGCGTATTTGATCAAGTTCCTCCTTGTTCCGGTAAAAGAAGACAGCTGAGGGTTGCGAATGTCAACGTAGACTCCCTTTAAAGAGGCTCGCTGGAAAATAGGATTGCATTTCATGCATGCCATGTATGTATCCTCTCCGTGAGCCGTCACCTTACCGTGGTGGAGGGGTTTGTGTGTCCCAATGATCCTAGGAGCTAAGTTGTCTGGGGCTTTATGCCCCTGGCAGGGTCACCCATGGCAAACAGGTCCTAGGTGAGGGACCAGACAAAGCACGGCTCACAAAGCCCCTTATGATAGATAAAATCGATGGCACTCAGTTTCCCTTGCCCGGACGCGGGTCACCGGGGCCCCACTCTGGAGCCAGGCCTGGAGGTGGGGCTCGTTGGCAAGCACCTGGTGGCCGGGCCTACACCCATGGGGCCCGGCCGGGCTCAGCCCGAAGAGGCAACGTGGGTCCCCCTTCTCATGGTCTCACCACCCGTGGGAGGGGTCAAAGGGGTCGGGTGCAATGCGAGCTGGGCGGCAGCCAAAGGCGGGGACCCTGGCGGTCCGATCCTCGGCTGCAGAAGCTAGCTCTTGGGACATGGAATGTCACCTCTCTGGCAGGGAAGGAGCCCGAGCTGGTTTGTGAGGTAGAGAAGTTCCGACTGGATATAGTCGGACTTGCCTCCACACACAGCCTGGGTTCTGGTACCAGTTCTCTCGAGAGGGGTTGGACTCTCTTCCACTCTGGAGTTGCTCAAGGTGAGAGGCGCAGAGCAGGTGTGGGCATACTCATTGCCCCCCGGCTCAGTGCCTGTACATTGGGGTTCACACCGGTAGACGAGAGGGTTGCTTCCCTCCGCCTTCGGGTGGAGGGACGGGTCCTGACTGTTGTTTGTGCATATGCACCAAACGGCAGCTCAGCATACCCACCCTTTTTGGAGTCCTTGGAGGGTGTGCTGGAGAGTACTCCTGCTGGGGACTCCCTTGTTCTGCTGGGGGACTTCAATGCTCACGTGGGCAATGACAGTGAGACCTGGAGGGGCGTGATTGGGAGGAACGGCCCCCCCGATCAGAACTCGAGTGGTGTTTTGTTATTGGACTTCTGTGCTCGTCACGGACTGTCCATAACGAACACCTTGTTCAAACATAAGGGTGTCCATATGTGCACTTGGCACCAGGACACCCTGGGCCGTAGTTCGATGATCGACCTTGTGGTTGTATCATCGGATTTGCGGCCGCATGTTTTGGACACTCGGGTGAAGAGAGGGGCGGAGATGTCAACTGATCACCACCTGGTGGTGAGTAGGCTCCGATGGTGGGGGAAGATGCCGGTCCGTCCTGGCAGACCCAAACGTATTGTGAGGGTTTGTTGGGAGCGTCTGGCGGAATCCCCTGTCAGAAGGAGTTTCAACTCCCACCTCCGACAGAGCTTTTCCCATGTTCCGGGGGAGACGGGGGACATTGAGTCCGAGTGGACCATGTTCCGTGCCTCTATTGTTGAGGCAGCCAATCTGAGTTGTGGCCGTAAGGTGGTTGGTGCCTGTCGTGGCGGCAACCCTCGTACTCGCTGGTGGACACCAGCAGTAAGGGATGCCGTCAAGCTGAAGAAGGAGTCCTATCGAGCCTTTATGGCCTGTGGGACCCCAGAGGCAGCTGACGGGTATCGACTGGCCAAGCGGAACGCAGCTTCGGTGGTCGCCGAGGCAAAAACCCGAGCGTGGGAAGAGTTCGGTGAGGCCATGGAAGCCGACTTCCGGACGGCTTCGAGGAAATTCTGGTCCACCATCCGACGTCTCAGGAGGGGGAAGCAGTGCACCACTAACACTGTGTACAGTGGGGATGGGGCACTGCTGACTTCGACTCGGGACGTTGTGAACCGGTGGGCAGTGTACTTCGAAGACCTCCTCAACTCCACCAACACGTCTTCCTTGGAGGAAGCAGAGTCTGAGGACCCTGAGGTGGGCTCTCCTATCTCTGTGGTTGAAGTCACCGATGTGGTTAAAAAGCTCCTCGGTGGCAGGGCCCCAGGGGTGGATGAGATCCGCCCGGAGTTCCTCAAGGCTCTGGATGTTGTGGGGCTGTCCTGGTTGACACGCCTCTGCAACATCGCGTGGTCAACGGGGAGAGTGCCTCTGGATTGGCAGACCGGGGTGGTAGTCCCTCTTTTTAAAAAGGGGGACCGGAGGGTGTGTTCCAACTACAGAGGGATCACACTCCTCAGCCTCCCTGGTAAGGTCTATTCAGGGGTGCTGGAGAGGAGGGTCCGTCAGGAAGTCGAGCCTCAGATTGAGGAGGAGCAGTGTGGTTTTCGTCCCGGCCGTGGAACAGTGGACCAGCTCTACACCCTTAGCAGGGTCCTCGAGGGTATGTGGGAATTCGCCCAACCAGTCTACATGTGTTTTGTGGACTTGGAGAAGGCGTTTGACCGTGTCCCTCGGGGAGTTCTGTGGGGGGTGCTTCGTGGGTATGGGGTACCGAACCCCCTGATACGGGCTATTCGGTCACTATACCACCGATGTCAGAGTTTGGTTCGCATTGCCGGCAGTAAGTCGGAATCGTTTCCAGTGAGGGTAGGACTCCGCCAAGGCTGCCCTTTGTCGCCGATTCTGTTCATAATCTTTATGGACAGAATTTCTAGGCGCAGCCGAAGCGTTGAGGGTGTCCGTTTTGGTGGCCTCAGTATTGCATCCCTGCTTTTTGCAGATGATGTGCTGCTGTTGGCTCCTTCAAACGGGGCTCTCCAACTCTCACTGGAGCGTTTCGCAGCCGAGTGTGAAGCGGTTGGGATGAAAATCAGCACCTCCAAATCTGAAACCATGGTCCTCAGTCGGAAAAGGGTGGAGTGCCCCCTCCGGGTCGGGGGAGAGATCTTGCCCCAAGTGGAGGAGTTTAAGTATCTTGGGGTCTTGTTCACGAGTGAGGGCAGGAGGGAGCGAGAGATCGACAGGCGGATCGGTGCAGCGTCTGCTGTGATGCGGACGTTGTATAGGTCTGTCGTGGTGAAGAAGGAGCTGAGCCAAAGGGCGAAGCTCTCAATTTACCGGTCGATCTACGTTCCAACCCTCATCTATGGTCACGAGCTATGGGTCGTGACCGAAAGAACGAGATCCCGGATACAAGCGGCCGAAATGAGTTTTCTCCACAGGGTGTCCGGGCTCTCCCTTAGAGATAAGGTGAGAAGCTCGGTCATCCGGGAGGGGCTCAGAGTCGAGCCGCTTCTCCTCCACATCGAGAGGAGCCAGATGAGGTGGCTTGGGCATCTGATTCGGATGCCTCCTGAACGCCTCCCTGGTGAGGTGTTCCGGGCATGTCCCACCGGGAGGAGACCCCGAGGAAGACCCAGGACACGCTGGAGTGACTATGTCACCCAGCTGGCCTGGGAACGCCTCGGGATCCCCCGGGGAGAGCTGGAAGAAGTAGCTAGGGAGAGGGAAGTCTGGGCTTCCCTGCTAAAGCTGTTGCCCCCGCGACCCGGCCCCGGATAAGCGGTAGAAGATGGATGGATGGATGGATGCCATGTATCAGAAATGCTGGAGCATGAGTTAATTTGGCTATCTATCTTTCAGGCATAAGTCCCGTGCTTTTATGTTAAGCCTCTGTGTTTGCTGTGTTCACATAGCTCTTGTTCGTTTCTTACCGAAAGCCTTTTAGCCTACTGTTTCTTATTTACGGTCTACTCCCATATGAACCGGGGATTGTTTGCAAAACCTTCAACTCAACTGATGCCCCTCAACGGCCCAAGACTATTTGCAGTTTTGCGATGTTCCGGGAGGGGTCCTGTTTACCAGTACACATAAGCTCTTTATCATTCATTTATTCATTCATATCTGAGCCGCTTATCCTCAGGGGGAGTCGCGGGAGTGCTGGAGCCGATCCTAACTGTCTTCACACAGTAGGCGTGATACATCCTGAACTGGTTGCCAATCGGACGCATGGCTCTTTATCAGTTGGTAATATCAAGCCACAGTTGGTTTACAAGTTGGCCCAAGAATGCGCTTCCATCTCTATAAAGTGAAGCTTATATTTAACAAGGGAATATATAGTATCACAAAATATAACAACAGATACCTCACCTCCCTACTCACTTGACTTGGCTCCACAAGATGGCCTTGACCACACAGCTGTAAGAATCCTTCCAGAAGTGCATGAAGATGTGGCACAGAAGTGCCTTAGACTCCAGCAGGATTAACTCTAAGGAGAAAACTTCTACTCTGTAGTTTGGATTTGAAATGCCAGTGTAAGATGGTGTTCTTATATGGGAACGAGTGATGTAACATGTTATATTTCCAAATTGATAATCACATGAAAGTTACTTATCCTAATGCATCTCGGTTACAATTTTGCTGAGGAGTCGCACGAGAGAAGTCGAGGCTCTGCAGTTAGCTGAAGTAGAATGCTTTAGTAAGTGATGAGAAGAATGACACACACACGACTCACTCAGTCGGTAAGTCATTTAGTATCTTAATGGAAATGACCGGAAGGCCCCGCGCACACCCTACAGTCAGAGTTAAACGGAAAAAATTATTAAACACAAATACAACTCGACGGGGCAGGTGAGTTACACACCCATTTTAATACTACAAGGCAACACAAAACAACAAGTAAACAATCATAATTAACGTCATAGATGGTGTACAAAAGAGTCTCGTTATGTGGGTGTGATTTTCACGGACCCTCTGTAGCTTGAATGACATCACGATATAATAGTGGGAAAGACAGAGAGCGGCTGGAGACTGATAAATTACGATGTTGAGCGTGATGCAGTTAATTAAGTTATCTTGCCATCGGCATTTCTGGTACAAAGTATTGTCAGAGATAGTGACCTCCTGCTGGGGTGTGTTTCCATGAAAAGTTCAATTGTTAGGTCCAAATCGCATCTCTCCGTTAGATGCTCAGTTAGCATGCTATGCTAAGGTTGGTGCTACTTTAGCTTAGCGAGGGCTACAATTTAATTTCATAATTTGGGGTCATTGTATCCCTGTTAATGTGCCCGGACTTGGGAAACACCGCCTGTACTTGGGAAACTCAAGACCGGGGTTGCAACAGATGCTGAAGGTGCTGCACTGACTTCATTATAATTATCCAATTATTTACGCAAATGACTTCGTTTTACAAACCTCACGATGTGATTTCACAGTTTAGGCTGATTGAATTATGTAATTTTCAGTTTGACTAACCCACTAATGAACGTTGTGTCCTTCCCCCACATGTCACACTCAGCTCGAGATTATTTACTTTCGCTTGCACAAGCAATTGAAGCCAATAATAAAATAAAATAATCATGAAGTTTACCTATATTTTGGGGGCAATTTCCACTAGAAATCAAATCATAACTGAATCAAGTGGTGGAGACTGCTGGTTCTGAGTGGAGTGGTTGTTTAAACACACTACTGATCATGCCTGACATGATACAAGAAAGTCAAGAAAGAAGAAGAAAGTGTAAATGTTAGCATTACAAAGTGTTGGTTTCAAAGAAGATTGCAGTTGTAGAGAATCTTATGTAAAATGATCCATGATCACAAACGAACTGGCTTTTGTTATGAACCGCAGGAGTGATCATATCTTACGATGAGTCATTTCAAGTGAACATGGGCAAATGGGGCAGTCACCAATTACGGAAGTTGCCACACTTCCAAGAAAGTCACACTATCCTTTCTTTGAACCCACTTAAACTTGAAAAAATAGTATGAATCACACCAAACCCTTAGGCCAGACAGGGAGCGCAAAGTTTCAGTCTATATGTGTGTTGCACATGTAATGTGACCAGGCAGAATCAAATAAGAAAAGACAAAGAGAAGACAGGAAAAGAAAATCTCTCTCAAACTGTGAATGAAGGTTCACACTGAGCACCTTTTCTCCTGAGTGTTCAGCACTGTTGTTTCAGTCACACAAAAATGGAATCTTACATTTTGTTGGACTACAATTGAAGCAACAATCTAGAGATAACAACATCCAGTGATGCGGTTGGACAGTTTCGGTACGGTCGTCCCAGAGTTGGGTGCTGGAAAGGATGTGATCAACTTGGAGAATGCATGTGAGATAGATGTCTCACACACATTTCTCTCTTCATACGATAGATAAGGACATTGTATTGAAATCTGTAGCCAAAGCTGGCAAAAAAACAAAACAAAAAAAAAACTGAATAGATGTCAATGCTTAATTGGTAAAAAATTTCAGACTAAGCCGTTCCTGTTTTGTGCTAATTGGCAGTTTTCTATTATTGGAATTCCATTTCATTCCCAGTTCAATGAAAACAAATTCAGCATCGACAAGATAAAAATGACAGTTTAATTAGCAGTAGCTATGGCCAAGTCAATGGAGTTTCACATTTTATCATGACAATCACAGTCTGAATCAGAATCATCTTTATTTGCCAAGTATGAAAAACACACCAGGAATTTGTCTCCAGTAGTAAAGGCTACACTAGTATTGCAGTAACAAGCAACTATGACGAACTAAGACATGACATATAAGTATCGAAAGACTTTCGTAATGTAAGGACACTATTGTGCAGGAAGTACCACCCAATGAGAGCTGTGGGACACTGTGCAGAGTCATCGAGCGGAGATAAAGTGATCAGTGGTGCAATACAGTACTATGACGCCGTTGTGCAGTTGGTGCAGATAATCGCAGCACCATTTTGTTAAGTAACCAGTAGCAGTAATTGGAGTACAACTTCAGGTGTGGAATGATACAGAAAGTCCTTGAGCGATTTAAAGTGTCTGGTGCTGTGGCGTATTGATCAATGACAATTTTTCAAGTAGGTAGAGAGCTGGAGCTACAATAATCAGTGCGATAATACTGTTCCACGGAGGTGTGCAAAAATGCAAAGAGCCACTACAGATTTGAGTCACTGTTTAGGGAGTCACAGTAATGGTGAGAGGGAAGAGGCTGTTTGAATGTCTGCTGTTGGATCGCATGGTTCCATAGTGCTTATCTGAAGGGAGTAGCTCGAAAAGGTTGGGGGGCTGGATGGGGTGGGTTGCGGGCGCTCCCAGTAGTTTTTTTCCGTGCCCTTGTCTTGGTTCTTGCGGTGTGCAACTCCTCGAGAGGGGGTAGGAGGGTACCAATGATTTTTTTTCCGCAGTCCTAACTCTCCGTTGCAGTCAGATTTTGTTTTTTGTTTTTGTAATGGCTCCTAACCAGATTGTGATGGAGGAACACGGGTCTGATTCGATGACTGCTGTGTAGAAGTGTTTTAGCAGCTCCTGTGGCAGGCTGTGCTTCCTCAGCAGCCTCAGGAATGACATCCTGTGCTGAGCCTTTTTCAGGATCGAGTTAATGTTGGCCTCCCACATGAACTTGAAGGTCTCTACGATTGACACAGGGTAGTCGGATAATGTGAGGGGCAGCTGTGGCGCAGGATGTTTCCTGAAGTCATCTCTACCATCTTGAGGGTGTTCAGCTCCAGGGTGTGTTAACAGCTGCTCTTTTTGCCATACTGAAACTTTCCCAAAAAAGTCTTAATCTTGTGCTCACTTTCACACACACCCATCCAACCCCCACACACACAAACCCACACGTATTATTTATTTATTTATTTTAAATGTCCATTTTTTTTCCAATCCTTTCACAAGCCAATGGACTATTTCACCTTATCAGCAGAAACCATTCTAAGTAATTTTCCATGAATTCATCTCGTCTGAGAATCCTAATGATCAAAACTGTGGGAGATTCATAACGGTGATATCAGCAGACGGAAGGAGCAATCTGTACAAAAAGTTCCCCTGAGAAACACAAGCTCAAATCTTTTTGTAACTTCAACCCTACATGCATATTAAGGTGGAACACAGTGGATTTGTGGAGCAACACAAAGACTGTCAACCAAGAACAAGAAGGCGAGGCAAGAACACCATTGATGGCAGAGATTGAAAATGTGAAGTATACATGACAGTTACCTTGGCAACCCCAGCCTGCAATCAACAAAGACTAGGAATTGACCGCAGCAAACCAATGGGTGTGGAATTAATCACTTTGAGTGAAACATTTGGTGAGGGATGCATTTGATCTATCCACATGCACGCACGCATGCATGCACGCACACAAATTTGACAGTCTTCCAACCAGTAAGTCAAGTTAAGTAAAAATCACTGATTTTGTGATTTTGAGGAAAACAACCTTTCCCAGCACAATCAGGATTTAGCGGCACGCTACAATCGCAGAGCATCTGCCCCAAACTGTTTCCATGAAACCAGAGTTCCAAAATGTTTCATAGTTCTGACATATTTTTACATTCTGTTGAAAGGTTTCCAATTTAGAGCAACCTTATGAATACCGTTGTGGTTTTAAAAGGATGTCCAGAAGAGAACAATAAATATATGTATTTTTCAAGTTATATTAAGCAATTGCTAAGCAACAGTTGCTATGGCACAGAATAGTTACAGAGAGCTCAACAGTGTGGTGCGGTATTATTAGACTGCATATGTGGTCAATAAGCATAAAAGGATGTGACATAAAGCTTTCTTTTGCACCTGAACAAACAAAAATGCATTTCAGTCCTTTCCCCAAAGCAGAGGGCATATTCTGCTGGCGACTCCAAAACCATCACTCATCATCTTTCTTGCCATCTCAAAGTGGATCTGCAGCTTCCTGACGGTCAGAATACAGCAGGTGAGGCTGAGGGGGAAAACCTCATCAACACCGGGTTTCCCCAACGATGTGTCTGCTTAACTTTCACTACACAGCGACTGCACCTCAACGCACCCAGCTGTCAGGCTCCTGAAGTTTGTGGACGACGCCGCAGTCAACGGACTTAATCAACGACGGCGATAAAACTGTATATCAACAGGAAGTGGAACAGTTGGGGCTGAACACGCTCAAGAGTGTAGAGATGATCGAAGACTTCAGGAAACATCCTTTGCCACGGCTGTCCCTTCCACTGTCCAACTTCAATGTGTCGGCCATTGAGACCTTCAAGTTCCTGGGAATTACAGTCTCTCAGGACATGAAGTGGGAAAGCAAGTTTAGAAACATCAACTCCATCTTGAAAAAGTACCAACATGGCCTGTATTTTCTGCATCTGCTGAGGAAGCATGACTTGCCACAGGAGCTGTTGCGGCAATTCTATACATCATTCAATGAATCCTCCTGTGTTCACCAAGCACAGTCTAGTTTGGTGCTGCCTCAAAAACAGGACAGAATCTGACTGCAGTGGACGGTTGGGACTACTAAGAAGGTTTAAAATAAAGTGTGGGCAAAATTCTTTCACACCCAAAACATCCTGGTCACCACCTCTTCCAGCTTCTTCCCTCAGGTAGGCGCTGTCGTACTATCAACATTATAAGCTGCACATATTCTAACAGCTTCTTCCCTCTTGCCAGTAACCCTAACAGTTGACTCAAAAGTGACATTTCGCAAATTATTGCCAAAGGCGCTGTTGTCCTCAGCACGAGCCGCTTTACAAACAGCACCTCATATAAAACAGCAGGTGGCACAATCACACACAGCATTTCATGAAAGATGAAAAGCTTTCATTAAAGCTATTTGCAGCTGAATGCAGAAAAATGAGTTGCTGTCATTCTGCAACAGCCAAACTGCAAATGAGTAGGACTCGGGCAGTTCTAGGTCATGAGGGCTGAGGCTTGGGCTCCACATAACTGTTAGCAATGAGATTGCCATCGGCAGAATGGTGCACACAAGAAGAACATTTTAATTGACAAGTGGTCTGTTTTTGAAATATACTCTGCTCTTGGTTGTTGCTTTTAAATAATTTGGGCTACTCATGTCAATGTCCACAGCTTCCACAAGATCTGAAAATTTCTTTTACCAATAAAATAAATCAATAAAATAAAAACCATTCCCAGGACTTTTGTCTACTCACAGGAGTAGACAAAAGTCCTGTCGGATAAATTCATCTGAATAACCAGGAAGGAATACCCATGTATGTGTATGGTGTATGGATTGTATTCACACAGTGTATCAATATCTACATAAGTATGTGTGTGTGTGAATGGAAAGACTGAGACGTCAAAATGTGCAACGAAGGCTAAAGTTTCTCTTATTTGAAGCCTAAGAAGGGGAAATACTCTATGTGGGTTTTTAAAACTATCCATGCGTGTGCGCATCAGTCATTCCACACGGCGCAGGTTGCGTTAAACAATCAAACATTTTTTTGCATTGTGTGAAAAGTTGTTTTGGAAAAAAATAGTTTGTTTTGTTTGTTTGTTTATTGAGCATATATAGTACACACAATAACAGGTTGACAAAAGTCAACCAAAAATTATGAAAGGAAAATTAGAAAGTAGATAAAAGAAGAAAACACACATCATCACAGTTGTATGCTCAAAGGAGTAGGAAGAAGTAAATAACTTATCTAGTCCTACCCCTTAATATATATTTGAATTGATCATTTTTCAAAACAAAGAAGAAAAGAAAAATTGACATATCATCAAATACTTTTACCCTTATGTATTCTATACTATTTCTATTTATACACCTTTTGGTTTGTATATATATATAGTTATTCTTTCTCCTTTTGTATTTCAATTTTCTGATATTCATTATAATTAGCATTTCTTGAATACAATTGATAAGTTGATCAAAATCCAAAACAAGAACAAACAGTTGTATTACTATATTTTATAAGTATATCAAATTTATCTTTTTAATTCAGATTCATGTAGTTTTTTTGTACTAATCTTTTGAATTTGTTTTTGAACTCCTCCAACGATTTGCTCATTTTCAGGTCCGTTTCAAGCTTATTCCACAGGTTGACACCTATTACTGATACACACCTTTGCTTGATGTTTGTTCTTGTTCTGGATTTTTTTGTATTGATTAGTACCCCTTAGATGATAACAGCTCTCTCTAATTTCAAAAAGCTGCTGGATATTTTGCCAGAGGAGATTGTTATGTGCTTTATACATTAATTGGGTAATCTTGAAGTCAACCAGGTGGTAGAATTTCATTGTGTTTAATTTGATGAATATTGGATTTGTGGGTTCTATATATTTAGACCGATTGATTATTCTGATTGCTTTTTTTTGTAGTTTTAAAACAGGGAATGTGTTTGTTTTACAGGCTTTTCCCCATATTTCTACACAGTAGGTCATATGGGAGTAATAATGAGTAATATAATGTATACAAGGAGCTCTTATTCAACACATCCTTCGTTTTGTGGAGTATCCCGATAGTTTTGGATATTTTTCTTTTAATGTTATCTATGTGTGGCTTCCAGGATAGTTTTGTTTTGTATCTATTACTAGTCCTAGAAACTTATTTTCATAGACTCGTTCTATTTCAATTGAATTTATCTTTATTTTAACTTGGTCTTTGATTGGTCTCGTGCCAAAAACAACTAACTTAGTTTTTGTTAAATTTAAAGATAGTTTATTTCTGTCGAACCCGTTTTTTAATTTTGTCAATTCATTTTCCACAGTTTTCAGGAATTGTTTCATATTTTTTCCAGAGCAGTAAAAGGTTGTGTCATCGGCGAATAGGACGCATTTCAATTGATTTGACACACTACAGATATCATTTATATATAAAATGAATAGTTTTGGTCCAATCACTGACCCCTGAGGCACTCCATGGATAATCTTCAGTAAGTTGGATTTTTTGTTTTTGAACTGCACATACTGATATCTGTTTTCTAAATAACTTTCAATCCATTTATATGCTGTGCCTCTGATACCATATCTCTCTAATTTATTCAATAATATAGTATGGTCTAAAGTATCAAAAGCTTTTTTTAGATCTAGAAAAATCCCGACCGTGAATTCTTTATTATCTATATTATTGGCTATTGCTTCCACAAACTCCATTGCTGCCATTAAGGTGGTCCGTTTTTCTCTGAAGCCATATTGATTTTCACTTAATAGCATGTGTTTATGTATGAAGTTGTCAAGTCTGCGAGAAAATAATTTTTCTAATATTTTTGAAAATTGTGGTAACAGTGATATTGGTCTATAATTTGTAAAGAATTCTCTTTCTCCACTTTTAAAAATTGGAATGACTTTAGCTGTTTTCATTCTTGATGGAAAAATACCGTCTTTAAATGACAGGTTGCATATATATGTAAAGGGTCGCACTACAAATTCTATAATCTGTTTTACTATTGACATATCAATATTAAAACAGTCAGTTGACTTTTTACTTTGATATGTTTTTACAATATTTAATATTTAATTTTGATTCACAGCAGTAAGAAACATTGTGGAAGGATTTTTTTCTATGTATTTATCTATTTCAAATGAATTTATTGGATCAGGAATTTGTTTTGCTAAGTTACTGCCGATATTAACAAAATATTCATTAAATTCATTTGCTATTTCTGCAGTTTCCTCAATACTGGTATTTTTGTCTTTCATAAAATACTCCGGATAATCTACTTTATTAGAGCTATTTCTAATTACATGATTTAAGATTTTCCAAATTTCTTGAGTGTTGCTTTTATTTTGCTCTAATAATGCATGAAAATGGTCTCTCTTGCTAGTTCTTATAATGTTTACTAATTTGTTTTTATAAGCCTTATATTTTGTTTCAGCTTCTTTAGTTCTGGATTTTAGAAACGATTTGTATAGATTGTTTTTCTTTTTACATGCATTTTCTATGCCTTTTGTTATCCATGGCTTACTTTGTTCATTGAACTTTCTGGTGACTTTAATTACTGGGAAATGTTTGTCGAATAAGGAGGTTATGGTTGACTGAAATGCGTCAAACGCAGTATTTGGATCATCATTTGTGTAGACCTCAGACCAATTTTGCTTGTCTAGGTCGAGCTTGAAAGTTGCGATGGAATGTTGGGTTCTGAGTCTTATTTCTGATGTGTGGGTAATTGGTTTAGTTTTTCTATCAAAGTAATTGTGTAGGACTGCAAAGACCGGGAGATGGTCACTTATATCAGTTATGAGAAGTCCACTTTCCTTTTTATGATCAATCTTATTTATAAATATATTATCTATCAATGTGGCCGTATCAACTGTTATTCTGCTGGGTCTCAGAATGACTGGGAAAAGACAGTTGCTATACATTGTATTTATGAAATCTGTTGTTTTTTTTGTGTCCATTCGGGTTTAATAAGTTGATGTTAAAGTCGCCACATATTATTCGTGTTTTCTTGTCATTAGAACAACTCAACATATCTGTCAGTTTTTTATTAAATGTGTCTAGACAAGATCCTGGTGTCCTATAAACGCAGCTTATAATAACATTTGATGCATTTTTAATGTGTATTTCAAGAGTTAGACATTCCATTATATTCTCAGTTGTGTTTGTCAGGCTCTCAATTTTGCTGCATTTCAGTGTTTTATCTACATATATTGCAACTCCCCCTCCTTTTTTCTCTTCCCTATGAGTTGCATACATTTCATATCCATCAATTTTCATTTCACTTGTTTTTTCATCATCAAGCCAAGTTTCTGATATGGCAATTATTGTAAATTTATTAAATGTAGTCAAATATTCTTTGATTTTGGTGAAATTTTTGTAAAGACTTCTACTATTTATATGTATCACTGAAAATGTATTTTTCAGTTCTACATTTGTGTTGAATTGTTCATCAGTGTAATACTCTGAGTTTGTGATGCCGTGATTATGATTGAAGAAATTATTGTCTGGGTCCAAGTTGTTCTCTGGGTCGAATGTCTTGTGTTCAGCCTCATCAAAGATTTTAAAGTCCATGTTTGTGTTGTTTGTTTCCTATATCTATTAAGTCAAAGTTTTGTCTGGTGGTAATCAGCTCTCAGCATGTTGAAGTCAAGCCCGTTGAATTGGAGTACTGGTGCGGGGGTGGACGATGAGTTTGTCGTGCCTCAAGTAGGCAATTTCCCCTCTTTCACGTGCCGCTTTTAGTTTTGGAAGCAATTCTTTTCTTTTTTGACGTACGATATCTGTATAGTTGGTAAATCAAAATATTCTTTGACTGACCGAGGACCATTGCATCCGCTGTAAACACCCTGTTCATCTTTCCTCAACACCGATTCTGCACTCTTGTCTATCTCTGTAGAAGCATGCAACAAAAGTCCCCCCCCCCCCACACACACACGGATTTTCTGTGCACTCACGTGTTAGACGTCAGTGTATCTCGTACGTCATTGTATCCCATTGCTTCTATTTGAACCATCTTGGCATCACTTGAACCAGTGTGACGTGGATTTAATGTGGCTGAATCATGTTTAAATGTACGATTTCATTCTACGCCCATTTTCTGTGGGACAGAATCCATTTCCTGAAAAAATAAAAATAAAAAACAGGATAGAAAGACATGTCTGTGTCATATTCATGACATATTCATTCAGCCTTTAGATGAGGGTAAGAGCAAATCCTTGCCTGTGTGTTCATATAGAAGTGGTGTCTGTATTGCAGAGCCCTTCGAGAAACATTGTGCAATCTAGCCAAGAAAAAAAAAAAAAAAAAACCCTTGGGACTCAAAGCTAATTTTTGGGCTGTCCTGCACCCATATTTCATCAGGCAAACAGGTACAGACACAGGCACAGACACACACACACACGCGCACGGTCAGGCCGGTTCATTCCTTCCTTCTAAAAGGTAGGCTACATTTGAACATGATGATGAATATACAGTAGATTCAAATTAAATATTAACGTGTCCTCCGCATCCCCACACCTGCCAGAATCACACGTTGAGAAGTGCGCTGCAAGGATTTCCTGCTGCATCGAGAGACTTTGAAGAAATTAGTATTCACACTTGGTAGTTGTGCTCCACCCAAATGCAATGTCTAAAACTCACTTTTCTTTGCAATTTAGCATTGCCCAGCTGGACACAATTGGGCAAATTCTCTCTGACATATTGGTTTTTGAAGGCCAAATTGACCCCAAAACGGCTGATTCAAATAAAATGTCAGTCTTCCTGTCTTTTGGGAGTTTTTGGTACCGTATTTTCACGACTATAAGGCGCCATTAAAAGTCTTAAATTTTCTCCAAAATGGTCAGGACACCTTATAATGCGGAGCGTCTTGTGTATGCGCTGAGTTCCAAAATCTGACTGACAGCCGACACGCTGTTTATATAGAGAAAAGGCGGAAGTGAGTGTGGACAGGCATGCGGCAAAGAAGTCGGCCAATCAGTGAAGGGTGGGCGTGTATGTATATTTTATATATATATATATATATATATATATATATATATATATATATATATGGAGAGAGAGAGAGAAAAGGCGGACGTGAGTGAGGACGGGCATGCGGCGAAGCAGTCCGCCAATGAGTGAAGGGTGGGCGTGTAAGTGGACGCTAAAGGGACGCCCCAAGCAGGTACCAACGCCTGTATAAAGTGTGGCTATGTGCATTATTGCAAAACAACTTCGGTTTTGGTTTCTAAGAACCCCCGAAAATAAATTCTACAAAGAGACACGCCTACGAAGTTCAGTTCAAGCTTCAAGCCATCGGTTATGCTTTTGGCATGCGTGCCCATCTCACAGCAGCGGTGAAAAACCAAGTCAAGCAAATGAACTCTGAGCTTGCCGTCATTCCCGGAGGTTTGACTAAAGAACGCCAACCGCTGGACATCGGCATCAACCGGGCGTTCAAAGTAAAGTTGCGAGCGGCATGGGAACAATGGATGATCGATGGCAAACACAACTTTACGAAGAGTGAGAGGCAGCGCCGGGCGAGTTACGCCACAATTTGCGAATGGATTGTGGCTGCTTGGACGAACGTGTCTGCTTGCACTGTTGTTCGAGCTTTTGGCAAAGCCGGCATCATTTCTGTGGAGCCACATGGCAATGAGAGTGACTCTGACAACGAGAGAGAACCCGGCGTTTTTGATGGATTACCGGTACTTGCACAATTGTTCAATTCTGATACAGAGGATGAGGACTTCGATGGATTTCTGGGTGATGATTGATCGAAAAACGTGAGTACATTGTAAGATGGCTAAATAAAATACAAACGAACTCAGTTTTTCTTCCGTTGCCTTTTTTAAAACGTGTTTTTAGCGTGTATCCGTACGTCTTGGCATGCTACCGTATGCTTCAAGCTAACGTGTTTTTAGCGTGCACGCATGCATGCCGTATGTTTAAGCTGGCGTATGTTTTACCACTGTAAAACTGCGCCCAATAATACAGTGCGTTTTGTCTATGTGTCAAATACAGAAATAGCACCCGTTAATGAGACTGTGCCCAACAATACGGTGTGCCGAATGGTCGTCAAAATACGGTATTTCTCCAAGACACGTCGAAGGAATTTCATTCTTGCAAATATGAAACTGGATTTGAGGGCAGTAATGAAGAAAAAAAAGATCAGGGGGCTTCACAAGTGTACATTTTACAAAAATGCTGTTGAATATGATTGGCGCCGTTTTGATCTTGTTTCTGTTTTGGTTGAAGTTCCTGCTGGAGTGGAGGGAGTTCCCTCCAGTGGCTAAGTGACAATCAGCGGACTATCTAAGGCAGGGGTGCTCCAACTTTTTTGGACCGAAGATCTACTTTTCGATCAACCATCCTTTCGGGATCACCCCTTATCGGCGCGCGCGCGCACACAAACACGCCATGATGAGAAACAGCCTGAAACGGAGGCATGTGATGCACTTTTGCAGCCTGTTAACTATCGTAGCTCAAACCTACCGTTTTAAAGTGCTTCCCTGGGCCCTCCTAGATTCCTATTCTTTGCCCGTGCCCTCTGTGAATTGTACACGAAACAAACTCTGAAGAAGAATAATGACGATAAAAGATATCGCGCAACAGCTCTGATCACAAGCTGCAATTGCAGACTGCTGAGCGCAAACAACTTCCGGTGACGTAATCACGCGCCACCGTAAGTTCAAGATTTACCTGCTTTATTTTATTTTTTGAATATTGTTTTGTGAAAATGAGACCGATAGCATGATTTGGATGCAGCACACATTAACACAAAAAAATATATATTACTAACAAGTACAAAGACACACAAATGGTTGTTTGTTTTAATGAAAAAAGACTTTTTGAACACCAAATTAATTTTTATTCAGAAAATAATTACAGTACATCTTTAACAAATGATTATAACAATATATTTGAGAGAAAAAGCATGTTATTTTGCCTCATTCAAATCTTAATATCTGAACATTTAAATATGTAAATTAAGGTGCAATCACATTCTTAAATGAATGGCTACTGATTTGTGAAATGTAAATTACATCATAACTTCTCCACAGCTGCCGGTTAACCTGGCCGATCTTCGACCCACTTTTCTCCAGATTGTCGCTACGTTTGTCCATTTTCTCATATCTCTTCTATTAATTTCTTCTCGTTTCTTACTGCTGTTTTTTATTTTTCTTCTTCGTGCTACCGCTATTTTTTATTTTTATTCTTCGTTATGGGTTCACTTTGGCCTGGGGAGTCAAGTTCAGCATTCCCTTCAATGATATCTGGCTCCATCTAGCATCATGAATGAGTATAATGTCTTGACCCCGAATATAAGACGACCCCCACTTTTTCAGTCTTATTTCAATGCAAAAAACACCGTCTTATATTCGGGCCAATACGGTATTTCTCCTTGCCATTTGTAAATACTTTTTGTCCATGACAGGTTCTCCAGACTCGCGAGTACCAGCGACCGAATTTTAACTTATTCGGTCTTGCACTTTTTAAAAATAAATCTTTTTGTGAAAAGACCTGTACTCTTGTCAATGTTTGAGGGATGTCTTGTCTATGTCCACTCCTGTTTGGATTATACCGGATCAGAACAATGATGACTTTTTGAGTATGAGAAAGCCAGTAAAAAAAAAAGAGGACTGGAGACCAACAGTAACAAATAATGCATAACACAAGGCAAAAGGATAGAATTAGTGACGAGGTGTTGTAACCGTGGACGCAAATGATACTGTATTTGAACTCAAACTGTGGAGCAAAACATTGCCCAACAATACTCACAGGCATATGTCATTTATCCCCTGCGAAGAATGACAAATATTACAGTGGCTTACTGACCAGCTGAGATGCCACCATGTACAACATATCCATTCTGCATGTATTACACCCAGGTGGCCAAGACGCACACATCAGAAGCAACGCAATGTCCATTGAATTGAAGCAACAAATGTGGGTAAAAAGGCCTTAAAGTTTAAGATTTTGATTACATTATACTATTGACTTTTGAGAATCAAATTTAATTTGCTTTAGATTAAAAAATAATAATAATAAATCACACTGCATTCTCTCGGCCAAATAACCTCTCATTGTGCATGATGACTGAAATCAGCCACAGGGGAAGTGTCTGTTCGGCTGACCCGTGTCCACAATAGATAGTCATAAAATAGCATAACAGAAATAATTCAACAGAAATGTTAATGAAGGCAGCCACTGCAGCAGCTGATTACACTGCAGTGCTGATTTATTCGGAGCATTTCAAGCTCAGTTGACTTCGGCAGCTCTTACCTGTGCCCACATGGTAGCTGCAATGGTCACTGGTATCAGTGCTCGTCTGTCACAACATACATGACAGAAGCAATTTCAAAAGTGACAGAAGTCAAAAAAAGAATGGCATAGAGCTCTGCAATGCAACAATGTCAGAATGACATCGGAGGCAGCAAAGGCGTGACGAAGGCACTGCGCCGAAATTCAAGTGTGCTCTTTCCAAAACTGAGTCACAAAAAAAAAATGCTTCCAATGTCCTTCAACAGACACGACGGAGACACGATTGAAGGGGCTGCATTAACTAATTTCAAAAATGTACACCGGAAAAGGATTTTTTTAAGGTGTATGTCAATAATTCCTCGAGTTTCCTCTGCTTTTATGAGTAAAACGATTGTGTCAGTGGAAGCTAGAGTGGTGAATGAAAAACCAATAGTTTAACGTTGTCTGAAAATGTATTTGATACAGCCTGACATTCTAATAAAGCAATAAAGCAGGAACAGAAATGCTCTCGCAAACAAACAAAAAATGTCCTTTCTACTGCCCTTGCCCGTTGACAAGAAGACATGAAAACCTCCTGCTCAACTACACGTACGCTTGACTGTATTTTTCCACAAAGATCCAGGCTGGCTTACTTAACATATGCTTTTATATGCATCCATATCGACGTAATTATATTTTAATCGCATTCCCAGGAGCCATGTTATTACCAAATGTTAGACTCCCGTTCAGAAATCTCCAGCATATGGTCCGCAGTGCACGGAACACATGAATGCAGCACAGCTCATTTGAACAGCAACCCGCCCACCAGCCCACAGATGGGTGCAACTGTGTTGGCCATTTAGAAAGAAACAAGCAATAAACCTTGTGACTGTCCTTGTTCCCGTCTTTGAGCTGAGTGCAAGACAAAGCCCTTATCTCTTGCTTGACCCCATTCACACAGTGCACTTGTCTTTTTGAAGGAGACTCTGTGTGAGATGGAAGTGTGACCCATTCCCACTAAGATGGACAACGCAAGATCTGTGTTGAGACTCTTGAATTGAGAGAAGTTCTGAGTTTGCGATTGAATGGCAGATCTTGAGTGAATTTTAAAATGTGGGAGACTCCACGCATGAGAAAAACCAGTTCTTGTAGAGTGCGGTGTGTCCGAGATGATCAGAACAAACCGTGGCTACATTGCTGCGACAAAATTCTTCTGTTTGACATTTTTAGGGTGATGAATGCGACACGCAGCCAGAGCCGAAGCAAGTCGAATTTTCTGCCCCGGAGTTTCATGGCTCAGACTGGCCCACGATAGTTCACAACGTTTTCACCTGTATTGGGTTATCAATTTAAAATAGCTCACCACTCCCTCTGATGGTATTCATATTGAATTTGATTAAAAAACAAAATTACAATTGAAAGTGCTTCCAGTATCATGAGATCAGTGTTTATTTGAAGTATGTGAACATAAATAGTTAAAATGGACAAAAAGACAAAATAAGGACAAATTAGCAAGTGTACATCACATTGGACGAGACACTTTACACTTAACAAGCTAGATTGATCAAACACTTTTAAGCCAGCAACATTTAACTAACTAACACTACCACTATTTGAAACCTGCTGACACCACTTCCAGGTGCACTCCTTAGCAGACTGACGCTAACTTTATGATCGCAACACAAAAACAGGCATGAAATTCTCATGCCAGGGCGGAGAGAATCTCCGTGACTTAAATGGAGGTACTTGTCTGAGAATAGAGAGCAAACAAAAGCACTGTTTGGAACAATTAATGCAGGTATTACAAACAAAACGGGGGGAAAAAATGACGGAGTGAGGGGAAAAAAAAGACAAATCAATGGTTTGACATCAAACTCAACACCCAAAAATCGCATCAAAGCAAATCAGATAATTAATTACGAAAATTAAGCATCTTACTGGGATTTTCCCTGTTGAAGTCATAATTTGAATTGAGTGTTATTAGTTTTGACAGTGTGGCCATGATATATGGCTTGGGATACTTGGTTAGGACAAAATGACAAACCTGACAGTCGTCCTTTAGTCGAGAAAACAAAGTATTTTACAACATTTAACCAGGCCAAGAAGTCCCTCAAGAGGTTCAGTGCATCATTGTCAAAGTCCACAATACAAGAGTCACCGTCATAAATGTTAATTCAGCTGTTGACCCACAAGGGAAAGGTACAGTCAAGATGATGGATACATAAATGGACAGGAGCAAGATTCTTTGGCACCAATTGTGTGAACAGCGTAAAAAGACAAACGATTGATTGTATGAAAGAAAAGACAAATTGTTCATGTGTATAAACATACATTACGACAGGGGTGTCAAACTCATTTCCCATTGTGGGCCACATCCGGCCTCGGAAGTTGTCAAGTGGGCCGGATCATTAAAATTATACCATACTATGCTATAAAGAACCAAAAGATCATGTCCTTCCTTTGTTTTGGTATAAAGAAGCATTGGCGCATTGATTCCGTCTGCTGTGTTGGGTCTGCCTCAGTGACAGAGGGAGACTGCTGTTGTCTTCTACTCTGATCAAAACAGTGTGCCCCCGAGCGATTAATCCATGAATTGCATCTTATTAAAAATATTCATTCTGTGTCTTTAATGCATTTTTTTCACTTTTAAACTATCCTGTGGGGCTGATCGAACCTCCTTGGGGGCCTGATTCGTCCCGTTGGCCGTATGTTTGACACCCCTGCATTACGACGTGGGAATACACAGTGTCATGGATATCATTTAAGATGAAACAGCATAATCAAAATTTACAGAGAGAAATCACTCAAAATTTGCAAAGTATGCAATGAACCTTTCAAAGAGTGGGACGAGAAGAAATTTTCACAGCAGATAAATTTGGGAATAAAACTGAGGAGGGAAAGTGGGTGAATAATAAATAACCCTAGAGATCTGCTGTAGAAGCTGTTCCTTTCCATCACTGGTGACCAAAAAAAAAAAAAAACCCATAAAGAGAAACTCCTTTAATGCATCAGTAAAAATCTCAATGGAAACAATTTAATCGGAGAAGAAAATCGAATTTAATGTCATCGCTATTTGTCACTAAACATAAATACGCAATTTGTCCGTTACAAATATTACATGCCGTACATCACATTCGGAACATTCAGTTGTGCGTACAGATATACCTTTTTTGCGTACAGATATACCTTTTGGACTGGCTTGTCATTTATGACGGGAAACAAGTGAAATATGTTTTTCAGGAGACACCTGAACATCTCAGAGGAGAGCCTATCTCAGAATAACACACGTGAACAAAAGTTTTGGTACCCCTCTGTTAACACAAGAAAAAATAAAGAAAGAGGGAAAAAAAACAACACTAATAATAAAACAATGTGAAAATGAACAAATGCAATTAAATTGTGGTTCAAGGCTAGGCGGGAAGTATGAAGCCCTGTCTACTGTATAGCGTCCTTGTGAATCAAAGCAATTGTGGAAATTGTAGAAACTCGAAGATAGCGACAATTTCTCACGTTCGCACTCCGAGAGAGTGTGTCATTTTTTTATTAGCACACCAAAAAACTTCCCGCGCCACACGAGACCCGCGAAAGTCAGTTTCCATAGAAACAAGCAGACTAACATGGCGGTCCTTAAAGGGACTGCAATTATTTCTACCCGTTAACAAATGATCGTGAACTCTCTGACGAGCATATGAAACATTGCATTCACACGTTTGCAGTTGGTGGTGAATTATGTACATAGAAGTCACTACACAATCCTATTTTACATTCTTTGTCGGCATAACAACCAGCCACTTGGGTAGGTAGCCTTGTGCTTTGAATGCGTGACACTTGTGTGTTTATGTAACCTCTGAACCTTGAGGTTGGCACAACACTTAAGAGTAAAACGAAAATATAATTAGCATTGGTGGTATAGTAAATTAAAATAAAATCTCATTACACTAATCACTACGTCACAATGCCACCACTTTTAGGTAGTAGAAACAGCAAATTGTTCACACCAGGAGCAATTATTCTCGATGACTAGACGCAGATTTTATGTATAACAGAAGGCCATTTGGCAATGCAGGAAACCTAATTCGCCAGCAAGTTGCAAGGGTTCATTTTAATTGTAAAATGTTGTGCTTTTCAACAGCAACTATTGTTCTAGTGACTGTAAAAAGGGAAAAAATAAATGCAACCTTATAAGCTACGATGTGACAATTTGACAAGTTGAAATACATGGTTCAATCTTGGGGGCCACATAAAATTATGTAGCCGGCCAGATTTGGCCCCCAGGCTTGAATTTGATACCGGTGATCGTATGTCTACTCACGCTTTGTTTTATGACTACAGGGGTTCCTCGGTTCCCGATTGACACGCCCAATGCAGTTTAGAGATTAGAAATGGCACGTGATGAATGATTATGTCGCTTCCAACAGGATGGCCCAATAGCTGTCATTTTTGACAGAGGCGTGTATTTACTGTAACTATGCCTTTACAAATTTGGTCTGTCCGGCTGCCTTAAGACATGCAATTCAGTACACCCAAAACCAGGTCATAGGAGGCAACCTTCAGAATGGAAACTCGTTGAGATTGTACAATATTCCTCTTGCTATATTCCGGTTTACGATTAGCAAAATATTATCCTTCCTTGATCTACACTGTTCGTTACACTGGCTCACCTTGGCTCAGTGTCTGCTAAGGCTTTGTGGCCCCTAAGGGTGCCACGGCCTTCTTTCCAGCACAGCTGCCACTAGGCAAACATGCATTTTTGTGGGCCAACACGCTTGCCCTAATCAGTCATCAATCATCAGTGCATTTGAAAAGTCATCACTGACCTTGCTGAAAAAGAACCTCAAAAAGAAATAGGTGCACCTTCAACGAAAACATTTGAAAGCCCATAAGCAGAGTATGGTAGAAGAGTACCTTAAGTAAGTACCTTAAGTACAACAGAAAATTGACACAAGAGTGTCAGGGTGTGGAAGTATATAATCCCGATACAAACCAAAAGTTGTAAAAATATCCCGGTTAAGGGTAAAGTATGAGCCTTAATGGAGACTTCTTTCTTCTTACTTTTTTCTTTTCTGATTGATATAAAAATGATTTATTAGATACAACCACATAACGGGGTAGGACTAGATACGTTTTTTACTTCTTCCTACTCCCTTGAACATAATAACTGTGTTGAATGAAGATTGATTTCTTTCTTTTTACTTTTTTTATCTACCTTATTTTCTGTCAAATTATTACTGTATATATGTTTTATGTTCAATAAACAAACAAACAAACAAGTGATGATAGTGGATTACTTTTGATTATTAAGGCAATGCGTCCACAACCAACGAGCGTGAGGTCTGTGTTTTTGTTTTTTGCCTAAATTACTCAAATTCATAGTTGAGGAAAACTCAATACAGGAACAATAGTACTGCTCTGATGCTCAAGAGCCCTCCTCCTTGTTCGCACAAATCAAGAAATTATAGATACAATATGTGATATTAGGAGCTTTTTTTTATGCCAAGTAGTAGCAGTTGCTCTCTGTTTTAATAGTAAAGTCCCCCTAGGTGAAATATTATTAAAAGTCCTTCATGTGAAAGGGGTTTTCCCATAATGCTTTTGTAGAAAGATGTCAAGACACATTTTCATGACATTTAATCACACAACACAACACAAGGCAAAATGTCATATCGAGATGGATATGAGCAATATCTTATCCTTTGACGACGTAGGTCATGCGCACGTCATCTGCGTCCATGTATCAAAATAACCTTCACTTGGGCTCCTTTTCAGAACACCCTGAAATGCTGTCATAACAGTCCCTTACCACTAAGAGAGACGTGTAGGACACATAACCACAATCTCTTCAATGCAGGGCGTGCGTCAGACTATTTCATTAATGCCGCGACTGGGAGCGAGATCTAATTGTGAAAGCGGGATAAACACTTTCTCCGAGAAAGGAAACGGTGCAAATCAGAGCGCTCCCCAGAGTATTGTTGAAGGAAATTCGTTTAAGGATGAGACACAGACTCATGTGTCAATGTAGGGGCCTTGTCATCCTTTTTAAATGCTGCTGCAGCAGGTGCTTTGGATTCACATTTCCACTGCATCCGTAGTCGTAACACAGCTCTTTTCCTCCCCTTAAGAAAGATCCTTCCATGTGATGGAAGCTGATGACTTAAAGATACCACATAAATCAGTCAAACCGAGGCAATGTGATGTCAACCAATCAAATACAAAATTTCAGTCAAGAAGGCAGTTAACAAACATAGCAAGAGGATTGAATAACTTGGATCTTGGCATGTTTAGGTAGCTGCCTAGGCAGAGGTACAAATCCCCATCCAATATGATGATTTGCATGTCTTTCTTTGAATACACGAGAAAAAAACAAGATGACAAGTGAAGTGACAGGGTGCGTATCATGATGGGGTACAAAAGGAGTGTCCCTGATAGGTTCGGTTGTTCACAAGCGAGGATTAGTCGAGTGTCCACCACTTTGTGGATAACGAAGTAAGCAAATAGTCCAACAGTTTAAGCATGAATATTTATAAATTGCAAGGACACGTCCTGTCCATAACATCATGAAAAGAGTTTGAGAATCTGGGAGAAATCTCTGCTAGGAAGCAGCAAGGCCGAAAACCAACATTGAATGCCCGTGACCTTCGATGCCTCAGGTGACGCCGCATTAAAAACATCATTGTGTCGATTTTACCACATGGGCTGCTGAGCACTTCAGAAAATCATTGTAGACATCTAAAAACGCAAATTAAAACTCCTCCATGCAAAGCAAAAGCCATGTATCAGCAACACTCAGAAACAACAGACAGCTTCTCTGGGCCCGAGCTCATCCGAGATGGAATGATGCATGGTTGAAAAGTGTGCTGTGGCCTGACGAGTCCACGTTTTAAATTGCTTTTGAAAACCGGGGACAATGTGACATCCGGGCGAAAGTGGGAAAAAAACGTCTGGACTGTTATGGACGCAAAAGTTCAAAAGCCAGCATCTCTGATGGTATGGGGCTGTACTAGTCCCAATGTCATAGGTAATTTATATGTCTGGGAAGGCACTATGAATGTTGTTGCTGGACAGTCCCGGGGAGCTTGTGTCTTGCGCCTGTTATGGGCAGCATTTTTCACAGCCCCGCTTTGTTCAGCGGAGAGATCGGTGCTGTTGAACGGTCTGCGGCTGGATGGATGTAAGGCTTGAGGAGCCGACGATGAGAAGAAAGGAGCGTTAGCGCGGAGCGCCGATGCGGATGTGGAACTGGGAGTCGCGGCTTGGAATTGAAGTGGATTTACATGGGACAGGAGATGTGAGCCAATCTCTTTTTCGTCAATGGACGCTACAGCTTCGTGTTTGCTTTCAAAACTTAGCTTGTAGCAGACGTGTGCACATTTTCAGCATGACGTCTCTGATCCACTGTTGAAAGGACACTTTGATCCTCTCCTCTTTCATCTATAACTGCTTCAGACAACAAAATGTATGCAGAAAAGTGGTGAAGATTGCACAACTGTCTGTGTCCTATGTGTTGTGTTGTGTTATTTTTGTTATTTTGACTTCAAAATGGCGCCGCGTGAGTGGCTGCCTTTCCAGCAGCTCCTATATTTTGTTGTTCTACTTCTTCCTTTCATAACTTTGCTGCTGTGAATCGGGAATTTCTCCATTGCGAGACTAATAAAGGTTTTCTTATCTTTTCTTTTCTTATATCTACGTTTCGGAGCAACATACTGTATGCATCAATGCAACGTTTTTGTCAGTGACGGCCCGGTGGTTTTTTTTTCCAGAAGGACAATGCCAAGCCACATTTTACATGTGATACAGTAGCATGCTTAATAGTAAAAGACTGATTACTAAGCTGGCCTGCCAGCAGTCCAGACCTGTCTCCAATGAAAATGTGTGGCATGAAGTTCAAAATACGACAATGGAGACAAAACACTGTTGAGAAACTTAAGTTGTATAACAAGATTGGGAAAATAAAACATTCCACCGACAAAGCTTTAACAATTAGTGTCCCAGTTCCCAAATGCTCATTGAGTGTAACACAGTGGTCAACATGTCCCTGTCCAAGCTTTTTTGGAAGATGCGACTGGCATGGAATTCAGAATCAATAAATATTTCCAAATATAATTAAAGTTTAAGTTTGAACATGAAATACCTTGGTTTTGTAGTGTATTCAATTGAATAAAGGTTGTAAGGGATTTGCAAAACATTGTATTCACTTTACATTTGTACAAACAATTTGTTCCAACTTCACTGGAAATGGGCCATGTCTAAAAGTGAGCCTGAGAAAGAAGCCAGGCATCCATCCATCAATAATAATAAATATGTATAAAAAGCACTTTTTCACAGGCCAATTCCTCACAGAAGAACTAATTGAAAAAATCCGGTCCCCAACTGCATTTAAATGTTTTGCAACCAATCCACAGGCCATGACTCAGGACAACAACTGGGATTAAAAAAAAACATGATATGCACAAATCAGTCAAACTCAAAGACAATTAAAGAGCTTTTTGCTTGTAATTACATCACATAAATCATCCTGGACAGCACCAGCTTTTGTTTGCAATACAAGTGCAAGGCTAATGGTCGCCAGGTTTTTTTTTTCCCTCTGCTCTGCAGCGAGAGGGCCATTTGAACAAAATTACCGATGCATACAAGTGACCTTTTTGTTCTTAAAGCATTTTGTGTGATTCCATGGAGAAGGATTGTCACACTAGCAGCAATTATTTTTCAGTGCTGATGCCATTTGGTTAAGGATTACACACCGTCCAAGCACGGGGTGTGGGAAGCACAGTGAATACAGACCAACCGATGCCCCCAAAAAGATTTTGGACAGGGTTGCAGGGGATGTAACTTATCCGAACTTTATGCCGATCAAAGCAGAATGGCCTCAAAATGCCCCATCATCTACGAGCATGCCACAAAAAATGGTAGTGACGCAGTGGTGCAGGCAATGCTATGGCCCCACCCTCACCTTGATTTGTGGCTAAAGCCTAAACCTAACCTTAACCCGCGTTTGAAACCCTACTGTGAAACTCGAACCCTATTAAAAACCCTACTTTGAAATCCTAACACTAGTTTGAAACCAGAGCCGTAGTTTAAAACCCTACTTTGAAAGTGTGGTTCTAGTTTAAACCCCTACTTTTGAAACCTTGTATCTTGAAACAATACTTTACTACCTTAACCCTGGTTTAAAATCTTAATTTGAAACCCTAAACATAGTTTGAAACCCTGCTTTAATACCCTAACATTCGTTCAACACAGTACAGTATCTCCAGCCCCTAATTTGAAACCCTAACCGTACTTTGAAATTCTAGCCTAGTGAGTTTGTTTGTGTGTGAAAAATTGCATACTATATGTTTTCGATGTCTGTGCATTGACTGGCGTGAACAAGAGAATCTGTTTGTTTGTTTTTTTTAATTACTGGATTTGCATATGTCTGAAACGTGCACTTGGCTCTGAAGTGCAAATGAAACGTCAGTTGGGCATGCTTGTGGACACGCTCCAAACTCTAATAAATGAACATGTCCCAAAATGTCCTCTTGGACTCATGCATCTTTTATAGTTGTTTATAATGATTTCTCAGATGACTACGAGTTCATTTGCACCCTGGCAACTGCACAACTGCTCCACCATGTCTTCTCACCATCAAATTGAAAATAAACTACACTCGGTCGCCGTAAAGCACGCCTGTCTACCAAAATCGAGCCCTCAGTGTTGAAGCCACACATCTCTCTCACTTGATTCAGCATTAATAGTTTTCAAGCCTCTGTGTTTCTGAGTTTAGGATAGCTCAACAGCTTTGAGTCGGAATCCCCCCGCCGCATCCTCTTCTAAACACTGCCTTAGGTCCATTAATCGTAATATAACAGGAAGGGCGGAGAAAACCTAACCTATGGATTAAACTGTCACACTTGAGCACTGTGATTGATAAATCTTCATTTAGATGACACAGCAGGGCAGACACGAGAGTATAAGTTGCGCCTGTGCTCTTCCATCCCGTCGTCATTCAAATGCCTCATCCCGCCTGTTAGCTCTTCAAGGCCTTGGCAGATTTAGTTCTCCTGTTTCACATCACAGGAGCCCATCTACTTATTATCTGTCAAGCCTCAAGTGGTCTCTGTGGAGCAGCCATATTTACAGAGCTGCTTTCTTCAATGCGAGGAGGATGAACATATAGCAAGATATAAACATGTTACCTTAGTCTTACATCACTCTAAAATCATAAAGTGCAATTCTGAATAGTTTTTTTTTTAATTGAAATCTGATAACTCAACTAAACTTTATCGATATCGGACTTTAAAACAATCATTGCTGCATACATGGAGAAAAATAAGACATCATACAATAACTGTGAAAACAGTAAATTAATAACAAATCAACAAAATACTATCAATTAATGATTATAAACAAATTCATCAATCATTTAATACAAACACAAATACAGCAGACATCTAAGCAAAGGAACAATGGTGTCTCATGTTGAGTCGAAACTCAAGGAATAAAAATGTGTGTTTTAAGACGAGTTTTAAAACCACACAAAGAGGCAGCTAGCCATACATTTAATGGAAGGGAAGGACTGGCAACAGAAAAGGCCCAATCCCCTCTGAGGTTCCACTTCGTCCTCAGTAGTTGCTACTGAATAAGCTGTAGTCTTAATAGTGTGTGGCTAAGAAGGTGAACTGAACAGAAGTGAACAGCTGACACAAAAAAACAAAGTCCCTCCAAACAGGAGCTCTGCTTTACTACACTGGCCACAAAGGCATCATAAATTCACAGAGAACAATCACAAGTGTGACAAGATCTCCCTCGACAGGCTTGTCTCTGTTTGTTGTGCATGTACTGTATACTGTATATTGTGATAACGTCAATGAAAAGATAGGACAGAAAAAGAGGGTACTGAACAAATAATGCCGGTCATAACCCTGATAAAATCAAGGCAATGTTTACAACTTCTGTGGAAAAGGCTTGCAACCAAGCATATGGAATCATTTTTCCCATAGCAAATCAATGAAACACAAGACAGCTTTCACAGGGTCAAAACTGTCAAGACAAAAACTGTACATGCGCACATTCAAGTCAGAGTGTAACATTCTTAACTGACGGTCACACAGATACAGTAAGTGTAAATATAACCACTGATGTAACGCAAAACGTCATATACAATGTATATATAAAAGTTCCTGACCTTTGATCAGCGGTGTCAGACTTTACTTCCTGGATTCAGCCAGGACTTCAGCTTGAAAGCCTCTTTCGCATACAGTTACTGGAAATGTTCATTACTTGTTGAGACCTGTCTTTTTGGGAACCTTGCTGAAAAAAAGCACAAAAAGCCAAAGAGAAAAGCAAAACAGTGAATGTGTTGAAACTGAACTTGTGAGGGACACAAACGCCAGGTCTATCTCCAACTTTTTCTGAAAAGTTCTGGTTGTCTTCTAAATTGTACAATCTTTAGCCTGTGCAAATTTTGAGGTGAGACACACAGAATTAAAGCTGTTGAGTTTTGCAGGTCAACTGATTGTTTTGAGGCGTTAATGGACTGATGGATTCCTAAAAGTGTGCCAATATTTATTTTGCTAGTCTGTCATGGGCGACATTTAAAAAAAAAAAAGGACCACATGGGAAAACTAGCCGTGGTCCTTGACAAGGTTATTATTGTTAACGAAAACTAACAAAATGAGAAAGAATTTTGAAAAAGCATTTTTGTTAATGAAATAGTATAAAACTAAAAATGCTTTAAATAAATAACCGAAACCACATCTTGTATTACTTAAACTAACTAGAATTATATTGGAAATAAACTTTATTGTCTTTTTAATTAACATCATAAATAAGCTTTCAGGATTTGAGAATTGTCTTTTACCATACATTATTACTCAATACAATACTAGTTTTTAATCTTGCACTTGACAAATACTCCCTATATTAAAAAAACAAAACAACTAGGCTAAAACTAATCCTGAAACTAATTCTAACCTAAACTAAAAGGAAGCATTTTCCCCAAAAATAAGGACAAACAAACTTGCTTTAAAAACTAATTAAAAGTACTGTAAATGAAATTAAACAACACAAGTACAACTACCGGTAAATAAAGAAAAACTTGAAAGAAAAAAAACTATTATAACCCGGGTCCGCGGATGATGACGGAGCATGCAATTTAAAAAATAATAAAAAGAATCGGTGTGATTTTTATACTATTTCAAACCACAATGAACCGCATTACTCTTCCAAGATTTATCTCCTGTGTGGACACTTATTAGGAGCCACAGAGATGAAGCACAGAATTACATTTTAAAATGTTAAAATGAGATTCAAGCAAATGAATACAAGTCGGAGTGACTAGAACATTTTTGGAAATCGAGTCCTCCACATTAATGCAGGGTACAAGCTGAAATAGCGACGTACACACAGCATGCTAATGAGGTCTGCCTTGGCTTATTAAGTCAGCCTTACGCCAACACATTCTGATTCTCTTCAAGTACAAGACTCCTAAAGATGTCAGGGTCTGGATTAGTCTTAAAATCATGTTACACGGATAGCATGTTCCAACAAAATTGTTGGATTAGAGGGGTAGAAGTGCTGCTTTAAAACAGCCGTCTGATTGTTGATATTCGGTGAAAACTTAGTGCAGGTAACATTCAGAAGGAAAGACTTGAGCAAGACAATGTCGGGATGGAAGAAACAGTACATCAGGGGCCCCCATCGTTTTTTTGTGTCGCGGACGAGTTGAGACAAGTACATGCTGTTGACGGGCCGACAACCATTTTTTTCATCAATTGTCAGTTTTGAAGCAATGGTACTGAGAAGAAAGATAATTATAGAGAAATTAAAAATTTTATGAACTTTTTTTCATTCCTTTCAAACTATTTTATTCAATAGCACAGCAAATGGAGATTATAAAATAAAACAGTAAACTACTAAGAAATGGGTCAATCATAAATAATAAATATGCCTTATAATGGAAACATAATTATTTTAAAAGTTATGACCCTTCATACGGCGTAATCATCATTGCTATTTGCAAATGTGATTGATCAACAGACGACACAATTGACAGCTGCTTTCATCCGGTCGTTGCCGGCTAGATACCGGTATTGGCGACTAAACTGCGGCCAGGCTGTGCAAACGTGGCTCGCATAGTCATGCTTTTCACTTGATCACTTGGGTGCTGCTTGTTCTCATAATGCATCAGTTTTCTTGTATCGTCTTGTTTTTGACAACATACCGTGAACAGCAGCTTCCTCCTCCACGTCGCTCTGGAGATACCGCTCGGGCAGGAGCTTCATTTGCGGAAGTGTTGGCTGCCCACGAGCTGCGCGTTTGGATGTTAGTTTCGTCGATTTGTTGCTATGACTTTCTGTGTACTGCTTCTTTCATTTCTTGGCGGCTTCTGTTTACTTCAACTTGCAAACCAATGTTGCAAAGCGGACTCCGATTGGCTAGAGTCGCGCACATTTCCGCCACGTCTGATGGCGTAAACGTGATCACTGCTCGCCTCTGGTCACTTAATATCACGAATCTTGATCATATAATCACCCAGCTCTATTTATATCGCCCTTTGGAAGATAATTAACTGGCTGGGTGGTCTTGAAAGAGTGTGGTGTGGTTGACTGAGACCCAGCCAAAAACAAACAAAAAAAGATTTTAGTCAGTCTCTGTGAGGGGCCAGTACCACATGGGCCGCGCCCACTGACCGGCGTATCAGTGGTTTTGGACCTCTGCACTACCTGACAAATCTGAAAATAAAAAAGACTGCACCGGAGAGTCACACATAAGACAAACTGAACTGGGGGAAATACGTACTAGGATCCAGTGCTGCAAGTGTGTTCTCTGCAAAAATGAATGGCTTGTTCGTGCAAATGGGTGGCTGGAATATATACCACTGGGTTGCACGAAGCGCTCTCAAGACACCGCGGCAGCGCATGTTATTTTCGGGACCTCTTCCAAAGTTTGGTTGATTTTTTATTTTTTTTAAGGGGAAATTTTCCTCCCTTCCGACTCTTTCTCTGCATGAGGTGCGCGCACTCAAGGCCGATAATTATGGCAAGCCATTTGAGCATTTATTCCAAATCCCTGATATCAAACATAAGTGTGTTACACTAGTTCGATCTCTTTCAGCACTAGTTCGACACTCGGCCACACTAGTGACACACTTTGTCGAACTAGTTGCATACAAACTCCAACTAGTCATTCATTTTCAGCAACATGTCAACTTGTCAATCATGGATTAATATAACATGTGAATTTGTGACCCGTGATTTCCTGCGCGAGTAAACAAGTGCGAGCTGAAATACTCACTAGTTTACTAGTGGCGGATAAAACAGTAGCTAGTTTACTAGTTAAAGCCCCTTGACGCCTTGATATCTAACTAGTGAGTGTCAAAAATGTTACTTGTTCACTGGTGATGCCCCAAATATTTACTAGTTGCACTAGTGTGACATTTAATGTCGCACTAGTTCAACTAGTGAGGTCTAAAATGTTCACTAGTAGAACTAGTGGATGCCAACCTGCTCACTAGTAAGCTAGTTGCACAAAATATAATGAGGAGGTGGGGCAGAAATGTGGCTGCAGGATTCCTATTGGATCTGCAGTTAAAATACACCAATCGGGATTCCGATTTTGTCATAATCACACCCACTTCATTTGCATGTTTTACACTAGTTTACAAGTTGTCCTGAGGATTTGCAGCTAGTTCACTAGAGGATGCCCATTATTGGTTACATGTCGACGAGTGAATCCAGAAATCCAAACTAGTAAATTAGGTGCAATCGATTTGACCTTACATGTTAACTAGACGGTTTCAAAATGTGAACATGTTCACAAGTCAATGTAGAGATATCCACTAGTTACACTCGTTGGGCTCATTTTCACTGTACTGGTTAACTAGTGATACACATGTTTCCTCACTAGTAAACTAGTTGGGTTCAGTGTGACATACTAGTGAGCTAGTGACACAGATTTTCATATCACTAGTTAACTAGTGGAACGTATTTTGTCTCACTTGTCAGGCTCAATGCTGAACATGTATAGACTTTGACTGAACATGTTTGACAAAACTGGGCACTAGGTGACATGTGCACACATCTAGTTTACTAGTGAAATAATCACATTTGGCTAGTTTACATGTTTGGCAGTTACAAAACTTTACAAGTTCACTAGTTGTGCACACATGTCAACTAGTAAGCAATTTTATTTAGCTAGTGCGATGTGCATGCCAGCTAGTATGCCAAAAACATGAGCTAGTGCAACAAAAATCCCTACATGTTAGATATTTGTTGCACTCGTTGTGCACAGTCGCTCACAAGTGCTGATTAACACCAACAAGTGAAAAGAAAAGCCCAACATGTAGGAAAAATGTTCAGTCAAACCTTGCACAAGTTCATTTCTTGGTCTGACTAGTGAGACAAAATGCCTCCCACTAGTTAACTAGTTGAATAAACACGAACGTCTCTAGTGAACTAGTGGGCGTTTTGTGGCTTACATGTCAACTAGTAAGCCTCAAAATGATCTTACTAGTGAACTAGTGGGCGTTTTGTGGCTTACATGTCAACTAGTAAGCCTCAAAATGATCTTACTAGTGAACTAGTGGGCATTTTGTGGCTTACATGTCAACTAGTAAGCCTCAAAATGATCTTACTAGTGAACTAGTGGGCGTTTTGTGGCTTACATGTCAACTAGTAAGCCTCAAAATGATCTTACTAGTGAACTAGTGGGTGTTTTGGGGCATACATGTCAACTAGTAAGCATCAAAATGATCTTACTAGTGAACTAGTGGGCGTTTTGGGGCATACATGTCAACTAGTAAGCATCAAAATGATCTTACTAGTGAACTAGTGGGCAATATGGAATAAATACTCAAAGGGCTTGCCTGGCAAACCCTGAGTATTTATTCATCCGTGATTGTATTGTAGACCAATGAGAGCACGTCCGACAGACCCGTGGACTTCGGGCAGCCAATCATGATGCATTTCGAGCCAAGCCCCAACAAAAACGGAGGAGAAAACTTTCAGACGCATTGAAAGCTTTTCGGGTAAATATTACTCTTGTTACACAAAATGTTGTTTTACGATTATTTTAGGCGGTAAAGTTATGGTGTAAATGTCAGATATGTGGTCAATTTATCAAGATGAAGCCTGCTTAAAAATCTGCTCCAACGATTTCGGAGATGTGTCTGACTTTGACGGCAATGGCGGCAGTTCAACGCTGACAGTCGCAGTCGGGTGCAGATTTATTTCGGCAGGACTTTCTCAAATCTGCCGTTTGCTCTGACAGTCACATTTTGTCTTATTACTCACAAGCTAATTGACATTTAAAAAAGAGTTAAAGTTAACGTTTGGAACATGATTTTGCTCTGTTTGCTGCCTTAGTTCGTTTGAATTATTCGCTGCCTGCATTACATGAAGTACATTTTTTAATATTCACAAGACTGTAACTGTGCATTATAAATAATGTAACATTTGCACTATGTTTTACTGGATCTACAACTAAACTAAACTAGGTCCTCGTTTCTGGGAGAGTCCACAGCACCTCCTGCATCACAACCATTCTGCCGGCACACCTTCAGCAGCACGATGTTTCTAACGGGAGCTGGAGGGTGATCAGCTTCATTGAAGAACAGGAGGAGGAGAGGCACAACGTTTGTCATCTGTGATATGTTTTTAGACTTTTCTCCTCATTAAAAAAAACTGTGTATGTTTTGTTAATTTCTTGATATAGTTCTTGTATTTAAATATTTTAACAATCAAATATTTTTCAACTGTGTTTTGGATATGAATTGTATGAAATAAATCAGTGAAGCCCCAATCAAATTCTACTCCATCTAATCTGCTCGATCACACTGCTGTCAAGATGCTGTAAATAATGCCTTCATTCATGATTGTAGAAACCCCAGAACGGTAAACATGTGATTATTTTATTTTAAAATATAAGAAGCCTATGTTTTTCAATTGTGCTCATTTTCGTTGTGTTGCACGGCAAATATAATAGATGAGCCGGTTTGGGGACATCATCAACCAAGCTGCTGCTCCAATTGCAATGCGAAATATTGTCCTGCTCTCCTAAATTCGCATCTACACCACAAATTATAGCATCCTAACTGATTTAGCAACAACTGAAAATTCACATCATTATTTAGGGAGAATATGTTGCAGAACTGTTGCATTATATGGTGCCGTATTAATTTTATTTAGTATAGCATACATATATAAAAGTGGAAAGATACTGTAGAGCTGTACCATTACTCTTTATCTCCGTGTACATAATAAATAAACATCACCTACAGATACATTGACTGGTAAAAATTGCTTGATTCCTTCTGTATACTGTAGATATTACGCAAATGGCGGTAAATAATTGTGAAAGCTCAGGCGGTAAATAATTGTGAAAGCTCAGAATCAGGTTTTAAAGGGTTAATTTTTTGCTGGGTGGTGCTCTTATCGTGGAGCCAATAGGAGGTGTTCACTTCTGGCACTGTCCTGCCTCCTGATTAGCATTTAGCGTAACTAGTGTGACCAGTGAGCCATTAGTGTTTCACATGTTGTACAAGTGAACATGTTGCCATCACTAGTTAACTAGTTAAATCAAACGACCATTTAACTAGTTGACTAGTGAGTAGGGTGACATCCACTAGTGCGACATTTTGACTTCACTAGTGGAACTAGTGAAGTCAAAATGTCGCACTAGTGAAACTAGTGGATATTTGGGGCATCACTGGTGAGCAAGTAACATTTTTGGACTCACTAGTTGGATATCAAGGCTTTAACGGTCTTAAACTAGTGCACTATCAATGTTTTATCCTCCACTAGTTAACTAGTGGATATTTCAGCTCCCACTAGTTAACTAGTGCAGGAAATCATAGGCCACTAGTTAACATGTTAGAACAATCCACGTTTCACTAGTTAACACTTTTTAAACCTTACTAGTAAACTAGTAAGACTTTGAACCTCACTAGTTTGGTCTAGTGGGCCACTAGGGCATAAAAAAGCTGACTAGCTGGGAAGTTCCCTCTGCTTGTGTGCTTCCAGGTGTCACTAGTTAGAATTTTGTCAGCACTAGTTGGACAAAAGTGGCACTAGTTGCCAAAAATGAGTGGCTAGTGAGGATTTCTGTGCAACTAGTTCGACATTCGGTGTCACTAGTGTGGCCGAGTGTTGAACTAGTGCTGAAAGAGATCGAACTAGTGTAACACACTTATGTTTGATATCAGGGATTTGGAATAAATGCTCAAATGGCTTGCCATAGATAATGAACCACTCTAAAGCAACCTCACCAGCACGAAGCCCGTTCATACGCTGGCTGTATTTGACGTTTTCCCCCCTTGGTCTACCGCCTAATCGTTGTGATATACGTGCACTATGTGCTGACAATGAGGTGCTCTAACCTGGCGATGCCAGCCTAAAGCACGTGAGTTACCTTGTTTAGGAAATGCGCTATATAAATGCCTCGTCTTGGAGGAGTGTTGACATGTTGGGAAAACACCCGATGCACCTAGGACTGGTTGTTTGAATAAATCTAGGCAATTTTCTCCAATTATTCCACCAAATGCTACATGTAGGAGTCTGTATTAATATCTGAATATTGCGATTGAGAGTTCAACATAAATATTCCAGTGATATCAGTTCCAGGCAAGCGTTTCATTGACCACCATCCATCCATTTTCTATACGGTATCCTTTCAGGGTTATTTAAGCCTGTCCCAGTTTACTTTGTTTCAGCAGTCAATTACATTCGTCTAACATGTATGCATAGTTTTTTTTTATAAAGGCAGCTTGAGAGAGCCATGTCCTTTGCAAAAAAAAAAAAAAAAAGAAATCCTCCAGCATGAATTCCCTAATTGTTGCTGAACAGCGGCCCACAAGTGATGTTGTGACCGATCACGACCAGCAATCGAATAACATACCCCAAATCGTGTGGTGGGTGACAATCTTATGCAGCTGGAGAGAAGAGTGTGTTACCTCCAGTAGTTTTATGCGCCACTTAAAAAAAAATGAACTCAACTTTTATATTCAGAAGTCAGTTGTTTTCAATTATGAAATTGTTTTATTTTGCGCGACTGGGAGTCTTTTCTCGTCAACCAATATTTTACTTTAAGGGGTTCACTTGGCTTAATGTTTTCGAACACAATATATCTAGCGGCACGATGAAGCTTGGAATCAATTGAGGGTGGAAAACATTTTGGAGAGAATGGTTTTATTTGTTTATTGAAATACAGAGCAGGCACATGAATCGAATATAGTGTCTACTAACAGGTCAGCTATAAAGAACAAAAAAGCAATACACAGCAAAAGTCGTTTACTTGTATCTATTCCAAACTTAAATAGAGCAAAACCACAAACCGAGGGGGAAAAAAACAAAACCTTTGAGATGATTGGTTGTGCATGGGGGGAAAATGCTCAGGGTGAGCACATAAAAGCCCATCTGGGATTAGTTCAGTGATGCCAAACGGGCAAAACAAAATTTGAATGGGAAACAAAAGCAGACTTTTTGAACACTTAAAAAAGCTGTTGGATTTAAAGCTTTAAGAGTTGAGTTTAGGTTTCAAAAAGATAGTTCCCCATTTAGAATCTGGACCAATTTTCCAGCTTGAGGACGAGTAATAAAAAACAAGTCATATTAGGGAGGAACCCTGCCCCCCTTTCTTTGCATGCCTTCCTCCCAGGCTGAGGAGCGCGAAGGATTGGTACCTCAATTTGGACCCATTCTTAGGATTTGGAGGTTGCTCTCATTGACAAAAAAATGAAGCTCGGCAGCTGTGCAGAGAAGAGGCGTACATCATTCATTGTTTGGCCCACTGGATTTGAAAAGGCTTCATCACAAAGAGTTGGACTGAAGGAGCGGATCCGTTTGGCTTAAATGCGTCGAAAGAACATCTCGGTTGCACGGCCAAAAAAAGCCATGATTGCTGAACAAAATGACGGGGGGAATAAATGTGTCATGGAGATGACGCATCTGTCATCAAGTGTGAACAGGTGCAAATACATGGTAGCAACTTTGGCTTGTTACAGTTGGGCCATGACATCTTCAAATGTCACCAAACAATTATTGCTTGACTTGAAATAAGGGCATTGGGAGTTTGCATAGTTGATATTTGTGGAACAGACCATCATCAACAAAATGAAAAACACCAGAGAACCCCAGCATGGTAATAATATAACCGAAATGAGAATGGTCTTGTGGAATTAGGTCATACATACAAAACAGAAAACAAATGTGAAAATACAAAACAAAACGCCTGTGTCCAATTGATTCCACACTATTTTTCCCCCACACACAAAAAGAAAAAAAAAAGTACACAGGAGCCTACTGGAATTGAGATGAGGCAAACGGACATATACATCAATGGAACAATGGAAGATTACAATTTCCACAAAAAAAAAAAAAAAAAAAAAAGTTAAAAGCTCTTTTTAATAGAATGCCAAGCTTGATTCTCTATACATAAACAAAATGGTGGAGGCTCTAGATACTATCCATTGCTTTAAACTCGCTCAGGGCCTGCACGGGGTTGACATGCTTCTTGTGAGAGGATCGTTTGACCCGATTAGTTTGGCCATCATCTTGCTTCTCTCGCTTCACCAGAGGTTTCTTCTCCGGCGCCTTCATCCTCCAGGAAATGGCAGGCATATTGAGGGCCTCCATACCTTTGTTCTTCTGGTACTTGGTGGAGGCGACGTACGATGCCTTTACAGTGGACACCACGGTGTTCATCAGATTCTTTGCAGCCTGAATGAGGGACATGGCGCTGTCCAACTGTTCATGTGAGAAAGATGGAGAGATCACAAGAACACAGTTAGCCTCTGAAATGTTGGAAAACAAAGGCTTCTTTGTTTGGGTAGGCTAGAATCAACAACCTTGCCACGTTTTGACATATAAACATATGCGAGGAACTGGAGACTAGAGAAAAAGGTCAAATTAATTTAATCTCAACAATTTAAAAGCCCCCGAGAAATTGGTGACACTTATGCTAAGTGTTAAAAACGCAGACGCCTGTCAGCCTTGCTGAAAGGGGAAAGGGATTCATTATTTCATGCACAGAGGCTTGCTATTAAAATCAGGTTGAACGGCAAGTGGCTAATTAATGCTTTAACAACGCTGTAAACAGCTCACGCATGTAAGGCGGTTTTTTCCATTTAAAAAAGCCATTACCTTTCTTATTAGTCAATATACACACAAGCACTAATTCAACAAAACCGAACGCAAATACTACAATACTTGAAATTTATGACAAGGTGCCCATGTAATTAAATGCAAGTACAGTGGAACCACCCAAGTCAAATGTTCGAAACGTGGATAAATTTCAAGTTAGCCCAAAATGTCTGGAAAATAAAAAAATTCCCGCAAAAGCCAAACTAAAATTGAGTATTCATTTTGTGTGACAGCATGTACGGTTGTTGAGTTTTTCCTTTAATTGACACTGCGAAAGAAAAGTATCAATGGTGGTAAAGAGGAAAGATATGATAAATGTAGAACGGGAAATAGAATTTCTGGGAATTTTCAGACTAAGTCGCACAACCACATGCTAAAAGAAGGAGGTTGTAATGCACAAAAATATTTGTCAAATACCACATGAAAGTAGATGAAGAAATGAAAGAAGTTATAGTAGTAGTAGTCATGGCAATTAATGGGTGATGTATATTCTTAATTTGCTGCCACCTCTCAGGGCAACAAAAATGAAGGCTAACCGTCTCACCATCGAGCTCGCAAGTTTAGCATGCGGCATCCGCCCCAACAAGCAGCGCAAGTTGCAATAACCGACCAGGATTGTAATTTTGGCAACATTGTGATGCAGGAATCTAGTTAAGGTCAGCCATTTTAGCCATTCTAGTTTGAAGTAGAATTTTCAAATCCAACCTGCATTCATTCCCTGCTGTCTATACAATTAGGAAACAGTGATTTTTTTGTGCTATTGTATCACCTATCACGGACATTTTCAGGACAGATAAAACGTCCATTTTACTGTACCCAAACTAGTCATGACCTTTCAGTCTTCTATTGGTGCAAAGTTTAGAGTGATCCGAAGACTCGATTATTCGGTAGAATAGTGTGATAGGACAATTGATCCTAAAAAGGTTCAAATTATGCACTACACAAAATAGCAATACGAGGTGACAATTTAGACCCCCCCCCCCCCCCCCCCATTTATGACAGTTTGAAAACATTCCCTGCAGATGTGTTTGAGTCTTGAACAAATAGACTGATATGTTGTGGGAAATGTTGTTTTTTGAGCCACTACTTTCAGAGACGACCTGATGTATTGTATTCATTGCAAAACTACTCATTTCATGTGACAAGAGCTGAAGCAACCGAGTGCCGCTCGATCAACCTGCTGTTTTGTTTTCATATGCGACGCGAATCTACAAGAGTATGTGAGCGGAGTGGCATTTGAAAAGCTCTTTTGCAGAATGATTTGAATTTTTTTGCCGTCCTCCTCCTTCCCAGGATTCAGTCGGTTACCTTTGAGACTCACACACTCGACTTCGCTCTCCTCGCAGCAGATGTCAAAACATTTCACCAACAGTTAGGCTTATTTCATATGTCATTTAACATCGGTTTTAGCTGCTCCGCAACTCTTCAGTTACTTTGGTGGCTGAGCACATTGAAGAGAGTAAATTATAAATGGCTCCCCGGTGTCCATGATTAAAATGACGGTGAACTCACCCCCGAGACAACCAGCTCTCCTCCCAGATTCTGAACCTCAGCCTTGACTTTGCTGCAAATGTTGAGCTGGTGGCAGTACAAGGCGATACGCTGCAGGTAGGCGAGCAGGTCCTGCTTACAGGTTGAGTCCGGGCACTGCGAGTCACAAAGACAATCAATCCGTTAACAAATGCGCTACGTTCATTTGTATTGATCGTGTATGAATGGACTGGTGATGCTTGAATTTTTACAGCTGGTGGGCGGTTGCAATGAATCCAATTTGCTACTTCTACCGTCGGTTCGCATTTCTCGAGCTTGATATCTGTGGTATTGTACAGACACACGGATCCCACACTTTGAAGATGATTTGGCAGCAGGATGACACCTAAGATAGACGTTGGCAGCGGGAATATGCTCACAGCCAAAACGATCAACTCAAAACACCCACAGGGATAATCCATTTTGTCATAGGTGGCTCGGATAACAAAATGCAAATGTTATTACAAATGATTTCGATCTTGTTGGTGTCAACAACTTGGTGTCAAGTGGATTTGAATACAAAAATACAACTGCACTTGAAAATGTGGCACTGTTAATTGACAATCATAGGAATTACTATTTTGCAGCAAGATGAAAGCATAAATCAATGTCAATTTGTATACTATTGAAAAGCTCTGAATTTCAACCGCGGACCTGAAGCATTTTCAGCAGAAAGGTCAGGTGGCGTCAAGAGTCCGCCTCCTGAGTTTGAAATGGTATCAAACCATTTGAGGTTAGGAAACATACTTTCCCGTTTGGACACCAACCCAGAGATGGAAAGGCAAATACGGATGACGAAATGTTTAGCCAAGCAAAAATCATGCCCGGCAAAAAGCATGATAACTTTTGCTCGAGCAGTGATGGAGGCGGCCACTTGAGCGAGTTGTGACAGCAGATCATTGTAAGCAAATTTCAAACCCCAGTCGCCTTGTTTCACTGCTCAGGTCCAGTCGAGCCAGCCAGTGGACATGCCACAATGTCCGGCCCTCCTCCATCCTGCAGAACACAGAGGCTACCCAGGTTGATCCTGTCAGCCTATCTGCATAATCTCAAATACACAAAGTGAAACCGCAATGACTCATTAAATCAACGGCTCCTTTGATTGCCCCGCTGTTACTTGGCCAACTGTGGCAATTCTTGAGTTAATAAATAACACTCTTCATAAAGAGACCCTGTTTCACTTTTTAAAACTGAATCCAAAGGTAAGCAAGCAATAGTGTGATAGTGTATCACTTCTGTTGTCCTACGAGCTTTTCGATGAAGTACCTGTCCGCTTCAATACTTTTGCTCACTTAAAAAGTGGGTGGCGTCAAAAAAAAGCTGCTCTCCCTTGAGTTGTTTAACACACATAAAAGATGGAATTCTAAACTTTTCTGTGATATTTGTCTTTGACCAGGAACCTAAATGTGTTCAGTATAAACTGAAGCTGACGTGTGACCTTGGGCTTCAGCTTTGCTACAACTATTTTCGAATCGCCACCTCTGGGTTTAAAAACAAAAAACAAAAAAAAAAAAAAAAACAGACCAAGATTAGCAAAACGTTGTTTCGTGAGATGAGGCTACAATCAACTCTTGCTAGCAGTACGAACTGCATATGTTTTTTCTTTTGATGCCATAAATTGGGTCAAGACATTACCATGCACTGACAACATTGGCACAATTCAGGTACTCCCATTTTCAGATTATAACATAATCCACGTTTTATCCTGGCGGATAAAAGAAAAAAAAACTTTAAATTGGATTTATTAAATTGGACACTCTTAAACTATGACATTGAAACTCAACTGCCAATAGCAGTGACCGAAGCCTCATATGGTTGTGCTCAGAATTGACACAATCAATGCTGAGGCAACACTGCCTGTTTCGCACTCACTTTATAAAAGAAACGTAAAATTTTCGATGTTTTAGTCTAAATATGCATATCCTATTCCCCAAAAAAGGAATCACTGAAAGTTACCTTATATCGATTGTCAGGTTATGTGAGCGCATTTAAACGAACTATATTTTCCTTTGTAGCCTTCACTGAGCACCCTGACTGATGCCCTGTGACAGTGTGAATGGCATGGGCTGAATCTCCTTCACCATTACTATCTATTCCTGATTGATAGAAATATGGGCCAAGTGGAGAGGAGGGATATGTGGAGTTCCATTAAAGAAAATTACAACAGAAAATGGGGAGAAGAAAGCTAGAGGGGATCATTTTACAGATGAGGACCACTACATAGATGGTAGGAGGAAGAAAATGGGAACAAGAAAAAAGGTTAAAAAGCAGGGCAAAACCAAAAACATGCAAGTGAAAACAAGCACTTGGAGAAAGCATGAGGATAAAGAGTGAGCCAGAGGGTAAACCGTATGGAGAAATAAATAAGAGTGATATCCAACTAGGGAGAAGGGAAACATGAGGATTCAACTGCAGCTTGCACGAACACCAAGTGTGGGCATATACTTGCACGTGTGTGTGCGCGCGTGCAAAGAATCACGCACACGCACACACACCCACACCCACACACACACACACACACACACACACACACACACACACACACACACACACACACACACAAGACCTGCGATCAGGCTGAATGCAGCAACCATGCTAATAAGGGCTTGGGGAAGAATTCAGACGGCTGAGAGCAGAGCGCTGTGAAAGCATCACTTGTGCTCGTGCTCAGCTCAGCTGCTGGCTTCACTCTGCAAGGCCTCCTGCACTGTGACAAGGGCATACATAAATTGTGCAAAAGCGACAAGATCCACTAAGATTGTTTGGATAATGCAAATTCAAGGCTGACGTGGTTACCTGTGCGGTGCAAATCCCGCACAGATAATTTGCATTTCGACTACAGTGAAACTCCTCTACAACGAAACCTACATGGGTGAAATCCCCACCCCCCTGTGAAAAAATCTTCATGCATTAACACCATTCCCACTTTCCTGCCCCCATACAACGAAAAAAACCCTGTTGTGTTATACGAAATCTTTTTCTCTGCTCTTACCTCGCGACGAGATTCACTACAACGAAGTCTAATCCAACAGCGACCTCTACTGCTTCGTTCGGAAACGGCAATAGCAACCATCACACTGGTTTACACATGCGCAGTAGTCCAGGAAGTATTTGTTATTGTTAGTTTCAGACGCAGCAAGAACGTTGCATTGCTAAAATGGCTACAAAACGGACCTTTGGATGTCAAGCAGCTAGGACAAGAAGAGCTCTGACGCTGGAAGAGAGGGTAAAAGTGATCAAAATGAAAGACGGAGGAAGCAAAATAAAATACATTATCCAAGAAATTGATTGAAGTGAAAGTGAATGCTGAACGTAAACTTTGCAATTTCTTACTCTTTTTTTCTTTCTGCACTGACTATATGAAGTGTCAAATAAGTGTAGGCTCATACTTATGCACTATTGGAATAAAAATAAGGAGTACACATACGTTTGTGTGTGTGTGTGTGTGTGTGTGCGTTTACATCTGAGATCAAATTTGCTACAGTGATAAATCCTGTGATAAAAATTTCTTGCTGCAAACATGGTTTCGTTGTAGAGGAGTTTCACTGTACATTGTTTCAAATTATCCTCATGAACCTACTGTGTCTGATCACTGTTTAAGAAAAAAAAGACATTTATGGGCTTTTTTTTTTTCTCAGTCAGTTTTGGCAATGGATGGAAATTCTTAATTGATTGGAGTTCAGTTAAAGATGCTATAGTAGGATTTCTCCGGCTTGTCATATCTTAGAGCACAACACATGCCGCACAGAGCGTCTAGAAGTGAGAGATGTACCGTATTTTCACGACTATAAGGCGCCATTAAAAGTCTTAAATTTTCTCCAAAATGGACAGGACGCCTTATGATGCGGAGCGTCTTGTGTATGCGCTGAGTTCCGAAACCTGACTGACAGCCGACACGCTGTTTATATAGAGAAAAGGCGGAAGTGACTGTGGACAGGCATGCGGCAAAGGATGCGGCCAATCAGTGAAGGGTGGGCGTGTATATATACATATATGGAGAGAGAGAGAGAGAAAAGGCAGACGTGAGTGACGACAGGCATGCGGGGAAGAAGTCTGCCAATGAGTGAAGGGTGGGCGTGTAAGTGGACGCTAAAGGGACGCCACAAGCAGGTACCAACACCTGTATAGAGTGTGGCTCTGTGCATTGTTGCAAAACAACTTGGTTGCTAAGAACCCCCGAAAATAAATTCTACAAAGCGACACGCCTACGAAGCTCAGTTCAAACTTCAAGCCATCGGTTATGCTTCTGGCATGCGTGCCCATCTCACAGCAGCGGTGAAAAACCAAGTCAAGCAAATAAACTCTGAGCTTGCCGTTATTCCCGGAGGCTTGACTAAAGAACTCCAACCGCTGGACATCAGCATCAACCGGGCGTTCAAAGTAAAGTTGCGAACGGCATGGGAACAATGAATGATCGATGGCAAACACAACTTTACAAAGAGTGAGAGGCAGCGCCGGGCGAGTTACGCCACAATTTGCGAATGGATTGTGGCTGCTTGGACGAACGTGTCTGCTTGCACTGTTGTTCGAGTTTTTGGCAAAGCCGGCATCATTTCTGTGGAGCCACATGGCAATGAGAGTGACTGACAACGAGAGGGAACACGGCGTTTTTGATGGATTACCGGTACTTGCACAATTGTTCAATTCTGATACAGAGGATGAGGACTTTGATGGATTTCTGGGTGATGATTGATCGAAAAACGTGAGTACATTGTACGATGGCTAAATAAAATACAACGGAACTCAGTTTTGCTTTCGTTGCCTTTTTAAAAACGTGTTTTTAGCTTGTATCTGTATGTCTTGGCATGCTACCGTATGCTTCAAGCTAACGTGTTTTTAGCGTGCGCGCATGCATGCCGTATGTTTAAGCTGGCGTATGTTTTACCACTTTAAAATTGCGCCCAATAATACAGTGCGTTTTGTCTATGTGTAAAATACAGAAATAGCACCCATTAATGAGACTGCGCCCAACCATACGGTGCGCCGAATGGTCGTGAAAATACGGTAATTGTTTAAAGGTATTAGATAGGAGACGGTTACAAAAAAATAGCATTAAATATACAGTACCATGAAATAGGGATGCATTTAAACCAGGGTGTGATACCCGCTTCTGTACATCTGTACTCATAAAAATTAACCGAAAACACTTCACCAGCCTGACATTTACTTTCCTGATAGGACTCATGTCAGCCATGTGGAGATACTTGAAGATAAACATGGATGACAACTGCAACTTTTGCTCCGTACATCGGTTGATAAACTCAGCTCGGTCGGCGGCAGAGGAGGCTACTCCACAAGTATGGACTGAGTTCCTTGAGCCACATTTTGCAAGCTCAGCTCGACATTGCTTGACTCCGGCCAAGTCAGCTGCTATCCCTGTCACGCCAGGCGAGTGATGCGCTGCAGCACCGCTACGCCGGCCCGCCCAAAACAGCCTTCCACACCCTGATACTACCTGGCAGATCCTGCCAGCAGCATAATAATATAATATCAAAGATCAAACCATGCACGTCTAAAAACACACCACACACGGGTACCTGTACAGTGAAACCGTGAATGGCTTATTAAATCAATGGTTCCTTTGATTGCTGTGATAATGGATTTGATAACTGAGGCAATTCTAGAGTTAATGCATAACTCTCATTAAAAAAAGATAAAATAATAACCCTCCACCGACTTTATAAAAATGGTCCAGCAAGTGAAAAGACAATGAAGAGATGGGGACATGATCGTGTTATAAAATATAAACGAGAAAAAAAATGATATGAACAAGGCTGGGATATTGTATTTTTTTTTTATTTTGGGGGAGGAGGGAGGATTATGAAATACTACTGTCGCCAAAAAAATTATTCGCGCAGTCTTTTGCCAAATGAGAGTGCATTTTCCACATTTGCTTGGTCATCCTTTTTTTTTTTTTTTTTAAAGAGTAAACAGGACATTCAACGACTTTACTACAAAGCTAAAATATGTGGTAGCCATTTGGGGGCTTTGGTCAAGGTTGATGCCAAGTTCAGTACTGGCAATATTACTTTAAATCAGGGGTGTCAAACTCATTTTTGTCAAGGGCCACATTGTCGTGATGGTTTTCCCTAGGAGGACCGTTATGACTGAATTTTGTCAAGCCATATAAAAGTTGAACCACCTCCACATATTACATACACAGTGAACAACAAACTGATGGATAACAACAACAATGGCTTGTTTAAACACTGTTGTTATAGATTGGAGATGACAATTTTAAATTTTGGTTCAGACTTTAGCAAGCATCATGGAATTAGACGTGCTTGATTTGCTCTCGCAGGCCGCATACAATGATGTGGCAGGCCAGATCTGGCCCCCAGGCCTTGACTTTGACACCCGTGCGTTAGATTGTCATGTTTATAGAGAAAACAATTTGTCTCTTTGCTCTTCAAGTCATACTCAACATGTGGCATGAGTACTGATCGTGGAACATGAGTTTCCTTTCATGGTTGGGGGGGTGTCCTTTTAAGTGCAATTCAATTGTTCTTAACTTTTACATACATTCGTATTTAATCTTTAAGAACCGTTTGATTTTACACATTTATGGACAATTTTCATTTAAATTCTGTGGAATACATTCTAAATTATTCATGACTGAAGTTCAATTTTTGATAAACACTTATGCCAACTATACTACCTGATATTGTTGTTTATGAGTGTTATTTGAAGACCTGGATATTTTTGGGCAATTGGGTGTAAAAAGTTTGAGCACGACTGCCACAACAGTAAAATGACGGACAAAGTCGACATAATGTAAAAAGAATGACAGAGCACTATCTTGAACAAAAGGAACCACCGTGCCACACACTGGGCTAATGCCCATGATATAAATGATGATCAGGAAGGTCAGGTCCAATCATTGGTAATGCCACGCAATTTTTGCTGAATTCTATTACACGCCACAGAGAGAGGCAGAGCTGCTGACCTTTAAGATGCTTCACCCAGAGGAAATGCCAATTTCCAATATTTACTGACAAGCGCAGCATTCTAATGAGCCCCTCCCTGCCAACAACCTGTTGTTGAGGGCCACAGAGAAGTGGCCAAAGGTGTTTTCTTTTTTCGGTCGTGTTTGTTCAAAAAATATGTCAGCATATCAAAGTAAAGCTAATGCACACAATGGCATTGACCCAACATTGTTACTGTCTAAACTATGATGCCACTCAAAGGTCAATCAATCTACAAGTAGTGGAGGGCAAAGCCTTCATTTCTGCGGTGTGGTAGTCATTTGTTAAAGGTAATAAACTGAACCACAGGGCACATTTTAAAGAGAATTCCACCTCAAAAGATGCCATGAGTTCAGTTTAATGAGCATAGGGAACGAGTGCCATAAATCCAGTCATCTCTGCAGTGCGACAACCCGTATCTCTCATTTGTTGGGCAACCGTTGCTTACCATCACTGGCAACTGACGACAAGTGCTAATGGCTCGCCATGGAAAGCAGTATTTCTGGCCATGAAGTGACCCCACCCTGCATCTTGTTGTACTTTCAAAGTTGGACTTTGAAAAATCAAGCACGCCTGCACATGACCCCAGTGAGGTTATGGGGTGCAGAAAATGGATGGATGGATGGACGGATGGACGGACAGACAGACTAAGGAAACTTCAAGGCAACGGAGTTCAAGCAAGGGGGCCACCCTCCAGCCGAGCATGGCCATTTAGGGTGCCTGATTTTCAGATAGGTGGAGGCAGACAGAAACCCTGGAATGGACACCAACAAAGGCAAGCAACACACATGGCGCCATCCAATGTTTTCGACTGATCTGAACCTAGCATAATAGCGCAAAATCCATCAAATAAGCATAAGGTAAAATTAGAATAAACTATTCAACATACAATGTTTCACATAATACTGCACCTTTTAAGTGGGTGCGTATTATGTATGATTTTTTTTCAAGTAGACCCGTTCCTTAATATTGCACCTAATGATCTGTAAAATATGTTAAGTCAGCTAACGTACGAACAATTCATCTTCCAAAAAGTTCACATCTTGTGGAGTCAAAGAAAGCAAATCTGGGACAAGGGAAACTGCATCCATTCTACACAATGTATATGCAATGGTTTTGAATGGACATATTGTATCCGGTTCTTCTGCTGACTCCACCTCGACATGGGAACAGAGGGGAGGGGCATCTTGCTGATGAGAAAGGGGTGTTTTGAGAGTTATTTTCCGATTTCTCCAAAGCAAACCGATACCATTGAAAATGCAAGCTAATATTTCCCTGATCAAAAACAGGCAAGTTTTTGAGTGAAAGATGGCCGATCTTGGGTGGACAAGCACTTAACTCCTTCACTCCCAAAGACATATTTATGTCTTTTCACACTCCACATGTTCAACCCCAGATACTTTTTTTTTCAATTTTTCCAAGACTTAGGGTAAAAAAAGGGGTAAAAAATGTCTGGTACTGAATGAGTTAATGACTGTAAAATGATTTCAGGATGACTGTGATGTTGTTGGCAACAGTTTGAAACATCAATATATGCAACCCAACTACAGTTGGGAAGGAGAGTCAACTCAACTCAACTGTATTTATAGAGCACTTTCAGACAGCCATCGCTGCATACAAAGTGCTGTAAATGGAGCAACTAACATATACAACAATAAAGCAACAAATCGGTAACAAAGACGGTAGAAAGCACCGAACAGCAAAACCAAGAACAAATCTGAGTCATGCCGAGTCAAATGACAAAGAATACAAGTGAGTCAAGATTGCCACCATGCACCAGGAAAAACTTCCAAAAAAAAAAAAAAAAGGGTCCCTCGGCCGTGATATCCATGTATTATTTGGCACGGTAAGTGTGATTTTTAAGTTGGCCTTCTTACCGAGCCGGTGGCGTGCTACAACCATGCACAGCATGACCAACTGTTGCTACAGCTGGCTTGACTTACCTTACCGATGGTGCATATCAAATAAACGAGTAGCTAAGGCAGGAAAAAAAAAGTTGTTTAAAATTTTTTTTTTTTAGTTGATATATTTGAATTACTTGGACTTGTTTCACAGCACTATATTTATTGATGAAGTAGATTTATGGGCGGAGTAATTGATTCCCCAGCATGTTTGGATATCTGATGAAAAGTTTCTGGCCCATTTAGAGGATTTAAAGGAGAAAAAGAATGTCCCTGAATACCTTTCAATATTACATCGATAAATGTCACAACCAACAAATACGGCGAGCTCTTCATCGAACCAGACTCCAATTGACTGAAAGATGATCCTTGAACTACTGAGCTGAGAATTTATGGGGCTCACTTGGCGATTCTGATTCTCCAATACAGTAGGTAATTTACAACCCTGCCTGCTTTTAGGCTTTTCAAGCCAGGGCCAAGATTAGACTGTCCAGCAACATAGCCCATGGATCCCTATAAATCTCCACTGATTGAATGCAAATTGGAAAAGTACACGATGTATGTCAGCATACATCATGAGGATAAAAGGCTGTTTGCGTGCGCACTTACACACGTGTGTTCATATGCACCTTCAAGTAAAAAACAGGCATGAAACAGACATGTTAGGGCTATGGAGTGACACACATATTTGGTGATTATTAATCTCAACCACAAAGCATGATTTGTTTACAATGAGGCTTTGATATAATTCTGAGTTGCCCTGCATAGGAGGGTGATAAATTCTTAATAAACTGCAGTGCAGAACCTACAGACGACACTGACCTAAATCCTACTGCTTATGTCTACACAGCTCGCTTCTTTCCACTTTAATAAGGGTCCATTGCATGTTTTAATTTTCCTAAGAAAATAAACCAAGCAACCAGGAAAATTGACCAAAATCACCTTCTCTGATCACTGAAATACAGCGTAACAAAGTCTTATGAAGGAGAATGAGGGGGGAGATGCTGTGCCATCAATGTGGGACCATCTGCTGATGTTTTATATGAGGAGTAAAATCTCATAAGCCCTCTACGCCAGAAGCACCAAGTGCATGTGATTAATATGCCTAGGTTAATGAGCAGGCCCAGCATTGACTTTGCTCTGCTGTCAGTATGGATGCATGCATCTTCGTGGTGATTCACTTAACTATTGCTGCTGGAGTATGCCGACATCATACACGACGCGCTGTGTGCTATAAGCAGGCCTGTGGCATCACCATGCTTTGTTCGAGAAATGTCCTAAATATACATATACAGTGTGAGTAAATGCATGCAGTTTAGAAAGCGCCACCTGGCAATTATACTGCTAATTAAAAGGGCAAAACGCACTTAATGGATTCATCTCTCAGGAGGGATGTTCCATTCTCCACAGAAAGGCACTGTCCATTCTCTCTACCTATTCCAATCTATCATGCATGTTATGCCTAATTATGACAGGCTGCATAATGAGTGAGCGTCACATAGTTGTTTGAGCTTTGTAAAATAGATGGGATCTGCACAAAATGGTTACATTTGTTCAAACACCAGTCGGAAAAGCACCGATTGCGTTCACATACGCGAGCTGAACACAAGTAGTGGAAAAAAATAATAAATTGTGGACTGTCGGGACAATAAACTAGCCCCCAAGTCACTGAGCCAGACCACCAGGAGCCGACGTGGCTCAGTGGCAGTGGTCATCTCTTAACCCAGAGAATGCGAGTTCGATGATGCCCCGACATCAGTTGGTGAGTGAAGAGTCAGTATTTACGCGCTTTGAGTGTTTTGTAGGTCGAAAAGCGCTATACAAGTGAAAGACCATTTACCAAAGCCCATTTAACATGAGATGTTCAGATATGTACATACTCACAGCTGCACAGTTGCCCATCAGTTTTCTTTAGGGGATAGCACTGCTTTCATTCATGCTAATCAGCATCTTCAAACTGTCAGTGAGGCATTAAAATATATATATACATACAGCCAACGCAGCTCTTTCACACTGACACTAATTCAAATGAAATGAAGTCAAAAGCTGTTCAGACTGACATTGTCATATGGATCCAAGAGCACTTGAAACACGCTTATACAAGAATGATCCAGTAAGGAATTTATGTTGAGAGATGATGGAATTGGGAGTTGGAAGGCAAAAGGCCCAGGAAAAGGGAAATGAGTGCTCTTGAGAGAAACTGGTTAATATTTGTCAGGGTGTCTTCATGAATAATGCAAATCACAGGAACTGTTAACGTCAGCAGGACTCTTCAATGTGAGCCTTTTGTGATATTAATTAAGGAGAACGCGTAAAACAGATCAAAAACTAACGAGGTGGATGTGTGTGCCATGAGTCGAGTCTTGTAGCAAACCAAATTAAATACACCTTCTCACTTAGCAGGACAGTGGTGAGCTACATGACAACTTCTGGGTGGTAGTGTAACTTACATTATCGGCAATGGTGCGACCCAACTTGTCCATCCTTGATCCTGCCTCTGCAATTTTCTTGGCAGCACTGATCACGTCCGATGTATTCTTCAGCGGTCCTTTCCCTCTGGAGAAGAAAATGTTAAAGATCAGTTGGCAGTTTTTGTTCTGTTATACTAGCGGTCATGTGTGAGTTGTTTTAGAGGGTGGTTTTCTCTTGAGAGCAAAACCTGGTTAGAAACTAGTAACACACATCACATGCATACTACAGGTCATAGTCAATGTGGAGTATTGAACAGGTGTCTGGAGTTCGATCCTTCGAAAGCACAGGTGACAAACTCAAGGCCCAAGGGCCAGATCTGGCGAGAGAAGGTAAGTCAAACATGTCAACTTGTATGTAGCGTGCTAAAACCTGTACCAACATTTCAAATTCTCATATGTAATGAATAAGATCGATATTGTAAGCGTTTTCTTGTTGGCAAACCTATCATTACAGTAAATTCAACTATAGTTCAATAAGCCATTATTGTAGGCTTCTTCATATGGTTTCACAGTCATAACGGCCCTCCTAGGGAAATGGTAACAAGAATGTGGCCCATGACAAAAAATGAGTTTGACACCCTGTTCTAAAGAATCCAAACGGATCCCAGTCTGATCTGTGCATGCAGCCAACCAGTATAACACTCGTAAAATTCAGAAATGGATCTCTGCATAATATCAGAGGTGCACAACGGCAACCTTTGAAAACTATTATTTTTGTCAGGCTCACCAGAAGTGTGTTCAAACAAGAATGTACATACGCTACTTCTGTGAGTCTCTTCGTGCAAGTTTCGCGTTCCACCTCAGGTGTTAATTATTAAACTGAATCTGAATGCAGACTTAATTATTAAACCGAATCTGAATGCAGGAGACCATGAAATCAGCCAACGAACAAGACCATGTCACTTAAAAAGGACAACAGACATTGGCAACTTTCAATTGCAACCCTTTTATAGAAGGCAAAATTATTGTTGACACCAGGGAATTGCTAAAAAGCATACTAGTTAATAAATTTGGTCAAGCAAAAAATTGAACACTCTTCCACAGACCTGAACATACAACAGTAATATACTAGTGGGAAATGTTTTCATATTGCTACAATGTTTGACCCTAAACAGGATGACTGAGCCCTGTGAATAAATCCACCGAAGCACTTTGCTATCGCTGCCCCAGCGCCCCCATCACCACAAGGGACTAAGGGACACATTTGGCAAGACATTCAAGTCAACACAACTCTTTAAAAAAAAAAAAAAAAAAAAGTCACCTCGAGGACAGATGGAAGTTTGCAACACGTTCATTTTTCATTTACCCTATGATGCCCTGCTGTAAAGTAAGTCAGTGTCCAAATGTGAGTGGCTACAGCCAATAGCACAAAGTGGAATCTATCGAGGGAAAAGAAAGCCCTTGGGGGAGAAGGATTATAATGACTCCTGTGTATGTCAGAAAAAACACACACACACACACACACACACACACACACACACACACACACACACACACACACACACACACACACACTGTCTCCACCAATGACTTTTGAATCACACTAGTTCTATGTGATCTTTGATATATTGTAGGTATCAATAGAGTTGTTGTATGTTGACGCTAATATACATCCCTCTCTCATTTACATCGCTACAGTATATGTATTTCTTTTCTTGCCGCAGCTGAGTGACTCTTTGTTGGAGTCTTTTCCTTCTCTAAGTCCAAATTTGCTTGAATTTGTCAGTTCGTCTTGTCTGATCTAAGGATGTAGTCGAGGGGGAGGGGCGGGCTTTCCGAGTGAGGATGGGTCCCTGGCGCAGCATGGTGCCAGGGATGAGTTGCCCCAGCTGGGGCTCCTTTTCCCTGATCGATTGTGAAGCAACGCTCAGACAGATGAAGCTCTGGGAGGGACCAGGAGCTGCTCGATGCATTCGAAGTGTTGATGTTAATGTATCCTGCAATCCACACGAGCTCTTGTTGCTTGTTAAATTAAGGTAATATTAAGGATAAATACTATGAGAATAGAGTAATTCTCACATCCAATTACCAATCTTATTATAAAATATTGTCCATCTTGCACAGCACTAAATCACATGGCGAAAAATCTGCTTGACCAATGAGCAACAAGCAGTGTTTTACACATCAGCTCTGCACCCAAGAAACTTTGACCTGACCAGGGATAGGAAGAGTAACTGCTAAACCGTGGTTTTGCCTAAACTTTGACAATATTTTTTCCTAACGATTTTTTTACATTTGGGGGGGGGGGGGGGGGGGGGGTTATTCAGCACAGAATACTTAACTAAACTGGGGGTTTTCCAGGGCAAGTGGTCAGGTCATTCAATAACAAGCCCCTCTGACGAGAGGACACTTTGGGGAGATTTTTCTGGCCAGTCGAAAGAGTGAAGACCAGAGGTCTCGACACAGCTGCAGGTGCCGAATTGTCAGCCACATAGGACCGAGCCACAGCCGGCTAGCTAAAACTCTACATCAGGTGGCCCCCAAATATATTGAATATCTCCAAGCCACAAATGTTTTATTTATAAGGGCCAACAGACAGCCATAAGCAATGCAAGAAGTCAACAAGAATCACTCTCACTCTGCAGATTTGTCATGAGAGGTCGAGATCAATTACTTCGCAGAGCATTAACCTTGGCAAGGCATTGTGCCTGCTCAAGGTTGAAGGGGCAATAATATGGTCGAAGGTGGAATTAGCTAGCTACTGACCTTCTGCTATACAGTGCGGGCAAGAGGGAATAATATAAACATATATATTCACCCACACAATCCTTCATGTGCCCCATCTGCCATGTGATTTCATTTCATCTTTCTCTTATCAGACTTGTTTTTTTTTGCCAAGCACAACTGAGGTTATGTTTTCATTTGCATTTGTATGCATGGAATGTAGCTGTCCAATAAAACCGATGTATCTTCACAAATTTGGACTTTGTAGAACAATGTGAATGTCCGTATTGTCTTTCATGTTCTGTCAACACTGCATATCGCTGCCCGGGATCTCCTCTGTCACAATTTGGCAATACAATACACACAAGCGCGCACGCACGGCCATATGTATAGAAAAAAAAAAAAAACTGTTCCATGGACTGTTCGGGCAACGTCAACCGTTTGCTCATCATTTCCAGTGGCCGGCTGAAGTGTCCATCAAGCACAGCATTACTTGTTTTGGAGGAATAGAACAGGGTGATCAACAAAGGCAGACTCACCTGGTGAAGTCCGTCATCTCCATCATGATCATGCACATCTGCTTGGCCAAAACAATGATGTCATTGCCGCTGTCATCCCACTTGGATACCTCGGCATCCAGCTTGCTCTTCTCTTCCTGGAAGCTGGCGACTTGTTCTGCTATCTTTGCCTTCTGTTCCTGTGGCAACTGAGCCATAATAGCCTAAAGCAGGGAATAGTCGAAGGATAACAGGTTAAAACAGCATGCTGTTGCTGTGTTATTTAGGTTGAAAGAATTCATCAACATGGTGCTATGGCAAACCACGTTTCTTAATAAAACAACCACAAATTGACAATGGTCTTCACTTAAAAAAATTAATTAGCCTCTTTTTAAAATGAACCAAAGAATAATATATATATATATATTTTGCTGGTTTCTGATTTCAAAACAGCTTAATACTGTGCACAAACGTGTTTAGAACCATTTCTAACCACCTGTGGTGTGGACAATTGAAGGACAGCTTCAGAATCGGAAATAAGATATAACATGACTGACATTTAAATGGGCAGTAACACCCACTTTTAAAAATGGGTCAAAACTTAAACGTTCTTACATTGAATAAATAAAGCCAATTGTTTCACATGGGTACACAAATTAGGTTTAAATACGCGCGCGCGCACACACACACACAATATACCTATACATACAGTATGTACATTCTCCAAAATTAACGTGGCACCGAATAATGCGGGCAGGGCTACTTGTATATGCTCCCTCGCTCTCGCTCACTCTCTCTCTCATTAGCAACAAAAACTCTACACTCACTCTTGCACTCTGGCCAGCAATCAGCTGGTCATCTTCTGTCTGCACACTGGTCCTGCTGCGAACGTCAAAGTCTTCAGTTTCAAAGTCTGAGTCGTCCAACTCTTCTGGAGTCTGTAAAAGAACAAAATGTATAGAGTTCTGTTCAAAGAAGCAGAAAAATAAATTAGCCCTGTACACCTACGATTATTTTCAATATTACAAAACATGAATGCAGCGTATCTGGTAAAAACACTTTGGCACGATTGGCATAACACTGACAGGTCTGCTTCCTCTAATTTGGTATGTGAACATGTAGATTTGAACACAAAACTGTTCTGCTTGGGCAGCTGTGAGGAAATTTAAAGAATAAGGTAGCATTAAAACATACTGGAAGCAGGATCCCATCTGGTATTCCTGAAAAAGGGGATGATATAAGAGTTTGGGTACACCGAGTGTAGCTTCTTCAAATTTGGTCCGACACAATCTTTTAATATAAAACTGACCATATGCTTCTGTTTTTAAACAAAAAATTAAAATAGTATAACTTAATTACTCATGTATTTTTGGCTACAAAGGTGGTAAAGAGAAGATTGTTTATTACTATGTCGGTCGACTGAATAGCTCTACACCTCCCATCTTTAACTACTTTGGAGTAGTTCCATCTAAAAATAAGTGAAGGTCCATTGTTTGATGAAATGTAGTCCTTATGCAGGGAAAATGGTGTTCTCAGGTATGCTCAGTTACAAATCTGTACTGACTCACAGTCGTCTCTTTCAAGCCAGACAATGGTGTTCTGCAGGCGCAGATATCACCTGCCGTGGCCTGAGCAACAGATGAACGTGGGAGGCTCACGGCAAACGGGACCTCATGTTTGGCAGTAAAAAGCAGCCCCCACCCCCGATTTTTTTCTTTTTAGCAGTGCCAATACTCATCTGCACTTAAATACGTTTTGTCAGGATAGTAAAGTTTGTTTAATACAAGTGATAAAATATATCATTTGTATCATCTTATTTAAACTAATGATCGGTGATCTTTTTCTACAATACTGGCCTGACTACAAGGCCTCCAATTAACATTACTTGTCTGCAGAATAATCAGTTCGGACACAACCATTTTCCCTCTGATGTTCGATTTACTGGCCAAGGCTTGGCATTCATCCGAGATGAAATCGCCTTGAGCACCCAACTACAAAGAAAAAAGAAAACACAAAAGGTAACACCCCCGTTTCTCACTGTCGGCAGCTCTCATGTTTATGATACTCCTGTCTGGAGGGCACATTTTCTGAAGTTTCTGTCGGATGGCAAGCCCATCAGTCTGCTTTAAAAATTAACCCTGACCAACACTCTTGCAAGGTAAACATCTGTTTGGGCTGTAATGGCCCAGTCCTTAAGGTACTTTATCAATTGGCTTTGGGTGCTGCAGAATGTCAGCTTGTTGCCTAGACTGTGTGGTTTTCATAATCTTCAGTGTGTATTTACACCATTTTTAGAAGCAGGAAATAAGTTTTTATTTTATTTATTTATTTATTTTTTAACTGTCACACAAAATGACAAAAGCCAATGCCGAAATAATCTATTAAATTAGTAGAGACATATCTTGAAGTGTTGTAAATATGTGTGGTCGACTGCAGCGGTCCCCAACCACCAGTGCGCCAATACGTCCCATTCGGGAATGTGACGATCAGCCCTACCACGAACTGGTCATTGGCAGACAAAAGGTTGGGAACCACTGGTGTGCTGTCTCTGTAAGGAACTACATATTCCAAATATATTTGAAAATGGTATTTGCAATATTAGCAGGATAAGAATCTGGACACCGACTTCACCAAAGACGAGTTCAAAGTATGATTGGCTGATAATTGGCTTTTTTCTCAAATAGGGTCCAAATGTCGATTGTTTTAGCATCTTGGCAGCAGCAATCCAAGGTTGTAAATAAATGAATTGTTTGGATTATAATGGACATTTTTACATTTGCGTTGGATTAAACAAAATATATTATAAATTGCATGAGGGAGGGAGAGAAGCAATGTGTGCAACCTACCCTAATCATGAGGACAGCCTTGCGAATGTCTCGAATGCCATCATATACAAGACGGGAAGCATCAATGAACTCGTTCTCATCAACCGGCTGCGAGGGGTTCGCGCTCAAGGCCTCCACAGCAGACTCAATTTGCTCTGTGAACCGTGGCATCACTGCGGGAGGGTGAGATGAAAGGTGGGAAATACAATATTGAGGAAGATTTCTTTCAAGAACCGCAGTGAGTTTAGGCTAGTGCAACCACCGTGTAAGCGTAGACAAATCTGAATTATTAGTTCCACCAACACAACAGCCAAAACGGTTCACGAATGCGTTTTAGCAGAAGGGACAAGCTGTGATTCAACTTTGCACCTAAAAGACATGTTTATGTACTTGCAATTGTCTTCTTAATTACCAAATATTTAAGTCTTCAATCCATTGTTCTCAGTGATTTACATGTAAAATAAGGGTTGAGGCACCTCTTCGCAAAGCACATCGAAAAACCGTCCCAACTGTAAAAATCAACTTTATTTATTTTGCTGATGTAATATTTTCCGATTAATAAAACAAAACAATTAAAATTCACCAACATCCCAGAAAAAAATCGGCAATATTTTGTGTGTGTGTGTATATATATATTAGAGCTGTCAGTTTAGCGCGTTTTTATTGGCATTAATTTAAATGAATTTTAACGGGATTAAAATTTTTCTCGCGAGATTAACGCGGCCCACGTCAAAGTGGATGTTACGTTGCTCTATAAATAAACCAGAAACAAAACAACAAGCGCGCTGCATAGGTCCACCCACGTTTGTTTTGCCAGCCACGGCAGCGCGAGACACCGAAAACGGATACTGAAAGAGTTTATGAATGGAAAGTTTACTTTTAAAAAGTTGCCAGATTGCTCCACTAACGAGACCAAAGTTACCTGTATCATACAGGTATACGATGTATGCCACTGACGCGATTGTTACTTGTTTGGAACTATTTTGTGTGGAAGGTTACAGTGTTCCGTGTCCATATAAATAGAACGGGTGGAGCTTCTCTGTGTACGTCTGATAGTGACGGTGAAGTTCAGCGGTGCAGTGGTAGCGACCTAGCGAAAATAAAACGTCTCCAGTGTTGTCATCGAACCAAGTGTAGTCATTCGAAATGATGTCTACACAAAACCGTAGAGAGACTTCCGCGCAAGAAGGACCAACAGAATCAACACAGCCTGACTGCTGTGTTCAAAGCAAACTTGAGAAAAACGAAGTATGCAACCATGGCTTAAATCCGCTATAGGCCGAGTACAAGTTTACCTTAGATGTGCACTTTGTTATATTGCTCTGTTTTGATTACATAAAAAGAGCTGTTAAAGCAGCTGTTGTGTGACAAAATATTTTTTTCACTGTTGTTGATGGACAGTAATATTGTGTGAGAGATTATGTGTGAATAACTGCTCCAAGTGAAAAATGTTCATGTAAAATTGAAAATCGAAATTGTTATTTCAGTAAATATTTGCATTTTGTACATAGAAAACTGATTCATGATTCCATGTTGATGAGAGCATTAAAATGGGGAAAAAGGACAAAAAATATAAAAGGGAATTCAGAAATGATAAAAAATGCGTGAGTAATCACGATTAATTTTTAGTGAGTTAATTATGGCAGTTGCATTTTCAATTAGATTAAATATTTTAATCCTTTGACAGCTCTAATATATATATAATTTTGTGGGGTCAGTCGATTTTTCTCTGTTGTAAAGTTAAATAATAATGGGCAAAGTATTGTAATGTAGTCAATTGTTGTGCATGTAGTTACTCTTTGACGCTCACATTAAAGGACCAAAAAATACAGTAGTAAGTAATACATAGTCATAACGAGTTTATTCATGACAGATTTTCCCCATTAATCAACAGATAAATCTGTTATCAGAATTTTATTCAGTCAATTATTGGAATCAGGATAAAAAAATGTCAGTTGGGCTGCAGTTTATGCTCGCCTGTTGTTTTCATTGACTAACTTCTCCCACAGGAGGCTGCCACATTGTGAATTTCCTACTGGTATTTGTTTGGCTGTTTTCTGTGCTCATTTGATGACTTGTTGCAATCATGCAGTCTATGTATGAAATAACAATCGAGTTGAAAACCAACCAATTTAAGATCATTCTAGTATGATTAGGATGCCTTTTTAAAACTCCCTTAATTCGCTTTCTACTGGTACAAACATTCTGTTGCTGTCTTCGTTTTCATCATTTTATGCAAGTTGTACCTGTGTCAGTCAGGAGCTTTGTGGCCTCCAACACCTTCTCTGTGTATATTCCGGGTTCATAGTTGTCCATTTCAGAAGTGACCACATGGACAACTCGGGCAGCACGGCCTCGAATAGCCCCAGCAGTGCGATCCAAACCATCCACGTCTTTCTCTTGCAGAGCAATAACACATTTATTCACGTCCTCAAGGATGTGGTTCTCTGGGGGACAATAAAACAGTTATAGTGAGTACAATTCCCAACACTATGATTTGCACCATATATTTTGGTATTGTGGGTCTTATAAATCACCATGAATTGCATCATGTATTTTGGTATTGGTAGTGGTCTAAATACTACTTACCAGAGACACAAAGGAAGTCATCGATGGATGTTATGTCGTCAACGGCATCAGTGAGGACTCTGACCTGCTTCTCCCATTGTTCCTTGAACAAATCCATATTGTCTTGTGCCACCTTACTGTTAGGCTTTGCAGCTAAGGCCAAAGCCGCATTAATCACCTGCAATTGCCCAATCAAAAACATGTTGCCGTCATGACAGTGACTGTAATAACTGCAGAAATTGGACAATCAATAACACCTTAAAATACAACTATAGTATTGAAACTGAGGAAAGCATATTTCAGGAAACAATTGAATGGGTTGAACAAAATTGTGAAAGTCCTACTAAATTCAATGTGCAGGTTCTATTATTAGCTTATTGCAGTTTGAAGAGTAAACACTTGCGTAACTATTTGGTACCAGAACACAAAAGTTTGCAGGAGTCTATAATCAAAGCCTTTCATGTGTACACAGCTATGTCTACAATTACAACCATATTCTAATACGTGTATATTTCTTTACATGGTTATACATAGAGTTCCTATATTTCACAACTACAGAAATCAAAAGTGAATTTTATGCAAGTGGGTGTAAACAGCAGTAATACCTGAGGGCAAAGAGTTTCCAATTGAGATGCTGCCATCCGGACCAGCTTCACTCCCTCCTCGTTGTTGGAAATGGAGCAGGCCAAGTTGGCCACCTTAACAGAAGAATAAGAAAAAAATGGGACACGCCAGAAAATAAGGGAGAAACTTCCGATTTTTCTTGAAGACTTGAAACATACATGACAACTTCTAAAAACAGGTTTACGTCTTCCCAAGAAACATTGCGCTTCTCCAAAAAAATGCTGGTAACCATGAATGAGAAGAACTCCGCCAAATGTTCAATCCAAAATGTGCTGTAGGGTAATCTATTACAATTTATGCCTTTTCTACAGCAGGAGAAAAAGTGTTGTCACTCGTCTGTTTCTTGTCTCTGCAGTGTTAAATATTCACCAGTTAAATTTAACTAACAATCTTAAAAACCACATGGTTCTGACAAATGTGGATCTGTTAAGATGGCATCTAAAGATGAATGTGGGTCAGTCATAACATCATAACGGTTTCAAACAAATGTGTATAAACTAATGGACCATTTGCCTTGAGGCCACCAACCCGTGTGCTCATATCACGAGAACAGAATAGAGCAACGTTGATACTGATTTTCTCAAAGGCCAATTTTAAGAGCACAGATTTCAGGATTTTGATCGAAAGCGACATCACTCCATCTATGCTGCATGTGGATAAAGTTGTTGGTGCCACTCTAATGGAAAAAAAAAATCCCAAAATTGTCACTGAAATGACGTGAATATAAAAACTACCCAATTCACACATACTGCTTTTGAATTGTCTTTGGTCATCTTCTAAGAATACAGCAAAGACAGCAAACCTAGAAAAATGAGGTTTTGAAACTGGAAGCACTGCACATTGTATTTAAAATAGGATTAGCTTCCCACCTCCCACTTCACCTACATTAAGTTATACCAAGTATTTTACTCTTCAAGTAGCGATAATACATACAAGTTACAGGGTGAGCCTGTCAATGTCCTGAGGTCTGACAGTGAAGTGTTCCTTGGCAATTTAAAAGGTCTCCTCCCTGATGTGGTGCCCCATTCTGTCCAATTCACCGGCAGTGTGTTTGGCAAAAGCTTATGCTACTCTATTCTCACTAGACCAGCCAATACAGTGGACTTGTGGTCAACCGCCCATGGGGAGATGTCCCATTTCAAATGTCACCATTTGATGCTTGAACACGGCCATTCAAGGAATTGAGTCAAAGTACACTAATGAGGTCAGCTAGTGGTGCCTCTGGCTTGTTGCTTCTCCAAAGTCATCACTTTGTGGTGTCTCAACTGCTTGCTCTCATGTCCTTAATAAGTAAACATTCCAATAATTAGCATGGTAAGATTTTGAGGTTGTGACTGCAGCAATCAGAGATGAAAGTGGACTTTCCTGAAAATTCCGGGGGGGAAAATATATATATAATTTATTTTAACTGACTTACCAGGTTTGTCGACCTTTCTAATGTAGTCGGACAAAGAAATCTCCATTCAAGTCCTTTTCCTCAAGCCATGACCACTTGAACGTGTTCCTAACACTCGCGTCTATTGCACGTATGTCAGCTTGCCTGTCTACCTGTTTGAACATTGCGCTGGGCCCGTACCGAGGCGATCACACATGTATTAGTTTACACAAAACGCTATTCAAATACTCGACATTCAATGATTAATCTGTCTTTTGTGTGCACACGTTCACCCTTTGTGGCTTCCGTTCTCGGCGAAATTTCAAACTCTCCCGAGATATGGCGAGGCCATGAGAATGCGAAGGGAGGGGTGTTACTGTTACTAGTGTTAGTGCCTCAACATGGCTATACTCGTGAAAGCAAAATTTGGACAAAAAGGGAAACACACAGATCGGCAGAAAAACGTGTCCATCCGACCTCGAGCGCCGTGTTGTGTCGTCTCTGCTAGCTTAGCTGTTGTCGTAGATGAAAGCTCCTTTGATATGTGACGTCAGTAGCGTTGGCGCTGATTGGTTGAAACCAAAAGAGGCGTGCGTGCGTGCGTGCATACATGTTCGCGCTGACGCACGCACAGCAGGGAGCAGCGGACTATCGAGTGCTGAGGCGCGCTTCACTCGAGTGGTGTCGCTACAAGCAAAACAACGAACTCAAACGCGTGTTCGTTCAATGTTGTCAACTAATATCCGGATAAATTTTAGGCAATTTTTCCTCAATTTTCCGGAGGAACTTTCATGAAAATTTGAAAATCTGGAATTCCGGAGGACTATCATCACTAAGGAATCAACACATTGACGAGCATTATCCGTGAGAAACAGGTTAAGAATTCAGCCGGAATATGGCCGGAGGAAGGTTAAATCAGAATATTTTGGAAATCATTCACGACAAAATTGAAACACAGGACAACTTTAAGTCAACACAAAAAAAAGAGACTGGCTAATGGACCTAGCGCAGGCATGTCCAGCTCCGGCCCTGGAGGGCCACCCTCCTGCCTGTTTTCCATCTCTCTCGGCTGCAACACACCTGATTCAGATGATCAGTTCATCATCCAGCTCTGAAGCAGCATTAGAACATTCCTGATTATTTGAATCAGGTGCGTGTCTCCTGGGAGAGCTGGAAAACAGGCAGGACAGCGGCCCTTGAGGACCGACTTTGGACACCCCTGACCGAGAGGAAGTTGATTAATTCTAGTAGGCCGAGTAAAATAAGTCAATTTGGGAAGAAAAAAAAAGATTAGTCTTGCGGTTGAATTGGGTTTTGACAAAGGATACGGTCAACATTGTGCATTACCTCGATCAGCTTGTTGGCATGCTCACGGAACACCTGTGCATATTCCTTCACTTCTTTCTCGTTGCCGTTCTTTGCAGCTTCAATCAAGACCAGGAGGGGTACGTTGGTTTCCAAAAATGAGTCAGACACATGGTCCATTACAGCTTTACGCAGCTATATTGGTGAAAAATAGAAGAAAATGGCAATGTTTTAAATTTTCAAAGTGTGTATGCTGCGGCATTTATTCACTTGCATTATTACATTAATGGCAATACTAAAAGGGCAGGGGGTGGAAAAGAATAGAGTTCAAAAACCACAAGGTCGAAAAAAAAAACACCTGTCTGCGGAGGTCTCTGGTTTTCTTTGTCATCCTGTCGATGGCTGTGTTCAGAGCATCACTCCTGTCCTTTCTGCCGGCCTGCAAAGAAAAAAATGGGAGGATCAAAGACTGCATAGTAATGATTGTTTCATGATATAATCCCCAAGATCAGGAACAACAACAACGCAAATTAATTTTAAACTCTACGTGACTGAACACCATCCACAAACCATTCACATGTGCATCCAGGATCCTGGAGATGAGCACGAAAGCATACTACGGCTTGTCCAGAGTAGCTGACTTCAGTGTCCCACAAAAACATACTGTGCGTGATGTCAACTAGTTGCTGTCTTTGACTTTAGAAGACAATATTCTAAACATGAGCTCACTGAATGAAATTAGCTATTTTTCTTTATTCATTTAAATGCTCTTCTCTGTATTTGCAGCTTTGTTAATTGAGGGAGAACCAGTAAAGGAGAAATTTTCAAATTTTATTAATTTCCAGACCACACTTTCAAAGTGGAAGAAGAGCAGGGAATTATTTTACTGCAAACAAAGAGATCCATAATTATTTGCATATATTTATGCATTTTCTATCCAGCTCATCCTCATTAGAGGCATTGGTGTGCTAAGAAACACGCACCAGAATGAGGACAGGTTACCCAGTTTTGCCATGTTCTGCAAAATTTTACCTGGCTGTCCCAGCGGCAAGGCAAACCAAATGATACTTTTTTTTTCTCTGGCTGAAAATATCATGCAACCTTCAAACAAAGCCTTCATCCAGCCTATGTTGCTGCGTGTGCTCTATTCTGCATCCTTTTGGTAAATTTAACATAAATTCTCCGTAGTCAGTGAAAACATTGACAAAAAATATATATAATCCTCCTCTAATTATTATTTTTAATTAAGCTTCTGTATTGAAAAAAATAACGTCAGTGACTAGTCGTCGTCGTCGCTTCAACTTTCATCACATTAGTGTCGAGTCTGTCAACCAGTGCTGGAAGAAAAGTCAACCATTCTCAGAGGCATCGATGGTATAATCAATTCGAAAAAGATTCGTTTGTGACAGTCATACAGTCGATTTACAGAAAATCTTGAATGCAACATCTAGCTGTATCAAAAGCAGTAGATTATATCCCATGAACACCTTGGCAGTGCTTCTGAAGTACAAGGGCAGCTCTGCAGCAACTAGCCCAAATATTTTGATCTGTCACTGGGCCTAAACGCAAAACCTTTCGAGAAATGATACAAGGGAAATTCCCCAAGTCAAAGGCACGAGGAACCGGAGAGTCACATATAACATTTCTGTAACTTGTAAGGCTTTGGTGTAGTAGGAGATGGGTCAAAGTCCCACACAAAGGGACATACTAATCGCCCAGCTGGCTACAATCGAAGTGCCCCTGAGCAAGGCATTGTCCCCACTATCCCAGCTCAACTTGTTGCAGCACTTTTTGTGCACCTCTTACTCTGAATCTCTGCTTGCAAACATGCATGAGTGACCTGGTTTTGTGTGGTGTGTGTAACACAGACGTATGTATCGACGTGCCTTACTGATTCTGCAGGAAAATGTGAAAGACAACCAGTGATCGTGTTTGACTTTGCAGGTTCCACTAGTACAACAATAAAAATTGAAACAAATGATAATTGTACAGACTATAGTACATTTATGAACGTACAAGTTAATGTAAGTGCTTAAATTATGTATAGAAACATTTAAACTCTTTTTGGCAGCAGTGAAAGTTAAGTGCAAAGCAGTAGTAAAAGTCTATCCACTGTTCCCCACAGAACAGAGATGTTCAGCCTCATTCTGCAAATTGCTCAAGTGGAAGTTAGCAGAACTAAAACTTTCTCAGACACAAACTGATTGGCACCCACAGCAAAGCAGAGACACGGGAGAGCAACAATGAATGAACCAGTTGGGTTCTGGGCTTTTCATCCCCTTTATAATTTGCAAATCAGATACTACACCACCATGGACCTGCCTCGTCGCTCAACACTGTTTGTTTTGTAGTGCACACAGACACAAGGGTTCTCGTGGGGTATTAATCCCCTGATTTTTGTTTTATAGTTTTTCAGTTGGATGCAGTTCTGTGGTTAAGTGGCTGCTCTGCCCTGACTCTTGCAATCCCATTTCATAGCCTATATTTAATTTCCACACTAGTGGATTCAAAGGCACTTCTTCAGGTGCTTATTATGGAAGCAGTTTGTCAGTGGCAGCTTTTACGGTTCTAAAGTTACGTCTATCCATCACTTTAATAATAAAAACATCCCTTGTCCACAAAAACATCGAAGTGGATTGCGTGAAAAGTTATACATGCTGTAGATGTCAAATCAGTTGTTTCTCCAAAAATGCTTTAATGCGTACCCCACCCAACCTATACTACAATCCTCCAGAGGCATCACACTGGGTGATTCACAAGGACGACCGTTACATGCTGGTCAAGGAGAATGAATGAATGAATGTATATATATACAGTATATATATTAGAGCCGTCAAACGATTAAAATATTTAATCTAATTAAAAATGCAACTGTCATAATTGACTCAAATTCACTAAAAATTAATCGTGATTACTCACGCATTTTTTATCGTTTCTGAATTTCCTTTTGTATTTTTTTGTCCTATTTTTCCCCATTTTAATGCTCTCATTAACATGGAATCATGAATCAGTTTTCTATGTGCAAAATGCAAATATTTACTGAAATAATTTCGATTTTCAATTTTACATGAACATTTTTCACTTGGAGCAGTTATTCACACATAATCTCTCACACAATTTTACTGTCCATCAACAACAGTGAAAAAAATAATTTTTATGGAATCAAAACAGAGCAATATAACATTATAAAGGGCACATCTAAGGTAAACTAGTACTCAGCCTATATAGTGGATTTAAGCCATGGTTGCATACTTCGTTTTTCTCAAGTTTGCTTTGAACACAGCAGTCAGGCTGTGTTGATTCTGTTGGTCCTTCTTGCGCGGAGGTCTCTCTACGGTTTTGTGTAGACATCATTTCGGATGACTACACTTGGTTCGATCACTGGAGACGTTTTATTTTCAGTATGGTCGCTACCACTGCACCGCTGAACTCTCGACGTGCCTGAGCGCACCGTCACTGTCGGACGAACACAGAGAAGCTCCACCCGTTCTATTTATATGAGCACGGAACACTGTAACCTTCCACACAAAATAGTTCCAAACAAGTAACAATCGCGTCAGTGGCATACATCTTTATACCTGTATGATCCAGGTACCTTTGGTCTTGTCAGTGGAACAATCTGGCAACTTTTTAAAAGTAAACTTTCCATTCATAAACTCAGTTTTCGGTGTCGTGGCTGGTAAAACAAATGTGCGTGGACCTATGCAGCGCGCTTGTTGTTTTGTTTCTGGTTTATTTATAGAGCAACATAACATCCGCTGTGACGTGTGCCGCGTTAATCTCGTGAGAAAAAAATTCATTTAAATTAATGCCAATAAAAACGCGCTAAACTGACAGCTCTAATATATATATATATTAGTTGTAGCCAAACTTAAAGCGCATCTGCTGCCAGTACACTCCAGATTAGCTCACTCGATTCAAGATCATATCAGCAAGTAATTCCATACAACCAACAGAATTCTGAACGCTCAATTTTTAAATTTGATTACTCTATCGATTCGGCAGAATGGTGTACTAGTTGTGAGCACGTCTGCCTCACTGTTCTAAATTGCGAACCTCACCTCTGGCATTCCTGTGTTACATTTGCATGCTATCCCTGTTCTTGTGTGGGTTTTCTCTAGCTGTCCGGCTATCTCCCAGATTTCTAATTCGGGTGAGTGATGTCTGCAAGTTTTTCATGTTTGAATCAGACTATTTGGTTGTTTGTCTACAGGTGCAACGCAAATGAAGAGTACTGAAGAAAAGGCAATTATTTCAGCGGTTCAATTTATTTAAAAAAATGTTATATATACTTAGTACACAAACAGTGAAACATAAAATTTTCATGATTAATGATAACTTAAACTCTTGTGTTTAATGAATCGATATGATATTTTAGATCACCTTTTAATGCACTACGGGAGTAGTGATTCAATATTCTAATTGTTCTGCTTTGCAATTGGCGGAACACCAGTCCAGGGTGTTCCCTGTATAGCCCAAAATCAGGTGAGATTAATTCAAATTTACCCCAACCTAATGAGACAAGTAGTATAGTTCTTGGATGGATTACTGTTCCTCATTCCGACTGCATATAGAAAACATTTACTTAATCCCTGGTAACTTGGACTGTCGCAATTCTAGTTCATGATAAATACTGTGCACAGCGCTTTAAATATTAAATTGATAAATTAGGAAAAGTAAGGCTTGCCGTGCAATATATCGTGACGTTCTAAACAGGGTCAAAATAACTATTCCATCTATTTGTTCAATATCAAATAGTAGTTTGGTAATTCAATCTCACTTTGTCGTTCATTGTTTAGCAAACAGTACTGGGGTTTTAAAAATGCTCACGGCTTGCACTAATTTTTCGATACACCATGCGGGTGCTTAACCCTTATATTATGTTAAGGGTCAATTTGACCCATTTCGGTTTTTGCGGTGACCAAAGCACTGGATATCCTTTCTTTTTCTTCATGAAATTTAGTGACTTTTCCTCATCTAGGGTCATGAACTGGTGTGTAAAATCTGGACACTCTGATGTGTAGTGGGATGTCTGTGCACAGTTTGAATACAAATATGATGTTGGGGGTCATTTTGACCCAGACACTTTAATGTGGGCAAGCAGCTTTTCAGATCCAAAAGAAACATGTCTAATTGATGAACAGTACTTTGTTTTGACTGCTCAGTGACTGCCAGATACCCAGCCAGGTATGTGTAGAGCAGGAACTTTCTCTCATTTGACTCGTCACTCTTCTCATGTCATTTCTTTGACCAACATACCAAAAATGAGCTCCAGAAAATTTACAGCTGAATAAGCTTCATCACAGAGTTTGAACTGGGATAGTGATGCAGAGGATGGTATTTCAGAGACAGAGGATCTTTCTGGCATGTATGGCATCAAAATGTGGGCAGCCTGTGATGCAATATCTAGTTTTGCATGGAATATGCAAGTGCATACTGGAAAGCTACCTGGAGGAGCATCTGAGAAGATTCAGATGATGCGTGTGGTGCTGAGGATGAGTGAAGGACTCAAAGTCATAACTTCTTTACAATATTACGGCCTTGGAGATGAAGTTCAGGAGAGAAAGCTGACTATGTTGGCAACAGTCAGAAGAAATAAGACAGAAATTCCCGGGGAAATTCTGAAGATGCAGGGCAGACCTCTGCATTGCTCAGTATTTGTTTTCACTGAGAAAGCAGCAGTTGTTTCATACTGCCCAAAGAAAAACAAAAATGTTCTTGTAATGAGCACAATGCACAGATGCATCTCTGAGCAAAAGAGAAGACATGAAGCCACAAATGATCCTGGATTACAACTCAACCAAAAGGGGATTTGACAATCTGACAGCACACATACAACTGCCAGTGCAATACTTTGTAGATAAAACACTGAAAATCTCAGAAAAGTTAAAAGAAAAAAAGAAGCGTGACATGGAAAAACTTTAACTAAACAGTTCTTAAATATACTTTTGGAATTAAAAATCTGTTGTCTGTCTCTTATCTGAATGTTTACATTATTTTAAACAAAGTTGTTACTGGTGTAACCCGTTTTTTGACTATTTTGTGTGGATTTTTACAGTGCGGGTCAAAATGACCCACAACATAACCAATGTGATTTTTTTTCAACATAATATGAGGGTTAACATGGCTACACTTTGTCAGGATATGAAAATGATCTTATCATAGCTTGATACTCCGTTAATACTGCTGTAATGCACTCCTCAAGAAATATGATTTTTTTTTTAATTTAATGTCACTTTCAACACACAACACACCTGTACATCAGGACCAACAAAGCAAGGCTTCAATTTACAAGTGTGGTTAATTTAGATAGCAGGCCACCCCAGCACGTTAAAAAATATCAATATTCTGATCATGACAAGTCAGTGGGAAGAAGTGGGGGCGGAAAAGAAGACTGGAAGCACAAAAGCAGTGATGAGGCAGGGAGCAAGTGACTGAACAGTGAGAGAGAGCAAGCGGGGGAGCGAGAGGGTTGTGTGAGTGGGAGAGAAAAAGAGAGAGAGAGAAAGAGTAGTGATGGTCGACGCCAGGCTGCCACCACTCTGCAGCACTGAGTGGCTGCAACAAAAAGCACAGAATAACATCCCCTGCACCCTGCTTGGCTTTTTTTCCTCTCTTCTTGTGTCTCAGCAAGCAGTTGAGGGCTCTGCGGAGGCAATGTTAGGACTTAGCTGGCGTCAGAAGCTGATTCTTTGGATGCCATCAACAAGTTAGGGGTGATGGACTAGAGCGCAGAAAGGAGAAAGGCTTGATCTTGAAGTAACAGGCTGATCTGACATCATTGCAGTGGAAAGGGAGTAAAAAAGAAAAAAAGGAGGAGGAGAACCTTTATCAGATTTGCAGGGGCTGCAACTGCTCAACTTAAAAAGATCAGCTCTACTTCTAGAGATTGCCGGATGAAGACGACAATTTAAACCACGATTGGATTTTATGGGACAGCTAAGAAAAACTGGAATAAACATCCTGGGATATGGAAATGTCTATTTTCTCTCTGCGTGGGCTCAGTCTTGTTTCATTTCAAAAGCGATTGGTTCATTTTGCGCTTTTCCAAAAAGGTTCTCTCCATTTGGATTTTTTTTTCATGTGGTTGCTCAAAAAGTCTGCGGAGAAGGACAGTTGAATGCAGATTCAGATGTGCACAAAAGGATGGGTAAGTTTGCCTCTTTTTATATGAACGGACTGGAAATGAATAGGGAATGCAAGGAGCTGGAGAAGAATTGAGAATTGATATCTCTGGCAGAATTTAGTCTTTCCTTCTCCACCGATCGACAGGCAATCAGACAGACAGACAGAGAGAGAGCAAGAGAAAGAGAGTTACGCACACGCACGCGCGCACGCACACACTTATCAATGTATTGTATAAAGAACCGTATAAACCGACTGCACCACAGGATGTGCTCCCTTCATGAAGCAAGGTTAACACTTAATCACAATGGAGGCTAGTACACTGTACATTAAATCTTCAAAGCAAAGAAGTTAATTCATTGGGGTTTTACACCGGTTGTATTAACTGGCACGCTTGGTTTTGATAGATGATTCTGATTGAAATGATTACAGTTGAAAAATATAATTGAGTTACAACCTCCCAAACATCACTATCTGCTTACAAGGAGAACTTGGTTTCATATAACTCATCGAGGGTGGACCCAAAACATTCTAAATGTGTGTGTGTGCGCGTGTGTATGGATATATATCACACACACACACACACACACACACATGCGCACACACACACACACATTATATAGATATATCTCAACATGTAATAAAAGCGTTCAACTCATACCAGTCAAATCACCATTGCAGAACTAATCTACCATGATGCAAAGAGTGGAATTGAAATTATTTGTGTAAAACAAAAGCAACAAAAAAATGAAACTGTATTTGGGATCATAATAAACAATTTCAGTAAAATTGCTCAATTGTAATTAGCCCCTCGCCCACATCCTCATGTTCATTTTTTTTCTTCATCTTCAAATCCACTCAGGTTTTCATTCAAGGTGGCCATTGGTGGGACCTGCACCAGCGGCTCTTTGTCTGTACATGATCAGCATGCTCCTTGTGTGCCTGCTGCCTTCTGCATCATGCACAACCTGCCCACAAAAATGCCGCTGTGAGGACCTGCAGTTCTACTGCGACACCCAGGGACTTCAGGCACCCCCAGATGGTGTGGACAAGGGGGCCCTTGGGCTTTCACTACGGCACAACAGCATCACTGAACTCAGCCCTGATCAATTCTACGGCTTCAGTCAGCTCACCTGGTTACACCTGGACCACAACCAGATAACTACGGTTCAAGAAGATGCCTTCCAAGGGCTCTACAAGCTGAAGGACCTCAATCTGAGCTCAAATCGTATCACCAAGTTGCCCAATACAACCTTCATCCACCTCATTAATCTGCAGATTCTGGACCTGTCCTTCAATCAGATGACCGCTCTGGAACCTGAACTGTTTCATGGATTAAGAAAGCTCCAAATTCTCCACCTACGTTCCAATTTACTTCGTACCACACCTGTTCGGGCATTCTGGGACTGCCGCAGCCTGGAATATCTTGGTCTGAGCAGCAACCGCCTCCGGAGTCTAGCACGAAATGGTTTTGCTGGGCTCATTAAACTCAAAGAGCTCCACTTGGAGCACAATCAGTTGACAAAAATCAACTTGGCCCATTTCCCACGCCTCGTGGGTCTCCAATTTCTGTATCTGCAGTGGAATAAGATCAACAACATAACGTGTGGCATGGAGTGGAGCTGGACCACTTTAGAGAAGCTAGACCTCACAGGAAATGAAATCCGTGTCTTGACACCTGATGTCTTTCAAACGCTGCCAAATCTCAAGATTTTGCTCTTGGACAACAACAAATTAAGCAGTCTGGATGCCCAAGTTATGGATATGTGGCAGTCTCTCAGTACTATTGGATTGTCTAGCAACGTTTGGGAATGTACCAAAAGGATTTGTTCTCTAGCCACCTGGCTAAGCACCTTCAAGGGAAGGTGGGAACACTCCATTCTCTGCCATAGCCCTGAATATGCCCAAGGTGAGGAAATACTTGATGCCGTGTATGGATTCCAACTTTGCCAGAATTTTTCAGCACCTGTTGTTCCGAGCACGAGTACAACCACAGACGCTACCACGGCTGCAGAGATGACGAGCTCCTTTTTTGGAATAATGCAGCCAACCCCTACGCAGGACTATCCTTGGGATAACTGGAGCTGCTCCACATTCGCAACCACAACACAAACACCGATCATTTCTCAACCAACCACCACTGCATTGGAAGAGACGCCTGTACCAGACGACTTCTCCATCATGGACAACACCATTATGACTCATAGGGTTATCATGGGGACTATGGCTCTTCTGTTTTCATTCTTTTTCATTATTTTTGTTGTATATATTTCACGGAAGTGCTGCCCCCCCACCCTGCGCCGGATACGCCACTGTTCCGCTATTCAGAACCGCCGACAGATGAGGACCCAGCAGCGGCAGCCTATGGCAGATCTAGCTACACAGGTGCCCTATAATGAATATGAGCCCAGCCACGAAGAAGGAGCACTTGTGATCATTAATGGCTATGGGCAGTGCAAGTGTCAGCAGCTGCCTTACAAAGAGTGTGAAGTATGAACTCTAATTTATTTCTAGGACATATGGTTTGCCATTTGACGATACAGGGTTTGCTTTTTGGATTTGTTTTCCAGTTCATGTTAAAAAATAAATAAATTAAAAAAAGCTGAATTTCTACTTTCCGGGATTTGAGAAAACATGATCAATGTTTATTGATCCAGTGACACACATGACAGTGTTAGGGTGGTGTAGAGATAGGCATACATTTATTTTTCTATGAATGGAAGTTGTTTGTACAAGGCAGGGGCAATCATTTTGAAGAAGAAAAGCGTGTCAACTGTGAGACGTCTCCACCTTATGTCAATATTCCTCAATAAGTAGAAACATTGCGTCCTGATTTTATAGATATTTGAAATCACTTCTTATCCACACCACAGACACTGTAAACAAAGCCACCAACACAGACTGAACATTAAATTGTCTAAATTGAATTGTTCCGAGACATTTGCATTCACAAATTACAAATCACCGTTCCTGTGAACAATCTATTTGACACACGAATGAGCCACGCCCATTTCTAAATGTTTTATGTTTGTTACAACACTGACATACACCTCCAACTAGAGCGAAACAAAGTCTTATGCCTTCTGCAATACAATGAGTTCATTTGATTTGAACATAACGTACAGAAATTGTACACACATTATCAAAAATAGTACTTCTACCTTGCTATTGCACTGGTAGATTGTGAGGAAAAGAAATGCCAATGAATAGCGTACGTAACAGACAGGGGAGCGTTTCATTGTTGGGCCGGCGGGGGGACGGAGGGGATCAAACATTTCAGTATCCCAGGCTCTTTACAGCGAAAACACTAATAATGACCGACAGGCCCAGGATTAAACCAATTACAGCAGGGCAAAAGAATTAAATATTCCATCCTCTGCACCAGTGAGTCGGCAACATTTTACTTGTTCATACGCAAATATAGTTCTTAATAGACTCAAATCTCTACAGCAAATAATAGCATATATTAAAGCTTATTTTTCATTGTTTTTATTCAGAGAAAGACTATTTGCAGACTTGTATACAAGAACAACAGTTACCAGGTGTGGCAGGTCAACCTAAAATTTGGACAATGCCATGAAGACAAATGGACATCAAGTGATAAGCAAACAGCAAGCCTGGGTCAGGAGACATTTGTATGCAGGAGGGAGAGGATGTGCATTAGCATCAGACTAAAGCTACTGCCGCAGCTCCGCACTTTGTGCTCAGATTGGTGATGGGGGGCAGGGTGAAGGAGAGAACCACAGAGGATATGATGCTAAGCGTGAAAGGAGCAACTTGAGGTTAAGTCTTTTATTAAAACTAATGTGCATATTTTTGACCTTTTGAAAAATGTGGAACAATAAACACTGATTGACAACACATTTCGTTTGCTCTGAAAACTCTACAATGTACTGCAACATTTTCACCAAAATGTGTCAGCTTTTGAACATGTCAAGAAAATGTTTGATTAATCGACCAACATTGGAACATTCCAAAACACCCTAACAAACCCACGTTACTCATCAAGTTGGTTTGAAACATTTTGCCTGTGTGGCAGTACATTTTCATGTGTTTTTATCCATCAAAAATCATTACATTTAAAAGCAAAGGAAAACATGAGTCCCAAAATCAAGCAGGTCTGCTGTGTTTTTCTACTTTTGATTTCACATTGCTATTATAACAACCCGTTTATCTGTCTTGCATGTTTGAAAGTGCCACCCAGGACACAGAGACATTCATTTATGGTACAGCAAAAGCAAGGATTATATGGCATTCCAATAAAGTAAACATCTCACTGTTAAAATCTATGGTTGTACCATGTGATGGAAAAGCCACAGCATTTGTAGAAATATGCATCCCTCTGCACTTTGGCTCTTTGTATAATGTTTTGGTTTCCTCGTCATCCTCTAGCTCCCTATACCCACCCCCCCAAAAAAATAAAAGGAAAAAACAAGCAAACAGAATCCCTCCCTCTCTTACCCAGCATTTTCGTGTAAAATGAATGCTTTGCATATTTTGTATTGTAAATGTATGATTTCATATCTGTATAGTGCATACAATGTGCCATCATGATAAAAAAAAATATCGTCAAACATTACAGTATATTTTTAAATAAAATGGTTCAATTAACAGTGTACTTTATTAATGCTCAAAATGTACTTCAGTTCATTACATTGTGGACATCGGATGTGTGAGCATGCTGACCGTCTTGTCCACGGTGTCTTTTATTTGTTCCACTGGGGTTTAGCAAGTATGTTTATAAAGAGACGAAAATCTCTTTACTGTTACTAGTGTTAGTGTCTCAACATGGCTACGCTCGTGAAAGCAATACAACGAACTCAAGCGCGTCTTTGTTCAATGTTGTCAACTAATATCCGGATTAATTTGAGGCAATTTTTCCTCAATTCTCCGGAGGAAGTTTCATAAAAATTTGAAAAACCCAGAATTCCGGGAAAATCCGGCGAACTTTCATCTCTGCTAATGGATCCGAAAATAAACCTTATGTAATGGTCCAATCACAAATACCACCATTTGCAGGAGCCACCTTTTACCAGTCATCATTACATACCTCGGGCATAACTAGACTACAAAAGCATATGAGAGGAGAGGTCTTTGCCAAGGCCGAAAGCCAATGTTTTGGTGGCAGTCAATGTCCACAGACATCTGTGGATCTCTAGATTTTAACATCTTGGATCCTTGTTGAAAAGGTCTCCCTCCTTGGTCCGTACCTTAACGTTTCATCAAATGCATTTCAGTTGTTACACAATGTAATTCTGGTTGTGTAACAAATAGTAAAATGCTTCTAAGTCCAGACACAACAAAAAGGCTTTTTACAGCCCATTCCATGACTGCAACTGTAAAATCCTGAGCAAGCTAATACAGTCATACCTCGGTTTTCGACCATAACCCGTTCCAGAAGGCTGTTCGAAAACCGATTTGTTCAAAAACCGCAACCATGTTTCCCATTATAATCAATGTAATAAATTTAAATCCGTTCCATGTCTCGAAAACAACTTTTTTAAAAGCTTTTTTATAATACTATTTTACACCATAAACTGTATACAGATGTAATATGAGAGCAGGTAATATGTAAAATATTGTACAAACATTTTGTATGATTTATTTTTACCAATTTTAACAAACATTAACATTGTAACAAAAATTCAACATTCTCCCTCTCTCTCTCAATTGGAGATTACATTACTTTACACCTTGAACTAATAAACCCTGAAGAAATGGCTGTAACTATGGACTCTCTCTCTCTGCAACCCTACAGTACAAGGTAACATCCCTCCATCTATTTTCTGAACCGCTTTATCCACACAAGTCCAGTCTCGTCCATATTAAGTTTGCTGGGGAAGATATTTCTTGGCCTTTATGAGATTTTCAAACTCAACTTTAAACTTTAAACTTTTCGGCAGCTTCCTTGTCTGAACTGGCTGCCCCACCATGACGAATCACGGAGTGTATCCCACTTCTTTTCCAAAACTTTTCGAACCATCCTCTACTTGCTTTAAAATCAAACTCTTCAGGAGCAATGCTAGGATCCTTTTTTTATCAAATCTCCATACAATTGTCTTGCTTTGCCACAAATCGTATCTTGGCTAAGACTGTCCCCTGCTAGCTGCTTCTCATTTATGAAAATAAGCACTCCACTTCCTCTAATATTTGTGGCCTTTGTTTGCTAAACACACGAGATCCTTTAGCCACATCAGTGAATTTAAGATGGTCTTTCTTTTTTAGGATGCTGCTGATATTCGATTTCGGCATAACAAACTCGTGAGCCAACACAGACGCACATACACCTGATTAATATTTCGCTATCAAATCTTTCTTAAATCCAATAGTTTTGTGCACCATTTTCCTCTTTTTTCACCAGCTTTACTACTTCCACTTGTTTTCTTTTGTGCCATGATTAGGGGCTGATACACAATGCAGAAATAACAGTCCGATTTGTGTGGCTGTCAACAAACAAGATGCTTTTTAAAAAATATATCTTTAACACGTCCTCTCACATTTGGACACTTTTTTAAAAAATCTTTATTGAACACGTCTGCTCACAATGGAACGCTACACGAGGAAGTGTCACTTCCTCGTCTACCCGAGGAAGCTTCACTTCCTCGTGTAAGGAACGCGAGGGGAGTTGAGTGGCGCATTCAAGTACGCTCAGTTTGGTCGAGAACTGATTTTCGGTCATAATCTGAGGCATAAAAAACTCGAATATTTTGGTCGAAAACCGATTTGGTCAAGAACAGAGACGTTCGAGGTTTGACTGTAAATGTGCCTACTTCATTTGTTTGATACATTTTGGCCAATTTTCAGTGGTTTCAAATAATAGTACAGTGAACCCTCGCTATGACGCGGTTCACCTTCCGCAGCTTCGCTGTTTCACAGATTTTTTTTTTGTGCAGTTTTTTAATGCTTTTTTTTAATACAGTGAATTGTGTTCTGTGTTCTCCAACATGATCAGTCTCCGCACCTCGTCTCTGTACAGCTTGCCAAATTTACCATTGTAAATTTTTGGTCTTTGGTTTCATTGTATCAATGGCGGATGCTGGTCTGTCAGGGAGGGGAAACTCAATTTCGGCCTACATCATAAAATGTGTCCGTTTATTTATACGTGAATTCTACTCTCCGTTCCTTTTTTAAAAAAAAATTAAAAGGATGCCTTCAACATAAGATCGGTGATTGGCTCATTTCGCTGTCAATCAAAAATAGATTCAGCCTCAGACAGATCATCCAATCATCATGCAGAAAAGCTGAGCATCCGGGCCAGCCGATACGCTGAGCATCCGATGGGTGGGACAAAACCAGCATTTATCCAATGACTCGTCTCGTTTCACTGCATTGGGACAACCTACACTGAACTCTCTAGACGCCCAGCGTCCGCGCGGTCGACGCTCAGCGTCCACACAGTTTAAAGCACAGTGAAGCTGTGGGAATGAATGAGAAGAGAGTCGCGTCGTAACCAGTAATAAGAAGTTGATTCAGAACATAAGTTGAGCGCGTTGTAGCGCATAGTCAATGACATGTCCACACAATTGTACGTACACACATATATTTGATCACTTACTTTTTGACATTTTAGGGGAAGCTGAGCTTCCCTTGCAGTCTTAGAGCAATCGCATTGTATACATAGTTCAGTATTGTATAATAACTGTAAAAAATAAAGCTGACTACCTCACGGATTTCGCCTATCGCGGGTTCTTTTTGGAACGTAAACCCCGTGATAAATGAGGGTTCACTGTACACTTAACTTGTCAATTCATATTTCACCAATGGATAAAGTGATCAAATACCTCCCCCCTTTGTCAAGCGGAGTGTTGGAAAAATAATTTGTGCAATACAAAATGATCTACACCCTTTTGATAAGAATGTCGTACATATTTTTTTCAATCACCGTGGCTGTTTGAAGAAGTGTGTAGTGATATGCTATGAAGCAAGAATGGATTATTGTCATGTTATTTGTCCATTAAGTCATTAAAAAACATATCAGTTCGACTGGAGGGTAGTATAGTGCAGTTAGGGGTCCCTGGGGAATGGTGTGCAACAATGTCATCTGATTACATAAGGTATTATATTGGAAGGTTGTCACTGGCAGGGATAGTGGTTCACCCAACTGCCGGCAGGAATGCCATGCTGCTCTCACTGTACAATGACTTTCTCCTCTGGAGGCCAGAGAAGCGCCAGCTAAGCAGTGCTTACCTGTCACATCCTGGTCAGATGGACATAATGATTGAGGCAGAGTCTAAAGAAGAATTCAGCTTTTAATTTTTAGCTCAATATTCTGTTAACTAATGTGTGTAATGTTGAATATTTAATTCAAAGCAGGAAGCTTCAAACAAACTTCATTCCAAATGTGTGGCGAATGAAAACAGTGTCATTTAAAAAATTCTCTTTTGGTTATGTCAATCAACATTTTCAAGAAAATGTTTGTGAACCTTGTGGAATTACCTTTTGGCAAATTGTCGGATATAAACACATTAACCACCACCAAATGGCGATGGAACAGCTGAGAAGCCAAATTGTCCAATTACTTCTGGTTCCTTATAAAAGATGGAGGCACATATAAAATGTGTTGCAATTCCTTTGCCATGCACCTGGTTGGGATGTAAATACTGTCAAATTAAGTAAGATAAGATAAGAAGAAAAGAAAAACCTTTATTAGTCTCGCAATGGAGAAATTCCCAATTCACAGCAGCAAAGTTATGAAAGGAAGAAGTAGAACAACAAAATATAGGAGCTGCTGGAAAGGCAGCCACTCACGCGGCGCCATTTTGAAGTCAAAATAACAAAAATAACACAACACATAGGACACAGACAGTCGTGCAATCTTCACCACTTTTCTGCAGCTCAGAGTCTGCGCTTCAAGCACATCTTGATTATTTCATTTCAAACCACTTGTGTTGTACAGAGCTGAAATGCTGAAAAATGTGTCCATGTCCAAATATTTATGGCCCTGACTATATTAGTCGGTTGTGGCAGAGAATAAAGTTTATTTGACTTTTATTGTCTGTCGCCATGTGTCCCTGAACGCAGCTTGTCATTTTAAATGTGCTACGATGGCATCGTTTTGCGTGCTGGTTTGCACCTGTCTTTCAGAGACTCAGATGAAAGCTGTAAAATCGGGCTTGATAAATCATATTGCACAAGCTTATGTCATTTTACACAGTACACCTACTTACATATTACCGCTTAAACGACTAATTATGTTTTCATGTTTTTTACAGAGTATATAAGATGTAAACATTCACAGGGCAGGGATGAAAAAGTGAAGCCATGGATTTAATACCTGCTTGAACCTTTGGCAGCAATAAACTCAAGCAAACATTTACCGTGTTTGAAGAACAGACATGCACAATGATAAGAATTAATTTTACACATGTGTCTTTATAAAACTGCTGCGTTTCAGCAAGATTCCTGAAATATGTTGTGAATAGCTCTCTGGGGGTCATGCCACAGCATTTCAATCAGGTTGGAGGTTGAAGTCAGGACTTTATACCGTATTTTCCTTTCCTTTCACTAAAAGGTGCACTGGATTATGAGGCGCACCTACAATGAATAGCTTATTTTGTAATTTTTTGAATATATTGGACACACCGCTCTATAAGACGCAATCTACAATGCAGCCACTAGATGGAGCTATGATCAAGGAAATGTCGCCACTTGAGTGAAGCATGCCTCAGCAGTCCATAGTCCACAGCTCTCTGCTGAGCGTGCGCGAGCACGTACGCACGTGGTTCAACCAATCAGCGCCAACGCAACCCATGTCACAGATCAAAGAAGCTTTGAACCAACGATAACAGCTAAGATAGCTTAGCTGTTGAGTGGAGTTGCGACAGAACGACCAAATGTCAGTAAAACCTATTTAATAAAGCAGTGACACAGTTCACTTAACCAACAGCAAGTTATAACATTGACTCGTTAACATTGAACTCTCTTGCCGCTGCTCTATTTCAGTGTTCAACTGCGTAACCCGATCAATCGCCTTAAGTTTGAACTCTGTGTTGTTAGCATGTCTCTGGCTAGCAAGGAGCCATTTTGGGGTCGACATCTGACCTTAATAACCATACACTAGGTGCATCGGATTTTAAGGCGCGCTGTGAGCTTTTAAGAAAATGGAAGGCTTTTAGGTACGCCTTTCAGTGCGGAAAATACGGTATACAGTACAATTAAAATAGTCGCTACCGGGGGAACCCATTCAATTGAATATTGGATAGAGTAATCTAATCTAAAAATATCTGATAGTGACCGCCCTGATGAATGACCAAGTTCATCAAAACATGCTTCAGGAAGGTCAAACTTAACAGAAGATAGGTGATGTCTCAGGACAATGACCAGAAGTAGATCAATAACTGGAATGGTTTTGACAGAGGAAAAGACATCTTTTTGAGCTGTATTATTTAAACATTTGGCCACACTGGTAAGCCAACGCTGTAGAAATAACTTTTAATAAAAATATTTGGAAGGAGGAAATCAAATAAATTGCAATAAAACATGACTGCAATTATGACTAACACCAGAAAGAAAAAAATGCTGAAGAATGAAGAGACTGGGTATGGGGGAGAAAGGGAGGTAGAGACAGAAAGGGAGAGCAAGACACAGAGAGCGAGAGACAGTGAAACAGAGAGAGAGACAGAGAGCGCACTACTGAGACAAACAAGTGCGTTCAAGCCACAGAGACCAAGCTTGTGCAATAAAAGTTGAACAAAATTATCAGCACTTCCAATCAAGCAAGCAATGTTCCATTTAACTCTACCCTGACAGACAGAGCGAGAGATCTATTTTTTTTTTTTAATAGATCACAGTAACGCTCAACTTATTCCGTGTCAAACTGTTATGACAGTATATTACAATTCAGGTCATACTATGTGGTACTGCTAGGACAATACTGCCTCTCTCCATTAGTGGCTGAGTTGATCACATTACATAAACAATTAAAATGTATGTACACAATTTCACAAAACAAACAATATCACTAAAACCACATACACTGATGTGATTATACAGTATAATTATACTTCACAAACCACTCACATTACTGGCAGCTTGAAAATAGCTGAGTGTGCTGGGAGATTTCGCTCTTCACCGTGCTCTTGTATCATAATTCCAGCACATTTGGTTTTGTTGAGGAAATAAGGTACAGTATTTTAGCGTTTGTCCCAATGGTGTATTTGAACAGCAGATTGGCAGAACAGGTGGGGGAAAAAGATGGGGAAACAATGAAACATACAAAATGCATTCAGAGGCATCTAGGGACAGCTGCTTTAAAACATACACTTTTACTTTTCACACGGAGACAAAATTCAACAATTGCTATAGAAAGAGGTTAAATTCAAAGATGACGCCTGTGAGTTTGTGAAAATCGGGTTGATGCCCCAACATTTGAGGACCTGACTTCTTCTATGTTGGCATGTGTTTTGGCAGGTGTAAAGTGTGTGGGGGGGGGGGGGGGGGGGGGGTAAATAAATCTGGGTGACACCACTGAAAAGCACCGTTTCACACCAGACAATGTAGCTTGATTTGTCCTTAAAAGCATTCACACTTTCAAGTGGAAAATAACACCACCGCATCTTGCTCGGCCTTTCAAACAGTAGCCCCAGTAACCAGCTATCGGGGGAAAAGTGATGTGGCGTGGCGAATGGAAAAGCACATTATTGCAGCTTGGGGCAAGCGATCAAAATGAGACACTTATGTTCACTTCACTCGATTATGGATGTTCAAGGTTCCCTTGCTTGTGAAAGTGACTCAGCGAGCTCCTCAATCAGTCACGTAAACTCTACATTTACTTGCGCAATGGTTCAGAGTTTTGGGAACAACAGAGCTGACTGGCCTACACAGATCCCTCATGGTTTACCCCAGTCATCACCCGTGGTGTAGGCACAAATGACCTCACGAATCAGTGAATTAACAACCTCCCAGAAATTCTTATTTACAAACATCAAAATCTTCTAGACATTATCCAGAACAGTTTGACTGTTATTTCTAGCAAAGGGGATTTTGGACATACATCATCTGAAATGTGCGCTCCCTGTTCAAGAAATGGCTTAGATCCCAATGCTTTTGTCTGTACAAGACAGAAGAAAATCATGATGGACTTTTAAATGGCTCCAACTCTTAATACTGAAAGTTTGACATTACATGCTTAGTTACTGTGCCTTTCAGATACACACAACATGCAAAGAATGAAAGAACAAAAGTCAATTAAGAACTTGAGAATCACTACCCGACTGTAATTGTTATTCTGGGAAATATTGGCTGCTGCGCTACGGGACAAAGCCGTGCTTATGGGTTGTGGAAAAAAAAAAGGTACAGGATTGATAGTGCCAAGCTATAGGATTACATTCCCGATACGCCAATTCTCAAGAGATTGTGAAAAGGCTTTCAAACGCCTACTCTGAATTTACAGTGTTTTCACTTGTTGCACTGAAGAACAAAAACCAAAAACCATGCGATGGAGGGTGTAATTTTGAAGTGAGTTCAAAGTAACTGACAAGAGGAATTATAAAAAAATATATATCTACAGTATATATATATATATATAATAATGATAATAAATCACCAATTATTGACGCAACCAATTAAAACATTGGTTGCCAAATTCAACTAGCATAATGATAGATTTGCAATCGAATATGAATGACAAAACAATGTGGTGAAAGAAAATAAATGACTTACATTGCCCATGTACTCAGACAGCAGATCCTGAAGAGCCTGGCGCACTGAATTGCATTCAGCCACAATTCGCTCCCTGCGGTCATCCCGAGTGCATGAAGAGTCGGCCATGAGGGCAGCACCACTGATAATGCTCTCAAGACGTTCCTCCAAAGATGGACGAAAGCGCTCCTCACTAAACGCCAGAGGGTCCACAATGATTTGTTTCTGAAAGTTAAAAACAAATAAGTGTATTTTTCAGATGCTAAAAAACCAGCTCATTCGGCACCCACAATCACAGTCCCCTGCATTTCATCTTATATGACCTCCTCTATTTCTATTTCATATTGCCATGGTAACAAGCACATCAGAGGCAAAAAAAATGGGGGGGGGGGGGGGGGTTGGGCAGTTCAAATTTTGTGGTGCAGGCTCAAATGTGATTGTGATTGTTCTAAGACTGCAAGGGAAGCTCAGCTTCCCCTAAAATGTCAAAAAGTAAGTGATCAAATATATGTGTGTACGTACAATTGTGTGGAAATGTCATTGACTAAATATAAACTTTTGGTCCGAATCAGCTTCTTATTACTGGTTACGACGCGACTCTCTTTTCATTCATTCCCGCAGCTTCATTGTGCTTTAAACTGTGTGGACGCTGAGCGTCGACCGCACGGACGCTGGGCGTCTTGAGAGTTCAATGTAGGTTTTCCCAATGCATTGAAACGAGACGAGTCATTGGATAAATGCTGGTTTTGTCCGCTCAGCGTCTCTGGGAGTCTATGGACAGTGGCCGTTTATAGGCCGGCCCAGAAACTCAGCTTTTCTGCATGATGATTGGTTGATCTGTCTGAGGCTGAATCTCTTTTTGATTGACAGGGAAATGAGCCAATCACTGATCTTATGGTGAAGGCATCCTTTTCATTCAAATTTTTTTTTTTTAAATGCACTGAAAAAATCTGTGAGACAGCGAAGCCGCGGAAGGTGAACCGCGTTATAGCGAGGGATTACTGTACTCCCATTTTGTGAAACACAGTAAGATAAGATTTGGTGCTGCTGTGCTGGCAAAATACGTTTGTGCAAAGTATTAAATAAATAAATAAATAAATCGGGTGTGCTACTAATTGTAGCACACATTTTGGGGATCCCGCCCCACTGAATAAATTTACTTGAAATAAAGTTGTTTTGTTTGTTTTTAAATTATTTTGGTCCTATTTTATTTAGAAAACAACAACAATATATTAAAAGCTGAAGCACATCTTCACCGCGAATGCCAATAATCTTGGAAGGCAGTGTATATTGAAGATTCTTAAAGGCATATGAAAGACGGCAAAGAGGTGAGAAGTTACTGTTTTGAGGAGTACTCATTTTGCTCCAAGTTCTTATTTCTTATCTTCATTAGCAAAGGGCCTTGGAGCTTTCTTTGCGGCCATGGTTTTGAACTCTCTCACTCAATAAGTACAGGAACCTTTCAAATTGTTCAGATGAAAACGCGGGCGCGGCTGACGCAATGCTTTGGGTGATGCTAAATTCCCAGGTATAAGTGGGTGAGTCATTCAGATAAGCAGATAAATTTAGTACAGGCCATGCCAAACTGCTCCAAAACTGACAAAATTTCCATCTTGGGGGGCAGCAGGGGGAAATTATAAAAAAAAAAAAACATTCAAAAACAAACTGCATAAAAACTGGGGTACAAGCAAACCAAGGTTCCTCCCATATTGTTAAATTGTTTTTCTGAAACGACCAGATATTTTACTTATAGGTTTATTTATGTACTCGCAATACTACTTTCCAGTCAACACCACGTCGGCGCCTACAAAGCTATGCTTATTTGATGGCGCCCGAGTAGGCAGCCGTCAGCAAGTGCTCTCATGAGCCTTGCTTTTTTTTTGTTGTTTTTGTGTTTGTTTTGTCACTTTGTGTTGTTTACGTCGTGTGGACCCGATGTGGACTTTTTTCAGCATTTTTTGGCCACGACATTCATCAAGGAGGAGACTGTGCTCGGTGGTTGCGCCTTCTCGGCAGCATGGGTATACCAGCACTGTTTTTGACTGGGAGGAATGTCGGCGCCATTTGACTGTTGTTGCTGGACAGTCCCGGGGCGCTTGTGTCTTGCGCCTGTTATGGGCAGCATTTTTCACAGCCCCGCTTTGTTCAGCGGAGAGATCGGTACTGTTGAACGGTCTGCGGCTGGATGGATGTAAGTCTTGAGGAGCCGACGATGAGAAGAAAGGAGCGTTAGCGCGGAGCGCCGATGCAGATTTGGAACTGGGAGTCGTGGCTTGGAGTTTGAAGCGGATTACGTGGGACAGGAGAAGTGAACTCATCTCTTTTCGTCAATGGACGCTAGAGCTTCGCGTTTGCTTTCAAAACTTAGCTTGTAGCAGACGTGTGCACATTTTCAGCATGACGTCTCTGATCCACTGGTGAAAGGACACTTTGATCCTCTCCTCTTTCATCTAGAACTGCTTCAGACAACAAAGTGTATGCAGAAAAGTGGTGAAGATTGCACGACTGTCTGTGCCCTATGTGTTGTGTTGTGTTATTTTTGTTATTTTGACTTCAAAATGGCGCCGCGAGAGAGGCTGCCTTTCCAGCAGCTCCTATATTTTGTTGTTCTACTTCTTCCTTTCATAACTTTGCTGATGTGAATTGGGAATTTCTCCATTGCGGGACTAATAAACGTTTTCTTATCTTAATGAAGTACTATGTCATACAGCCATGGGTATGCAAGTGACAGGCAAGCGCCAATCAAGAAGGTGAACGGTTTCAGAGCTAACTGACCGAATAACAGGTTATAACTTGCAATGGAAATGTATTTTTAGAATTCAGTGAGAACCAGCTCATTATCTAAACACGGTAAGTGAGAAAAACGATTTTGTAATCAAAATCATGTCTGCTAATGGCTTAATTAGCTATATTTATCAGCCACACAACATTAAGATGATTAGCTCAGCGTTCTATCCTGCTGTTTAGGTTTTTTCCCCCCACACCCCATTGTCAGTAAATTGACTACTATGAATATGATGCGGGTTTCAAACAGTGTCAAAAGCTTAGAACTTCGTTGTTTACAATGTGCCTTTGTTACACATGGCAACTCTTTTCTGCTCAAATCCACTGTAGTTGACATCAAAGTTAAAACTAGGTGTGACTAGAGAAGACTTCACAGCACATAGACATCTATCAAAAGTCTTTGGTTGATTGTAGAAGTTTACAATTCAATGTGACACAAACTATGACACACCGTAGCTCTACCATAACGTATGTGACAAATCAACAAAGAAGTCACAAGGGACAAGTAAAGAGGCTGTCATTCTGCAACCACTTGTACTTACATCAAAATTGTTGAGGGCATATGCCAGTTCTCCACCACCAGCCGGTTGATTAAGTGCGGAATCTTCGGTGGCAGTGGCCTGAGCAGCATTGGAGATGCCAGAAACTGCATGCTGCAGTTGCTTGTAGATCAGGTCCCGGTTAGCCTTGTAGGCAGCAACGTCAGGATGCTGCAGGCAGGCACGGGATGCTGTGTACAGCATGGGGATGTTCTTCTGGAGAACACCACGGGCCGCAGCCATTTGGTCCTTGTGTTGGGCATCCTTTAACTCCTAAATGAAAGCATTCAAGGAAACAGAGAAGACATCGAGGGACAGGGTTAAAGTACTTCAAGTACAATAATTACTGGTGAAAATCCACTTGCAAATATTAGACCCAAAACAAGCCTTAACAGTTTGTTCTGGGTGACCTGTATTTATTTTCTTCCTATGTAGTAACAACATGGTCATAATGAGGCAAATGACAGTCAAAGTGAAGTATGTGCAATATTGACCATTCAGTGAAAAAATAAAATAAATACCTCCCTGTTTATCTATATATTCTGGCTGTCAGGTACCTGTTGTCTCTTGGCTGCCATGATGTTCAGCTTGTCAACCTCAGGCTTCAAGGCCTTATACTGGATCCCCAGATCTTGTTCCGTTCCTGCATTACGCACTTTCACGAGGCTGTCCTCCACCTGAGGTTAAGACAAACAATGCTTCAAAAACTAAAAGTCTTTCAACATGACATCACTTGTTTTTTTTAAGGTACCAATACAATAGGATATGGCTTGTGTCCACCCGCATTCACTGAAGCATGACACGACCCGCTCTGTGCATTTTGGCAGCAGAGAATGCGCGGTTATGTATTTATGCATGGTGCATTACAAATACTGTTAGGTACTGTAACTGGCCATTTGAGTCTCAGAACTACCAAGTGATAGCAAGCTTAAAGACCGGAAAATTATTTGTTGTGTGTGTAAAACATGCACGAGTGGATCGTTAAACGCGCAAGTGGATCACTCTTGCATCTAGGGCTGTCACTATCAAATACTTTTAGAATTCATTATTCCATAGATTAATCGGATAAAAAAAATTCTTCTGCAAAATCGCCCTTTATTGTTTATTAACAAAATACTGTTGTCTATTTGGTGCTGTTTAATGACTTAAAAACAAAACACAGATAATTGAGCAATATCACGCGAGAGGGATTGATGTTAAACTCGCCAACCATTTTTTAAATGATTCAGTAAGTGATTCAATCATTATTTTCCCCAAGCTAAAGCAGGTGTCGACAAACGTCTTTAGATTGAACATGAAGGATAATCAGTCCATTTTCATTTAACAATTTTCATTTTGATTAACAAGTTAAAGGCTCAAAGTGATTTCTCAAATTATGAAAATCATTGATTAATTTGATAATCAATGAATTAGTTGTTGATTAATCAATTTTGACACTTTATTATTGAATATTTGTCTTACCATGTGTAATACACTCAATCTTTGGAGTTCAATTTGATTTGAGAAGATCATAACGGGAGTAAACACTGCTCGCCACATACCACAAAGACTGCTTACACAGTCGGTCATTTCAAACTCAGACAAAGAAACGCCAATCCTTCAAATGTTAACTCCACACACACACACACACACACACACACACACACACACACACACACACCTAACAATGTAGACTTAATTTGTGAAATAATAATTATGTTACAATACCTAATTGTACTCGGTTTCCATCCTCTAATCTAGTGGTAGGGATGTCAAATGATGTTTTATATTACTCGTAGGCTTAAATAATAAATCTTTCGGTACCGTAATACTTTTGCACAGTAGTGGATATATGCAAATGTAATAGTAGTGTTAATAAATGTTCAATGTTTTTATAGCCAACGGTTTGAGTATCCTCAAACTGCATCATTCATGTGAGCAAAAGTATTGGAATTAGTGTCATTCAAGGAATTGTTTGAATTAAGATGAATAAAAAGAATTTGAAGTTGTTTAGGTGTGAGCTATTATTCCACCGTTTTTTCACAGATGTTTTGTTTTCGATGTGGTTACCGTTTCAGTACCAGTTTATTGGTACAGTATAGAATTGAAGTCAAAATTTTGGTATCAGGACAACAATACTTTGAGGTACTTGCTCAGTGGAAAATTACACAAAGTATTTCGGTGAGCCATGTACTTGATGCTTTGTCGACAATCGCTATTATTTTTGGATTTTTGCTCAACATTCCTCACAAATATCCAACTGCAGTGATAATCATTAATGACCACAAAACAGATATCCCCAAAATAGATTAAAAAATTTGACAAATGTGCATTTCATCAAATTGGCTCCACTGGCAGCCCTCAAAACCTTTAATATCCTCCAATTATCTGCTTTCATACATACTCCACACACCATAATGGGTCAAATGGGAAATGTATGTCAGAGTCTCTCTCACCAGTTTAAGCTGCAGCAGAAGTTTGTAGACATCAGACATGTCTGCCAGAACCAACAGATGTGTGACTGCTGACAAGAGGGCTCTGGCAGCACGAACCATATTGCCCCTCTTAACAGAGGAGCAGGGGTCCTCAGCAAATTCTCCAGAAGCCTGCCTCATTGAATCACCTGGGAATAGAAAATATCTGAGCATGACGACTCTGGTAGCACTTTAATTAGGCTTGACGTGATCAGAGTTTTGGTGTGTTGATCAGTGATCAGAAGGGGTTTTTTGAAGTGTGTGTGTGTGCGTGTGTGATCTTAAAGTATCTTTCTTTACAAAAAAAAGATACTTTAACAATTTGATCAGAAGATGAATATACATTTATTTAAACAATTAATATATTTACTCTTAAATGCATGAGATTGTTTTAAATTTTAAAACAGTGATTAACATTAAATATAAAAGGGTTACATCTCCTTCTCTGACAATGGAAAGAAAACGCATAAAACATCGCCAGTCAATCAGGCGGCAGGGCTTTTGCTCAAACTATTGCTATCAGCCGTAAACAAGTGCATACAGGGCTCGACTGTGCGACCAAGATACTCGCACATGCGCCCATTTTTTCAAATATACATACAGAGGAGACCCTCCAACTCCGTGCGTGGACCTGTGCAGCGCGCTTGTTGTTTTGTTTCTGGTTTATTTATAGAGCAAAGTAACATCCGCTGTGACGTGTGCCGCGTTAATCTCGCGAGAAAATTTTTTATCCCGTTAAAATTCATTTAAATGAATGCCAATAAAAACACGCTAAACTGACAGCTCTAATATATATATATATATATATATATATACATACATACATACACACACATACATAACCAGCAGATGGTTGTGATTTGAATATTTGCATTCTTTTGAAATACACTCAGCCTTTGTGGTTCAAACGAATAGGATCGTAACGGGAGCATGACATGAAGACATTAAATATTGACATCGCTTGTGGTCGGCAAGGCGCATTCAAATACCATCGGACATTTCACACCCAAACAGAAAAAAAAGTCGCTTGATTCAGTAAACATTAAAGACTACAAATATCTAAATAGAGACTTTTGGTCGTTCTATAGAAGCTGACATATCAAGAAGAATGACGGGGGTTAAATCATTGAAACATGTGGTTGCCCCAGTGCTACCAGTGCAAAAGTGAGTGTCGAGCCCTGTCATCCACTTACAAGCTACGCCAAGTAGCCGCCATCTGCTCCTTTTGAAACCTGGACGTTTTGTACAAGTCATGGTGCCCACAGACCGCAATGACCATCTTGTCCTACATTGTTTGTCCACTTTTTATCTGCTGTATGTGTGACGTGTACGTGACGACATAGCACATTCCCAAAGCGTTTGGCTGGAGTGTAGCTGTACAGATTAGAACTTTTACGAGTCCAAAAATAAGTAAATTGAAATACACAAACGCTATTACTCTACGATTGGATGGTCAAGGAACTTCCTGCTATCAGCACAAAAGCTTTCCATTCCCAAAACAAGCAACAAGGCTAAAAGTAGATTAGTTTTCGGGCTCACACTACACTATGGCGACACAAAGCTACCCCGGAGTGAATGATGTGTTTGCTCACTTGTATTCTTTGGCATTTGACTCAGCATGACTTAGATTTGTTTTTGTTTTACTGTTCGGTGCTTTCTACCGTCTTTATTACCGATTTGTTTTACTGATTATTGTATATGTTAAATTGCTCCATGTACAGCACTTTGTATGCAGCGATGGCTGTTCGAAAGTGCTCTATTAATACAGTTGAGTTGCTGTAATGTCATATTTCACGGATCCGATCAATGACTTCATCGATAGATGGCCTGAATTTTGGCATTAGACAATCAGCGATTTTGCATAAAATGCAAAATATTAACCAATTTCGATCCACGCAATCAGATCAGCATTCAGTCTAATTTTAATTACAATTGTCTTGGCAATTGAAAAACCTTTGTATGGCATTGATATTACAACATTCCATCTTGAGGTGGTAATAGAATTCAATCTACATCATCAACTTTTCACAATGGATTAGACAGCATATTGTATGGGGGGGGGGGGGGGGTGTATTTGGGTTGTGTGTTTGTTATATCAGGCAATTAAAGTGTAAACAATGGAGAACAACTTGACACATTCCATTTTGGATAGCATTCTTTCTATATTTCTAATACATTTTCCAAGTCCACGACAAAAGTCAAAGTCCCAACAAAAGGTCTGCAATTTTGTTTGTCCAGCACCACGATCTGTCCTACATTGGCCTATACAGGTGGCTGACTAGTAACTTTGTTGGCTCACATTATAACCATCAGTACATCAGTCAATCGGTTAGATTAACGGGGGAACATGCGAATTCAAAGGATGTTACAGCATGGACCTTAAATACCTTCACGTCCACAAAAAAAAAAACCATCAGTAAACGTCGACAAAAATAATTCAGTCACTGTTGATAATAAAGAGTGACAGGATGATATATATCGCGATTGCCCAAACAAATTAGATATGGATGCCAAAATTGTCAATGGCCAACCTTAAGAACGAAAGTTACAACATTGTAAAAAGTGGACGCGTGATAAATTCAGAGGTGAATCTTTTTCTCTGTATTAAATCACCCCAAAACACGAAATATTCTCTGAATATACAGTATATATACATTTTTTTGCTCAAATGTATTCAAGTGGAAGTGGATTAACGGCCATCAAGGACAAGTCAAATACTATTGTGACTATTTGGAGCCTATCCCATTGATCTTGTGGCTGCAGATCGGGCACACGCTGAACTAGTTGCCAGCCGATCGCAGAGCGCACAGACAAACAAAACAGCCATGCACACTCACACCTAAGGACATTTTAGAGTGCTCGATTAACATATCATGTATGCTTTTGGAACGTGGGAGGAAACCGGAGTACCTGGAGAAAATCCACGGAGGTAGAGAGAGAACATGCCAACTCCACATGGGAAGGGCAGAGCCCAGATTGAAACCCTGGATCTCTATATTGTCCGGCGGACATGCTTAACCAGTGTGCCACCTTGCCGCAACAAGTTGACACTTATTTGAAAATGATCGTTCAATGAGAGAGACATTACTTTTTTGACAGTCAATGTGCATTAGCTCACTTGGAGCAAAGGTCAATAGGCTTCTGAACTGTCTTGAACTGAGGAGGGGCATTTTACTCTCACAGATTTAAACCATTTTATGCATATGATCAACACAGATTGAACAATGGCCGCCGCACCTTTTGGCTATCGTCACTCCATGTGAACGAAATCAATAAAGCCATTTTCAGGGTGGAGCGATCAGTTCTACTTAAAATAAACTTCAGCTTTAATAATGCTCACCTGCGGCCCGTGCCCATGAAAAGGTCTATCGGACAGTATAGTACGCTTCAACAGCAGCAATGCAAAGACGAAACACTGAGTGAAAGGCAAGAACAACAGAATGAAAGAATTGTGCCTTCAACATGGTGGTAAAGTGCTACTTAACCTACTCTCAAACATACTGTAAATTAAATCATTCGGAAAACAACATTGATTGAAATTTCAAATCTCTCAACAAATGTAAACCAACGGAAGAAGTACATACAACATGTGGACAGCCATCCTTGATAATGGCATCAATGATTTCTTAGATTCTAACAGCTGGTAGGTCACGGATGGGTGGAAAAGGTTACATGAATCCATGGGATGAAGGTGAAGTCGGCTTTCTCAATGGTCACATTAACAGTCCAGTCACGCTCCACAAAGTGGCATAGCATAGCTGACAGCCAGCACGAGGCACCAGCAGAGTGCTTGCATTCCAGCCGTGTGACAGCTTACTGCAACTACAGTAAGAACACTGGGAAGTGTGTATCACAAAGGCTAACTGGCCACATGTCAGCCACCTCCAAAGTATTGAGACTTCAGAAGATAGCAAAACCTTGGGTACATTGAACTTGCTGAGCAACTTGAGCGAACAAAGACACACTAGCACAGCTGTCACCTGATATGCAAAAACATATCCAGAGTAAATGAATGAAATGGAACAAGACTGCCAACTTTTGTCTGGTGGACTCCCATCTTGTGTCAATAGAATTTTCAGTCGGATGTACTAATACCAATCAATAGCAGCTTCCGGTGTGGAGCTGATTACTCAACTCAACTGTATTTATGGAGCACTTTAAAACAACTACCACTGTATACAAATTGCTGTACATGGAGCAAATATCATATATACAACAATAAACAATACATTAATAACGAAGACAGTGCAAAGCACAAAAACAGTATTACGATTTTGCCAAATATAGAGATAGGCTGATGAATTATTCCATGTAATTCTTATTCCAAAACAATATTAATCAGAGTAGTGCTCGTCCTGGGACATATAATGTATTTTTGAAAAGAAAAATAAAATAATAATAATACATACATAAATTAAAAATCTTTGGGTTCAGTTCCCCTTAAAAATAGTCTCAACATGCCTTTAATCAAATTTGATGAAATGTCTCTGCAAATAGCTGTTATCCTAGGATACAATTCTTTTCAGAACAGGTACTTGAAAACCAGTGCCCTCTGAATGTTCTGTGTGTAGTTCGGCAGATAGTGAATGACACCTTTCTTTGATATTTTGCCATTCATTATTAGGCCTGTGTGTGTGTGTGTGTGTGTGTGTGTGTGTGTGTGTGTGTGTGTGTGTGTGTGTGTGTGTGTGTGTGTGTGTGTGTGTGTGTGTGTGTGTGTGTGTGTGTGTGTGTGTGTGTGTGTGTGTGTCTGGCGAGACAATTAGATTTGGCAATTTCACTGAGAGGAGTGTACGTCTCAAACATGTTGATACCAAGGTACCCAGCAATGTCGACATTCCAAGTCCCAATGATGACTCACACATCAACTGAACTCTGCAATACTTGCCAACAGTTTTCTAGATGGCTGTTCGACATAGTATCAATGGTAAGTAAACGTTTTAAGATTAAGATATCCTTTATTTGTCCCACACTGGGGAAATTTACAGTCTACAGCAGCAGGAATGTGGGTAGAAAGAAGAAAAAAACAAACACCGTTCAATTAAGTGCAATATAAATACAAATATGGCTACGTCGCAGTGCTATTTACAATTGTTTTCCACATCATTCAATTATTATTATTTATTTTTTTTCTTCAGCAGCCTGACAGCAGTCTGAAGGAACGAGCAGCGGTATCTCTCCTTGCAGCGCGGGTGTAACAGTCTCTGGCTGAAGGAGCTACCTAGTGCTGTCAGGGCGGGCTGGACTTTTAGTTGAAAAAGTTAATGTATTACATACTGTATGTTAATGGCAAACCCGCAGACATGGTCACAACAAGCCTGTTCGTAGGGGTGGCCAGAAGTATTCAGTTGCTAAGACTACTGTAAACAATGTGGAAATAACTTTTGAATAACAAGGTTGCTATTTATTCAACCTGAGATAGTTTGTGGGCCGAGGAAGAACAAGAACTCTTCTCCACAAACCTTTACGATGGCATTACTTCACTCAAGTCTTCTGCACACTCGAGATATCTGCTGAGTAAAAAGTCATTTGCAGCAGACAGCCTGCTGTGTGCGTGTAATTTTGAGTTTGTTTTCTGCCTCACAAGGCCTAAAGACGAATATCTAAGATGTTTTGTTATTTTTCACCTTGTGAGGTGAAAAACTCACTGCACACTGTATATGAGCTATGCGCCTCAGGAAGAAATTCAGGTGGCCAAACGTATCCGAATCACGTTTTCAAGATGGTGGGCCCCATTACAATCCTTGCAACGTCCCGTCAATAAAATGGTGAGTAATATTTCAGCCGACAAAAAGGCAGCATTATGTTTGATATGACAATGACAGAGAAACAGCAGAACAACAGAAAAATCTGATTCATCCATCCCTTTATAATTATTGCTTATCATCACTGAGCTTTAACTTCACCGATTACGAACCAAAATGTGAACATAGGCTCGTTCCTAATTATGTCTAAAAGGCAATTGGATATTTATGTTTGTTAACAGATTGTAGTTGGGAAACATACATTAATCTGGCTTTCTAACTGAAAGCGATTAGCTGGCAACCGGTTCAGGGTGTCCCTCGCATACTGCCCAAAGACAGCTGGGACAGGCTCCAGCACCCCCCCGCGAGACTTGTGAGAAGAAGCAGTTCGGAAAATGGATGGATGGATAGATGCGATGGTGGCCTTCCTTGTTTTTTTGACTCACCCACCAACTGTCATCACATGGACAACTCGGGTGTCATTTTATTTCAATTTCAAAATTGCAACTACGGTGGCAACTGCACTGCAACGCATTTGCTCATATGGACAATCCACAATTGCCACAGACAAAAAACATGGCTGCTTAACTGAGACGCTGTTGAAATCGTGACCTGAATACTCCAAATCAGGTTCAGCCCATCATTTTACAACACCGGGGTCATACAAACAATACAGTGCCAAGTGTCTACCAAGGTGTGAACAGTGGAGCTGTCTCTTGCATTTCACGAGAGCCTATGAAGTACTGTGTTATGTAAATCGCCTTCTGATTAATTGGAATATACACATAGGAGAAGCATGTCAAGACCAGAGGGCAAACTGTACGGTCAAGTATTACCTTGCTTGCGGACATCCTCGACTGCAGCAGTCAGCTCATCCTTAAGAAACTGACTCTCCTTTGCAATCTTCTCTCCTTTTTCCAGGAAGTTCTGGGTGGCGGTCTCCACTGAAGCTGCCAGGACATGTGCCTTCTTGGAGCGTCCCTTCTTCTTGTTAGAGGGGCCTTTGTTACTTGAGTTTACCAGAGTGGTGACCTATGGTATATATACCGCAGTGTAAGAAAAGAAATGTTACCGTTTCGCTAAAGAAAACTGATTTGCTTACTAGTTCTACCGGTCACATATATTCAAGCCGTCATCATCATTTGTCTTCATTTTAAATGATTGAAGCTTTTAATATTATCTGATGCAACCTCTGAAGGGAAATGCCCCTAAAGTCGGACAATCTGGAATTCAACCACAAATTTGCAGTCAACTTCAGAACCACCACTTTTCACCTGAGACTTTAGTTCAAAAAGCATCACATTCCGTGCTTTGCTTTTTTTTCCCTTTGTCCTTTATGCAACATTTAATAAAAAATGTTATTTGGCAACACATCATGTAGAAGTAACTGCTGCCTCAGCAATTACAAATGCTTTGAATGTCTTTAAGCGAAGGGGCACTTGCTTGTTTTCCACACTAGCTCTACTCCCCATAACAGAAGAACACTGCCAGCTAGCACAAACACTCATCGAGCAAGGTGAAATGAGACGACCACGCAATTCAGCCCACTGGTTGTTTATCTACTGAGTGTCCAGCTAGCCACTGGTTTATTGATTGATTTATAATTAGTTAAATGTGATTAATTCTTAACAAAGCCACATTCCCAGTTAGACATGAAAGTTAACACTGCTGCAATTAGCTACGGGTGGTGCGATAAAATATTTTTAGATTTGATTATTCTCGCATTATTTCCATAGATTTTTTTTAAATCAATTTGATTATGCGCTGTTAAACAACAATACCAATACAAAATATGAATGTACGGTGTAGGTATAATTTATTGCCCAATTGGGGTTGCCATCCTCACTGGCTGCTGTGTAGTATCAGTGACTTCCAATATGTGAGGCTTTAATAGGCAGGTGTGGAGAGGATAAGAGACATGACTTGACTTCATCTTCTCTTCATTATGTACCATTTGGTCATTTACTACATCTCCCCAATTGTGAAGCCAGGGCCCATCACAGGATCTGGAGATCTGGCCTGGTGAGTGATGTGGGAGGCAGAAAATGAGAGTGCAGAGATGCCCTCTGTGAGATCAACAGCTGCCTGTTAACTAGCTTACCATTAGCCAGTCTGAGCATTCAGTCCCTGGGCATCAGTTGTGGCCACTCAGCTAGTTAATGAATACACTTATTAGTGTTTATGGTGTTAATGTTTGCTCAATTAAGGAATTGAAATTGTATCAGCGGCTGTGTCTCTCCTTAACCACCTGTAGGGCACTACAATAAGTTCTACCCATCAGTGGCGCGAAATTTAATTAGCTAACGATGTTTACATTGCCTTGTGTGGGCAATCACACAAGGGCTGTTATGCAAACCACTTCTGTTTTGCAGTAGACACTTTGCACTTTACATCAATATTTTGGTGCGAAATGATCCCAAACTTAGGACATTCCGTCTTTTGCGCACTCTTTCCTTCCTGCTTGTGTGCCATCACACTAACTTATTTCAACTAGAGTCCACAGTAACATTAGTCTGTATGGAAGAAGGACAACTACGAAGCTTTGAGGCAGAGATTTTAATTTGTAAATGAATTATTTGAGTTATTCCAATAATTATTGCAGGCCTGCAACCTAATTTTCTGTTTGTTTTTTTTAATTCCTCTCTTTTTCAACTCAGTTTGACAGGTTATAGGGTGACATTAATCTGTGAAACATATTTCAAATGATTTACACACACCACAAAATTTGAACAGGTGTATGTTGGATTGGATAAACTTTATTGTCAAATGGACTGTATGTGTAACATACAGCACAGATGAAATTTCTTCCCTCTCAACATAAAACAAGAGGAGCCGTTACGGGTGTCAGCGCCACTATCAAAAGAAAAGTTAACAAAATGTATGTATGTAGACGTATATCACTGTATATGGCTCAGAATGAAGACAAGCTGACTTTAAGGGTTGGTTTGGGAAACAATACGATGCACAATGACACTATTATTACCTGTGTGACCAAGGGCTCGAGCAGCCTCTCCACTGCCAGAGTCCTGATCTCCAGACTCTTCGGGTCCCATTTGAAATTGATGTTCGCAGTGTTTATGCTTGTCATGTCTGTAAATCTAAGAACAAAGAACACTACAATTACACAGATTGCAAACCCGTCCTACCACCAATCAAAATGTGTGTGCAGGGAAGCAATTTTCAAAATGTTGACAAAAAGCTTAAGTTTGCGAAGGGCATAAATGTCAGAAAAAGTCATTTCTGCTACTGCATTGTATCAGACGAAATAGGCAGAGCAGTCAGGGAAATTTTGGTCAAAAGTAGCAGGGACATAAAAATGTTCACCAATAGCTTGAAAACAAGCTTTGAAGGAAATGTGTATAATCATTGCCTACAGTTATGTATGAGTGTTACTTATTGGAGATTACTCACATTTTTGGTTTATAACAGTTAATAAAAGCTGAAAACTCAAAAAGGAGTAAGCAACCCGCAACTGCAATCAATGTTTAGGTCAATTAGTAGTACCTGGTTAGTTTTCAATTTGTTAGACATTTTCTGTGGTTCTGACGACGGTCAAAATATTTTTAGGTTACAGATTTCAACACGATTGAAAGGTAGGTTTGACATGCTGAACCATTATTATTCTTGTCATTTTGTTAAGACTAAGTTGACGATTGGTTTGCTCCTGCAGTGGTCAGAATGAGACAACTCAAAAAATCGGAAAATAGCCTGTTTAACCATCACATTTTTTTGCATAATACTGTATCAACATATGAGTAGTTTAAAAGATGTCTTACACAAAATCCATTAAAATATCTCAACTATAAATATGTTTGAGTTTTTCAAGATTGTCAGGGCTACGTAATACATAAGGGCTCATTTCATTCGTATTCGAAATCTCTATCCTGACATATTCTCTTTTTTGATATAGTTGTAATTTTAAAAAAAAAGTGTCCTTGGTTATACCAATGAGTACTTCTGCTGCAGTGTTGTTGATGAGCAGAATTTCAGGGGGGCCCAGGGGAAACTTTACTGACGCGACATGAGCAACACCAACGATCATTTCTGTTCACCGTCACTGAACACATCGACAAAACGGCTAAGAAATTGCTCAAATTAGTGGTGAGCAACGCATGAGTCAAACAACTGGTCAGCAAATACGCTAACAATTAGCGCAACTTCCACCTGTGTGGCCATTTCAAATGATAGCAAACAGAATTTGTTTGGAATCACAGTTTTAATTATAACGTGGAACTCAACCACGCTATTAAGATCTAAGTTTTAAGTATTACAGGTCACTCTCGCCCTTTACGCTTACCTGCTAGCGCACTTTGACAAAGCCGACACCTTGCTAAAGCTAATGCTAGTTGACAAAACAAACGTTGTTCAAGGGTTCCGTGCACGACTGAAATGCCAGCTAAACAGTTCTCAACATTCTCGCTCTCTCGCATTCCATCCTTTTAACTTCAACTTCAACTTTGTGACGTCAAGTGACTTCAAAGAATCACTTCTCCAACTCCCCGTTAACAATTCGTTCGGAAAGTTTCAAGATGGAGGAGATGACACCGCTTCGCCTCTAAAGTTTTCCTTCCTTTCGCTGCCCTCGCGGAAACGATTACCCTTTCTCACTCTAACTCACTTCACAACCAGATCCCCTTCAAAACAGTACAATTCGCAGAAGTCCAAAGAGACTCTCGGCAAATACTTACTTTAAAGTTTCGAGAGAGATGGTTTCGATGTCGCGGACTTGTTTCCCAACAATAGCTGATACGTAGGGGGGATTGGGCGGTGACCGAGTTCCTGAACTTCCTGGCAGCGAGACGACCAGAGAACGTTCCACTCGCCCGCAAATGACGACTTGTTTCGGGCGTGGCAGTTGCTGTGCTTGTCCATATATGGATTAATTACTGCTTCCATGTTTGCAGGCATGCACTCGGTTGACTAACCCGCGACCTATATTTTGACATGTTTACGTTCAAAAATACAAAGGACAGATTACATCGGCGTTTGAAGAGGAATTTAAAAGCTGTTGTTGATTCGACCAGCAAGGACGTTATTTATAACGAAAAACAAACAAAAACATTTTGACAGTCAATTTTAAACTATGTCCACAATTTCATTGGCCTACATACATTTGAGATATTTGTTTGTGGTTTGATTATTTACTTTTCAATACAACAAAGTTGTAGCATACTCAGGTGGCTGGCAATTACATTCTGTACTTTATTTTTGTTTATTTATTTATTGAATTAATTGGGACAGTGCACATTAATAAACATAAGAATAAACTGTAAATGCGCCGGATTTAGCATAAATGCTCATTTTCAGCCGGTAGCATACTTGGTAGCATAACCAGTTCTGAACTGACAACATATGTTGCACGAGCAAAAGCAAAACAACATGATGAAAAATGATAAATAAGATGATGATTGCAATTGGAAAAAATACACCATTTTTCTTTCAGATTAGGAGATTTTTTGAACACCACAAGCCGGAGTTTCTAACGCAATCACAGAGAATCATTCTTGCATAACAGACAAAAAAAGACGTGCGCCTGCCGGGGGACTGTTTTTTTTTTGCTTGTTTGTTTGTTTGTGTAATTTGATATTTAAAAGAACAAGAAAAACATTTCTCACGAAAATTTGATTTTTGTACAGTTGTAAGGCATATTAAAGCAATGTAGGTAGAGCAGAAGCATACTTTTATTTACTTGGAATAAATAATGAAGCTAACGACTCATTTTATAACTTGATCAAGATCATGGACATTTACTCAGTTTTCATGTTTTCTCTATAACGGACAGTTTCTTCATGCTGATCTACAAAATATGAACGTGATTCTTTATTATTTCCTGATGCAGAACAGTGTAATTTGTCAAAAATGTCACTCTGCATGGGGGTCATCTTGCTTCCCTGAATCTGGTGCTGTCGGCATTAATGCTTCCAAGTTACAATGTCATTGCTGTGTGTTTTTTGCAACCCAGCGCCCCAAAATCTCAATAAGTCAATCAAGATCTCAACTGCAGATGACTTTACTTTCGCTATCTCATCGTTATTACTTTGTGTTGTCATCCATGGAGGCTGAAAAAAGTCTACTTTGTAAACGTAGGGAGTAGAAGATACAGACATATTTCAAATAGAGGGTCTGCAATTCAAAAATACAGCTATGTTAAATTAAGCAATATGTTTTAGCACAGGGATGTCAAAAACAGCATTTTGATTCATAAAATGTAGGTGGGTGTTCTAACATTAACTTGCTGGGTGGTTCACATTTGTCTACATTGGCAAAATTCTAACATAATTTTATAGTTGTAACTGATGCTGTCTGAACTCTTTCATGACCTCCACATTTCCTCCATGCAGTAAAAGTACATTAAAGTCTAAGTCTGTAGTTTAAAAAAACTGTTTTCTTTTCTAACAATCTGATACTTTTTTACAATGAAATATTTGTTGGGTTCCCTTGTCCTTAAGAAAAGGAGCTGAAAAGCAGCAGATGTTTTCCCAGAGGCAGCCATCTTAATTTTTGGTCCTGTCAGCTTGTTTTTATTTTCCAATTTAACCGAAGCACTTACCATTCTGTTGTTGTAATCCTGAAGTGAACATTTGCCGAAGGGGCTATTGTTTTATATACTATAAAAGTGAGAACCCATTTCCGTTTGATGTGAATCAAGTAACAGGGGTCAAACAAGTCAGTTTCTTTTTCAGTGTCATAAATGCTACAAATCTCTGATCTCAAAGACTGACACATTGTCGCAACTGTGATCGACAGCGCTAAGACATTAGATAAAATAGTTCTAAAATGTATTGTAGTGGATTGATGACGTGTGAAAGCTTTAAATAGACTATCTCAAGAGGCTGAGTGCCACTGTATCTCGCTCCCCCAAACAAACACACACGCACGCCCGCACACACACACATACACACACACACACACACACACACACAAGAGGCATAGCTAGAAATTTTACAGTTGGGTGGCTAGCGTGACAAAACGCCACAGTGAGGAGTGGCCATCTGCAGGCAAAATTGGTGTATTTGTGCATTTTTATTCCATCATACCATGCCTGTGGATGGAATGATAAACAATGACTTCTTGTTTATTTTAAAGATACGATTTTCATTGACATTGCCTCGGTTTTCTCCGGGTACTCCGCTTCCCACCCACATTCCAAAAACATGCATAGCAGTTTTATTGAGCACTCCGAATTGTCCCTAGGTGTGAGTCTGAATGCAAATGGTTGTTTGTCTGTGTTTGCCCTGCGATCGGTTGGCAACCAGTTTTCAGGATGTACCCTGCCTACTGCCCGATGACAGCTGGGATAAGATCCAGCATGCCCCGCGGCCCTTGTGATGATAAGTGTATCAAATAATGGATGGATGGGTGTTGTTTTGGGTGGGGGGTGGGGGCTGGGGGCATGCACCGTGTAATAGATTGTGCCCATAGCAAAAACTGTCCCTGTAAAAATGGCAGAAAAATCACAAGTCGGTTTCCTCCCACAATCCAAGAACATGCATGGTAGGTTAATGGGACACTGTAGATTGTCCCTAGGTGTGAGAGTGCGTGTGGATAGTTGTTCATCTCTGTGAGCCCTGCGATTGACTGGCAACCAATTCAGGGTGTACCCCGCCTACTGCCCAAAGACAGCTGGCTCCAGCATGCCTGCGACCCTCTTGAGGATAAACGGATTTTTAAAAATGGATGGATATTAAAAGAATGCATTCATTATTTTCCCCAGTATGCAATAATAATGACTTCATTAAAAATATTTGCTTACCTGCAAACTGATACATTGCAGTAAACTATCTGACGTGTAAAAATGATGACTTGCCACATACACAGTGATGCAGATTGCTCATCCAATGACCGGGCTGTAATGACGAGGGATTAGACAAAGTGTGATTATATGCTTAAATGATGAATGTTTGCCCAAGTAACAGCTAGCTGCCAGACAAGTTAAGGTGTCCTTGAACTTCATCTTTTTGTACCTGCTGGATTCAACAAATGGTGGTGAGCACAGCATGATATAAATAATTCCTTCTAATTATGAGGAAGCGCACATGTTTGTCACACACTCCATGTATAATTCAGCACATGCAAATGAGTGTGTGGAGACGTGGGAGATCAAAACAATTAGAAAATGTTGAATAATTGTGTGTTTTTTTTTTTACAATGACAATATTAGGGGCTGATTGTCCCAATCACGGGAATGATAATATGAGTATTTGAATATCTATTTTTGTCTTATATGAACTCATGCCTGTATCGTAGTGGCTTTGCGGCTGTCAGTTTTGTACAATGCAGATTTACAGTAGTTGCAAGGAAACTGCTCTTACATCACTGAAATGATGATGAGAATGAAAGTTAGTCTCACCAAACAACAAAGGTAAACAATGCAACACACACACACACACACACACACACAAATCATTATGTAGTGGCTTAAATTTCTCGGTCTAAAATTTGAGGGTTTAATCACAGTCGAGTTCCGAATCAAAGGCAGCCACATCTGAAGACGTTCACTGCAACAGACATCAAAACCGCACACAACAACTCTTACTTTAAACCCTGAATCTATAGTAAAAGACAACACATAAACTTGACAACAAATCTGTCAGATTGCACGAAAGAAAAATGAGTGTGGTAAAAATAAAAATTATCAATGGGTACTCTATGTAAAAGTAGGCTCTTTTAATATTCAATGCTTTACCAGCATGATATCTTGGGACTTTGGTTAAAAGTGTTGTCTTGGCTGCATCACTGGCTGTACTACTGAATGTACTCACCATGTGGCTTTTGGCCAAAGTGCTGAGAAATTTTATTCAAGAAGAGCCTGAGGGTTGCAAAAAAATTGACTGCCGCAGCAAAGTAGAGACTGTGGAGTAGAATAGTAGTGTCCAGCGGAGACACACCAATGGGGTAAACTAATATAAGCTGTGTGTGTTTATTTGACCCCGTGGATCCACATTATTTTCTATCCACTTATATACAGTATAAATAAAAATGTGACCAGTGCAGGGTTATAATAGTTTGAGACTTTTCATTATAGTTAGTTTTCATTGCATTTTGACTTTTGATTTTTTAACTCGGGTAGCTTTAATTCATTTTGAGAACACATTTGCTCGTTTTTAGAAAAACATTTTTGTTTGTTTTACTTTACTTGTCATCAGTTTTCATATTAGTTTTTTTTAATACATGAAGTATGTCGAGTGCAAGATTGAAAAAAAGTCACTGAGGGTTGTGCAATGAAGTTAAAGTACTCAGAGTTAATTTTAGTGATGAATGTAAGATGTATGGTAGCTTCAGTGAGTTTGTGTCTTTTTAAAATCATTTTCATTTTAACTTTATTTTGTAATACATGTGTTTTTTCGGTTTTAGTTATTTCATTAGTTTTTGCTAACTATAATAACCTTGGAGGCCATGTGGCAATGACAAATATGCTTGATCAATGAATAACGAACAGTGGTTGACATCACCTGCTTTGAACCAATCAACAAGGTATTAGAAATGAAGTAAAAGACCTGTAACATATCATACGGACGGTCAGTGTGAAATGCTGAATCAGACACGGGTAAACTCGTCATAATTCAGAATTGCACCAAACAACGATCATTTCAATTATGAAGATGTATACATTACAGCGGCCAACAAAGACACGTTGACAATGACTGAATTTGAAGTGCTTCAGCAAAGGAAGGTTTTGTTTGCGACATCCAGTCTGCCCAGATTCACCTGACTCATACTGACAGTCGTCCACGTTGTGGCATGATGTCATCGGCTGTCTCTCCCTTTTTGAATGAGATCTTGGTTCTCCATGATAAGTGATGTACATGGTACAATTTAGTTGTCAGTTTCGTGCAATAGCGAGGAGTTGAGAGGAAAGTCAATGGGCTTGGAACATCCCGGTACATGATTGTTGTCCATTGCAGTGACTTTCCCACAGGGATGAAGTGAAACATATCCAGTATTATCTCAGTGAATGGTGAAAAACTGAGAATATGTATTAGGCATGTTTATATAACAGGGTTGCAATGGTAATCCGAACGTTTTTGAAGACAATTTGTTTGGAAAATGGAGGAAGTCACAGTTTGTTTTTTCAGGGTTTTTTAAAATCTTTTTATTATCCATCCATCCATTTTCCGAACCGCTTGATCCTCACTAGGGTCGCGGGGGGTGCTGGAGCCTATCCCAGCCGTCTTCGGGCAGTAGGCGGGGACACCCTGAATCAGTTGCCAGCCAATCGCAGGGCACACAGAGACGAACAACCATTCACGCCCACACTCGCACCTAGGGACAATTTAGAGCGTCCAATCAGCCTGCCATGCATGTTTTTGGAATGTGGGAGGAAACCGGGGCACCCGGAGAAAACCCACGCAGGCCCGGGGAGAACATGCAAACTCCACACAGGGAGGCCGGAGCTGGAATTGAACCCGGTACCTCTGCACTGTGAAGCCGATGTGCTAACCACTGGACTACCGGGCCGCCCATCTTTTTATTATTATTGTTTTATTTTTTTTTAGTACCGGTAGTTCAAACTTGTTATTGGCTGCTGTCTGCTGAACTCTATCTGGTGGCTTCAATATGGTCTGACAGTGCTGCATCCACTTCTTATTCAGGTAGTGCTTGCCCATTTTTTTTAATATGACCAGAAAAAAAAAGTGAACGATATCCTGCAGTGTTCCCCAACTACACACACACACACACATACACATACATAAATATATGTTATGTGTGTGTGTGTGTGTGTGTGTGTATATACAATCCTCGTCTCACCCCTCAGCTGGTGTCCGTCCCTCATTCAGCTCGGGTCCTCTACCAGAGGCCAGGAAGCTTGAGGGTTCTGCGCAGTATCCTTGCTGTTCTCAGCACTGCACATTTCTGGACTGAGATGTCCGATGTTGTTCCCGGGATCTGTTGCAACCACTCATCTAGTTTGGGGGTCACTGCCCCGAGTGCTCCGACCACCACAGGCACGACTGTCACCTTTACCTTCCAGGCTCTCTCCAGCTCCTCTCTGAGCCCTTGGTATTTCTCGAGTTTCTCGTGTTCCCTCTTTCTGATGTTTCCATCACTTGGGACCGCTACATCCACTACAACGGCTTTCCTCTGCCCTTTATCTATGATCACAATATCTGGTTGGTTCGCCATTACCATCTTGTCAGTCTGGACCTGGAAGTCCCACAGGATCTTCGCTCTGTCATTCTCCACCACCTTCGGAGGTGTTTCCCATTTTGACCTTGGGGTTTCCAGTCCATACTCCGCACAGATGTTTCGGTAGACTATGCCAGCCACCTGGTTATGGCGTTCCATGTAGGCTTTCCCTGCCAGCATCTTACACCCTGCAGTTATGTGTTGGATCGTCTCAGGTGCCTCTTTGCACAACCTACACCTTGGGTCTTGTCTGGTGTGGTATATCTGGGCCTCGATGGCTCTGGTGCTCAGGGCCTGCTCCTGAGCAGCCAGGATGAGTGCCTCGGTGCTGTCCTTCAGGCCAGCCCTCTCTAGCCACTGATAGGACTTCTTGAGATCAGCCACTTCAGTTATGGTCCGGTGGTACATCCCGTGTAGGGGCTTGTCCTCCCATGATGGTCCCTCTTCCAGCGCCTCATCCTCTGTTCCCCATTGTCTGAGACATTCTCTGAGTACGTCATCCGTTGGAGCCTTCTCCTTGATGTATTCATGGAGCTTGGATGTTTCATCCTGGACAGTGGCTCTCACACTCACTAGTCCACAGCCTCCTTCCTTTCGGCTTGCGTACAGTCTCAGGGTGCTGGATTTGGGATGGAACCCTCCATGCATGGTTAGGAGCTTTCGGGTCTTAACGTCCATGGTCTGAATCTCTTCCTTTGGCCACCTTATTATTCCTGCAGGGTATCTGATCACTGGCAGGGCATAGCTGTTTATTGCCCGGGTCTTATTCTTGCCATTGAGCTGGCTTCTTAGGACTTGCCTCACTCGATGGAGGTATTTGGCCGTAGCCGCTTTCCTTGTTGCTATTTTGAGGTTGCCATTGGCTTGTGGTATACCGAGGTACTTGTAGCTGTCCTCAATGTCTGCTATTGTTCCTTCAGGGAGTGAGACCCCTTCAGTGCGGACTACCTTTCCTCTCTTAGTCATCATCCGACTACATTTCTCAAGCCCGAATGACATCCCGATGTCGCTGCTGTAGATCCTGGTTGTGTGGATTAGGGAGTGTATGTCCCTTTCGCTCTTAGCATACAGCTTTATGTCATCCATGTAGAGGAGGTGACTGATCGTAGCTCCATTTCTGAGGCGGTATCCAGAGCCTGTCTTGGTGATTACTTGGCTTAGGGGGGTCAGTCCTATGCAGAACAGCAGTGGGGAGAGTGCATCACCTTGGTGTATGCCACATTTGATGGACACTTGGGTAAGTGGCTTGCCATTGGCTTCAAGTGTGGTTTTCCACATCCTCATCGAGTTCGCAACGAAGGCTCTTAGGGTCCTGTTCACCTTATACAACTCCAAGCATTCAGTGATCCATGTATGTGGCATCGAGTCATAGGCTTTCTTGTAATCAATCCAGGCTGTGCACAGGTTGGTACGTCGGGACCTGCAGTCTTGTGCGACTGTTCTGTCAACCAGGAGCTGATGTTTGGCTCCTCTGGTATCTCTACCAATGCCCTTCTGTGCTTCGCTCATGTATTGATCCATGTGTCCACTTATCTTAGCCGCAATGATGCCTGACATGAGCTTCCATGTTGTGGAGAGACAGGTTATTGGCCAATAGTTGGATGGGACTGCACCCTTTGAGGGATCATTCATGATCAGGATCGTTCGCCCTTCGGTTAGCCATCCTGGGTGAGTCCCATCCCTCAGCAGCTGGTTCATTTGTGCTGCTAGGCGCTCATGGAGTGCTGTGAGTTTCTTTAGCCAGTAGGTGTGGACCATGTCCGGGCCTGGTGCTGTCCAGTTCTTCATATCTGAGACTCTTTCCTGTATGTCTGCCACTGTTATGGTAACTGGGTTCTGTTCAGAGAGGTTGCTGTGCTCCTCTCTCAGGGTCACCAGCCATTGTGCACTGCTGTTATGTGCAACCTCCTTCTCCCATATGCCTTTCCAGTACCTTTCAGTTTCCAGTCTTGGTGGGTCAGCTCTGTTGTTAGGACCCTGCCACTGAGTGTACACTTTTGCAGGTTGTGTTGCGAACAGCCTGTTTATTCGTCTGGCCTCATTCTCTTTCGTGTACCGCTTTAGGCGGCTGGACAAGGCTTGGAGCCTTTGTTTGGCAGTTTCGAGTACTTCAGGTATGCTCATCTGGATGTACCTCTCGGGTATCTGCCTTTTCATCACACCTCTCTGGGCCTCCGTCAATTGACTCACATCTTTCCGAGCCGCCTTGATCTTAGCCTCCAACCGTCTTTTCCATGGTGGGTAACGTATCTCATGGCTTCCATGGTTGCTCTTATAGCCAAGCATCTCTAGGATCAGTGATGCTGAAGCGTCTATCAGCTCATTGGTTTCCGTGATCGTTACGGTCGGGATCGCCCTCAGTGCTGCATTCACACTTTCCATGAGACTTTCAGGTGGTACTTCACATAGCCGTTGTGTTACGATTCGGACAAGCCGAATTAAGTTTTGGACCCCAAAGTGTAGACGTCAACAAGGTCTCCGTTGCAAAAATATGTTTTTAATACCAAAATCGCCACGACTAAGAGATAACATAAAGCGCTGGTCAAAACAAGGACCAGAGGGCACAAAAAACGAACAACAAAAAGCGCTTGCATAAAAGGCAAGGGGGGAAAATAAGGACCGCGAAGACAAACAAAAAACAATGTATCAAACTACACGCAAGCGAAAGCCAAATCACAAAATAAAATCCAATACTTACAAAACCATTGGTACCGAGAGTTCGAAAGCGAAACACGACGAGATCTAAAGCCAGAAATAGTCTATGGGCATGGAAATAGCAAGGCATAAACAATACTCCCACAACCAGAAGACAGATTGCGGGTGCTTAAATACACAGTTCCATAATTGACAGATTGGTAGCAGGTGTGCAGCCAGCAAGTTCACTCAGTCTGCCACCTGCTGGCCAGACCCAGAACAGGAACATGACACGTTGTAATCGGTTTCTAGGTTGCCCACCTTTCATTCTCGCCATGATCTTAGCTTTCAGGTCAGTTCCTGCCTCGCTCATCATTTCATTCATTGAGGCTGGCCTCCCAATCTCATCATCTGCATTCATTGGGGCTTGCCTCCCAATCTCTGGTATGACCTTCTCCTCTGATCTGGCAGCCTGGGGCCCTTCACCATGGAACCTGCATTGTACCTCATCAATCTCAGTCATGACAGCAATTGCCGTTTGTGGATGTTGGAACACTGAGCTACTCGTTGTTTCGTGGTCAATGATGACTGTGGGTTTCGAAGTCACCATTTAGCCCACATTCTCTGCATATAACCCCTCTGACTAGGGTTGCTTGATTCGTAGCATTCCAACAGAGCCATGTTATCGCATCTCGCCCATCTTTGCTTTGTTCCAGTAGCTCATTTTTCATCAAGGTGCTCTGGTTCCCCAGCACCTGATGCAGACCTTGTTTGGCCGGGCGACGTCTGAGCCATGTCATTTGTTTTATTGTCTCTCATCATTGTATGAGGTAGGCATTAGCGTGAAGGATCCTGCCCAAGGACCCACACTGGATGGTGGTATGTGCTCATTTTTTTGCCCCAAGCGGGGCATATATATATATATATATACATCCATCCATCCATCCATTTTCCGAACCGCTTGATCCTCACTAGGGTCGCGGGGGGTGCTGGAGCCTATCCCAGCCATCTCGGGCAGTAGGCGGGGGACACCCTGAATCAGTTGCCAGCCAATCGCAGGGCACACAGAGACGAACAACCATCCACGCCCACACTCACACCTAGGGACAATTTAGAGCGCCCAAACAGCCTGACAGTATATATATATATATATATATATATATATATACACACACAGTATATATATATGTATACATACTGAGTGACACTGCAGTGTTTACTATGGTCATTATAGCACGAATTAAAAAAGCTAATTTAATGGTAGCCTGAGAAGGTTGAACTTCGCACTGGACCTCCGAGTATATATCACTGACATGATGACAGAAACGGCGACAAAATCTCTATGATTCCTCTCTAAATTGCAATCACCAGCAAATCTTCAGCTGACCTTGTTTTATTCCAAAACTCTCCTGGGAGCTAATGTCCTAATTTCTTGCTTTCCAAGTGGGATTCAGGCTAAAAGGAAGGTGAACTATGTGGAGGAAGCCACAAATTAAACGTGAGGTTCTAATGAGTCATGGCTTTAGTCACTCTGTGATGTGCACAAAGCAAATATGCCAAATGTGTGCATGCCTGGGTGCTTAAAAAACAGCCCGGCATTTACTGTGCATTCTTTCATCACATTATTACCTCTACATGACTGTTCATAACTTCAACTATTGATAGGGTGGTGTTGTTTTAAAATCGGTAATCACTTGACATTGAGCTGTGTTCTTCTTAACATCTGAGAGCCATTCATTGAAAAATCTGTTGATTATTGTTGTCGTTGTAGTTTGAATTGTGCTTTTCTACATCATACTGCTATATTCTACTTCGATTGCAGTGGATCCAGAGAAAAATGTTTACCAACCAGGACATCAAACACAAAAAAATTACAGCTCTGTCGGGAATATTGCATAATATTGCATTGAGCCCATGTGATCCAAAGATGATGAATAGGTATGTGAGGATATCAGCCCACTTGTCATCCCATTGACAACATATTTACTTTCATAAAAATTGCTGAATTTCCTCACCCATTATTGAATCTCGTATCATGCAGTAGTAATTCAAAGGGAACATCCACTTACTCATACTACAGCCAACGACAAGCAGGAAAGCAAATCTGATCACACTAATGATTGGTTTGCGTACTGGTTTTCAAAAGACTGCAACTCACGTTGCTTGTCAATGTTCTTAAAACTTGACACACGTAATACATTTTAATCTGTTAAATCGTTCTGTTTGGATATGGAATATAGTAGAAAATGGCAGTAGAAATCTCTTTTCCAGACTGTCTAATTTCCCATTTTTAAGACAAGCCACACTCTGCTCCTGTGCTTGCTCGCACCACGATCCCTCTTTCTGGTGAACTGTAGTCTGTCCATTTAATTTATATTTTCTCTCTCTCTCTCTTTCGCTCTACATACACACACATCTCTCTCTCTCTCTCTCTCCCTCTATCTATCTATCTATCTATCTATCTATCTATCTATCTATCTATCTATCTATCTATCTATCTATCTATCTATCTATCTATATATATATATATATATATATATATATATATCTATCTATCTATCTATCTATCTATCTATCTATATATATATATATATATATATATATATATATATATATATATATATATATATATATATATATATAGGGCGGCCCGGTAGTCCAGTGGTTAGCACGTCGACTTCACAGTGCAGAGGTACCGGGTTCAATTCCAGCTCCGGCCTCCCTGTGTGGAGTTTGCATGTTCTCCCCGGGCCTGCGTGGGTTTTCTCCGGGTACTCCGGTTTCCTCCCACATTCCAAAAACATGCATGGCAGGCTGGTTGAACGCTCTAAATTGTCCCTAGGTGTGAATGTGAGCGTGGATGGTTGTTCGTCTCTGTGTGCCCTGCGATTGGCTGGCAACCGATTCAGGGTGTCCCCCCGTCTACTGCCCGAAGACAGCTGGGATAGGCTCCAGCACCCCCCGCGACCCTAATGAGGATCAAGCGGTTTGGAAAATGGATGGATGGATATATATATATATATATATATATGCCAGATCAGAGGAGACACACACACACACACACACACGCACGCACACAAACACACACGGCATGGTTGCCGACTTATGAGCATTCCGACCTCACAGTGCAGAGGTGCAAGGTTCAATTCCGGCTCCAGCCTTCCTTTGTGGAGTTTGCATGCTCCCCCTGTGCCTGCGTGGGATTTCTCCAGGTACTTCCAGTTTCCTCCCACCTTCCAAAAACATGCGCGGCTGGTTAATGGAACACTAAATTGTCCCTAAGTGTGAGTGTGAGTGCCAATGGTTGTTTGTCTATATGTGCCCTGTGATTGGCTGGCGAGCAGTTCAGGGAGTACCCCGCCTACTGCCTGAAGACAGCTGGCATAGGCTTCGGCACGCCTGCGACCTTTAACAGAAAGCTGTAATGTAGCAGTTTTTCAAAATATACACAATATAAACAATCTATCATTGCTTGCTTGATTGACTTCAGTGTGTTGAATAGATTAATCTCAAGGAATTTCAAAGCGGCCCTTGCATTCTTCCATTTTTCTGTGTGCGGCCCTCGTATGAAAAAGTTTGGGCACTTATAGTCTTTTGCCACCACCTACAACCTTGCTGTATTCGTTCACAGTAATTGGCACTCCTAAACACTTATTGATTCGTTTAAAAAAAAAAGGAAAGTTCGCCCTTGTTTATATTTTTTTGGACTCCTGTCATATGACACACCCATTCATTTTTGTATTGTTTAAAAAAACCACCACCAACAACAACAAGCCAAAGACAAAGCAAAACTCACAAGTAGTCAGTCCTATGACGTTAACTGACCTTTCAGCAGACATGATGCACGACGATGGTCATGCATCAAATCTGTTTTGCATCACCAACCTCTGATGGGGCACACAGCCTCAGAGGTGTTCGACTTCAGGGGTTCCACTCATTGTCATTCTATAAGTAATAAAATGGAGTGAATGAATGAGAAGTAACATGGTCTCTGCATCGTCGACCATGCCTTGTTAATTTCGTGCTAAACCCCAATGTCATCATTTGTTTACGGTTTCCATCCCAAGCTGTTGTTCATCATTTTCACCTGATGTGCTGCTATCATATCATATTGAAGTGAGACAAACATTTGAAGCATCACCTGATAGCTCCAAGCAGTTTTAAAAACTCACAGTGTATTGAGGTATATTTAAGGAAAACTAGATGTATTGATATGCAAAATTGGCCCAAATTCCAAATTACACTGCAATCATCCAATGAGCATTTAATGGGGATATCATTTCCCAAATACCATCAGGTGAAGGAGCAGTATTTTTATCGCTCAGTGAGTGCACAGCCTAAAGCAAATCGATGAAAATGCTGAAATTGAAACAGCAAGGCATGATTACCAAAACAATGAGCAAGACTGCGTTACGCTCTCCCTGTAAATTGAATATACCTGCGCATGAAACATCATTTTGAAGAGGTGGGGATTTTTTTTTTTAAACAGTAATGTCTACTCATACGTGTGTGCCTGCATTGAATCTGCTCGCCCAGCCAAGGGTTGAAGTTCAAGTTTGAAATACTACCACACCAGACAGCAATAAACGCCCAGTCATTGCCAGAGTCCACCACAGTAAACAATCGCAGGGTATCTGTCAAGTGGATGTTTAATCAATCATGAGGATGTGTCCACTTTAATACTCTGTCAAGAGAGGTTTATGGATTTTTGTTTTGGCATATCGCTGTTGCCAATAACGGGAGAATCCCCTTGCGTCTATTATGAAAATTTCCCAACATTTCATGAGAGAAATAAATTCCATTTTAGTATAAAATCAATACACATATTTCTTCGTCTGGTATGAGCATTTTACTCAGTTGAACAGTAGGCTGCAGCTTCAGTGTAATTTGTGACAGTTCAGACATCCTTTAGCAGTCCGCAGCTACAATTGCACAGCCAAATTATTTTGGGACTCCAGTCAGTAAACAGAGACTGTGATTTTTATCATCAAGTGGCTTGTCTAACTTCATTTGAGTTTTGAAAATGTATCTGATATAACACCCTTGCAGACATACTAAGATTAAAAAAAATGTATTTTTGCACCACTTGGAGGCACACTGTGCTCACTTTGAGAAAACAGTGATTGCACGATGTCACTTTACATCGGCTGCGACAGAGCTGACATAGTATGTGCTCTCAAACAGCCTGTTCACGTACACGGCAGCCAAAACTAACCCCGGGTTTAAACTCCAGGTGACTGCAGCAACGACTTGTCATTGAGAGCAATGACAAGATTGGAGTGATGATAAAAAGACACTATCACGCTGCAGTTTCAATGGAAAGAGCTGGCGTCCCTCCACTGAGCATAGAAAGGTTAAAGAGAAAGATAGAGAGAGAGTGAGAGAGAGGAGAGAGAGAGAGACTGATTTATCCTTACGTGTGTAGAATGTTTTACATAATCTAAAAGCATGGCAAGAAGTGAAAAGGGACGGACCACAGAGAATGAGCCTTTTTTTTTTTAAATCTGTGAGAAAAATGAATTTGAATGGTCTGGTGAAAACACAAAGCAACGAATGGACCCAGCGAAGAAGTCGCATTAATGGAAGCTCAAGGATATACAAAACAATATGCAGCATGGCTGTTTGTCACAACGACAGGTTCCCCATCACATGCATGTCAAATGGCTTTAGTTTGCCCTTTTCTCATAAACTGGACCCTTCTTGCTGCTAGGCTTAATTTCCCTGATTATGGTAACTGTTTCATACACTATTTGAAAGAGAGTGTTTCCAGAGATATGGCTTCTTTATGAAAAATTCATCTAGACAGATGTCTGGGTTGGCCTCCTCAGCCATGTTAACGCTCATCTGGGCCGACTGAGAATTGATGAGAAAGCTATCTACACGGACTTTGAAGATATGTACTACGGTATCATCCAGTGCTGCCTTGCACTGGCTTGTGTTTGAAGAATTCAGCACAGACTTTTTGAAAAATAATTGCTGACAAAATGGACCCATTCATGTCCTACACATTGAGCAAATTGAACATTAAACATCAGCGGTGTTCTATAAATGAAACAAATTTTACTTCATCAAACTTGATCTTTCCTACTACTTCAATAAATAAAAACCACGCTTCAAAAGTCAAGCTGATTTGAATCGTATCGAGATACATATTACCAGTACATTTTATTGGAGAGATCCACACCCCTAATATACAAAGTATATATCATAGAGTACATGCAAAAACACAGTACATGTTGTTTTCAGATTGCGGGCTGAAAACCTAATGGTTCCAACCTTTCTAATACAGCTATGAAATCTGTGATGCTTTGGCCAAGATTGTGAATCAACACTTAACTGTAGGCTGCTGTTGTCACATTTGCTTTATGGTTATTCGTCAATGGCCACGAATCACTCGTTATATTGGGGTGAAGGGCTACCATTATTGAACACGATGGATAACATTTTAAGTCACAGAAAAGCGCGTTTGAAAGCAAAAGGGCCAATATATCTTCAATACAAATCAGAATTTTATAGAATGAATGCGGCCTTTATCATGATAACATGTACCTTTTACAAAACGCTCATGTTTAGATTAACAGCTTCACTGATCGTGCCATTTATACACGTGTGCATGTGTGGTTGCTTTCTGTGGTCGTAGACTGAGTCACCTCATTTGTCACAATAAGTGCCCTTCACGTTCAAAGATGAGGCATGTCCTCATCTCTTAATGCAAAAAAATGGAAGGACAGTCTACTCCTGACAGGTCCCTCTCTTAATCATTCCAGCATTTGTCTGTCCTTTATGTGGGTCAAAAATTTTATGGGCAAATGTAGTGCTGGCAGGGTTCCAAAGGGCTTGATTTGATGAGCTAACGAGCTAGGTACAAACTTGGAAGACATCTGCAAATGTGTGGCTGACCCCCATGAAGGTCCCGATATTTTCCTTTGACACATTATTTGGTTTACCATGGTTCACCACCTCTGTATTTAATGTGTTGTTTAACGACGCATGACATTTAAGTGTTGTACAATATCTTATGTCCACATTAAAACAGACCTTCATGGCTCAAAATATATGCTATTGGCTCATCAATCCGTTACAAATTAAGAAATTAAGAATTAAGAAAACCTTTATTAGTCTCACAATGGAGAAATTCCCAATTCACAGCAGCAACGTTATGAAAGGAAGAAGTAGAACAACAAAATATAGGAGCTGCTGGAAAGGCAGCCACTCACGCGGTGCCATTTTGAAGTCAAAATAACAAAAATAACACAACACAACACATAGGACACAGACAGTCGTGCAATCTTCACCAATCTTCTGCATACACTTTGTCTGAAGCAGTTATAGATGAAAGAGGAGAGGATCAGTGTCCTTTCACCAGTGGATCAGAGACGTCATGCTGAAAATGTGCACACGTCTGCTACAAGCTAAGTTTTGAAAGCAAACACGAAGCTGCAGCGTCCATTGACGAAAAGAGATTAGTTCACTTCTCCCGTCCCACGTAATCCGCTTCAAACTCCAAGCCGCGACTCCCAGTTCCAAATCCGCATCGGCGCTCCGCACTAACGCTCCTTTCTTCTCATCGTCGGCTCCTCAAGACTTACATCCATCCAGCCGCAGACCGTTCAACAGCACCGATCTCTCCGCTGAACAAAGCGGGGCTGTGAAAAATGCTGCCCATTACAGGCGCAAGACACAAGCGCCCCGGACTGTCCAGCAATGACAGTCAAATTGCGCCGACATTCCTCCCAGGCAAAAACAGTGCTGGTATACCCATGCTGCAGAGAAGGCGCAACCACCAAGCACAGAGTTTCCTCCTTGATGAATGTCGTGGCCAAAAAATGCTGAAAAAAGCCCACATCAGGGCCACACGACGTAACAACAAACACAAAGTGACAAAACAAACACAAAAACAACAACAACAAAAATGGTCTCTTCAATGTGATAGTGTTAGCTTACTTATTCTGTCTAAGTCCGGATCATTTGCACAAATTTCTTACTCGTGCCTGAGTCTCTCAAGGTGAGTGTTAGGACAGGTTTGTGTTGATTGAAATTGATTTCGCCATCTCTGTTTTCCAGATCTTTGCGCTTCCGTTAATTAATGGTTGTTAGTGAGACTGAAGGTTAAGTGAATGGCCGTGTGGAGGGTTGTCACTGAAGTAATTATTTATTAAATGTGTAGCAGTGCTAAACTTGGCGAGAATATAGCTCAAAAAAGGCAGAAAGAAAACATGTTGAAATGACAACGATACACCACGAAGCACTCTGTTCTGAGATTCAACGATGAAAATGATTAGCTTTGAACCAAATGTAAAGTACAAACACTAACCATGTCGGCAATTCTGTGCTATAATGTGGAACGTCCAAAGATTCTCAGGGGATGATCCAGTATACGTGTGTGGAGCTGAAGAAGTACTGTACATCTATAGTATAGTTGACAGTCTCTCTAATTGATAGGCTTTCTCTTTCGCTTCTTCCTGACATTATATGTGGCAATGAAATGCAAAATTATTAATGCCAGAGTGGTCAAGAAGTTTGAGCAGGAGAGGACCAGCGTCCAAATACTGATAGGATAATGAAAGGAAGATGATCCTCGCACTTCATCATTCATTTTGTTTAAAACCCTCATAGTCTACCGTTTACGTTAAATGCAATATTTCTTTGAAGTGTCATAGCACAGTACTGCTTTATTGTCCATAAAGGGCAAAAAATCCCAAGGAATTAATATAAACTATATATGTATGGATAGCACAGATGCCGCTGAACATTTTGAGTGTTTGAAAAAAAAAAAAGAATGTTTGTATAACACAACATACATCATTTACAAAATTGTAAAACGCGTAGGTTCTGTATCATTTTTTTTCGAAGGGCATAAGGGTTTTAAGATGTGCATCAAACATTGGCGGCAGATGTTTCTTTGATGCCGAATATATCCATATGTCCTTGTGTCCGTATACGTTAGATTTGGAACAGTGTTTTCTGTGATGCAGCTGTCTTTGCTCGCGAAGACAATGTCAGTAAGGAAAGCAAAAGAAATCAATGTGGGGACTGAAGTAGTTGCCTTATTTCCTTTGGAGAGCAATGTATTGCTGATTGAATGTTCATAGCCATTCAGGACCAAGATTGCCTCTCCCCTTCACAGGCAGCCTCATCTTGGATTGACTCTCCATCTCATGATGCTGGTAAAAATAGCTGCATTCTCAACGGGGTGGATTTCATTCAAGAGGCCCATGTTTCTTTGGTCAGGCAGACTCTGCATAGTCCAATACAGATTTCAAGTTTGGAGTAGTGCCGACAAAAGCAGACATCTGCACGGTCGGTAATGTGATTTTCTATTGTTTGCGTTTACGAGCTGATGTTTTTTTGCTCACTGTGTTCTCATTTTACATGAAAAAACATGCACGGTGACTACATCTGCAAATGTTTCCCCCATGAATTCACAATTCCCTTCTGTAATCTCTTGCAAGGAAGCTCTCGGGCTTGGCTGTAAAGCATGGCTGGAGTGAGCGAGCTACGGCATGCCAGCTCTTCAGGAAGCTTTTGAAGAAAAGTGAAAGTAGAGATTTTCATACTGAACGTTCCTCATTGTGATTGTCTCGAACATGAGTTCGGAAAATCCTCATCATAATTTACCAGATATATATGCTGCAATATAGGGCAGACAGCATTGATCCGCGGGGGGGCTTGAACAAGGAAACTTGGATTCATTTCACCCTTATGTTTGTGTTCTGACTGATGTGGAATGACAGCATATCACAGACAGTGGAGCATTGTGATGAAAGCTTTGTGAGTAACCGTGATTATGGCCAGTGTCCAACTGCAAAGTCATTAGTTTTCTTCTGCTTCTAAATGAAAATTCTCCCGAGCTATCTTGCTTCACGGGTCTCAGTATCGCCATAACCTTCTCTGTTAGCGTTGTCAGCCGAAGTGGCCGATGCTCTTCATTTAGTGCAGTGTTGGGAATTAGTTCTGTCCACAAGCCTGTGGAGCAGGCCTCTATCTTTCTGTGTTGTCCCTGGAGGTAAATTCTGTATTAAAATTGTATTTGTTACCCCCATTTTCAATGTGCTTCCCCATCAAATAATAATCAGCAAATAATTTCGCCTTTTACCAAAAATGAAGGGAAAATAAATTCCATTCTTTAATTTGGAAGGCCACAAAAATAGTAAATTTATTTAAATGCTAATGGCGTCGATGATGTGGTGCTTTAAAGACAAGTTTTCCAGTAAAACCTCAAGTCGTACAGCAACTGTAATTTGCTTTTGTGATGCCATCATCATACTGCGGATACCACTGATGCAAACAGGAAAAGGGTGATGTTGACCATCGAACCAGAAATGCAAGTTATTGCTCCAAGGTAGCGATGGTACAAGCATTCCTATTCTGTTCAGTAGGCCTACAATGTGGTTCGTTGACATCTGACATAAAAAAAAGTAATGTGAAGAGAATCATCTCCCAGGTGCACGCAGTAATACTCCCAATCTCTCATGGTGAGGAAACATCCATTTTGTCGATCACTTCACTTGTTCTGTACCCTAGGGCACTACGGGAAAAATACTGTATGTTCTCCAGAATCTACACCCTGGGCCGATTGTCCTTTAGGTTAATCACAGGGCACATATAGTTTAGAGACCGCCAACCATCATTCATACTCACATTCACACTGTTATTAAAAATGTTACTGAAAACCACCTTGGCATGATCCTGTCCCGTTTGTTTGGGGTTTTTTTCAGTCACCAGCGGGAGTATGGGCGTTCCCTCATGAGACACACCTGGCGCTAATCATTTCTTTATACATTCTGCCACACCGACAAATGGCTGTCGGATTATTCAGCCTTGCTCATGACTCTGTCTCAAAGTGCTTGTATTTTCTAGACGTTCTTGAGATTTTGCTTCAGGTTTGTACTTTCCGCATAGAGGATTTCCTTGTCCTTCGAGTAAACAAACGATTTACGTTTTTCTCATTCATTGCCTTTTGCAAGTGTTTTTGGTTTCCTGGTTCTTGGTTACCAAGCATCCTTCGTTGTATTTGTTCAGGCTTGTGTTCTTTTTGCCAATAAATATTTTTTGTCAAAACTCTTATCTGTGTCTACGCTTATGGAATCCCAATTCTGTCCGGAACTTTTCCAAAAACTTGACACACTTCCAGTGAAGTTAATAGAGGATGTATGGTGGAAACAGTTTGACCCTGGATTGGAATAAATCTGATATTATTTTCACTTGTAAAAAATGTAATCATAATTTCAAAATCTGAGGTTTACCAGCATCCCAGAATCCTTTTTGTTTGAATTTGCATCGTGATTTTTGTGTGATGATTTGTTTTTTTCTGGGGTTGAAAAAGGTCATGTTAAGCATGCAGTTAGCATTGTTAGGGAAATCTGAGAAGGCCATTATTCAAGTATTACTGCATCAATGCCCAAGGGAGGGAGGTGTCAATTAGTTTGATCTCAACAAGTGAGCATCAAAGCAAGCTTCGATGACGTGTATGCCGTAAAGTGGAACGCCAGAATGGCTTACACCAGGGGTGTCAAACTCATTTCACATGGTGGGCCACATACGGCCTCGGTAGATGTCAAGTGGGCCGGACCATTAAAATGAAACCATACTTTGCTATAAATAACCAAAACAATATGTCTTTCCTTTGTTTTGGTACAAAGAAGCACAAGAACATTAGGAAAATGTTGAAATTTAATGAACATATCTTTTACAAAACATTTCACGAAGCACCTTACATTTCCTTCGACAAATGTGCAATTTACTTTTATCATTCACATATATGCATTGCAACTGATCCCACTGATTGTACAAACTTTAACAAGTAATTGGTATTGAAAAATACAGTAATGCACTTTAAGATTAAACGAGATTTATGAAGAAAAGGATTTTTAAGCCATTTACACATGCATAAAAAATCTAAATGTAATCCTGCCTACACCTTTCAAACTAAGGAGAGTGCTATTAAATGTGTAAATGTGAGAGTGCTATTGATAGCGTCTGCTGTCATTGGTCTGTTTCAGTGACGGACTGAGGCTGCTGTTGTCTTCTTCTCTGATCAAAACAGTATCTCTTAGCGGATACTCAATGACTTGCACCTTATTAAAAATATTAATTCTGTGTCTTTTATGCATTTTTTTTCACTTTTAAATTATCCTGCGGGCCTGATTGAACCTCCTTGCGGGCCGGTTCCGGCCCGCGGGCCGTATGTTTGACACCACTGGCTTACACGATGTGCTGCAGTGTGAGAGGAAATTTGCAGCACAAAGGAGACAAATTACACGCAACAGCATCTGAGATCAGAGGCACAAATCAGTAGAGGCCCGAACCAGCTTTTTTTTTTTTTTTAAACAACAGCTACAAGCACCAGGGGCAACAGGTGATACGCTCAAACGGACTGCAGTCCGTTATGTACATATGTTTCGTTTTTACACACATATCCTCAGTCAGTCCGGCTTTGCTGTGGTAATTCACATTGGACAAGCGGGCAATTAAGGGCTGAGAGTAAAGTGCAGTATCAAGACTTGACCAGTAGGTGGAAATACATGCATATTCAGGACATGAGCCAGTGCCAAACAAGTTTGACTGTGGCTGGCCAGAGCCAAGAAAAAGCAAAATTTTATGCTTTCAAGTTAATAGAGATGCTACATCTCCACCACCTGAGCAGACATTGACCTAAAATTACATAACGGATTTACAATTAGGCATCTCAGCATCTTTTTTGTTTGTTTGTTTGTTTAATAATAATGCACACTCATTACCTTTCATATGAATGTGATATAGAAGTTGCCTGCAATTCTAAAATCTTTTTTGTTTTCCAAATACAGCATTCACATGGACAATTTTAATATATCGAAATATTCTTGGAACTGGAGCAATATATCAAAGCAACTTCTTCTATGACAAGCTTAATGGGACATGAATCATATTCTCACCAAATAAATGAAATCTCTCTCTCTCTCTCTCTCTCTATATATATATATATATATATATATATATAGTAGGGCGGCCCGGTAGTCCAGTGGTTAGCACGTCGGCTTCACAGTGCAGAGGTACCGGGTTCGATTCCAGCTCCGGCCTCCCTGTGTGGAGTTTGCATGTTCTCCCCGGGCCTGCGTGGGTTTTCTCCGGGTGCTCCGGTTTCCTCCCACATTCCAAAAACATGCATGTCAGGCTGATTGGACGCTCTAAATTGTCCCTAGGTGTGAGTGTGGGCGTGGATGGTTGTTTGTCTCTGTGTGCCCTGCGATTGGCTGGCAACTGATTCAGGGTGTCCCCCGCCTACTGCCCGGAGATGGCTGGGATAGGCTCCAGCACCCCCCGCGACCCTAGTGAGGATCAAGCGGTTCGGAAAATGGATGGATGGATGGATATATATATATATATATATATATATATATATATATATACAGTAGGGCGGCCCGGTAGTCCAGTGGTGGACTCCCTGTGTGGAGTTTGCATGTTCTCCCCGGGCCTGCGTGGGTTTTCTCTGGGTACTCCGGTTTTCTCCCACATTCCGAAAAATTGAATGGCAGGCTGATGGAACACTCTCAATTGTCCCTAGGTGTGAGTGTGAGCGTGGATGGTTGTTGGTCTCTGTGTCCTGCGATTGGCTGGCAACCGATTCAGGGTGTCCCCCGCCTACTGCCCGAAAACAGCTGGGATAGGCTCCAGCACCCCCCGTGACCCTAGTGAGGATTAAGCGGTTCGGACAATGGATATATATATACAGTACATATATGTGTATATATATACATATACATATATATATATACAAACACCTCTGTTGACTCTATAAATTGTGTTTTGCATTTTAGTGTAATGCATATGGGAATGAACAAACCCACTAACAACCATTCAAACAAATAAAGATATAATTGTAAATTGTCAAATTGTCTAATAAAAATGAAACTGTGATAAAATATTGGGTCCACATTGCCCACTCCTAAAATCATTTAGGTAAGGGAGCTTTTGAGTTTGTTCCAAGTAGCTTTAAAAACATCCATCCAGCCATCCATTTTCTGATCCGCTTTATATCCTCACAAGGGTCGGGGGGGGGGGGCCTGGAGCCTATCCCAGCCGTCTTTGGGCAGTAGGCAGGGGACACCCTAAACCGGTTGTCAGCCAATCGCAGTGCACACAGAGACCAACAACCATCCACGCTCACACTCACACCTAGGGACAATTTAGAGTGTTCAATCAGCCTGCCATGCATGTTTTTGGAATGTGGGAGGAAACCGCAGTACCCGGAGGAAACCCACGCAGGCCCGGGGAGAATATTGCAAACTCTACACAGGAAGGCCGGAGCTGGGATCGAACCCATGACCTCTGCACTGTGAGTTCGACGCACTAACCACTGGCCCACCGGGCTGCCAGCTTTAAAAATATTTTTTTTCTGAAAAAATAATAACAATAAAGTTTTAAATTAGGCTTCCTGCATATTGTTATATACAGTACTATAATATACATTCACAAACATGATAATGTTGTGTATTGCTTGTATAAAAGTAACAAATGCAAAGTGGCCACTTTGGACTTAAAGTGTCGAGAGTTCTTTTAGTGATCACTCATAAAATGTTCCCCTTGCTCTTCTGTGCTGTAGGAAATCTCTTATTGATCCTCTCGCTTTACGGGCTTGACTATATCTCTGAGGTCGAAGTACGAACGTCCACAGAGGATTATGTTTAAGGTTATAGCTGCAGGTCAATACACTCAAGACTATTAGCACTGACGTGGTCTCTGAAGGAAGGTGGAAGGGAACTTGAAGCACATTTTGTTCAACGTGGGCATGTTTGGTTTGAAAGCCTGGATGGAGGTGGTGGGCGCTTTCTCTACATGCATGGGATGCTTGGCTGCCATGTAGCTTTACCACAATACATTGAAAGACTCATCAGATAAACCCCTTTTGACCATTTGCATTGGCGCCTCGTGAAATTATTCATTTGCTTTTAATGGATAGAAAAAGGAAGCGAGCTCTGGTTGATTGCAAGGACTTTGAAGGAATCATAAATAAGGGGAAAATGAAGGATGAGGTACGTGTACGTTGGGCATGTCACGGAGATATTTGCAGACCTAAAGGCGGGTGCAGCATACTGATAGAGAAACCATTCGATATGAAACAGCGAGATGAGAGCTCCAGCTGTGGAAATTGTGAGCTCTAATTCATATCCCCTTGGATGCGGCGAGATCAATATGAACTGATTTCTTCTTTTTTCTGGGGGGAGAAAAAAAGCAGCTTGACACTTTCTACTAAAATGCACTTTCAACTGCTCAGAGGTACAGTGGATTTCATATTCAAACCCTTTGATGATTGACAGGTGTGATGGATGGTGTAAGTGCTGCATTTAAAGCTCAATTTGGGATTTGATCCAACCATCCAGCATGACAATGCTCTTACAAGTTTTTTTCCCCCTCAAGTCTGTCTGCAAATACATGTGCTGTGAAATCAACTTTTGGAAGGGGCTAATCAATTATAAACACGTCTGACCCAGCAATCACTTCTGTTTTTCTTTCTTTCATTCTTTAAATTTTTTTACTGATTTACTGTAGTCTGAAAGTCAGACATGTAGGAATGGCGCTAAACTGAGGCTCGCAAAGCCTTCAGCCCTGTCACAAATTTGTGGCTAAGTCCCTCAATGATTTTATTTGATATTTTAAAATATATTTAGATTTTATATTTGTGGCCTGCTGTATCATCCGCAAGGGGACACCTTGCAATTTACCTGTAATAATACACTTGCCAATCTCATTCATGGACAACAACAAGTTCAAATTTCTGCTTCCTCAATGTCAAGTACTGTGTGCGCTTCGACCACACTGATTTTATAGGAATGAGGGGACCTAGTTCCTTAGGCTGGGAGTCAGCTGCGCTCCATCCCAGAATGGCTCGCAGCAGCACAAAACACCCTATTCTATCTGCGCTATTCAAGCAAAGTACCAAAAAAAAAAAAGGTGCACTGTTAGACTGCACACTGGACCCAAAAATAGGGCACGTGGCATTAATTGATCCTCACTGAGCTGAAGTGTCAGAAGTTTTGGTGATTTCATGCTTGATGATGGTAGCAGGTCCCAACTTTGTTTGAACTTTAAATACTCCTTCGGCACTCGACATCTGTTAATTAAGGGTACGGATAAAACCTATTAATTAATTATATTAGTGTCTCCATAATTTTGTCATTAAAGTGAACTCTCATCTCCATCAATTTCAGACACACGAACCTACTGACCGAGACTTTGACTAACCTTACATACTGTTTTGCATGTGTCATTTATGTTTAGAAATGAATCCCACATAGGCTAAAGTGTAACATCGGGAAAGTACTGTAGCGACATTGTTTGCCCTTGCTTTAGAGACCTCCTCCGGTCATATGATTAGCCCATTTTAAAGATGACTGGTAATGCTGGGTTGTGGCCAGGGATCACACAAAGGAAAAAAGAAGAGCTCGGAGCTGAAGATTGCTACAGAGTCCTACCCTTTCTTCAAGAACTGCCACTGCAAGTATCACAAGACAGTGTGAGTCATGCTGCATCTCCCATCTGCTCAATGGTGGACAGCAGAGGACACTGTGTGCCCTAGTCATGGAAATGAGCCTACCTCTACATTTTGACTGTGATGTCCTTAACTGCCTTAATTGGAGGCCACCTACAATATATTGATTCTCATTAATGAGATAACAGAGCAAAGTGTTACCCCGAGGCTGCTCAAAACACACAGAGGTTATTTAAGTACACAATACTTTGTAAGACAGGTTGATAAAAACACAACAAAAACATTTGTTTTGCATGTGATATAAAAAGTAATAAAAAATTCCTATTTTACAAATACGAGCCTGCTTTGTGTGCACAACTTTTGTGTAACGCTCCCAAGATTGTGTGACTATTCAAAGAATAACATTGGTTTGAGATGGTGGTTTGGTTGGTCGATGATGCAGATGATTCACACAAAATATTCGTTTGGGTGTTTTTGCATGACCACGAAAGGTGAAATTTTGTCTGGGAATTTTGGATTGCTGCATTCAGGATCCGCTTACATTCAAAAAACAGTTGGGTCACAAATAACAAAATGTGGGATTACATTTCACCCAATTACTGATTTAAATTTTTGACATTTGACAATAAAGTTGTATCCAATCCAATCCAAAAAGGACTGACCCACACTTGGGTCAATTTGAGCCCAAAAATTGGGTTATTCAAGTTTTGACCCAACTTTTAGGGTTAAATGAATATAGCAAGATGGGGTCAAAACAATGCAAAAAAAAAAAGTGGGTTATTCCATTTTGACCCAAATTTTAGGGTTAAATGAATATATCAAAATGAATCAAAACAATGCATTTTTTTTACACACTCTTAAAGAATAACCCGGATAGCTCGAATGGATCCAAGTGGCAGTCAATCCCAGTATGCCGATTTCGATCCTCTTGATCAGATCATTGTAAATTCTAGCAGCCACTTGGTTGCTTTTTCAAGGTAACTGAGGCAATGTTTTGTTTATTTTTGTTTTGCTTCCACACTGCTCAAGTCACCGGACCGAAAGGCATGTCACAAGCTGATCAGTTCGCCCCGAGTTGGGAACACTGACAAAAAAGCTACTGGCAACGCATGTGATTGCCGACCAGTCCAGGGTGTGTTCTCCTCTTTGCCCATGGTCAGATGGGATCAGCTCTGGCTTCCCATGGACCTGTACAGCTGTACGGATAGAAATTAGAATGGCTCCACCTGATGGAACACCATCACTCCTGTCCTTGATGCAAAGTCATGGCTGCATATAGATGAAAATAAACATGGTAAACATACCGTAACATTACCATCAACCTTTTCCTGCATACTATCTGTTGGTACTAACTACATGTGCCAACATGTGATTTATGAGTTGCGCACAGTGATGTTATTGTAACACCAGAATAGTAGTGTACTTTCTAACAGAAGGAATGCATTTAACACAATATGGGAATTTGTCTTGCCGGATAGCTGCAGGAACTGCAGAAGGAGGTCATATGATTGGACGACAAACCATTTGTCCATTTGTGAAGCAGCACAACAAAGATGTGGAAACAAATGCTCCAGTCAGCCACATTTCACAAAAGTAGCCGTCAGAGATGTTAGGAGTTAGGAGTTGTTCATCAGTCTATTAAGTAATTGAACTTTGACCCCTCCATGCCCCCTGTAACTTGAAAACAAGATAAACTGCCCGCTGTAGTAACCACTGTCCTTGAAAGGACTAGAGGAGCATGAGTAGTTTAATACACCATGTTTCCAGTGGTAGTCTCACATTTTCTTTAGCTCTTCTCTCTTAACAATGACTAATGACTCTTATGATACTGTATTCCCCTATCAGTCACATTTCTGCAACATGTATATTTAAAAAACAACACCAATCTCAAGTATTAACTGCTCTATCTTTTCTTTACCAAGTAAGATACCATTTACATCCAAACTGGGACTGGTGTTGCTTTCTTCAGAAGTCTTCTTTTTTTTGGGGGTCTCTTCTCTCAACCATTTTTAGGTTAAAATTAATATTCGGGCCCGGATGGGTCCCAAGTGAATTTCTATTTGTTTGTTTGTTTGTTTATTGAACATAAAACATATATACAGTAATAATTTAACAGAAAATAAGGTAGATAAAAAAAGTAAAAAGAAAGAAATCAATCTTCATTCAACACAGTTATTATGTTCAAGGGAGTAGGAAGAAGTAAAAAACGTATCTAGTCCTACCCCGTTATGTGATTGTATCTAATAAATCATTTTTATATCAATCAGAAAAGAAAAAAGTAAGAAGAAAGAATTCTCCATTAAGGCTCATACTTTACCCTTAACCGTGATATTTTTCCAACTTTTGGTTTGTATCGGGATTATATACTTCCACACCCTGACACTCTTGTGTCAATTTTCTCTTGTATTCATAATGGATATTCATATACCTTTCTCTATTTATCAACTTAGTTCTGATTTATCATTATATTTAATGTTTTGAATTTATCATTTTAACTCTGATTGATGTAGGTTGTTTGTACTATTTTTTTGAATTTGTTTTTGAACTCAGCAAGCGATTTACTCATTTTCAGGTCCGTTTCGAGATTATTCCACAGATTAACACCTTTGATAGATACACTTCTTTGCTTTTGGGTTGTCAATTACATTTTGGTATTGACCTGAAGAAGGAAACTCTGCTCATTTCTGAAGCTCAAATCCAAGCAGCCAGATAATAAATGGATGGAAAGTTACTGTTTCAGCATCAACACTGAAAATGATCACCCGTGAAAAAGGACGATGGGAGCAAAACAATATGGGCCTCTTCAGATTATTTTTGGTTGTGTTTGTTGTTTAGGAACTTTCCTTTCCTTACCTATCCAAGCGAGACCACCCGTCTAGAGTCTAATTTTTTTAGAAAAGGTACTGTCATGGTTCTGTTTGTGACCAACAGGTGGCACTGTAGAGCTGCACACCTGTTGGTCATTGTGTCATTAGTTTGTTTGTTTAAAAGGACTCCCGGCATGACCACTCAGTGTCGGGTCATTGTTGCTGTTTGTTTGTTGGCGTGCGCACGTGTCATGTTTTGTTTTCTGTCTTGGGTTTTTTGCTACCGTATTTTCACGACCATTCGGCGCACCGTATGGTTGGGCGCAGTCTCATTAATGGGTGCTATTTCTGTATTTTACACATAGACAAAACGCACTGTATTATTGGGCGCAATTTTAAAATGGTGAAACATACGCCAGCTTAAACATACGGCATGCATGCGCGCACGCTAAAAACACAAGCTAAAAACACGTTTTTAAAAAGGCAACGGAAGCAAAACTGAGTTCCGTTGTATTTTATTTAGCCATCGTACAATGTACTCACGTTTTTCGATCAATCATCACCCAGAAATCCATCAAAGTCCTCATCCTCTGTATCAGAATTGAACAATTGTGCAAGTACCGGTAATCCATCAAAAACGCCGTGTTCCCTCTCGTTGTCAGTCACTCTCATTGCCATGTGGCTCCACAGAAATGATGCCGGCTTTGCCAAAAACTCGAACAACAGTGCAAGCAGACACGTTCGTCCAAGCAGCCACAATCCATTCGCAAATTGTGGCGTAACTCGCCCGGCGCTGCCTCTCACTTTTTGTAAAGTTGTGTTTGCCATCGATCATTCATTGTTCCCATGCCGTTCGCAACTTTACTTTGAACGCCTGGTTGATGCCGATGTCCAGCGGTTGGAGTTCTTTAGTCAAGCCTCCGGGAATAACAGCAAGCTCAGAGTTCATTTGCTTGACTTGGTTTTTCACCGCTGCTGTGAGATGGGCACACATGCCAAAAGCATAACCGATGGCTTGAAGTTTGAACTGAGCTTCGTAGGCGTGTCTCTTTGTAGAATTTATTTTCGGGGGTTCTTAGAAACCAAAACCGAAGTTGTTTTGCAACAATGCACATACCCACATTCTATACAGGTGTTGGTACCTGCTTGTGGCGTCCCTTTAGCGTCCACTTACACGCCCACCCTTCACTCATTGGCGGACTTCTTCCCCGCATGCCTGTCGTCACTCACGTCTGCCTTTTCTCTCTCTCTCTCTCTCTCTCTCCATATATGTATATATATACACGCCCACCCTTCACTGATTGGCCGACTTCTTTGCCGCATGCCTGTCCACAGTCACTTCCGCCTTTTCTCTATATAAACAGCGTGTCGGCTGTCAGTCAGGTTTTGGAACTCAGCGCATACACAAGACGCTCCGCATCATAAGGCGTCCTGTCCATTTTGGAGAAAATTTAAGACTTTTAATGGCGCCTTATAGTTGTGAAAATACGGTACTTTGATTTTGCTGGACTTTATTTGAGTGAGTTTTTGAGTTAGTTCCTCCAGTGTATTCCTGTTTGCATTTTTATTAACATTTTGGTCACTCCATCCTGCTCCTTGGGGTCCTCTGCACTACCATCATGGAAAACACGACAGGTACAGTGAAACTCCCCTACAACGAAATCATGTTTGCAGCAGGAAATTTTTCATAACAGGGGGTTTTTCACTGTAGCAAATTTGATCTCAGATGTAAGCACACACATGTATGTGTACGCTATTTTTATTCCAATAGTGCATAAGTATGTGTACCCTATTTTTATTCCAATAGTGCAGAACTATGAGCACACACTTATTTGACACTTCATATTGTCAGTGTAGAAAGAAAAAAAGGGAAAGAAATTGCGAAATTTACGACAAGCATTCACTTTCACTTACATCAATTTCTTGGATAATGTCTTTTATTTTGCTTCCTCCGTCTTTCATTTTGATCACTTTTACCCCCTCTTCCAGCATAAGAGCTCTTCTTGTCTTCGCTGCTTGACATCCAAAGGTCCGTTTTGTAGCCATTTTAGCAATGCAACATTCAGCTGCGTCTGAATCTAACAATAACAAATACTTCCTGGACCCGGTGGCTTTTATTTCCACCATCTCACTGTCTCTAACTCGACCTCCCCTCGATCGCCACCCAAGACAGCGTTGCTCAGCTGATGTCATGCAATGAACTTTTAAAGCCAGCCACGGGACGCTTCGTAGTCCTCAATGGCCATAGTTAGCGCGATGGAACTCGCCTTCTCTCTAATTAGCGCTCCAGTTAGCACAAGGTTTTTAGCATGATAACAAGTAAAGCATTCCAGGAAACGTCCGTTTATTTGACTGTCCGTTGAGCCACAAGCAATTTACTCTGAGCAGCTAATCGGATGCATTGCACTCTATCTTCCACGGATCTAGCTACAGTATCTACACACATAGACGGGGAGGTCCCTCTTGGCCAATCGGAGGCCAGGATAATGCTCGGTAAGCCAATGGCAGAGCAGCTATGAGTATGTTGCGTTCAGGAAACTCGCAGCTGTGACCGAAATAAACATTGTTCACTATGTAAACCAGTGTGGTGATTGCTGTTGCTGTTTCCGAACGAAGCAGTAGAGGTCGCAGTTGGATAAGACTTTGTTGTAGTGAATGTCTTCGCGAGGCAGGAGCAGAGAAAATTATTTCGTATAACGCAACAGGGTTTTTTTTCGTCGTATCGGGGGCAGGAGAATGGGAATGGTTTTAATGCATGATGATTTTTTCACATTACGGGGTATTTTTGCCCATATACTGTAGGTTTCATTCTAGAGGAGTTTCACTGTACTTTGATACCACTTTTAACATTGATTACACCCTTTACGAAAAGGACAGAAGATATTAAAGACACACATGTATTTACTGCACCGCTTCGGCAATCTTCAGGGAAGCATTCTCATGACTAGTAATAGCTTAATTTTTGAACCAAAAATTCCCTTTTAAATTCAAACTGTATTTCCAGTACAGTATATACTAATAGCACGTCATCTAAACTGACAGTCCAACTCAATAGACCTGGGTTGTGTATCCTACTATTGTGGAATTTTAGCCACAGAATTCTGGAAGGACAATCGAGATAGAATAACAATAAAAGAGCAGGCCCTGTTTTGAGAGGTGACAGAAGAAGAACAGGAACAACAAAAAGAACAACCAGAACATAAAATATTATAAATAAATAGTAGAAAAAAGAGTGCTCAGCATTACATTGCATCTGTGTAATTGGAGATAATCTCTCTCTCTCTCTCTCTCTATATATATATATATAATATAATAACAGGTTAAAATGATTTACCGTAAATTCCGGATTACAAGAAGAAAATAGCAACTGAATTTAATAAGTATTTTGTCAACATCGGCAGTAACCTAGCAAAACAAATTCCTGATCCAACAAACTTGTTTGAAATAGATACGTAGAAAAAAACAAGAAGAAGTATCAAATATTGTAAAAACTTTTAAAAATAAAAAGTCAACTGATTGCTTTAATATTGATATGACAATAAAACAGATTATAGAATATGTAGTGGGACCTTTCACGCACATATGCAACCTGTCGTTCAAAGCTGGTATCTTTCCATCAAAAATGAAAATTGCTAAAGTTATTCCAATTTATAAAAGTGGAGAACGACATTTGTTTACAAATTATAGACCAATATCACGACGGCCACAATTCTCAAAAATATTAGAAAAACTATTTTCTCGCAGACTTGATAGCTTAATACAAAAACATGCGCTGTTAAGTGAGAATCAATATGGCTTCAGTGAAAAACGGACCACCTCAATGGCAGTTATGGAGTTTGTGGAAGCAGGAGCCACTAATATAGACAACAAAGAATTTACTGTTGGGGTTTTCCTAGTTCTAAAAAAAGCTTTTGACACAATAGATCACAGTATATTATTGAAAAAACTAGAAAGATATGGCATTAGAGGTGTATCTTATAAATGGATAAAAAGTTATTTAGAAAACAGATATCAGTACGTGCAAGTCAACAATAAAAAAACAAATCAACTGAAAATCACTCACGGAGTTCCTCAGGGGTCAGTGCTTGGTCCAAAACTATTCATCTTATATATAAATGATATCTGCAAGGTCTCAAAACAATTTAAATGTGTCCTATTTGCTGATGATACAACTTTCTACTGTTCTGGAATAAATCTGAAACAGCTCCTGACAACCGTAGAAACAAATTAAAAAACTGGTTCGACAGAAATAAATTGTCACTTAACCTGAAAAAATCGAAGTTAATTGTTTTTGGCACAAGACCAATCAAACACCAAGCTAAAATTATGGTAAACTCAATTGAGATAGAAAGAGCGTATGAAACCAAGTTTCTCGGATTACTAATAGACTCAAAACTATGTTGGAAGCCACATATCGATAACGTAAAAAGAAAAATAGCCAACACCATAGGGATCCTCTACAAAACCAAGGAAGTGCTAAATAAGAGATCTTTGTACACATTATACTCTTCATTATTATTACCATATATGACCTACTGTGTGGAAATATGGGGAAATGCCTGCAAAACAACACTCCCTATTCTAAAACTACAAAAAAAAAGCAATTCGAATTATTAATAGATCAAAATATACGGAACCCACAAATCCACTATTTATCAAATTAAATACGATGAAATGTTATGACCTGGTTGACTTTAAAATCGCCCAATTAATGTACAAAACACACAATAACCTGCTCTGCCAAAACATTCTGAAGTTTTTCGAAATTCGAGAAAGCAGCTATGATTTAAGAGGTACCAACTTATTCAAAAATTCAAAACAAGAACAAACATCAAGCAAAGAAGTGTATCTATCAAAGGTGTTAATCTGTGGAATAATTTCGAAACGGACCTGAAAATGAGTAAATCGCTTGCTGAGTTCAAAAACTAATTTTAAAAAATAGTACAAACAACCTACATCAATCAGAGTTAAAATGATAAATTCTAAACATTAAATATAATGATAAATCAGAACTAAGTTGATAAATAGAGAAAGGTATTGAAATATCCATTATGAATACAAGAGAAAATTGACACAAGAGTGCCATGGTGTGGATGTATATAATCCCGATACAAACCAAAAGTTGTAAAAATATCACGGTTAAGGGTAAAGTATGAGCCTTAATGGAGACTTCTTTCTTCTTACTTTTTTCTTTTCTGATTGATATAAAAATGATTTATTAGATATAAACACATAATGGGGTAGGACTAGATACGTTTTTTACTTCTTCCTACTCCCTTGAACATAATAACTGTGTTGAATGAAGACTGGTTTCTTTCTTTTTTATTTTATTTATCTTATTTTCTGTCAAATTATTACTGTATATATTTTATGTTCAATACACAAACCAAACCAAAAAACCAAACAAGCCGCTACTTTTTTTTCCACACTTTCAACACTGCGGCGTGTAATATGAAGCGGCTTTTAAATTTTTTTTTTCCATCGCGGGAAAAACATGAACCAATAAAATGAATGATTCTTTCACTGAGGTCCAATGAGATTGTATGACTAATCACAACTTCCGCTCTTTTTGCTGTAGCAGGGGAAAAATGTGTTACCCGGCAACAGTCGACCAATAAAATGAATGAGTAGTCCACAGGGGTCCAATGAAATTGTATGATTACCGGTACTGTAATCACAACTTCCTTATTTCAGTCTTTCTTCTTACCCTGATCAACATGGAGAATACCAGACGAAAAGCATATGATGCAGCTTTTAGACTAAAAGCGATCACTCTGGCAGTTAAAGAAGGAAATCAAGCTGCTGCCCGTAATCTTGGCATAGACGAGTCAATGGTGCGAAGGTGGAGGCTCCGGCAAGAAGAACTGAGCCAGTGTAAAAAGATTTTAAAGGTTTTAAAGGTGGGCCGTCGTGGTGTTATAGATTCATGAAACGGAAACGCCTGTCTATTAGGGCACGCACGACGTTGTGTCAGCAGCTCCCTCCCAATTACGAAGACAAACTTGCTTCGTTCCGCACATTCACACAAACAAGATTCGAACAAAAAGATAGCGGAGAATTCCATCAGCCCAAATGAAATAATAAATATGGACGAAGACCCTCTGACATTTGATTTGCCTCTCACTCGGACTGTAAATAAAAAAGGTGACTACCCCGTCATACTGAAAACAAGCGGCCACGAGAGAACACATTTCACCTGTGTTTTGAGCCGTGCAGCATCGGCCTAAAGCTGCCAACGATTTTTTTCATTTTTAAGCGGCTGACTATAGAAATAATTTCATATATCTTTTCCCATTTATATGATTTGCATTATTCTATTTAAAGCCAAGTGGGCTGCAGTATTTCTCCTCGTAATTACGGAAATGCACATCAAGATCTCTCTTTGTCTGGCCTCTTATGTGTTTCAGCGTAATTTCGGTGTGCAAATGCATTTATCATGCTCATAAAAATATGGAGATTATTTTAACCTTAAGAAATTTTGCATTTTTTTTTCTGCGGGGGTTCAGCGGGGGACCGTGTCAGCGGCCTCAACCGGAGGCGCTCCACGGCGGCAGGGACGCAGAAGCAAACCCCCGCCTACTCATTGGCCAGTGGTTTATAGTACGGTGCGGCGCATATAATTACAAAATTGATTTTTCTTCATAAATCTGAGCATGCGGCTGTTAATCAGGTGCGGTCTGTAGCCCGGAATTGACGGTATTTAAATTCTAATAAATTCCTTTTTTTTCTATAAATTAAGAGGAAAAGCCAACCTTTATTTCAAGAGCATGTATTAATTGAGAAAAAAATCCCACATTAAGGAATAACTCTTATCCATCAAATAATGTGTCACCCAATTATGGTCACCCCTGATGTTCATACTTTGTACAACCCCCTTTTGCCAGCGGAACAGCACCTAATCTTCTCCCCTATTCTTTTACCAAATGGGAGAATACCCGAAGAGAGCTCTTTTACCATTCCTCTTTGCACAACCGCTTGAATCATCCAGCGACTTATGTCACAAGTTTGATGGGGTTGAGATCTGGGGGATGAGATGGCCATGGGAGGAGCTTTATTCTGAGTCTTGTAAACCATGTCCTCTGCATGGATTACAATGGATTTAGTCTTTTGATCAATGCCTTACTTCTGTAGCCAATTGGCATTTGTTCGCTGTTGTCAAAGATAGACAATCTACAGTGGTACATTTTGCCAGCTTTGTTTTGTCACAAAGTAAGACATTAAGTCTTTGAATAGTACATTTCATCTGACTAATATGCTGTATGGTTGTCACATGTTGCATTACTAGTTATTCAAAATGGCAGCCATTATTCACGCGTTTCATAGTGCATTAACGATTACACGATTGTCATGCTTTATTCCATCTTTCCCAGCCGCAAATAACTTGTGGTGGGGCTTTTACAAGGGTATAAACTTTAACTTTGACAAGGCTTCGCTTTAGGACTGTCTTCCCGCCACTAGTGTATACTTCACACAAGGAGCAAGTCACACATTATCAAATAGCTGTCTTGGGCAACGCCAGTTACACATGGCATAGACCAGGGGTGTCAAACTCATTTCACATTGTGGGCCACATACGGCCTCGGTAGATGTAAAGTGGGCCGGACCATTAAAATGATACCATACTCTGCTATAAATAACCACAATGTCTTTATTTTTTGTTTAGGTATAAAGAAGCACAAGAACATTAGGAAAATGTTGAAATTTAATAAACAGATCTTTTACAAAACATTTCATAAAGCTCCTTAGATTTCCTTCGACAAATGTGCAATTTACTTTTATCGTTCACATATATGTATTGCAACTGATCCCACTGATTGTTCAAAGGCACAAAACTTTAACAAGTAATTGGTATTGAAAAATATAGTAATGCACTTTTAAGATTAAACGAGATTTATAAAGAAAGGAATTTTTAAACCATTTACTCGTGCGTATAAAATCTAAATGTAATCCCTGCCTACACCTTACAAACTAAAGAGAGTGCTATTAATGTGTAAAGAATAAAGTATTCACATGTTCTTGATAGCGTCTGCTGTGTTGGGCCTGTCTCAATAACAGACTGAGGCTGCTGTTGTCTTCTTCTCTGATCAAAACAATGTTGTCTTTTACTCTGATCAAACTAGCGGATACTCCATGAATTGCACCATATTAAAAATATTCATTCGTTGTCTTTTATGCATTTTTTCATTTTTAAATTATCTTGTGGGCCTGATCAAACCTCCTTGAGGGCCGGTTAGGGATTCACTTAAAAAATGCATGAATTTGCTTTGGGAGTCATTTCCTTGTGTTGTGTTTCCTTCATGTTGCTGTTCTCTGTGTGCAGGATCATTTAATGAACTGAAATCCAAGACCAAGATAACAGACATTTAATGCTGATATACGGTAGTTGTTCAACGTTTTGGGTAGGACGAGGCATAAAACACCTGAGTCAAGAGTCGAGCAATTTGAAAAATATTTAACATAAAATGTAAATGAAATGAAAGCCAAGGGAATAGTGAAAGCAGCATTGATGGAGAGAAATTAACATTCAGTAAGGTCCACAAGTGAAGTCGTTGTAAATTGCCTGTCTACAGAACCACAATGGATATAAAATGAAGCAATCAAGAACAAACAATACCGTATGTGATTCAAGCCTACACTTTAAAACTTTAACCCTTACAGCGGTTACTACAGTTTACCATGTTATCAAGTTAAAGGGTGCATGAAAGGGTTAATGACGAGTTGTGCAAGTCTCCAAAGACTCCAGGACCGAACTGAATTTCAATCAGATTTGAAGAAAATTGAATGCATACAAATGAAAAACAAAACTGCATACAAGGTCAGTTTAAGGGAAATGAGTAATGCTGAATGATAATAACTACTTGTTTGTCTATAATTGGCAAAGTTCCCTGAAGAAGCCATCCAGCCATTTGGTACATTTGTTCCTCTTGGTCTCACTCTGCTTTTGTATGACTTTCCACGATTACATGAGTCATCAGTGATTATATCCTGCCTTCATTTCCATTATTTTACCATATTATGGAGACACATCGATTGTTGTAGGAATCCACTTGAGTGTTCCTAGCCCCCAGACTTCCGAAAAAAAGACGGATTGATTGCATGCTGGATACAGAATCCTTACCTCCATAGGGTGAGATAGCCTCCAGGCATCATGCATCTTTTGCTTTTCATTTTCCGCAAGGCTAGCTACGACATATTTTCACTGTTTGATCATGTGAAGTGAGTCCATGTGAAACATTTTTGCTGCCTTTTAGTCAAGTGCTGAAGAAAAAGGTGAGCTGAAGGTTCAATGGTGTGTGTGTGTGTGTGTGTGTGTGTGTGTGTGTTGTCAGGCCGTGTCAAGGGGACAAAAGGTGTTTTTGCATGCTCGGCTCTGGAGGCGAGAAATGTTTGTCAGTGTGGAGTGTGGCTGAAGATGTGTGTGTGCGCACGTGTGTGTTTGTGGGTATGCGGTGTCAGAACCACATGTTCATTCAGCTCATTCACCTGACATGCTTGGCAATTATCAATACTGTGGAATGCAACCGTAAAGCCCACTGAGCTTGTGCATTTCCAGTCCAGTTCAGAGTTTTTTTTAAAGTTTTGTCAAGTGGTTGTGCGAAATAAAATCACTTAGATCAAGATATATTTTTTTAAGTAGACATTCCATCTTACTTAAAAAAATGTATCGAAATTCAATACACTATTTTATCAGTTAGCAAGAAATAAGTAATTTTCATTAATATCATGCCTTTGAAGGGAACGAAAACACTTTCCTATAACTCAGAGCTAATTAAAATTGCTCAGTCTGTATGTGCCTACTTATGTTACAAAATGCATGATTCAAAGAACAGGTGTCAACAATACTATATAGTTGACCCCCACATACTCGTGGATTTTTTTTCTTTCATTTTTTTTCATCGATCCATTATCTGAGCCACTTCTCCTCACGAGGGTCGCGGGCGTGTTGGAGCCTATCCCAGCTGTCTTCGGGCTGCAGAAGGGGTATACCCTGAAATGGTTGCCAGTCGATCGCAAAGCACACATAGACGATCAACCATTCACGCACACAATCACACCGAGGGACAATTTAGAGTGTTTAATTAATCTATGGTGCATGTTTTAGGAATGTGTGAGGAAAACCGGAGTACCCAGAGAAAACCCACACAGGCACGGAGAGAACATGCAAATTCCACACAGGTTCGCCGGGGCCTGGAATCGAACCTTGCATCTCTGTACTGTGAGGCAGACGTATTAAGTGCATTGGAACGAATGTCCATTATATGTTGGTTTTTGGTATTCATGGACAGGCACAATCGAAATCCTTGTACACTTGAGGTTTAAGCACTTGACACACTCTTTTCCTGGCACATGTTCAAAACACCCGGCCCCCCCAACCACCAAAAAGAAAGAAACCTGATCCTGCCCTGCCAGTCTGTTTTGTACAGACTCTATTCTCTGCCATGTAAGGATTTGTGTTTGAGTACACAATACTGTATATCCATCAATCCATCCATTTTCCACTGCCTATTCGGGTAGAGTCGCAGGGGCAAAAGCTTTAACAGTGAAGCCTTGACTTCCTTCTCCCCAGCCATGTCTATTAGCTCTTCCCGGGGGTTCCCAAGGCATTCCCTGGCCAGCGAGGAGACATATTATGTCCAGGGGCCTCCTGCCGGTGGAACGTGCCCGGAAAACCCCACCAGGGAGGCATCTAGGAGGCATCCGAATCAGATGCCCGAGCCACCTCATCTGACTCCTCTTGACATCGAGGAGAAGCAGTTTGAATGACGAGCTTCTCACCTTACTGTATCTCTCAGGGAGTGCTCGGACGCCCTGGCTGTGAACTGCTCCAATGAGAGTTGGCGATCATGGCTTGATAAAGCCAACAGCACCACATCATTTGCAAAAAGCAGAGATACAATACTGAGGCCACCAAATTGGACCCCCTCAACGCCTTCATTAAACCGAGAAATTCTATCCATAAAGGATATGAACAGAATCGGTGACAAAGGACAGCCTTGGCAGAGTCCAATCATCACTGGAAACAAATCCAACTTACTACCGGCAATGCAAACCAAACTCTGACATCGGTGGTATCTGGACCGAACAGGGGGTTTGGTACCCCACACCACCCTTCTCAGAACTCCCCGAAGGACATGGTCGAACGCCTTCTCCAAGTCTACAAAGCACATGAAAAATGGTTGCGTGAACTCCCATGCACGTTTGAGGACCTTGCCGAGGGTCTAGAGCTGGTCCACTGTTCCACTGCCAGGACAAAAACCACACTGCTCTTCTTGAATTAGACACTCGACTTCCCGACGGACCCACCTCTCCAGCACCTCTGAGTTAGACCTTACCAAGGCGGCTAAAAAGTGTGATCCTCTGTAGTTGGAACACACCCACTGGTCCCCCTTCTTAAAAAGAGGGACCACCACCACAGTCTGCCAGTCCAGAGGCACTCTCCCCGATGGCCACGCTATGTTGCAGAGTTGAACCTCTTGGTTCAACTCATCATGCCGTGCCATTCTGGATTTGGTGGCTCTTTCAAAAACTGTGCTCCCAAAAACTAAACCCGAGCCATGGTTTAACGATATTACCCGCGCAGCAAGGCAGGGGTGTCGCAAAGCCGAACGCAAGTGGAAAAAAGACAAATTGCATGTCTCTTATTAAATTTGAAAAGACTGCTGGCGTAACTACCAGCTCACAGTAAAAGAGGCCAAAAGGGAATATCTGTCGGACCTTATTTAAGCTAACCGTCACAACCCACGTGCACTATTTAAAACGATAGATTCTGTACTCAAACCCCCTCTGCCTACTTGCTCGGTTTCTTCACCCGAGATGTGCAACAGATTCCTTCAGTTTTTCATTGATAAGGTCTCTACAGCTAGGATTCTGGTCTCAAATACCGCATCTGACCCCTCTGTCCATGTTCCATGTTCAGCTGTGCTAAATTCTTTTGAAACTGTGTCCTCGACGCTTTTGGAGGATGTAGTTCGCCAGACGAAGCCATCTGGCTCCCCTTGCGACTCTCTTCCCCCTCACTTCTTTCAGGAGGTTCTCCTGAGTGTTGGCGCATCAGTCTTGGATATCATCAACAGCAGCCTCTCTTCTGGTGTAGTTCCCCAACAGTTTAAACATGCTGTGGTCCAACCCTTGATCAAGAAACCTGGTCTTGATCCAGATGTGCTGTCAAGTTTCAGGCCCATTTGCAAACTGCCTTTCATTTCCAAAATTCTGGAAAAAGTGGTGCACATGCAGTTGAAATTTTTCTTGGATGAACATAACATCTTGGAGGTCTTCCAGTCAGGTTTCAAGACGATGCATAGCACGCAGTCAGCCCTGTTACGCGTTTCTAATGACATCCTCCTGGCAAATGACGCTGGAGACCACGTGTGTCTAGTTTTATTGGACTTAACTGCAGCATTTGATACGGTGGATCACAGTATTCTGCTGACTCGTTTGCAGCACTTGGTGGGCATTGGCGGCAGTGCTCTTGAGTGGTTTAGGTCCTATTTAGCTGACAGAACCTTTTGTGTCAGCCTTGGCTGCTCTGAGTCACGCACTGCTCCCCTGTCATGTGGTGTTCCACAGGGCTCAATTCTGGGGCCTCTGCTTTCTCGCTGTATCTGCTCCCATTGGGTTCCATCTTAAGGAAACATGGTATTCCCTTCCACTGCTATGCAGATGACTGCCAGATCTATGTCCCACTGAGCAAGAAAGACGCCTTCTCATTAAGGCCACTCCTATCCTGTCTGGAAGAAATCAAAACCTGGATGGCACAAAAGTTCTTGAAATTCAATGAAAAGAAGACAGAGGTGATATTGTTTGTTCCCAGTGGCCTTTGTACATCCCATCCTGTAGACTTGGGCCCCCTGTCTCCTTATCTTAAGTCAACAGTCTCAAACTTGGGCCTTAAACTGGACAGTGATTTCAGACTTGATCGGCAAATTGGTGCCGTTGTTAAATCCAGCTTCTTTCACCTTGGACAGCTGGCCAAAATAAAACCTCTCCTCTCACATGAACACTTTGAGACAGTAATTCATGCCTTTGTCACATCCCAGCTCGATTACTGCAATGCCCTTTACTTTGGAGTCAGCCAGCCCTCCATTAAGCGCCTTCAGCTGGTCCAGAATGCCGCTGCTCGCCTCTTGACTGGTACTCGTAAGAGGGAGCACATAACTCCTACTCTGGCATCCCTTCACTGGCTCGCCATACATTTTAGAGTTATTTTCAAGATCCTCTTATTTGTTTTCAAATCTCTGAATAATCTCGCGCCACCTGACCTCTCTGAGCTCATCCGCCCCTACACACCTGCCCGGCGCCTCAGGTCTGTGGACCAGACATTATTAGAAGTACCAAGAACTAAACTGAGGCTCAGAGGGGATCGAGCCTTTTCTGTTGCTGGTCCTTCTCTCTGGAATGACCTCCCACTGAACATTCGGCAAGCCTCCTCGCTGCCCATCTTCAAAACCCTCCTCAAAACTCACTTGTATTCTTTGGCATTCGACTCAGCATGACTTAGATTTGTTCTTGGTTTTACTGTTTGGTGCTTTCTACCGCCTTTATTACCGATTTGTCTTACTGTTTATTGTGCATGTTAAATTGCTCCATGTACAGCACTTTGTATGCAGCGATGGCTGTTTGAAAGTGCTCTATAAATACAGGTGACTTGACTTGACAGTTATGTCAACATCCACAGCCTTGAGAAACTCTGGGTGAATCTCATCCACCCCCAGGGCTTTTGCCACCAAGGAGCTTTTTAACCACCTCGATGACTTCAACCCCAGAGATGGGAAAGCCCACTTCAGAGTCCCGAGACTCTGCTTCTTCTAAGGAAGGGGTGTTGATGGAGTTGAGGAGGTCTTCTAAGTATTCTGCCCACCGACTCACAATGTCTCGAGTCGAGGTCAGCAGCACCCCATCCTCACTATACAGTTTTAATGGTGAACTCTTCCCCTTCCTGACATGGTGGACCAGGATTTCTTCGAAGCCGTCTGGAAGTCGGCTTCCATGGCCTCACTGAACTCTTCCCACGCCCAAATTTTTGCCTCAGCGAGCACTGAAGCTGCGTTCCACTTGGCCAGCCTGTACCCATCAGCTGCCTCTGGAGTCCTACAGGCCATAAAGGCCTAATAAGACTCCTTCTTCAGCTTGACAACATCGCGGCCGCCTCAACGATAGAGACGCGGAACATGCTCCACTCATACTCAATGTCCGCTGCCTCCTCTGGGACGTGAGAAAAGCTCTGCCTGAGGTGAAACTTGAAACTCCTGACAGGGGATTCTACCATATGCTCCCAACAAGCCAATACATTTGGGTCTGCCAGGTTAAATCGGCATCTCCCCCCGCCATAGGAGTCAACTCACCACCAGGTGGTGATCAGGTCACAGCTCCGCCTCTCTCTGCAGCCAAGTGTCCAAAATGTCACGTTTTGCGTGATGGTAGTTGGGAGTAGTTGGAGGACCCTAAAAGCAGGGAGGCAGGGAGGAGCAGGGGTGGACTGATCAAGATGTATTTAACAAAAATGCAAACAGAAGTACAACTAGAGGTACTCAAACAAAGTCCTGGAAATCATAAGGAGCCAAAGTAACAAAAGATACATGTGACGGAAAACAACACGTGACAGGAGCAGGGCAGACAGACACTCACATACTCACAACTCATAATGACCCAACAAAGACTGACATAACTCAGGGAACTGAATACAAGCAAAGTGACGAGACAACGAGAAACACCTGGACAAGACACAAAGGGTTGAGGGAGCTGATTGGTTAAACACAAGGGACACGGACACCGAGAACAGGTGGCGACTAAAAGGGCACATGAGGGAACAAAACCAAACAGAACCAAACAGAAACATAACACAAAACATGTGGCAGCAAATCCGATGATAAGACCACAAAGTCAATCATTGAACTGCGGCCACTGTATATCTCAGTTTAAAATGTGCTGCAAACTGTGGTTCCATTCCAAATTGTTGAAAGTGCAATGCAGCGTGTCAAGAATCTTCAGAGCCACGTTCCATGTTGCTTTTTTTCAATGATGAAAACATATGACAATTCTGAGGAGCAAGGAATATTAGCAACAGGCAGCAAGCAGTTGATGTAGGTGGAGTTAAGAGAGTCATCAATGTGAGAAAAATCCAATTTGGCCTTCAAATGGCAGATGGATTCCACCGATTGAGGTTGATTTATTTTGGTCCTTTTATTCTCTTTAAATATCATCCCTTAGCCTTGACATTTATCATGTCATCATCCCACTCCAGTCTTCGTCTTCCTGAGTTATCTGAAGCTGATTATGAGTTTGGAGAAGTGCTGTCTCATTGTTGCCTCACTGACCGAAAAGATTGTCATAGCTGGAGCAAGGAATATTACTATTGACGGCCTCGAAAAAAAAAAAAAAGTCAGCGAGAGAGAAGCCCGACCCGACCCGAACCCGAACCAATGATTGACATTTTATTGACCAGGTCGGGTCGGGCTCGGGCGGCCCGATCTTACCTCTAATTGTCGTGACCATTTCCCTTGGAGGGCCTTTATTACTGTGAAATTATACCAAAAAAAGTCAAGAATAATTGATTGATTGATTGATTGAACTATTGTCAAAGTGACGGTTTGAGGGGTTTTGTTAACAAGAAAATGCTTTCACTATCTGTTATTTACAATCACAAGAGATGTGGATACTGGAAGCTACCGTGCAAGTTAAAAAAATGAGTCACTGCAGGTGCTTGTTCTGTGTATGATAACGCTTGTCTTTTCAGTTTTGGGAGTTGGGGACTAAAATAAAAGATCACAGGGAATGAACAAATGCTCACCGATATTTCCTCCCACTCATGATCAGAGCGCAGCAGAGTCCTGCTCCTGCATGGCTGCATGAAATTTCAAATCAGCCTCTGCCCGGTATTACTGAGTATGAGTTTCGTCGAGAACAAGCGGAAAATGGAAGCACATCTTCATGATGAGGTTACACCGCAGTCTTGAGGTTACATTCGCTGTGAAAAAATGTGTCTAATTGCTGACGACAGTCAGGATCACTTCAATTCCCTGCTAATTATAATTTAGAAGAAACCAACTCTCCAATTATTGTCTTTTTGTGTTTTTCGAAAGTAAAAGACAACCCCAATTTTGTGTGATAATAAACCCAAAATTTTCTGAATTACACAAGATTACACTTGCAAAATATCAAAACTAGAGCTGTCAGTTTAGCGCGTTTTTATTGGCATTAATTTAAATGAATTTTAACGGGATTAAATTTTTTCTCGCGAGATGAACGCGGCACACGTCACAGCGGATGTTACGTTGCTCTATAAATAAACCAGAAACAAAACAACAAGCGCGCTGTACAGGTCCACGCACGTTTCTTTTGCCAGCCATGGCAGCGCGAGACACCGAAAACGGATACTTAAAGAATTTATGAATGGAAAGTTTACTTTTAAAAAGTTGCCAGATTGTTCCACTGACAAGACCAAAGTTATCTGTATGTTTTGCAGTCGTAAACTGAGCTATCATCATAGCACGTCGAGTCTGAAATACCACTTAATGGCCAAGCACACAGCTGACGTGAGTACCCCGCCCCCTCGTCTCAGACAGACAGCTATGGACCATTTCAAAGCGAAGAAAATGGATGACACGACGAAGAACAAATTTGCTGAAGCCATAGCGAAATGTATGGCTACTGCATGCTAGCCTGTCAACATTGTCCACAGCTCGACTCAAGCTGAAATCATTCGCATTGCATCGAACGACTCCACTACGGATTGCCAGCGAGAGCCTCCATTACAAGCTGTGTACAGAGATTGTACGTAGCGGAGAAGGCTAAGGTACACCAAGTGGGAGAAGACACTGTTTCGGGGGAGAAATAAGAGACTAGGTTGATGAGCCTCTGGTAAATAAATAGCAGGTAGCCTGTCGAATACGACGTATGCCACTGACGCGATTGTTACTTGTTTGGAACTATTTTGTGTGGAAGGTTACAGTGTTCCGTGTCCATATAAATAAAGTGGGTGGAGCTTCTCTGTGTTCGTCTGACAGTGACGGTGCACTGAGGCACGTCGAGAGTTCAGCGGTGCAGTGGTAGCGACCTAGCAAACACACTGAAAATAAAACGTCTTCGGTGTTGTCATTGAACCAAGTGTAGTCATCCGAAATGATGTCCACACAAAACCATAGAGAGACTTCCGCGCAAGAAGGACCAACAGAATCAACATAGCCTGACTGCTGTGTTTAAAGCAAACTTGAGAAAAACGAAGTATGCAACCATGGCTTAAATCCACTATAGGCTGAGTACTAGTTTACCTTAGATGTGCACTTTATAATGTTATATTGCTCTGTTTTGATTCCATAAAAAGAGCTGTTAAAGCAGCTGTTGTGTGACAAACTATTTTTTTCACTGTTGTTGATAGACAGTAATATTGTGTGAGAGATGATGTGTGAATAACTGCTCCAAGTGAAAAATGTTCATGTAAAATTGAAATAGTTATTTCAGTAAATATTTGCATTTTGCACATAGAAAACTGATTCATGATTCCATGTTGATGAGAGCATTAAAATGGGGAAAAATAGGACAAAAATATGAAAGGAAATTCATAAACGATAAAAAATGCATGAGTAATCACGATTAACTTTTAGTTAATTTGAGTTAATTATGACAGTTGCATTTTTAATTAGATTAAATATTTTAATCGTTTGACAGCTCTAATCAGAACATTTAATTTTAAACCTGGGCTGCACTAATGTACCCGCGTAGTCACACCTCAGACTTTCAATTAACATTTCCTTAATTCACTCAAGACACAAACCCTTCAGTGATTTGAAAAAAATAATTATATTCTGCAGCCATTCCAAAGTCTTTAGGCCTGGAGTAATATGTACTGATGTCTTTGTTCTAGTCAGACCCCAGTTGCAATATTCTGAATGAGCTGTCGCTGTTTGGTCCTCTTTTGAGGGAGTCCACAAGGAGACCGTTACAATAATCAAGTCTACTGGACATAAAAGGCAGGCTAAGCTTCTCCTGGTCTGTTTGGTGCATGCAACCCTTCAACCTGGATGTGGGTTTTTTTCAGCTGGTGAAAGGCTGTTTTAGTGATTTTTAAGGGTCTAAATTTACAATAAATGTAATCCTAAACTTGTGACTGATGTATTAAATTGGGGGGTGATTGCGCAATTTGAAGCCCCTCTTGAAATTGCTTTCTTTCTTTGTACTGTAGAATTATTATTCTTCGGCCAAATGAATTCCCTTTTTGAGCGTGTACATACAAAAATGGTCCATCTGATGAAGATTGACATTTGGTAAGCTTCACAGGTGTGATCCCCTAAATTCAATCAGTCACACCCTTGGGAATACAAATTAAAAGGCAGGCATTTGACTCCAGATGTCCTTTATAGTTATCTTCAGATTTGTTCACCTGATGGATGGTTTCCATTAGATTAATCGACCAGCCAGTGTTAATTTTGACAAGAAATTTACATTTTAATTTTACACTTTTCAGACTAAAATTAATTAGTCATCTGATTGTATTTTAGCTTTACTCCAATTTTAGTCCACGCAAACAGAAAAAATTTCATCAACTAAATGAATCATTAATATAGTCGATATTTTCCTTCAGCATACATTAAAACTTTTATCCAGAAAAGTGTAACACCTCTTTGCAAGTGTCATCTAACACGCAATACACCCATTGAACACAAACGTGTGTTTTTGACATTTTGTTTCAAGGATAAATGTTGAAATGACAAGATGGTACTTTTAAACGTAGTTTTGAACTAAGCGGTACATAATTTCCCCAGATTCATTACAATGAATGCAACCATGTTTGAACATTAATCTAAAAAAAGTGCAGTGCGCAGTCCTTGCAGCAATGCTGGTAACACAACCACAGAAGGCTAACATTTATTTACATGGGTTCATCTTAAGGAAAGCAATTTGTGCTATTGGGACTTTTGCTGTGTTACGGTTTCCACGAGTGAGGTCACCTGTGACACTGGGCACTCAAAACGTTAGCAATGACAGCATTATTTACCTTACCGTCTCGGGATAAGTCGCTGATGGTGTCATGGTACAAGGCAGGCGAGTGCCTGCCTTGTCAGCGGGCAGCGTGGGATCAGTTCCCACTCGGTGACGGTGTCATTGTGGGTGTGAATGGTTGTTTGTCTCTACATGTGCCCTGCGACTGACTGCCGACCAGTTTGGGGTGTAGACTTCCGCTCAAAGTCAACGGTGGTGAAAATGGGTGGATGAACATCTCTAGATGTACTTTCTGTAGATGACGCCGTGACCCTAATGAAGTTAGAAAATGCTCCACAGTGCAATGTAGAATCACATTGAGAGGGCTATCATTTTCAGTCATTGTAAATAGTTGATACATCCATCCATCCATTTCCAACACAACTTATCCCGAAGAGGGTGCAGGGAGTTGCTAGAGCCTAATGTTTGTTCGAGTGCATGTAATTAAAGGGGTTCTCCTGTTTCAACATCCCACCCAAAGTATTTTGAAGACGACACTAAAATAGGCCATCTGACGAATTCGATTGATTAGGAAGTGACATTGTGTGCACGGTAGCTTAATGAATAAAGCATTGCATCGTGAAAGGTTGCAAAGTGAAGAAAGCACGTCCAGTAATGTTCTGAAAACATTCCGTGGTACATTTAGCTGTGGAATTCGGGAAAGCATTCAAAGTTTCCACTTCCTCATCTTCCATATTCACAATGAGACACCTGCAAATATTTGCTCATTTCTTTGTCTTTTTTCCAAAATATTTTCTCCATTTCCTGTCAAGTCAAGGAAATTAATCGAATAATATTTTGAAACATTTTTGGAATTGCGGGGAGGGGCGGATTAATCAAGAGGCCACTCAGAGTACAGTCGCGGGTCATATGAGACACGTGGGCCGCCTGTTGCCTATCACATCTACAGTATGTATTATACATAGTATTATTAAGAACTGTATTGTTTTATATTTGTACTGTGTTTATTTACAGACAATGCTTAGAAACTCCCTTGGTTGATTTTATCAGAAAATAACAAATAAATAAAAAAATATGGACCACTTGATTGGATTGAAAGGTCTAGCGTGACTTCCTTGTTGAATTGCTTGATGAACGACAGAGGCTGTCACGTTGGAAGGGAGGGAATTTGTTCTTTGTGGCGCGCAACCCTTGAGAGTCCACCACGCGCGCCTCCTGATTCTTCGATCGCTCCACCGTTGGCCCGTACAGATGAGACATGCCTCCGAGACCGACGCTGTTTTCTTTTTTTGTTGCGCTCCCGCCTGTTTCACATCACATTGTGCTCCTTTGAGCGAAGGAGCGGTCGAGAAGAGTTTGGGCGGCGGTAGGACGCGCGGCGCGCACTTGAACTAGCTGGCGAGAGAAGAAGATCCCCGCCTTCAAAAAAAGATGAATGACACGGACATTTCCTGCCACAACTCAACCGAGCTGTCATGTGGAAACGCAACCGCATCATCCACGAGTTTCATCGACATCACCACTTTCATGCACATTTTCCCGTCCATTTATGGCATCCTGTGCGCTGTGGGAGTTCTGGCCAACGGCTTGGTCATTTACGCGGTGGCTGCGTGCAAGAAAAAAATGGTGTCGGACATTTACGTGCTTAACTTGGCCATAGCAGACATGCTTTTCCTCTTGGTGATGCCTTTCAACATCCATCAGCTGGTCCGAGACAGACAGTGGGTCTTCGGGAACTTCATGTGCAAGGCGGTGGTGGTGGTGGATGTCAGCAACCAGTTCACCACCGTGGGCATAGTTACCGTGCTCTGTATTGATCGGTAAGTCCTTTTTTTTTCAATAGTACACTGGAAATAAATCTTTACTGCGGCTGTCATCATAAAATCTTTATGTACCAGACAATGTTCAAGGTCTAGTAAAAATAGGACCACAGTAACTCACTTTGAGGTTGGCATTCCATTTTTCTTTTAAAAAAATTATTATTATTATTATGATTATTATTATTGTGACTGACCCATATTGTACTGAACAACCAGCATACAGATGTGTAGTTACATGCGTGCCAAATGTTCCTATATGCTCCACTCCAGGTTCAATTGTCCTGATCACATTTAGTCTTTGCCATATTCTCTAATGAGGGTGCATCTCAAAAGAAGATGGGGTGGCCAATTCACACAAAAAAAATTCAACTTAAGCTGTTGGAAATTGTAGGTTCACATTGAGGTAAATCAGTTAAAAAGATTTAAAGAAGAAAAGTCTAAATGTTAGCTCGGTGTTATCAGTGACAAACCAAAAGTAAATTGTTGTAAATGTTGAAATAGTCGCTCTTTTAAAGTCCTACGGCCCTATTTTTAGGACCCAGTGCAAGTCTAGCATCAACTGAGGTCTAACTGTGCGCATGGGTGGCATTTTCTTTCTTTTGGTATTTTCGCAGACGGTCACAGTAAGAAATGCCTCGGCTTGACAATGAAGCCGCGTCAGTTTTTACACAGAGTGCACACGCCCCTCTCAATGAAAATAGGGCCCTCATTTTGAAAAAGTTATTCATCCATCCATCCATCCATCTTCCAAACCGCTTATCCTCACAAGGGTCGCGGGCATGCTGGAGCCTATTCCAGCTGTTTTCGGGCAGTAGGTGGGGTCCATCCTGAACTGGTTGCCAACCAATCAAAGGGCACACAGAGACGAACAACTATTCACGCTCACAACCACACCTCCGGACAACTTCGAGTGTTTCATTGACCTCCCATGCATGTTTGTGGAATGTGGGAGGAAACCGGAGCAACCAAAGAAAACCCACGCAGGGATGGGGAGAACTGTCAACTTCCACACAGGAAGGCCGGAGTCAGACTCGAACCCTGCACCTCTGCACTGTGAGGGTGACTTGCTAACCAGTCGACAAGCAGAATCCTTATACCTCCAAAATCATCACTATTCAGGAGACCCCAAAAACAGCCTGTTTGTTCAACCATTAACATTGTATCGTCAAAGAGCGGTAACTAATTCAACATTTCAGATTGGTTAATCATTTGTAAAATAGTAATAATAACATCCACATGTGAAGATTGACTTGTGAAAATATGAAATTTACAAAATTATGACATACAGTAGGAGGATTCATCCTGACGCCAACGAACATGTTGCAAATCATGAAACTTTATTTGGGACACATAAAGGTAGACATTTGATATTAGATGTTTGATAAATATTACTTTATCATATATCTATTTTCCAAAACAATTACTAATGTTTGAATGAAAACTGGGGCGGCACGGTCGTGGACTGGTTAGAACATCTGCCTCACAGTGCAGAGGGTTTGATTCCAGCTCCGGCCTTATAGTGTGGAGTTTGCATGTTCCCCCCATGCCTGATATGTGAGTGATATGTGAGTGATTATTTGCTAAAAACAACACCGGGTTCGATTCCAGCTCAGGCCTTCCTGTGTGGAGTTTGCATGTTCTCCTCGTGCCTGTGTGGGTTTTCTCCAGGTACTCCGGTTTCCTCCCACATTCCAAAAACATGCATGGTAGGCTGATTGAACACTCCAAATTGTCGCTAGTTGTGATTGTGATTGCGAATGGCTGTTTGTCTCTGTGTGCCCTGCGATTGGCTGGCAACCAGTTCAGGGTGGACTACTACTGCCCGAGGACAACTGGGATCGGGTCAGCACACCCGCGACCCTCATGAGGATAAGCAGTTCAGATAATGGATGGATGATAACTGCCAATAATTCAGATATTAAGATAAATAAATTAAATTGATTTTTTGAAAGGAAATTCTGTTTCGCATGTCTTTACTGTTCTTATAAATGATTTGAAAATGACCCATATAAGGATGTTACAGTCCAGAATCAGTTTTCTGTAGCACCTATGCACATTAGTTTGCAAGACAACTAGAGCCTATTCCAGCAGCCCTTCGGACGAGACACAGGTTACACCCCGGACTAGCACCTATCAGGAGAAACAACCTTTCACGCACACATTCGCACCAATGGGCAATCTTGAGTCTTCGACTGACATAACATGCCTCTTTTTGGACTTTGGCGGAAGCTGTAATGAAGATATGCGAACCACTTTTTCACTGGGTTGCCATATAAACATCCCACCTATTTTAACATGTGTAGATAATTTTTTTGACAACAGTTTCTTTGAAGTTTTCATGTTTAGAATAGCATGGGAGGTCACGGTTTACAGGTTTCCCACTCCTACTCAAAACCAAAACCATCTTATGATCAAATGCAGCTTAGATTTACTTGTTATATAAACTGTGTGGAAATGTGTCATTTTCCTGACCATGTCTATAAACCCTCTCAGAAACAATCATGCTGTAGTTGTAATACCAAGAATAATGTGCTATTACAGCAATGTTCCCAGTGTGATTATGGAATCATCTGTGACATTTAGATTGCCCCTTGCAATGCACAGCATCATTTAAGATTGTATCCCCCTTCAGAGTGAGACAAAATACGTACAGTATATTCACGTATTTGAATCAGATACATAATTCGTGTCATTCTGCATCCCTGGAATTTCCTTCGTAAATTCTCTTTAACAAGACATTCCCTCAGAAATCTTGTGTGATGCTGAGGTAAATGCACTCTACAGCATATCATAGCAATTCTCTACCACAATCAGCTGTCATACACGTGTGTGCGTGTGTGTGTGTGTGTGTATATATATATATATATATATATATATATATATATATATATATATATATATCCAATTTGTCCTGATAACAGAAATTCCTCATTTGGGAAATGAGCATGGTACATGTCCTTTATGAACCTGCAAGTATATTGACAAAATGCACATGTAACAACACAATCAATAAAATACAAAAATATACTGTCCAAAAACTGTTTATAGAACAAAAACTGCAATTCAGGTGTATCCCAAAAAACTCACAACAGTAAAATACGTACAGTATTTTAATGTTTATTTTTTTCTGTCTTGGGAAAAAAAATTGTATTTTGGATTGTTTTGTTGGATGCATTCTTTGGTTTATGACAATGTTTGCCTGCGTGTCATACAGTTTTCTTGCTAGTTGCAAGTAACTGTCCCGTTGATCACCGATGTCTGGTAATTCTTGTGCATACTGAAGGATTTTTGTTGCCATTTGCATTGCTTCCTTGCTGGATGGTGGCTTGTCATCAGGAGTTGAATCGATGCCTTGTTTTTTAAAGTTTCGTAGATTTGCGTCTTTCCGACTCCAAGTGTCTGCTGGATCTTTTTAACTTTGTGTCCAGCCTCGCTCAAACGGACGCATTTCACTCGCTCCGCTCCAGTGGTTACAGTTCTTCTACGTTTCGATGCGATGATCTACACGACGTAAGTGAATAAAGTTAAAATCTTTCGCAATTACAGTAAAACGCACGCCAATAAAAAGTCGCTTACACGTCTTCGTTTCGAATCTGATGAATGAAAACGGCGAAGCGAACACATTTCTTCGGTCAGGTCGAGTGGGTGCTGTTTTTAAGATAGTGCCGCGTTCTCCAGGACGTAAGTGAATAAAGTTAAAATCATTCACAATTACAGTAAAACGCACTGCAAAAAAAACTCACTTACACATCGTTTAGAATCTGATGATCGAAAAACGCGAAGTGAAAACTTGTTTCAACGTTGTGTTTTTTCCGTCGCATCGGGTGGGCGTTACGTGTATTTAAGCTCCCGCGGCATTACACCTCCATCCGGGTTACGGGTAGTGGAATTTCCGCTTACGGAGGTTCCGGTAACACGTAATATCGTAGTCAAAATGTTAATGCATAGGTTTTTATTCTGGGTGAAGGATATTCCTTTCCATAGAATTCCAGGGATGGGAATATTTACTGTCCTATGAAATAATGGAATTGGCAACCATTGTAGTGTTCATCTCATTCCACTTGTAGAGAAAAATCAAATGCCAAAAAATGATTTGCTTTTATTTAAAGTAAAGTAAAATCATGTCTGTACATGGAAATTAAAAAAAACTCCGGTTTGGGGGCATTGTTTAATTTCAAATTATATTTTATATATTCAATATGGGGCGGCCCGGTAGTCCAGTGGTTAGCACGTCGGCTTCACAGTGCAGAGGCACCGGGTTCGATTCCAGCTCCGGCCTCCCTGTGTGGAGTTTGCATGTTCTCCCCGGGCCTGCGTGGGTTTTCTCCGGGTGCTCCGGTTTCCTCCCACATTCCAAAAACATGCATGTCAGGCTGATTGGACGCTCTAAATTGTCCCTAGGTGTGAGTGTGGGCGTGGATGGTTGTTCGTCTCTGTGTGCCCTGCGATTGGCTGGCGACTGATTCAGGGTGTCCCCCGCCTACTGCCCGGAGATGGCTGGGATAGGCTCCAGCACCCCCCGCGACCCTAGTGAGGATCAAGCGGTTCGGAAAATGGATGGATGGATGGGTGGATATTCAATATGTTCCATTTTTGGTTGTTTGGTTGCCTGTCATTTCAGGTTTCCTCAAAGGAAAAAGCAAAACACAATCGTGGAGTCAATCGTTCAGATGCTCACTGAGCGGAGTTTGTTGAAGTGACGATCAACATCAATTTGAGCTCTTTCGCAGAGTCTTTAGTGGGATATATCCCCCCCCCCCCCAAAAAAAAATCTGGTACTTGAAGAGGTACGTTGACTGGAGTGTTGAACTGTACAGATAAATGGGGTTAGTTTAATTAGTTTTGTAAATGAAAAATCAATACCAAAGCAACCGGAGCTCATCTTTAATTCTATATAATGTGCACATTAATAATAGTGCTCCAAGTAACTGTGATAAGTTACGAATCATGAAAATGTCTCCTTGTATGTTTTTAATGCTCAATTACATCGATGGCTTTCATAACTGGATTGGTGATAGCATGACATGATCAAGATTATTAAAATCTTGGTAATCAGACGCCTCCTTTAATTCAAGTCATTTCTTAAACGAATTAAACATATAATTGCATCCAAATGCCATTTATTAAACAGTATTTAATAAAACAGGATGAAGAGCGGCCTTGCCAGAGGTCTGCATTTTTCAGGTCGTCTTCCAGCCATAAAACATGCAAAAATGCGTACGGCATCTAATTTAACAGCCAGTGTTGATACTGCAGTAGCTTGAAGGTTGTAGCTTTAAAAATATTAACGGACCGAGGTTATGATCAGTTTCATATTGGTCAATAAATATCATACATGAAGTTTCAGGGTTCATTTTCTAGGTTTTTTATTTCGGTATTGCTGTACGTTCGTAAAGAAGAATGACGGTCAGTCATTTGAAGATTGTAATTTACACGATGTTATGACCTGCGATTGGCTGGCAACCAGTTCAGGGTGTGCCCCGCCTGCTGACTGAAGATGTGAGGATATGCGGCTCAGATAATGGGTGGATCAAGTAGGAATGGGCATTTGACAACATTTTGTTGAGAGACCACTGGGGGGAAAATCAATCAAAATCTATTCTTAATTCTGTATTTTTTTTCTTGATATATACTGTATATACACTTTCCCTGCCAGCATCTTACACCCTGCAGTTATGTGTTGGATCGTCTCAGGTGCCTCTTTGCACAACCTACACCTTGGGTCTTGTCTGGTGTGGTATATCTGGGCCTCGGTGGCTCTGGTGCTCAGGGCCTGCTCCTGAGCAGCCAGGATGAGTGCCTCTGTGCTGTCCTTCAGGCCAGCCCTCTCTAGCCACTGATAGGACTTCTTGAGATCAGCCACTTCAGTTATGGTCCGGTGGTACATCCCGTGTAGGGACTTGTCCTCCCATGATGGGGAGTTTCCAGCTACTCCCCTCAGGCAGACGCTACAGATCCATGTGCACCAAATCCAGTAGACACTTAAACAGCTTCTTCCCTCTAGCCATTAACTCCTTAAACAGTCACTGACGTAGTCACTCTTCTTGTACTACAAATACTGCTACTGGTCACTCTAAAATGGTTCAATGATTTTGTTGTTTACGATGATACTAATGCAGCGTGTTATACCGGAGACAAATTCCTTGTGTGTTCTACATACTTGGCCAATAAAGATGATTCTGATTCTGATGGTCCCTCTTCCAGCGCCTCATCCTCTGTTCCCCATTGTCTGAGACATTCTCTGAGTACGTCATCCGTTGGAGCCTTCTCCTTGATGTATTCATGGAGCTTGGATGTTTCATCCTGGACAGTGGCTCTCACACTCACTAGTCCACGGCCTCCTTCCTTTCGGCTTGCGTACAGTCTCAGGGTGCTGGATTTGGGATGGAACCCTCCATGCATGGTTAGGAGCTTTCGGGTCTTAACGTCCGTGGTCTGAATCTCTTCCTTTGGCCACCTTATTATTCCTGCAGGGTATCTGATCACTGGCAGGGCATAGCTGTTTATTGCCCGGGTCTTATTCTTGCCATTGAGCTGGCTTCTTAGGACTTGCCACATTCGCTGGAGGTATTTGGCCGTAGCCGCTTTCCTTGTTGCCAGTTCGAGGTTGCCATTGGCTTGTTGTATACCGAGGTACTTGTCTGCTGTTGTTCCTTCAGGGAGTGAGACCCCTTCAGTGCGGACTACCTTTCCTCTCTTAGTCACCATCCGACTACATTTCTCAAGCCCGAATGACATCCCGATGTCGCTGCTGTAGATCCTGGTCGTGTGGATCAGGGAGTCTATGTCCCTTTCGCTCTTAGCATACAGCTTTATGTCATCCATGTAGAGGAGGTGACTGATCGTAGCTCCATTTCTGAGGCGGTATCCATAGCCTGTCTTGGTGATTACTTGGCTTAGGGGGTTCAGTCCTATGCAGAACAGCAGTGGAGAGAGTGCATCACCTTGGTATATGCCACATTTGATGGACACTTGGGTAAGTGGCTTGTCATTGGCTTCAAGTGTGGTTTTCCACATTCTCATCGAGTTCGCAACGAAGGCTCTTAAGGTCCTGTTCACCTTATACAACTCCAAGCATTCAGTGATCCATGTATGTGGCATCGAGTCATAGGCTTTCTTGTAATCAATCCAGGCTGTGCACAGGTTGGTATGTCGGGACCTGCAGTCCTTCGGTTAGCCATCCTGGGTGAGTCCCATCCCTCAGCAGCTGGTTCATTTGTGCTGCGAGGCGCTCATGGAGTGCTGTGAGTTTCTTTAGCCAGTAGGTGTGGACCATGTCCGGGCCTGGTGCTGTCCAGTTCTTCATATCTGAGACTCTTTCCTGTATGTCTGCCACTGTTATGGTAACTGGGTTCTGTTCAGGGAGGTGTCTGTGCTCCTCTCTCAGGGTCACCAGCCATTGTGCACTGCTGTTATGTGCAACCTCCTTCTCCCATATGCCTTTCCAGTACCTTTCAGTTTCCAGTCTTGGTGGGTCAGCTCTGTTGTTAGGACACTGCCACTGAGCGTACACTTTTGCAGGTTGTGTTGCGAACAGCCTGTTTATTTGTCTGGCCTCATTCTCTTTCGTGTACCGCTTTAGGCGGCTGGACAGGGCTTGGAGCCTTTGTTTGGCAGTTTCGAGTGCTTCAGGTATGGTCATCTGGATGTACCTCTCGGGTATCGGCCTTTTCATCACACCTCTCTGGGCCTCCGTCAATTGAGTCACATCTTTCCGAGCCACCTTGATCTTAGCCTCCAACCGTCTTTTCCATGGTGGGTAACGTATCTCATGGCTTCCATGGTTGCTCTTATAGCCAAGCATCTCTAGGATCAGTGATGCTGAAGCGTATATCAGCTCATTGGTTTCCGTGATCGTTACGGTAGGGATCGCCCTCAGTGCTGCATTCACACTTTCCATGAGACTTTCAGGTGGTACTTCACATAGCCGTTGTAATCGGTTTCTAGGTTGCCCAGCTTTCATTCTCGCCATGATCTTAGCTTTCAGGTCAGTTTCTACCTCGCTCAGCATTTCATTCATTGGGGCTGGCCTCCCAATCTCATCATCTGCATTCATTGGGGCTTGCCTCCCAATCTCTGGTATGACCTCCTCCTCTGATCTGGCAGCCTGGGGCCCTTCACCATGGAACCTGCATTGTACCTCATCAATCTCAAGTTGTGACAGCAGTTGCCGTTTGTGGATGTTGGAACACTGAGCTACTAGTTGTTTTGTGGTCAACCGTGACTGTGTGTTTCGAAGTAACCATTTAGCCCACATTCTCTGCATGTAACCCCTCTGACTAGGGTTGCTTGAGTAGTAGCATTCCAACAGAGCCATGTTATCGCATCTCGCCCATCTCCGTTTTGTTCCAGTAGCCCATTTTTCATCAAGGTACTCTGGTTCCCCAGCACCTGACGCAGACTTTGTTTGGCCGGGCGACGTCTGAGCCGGCATGTCCTTCGTTTTCTTGTCTCTCATCATTGTATGAGGTAGGCATTAGTGTGAAGGATCTTGCCCAAGGACCCACACTGAATGGTGTTATGTGCTCATTTTTGCCCCAAGCGGGATTCGAACCACCGTCTCCCGTACGCCAAACCAACTGAGCTATCCAGCCGCTTATATATATATATATATACACAGAGTATATATACTGTATATGCTGCCTAATGTGGTGGAAGAATGTACAGTATATTGTTAAATAATGCTGCCTGGGGGAGTTGTACAATGGTATGAATGATGCTCACATCCTGTAGCTGCTGGTTTTTCGTGGGGAGCTTCAAATTACGCAATCAAGCAGCACACTATTTTGACACTCGCTCCAAGACATGATTAATAGATATGCAATGCCACAAAATAACAATTTTGTTTGTTGATCAAAAAGCAATTCCTAACCTGTGTGGATTAAAAATAAAACAAAACAAAACAGAATTTCAGTACTTCTCAAAAATGATCAGCAATGTTCTAATAGATGGCGGTAATACATTAACATGAGGGTTTGCATCCTTGGATGGCAAAAAGATTTAAAAAAAAAACATTCTGTATCCACTGGACTAAAAATGTAACGGCATCTTCCATAGCACTTGCCTCTATTAACTAGGATTTTGTTTATTTATTTATTTAACCTGGAAACAAGCATAGACAACAGGCCTGAGAATTTCAGAAATTAACTAAATGTTTTTCGGTTCTGCTAGATTACCCAGTGGGAAACCACTGTAACTAATTTTGGGTTCTGTAAACGTTCATCATGGGAACCCATTTTTCTATATTGATTGATTTTCATAATCAAAAATTCTGTACTCAAAAGTAAAATATTTAAAGAGTAAATGTTTAAAAACAATGAACATAATTAAATGAGCAGCTGTGTACTCCAGGTTTATTCAATCAAATAAATGGATCAAAATATGTTGTTTAACACTTTTATTGTACTCATATGGATCGTGAATACAGCATACCACAAAATCTGGCTACATACTATGGGCCACAAGTAAACCTGACACTGTTAATATGATTATGTGTGTGTACTATTGATGTCAATAAACATCATATCAGTGGCTACTCACCCCCTTTATGAATACAAAAGCATGTACCGGTAATAGGAATTGAATGATTATAATCATGGGATGAATCTTTTAAAAAAATTACCTTACTACTATGTATCGACTTATAGTATTGATATGCCTTGACGTCCTCTTTGCAACTGTGTAATCTACTATCAATTTGACCAAAGAATCTACCACATGTCATCGTTCGGCTTCCCGACAGTAAACAGTAGTATGACTACACCTTGTGATGATTGTTTTATTCATAAAGTTACCATGTCTACAACTAGTAAATTAGAGAATAACTGTCAGGTTTATATGATTTGACAAATATACACTTACAGAAAGGAAGAGAGGAGTTTTCGGTTGCGAGGAAAATAGAAAGGAGGCTGCTCACAATTCTCTCAGCTGACCTAAAACAGCCCCTCCCTATGCCTTCTCTTTTTATCTGCTCTTGAGGTCCCTAAGTTACATGAAGGTGAGGCCACTAAAGGGGAAGTTTGGGGTATCAGCAAACTGGCCCCACCCTGACTTTCACTCCAAAGTACAGTACATGATATTGAAAATTTCATCACATCCTTAGCAAGTGCCTAAGCCTGATAATCACTTTTTATTCGTCAAATTCAGCACATCTTGAGAAATGCAGAAGGGTCGACTCCCGTTGATTTCCTCTTATCCGGTCATCTCCTGGGCCCATGTAGAGTTGAGCATGTTTCAGTTCTCCTGTTTCATAATAACCCTGACCACATATGAACACTTGCAAAGCAATCATTTCATATCTATTAATACTTTCTAAATAAAACCACAGCAATATAAAAGCAGAATCAAACATAATAAATCATCCTTTCCCGAAATTCTTCCATCAATAACTAAGACTGTTTCATAATATTTTTCATAGCGATTCGCCTTTAGAGCTAACCAACTTCAAGTACTTGCCTTGGAATCGTGCGTCCCTTTGTATTTCTCTTTCATGTTTTGTGCCTACATCACACGTCAGCTTGGTAATACGCCCTTCTTCAGATGATTCGAAAGAAAAATCCGACTGGCATTCCCATTTCTTAAGTGTAGTAACTAATATGCCTTTCTGTGTTTTTTTCGCCGCCATCTCTTTCCATCATCCACGCGCTATCTCAGCGTGCAGACTAAAATAGCAACCCGCATGCGCACATAATGTTTCCTGTTCCATCCCCACCGCCACTTAATGAAAACAAAACAAATGTAGAATAGAAGAAAAACATTCACACACCACACCACAAACACACATACAGGCACAGTGAAATCGCGTTGATCACACAGGAGAGATTCTATTGCGAACAGTCAACTAGTGCGCGGTGATTTTGTTATGGCAAACAATTTTTCGGTACCGTACAAATGATCCCACGGAAACGACACGCTACCGGAAACAATTGTTACCGTGAAATCCTCAGGCCTGCACATACAAACTTTAATTGTTGTCCTTTGTCCTTGGCAGCAGTAAGAAATAAAACAAGAGGAATTAGCCTTGAAGAATGAATGACACGCATGATGTGCATATTCAAAGTAGTAATTATTTTCTGGCTTAACACTTGCAAAAATGGAAAAGGACATGTGACAAACTTAATGTTCCATCGATCCATCTATCCGCTATCTGTCTGTGTCTGTCTATCTCTCTATCTCTCTGTCTCTCTGTCTGTCTATCTATCTATCTATCTATCTATCCGTATCTTTCTATACCTATCCATCTATCTAACCCGGCTTCTCCCCGTGGGGCTGCCACACTCTTTTCATAACATCGTCCTCAAGTTGGCACCATTCCTGAAACAGGAATGAACAGTTGTTATCACGAGGCACATAAGTGCCGCTTTTCCATCAATCCCAAACAGCTCCACACCATTCACCACTCTAAGCTCACTGGGAAAACACCACTTTGATGGTGTTTTGGGTGAGCCATTTGTGAGGCTTAATTCTGCGGTGGTAATTCAGAGACATTTGTAAAAAATGAATGTCGGGCTTTCCAAAATGCTTTGGGCACCTTATAGTGAAGATAAAGCGCTAAATAAGTCTTCTCCATTCACTATTTAGGGTCAGTTTTATTGATTTTCTGAGAAATACATTCGTATCCCACCTCCAAGGAAATGTGTCATAAGTGTGCAGCGATTACTCCAAAAACTATACTTCACAGCATAATGGTTCTTCAGCAAGATTTAAGGCATATTTTTCCCTAAAACTTGAGTTGTACTCCAAATTGTAAGACTCCGTTTTGGGTCCGTCAATGCAACTGTAATTCCTATGTGTTCATGCATTGCCTATATTAAGTGCATTGAATTATGTGGGTGAGTGTTTTAGTCCATATCAAAAACGAATTGTGCTATTTAGTCGCATAGTCGTCGACTGGGGATTACTCGGACTGCACTCACTGTCCATCCATCACACTCACAGCATCATGCATGGACTTGAACAGCCCTTTTGGTGAATACACTGCTCTGCATAAACTGCAATTAATCTGAATGCCCTTTGGACAATTGCGAGAATGTCAGTGTCTCCTTAGAAGTGCACTGCACATACTCACATGCAGTTACATTGCAGAAAGATTGATCTAAGTCATAGCAGGCAAATGGTTTAATAAATGGTCCATTTTTTTTTTTTCGTCAATGGCAGAGTAGCTCCTAAATTGAATGAATGTCAGCTTTATTATTCCTGTAAGGGAAATTACTCAAAGTTGAATGAATAGTCTGCAATATAGTGTTTGTATATTATATTCATTCATTCATTTTCCGAACCGCTTCATCTTCACTAGGGTCGCGGTGGGTGCTGGAGCCTATCCCAGCTGTCTTCGAGCAGTAGGCGGGGGACACCCTGAATCGGTTGCCAGCCAATCGCAGGGCACACAGAGACGAACAACCATCCACGCCCACACTCACACCTAGGGACAATTGAGAGTGTTCCATCAGCCTGCCATTCAATTTTTCGGAATGTGGGAGAAAACCGGAGTACCCAGAGAAAACCCACGCAGGCCCGGGGAGAACATGCAACCTCCACACAGGGAGGCCGGAGCTGGAATCGAACCGGTACCTCCGCACTGTGAAGTCGACGTGCTAACCACTGGCGTACCGGGCAACCCTTGTATATTCTATGTTTATTACTTTATTTGTTAGTTAGGAAAATTCAGCCAAAATTAACCAATTATCATGAAACCGTGATGGGCTGCCTGAAAGTTTACAGACGAGAACGATAGACTGAAATGAGGATCTGTATAAAAGTAGATGAAATATTTTTGCTTTTTACTATTTAAGGCAAAATATCAATTTAATGTAACTATCTGTCCACTTATGCCTTTCGAAACTCCCAACAGCCTAAAAACTGGGAAATAGCCATTAACATTGCTTTCATTGCTTGTTTGTTCATTAGCATGATTGCGAATGAGATATAAATGATATGTGCCAAGCAAGACCATCAAAAACTTTAGTTTGTCGTTGACAATTTAGATTTACACCCTCCTTCATGTTTGTTTTAAAAATCATCTCTGCACACATCCATTTTAAGATTTATTATTATTTGTAACAATTTCAATCTGGATTCCACACACAACACAGCACAGAAACTGCCCTCCTTAAAAGGGCTCTTCCTGTCCTCCGACTTCGGCCTACTCTCCATCCTCATCCTTGACCTTACCACCGCCTTCGATACCATCAACCACTCCATCATACTCTCCTGCCTTCAATCCCTCAACATCACATGCAATGTTCTCACCTGGTTTCACTCATATCTCACAGGCAGGAAAAAAATTATTCACATCAACATCTGCTCCTCCTCCACTGCCCCGTTGTCCTAAGGTGTCCCCCAGGGCTCTGTGCTGAGCCCTCTTCTCTCCATCCTCTACCTTCTCCCCCTTGGCCAAATCATTCGTCATCACGGTCTCCACTTCCACCGCTACACTGGTGGTGTCTAATTATACATCTCCACCAAATCATCCACCCCAACAACATACTCCACCCTGTCTAACTGTCTTTCTGATATCAAATCCTGGATGCAAACAAACTTTCTCATTCTTAACTGCACTAAATCTCAACTGCTAATATCGGTCCTAGCTCAACCAAACAGCCTCCAACTTTAACCTCACTATCGACAACTCCACCCTGTCCCCCTCCTCTTACTGTCGCAACCTTGGTGTCCTTTTGACAATAATTTCTCTTTCGACCAACGCAAAACCTCCACTGGCTCTCCGATCCCCAGCGCATTTGATTCAAACCTCTCCTCCTCACCTATGAAGCCTTTCACAATCAGGCCTCCCAATACCTCTCCAAGATTCTCCACCCATACTCTCCTTCCCACACCCTACGCTCCTCAAATGCAAACCTCCTCGCCATCCCCATGACCACGCACATAACCTGCCTTCTCTGTCGCTGCCCCCACCCTCTGGAACTGTCTACCTCAACACATCCGCAGCTGTACTGACACCCCCATCCTTCAACTCGTTTCTCAAAACTCATCTGTTCCGTGATGCTATTAATGTCTTTTTATCTTTGTTACTTATTTCTTGCGTTGTTTTTCTTTTCTTGACATTTGTGTGTTTGAAACTTGTGTATATTCTGTTTTAAACTGTATGTTTTTATCATGTACAGTATTTCTTAACTCTTGTTCTTAAGTGTCTCTGAGTAGTGTGAAAATTACTTTTAAATAAATTGTATTATTATTATTATTATTATTATTATGAGTGTGGACAAACAGGAACATAACTGCGCCTTCTCACTGTTTGTATGTTCCTAATTTTAATATTCTCTCAAATTTGAAAGCCCTTTCCTTTCAATGATAACTTTTTGGATATATCCAAGCAGTTAATTGCTTTTTTCCATCCATCCATCCATCCATCTTCTACCGCTTATCCGGGGCCGGGTCGCGGGGGCAACAGCTTTAGCAGGGAAGCCCAGACTTCCCTCTCCCTAGCTACTTCTTCCAGCTCTCCCCGGGGGATCCCGAGGCGTTCCCAGGCCAGCTGGGTGACATAGTCACTCCAGCGTGTCCTGGGTCTTCCTCGGGGTCTCCTCCCGGTGGGACATGCCCGGAACACCTCACCAGGGAGGCGTTCAGGAGGCATCCGAATCAGATGCCCAAGCCACCTCATCTGGCTCCTCTCGATGTGGAGGAGAAGCGGCTCGACTCTGAGGCCCTCCCGGATGACCGAGCTTCTCACCTTATCTCTAAGGGAGAGCCCGGACACCCTGCGGAGAAAACTCATTTCGGCCGCTTGCATCCGGGATCTCGTTCTTTCGGTCACGACCCATAGCTCGTGACCATAGATGAGGGTTGGAACGTAGATCGACCGGTAAATTGAGAGCTTCACCCTTTGGCTCAGCTCCTTCTTCACCACGACAGACCGATACAACGTCCGCATCACAGCAGACGCTGCACCGATCCGCCTGTCGATCTCTCGCTCCCTCCTGCCCTCACTCGTGAACAAGACCCCAAGATACTTAAACTCCTCCACTTGGGGCAAGATCTCTCCCCCGACCCGGAGGGGGCACTCCACCCTTTTCCGACTGAGGACCATGGTTTCAGATTTGGAGGTGCTGATTTTCATCCCAACCGCTTCACACTCGGCTGCGAAACGCTCCAGTGAGAGTTGGAGAGCCCTGTTTGAAGGAGCCAACAGCACCACATCATCTGCAAAAAGCAGGGATGCAATACTGAGGCCAAAAAAACGGACCCCCTCAACGCTTCGGCTGCGCCTAGAAATTCTGTCCATAAAGATTATGAACGATTCCGACTTACTGCCGGCAATGCGAACCAAACTCTGACATCGGTGGTAAAGTGACCGAATAGCCCGTATCAGGGGGTTCGGTACCCCATACCCACGAAGCACCCCCCACAGAACTCCCCGAGGGACACGGTCAAACGCCTTCTCCAAGTCCACAAAACACATGTAGACTGGTTGGGCGAATTCCCACATACCCTCGAGGACCCTGCTAAGGGTGTAGAGCTGGTCCACTGTTCCACGGCCGGGACGAAAACCACATTGCTCCTCCTCAATCTGAGGCTCGACTTCCTGACGGACCCTCCTCTCCAGCACCCCTGAATAGACCTTACCAGGGAGGCTGAGGAGTGTGATCCCTCTGTAGTTGGAACACACCCTCCGGTCCCCCTTTTTAAAAAGAGGGACTACCACCCCGGTCTGCCAATCCAGAGGCACTCTCCCCGTTGACCACGCGATGTTGCAGAGGCGTGTCAACCAGGACAGCCCCACAACATCCAGAGCCTTGAGGAACTCTGGGCGGATCTCATCCACCCCTGGGGCCTTGCCACCGAGGAGCTTTTTAACCACATCGGTGACTTCAACCACAGAGATAGGAGAGCCCACCTCAGGGTCCTCAGACTCTGCTTCCTCCAAGGAAGACCGTTGGTGGAGTTGAGGAGGTCTTCGAAGTACTCTGCCCACCGGTTCACAACGTCCCGAGTCGAAGTCAGCAGTGACCCATCCCCACTGTACACAGTGTTAGTGGTGCACTGCTTCCCCCTCCTGAGACGTCAGATGGTGGACCAGAATTTCCTCGAAGCCGTCCGGAAGTCGGCTTCCATGGCCTCACCGAACTCTTCCCACGCTCGGGTTTTTGCCTCTGCGACCACCGAAGCTGCGTTCCGCTTGGCCAGTCGATACCTGTCAGCTGCCTCTGGGGTCCCACAGGCCATAAAGGCTCGATAGGACTCCTTCTTCAGCTTGACGGCATCCCTTACTGCTGGTGTCCACCAGCGAGTACGAGGGTTGCCGCCACGACAGGCACCAACCACCTTACGGCCACAACTCAGATTGGCCGCCTCAACAATAGAGGCACGGAACATGGTCCACTCGGACTTAATGTCCCCCGTCTCCCCCGGAACATGGGAAAAGCTCTGTCGGAGGTGGGAGTTGAAACTCCTTCTGACAGGAGATTCCGCCAGACGCTCCCAACAAACCCTCACAATACGTTTGGGTCTGCCAGGACGGACCGGCATCTTCCCCCACCATCGGAGCCTACTCACCACCAGGTGGTGATCAGTTGACAGCTCCGCCCCTCTCTTCACCCGAGTGTCCAAAACATGCGGCCGCAAATCCGATGATACAACCACAAGGTCGATCATCGAACTACGGCCCAGGGTGTCCTGGTGCCAAGTGCACATATGGACACCCTTATGTTTGAACAAGGTGTTCGTTATGGACAGTCCGTGACGAGCACAGAAGTCCAATAACAAAACACCACTCGAGTTCTGATCGGGGGGGCCGTTCCTCCCAATCACGCCCCTCCAGGTCTCACTGTCATTGCCCACGTGAGCATTGAAGTCCCCCAGTAGAACAAGGGAGTCCCCAGCAGGAGTACTGTCCAGCACACCCTCCAAGGACTCCAAAAAGGGTGGGTATGCTGAGCTGCTGTTTGGTGCATATGCACAAACAACAGTCAGGACCCGTCCCCCCACCCGAAGGCGGAGGGAAGCAACCCTCTCGTCTACCGGTGTGAACCCCAATGTACAGGCACTGAGCCGGGGGGCAATGAGCATGCCCACACCTGCTCTGCGCCTCTCACCATGAGCAAGTCCAGAGTGGAAGAGAGTCCAACCCCTCTCGAGAGAACTAGTACCAGAACCCAGGCTGTGTGTGGAGGCAAGTCCGACTATATCCAGTCGGAACTTCTCTGCCTCACACACCAGCTCGGGCTCCTTCTCTGCCAGAGAGGTGACATTCCATGTCCCAAGAGCTAGCTTCTGCAGCCGAGGATCGGACCGCCAGGGTCCCCGCCTTTGGCTGCCGCCCAGCTCGCATTGCACCCGACCCCATTGACCCCTCCCACGGGTGGTGAGACCATGAGAAGGGGGACCCACGTTGCCTCTTCGGGCTGAGCCCGGCCGGGCCCCATGGGTGTAGGCCCGGCCACCAGGCGCTCGCCAACGAGCCCCACCTCCAGGCCTGGCTCCAGAGGGGGGCCCCGGTGACCCGCGTCCAGGCAAGGGAAACTGAGTGCCATCGATTTTATTTATCATAAGGGGCTTTGTGAGCCGTGCTTTGTCTGGTCCCTCACCTAGGACCTGTTTGCCATGGGTGACCCTGCCAGGGGCATAAAGCCCCAGACAACTTAGCTCCTAGGATCATTGGGACACACAAACCCCTCCACCACGGTAAGGTGACGGCTCACGGAGCCCTTTTTCCCTTTGCTTTAAATAAGTGGTGTCTGTACTTGCACAGGATCTAAAGTTTAATAGTTTTAACTGTAAGAAAAGTGGATTTGTGTGATCTCGATATTGTGTGCTGTGAATTGTTCATCCAGGGCGTATGCACTCTTAAAACTGCTAGGCCAAAAGAATTTTTACACACAATTTACTTTAACTTCAATATGTGCACGACCATCTACACCAGGCATGTCCAGCTCCGGGCCTGGAGGGCCACTATCCTGCCTGTTTTCTAGCTTTCCCGGCTGCAACACTCCTGATTCAGTTGATCAGCTCTTCAGCCAGCTCTGAAGCAGCATTAGAACGTTCCTGATTATTTGAATCAGGTGTGTTGCTCTTGGGAGAGCTGGAAAACAGGCAGGACAGCGGCCCTCCAGGATCGACTTTGGACACCCCTGATCTCCACCTCTTCAGCCCTCCCAAATCCAATCTTCAACCCAATCAAAAATAACTAACCCAAACTTAGGTTAGGAAAACAATCCAGCATTTTTCGCGCTGGTCGAGAGTTCTGCCCACGACTTAGTGCCATTTGTGTTTGCGTGCTCCTTACTGTATTTAACTACGTTTATTCCTTCAGTGGACAAGTGATGTGCTGAGAGGACATCATGTAAGCGGAACCTCAGATTTGCTTCTAGCTATCAGGGATTAAAATGATGATTGGAAGTGCAGCAAGGTTCGTCTTATCACCGGTGTTTCAGACTGCGGAATGCCTCTAAATATGTGACTTCTTCCCCACAGATACATTGCCATTGTTCACCCCACCTCAGAGCGGAGGACCATTCACTGGACAATCATGATCAACGTGCTGGTGTGGATCGGCAGCTTCCTCCTCACCGTGCCGGTTATGCTGTATGCCAAAGTTGTACGCAGACACCATTTGGAGGTCTGCATGATGTATCTTGATGGGCCCGAGGACATGTACTGGTACACCCTCTACCAGTCGATCCTGGGCTTCATCATCCCCCTCATCATCATTAGCACCTTTTACTCGCTCACGCTCTACCACGTGTTCAGCTCCATTCGTCGAGTCAAACGCAAGCAGACCATGTGGGCCAAGAGGGCCACCAAGATGGTGCTGATGGTGATCGCTCTGTTCCTGATCTGCTGGTCACCCTACCACGTCATCCAGGTGATGAACCTGCGCAACAATTCCCCGACTGTCGCCTTTATCTACACCTACAACATCAGTATCTGCCTCAGCTACTCTCATAGCTGCATCAACCCGCTAATGTTGCTCATCTTTGCCCAAAATTACCGTGAACGTCTTTGTCGCAGAAACACACTCAGCAATTCCCAGCACTCATCCAAGGTGACGGTGGTCAAAACAGAAGGTTCCACTATGGCCCTTGAACCCAGTTATCGTAGTACTGCCATTTAGTCACAAAATGTTTCAGCGTAGACACATGGACAAGTTGTTGTTTGTTCGAATGGACAAGATAATGTAGCCCGTGAAATTTGTACAACAGAAACCACACAGAGTGTCATGTTCGGCGGAAGAGGTGAAGCGCATTTGTGTCTTTATTGACGGAACATTAGCACTGGTCCGAGCACATAAACAATGGAAGATGGAATTCTGAGGTAGCACTCGAGCATAACTGTTCGGGGATGTCATATTACTGGTAGCTCCCGATGTCGGTCAATGTGTTTTGAGAGAGTGGTTCAGATTTTGGCCCTGTAGTGAGGTCACTGCCATAACAAAAATCTGCGGTTAGCGCGACCATGTCAAAGCCAAGAGCAACGCAGAGCCTAAGTGTTGTTCGATACACAAATGAGCAGTTGCTACCAGTGTTGTCTTGTGATAAGTGGCATGTGACCACTATCTACCGTGACAGTGTAGCAGTTAGCGTAGCCACAAAAACCTGCACGAACATTTCCTTTGTACCAACATTCCAAAACAACCGCAATGTGACAAAGTTCAAAAGGACTCTCAAACTCGTTGGAGAATCTCCTCAGGCTGAGGGGCCAACTCTGCTTCAGTACACTGTACATTTTGGCTATACTTCTGAATTTTTTTCCAGTAGCCACGTTTCTGAAGAGATAAATACTCAGTCATCATCATGGTCATGGAATGACGTGTCAAGTGGCTGCTCTAAACAGGGCTATTTTGAGAGGGTGATCAGTGCACTGTAATTAATTGATCCTTTGGGTATTTTGACTGAAACATTGTCGATATTTTAACAAATTATTTCAGAGAACTGTTTTAAATGTTGGAAAATTGAAAACAATGTGGCATATCCTCTATCTTTACAAATACATAGTGACTAACATTTAAACAGTTTTTCAAATGTTTGCCAAAACTCCACTTTTCTTAATCAGTTTTTCAGTTAAAGTGGTAAAGCCCCCTTATCACATATTTTGTACCATTCGTTTGACGGTTGATTAATTTACTAAATTATTACATGAAGTTTCTGTATTGTCAAATATACTATATTTTGTTATCCTTCTACAAAAGTGGAGGATAATGGATTGTCAGTCTTCTTGTTGGGCGGAAGGCAGAGAGATCAGTATGATAAACTTCTCATGATGATGCAAAGAAAGGTCAACACCAACTCCAATTGCCTATGTCACTTGCATGGGCCATATCATCATCGGAAAGGGGAGATCTTGCAGTTGACCTGCCAATGTCATGCGCCGACCCCAGCGAGTCTATTTGTATCAAGCATACAGCGCCTCCGACCTCCCTGATTTCGATGCGAATGAGGGATGCCACTAGGATTGGCCGGGGGAAAAAATGATTTCCATCCCACAAAGGTGCACAAAGACACAAACGTTCCAACAGCCATTTCTGCTTGCGCAAAATCTAGCAAAATATCAAAAGAAAGATAACGCCACCCATGCACACAGCTAGACTGCGCTTTGTGCTAGACTTGTACTCCAAATGAAAATAGAGCCCACATTATCATTGAAAAAAAAATGCAATCAACTCAACTCAACTGTATTTATAGAGCACTTTCAAACAACCACCGCTGAAACAAAGTGCTGTACAAAATAATTCATACAACAACAAACAATAAAACAATATGTTAATAATGAAGACAGAAGAAGGCACACACACAGTTAAACTAAAATTCTCATGCTGAGTCAGAAGGCAAAGATTAGAAATGAGTTTTAATGTTTTATGACGTGGCCATTTAAAGATTGGAAAACAAATAATAGAATCTTAAAAAGAACTCTAAAATGTAAAGGGAGCCAGTCAAGGGATTTCCAGAGTTGGAGTTGTGTGCTCCCTCTTACGAGTACCTGTCAAGAGGTGAGTAGCAACATTTTGGACCAACTTCAGACGCAGGATTGGCTGACTCCAAAGTAATGTGCATTACAGTAATCCAGCCGAGATGTGACGGAGGCATGAATTACTGTTTCAAAGTGCTGTTGACCAATTTGGCCAGCTCCCTAAAATGAAAGAAGCTGGAGTGAACAACAGCACTGACTTAAGATAAGATAAAATAGTCTTTATTTGTCCCACACTGGGGAGATTTGCAGTCTACAGCAGCAAAATGGGGGGGGGGGGGGGGGGGACGGGTAGAAAAGAAAAAAACAAAGTATGCATGCACAAAATAAATAAATGTTTTAGAAAAATTGCCATTGCAATTTACAATCACTGTCCAATCTAAAACCCAAGTTCAAAACTGTTGGCTTAGTTTTGGCCAGGGGGCCCAAGTTCGCAGGATGGGATGTACCGGGTGGGTCCAACCACTATCCACAACCACAACCACTAACCAACCAATCACTATCTGTTTCTTTTCATTGAAATTCAAGAAATCCAGTGCACTTGCCATGGATTTTGTGAATTAATTTTCAACAAATGGCCCACTAATTTGAAACTTCATGGAGGTAATGCTGTTTAGTGTAGTGATACTCATGTTATTTTCACTGAAATAGGTTCCACTCAGGAACCTAATTACAGCTTCAGGTATTGAAGTGTCATTTCTTGGACAAGGGACCATGGAAATACTGTAACAGCAACTAAATTGGCGAAAGGCTTCATCAGTGGTATGCAAATTTCTAGACTGAACATTCAGGCCATTTTAGTTGGGGAAAACTCTATTTATTGTTTGTCATCGTGCGTGTTTAAAATGACAGTGTTTAAAATGACAGTGGAACATAAAATGATACATTTGTGCAAGTAAATCACAAAAATCAAATACAGGATGAGTTCCACATCAAGTTTTGGTCTCAGTAGCAAGATCATAAGCAAGTGAAGCGTCGACAGCTACTGGGTAAAGCTTCAGATCATCATAGGAGGGCCAACTGGTTTTCTCAGATTTCAAAAAGCAGAATATTTTATTGTGGTGGCTTCTCAGTGGAGGGCTTTGAGCAGAGCAGAAAGGAAACTGTCAAAAGATGTCGTCGGTGATTAAGTTCTTGTTTGATGCAATGCAGGTCGTCGTGCAAAAAATAAAAAATAAAAAGAGATGATGGACATCACTGTCTTATTATATTTAAATATCAGATATGGTACAGGATGTGTACGCACCTAATTGGCCCTCATTCATTTCCACAAATGTCCATAAATATACTGTTACATCGTCATGACATGACAAAAAAAAAGGTCGTTTTGCCTACTTTATTTAGGTTTTGATTTTTTTTTTTCCTCAAATCCCCAAAAATTCCTTCAGAACTATTATTTCAGCAATCCAGGAAGTTAATTTGCAATTTAACAATAAATGCAGCATATCATTTCATCTATATTTCTTTTCTTATGACACATGTTATTTCACAAGCCACGGCACAGTTTGCCCAGTGGACCTTATGCTAGTTTAAAACCAGGTTGCTGTAGCTACATACAAACAATATGCCACCTAAAGTATATCACAGTGTTCATTATTGTCTATGTCTGTGTGGTGTTTGCTGTGGTTGTGCCCCTGAGATCCTACCAAATCGTGGTTGTGCTCACATGTCTTGCCTTCTAGTTAAGTAGCAAAGGATCCAAGAATCAAAGCATCGTTTGTGAACATGCAGATGGGAAGACACTCGGCACAACTGTGCACGCTGACAAAATGCAACTTTGACAAAGATGTCGCTTGAACGTTGTCGTTTTGTTTTTGTTCAGTGGTCTCGCTTTGCCGTGATGCGCTTGCAAAGATAACTGTAAACACAAATTTGCTGAGATTTACTCTTGTCAACACTTTAAACACTTTCATTAACACTTTCTCTGAGCTGAAATTCTGTTACTTTGGATGGAACTGCTGCTTTGGAACTTGTGGGTTTTTTTGGGGGGAAAAACTTTGTAAACAATTGCTTGTGCAGCTTAAACGGTTATTTGTCAACATATTTTCAATTGTGTCAAATGCCTTGTCGGCGAGATGATGTTGAACTGTAACTCATATATACTCATATATCGAGGTTATTTTTTTTTAAATACTATTTTAGTTATGAAAAGAACAAGCAACATATTAGAAAAGCCACCTGAATTTGAAAAGGTACAAATTGGATGACATTTTTTGGGGTTATGTGTGCTTGTTGGTAACGCACGACAACATATTTCAAATATCAAGTGAATGAGATAATTCGGACAAATCAAAACATTGCACGTTTCGCAATTTCTACGGATATGCATCGACAAATATGGTGCATTCGACACACTGTCTTTTTCGAAAATGGGATTGAATACTTTAAAAAGTATCTGGATCCAAATTACTTTATTCTGCGCAACCGTTTGACATCATAAAATTGACTACATTCAGCACATTTTTATTCTGTGTCGTCCAAGGTCTTATGTGACACATTGTGCTTGTATCAATGGAATGTACAGTACAGTGCATGCTGAAGCAGTTGTGTGTTGTGACAGTAACATTGTGAAACAACTGGCGCACATAGAAAAAAAAACCCCGATTGCTCGAATGTGGGATGATTTAATGTCCCTACTGCAGTAGGCTATGTATCGTTCATTGTTGCTGCACTGAAAATAAAAGTTGCTTTCATCCAACACAGGCCGACTCAGTTTGTTTGTGGCGATGAGCAAGGCTTGCCAGTTTGTCTGCTGATTGGCAAATATTGTTTGTGACCAAACATGTGATTTCACACAGGGCAGATTCTAATGTAAACAATACAATATCAGCAAACAATCTTAATTGGTCTACAATACTGGGTCATTCCAGAATTGTAGGAAAAACTAACCATTTATTTTAGATACCTGTTGTAGGTTATAAAAAAAAATGCAGGAAATCATATAATCATATAATTGAATTTATCCCAGTCAAGGATGGGCAACTTAAATGCTGGAGGGGGATTATGCACCTCCTAACCAAATACATTAAAAAAAAAGCCTCTTTAAATATATGCAAAGTATGCACTCGTAATATAGTTCATTGGTCCTACTACATTTCTCAATGCATGTGTAAAAGATTCAATCTCCTAACCAAAGAACAAAGGGTTTGAAGCCGCCAACAGAAAAATAACCTGTCATGGGCTACTTTGCACAAAAATAACCATTCAACACGGCACCAAACTCCTGAGCAGCAAACTGATATTAAGTGCAAGAAGTCGTTTTGTGCATTTCCCCAAAAATCAATTCAATCAAAATTGTAACATGATTGGTGACATGGCTCTGTGGTTGAGTGTTTGTTTCCCCAACCCGAAGGTTGATGGTTCGATCCCGGCCATTGCAACCATGTCGAAGTGTTCTTAAGCAAGATACCGAACCCCCAGTTGCTCCTGCTGCTGCTTCTTCAGTAGGTCAATGAGATAACAGTGTGAAGTGCTTTGAGTACCCGAGGTAGAAAAGACAAAAAGACAAGTGACAGCCCCTTTACCATGATGAGACCCACTCACATTGTACAAAGTAGCAAAGGGCAGTATAGGACCCAGTGGGTACATGCAACTAAGCCATGTCTGCTATCTAGTGGTGAATGGTGATATTACAACTTAAAAACTACAGTTGATCCATGCATATCCATGGATTTACATATTCTCAGATGTATTTCTTTTTTTCTTGATGTTTTTCTTGGACTGTTTTTCGTAGAAGACAGGTAATGAATATTCATCAGCAATTTTTGAAGTTTGCAAAAAAAAAATAAAAAATACAATTTAAAAACAAAAAACATTTCAAAAAATTAATAAAGGGCCCACTCAGAGTGCGCCACCGTTTGCTTATCACCGATCTACATCAACCGGCAATGTCCTTGACTTTCATGCCCGCAACTCTAAGCTTGATAAAGCCCAGGTATGTTGTCAAAGATGACTCTTAGACACATTGATTTGATTGTTGCTTCCTTGAAATATCAAAATCAGGAACAATCTGAGACCTTTTAAGAGCATTGCACGAATTTGGTTGATAGTACCAATGAATACCAATACTCACACACACACACACATGCACGCACGTGCGCGCACACACACATTCAGTCCATACATATCATACACACACATACTGTGTATATGTACACATAAATGTGGGGTTTTGATCAAACAGGTAGGTTGGTACTGGCTGTTATTGCAGTCATAATTGTTACCATTGTATTATTGTCGATGTTTTTATGTTATGCGTTCTGTTGTATTATTATTTGCTGTTCAATGTTCCGGAAAGTGCTTTGCTACAGCTGCAGGTGCTGTGAACATGCTGTATGAATAAAGATTTATTGTATCCATAAAACGAGGTCTGTTGAGCGCATTGCTGAATGATTATGGCCAACCTTCTACCTTCAATGGTGCATCTGTTCTGTTAATAGCATCTGACCATCAGCAGCACGAGAAGCGCCAGATCTTCAAATCTTTGGAGATACCATAGTCACGTCACGTCAGCCTTACATTGTCTATGGTCTTCTGTGCCTCCAGTTTTCTTTCATCTGGCCTGAGTAATGTCTCCTGTTTAAGTTACTATGTTTTGACATCCATAGGTCACTCATCTCTCGTCTGTATGCTTTCCTGCACTCTTGAAAGTCCACTTTTTGTCCACTCCTGTCATGATTCTGTTTTTGTTTAGATTATATTTTGTTTTGTTCCCTCATGTGCCTTTTTTGTCTTCCTTATTCGGTTTTGTTTCCACCTGGTCTTGCGTTCTCCAATCAGCTCCGCCAATCCTTTGTCTTGTCCAGGCTTTCCTTGTTGTCTCGTCAGTTTGCTTTTTCATTCCCTGCTTTGTCGGATTGTTTTGGTTTTGTTTTGTTTTTTTGCTGTCATAGGTTTTTGTTTGTTACTTTGGTTTATTTGTGGTTTTTGATTTACAGTACTTTGTCCAATTTAACCCTGCAAGTGTTTTTTTCCCCTCTTTATTTTGTTCAGCACTCCCTGGTTCTTCTGCCTTTTTTTGGGTGGGGGTGGGAGTCAAAGCCGTCACGCAACATGACAACTACACACATTCAAACATTCTGCATGTATACACACATACCACCCGTTTTTACGGCCGAGCTCAGGCTACTCTCTGTTATCAAATTGTCAGATAAATCAGGAGCAAGGCAACTCGGTGCGCCGGAATACGCAGAGTGGCACATCACCCCAAATAAAGACTCGACTAATTGAAAATGTTAAAACCATTTTTGCACAGGCACCAGTCTACCAAAACAGTGCCCAATGTCTTCATTTTTCTATAGTGCCACGTCACCTTTTACATGCGTAGGAATAGTTGTTACGATTGTATTGTTATCGATGTTGTTGTGAAAGCACAATATAAAGATGGTTTGAAACATTTTATTTTTTGAAAGAATCTATTTCCGAGCGAAGCTGTCTCCAGCATGAATCTGTCGTCAGTGAAGAGTGTAAAGAAAAAAAAGGCAACAAGCTTAAATTAGCCCCTGTTAGAAAACCATACATAATTTGTTGAACTGAAAAAAAGTCACCACGCTGAAGAACTTAACCACAGTCGTAAAACCATACATAATTTGATGAGTGGCAAGGCAGAGAGTGAGTTGACTTGACTACTTATGCTTGGAAAGTGTGTTGCTTTGTAATACCCCTTTCCCACTGCAGCAAAATAACGGGTAAACATGCTTTTTTGGGCAGTGGGAAAGGCTCACTGGCCAGTGTCAATCTGTGCCGATCCGTGTCCAGCAGCACGCCAGGGGAAGCGGGTTGCGATCGCCTCCGATCGCCTCCGATCGCCTCCGTTTGCAGTTTGAAAGCCAAACACGGGACTTCCCGGTAATTACGTGATGACATCGGGTGGTACGTGATGCGTCATAACATCGCACGCCATCAGCCTTGTATATAGCACGCCCCCCGCAATTTTGGCAAAAAATTCACGTTGTCTCAGTAGTAGCAAAGAGTTGATCCTCCGCTGCTTTTCGACCATTTTGAGGACGGTAAAAAGCATGATAAAAAGAAAGAACACTCGCTTCCATGTTGCTTTGTTTACCACCAAGAAATCTGTCGCACTATCATCTACGCCGGCTGTGTCAAACATACGGCCCGCGGGCCGAATCCGGCCCGTGAGATAATTATTTCATTAAACTGCTGTTCCAATTGCGTCCACTGGATGGTGCAATTGGATTGTGAGAGGCATGCAAACTGTCATACCATACTGTTCGCATTATATGCTTTGTCACCCTCATTAACCCAATATGTCGCTGTCAAAAAAGAGAAAAGTGGACGTCGAGTGCAGAGTTTTGCAAGAAAAATGGTCATCCTCTATAAATCCTTATAACATACCAAAGCATTTTATATGTCAAAATAACGGCAGAAAAAACCCCACGAAATTTTCAATGATATTGATTGTAGATCTCCATAATACAATGTCTGGTTAACGTCTAATCATCATTCTACTTAGTGGCATTACTGTGTTCAGAGTTGTATTCCTGCATTACGTTTTTCACCAACTCCAAATGCTGACCTATCGGCTCGAAGTTACAGCATCCATTCATATTTACTTTGGAAATGTAAATGAAAGCATTCGATTAGACTCGCACCATTCTGGGCAAAAGCAAACGGAACTACCTGTTAGGGGGGAAAAAAAAAACAAAAAACAGAAATTTTCAGAATCCGTATGATTCGTGCGATACGGCCATATACGTAAGATTCACCACAAAATCCGTATGAACTATGGCTAAACCGTATGAGTTGACAGGTATGCAGACATGAAGCGGTTCAAAGATAAAATAACAGGACTGTTACAGGAGTGTGAGCAACGTTTTCTGATTTTTGGTGAACTGGAGAAAGACTTCAAAGTTTTTTGCTCGCCATTCACTGTGAATCCCTCTTATCTTCCCGTCAACATCCAACTTGAAATAATTGACTTGCAGTGCGATTTGGATTTGAAGGGTAAATTTGCCACAGCTGGCTTGGACACATTTTATCAGAACCTCTTGCCAGGTTACCCCAACTTGACACCCCTCGCTGCAAAGCTGTTGTCCATGTGCGAAACCACATATCTTTGTGAGCAGGTTTTCTCTGTAATGAGCATTAATAAAACAAAGTTGCGCTCAAGGCTCACGCACAGCCACTTGAACCACATCCTGAAAATTGTCTGTCACTCAGAATGTGACGCCTGATATTGATGCGCTGGTGAAAGCTCAAAGATGCCAGGTATCAAGTGTCAAATAAGCAATGTAACCCCACTTAAAGTGCTGCATTCGACACCTTAATTTCGTTCTGTGAAGTGTGTTTGTGTGTTCTTTATCCTCAGAATTTTCAAATAACTTAAAGTGATTTATGGCTAATTGTGATGTTGTGTTTGCACTATTTTGGATACACTGTCCTCAGGTTTCCGCTTTGTATTTATATATTTTTATGTTGATTTGCTATTGTTTTTTTTAAATTTAATTTATTTAATTTGTATATTCAACCTATTCTTGATTTGTGACTGTGACTCTTGTTTGGGCAACAGGATTTTATTATTTGTATCTACATTTCTGCTTGAGAAATGACGCCCTGATATAGTTCTGGGGTCTGTGATACTGTTCTGGTTCTTTGAATCACTGAGGCATTGTGTGTTGGTGTGTTCTTTGTCCTCAGAATTTTCAAAAAAAAACTTCACTTGTTTTATTATTAATAGTGATGTTGTGTTTGTCCTACTTTGGACAGTATTAAAACAAAGAAAACAATCTGAAGTTGTTTTTAAGATATACAGTATGTACCATGGTTTTCCGGTCCGGCCCGCTTGGGGAATTGATTTTCCTCCATGTGGCCCCCGAGCTAAAATGAGTTTGACACCCCTGATCTACGCAATCACAGCGTGGTGACGTAGCCAGACGCAAAGTGGTGGAAGGGGGGCAAATAATCGCCTTCTGTTGGTCACGGATCACTAGTACCCGCTAGTTTCAGTGGGAAAAGGGTATTATAAGAGGATATTTTCACTTTAACAGTTGAATGGTTGTTTCTCTAAATGTGCCCTGTGATTGGCTGACAAATAATTCAGGGCCTCCTGCCCAAAGTCAGCTGGGACAGGCTCAAGCACGCCTGCGACCCTCATGAGGATAAGTGGATTAGAAAATGGATGAATTTCTAAAAGCCGTTGAAAAATAAAATTGAGCTAAGTGAACAGCAAAACAACAGAATGAGACTTCACCAAACTTAACTTGAATTTATTGTTTCCTAAGAAGAAAGGATTACTGCTTTGAATTAGCTTGAGTGAAGTGTTTTGTTTTGTTTTATTTTATTTTATTTTTTCTAAATGTACAATTAGTTCTTTTTATGTCATTCCTATCTTGACCATAGCTTTGCGACAGAGATGCCGTTGATGTTGAAAAACTGTGGATACGACACAACACGTGTTTGTTGGTCAGCACTCATTGCAGTTTGTTTTTGCATACTTTCTCCCTTTCGAAAGCACACATACCAGCTCACTTTTCAAGGAGCTCGTGACACTGCGGCTAGTAAAAAGGGAGCAATGTGAAGTGGAGACTCATTGCATTTGATTGTACTGAAAATTAGATGAGCGTGGCATGCATGTTTTGGCCTTTGTGTTTGGTTTTTGCAAAATATTCTACTTTGCTTGTGTCAGTAATGTGGAAACAGATTATATCATCCAGCCTAAGCAATAAAAGCTCTTTGTATAGAAGACTGCATACGTGCATGCGTGGCTCGAATCCAAAAATGCAACTTCTGCAGATTCTTTGAGAAGAAACGCTATCTTAATCATCAGACAGGACCGCTCCCAAATTTACAATGTTGCTTTTTTTATTGCAAAAATATGTCAGTCCAACGTTGTGTCGATTCCAGTGACGGACGATATCTCGCTTCTGTCTGTGGTAACACCGTTAGATTTCTTTAAGCTTCTCACCATTAGTCATGCGCCAACAAACAGGCATCCATCAGTGACAGACCTTCCATCAGTTCCGACGGAATGCCCACCTCCTGCAAATGACACTCATGAGACTGAATGGAGTCCGTTGTTTTGAACAATATGAAACTAATTTCATGTGGAAACTAAGTTGGAAGGCAAAATGTTGTTTTCTTCAAGTACCATCATGTGAAAGTTTTGCCTACCCGAGGGAAGTTTGATTCCATGTTGCAAATGAGGAGACAATTGCCTTGACTCCAACCAATCAATTTCAAAAGTGGTGTTACCACATTTTACTTTGTAACAACGTAACAGTGTTACATCCTAGACTATAATGGCTATTTTATTACTCAATGCTGTTAAAGAAGCAACGTCATTCTGTTTTTAACAATGTCCCCGAACTTTAATCGCTGATATATTTGCAGTGTAAACAGTCGTGGATGTAAACGTTGGACTTGGCTGCACAATGATCCGCAGCTACACTGACTGCAATGCATCTAGTATCAATCCTGAAAGAATTGAGCCATATATCGGCTCAGGGCAACACAATCAAATAAGCCTACTCAGTGAGAATCTACATTGGATGTGTTTTTGTTCCATCTCACTCTTGAAGTAATGGCACGGACAGCAAAGCTTCTGCTTCCATGTTGCTTGTGGATACCAGTTTCCACAGATCCTCCCTCGGCTTGATCTCTCCCATCTCTGGCTCATTAAAAATGCTTGACATGGCGTTGGCATTTCATGTAATGATTTCTGAACTTGAGCCATGATCGGTCGTTAGCTGAGCCCCGAGCAACTGTGCTGTCATTTTCAGCCGACAGCAAGTGACAAAATGGCCGCCCCCTTGAGTGGACAAAAACGGGTGGGTATTACTGCTTCAAGCATCAAGCAGCCGCGAAAGAATTCAAGATCAATAAATCCATGGTGCTTGGTGCTTTTGTTTTATAAAACGGCACCATCAATCCATCCGGGCAAGGACGACTGTGGCGCAGCAACATCTCGCAGATTACAAGAAAAAGATGGCCATCTTCCGCTCCTACTGCAGTAAAAAGATTGACGACAAACACATCCAGCCCAACCACATCGCCAACATGGACGAGGTGCCGCTCACTTTCGACATCCTGGTGAACCACACCGTTGAGAAGAAGGGGAGGAGCAGGGTGGTGTCATTGTTGTGCTTGGTTGCCATGGTAATGAATAGAAACTGCCACTTAGGGTGATTTCTAAGAGAAAGACACACTAAAGAAAGGTTTCCAGCCGGTGTCATTGTCAAGGACAATCAAAAGAGCTGGATGGATGAGGAGAAAATGAATGAGTGGCTGAGTGAGGTGTATGTAAAAAAACGGATATATTTGTTCCAACGCGTCATCGTCCCTGTTGATCTGTGCCTCCATGCACGCCCATCTCACAGCTGCTGTGAAAAACCAAGTGAAGCAAATGAACTTGCAGCTAATGCCTTCAAAAGGAGAAGCCGATCAAAAGCCTTCGATAAAAAGGTGTAGCACAGGCCTAAAGGACTCCAATCAAGTGGAACAACTGAGGCATTATACCATCGATGGCCGAAAATAAATTACCGTTCTTCCAGGAAAGATGAAGCTGTGATGTTTCAAGTTTGGACTGCTGCCCTTTTCCATCAATGAGGTCGTAATATCCCATGCTAGTTTATGAACACACAGGGAGGGAAGTGTCTTTGGCTGTGGAGATGCCTCAGCAACATTGATCTGTATCGGAATGGGACCCTGTTTGTGCCAATAACTAGCCTCGAGGAAAACTTGTGTGCCATTCCTCCTTTGGAGGAATGCAAGTGTGTCCAAAGAAACTCTCTAGATCAGTGTTTTTCAATCTTTTTCGAGCCTGTTAAGAAACAGTATTTTATATCCTCATTTCTGTAATGCTGTAATATGTTCTTTACGATAGAAATGTGTCATTGGGACATAATACTTGTTTATTTTGATCGGATCTGGCAACCCAAGATACAACGCCATACCCGGTCTTTATTCGGCGCGAAATGTCTTCCTGTTCAGTGGTGATGAGAAGCGGCTGCTCTCTGTGCAGACGGCAAATAAACATGCCACGTGTTTGAGCTAAACAGGAGAATTCATCTCTCGTTATTTTCCCAAATGCATCCCGAACGAAGCGCACATCTCAACAGAGCCAAGGCGCATTTCTTTCATTGAAAAAAATCCTTTTCTCGACCTCTTGTTCTCGTCATAGTCATTCTCGTTCCTAACGTACCTCAGTTTTGTGTAAGTAATCTCTAGTTTAGTCCATTTGCCTTTGTCTTTCTTTGTTTTGCCTAATTGGAGCCGGGACATCTCGTTGGTTGTCTCCGTTAAACTACCTCCTTGTCTTTTGCAAGCGTTTTTTGTTACGATATTGTTTTCCTGGTTTCTTTTAACCAGCGATTTGTGTTCAGACTTTGTCGCTACGTTTTTGTTTTTGTAAAGAAACCTTTTGTGACGGAGGTTTGTGTGAGTCTGCGTTTCTGGAATCCTAATACATTATACGGTTCCTTTCGAACGCTGACAACCAATCCCTTTTCCCAACTTGAGTCTTTGTATAATTCCAACATCATTCAAATGACTTTTCTGCTGAATGTGTCGCTTGAGGTAGTCCGGCTTCCATTTAGTCCGTATTTTTCCATTGGAAAATTTGCTCACAGCTTAGGTTTTAAGCTTTGCTGTATGTTTTGCAGAGCAGACCTTTCTCACTCGAAAAAGAAAATATCTCACCCAGTTTCACTGCTCGTTCTTCTATTTGCACGTACTCCGACAACCATTCCAACTTAAAAGAACTGCAGTTCATTCTTATTTTGGTTTGGGGAGTCAATGTATCACGTTAACTGCCCGGTCGTTTCGCCATGATAAAGGATTAACACTAGCGTCACTTATCACCGCCGCATTGTTATTGTTATGGAGCAGAGAACATGCACAAGTACTGTCAATGGCGTGATTGGTTGCATAGTGTCATCGTATCGGAGTTCCTACAGGAGGAAGCAGCCAAACATGCAAGAGCTGTCTCCTAAGATCAGCAAGCTGGCTGAATAAGACAGGATAGTGAGGAGAGGAGAAAAACAGCATGTAACTACCAAGAAGACCTAGAACCGGGAGTCCGGGCATTTATCACCAGAACCGTATATGATGTGCTACAATCTCCAGCCAATCTACATCCCTGGCTATCTGGTGTGTGCAGCCCCAGCAAACCTCAAACATATTGTTGTGGGTTGCATAAGCAGCCTTGCCCAAAGGAAAGACATCCGTCGCCCCTGAGCCAACAGTCCCTTGGGAGAAACTAAGAAAGAAAGCTGAAGAATGCCAATTTGGCAGCCGAAGTAGAGGACCAAGGCTAGTGTGCGTACACGAGGCAGTAGAGGTGGGCTGCACGGGTTTCATTGCTAGTTCCACTCCACCGCTTCTGAAAGGAGGGATCAAGGGACAGGCTCAACGGAAAGCAATTATAGAAGTCGCCAGTGTTTTTGAAAGGAGCAACCACAGGTTGTGGCGAAGCGGTGTGGGCTGTGCGATGCCCACTACCAGCCGCAGAATTATGCGACACAGAATTAAAATATTCCTACCCCTTAATCTCTACATCATTGAAATATAACAAAGAAGCATCCGCGATTCTGAGGTTGGTACTTTTTTTTTTTTTAATCGGATAATATTTGTGCCATGATTCAATTCCTCATCTGGGCCATTCCGAAACTCCAGCCCATTCACCGATTGACGCAAGCTCTTCTTCTTGTGCGAACACAGTTTTTCAAACTTCAGTTCGTCTCTTATAACCCCGTTCCTTGTCACAAAACGTGTTTTGAATGTTGCCTGGATTTATTACTTTGCATATGTTCATCCATCGATCTCATGATCTGAAATCGCTTCATCCTTCGGGTCGTGGGCGTGTTGGAGCCTATCCCAGCCATCTACGGGCAGCAGGCGGGTTACAGCCTGAAGTGGTGGCCAGCCCATTGCAGTTTATTCAAGTTTTGATTTGAACCAAATGTATACATTTCAGCAGCCCGGTGGTGATCGACTGGTTAGTACGTCCGCCGCACAGTGCAGAGGTGCACGGTTCCCTTCCAGCTCGGGCCTTCCTGTGTGGAGTTTGCATGTTCACCCCATGCCTGCGTGGGTTTTCTCCAGGTACTCTAACTCCCTCCCACATTTCAAAAAGATGCATGTTAGCTTAATGGAACATTCGAAACTGCCGTGTGAGCGCGAATGTTTGTTTCTCTCTGTGTGCCCTGCGATTGGCTGGCAATCGGTTCAGGGTGTTCCCCCGCCTACTGCCTGAAGACAGCTGGGTTAGGCTTAGAAAATGGACAGATGGTAAACATTTCAATGCATGTGATCTTAGAACATTGTGTTCATGTGTTTCCCTCAACCGCCCAGTTGTGCAAGATCCTGATGGCTCTTTTGTAGTCTGTACAATTATAGCAAGTTGCTCTAGAGAGCGTTGCCTCACACTTCCTCACGATAAATTGAGAAATACAAAATGGCCCATGATATACTGTATAGCATGTGCTTTGCTTTCCCTAGAACAGCGATGCTCTTTTGATGGTTTTGATCATATATAATGTGCAGTTTTCTGCAGATTTTGTGGCCTAAAATCCTTTCCAAAAATATTAATGTTGGAGATCATTGATTGAGCTTGTTCTGAGTTACAGTTCCAAACCATGTAATTTTTTATTTTTTTTTAATACACTGATGATTAATTTCTGTCAAGGTTTTGTGTGGTTGGAACCAAAGGGCAGGGAAGGAGGAAGGCAGGGCAGGAGATTCTCAAAAATATATATTTTTCCCAAAAAACAAAAAAGGAAAACGAGGAACATGGAATTCTCAAGAATACTACATAAACAAAAGGTCCCAAACACTGTCATGATTCGGTTTAGGGACCAACAGGTGGCACTGTAGGGCTCCCCCAGCAGCTGCACACCTGTTGGTCATATGTAATTAGGGCTTTAAAAGGACTCCCAGCCCGAACACTCTGTGTCGGGTCATTGTTGCTCTTTGCTACTGTCATGTTCGTTTGTTTGCTGTTGCTTTTTTACTGCTGTCATGTTTGTTTGTTTGTCATGTTTCTGTTATTGCTAGTTTTGAGCTTCAGTCATGGTTTTTGTTTGCTACTTTGGACTTTGTTTAGGGTTTAGTTTTCTGTGTTTTATCAATACACTTCTTCAAATACACCCTGCTCCTCTCTCCTGCCTGCTTTTTGGGGTCCACCACCACCACGCAACGTGACAGAATGACCCGACCACCTGGACCCCGCAGGTACTAAGGACTGGTCCCTATTCCACCATGTGCCTGGCGGAGCGCGTCTGCGGCCGACACCCCTTTCCCTTTCAGGCAGCGCTGGTGATGCGGCTGTCCTGTTTTCGTCTCATCAAGCCGCGTCTACAGTGGGCCGAGCCCCGTCCGCGTCCACGTTGAGCTGAGGCTCGTCACGTGTCTGTTCAAGCTGAGTCACATTCACGTCGACGACGAGCCGTGCCACGTCCACGCCCACGTCAGGCCGAGCCCCTGTTCACTGTCCCCCGTTACGTCAGGCCACGCCCAGCCAAAGGATTGCCGTCGCTTTTGTTCCTGTTCCCTGGCGAGGTGAAGGTCACAGTCGCTTTTGTTCCTGTTCTCCGGTGAGGCAAGGGTTGCCGTCGCTTCTTGTTCTTGTATTTCGGCGAGGCGAAGGTCGCCGTCGCTCTTGTTCCTGTTCTCCGGCGAGGCACGGGTTGCCGTCGCTTTTGGTTCTTGTTCCCCAGCGAGGCAAGCCTTTTGGACAATTTTGGGACGTCTGGGATCCGTCCCTTGAGGGAGGGGTACTGTCATGATTCGGTTTAGGGACCAACAGGTGGCACTGTAGGGCTCCCCCAGCAGCTGCACACCTGTTGGTCATATGTAATTAGGGCTTTAAAAGGACTCCCAGCCCTAACACTCGGTGTTGGGTCATTGTTGCTCTTTGCTACTGTCATGTTCGTTTGTTTGCTGTTGCCACGTTTGTTTGTTTGTGTTATTGCTAGTTTTGAGCTTCAGTCATGGTTTTTGTTTGCTACTTTGGACTTTGTTTGTTTAGGGTTTAGTTTCCTGTGTTTTATCAATACTTCTTCAAATACACCCTGCTCCTCTCTCCTGCCTGCTTTTTGGGGTCCACCACGCAACGTGACAAAAACAAACATTAAAAATGCAACCAACCAGAGCTGGGTACATGACACACGGTAACGAGGGCACTTGACGACAGCAACACCAACAGAAACTGAAACAATGATCCACCAAAGCAACCAAGGAAGTAAATACATGCAAAATGCCAAGACAACAAAGAAAACCTGGACAAGGCATAAGTAGCTAAGAAATATGATTGGCTGACACAAGGGACCACCCACATGACAAGAACAGGTGGACACAAAAACCGAGCCATACAGACAACACATGGAAAAAAGTAGAGAATCAAATCATAGCTAATCCAAAATCAACAACTTAAAAAATAAATAAATACCGGTAAATATATATATATTTTTTTTAAACCGGTTCCCGACACTTGACGCTAAACCACTTTCAAATTTGCCCTTTCTGACATGACCGACTCAAGAGCTGCACAAAGCTACTCACAGTTCCACAAATGGTAATCTTTTACTTGAACAGTTTTTCGTTCATCCAACACACCACTCACCCTCCCCCCTGCCAAAAAAAAACATTCTTTTATAGAATCAGATCCTACTATATATATGCTGACCTACAGCACTATCAGGAAAGTCCTGGCTGACTCTCGGTTCAAAGGATTTTAAAACCCCCCTTACGCGGTCACCGGAGAGGACGGGAATTTTCCCAAGCCATCTTGAGAAAGACTCATAAATTCTCACGACCTCAGTTGTAAGGAGTCAGTCCTGTCATCCACCTTTATTGAGTAACCTTAATAGAAATAAAGCCAATGTCAGGCCACTCCCTTTTTATGGTAACTTTTCCTCTTTCGATCTGGTGCGTTTGTTAAGACTTGGTAAGACTGCAAAGACTCGTTTCTGAAAAGCAAAAACCGATGTTCTGGGTGTGGTCATTCTTCCATTTTATAGAGAGTGAGTGTAAAATAAAATAATATGGGTGTCAAGATTACCATGACTTTATAGTGTTGGAAGATTGAATAGCGCCACAACAATTTAAACAGTTATCAATCGATATATCAATATCTATCAACTATTAACAATTATCAATCAAATAAAATGGAATATATGGTGCTGATAAACATCAAAGTGAAAATTATGACAGCAATTAAACTTGTGAATTCATTTCGCAACAAATTCATCACCATCACTTCATCTTGACATAGCACTCCTGTTACATCTTTTATCATCCACACCTCACATATATATATATAACATTTTTTAATAACATACCCTGTGATTTCTTCTGTTAATTCCCTTGATGCCATGACTGTGGTTTTATTTTCTCTAAAACCGTATTCTCTGTCTGACAGTAACTGATGATTCTCAATGCTTTTTCATTGTTAAGTCTCGGACAGACCGAGTTTAGGGGGGATCCAAAAGCGTAGACGAAAACAAGGTCTCCGTAGGAAAAAAATAAAGTTTAATGTACAAATCGCACCAAATAAGGAGAGAACATAAAGCGCTGGTCCACAATAAGGACCAGAAGGCAAATCAAACGAGTAACAAAAAGCACTTGCACAAAAGGGCAATGGAGAAAAATAAAGACCGCGACTACAAACGAAAAACAATGTATCACAAATACACGCAAGAAAGCCAAATCACAAAACAAAACCAGTACTTACTCTACCATGGGTACCGAGAAATACAAAGCGAAATCACAACGAGGTCTAAAGCCAACTAGTCAAGGAACAGCGAAACAGCAATGCAATAGACAATACTCCGACAACAGGTGTACGGCGGAGGAGTCCTTAAATACTGAATCTATTAATTACAGATTGGCAGCAGGTGTGCCAGAAAGTCCGCTCATGCCACCTGCTGGCCAGACCGCAAACAGAAACGTGACATTCATATTGCTTTATATTAGTTTCGCTGTATTTTGGAGAGCTAATAAGAGTAATGACACAGGCCTGGAGTTAGCCAAATATTTGTCTTCCAATTTACAGCGAGATAACTTTTTTACATTTTTTTTGTCGAAATCTTTCGATTATGAAAGGTCGTTTATAGGTTTAGAGTTGTGGGTTTGCAATACTGTCTTCCCTGACAAGTATCATGTAGAATCCATTTCGGGAAGTTGATTTTTTTTCTTACATTTACAGCCTACTATACCGGTTTATTTCTTGACAAGCATGATTCCTCGAAAAATTCACTTAATCCCGGAAACCAGAGGACAACACACAAATGCCTGTAGATTTTGCGACAATAACTGACAAACAGTAATGTAGGCCCTTCCTTCAAATCAAATGAAACAAACGTTCTGAGAAATGTCAAAGGAGGTCTGGTAGTCGACAATGGTAACTTAAAAATGGTAAATCCAACAAGCGGACATGCTCCTATAATTTCATTTTGATGTAAGCACGAAGTGGGGGAGGGGCAGGTGGGGCAATGCCAAACAAGCAGAGATATCAAGTTCTGGCCAGTGGCCACTGTTCTTCACGGTCATGTCTTCTGCTCAAGCAGGCTCCAGTGGTTTTGGTTGTATCAAATTAATGAATTTTATGTTGGGGGGGGGGGGGGGTGAACGCCCTCCGCACACTCCAGCTCGATGGATGATTTATGTTGAGTTGTTGTTGTTGTTGGAGGGGCATTAAGGCATCATGAAATTAGAGGATTATCAAGAGGTTTTTGAACAAAATGAGCCATTATCAGGAACATGGTGCGAAAGGAGCGGGGTGAACTTGACAAAATGTATTATTCGATCAAACACTATGAACACGAAATCCAAAACAAACAAACAAAGTCCTGAAAACAACAAGAATCCAAAGTAACAAACAAAATCCCATAGCATACGCAAAAACAAGGTGAAAGCAATACAAACAAAAATCCATGGCAGTAAAGCACAGAAGCAACAACAAAAAACAGTGACAGAAACAGAAACAACAACCCAACACTGAGCGGTCGGGCCGAGAGTCCTTTTAACAGAAAACCTACTAATGACATGATGACCAACAGGTGTGCCGCTGTAGGAGGAGCCCCACAGAGTCACCTGTTGGTCCCAAACAGATCAACAATGACACCTCTTTGGTATAATAATGTCTAGGTTTGGGTTGATACTGGATTCCTCAGAACAAAAAACAACAACAAAAAAAGAAATCCTGCCCCTAAATCACACAGAAATGCTTGACAAAGAATTCATTGGGATTTTCCAAAACGGTGTAACAATCTCAATCCCAAAGAAAATCCCTGGAAAATGTTGAGATCTGCCATGCGTGAAAGAAACCATGCAAGCATTCTAAAATGTAAACACACAATCATGAGACAACCTATTGGGGCAACAAGCTTTTAGATTGCTGTAAGAAAGTTTGGAGCCAGTTGTCCTTACTAAAGCCTTAACAACAAACTCATAACAAAGCGCTCTTCCTTTCCTTTTATTACTGTCGAGGGCCGTATTTGCTACTCTAGTCTATTTTGAAAAGGATCCACACAAGGCAAAAAAAACCAAAACAAACAAAACAAACCACCACCTTGTCAGGGTAAAGAGGAGACTAGATTACATATCAGTAAAATGTCTGCATGAACCACATTATGAGAATAGATGAAAAAACAAACAAACAACAACAACAAAAAACATGTTCGTGTGGGACCCTTATAAGAAGGGTTTGGATGACGGCCAAATAAAGCAGGGTGGGTGGTCTTCCTTTCTGGTGTTATATAAGCTACATTCCTGGATGAGTGGGTGAGATCTACTCATCGTAAATTCAAAAATAAATAAATAAAAGCAAAACAACTTTGGATATTATGGAGTGTGACATTGACATCTGTGATCATTGCTTTCTTTTAAACATACATTTTCATCAATTGGAGATCAATATTCTGAGTCACAATTCTTCATATTCACCAAGTTTATGAAAGTTGACCTCCATAAAATGTCGTTTCTAATAAATGGCACAGAGAGTGTCAAAGTGGAGGACATTCTGATGAGAATACATGATGAGGTAAATTTGCTGGATTCAGTCAAAAAATATTTTTGAAGAAAATGATGATGATACCCTTCGTGCAGGATTAAGTATAGTTTAGGGTTTTCTGTCCTTTACGAGCATATTGCTGCTCTCCTCGTATAAGATAAGAAAACCATTATTTGTCTCACAATGGATACATTCGCAATTTACAACAGCAAAATTTGAAAGTTTCTTTATAAATTTTCAGCCGTTTTTTTTAAACATCCGTTTGTACTATGTGTTCTCCTACATGTCCTGTTTAAATTGTGTAGCTAAACAACCAATGAAAACATTTGTGATGTAGTGGTAGGCACCTCTGCCACAGTTCAGCGATTCCGGGTTCAAATCTCAGTTCGGGTCTTCCCATGTGCAATTTTGCATATTCTTTGTGTGGTTGCGATTATTTTCTCCAGGTACTCTGCATTCCCTTTCCAAAAGGATACATGCTGGATTCATTATAGATTCTTAATTGTCTGTGGATGTGAATGTGAGTGTAAATTTTTGTCTATAGGTGCCCTGTGATTGGTTGCCCACCAAATGACGGTGCAATCCCCACGACCGTATTGGGAACACACGCTTCAGAAGAAAGATATGTAGTAAAATGTACATGCATTGTTATTTGGAAATATGTACAACACAATATGAAAATAATGGTTGTGGAATCATTTATATTTTTCAATATAAATGATTGAAGCTGTCTAAAAACATCATTTGCCATGTGTTTTAAAGAAACACATGAACAGAAACATGATGTGACAGCAACGATAGAGTGCATCTGTTTTTCTGCTTTTCTGTTCAGTGATGTTATTATCCTGACTCCTGACTGCCTGTCTCTGTTTCTGACCTTATCATGTGTCCATGTGCACAGTCGCAGTGCAAGAGTTGTGTAGCAATATAAAAACATGTCAAATTAGGAGTTGAGAACTCTTAACATTTTGGGCATGAGTTTTCTCCCGCTTCTTCTTCTTCTCCAGTCACTACGTATCATCAAATAATTCCAGTCCATTGTTGGAAACATTGTCTGGCATTCGGGGTGAGATCAACTAGGTCCTCTTGGGTGCAAGATGTCGGGAGGAGTGGGCAGACAAAGAGATGTTGCATGGTCTGATCCTCTCCACACAGACAAGAGATGTCGCCATTCTCATTAAACCCCCACTTTATCAAGTTTGTTTTGCATCGGCCGCAGCAGTTCTCAAGCGGTGAAGGGAAGACCAGAGTGGCCATGCTTCACTGGCACCAGATGGAAGAGATTCGAATGGCCTGGTAAAAGACACTGTGTGTGGGGCTTGGCTACGATGTTCTGTCCACAGAGCGACACGTTGCTTGTCCAGATTTCTGTCCAGAGCCTCGACAGAGTGCAGGAAGCTGTGCCTTGATTTGAACCATTTTGCTGTTGGCTCGTGATTGTAGAGTTGGTTGTCTCCATTTTTTTTTCTGGGATGCAACTGTCCTCCGGATGCTTGGTGGAGCAATCCCACTGAGTAGGTATAGGTCATCAACCTTTGTAGGCTTCAGGCAGCCAGTGACAGCACGGCAAGCAGAGTTTAGCACTGTTCAACCCTGGTGGCATGGGCTGATCTACACCAGACCGGTGATGCGTACTCCGCTGCAGAGAAACATAAAGCCAACGCTGTTGTACGTACTATCTTGGCATCAGCACCCCACATTGTGTTGGTAAGCTTCCTAAGAATATGCTGTTCCTTGATGTCACTTTAGCCTTGGTCTTTATGATGTGTTACTTGTAGGTGAGAGACCTGTCAAGTGTCACCCCTAGGTAGACTGAATCTGAGATGTGCTGCAGCCTCTTCCCATACCAGCTGATCTGCAGCTTGCGATCGGCTTCGCTGTTTTTTTAGATGAAACGCACAAATTTGTGTTTTGTCTGGGTTTTCCCTTCGGTGTTTGATGGAATAGTAAGGGATGAGCAGGTCCAGAGCATTTGAAAGGGAGACTTCAACTGCTTCAAATGTACTCTTCTGGGAGGCAATACACAAATCATCAGTGTAGAGGAAACATCTTGTGTCTGATTGGGTAGGTTGATCATTAGTGTAGATGTTGAACAACAGGCGGCGAGCACACTACCTTGAGGGAGTCCGTTCTTCTGTGTCCTCCATCTACTCCGATTACCATTGAGGTCTACAAAAAATCTGCGATTTGATAGCATATTGCAGATCAGCTCTTGGGATGGCAGGATTTTTTCCAGTTTTCAGTAGGGCAATGACTCTTGATTTTCTCCACATCTTTGGGATCTTGTTCGAGGCGACACATTCATTTATCAGACTGAGAAACCATCTGCGTGTTCCTGATCCGAAGTGCTTGATTTGTTCCACAAGGATATCATCAAGACCCGCAGCTTTGTTGTTCTTCATGGACTTCATTGCAGATTCTAGTTCATCCATGGTGAAAGGCCTTGTGAAACCTGTAGAGTCATCTGAGAGCGCATCAGACACTTGAGGAAGTTTGGCCCTTTGAGTACGTTGTTGAGCATTACCCCGACGATTCAGCAGGAGTTGGTGGGCAACCTGGTCAGCGGTGACTTGCGGCCTTGGTTGCGACTTGGTGTAGTCGTTTCCCAGGATATGGATAGTCTTCCAGGCTTTCCTACTACTATGGGTCATATCGGTTGATTCAATTAGCTCTTGCCACTTCTTCCATCTTTCTTCTGTGATATAATTTGCTAGTGTTTCGCCAAGCTCGATGGTGTCAACACTAAAGGGGTCCTTATCAAAATGCGAGATGGAGTCATCATATAACACCTCGGAGTCATCAGTCAGGCCTTGGATGTAATTCATACGGCAACCACGAGGAATGTTGCAACGCGACGATGACTTGACTGATTCTACCAAGGCATCATAGTTGCTTGGAGTGGCTGGAAGATCCACAATGGCAGAGTCTAGGTCTTCGGCAAAGCCTTCCCAGTTGTCTTTCTTCAGATTGAAACGTCGCCTAAAAGGGACACTGTGAGGAGAAATGACTGCATTGATCTTGAGCCCTATTGGACGGTGTTGGGTGTGGGGAATAGGGTCCAGGACAATCTTCTCATTCTGATTGGCAATGGCATCTGATGCAAAATTCAGATCTGGATTATATCCCCTTCTCCATCGGGAGCTGTTGAAAGAAGAGGTTAGCATCGTGGATGAGAGACAGTTGACTGTATTCTGCCCAGTTCTCAACCAGCTCACCATCTCCGTTACTTTTAGCAAAACCCCAGTTGACACTGTGACTGTTAAAATCTTCCACAACCACGTTGATGCGATCATCGGTGGGATCAGGGGGAATGTCACAAATGACGTAGGGTTGTTTATATACTGAAGTGACAGAGATTCTCTCTGTGCAGATGGGAATGACTTCAATGTCGTCGTTGTCAGAAAATGATACCTTGTCTGCATGCAAACCTCTGCGTAGAAAAACTGCACTCCCATAATGGTCATGTGGCCTCTCAGCGATGAGGGTCACACCAGAGGTGCGAGGACGGACGTGTGAAGGTCCACGATGTGTCTCTTGGAGGCAGAGGATGTCGCAGTTATTCTTGATACATAAATCGCCAGGAGATCTTGTTTGGCACCAGTAAGTCCTTCGATGTTCGATGATATCACACACAAGGCCGGTCCTGACAAGGACCCATGCTTACGACCTTGGGCACCACCGAAAGATCTGAGGTCTTGTTGAGTCATATTAGCAACGAATAGAAAAACTGCTGTTGACAGCGTAGTGTACTTGAAAGATTCGCAAGTGCAAAAACACCTGACAGGGACCGCGACGTGAACGCTCCTTCAGTGGCCCCCTTCTACCGCTTATCTCTGCTCAAGTCATGGGTGGGCTGCACCCTGACCCAGCTGACTGTGGATGAAAACTGGAGTTCATTCAGTCAGTCAATCACAGAGTATGCTCGAAACAATGGTCTTAATTGCTGTGTGAAATTATGGTGGAAGGCTCTGCCTCTGGCATTGCGATGAATATCAAACATGTTTTCCCTCAAAAAGGAAAAAAAAAAAAAAAGCACATCAAGTCCTGAGGGCATATGATTTCACCATCGCGGCCCCCAACAAAGTTGATAGTGCGGCCAGACTCAACAATAAAATGGTCGATATGTTGACATTCTGTATATCAGGATGTCCAAAGTCTGGCCCGGGATCAATTTTTTACCGGCACGCGGCCGGTCATAAAATCAATACTATGCGTAGTATAAAGTAAATTTGTACAAAAACATTTTTTTTACATTTCACCAGAGGATGGCAGTAGCCTTTTGGCCGCACCCTGGCCGCCGTGACACTTGGCCTCGCATGACCGTTTTAGCCCAGCCCATTTCTGACATGGCGACTGGAACCAAAAAACGTAAGGTTGACTGTGAGGGCCGCCGCTTCCAGGACAAGTGGAAATTGGAGTCTTTTTTCACCGAAATCCCGAACAACTGTGTGTGCCTAATTTGCCAAGAGACCGGGGCTGTTTTCAAGGAATTCAATATCAAGAGGCACTACCAGACGAAACATGCCAACTACGACAAGCTAACTGGAAACCAACGTGGTGAAAAAGTAAACCAACTGGAAGCTGTTTTAACGGCACAGCAGCGCTTTTTCACAAGAGCCCGCGAGTCAAATGAAAATGCTACGAAGGCGAGCTACGAGGTGGCGATGCTGATTGCCAAGCACTGCAAGCCTTTCACCGAGGGTGAATTTATTAAAGACTGTGTAATGAAAATGGTCGAGAAAATTTGTCCCGCGAAGAAGCAAGAGTTTGCCAATATTTGCCTGGCTCGTAACACTGTGGTACGGCGAACTGAAGACGTTTCATTAGATATTAAGAGACAATTAGAAGCAAAAGGAACTGAGTTAGATTTTTTTCGTTAGCCTGTGATGAAAGCACGGATGCATCCGACACCGCTCAGCTACTGATTTTTTTTGAGAGGAGTGGACAACGACATGAACGTGAGTGAAGAGCTTCTGGGCCTCCTGAGTCTGAAGGACCAAACAAGAGGAACAGATTTGTTTGTTTCATGTATGTTCTGCCGTAGACGACATGAAACTACAGTGGAATAAAGTCACCGGGATTATTACGGACGGCGCACCTGCTATGACTGGTGAGCGGAGTGGATTATCAACCCTTGTCTGTAACAAAGTCAGCAAAGAAGGAGGCAGAGCTATTAAACTCCACTGTATATTCACCAAGAAGTTCTCTGTGCTAAACATATCAGATATGATAATGTTATGAAACCGGTGATAAAAGCGATTAATTATATTCGCTCCAAAGCGCTGTGCCACCGGCAGTTCCAGTAGTTTCTTCTTAATATCCAGGCTGAATACGGAGATGTTTTGTATCATAATGACGTAAGATGGCTCAGTCGGGGGTCTGCACTGTAGCGTTTCTACGCTTTTAGGGAGGAAATTGAACAATTCTTGACAAAAAAGGGACAACTGATGCCACAACTTTCTGATCCCTTTTGGCTAGCTGATTTGGGATTTTTAGTCGACATAATGCGACATCTGAATGCGCTGAACACAAGCCTTCAAGGGCAAAATGCACTGGTAAGCCAACTATATTCACACATCAAGGCATTTCGGACTAAGCTACAACTTTTCCAAAGACACCTATCACAGGAGCAGCCCAATACTGCACATTTCCCATCGCTGAAGGAAATTATGACCAGTTTCCCACAGAAAAGTGCGCAAATGGCAAAGTACGCAGCAGACATCTCCTCTCTGGCTGAGGAGTTTCAACAGCGCTTTCGGGACTTTGCAGCTATTGAAAAGGAGATGATGCTTTTTTCCTCTCCTTTCTCTGTGGACCCTGATGACGCTCCAGACCACCTGCAGCTGGAGCTCATTGAGCTGCAGTGTGACGCCGAGTGTCGCGGTCGGCACCAACAGCTCCCTCTTGTCGACTTCTACCGCCCAACTGGATGAAGGCAGGTTCCAAGCAATGCGAACATTTGCTAAGAAAATGCTGCGCTTGTTTGGCTCCACATACTTGTGCGAGAAGACACAAGTATGATTTTCACAAGTATGATATTCTCCGTTATGAACATGAACAAGAGCCACGTGAGGACGAGACTAAGTGACTCTCACCTGCGTGACGTCTTGCGCATCAAAACCACTGTTCTTGAGCCAGACCTGGACTACATACTGCAGTCCAGGTCTCAGTTTCACCCTTCACATTAGTGCAGGCAAGATGTTTATTTATTCTTTTTTATGTTTATTTATTTATTTATTTATTTGTTCCAAGATGGCGCCCGAGTAGGCAGCCTCCGGCAAGTGCTCTTCAAGAGCCTTGCGTTTTTGTTCTTTTTTGGTGTTTTTGTCTTTTGTTTTGTCAGATGTTGTTTGTTGTTTCATCGTGTGGACCTGATATGGACTGTTTTCAGCGTTTTTTGGCCACGACATTCGTCAAAGGAGAAGTATCTGTGCTTGGTGGTTGCGCCTTCTCGGCAGCACGCCTGTACCAGCACCGATTTTGATTGGGAGGAATGTCGGCGCCATTGTCCATCGGTGCTGGACAGATCTGGGGCGCTTGTGTTTTTTGCGCCTGTAATGGGCAGCATTTTTCACAACCCCATTTTGTTCAGTGAATATGTCGGCGCTGTGGGACAGTCGGCGTTGGTGTGGCTGGATGGATGGCTGCTGAAGTTGAGGATGAGGAGAGAGGAGCGTTGGCGCAGAGCGCCGATGCGTATTTGGAACCGAGAGCTGCCGCTTGGAATTGAAATGGATTTCCATGGGACAGGAGAAGTGAACCAATCTCTTTTTTCATCAATGGATGCTACAGCTTCTTGTTGACTTTGAAACTTAGCTTGTAGCCGACGTGTGCACATTTTGAGCATGACGTCTCTGATCCACTGGTTAAAGGACACTTTGATTCTGTCCTCTTTCATCTCAAACTGCTTCAAACAACAAAGCGTGTGACGGAAAAGTGGTTAGGACTGCACGACTGTCCGTGTTTTATGTTATGTGTTGTGTTTATTATTTTACTTTATGTTAACTGTTTTGTTAAGCGCTTTGTTACAGCTGCCGCTGTTGTGAAAGCGCTATATAAATCAGCATGTATTGTATTGTATTATTCCTGAGATGTTTATTTATTCCTTGAATAAATTATTAAATCTCAGTTAATTGTTTTTTTGTGATGGTAAAAACCAGTTTTGAGTATGCAGTGATCACTGTCTTGAATTTATTTTACAGTGAGCATTTAATAGTGAATAATACGTAATTCTGCAAATTACTTGGATGTCTGTAATCTCCCCAAGTGTGTATTTTTTTTCATTTTTTTGTGGTCTGTGATTTTGTTTGGAAAAAATGAAGTCTGCCATTTGCAATAAATACATATATATATAATCATAAAATAGTTCCTTTGTATTTAATCTTAATGGTTCAAAGAATGTCAGGCTCAATAGTCGGCCCTTGCATATTTTCACTTTACCAAATCTGGCCCCCTTTGCAAAACGTTTGGACACCCTTGCTGTATATCATATACCCCAGGGGTCGGGAACCTTTTTGACTAAGAGAGCCACAAAAGCAAAATATTTGGAAATGTATTTCAGTGAGAGCCTGAAAGATATATATATATATATATATATATATATATATATACACACACACACACACACACACACACACACACACACACACACACACACAAACTGTATTTTAAAAGTGAATTCAACAAAATGTCAGATTAATACACTTCTGAATGTATTCTTTTCAATAAGTTTGTTTTAATACTCACCATTAATGTGAATGGTTTTCCGTTCCTCACGATTGCGAAAGATCCAGCAAAACTAGTGGGATTATAGTCAGTTTGCCGGGTCCATACGCGGAGTTGCTGCTGGTGGCTAGCTTGGACCCTGCTCAGTAGCTTGCATGCTTGCTTTCTGCTCTCTCTCGTAGTGTGTTTTGATGCGAACATAGCATGCCGCTTTACATTCGACCACTTCATCGATGGTATTTTGTCATTGCAAATTAGACACACCGCAGGACCTGTTCCCTCCGCAAAGGTGAATCCTTCGGTCCATTCGTCGTGAAGTGTACCATACTCGTCATCTTTTTTTCTTTTCGCCATCTTATTCATCGAAGGATTAGCTTTGAGCTAATGACTGAGCGGGCTGATTCAAAAGGGGGCGTTTACCTGTTGTCACAGCAACGGCCAACGTAGGACAGTATCATCCAATTAAAATTTCCCCTTCCAACTGCAGGACACGACCAGTGAAAAGTCGATGGATGTATTAAACAAGCGAGAATATTTTGTTTTATCTGCGAGCCAGATGCAATCATCAAAAGAACCATAGGTTCCCGACCCCTGATATACACAAAGCTGAAGTAGTACAAACATGGAACTAAAGCAAACTGACTAACCAACGAGGCACACCGGGACAAGACGCGAGTTGCTGGAGGAAGGGAGCTGATTGGTAGTCAAAAAGGAGCATGGCTGCCGAGAACAGCTGGACAGGAAAACCTAAAGAGTACACATGATATGAAAACAGTTACCCTCGGGAAACATGACAAGTCACCAGGCTGGAAAGGATTGGGTGTAGTCTGCCTTCTGCCAGAAGTTATCTAGGATAGGCTAAAGCTAAAGACAATGAACACGGTAAGCAGTATAGAAAACGATGGATGGATGTCATCTTAGTGAGTGAAAAACATCGAGTGATGACAAAGGTCGCAAGTTTGCCTGTGAAGTGTTAGACACACTCACACATCCACTTACACTTAAGTTTAGAAGTAGTTGGACAGATGATGGGTTTTTTTTTCCTTCATCCAGGAGTGTTATTCAAATGTGTAGTCTTTCAAGTTGAAGTGTTGAGCAGGTTCTAAATCCTGTCGTCACCAGAACCTTGGTAATTAAGAAAATGACTTTTTTTTTCTTCCCAAGACTGAGTCAACAAACCCCAAGGGGTTCAATCCAACCCATATTAGCAACCATTGCTTTTGAAGTTTCATTTATTCTTTCGTAATTACAACAATCATATGCAAATTATGTCAAGGGTAAAGCGCTGGAAACCTTTTGAAGTAAATGGACATCAACAGGAGATTCCACCATGAATCCTTTTTGCATCATGCTATACTTTTTGTACTTTTATAGCATTTTAACTGTGATATTTTTTTAGCCCGGCTATTTTAAAAAAATACTTTTTGTTGATTATGCTGCAACCACGAGTAACTTTTCTACAACATGGATCTGGCTAAATATGACAGGCGATTTGAACCATTCTTTCCTTTGATAATTATCGAAATGTGAGGTTACTTGCCAACAGACGAACAAACGGCTGTAAGAAAAAGTACATTGTTTGTTTACAATCACCCTTGAGTTGGGAGATTTCAACATCTCGGCCCACTCAAAGCTTGGTAAATGGTTCAGTCATATCCTCTACGACAGTGGTTCTTCACCTGGATTCGATCGAACCCCAAGGGTTCAGTGAGTCGGACTCATGGAGGGTAAGACACACACAACTCAACATGTAAATTAGTTATGACACGCCCGCTTGGCCATCACTGGCTGCAGATGATCACATGACATTGCTTGTCCAATCAATGCTGCGGGACGTGTGACTGTCATGATAGCAGACGTACAATATATATATATATATATATATATATATATATATTTATCTCTTGAAATTGTGTTTACTTTTTTTCAGTTTTTAATAAATGCGTTTTTTAAAATATCTTGAATTTGCAAAAAATATACAGGTATATATTTATTTTTCACTCATGAAGGGTTCGGTGAATGTGCATATTCAATGGTTGGGTTCGGTACCTCTAAAAAGGTTAAGGACCACTGCTCTACGAGAAGGAATTAACACTCTGGACATGGATGCCAAAGGCGAATGTGACGAGCTCTTTTACAGACAATGGGCAACAGCCCAGAATAGGAAAAGAACTTACATTTGTCTACAAATCTAAAGAATTGTGTTCTGTTTATTAGTGATGTGACAACTGACAGAAGCAATATCAAACCAAAAGAGCATCCACCACTTTTCATTTACCGAAGACAGAAAGAGAAGAAACACGAGCGAGCAGCAAGAAAGCCTGTTCAGGCAATGACGGCCCATCCAAGCATATCGAGGAAGGAAACCTTACGGTTTTTTTTCATGTCCAGACTCCAGACAGTGACTAAGTATTAGAATTTTTAACCAAATAACGAAAGTGGCCGCGAAATATACATTCACATTGAATCTTGGAATACGCTTGAGACTCTAACAAAAGCAAAAAAATTGATTTTACTTCCAAAAGAATGCAAAGGCAGAAACCTTCGAGCTGACAGCCTATTCTCAATCAAATCCTAATTTATTTCAAATTGATTGTCCTGCTGTACAAAGGCAGAATCATGAGAACCTAGATGCCCAAAAAGCAAAAATAAATTATAATAATAAGAGAAATTGATGTATTAAAAAGATGTGGGTTTATGCTGAAGGAGCTGAGTTTTTGTTTTTGCCAGAGAGTCCCTTTTTTTAAGTTTAATAGGACTTGCCCACAATGTTTTTAAGAAAAAGTGTTGCCCATGTGAGAGGAATATTAATTAGCCTCTCCTGGAGCCATCTCCAGTTGAACATCGACCCTAATGTGGCATGACATTTATCAGTGATACGCAAAAACAATCTACACATTGATGTTGACATTTAATTTCGGGGGGGGGTGCATGTTTTAACTTTTACAAGCGCAGTCAGATACTGGGGGGTTTGTCCTGCTGAAAAGGGCTCCTGCTGAGATCACGAGTATTAGTAAAAAAAAAAAAAAAACAACCCCCACTTTCACAAATTCTCTTCCTGTTGTTTCATTTGTTGTTTTCATTTCCACTTCCATTCAACTCTGAATCACATTGCAATCAACAAAAGCGTTCACTATGGAGCAAGGGACTCTGACGCAAAGAAAAATCATGTGAGGGTCCCCTTCAAAACTGATTGGTTATCATGGACTATCATCATAAAATAAGTGCCAAGGCCATGATGTGACTGTCGACTGCTCACTCCGCTACGTCACTGGGCAGCTCAAGTTCTTAAACGATGGAGGAGGGGCCACTTGATCATCCTCGACACCCAATTATGTCAATAGGCACTGTTTAGTTATGCCCCCCCCAAAAAAAAAATCAGGAAATATAAAATGGTGTTTAAAAAAAAAAACTGGTGGTTTCTCCGCACTTCAGTACTACATAGTTCTTTGTTTTTGCACTCGTTGAGCAATTATCTTCAAAGAAGTAGACTGTTTTTAGAAAGTTAGTTTTTGCTGCTGTAGACTGCAAATTTCCCCAGTGTGGGACAAATAAAGGTTATCTTAACTTAACTTAAAAGACGGCCAAGGAGATGGTAAAACTGGATAAACTAGTAGTTTCCATTTCGTTCTGTCTACTATGAACTTAATAAAGTACAAAAATGATTCGGGGACCACGTAAGGAGTATTTCCATACAGGATGAGAATAAAATTAGTTTTTTGTTGGTTTTTTTTCAGTGGGCTCAGTGGTGGGGCAACCAGGTGGAAGAAATCGGCAACATCGGAACTGAACGACTATAGGCCTGTCGCCCTGACGTCTGTGGTCATGAAGTCCTTTGAACGCCTTGTGCTGAACCACCTAAAGAACGTCACCGGACCCCTGCTGGACCCTCTCCAGTTTGCCTACCGGGCAAACAGGTCTGTGGAAGACGCAGTCAACATAGGTCTGCACTACATCCTCGAGCAGCTCGACAGCACAGGGACCTATGCAAGGATTCTGTTTGTGGATTTCAGCTCTGCGTTCAACACCATCATCCCGGAACTCCTCACCCCCAAACTTCTCCACCTCGGTGTGTCCCCTACGATCTGCCAGTGGATCCTCAGCTTCCTGATGGGACGGACACAACAGGTGAGACTGGGAGCAACAACATCATCAATACGCACCACCAGCACTGGAGCCCCACAGGGATGTGTCCTCTCTCCACTGCTCTTCTCTCTCTACACAAACGATTGCACCTCAACAGATCCAGCTGTCAAACTCATAAAGTTCGCAGACGACACCACGGTCATCGGTCTCATCAAAGACGGCGACGAGTCTGCGTACCGCCAACAAGTGGAGCAGCTGGAGCTCTGGTGCAGCCGACACAACCTCGGGCTGAACACGCTCAAGACTGTAGAGATGATCGTGGACTTCAGGAAACATTCTTCTCCACAGTTGCCCCTCACACTATCCAACTGCCCTGTGTCAACCGTCGAGACCTTCAAGTTCCTGGGAATCACAGTCTCCCAGGACATGAAGTGGGAAGTCAACACCATCTCCATCCTGAAAAGGGCCCGGCAGAGGATGTACTTCCTGAGACTGCTGAGCAAGCATGGCCTGCCACAGGAGGTGCTACGACAGTTCTACACGGCAGTCATCGAATCAATCCTGTGTTCTTCCATCACGGTTTGGTTTGGGGCCGCCACAAAAAAGGACAAAATCCGACTTCAACGGACAGTTAGGACGGCGGAAAAAATCGTTGGCACCGCCCTACCCACTCTTGAGGACTTGCACACTGCAAGAATCAAGACAAGGGCACGGAAAATCCGCCTGGATCCCCCGCACCCTGCCCACCACCTTTTCCAGCTACTCCCCTCAGGCAGACGCTACAGATCCATGCGCACCAAATCCAGTAGACACTTAAACAGCTTCTTCCCTCTAGCCATTAACTCCTTAAACAGTCACTGACGTAGTCACTCTTCTTGTACTACAAATACTGCTACTGGTTACTCTAAAATGGTTCAATGATTTGTTGTTTACGATGATACTAATGCAGCGTGTTATACCGGAGACAAATTCCTTGTGTGTTCTACATACTTGGCCAATAAAGATGATTCTGATTCTGATTCTGATTCTGGAAGCAGGAGATGTGGCATGCGTCTAGGCTGCCAGTTGGTGTGGTGTTGGTGATTAGATGGACTGAGGTGACTGTCTTAACGGTGCCTCACGCCCGGGACGCTGGCTGGCAGGCCGAAGAAGGGAAATGTGGACAGTGAAGCGGCATCTTTGGGCCATTGACATATTTGGGCCATTGATAAAAACATGAAGTCCAAGCACTGTTCCAACATGACTGACGGTCATTGGGAAGGGTGCGCGCAAAGCTGGCTATCAGCAGCTTCTGTTCGGACTCCATCCCTGGCTGATTCCCTTTAGTGCAAGTCAACAGAGTCAAGTAAGGGCAGACAAATGTACATTACCGGTACTTGTATTGTGCATGCAGGGTTCACGCAGTTATGGAAGGGACACCAATATATATTGTACATAGAAGTACCGGTAATAGTAAGCATATTTTTAAATAGATAAATGAAGTGGATAATTTTGACTTGTAATTGAATTTATAAGTAGTGTGCATGCTGGGCACCCCTGTTTTAGGCCGTGTTGTACCTGCTAAATGATACTTTGGACTGGAACAATTTTCCTTTGACGAAATGGGCTAATGTTAGCTAGTTTGCGTTAACTGTCGTCTAGCTATGATGAGCATTGTGCGTGGTATGGCGGTTCTGCTGTAAGTGTGTTGGAGCCATATATAAAATCTCATTAAAGGCCAACAAAATACTTGGGGCCAGCCCGACTAGCATTATACCAGCTAATTTGCGGCATTACCAGCATGAAAGTATGAGCAATGTGAAGTGAGCCGTGCTCAGCCAAGAGGTCGAGCGGTTCATGATAGCTGCTGACAGACAGCCATGAATGCGTGATGTATTTTCTCCACGCTGTGTTACCCAAGTGGCATGTGACGTGAGAAGAATGTCAACAACATTATCTTATCATTTCCAACTTTAGGCTCGGGTCATTGATTTGCATGTAATTGGAGTCAAATTCTCAGTGGAGCCATTGTTTTGAAAATATTTGTGAAATGAATTCTTCAGTTTGAAATAATGTGTCCGACTTGACTCATGCTATACTCCATTTAGTGGCTTGTTGACTTCAATGCTTGCTGAAATGACGCTTTGAGAGCAGTGAAAATGATGTAAAACACTTTGACACGCGGAATAATCGATAGGATGAGCCACTGTCAAACATGTACCGTAAATGGAGCAGAGAAGAAGACTTGTTTTGTATCGTCACTGTCCTATGAAAAACACGTATGTTCATTTTTATAATTTTCAAAATGTTTACAGTAATCGGACAGCTGCATTTTAATTGGCAGAATTTTTTTAACAGCAATGTTTATTAATAGTTTCTTTCCAAATTAAGAAGATAAACCTTTTTTGTCATAACATTAGCAATTATTTTCATGGATTTCACTTAACATGAACGGCTACTTGTTTTTATAAAACAAACAAATTTAAGTCTTTCTAGACTTCACTTTGTAACAATGTTTTTTGAAGGCAAGTTTGTTTTAATCTGACATTTATCTATTATTATTTCCATGGCAAACTTAACATTTATAATGTCATCGTTACATTTCGGGACCTGGTACGGTCCCTGTGGGTCCTTTCTCTTTCAAGAGGAAGTTAACCCAAAGATTTTCTTGACAAGAATATGTTCTATGCAGCCCCACTGGTCTAAACACAGCATTCTGATTGCCATGTGGAATATGAACTCGGCAATAAAATACACCCGTTTTTGTCCATCTCACGGGATGGCCATTTTGCCACTTGACGAAAACAGGTGAGCAGCGATTGGTCTTTAGCCCCGAACAACTGTGAGGTCAGAAAGTGGCAAAATGGCCGCCCTCTGATATGGACAAAAATGTGTCGATTTTGCTGCTTAAATCCAATTCCAGAAAGACAGGATGAATCTGGAATGTGTTACGACCCTATGTTTTTTTAAATTGTGAAAATAATTAGTTTTTTTCAATTTGACATACTGGTGGGGTTCTTGAAGCTAGATAAGACTTTGTCTACAGCACAGAATGTGCAATATACTTGAATAATTTCTTTGGCTGACTGACACAAGCGGAAAATAGTGTCTATATTTCCAGCTTGAAAACATACAAATTGTTCTGCTTCCTCCATTGTTACTTTTTAATGTGGTCAAGGGATGACACGGGTCATACGTCACTCACCCAGATGAAAGTTTTGATTCTGAAGGCCCAGAATGCTTCACTTCAATTTGTGAGCGCTGGAGTTCCCCTTTCCTAATGTGTTCTAAAATGTCAAGTTGTTTGCTGTAAGTCATTATCGAGGAATGGGGTCTCCTCCTTTATTTTCTTATGTGTTATTTATTAGTATTGTTCCACATATACGCGTGGGGGTGTGGGAGGGGGGGGGGGGGCAGGTAGGCCGGGATTGAAAAATATGTGACTCCTAGTCGAGTGTGCTCAAATGTCACCCTCAAGAGGTATCTGATGGCACTGGCACTCGATTATGAATGTTAAGTGTTCGCTACCTTTTCTGTGAGCGGATTGTCATGAATGTTAATTGCTATACCATCATGAATTGTCATCTTGCAAAGTAACGGTAGTCAGATTACTAAATTGAGAAACGTCATGCTTGAGATTAGTCGTTAGTGTCAAGAAAATTGCTATAACTGGGTAAAGGACTGGTTTTATTAGTTGATTTGCAAATCCTGTAAAAAAATATGAGACAAAAAAGGAACAACTGTAGAGTGTGGCGTTGAGGCTCAAGAGCCATTTGCCTAAAACCTTTCATCAGGGAAAGGGCATCAACATCAGAATCAGAATCAGAATCATCTTTATTGGCCAAGTATGTAGAACACACAAGGAATTTGTCTCCGGTATAACACGCTGCATTAGTATCATCGTAAACAACAAATCATTGAACCATTTTAGAGTAACCAGTAGCAGTATTTGTAGTACTGCTACATGTGTTGTTTTAGCGGTTCCTTTCCATGACAGTCATATTTTGAAGGGCATGAATAATTTGAGGCGCAGCTGTATACCAATAAACTGCCATGTTTACACTCAGTGAATCGACTTTCATAATTTTAAGTTCTTCATGGCTTTAGTGAACACCACTAAATTTCAATGTTCTCCAGTCCAATGTGCTTGAGCTCCAGTAGCTGGGGTCATTCTGGATGTCCACTCAACACATGTTTGTACCAGGCATTTCTTCATTCCATTGGAATGTTGTCTGTCCATGGGGGTCATATATCATACTGTATCCGAACAGAATGTTTCGTGTCAGTGTTTGACTGGTTCCTTTTTTTTCTTGCCTTCAACAATAAATGAATGATAGGGGGTGGATTCATATTGCACATTATGTTCCCACAATACACACGTTGAACTCAGTAGTTCCAAATTACATGAACACAAATGTATGAGAAAACTACACTTAACCAAGGCGCAAATGCAGAGACAATCAGGGCAAAAATGTCCCGCCCTTGGGATTCAACTGAACAAGGGCCCACTTAACTCATTTACACCCTTTGACGTATAAATACGTCAATTTGCGCATAGCCGTTCCCTCCCCATGACGTATTAATACGTCAATCACGTGTTTTCATGGGGGAGGGTGCAAGAGAGTCCAATGCAACTTCTCACCACAGGATTAGGCTTGACGGCAATGTTAAATAGCAAAAAAATGGCCATCGGGTGGCAAAAATCAACCAGGATCACGCCGCAGAAGGAGTAGAAAGGGCGTACAGTGAAGGAGGGGATAGTGGATTGGAACATTAGCAACTAGCAACGATGGAGAAAAGGAAATAACTAACTAAAAATGATTTTTTTTTTGGTATAAAAGCGTCCTCGAAACAAAACAACAAAGGAGATGGTGTTTGTGTGGAAGAGAAAATGACCCTTCGGTCACTAATCGAAAGCGGCACCCGTCAAACGAACGTCGGCCTGCACAAACATGGCGTGCTACACGCAGCCCGCATAGCTCACGCCGAGTTTCGAGTTCATCTGATGAAGATGAACTTGCTCCACGTCAGCGATCATCGCTTGGCAGAGCATTTTGTGCCTCCCGATGCCCCGCGTCGCCCACAAATCGTCTCCCCGGCGACTTCCAGCGATGATGGCAAAGAGGCTGCATTGCTTCGCATGGCCGACGCCGGGCACACGTCAGCGATTCGTTGGAATCGTCTCGTAAAGACGACGGCGAAAACGATGAATTGGAGAGCGATTTGGATCCCGATGTCGGACGAATATGTGCCTTCGGACGTAACGGAAAGCAGCTGAGAGTCCTCGCCAGAGCCGCTGGAACGACGAGGTAACTGCTGACTAGCTTGCAAGTTCCCATTCAAAACTTCATCACTTCTTATGCCTCCTCAGTCACTTTTATGTACCGCTACATTCCCCGCTATACTATGAAGTTGCCAGTAACACTAATCATTTATGTACGGTTGATGCGTCTCGTAGATGTGGATGAAAATATGCGCTGACTTGCATGTCGCCATAGGTTTTCAAAAAACAAACAAAAAAAAAACAGGACACATTTGGTCCGCTCAGCTCTGCTAAAACCACTCGTGTTAAATTCATATTCCATTTCATTTCAAATTGGATGCTGAGCAACGTGGAATGAATGGTGTAAATAGCAGTGTGCGAGCATGTATGTGTGTGTGTGAGAGATGTTGAAATGTAAGTGGAAAGCAACGATAAAAAAAATAGAAAAATAAAAGTGTGGTAATTGTACATACTTCTATACATTACAGATTGTCCAACCAGAAGCCAAAAGATGACGACTCCTCGCTTTGGTGGTGGAAAGAAAGGTAAATAAAATTATTGTACCTCACTCTGCAGCAAGATATATTTGCAACTTTTTATGGTTCTATAATTTATAGGTCGTGCATCTGGACGTGGTGGGATGAATCGATGGTGACAAACTGGATGGAAGCCAAAAACCATCTTCTCCACAGCTGCAGTTTTCTTCATAGTTCAATAGTTTTGTTGTGTGCAAATAAATTATTTTGCTACAAAAACATTATTTGTAATGTTCATTTGTAGGAGGAACACATTGTTGAGGTATTTGAGCTGCCACAAAAGCAAAAAATAGTGTAAAACTTGAAATGATGCTTGAAATGCATGCTTTTACAAAAAGCTCATTTTCTCCGGATTTCTGCAGAAAATCGGCCTTTCCCATCAAACTTAGCAGTTTTCTAATGCTGATTGCCAACGAACGGAGAAAGATAGAAACAAACTTTTTTTCTGCTGAAAGAAGAGAGTCTCGCCTTTCTTTTGACAGGTTGCATGTATATATAGCCATAGAACAGAAAATTCTGTGGGCCTTGCAAATCGGTCAAAATTCAGTAAAATGTGAGGGATTGAGGGGGTTGCTCCAGTGAAAAGGGGTGGTATTCAATGAGTTAATGGATGTCTCTAAAAAAAAATAAAAAACTATCCTGTGACGTGGGGTGGGTTAACAGTGATCGTTATTCCCCGATGTAGAAAAAAAAAATGGTTTGTCCAACAATGATTAATGTTAAAGCTATTAAATTTATGATTGCCAATACTTTGCGCGGTCGTAGAATGATAGCCGAGTAGGAAGCGACCCAAGGAAAAAAATGCCTTCGGCATCTAGGGAACGTGCGTTAATACAAAAAAAAAACGATACCGGATAGGGCACATTTGGTTTATTTAGCGCTGTTTCACGGATCGTCAGTCAGGGTGCCTTTGTTTGGGTATTTTGTGGTCACAGTCTGCGGAGTCAAATGACTCGGGAGATGTCGGCTTGCCCCACACACACATGAAAACTATTGGCCATACATAATCAAACACATTCATTCGTTAAGATTGTTTGGCCCTGACTCGTTTTGGACCACATCATCGGTACAAATCTACTCTTAACACACTACACACATAAGGAGAATCACATAGGACAATCTTATAAGGCATAAGATTGTCGGGTGCTCGACACGCTTTCTCGGGAAGGAACAAAATCAGGACAAAAACATGCCGATTGACTTTATGTGTGTACCCGTCCAAACTTGCGTTGTGGAAGTTATCGCTAGCGACGTGTGCACGGCTCATCTCCAGTCGACACTGAAGGACTGTGTTTTTGCATTCATTTTTTTCAAAAAAGATATCAAAGCAATTTAATCAGAAGAGCGTGCTCATGCTTGAGAGGCGGTGAAAACAGAGTTGATCAGGTTGCCAAGAAACACACTTGCGCATGTGGCGCATCAAATACCCCCCAAAAATCTATAATTTACCACCCATTATTCCGATGACTCGTGAATGTAGTTTGTGATTGGTGCTTTTCAAGCCCCACCAACATGTGGAAATGCTCTTCAAAGGGGAAGAAAAAAAGTCAGCTGGTGCTGATCCTTTTTCTCAACATTCACGATTGTAAGTTGAGTGTCACGTTTTGTGTGATGGTAGTTGTAGGACCCCAAAAAGCAGGGAGGAGCAGGGTGGATTGACCAAAATGTATTTAACAAAAAAATACACACAGGATTACAATGGAAAAAACACCAAGTCGAAGTACTCAAAAAATGCCTGGAAATCACAAGTATCAAACAAAACAAAAACAGGAAACAAAACATGCCAAGCGCACACGTATGCTCACATACTCACAGCTCGCAATGACCCTACGAACACTGACAGAAACTCAGGGAACTAAATACAAGCAAAGTGACGAGACAACGAGAAACACCTGGACAAGACACACAGGGTTGAGGGAGGGAATTGGTTACACATAAGGGACACTGATAATGAGAACAGGTGGCGAAAAAAGGGCACATGAGGAATCAAAACCAAACGTAACCAGACCGAAGCATAACACTGAGGGGTTCGTTGTTTTTAGTGGATAGCTCTACTTTACGAACGGCAAAAGGAGAGATGGAATCCTTTGAATGCAGTTTTAGTGAAAGGGAGAAAAAAAACAGGCTTCTGCACCGCAGCACGTTCGAGAACACAACTCCTTTTTCCGGCTACGAAAACACTTCCTGTTTCCTTCAGCCAATCAGACGCTCTCAACATAAGCATGGTTAAGAAATTATTAAAGAGAATATAATTTAGGTAACTTTAACATCAAAGACAATACTGTAATGTTCAAACATAAAATGATCATAATTAACAATTTAACAAAAGCTTACATGATCATATATTAAATTACATTTGTCACTGTCACGTAGTAGGGACACATCGAGCCGTCGGGCAGTCAGCATACCTGTCAACTTGTACGTTTTCCCTGTATTTTATACGTTTTTTTATCATTTCAAATCATGTACAGCGTATTACAACTTTTATACGGGGGAAAAAAACCAATTGTGAACCGATCTCACAAAGACAATTTTGGCTCAAATCCAGATCGTCTCACCTGCTGGTAGCCAACGACAATGCCGTCGTCGATCGCTACGATTGTCACGGCAAACCAGCAAAAGTAATCCTCAATCGTATATTTTTTTTCATCGCTGCGTACGGTCGGATTGATAAAGCATGATGTGCGCAGGCGCGGAAAGCCGTTGTATGGGTTTTTGTTGCTTTGTAAGGGGAATCGTAATCATTTATAAGGGCAGCGATAAACCGAGGTTGACAGGTATGAGTCAGTGAGAGTGTACGGTCCCCCTGCCGCCCCGCCTGCACATCAAAAAAGTGCCCGGCAGTGTGCCTTTTCTGACGAAAGCACACGGGAGTATATGGCCCTTAATGAGGTCAAGCGCGATTGAGAATGGACTGATGAAAATTGGAAGCCATATTCTGGATTTTGCAGGTTCCACTTCATGTTAAATCTTCCCAAGTAAGCACAGCATGACGTTTGACCATCTTAATCCAAATAATAGTGTCTTGACTCTTGACTGTCCATATATTCCATCACCGGCTCATATGCAGACAGATCCCACAAAGACAAATTGATGACTGGAGAAAACTAAGTACCATACTGTCAATGACAGAATGAGTCATCGGTGCATTTTTCTCTTAGAAAGGTTAATGAGTGTCTGATGATGTTCATACATGGGTTTTTCTACATGCTCCTTCAGAATCACTTCAAAAAGTATTTTAACATGAAAAGAGTGACTTTGTTAGCTCTCTTATTGGTATACGTTATGCAAGCCTGCATGAAGACATATCCTGGGTCGCTGGGGTTATACGCATCCGAGCATTCCAGGCCATATTTGAAGCAACATAAACTTCATTCGTACACGGCATGTATCGAGAATATTACAGCCTCGCAGGTCGCAATCTCCACAGTACCATTAGATGATTGCATCACGGTAGACACGATCAATAAATACCCTGGTAACATGATCATTACCTGTTCCTTAACATCATTCCAGGCCTTTAAAAAGCTTCTACGGTTTAATTTGTCCTGAGTGGAAGACAGTGAGACTGATTTAAGAAGCCGGAGAGTACATCAAAATGTATTTGGTTGGTGGGGTGGCGTGACACACTCATTACAAGCTGAGGGCTGTGTTGTGTGAGACAAATTAGCACATCTTTTTTTCTGCCTTTAAATCACCTGGAAATGTGGGCGTTGTGTACAACATGCTGAACGGTGTCATTGGCAGTGATGTATAACTCTGCCCCTCATTTCTGGCAGTGAACGCTAAGTAGTTACAGTGCCATGAAAAAGGATTTACCCTCTTTTCAAATGCCGACTTTTTTGCAGGTTTCCCTACTTAAATGTTTGAGATCATCACTTAAGCCACAGGCGCTTCCACTCAACGAGCAGGGAAGGGAACTCTTACCTGCCGGTTGAGTGAAAGTACCTGTGGCTGAAGTCAAACGGATTTTACTTTCTGGAAAAATTGTGGCCTACCCCCTCTGTCATGAAAGTTGCGTCGACCTGATTTTTTTCATAGCACTGTAGCTGGAATTCAACACGTACATGTTAGCCTGTATCTGTGGACCGGAGTGTATCATGATGACATTTCAAGAAAAGTCGTCAGGCAAATATCCAATGCCTTCCATCCAACCATCCATATTTCTGATCCGCTCATCCTCACAAGGGTCGCGGGGCGTGCTGGAGCTTATCGCAGCCGTCTTCGGGCAGCAGGCGGGGGACAACACCCTGAACCGGTTGCTAGCCAATTGCAGGGCACACACAGATGAAGAACCATCTGCCCTCACACTCACACCGTGGGACAATTTAGAGTGTTCCATTAACATGCCATGCATGTTTTTGGAATGTGGGAGGAAACCGGAGTACCCGGAGAAAAACCCTTACAGGCATGGGGAGAACATGCAAACTCCACACAGGGAACCCGGAGCCGGAATCGGACCCTACTCCTCTGCACTGTGAAGCAGACGCACTGACACCGGGCCTCCTCCAATGCCTTCCATTAAGGTTAATATTTTTTTAATTTTACTGAGGGCCGCCCGGTGGTCCAGTGGTTAGCACGTCGACTTTACAGTGCACAGGTTCAATTCCAGCTCCGGCCTCCCTGTGTGGAGTTTGCATGTTCTCCCCGGGCCTGCGTGGGTTTTCTCGGGGTCCTCCGGTTTCCTCCCACATTCCAAAAACATGCATGGCAGGTTAATGGAACACTCTAAATTGTCCCAAGGTGTGAGTGTGAGGGCAGATGGTTCTTCATCTGTGTGTGCCCTGCAATTGGCTGGCAACCGATTCAGGGTGTCCCCCGCCTCCTGCTCGAAGACAGCTGGGGTAGGCTCCAGCAGCCCCCGCGGCCCCAGTGAGGATAAAGCGGTTCGGAAAATGAATGAATGAATGAATGAATAATTTTATTGAAGGGAAGATAGCTCAGAGGGCAGCAAATCATCATTGATAAATCTAAGTAATGGCGTCCACTTAGCGGCGATGTAAGATGTGACACCGCAAAACATCTACAAATGCAAAAATTACGCACTGTGCAACCCTCCGGTGCTCAGTGAGAAAAGCGCATGCATCCTTTGAGGGTTCTGCACTGTGTGAGCATCAGTCGTAATTTTCTCAAACTAATTTAATCTCCTCAATTAATCGGGTCTATGGGGGAGAGGGTTTAGTGTACTCAATGCAGCTGTAGTGACATCTTCCAGAAAAAAGCACATAAGCAAGCTGTTTTTGCTCCTTTTGTCAAGCGCCTTCGAAGTGTCATGGCAATACACAGCACAGATACACTTTGGGCTCAAATAGCTGCCACACACTTAGCGGTGCTGTGATTGTGTCTGGAAAGTACAGGCACTCTGGAGAATTATGACCTATCCTGATCCGGTTCCTGCTTCATCTTCACCCCAAGGCACACTCCTTGCTGGCAGATTGCAAGTGGTGCCGTGAGTTTTCTCCCTGGGCCATATCATCTTTTCCTGCCAGGGATTAAATTGGACTGTGATTCAATCATTGTTTTGCCATAATGGTGACCATTCATTCAATTAAACCATCAACCAAAAAGGCCTGTTAGGAACAGAACAAAAGTTCTGTCAGTCAGACATCATTTGGTGTTGGTATCTATGACACAACGATTATAGCGGAACCATGAAAGACAAAAGCAACCTCTTCCAGGGCTGGTTTTTTTCTGTCAGGAAATAATGGAAAGAAATATGGACGTGAATAATCACTTTCAAGGTCAAACTGTTGCTATCGGAAACCATTACTGGCCATGTTTTAAAAGATGTTGGCATCTTTAACTGTCAAACAAGTGGGATGGGAATTTGATACAATTACAACGATTCTGATTCCCTCATCGATAGGGATGGGCACTGAATCCCGATGTTGAATTATTAATCCAGATTATTGTTAAAAGGCAACCGCTCAGAGTGGGGCCCGCTGCTACGCTCTTTTTTATCTTACTCTTTTACAAACAATGAATTCTTGAAGAAATGATGATGAACATTTAATATTTGTTTTCTATGACCATTGACTGAATCCACTTAGAACAGGGATAGTGCAAAGAAAAAACATAACCCCCCCCCACCCACCCAAAAAAAGCTTTATGCAAATTCAGAGGAAAACTCTTCCCCAAAATCTAAGGCAGAATTCCGAATCGTAACCTCAGTGGCGTTATAATCAGCAGTCCACTGAATTTTTGATCATGTGATGGAAATCATCTCGACCTTTGCAAATGTATGACTTTGACCACACAAAGGAGAGTTTCAGAGCAACATAATAACACACGAGAAATAAAAACGATTTTATTTTCATTTTTCTTAAAGTGCATGTGATAAAAGCACACAAAGAGGCCGGCAAGCTCCGTTCTGTCATGTGACGTCTCTTTCTCCAAGTTGGATGACGCAGATGTGATATCACCGGCTGGTGAATGGGAGCCTTTGACAACTCGGTCGAGTCTGTGTACATCAGTAAAATCAGTTCCTGATGACCTTATCTGGAGGCTACAGCGGGCCTTCTCCATGTGGAAAGCCGGAGGGATTTTTTTTTTCTCTTTATCTCTCGATGCTAGCATTCTTTCCGGGCTACTTGTTGGAGCCAGTCTTGGACTCAGGTTGTGGCTCGAGACCAGCTCGCTTTACAACACTGGAATTGTGAACCTAACATTGTTTCAAATGTAAAGCAATTGCACAGTTAATATTACCGCAAATGATACAGTAGTGGTGATTCTTTTCTTATTTGTTGTATTTACATTTCACCATTAGCCTCGCTTTAGTAGTCAATCAAAATGCTATTTACTTTTTACATATTGACAAATACATATTTGATTCATTTGATTTGACTTTTTATTAGGTCTCCTGCAGGAGAAACTTGTGTCGGAGGACAGTCCCTCTGTGCTGCTACAAACATTGAGCAAAAAACATACACATCCACAGCACAACATAATTAAGACAATTACATACAAGACAAGACAGTATATACTCTACACACATTGGACACTGCATTAGAGTCATTTGCACCCCCCCCCTCCCCCATCCCCACCACGCTCACGAACTTCCGCTTGTCTGTCTGCCTCCCTCTAATTGTTCATTGATTAAGATGATAGCCTGCGGTATGAATGAGTTTTTATACCGGTTTAATTTGCAGAAAAGAGTCCTATACCTCTTTCCTGAGTTTAGGAGCTCAAATTGGGCACATGAGAAGAATTGTCTAGAATGTTGTTGGCCTGTTGAATAACGGACTGCACATATACTGTATGTCCTGGGGAGCAGGGGGTGGGGGCTGCCCGATTACCGTCCCTGCTGTCTTAACCAAGCTGGTTATCTGAGCCTTAGACTTAACAGTTAGGTTCCCAAACCAACTGGTTATTCCGAAGCGCAGGACTGACTCAATGGTTGCTCTATAAAAGATCAACAGAATGCTTTTGCCAACTCCAAATATCCTGAGACGTCGCAAAAAATGAAGGCGCTGATGGATCTTCGAACAGACCTTTGATACATGTGTCTGCCAGTTAAGGCCACAATCTATATAAATCCCCAAGTATTGGTAAGAGGAGACCTGCCTGATGTTCGTGCCATTTATAAAGATGGGGCTGTGGTCTCCAATTGGTTTGGGGTCATCCCGTGCTGCTCATGACCTCATCTGACAATACAGTGTTAAATCTCACACGCTGTGGCCTTTTTGATAAGAAGGAGTGGTACCACCTAATAAGAAATGGGTTGGCATTCAACCGAACCAGCTTCTTCAGCAATATGTCTGGACGGATTGAAGTAAAGGCTGAGCTGAGGTCCACAAATAGCAGTCTGGGATATGCCCCCCTACTCTCAAGATGTCTCAAAAGAAAGTGCAGGATAGGAGACACGGCATCACTCGTACCACAGTTTTTAGTGAAGGCAAATTGATATTCATCCATCAAAGCTTCCACCTCACTGCGTAGTTTCTCGACAATGATCTTCTCCAACCCTTTCATTACATTGGAGGTTAGGGCCACTTGGACCGGAATTGTCATTGATTTCTTGGCACTTGGCACTTCTGTGTCTATTGACAGCTGGAAGAGAGGATGCCAGGCCGGTGTTAGTTCCTCAGCGAATGTTTTTACTAAATAAGCGGACATGTTGTCTGGTCCAGTGGCCTTGTTTACACCAGTGTTGTGTCCAAGGACCGGCAACCCGAGGCCAAGGCCAAGGCCAAGGACTTGACTCCGAGGCCAAGGCCAAGGCCAAGGACTTGGAAAATTTTCCGGGGCAAGGCCAAGGCCAAGGACTTGAGAAATTTTCCGAGGACAAGGACCGAGGACTTGAGAAATTTTCCGAGGCCAAGGCCAAGGACCAAGGACTTGCCTCCGAGGCCAAGGCCAAGGACCAAGGACTGATTTTGAAACTGAGGCCTAGCCGAGGACATGTAAACAATGCTATCATACCACTTGGCAGGTCTTCATGATTTGCAACACCCCTCCATCATAACCCTTTGCACTCCCTAACGCTTGAATGAAGTGTTTTTATTCAAAGAGTAGAACAGTCAGGTTACGTGTTATTTATACTGAGAAAAAAAAAATAAAATCATATGGTATACATTTATGAATGAATGTTTTAGTGCAGTAGTTTCTTAATATGAAGTAAATCAACACTCAACGGGCATGACGTGGCACGGAACACAACTTGAGAAATGGCTTTGCATACAAGTCAATCACTGACTCCAGAAAAAGCGGTAATCTCTCAGTGATAATTTTACAGTTTACCGGCAGCGAGTCCCAGGGACTCGCTGATCAGAAAAGTATGAGTGCCATTATGGATTGAGAGAGTCCCAAATTTCGAATTCTGAAAGGGTCTACTTATTCAATTGCATATGATAATAACACAAACAACAACATATACATACAATGATAAACAAATGCTGCAAAAATTTAAATAATTCAGGAGCAGGCCTGAGGATTTCGGAAATTCATGGTAACCGTTTTTCGGTTTCGTCGGATTACCCAATGGGAAACCACGATAACAAATGTTGGGTTCCGTAAACGTTCATCATAGGAACCCATTTTTCAATTTGACGAAAGAATTTAACACACGTCATCATTCGTTCTACCAACAGTTAACATTAGCATTACTACACCTTGTGACGAATGTTTTATTCATAAAGTTACCATGCTACAACCAGTAAATCATAGAATAACCAATACTGTTTCATAATATTTTTCACAGCGATTAGCCTACAAATCTAATGACCAACTTGCCTCGTAATCGTGCCTCGCGTCGTATTTCGCTCTCGCGTTCTGTGCATATGTCACAGGTGAGTTTAGTGATACGCCCTTTGGACGATTCATACGAAAAATCAGACAAGCATTCCCATTTCTTAAATAATGTAATTAGTAGACCCTGGTGAGTTTTTTTCGCCGCCATCTCAAACTTTCATCCGCGCGATTCCTCAGTTTGCGGACTAAAATAACAACCCGCATGCGCACATAACGTCATCTGTTGTGTCCCCCCCCCCCCCCCCCCTGAAAACAAAACAAAACGAAAGTAAATTAGAAGAAACACACTCACACACCACATCACAAACACACATACAGGCGCAGTGAAATCGCATGGATCACACAGTCAATTCAAGTGCGGTGACTTTTATAATTAAACTATTTTTCGGTACCGTGAAAATGACGCCACGGAAACGACACGCTACCGGTAACGATTGTTCCTGTGAAATCCTCAGGCTTGCCGTAGTTTTTTTGTTTGTTTGTTTGTTTTGACTGAGAAATTTCCTTGCGTCCCAAAAACGCACATTGTTTGGAACTGTGCGTCCCGTGGGAAAATGATGCGTCTAGGACGCGGGACGCAGAGGTAACGAGATGGCTGAATCTCGAACCATTCTCTGAGTACGACTATTATTACCACTACCACTAATACTACATTAATTAATACCTTCAACTTCACAATAATCATAATAAATAATTCAATCAACCATGATTTTAAACTATGTATTATCAATATTCATTATTCCAAACATGAGAAAGCATTCAGCAAACATAACTGGAATCGAGCAAAAGGACTCCAAATCCCAACGGCCAAACCCAGAAGTGAACTGCCGACAATATTGACTCCAGCTGTAACGCAAGTTACTTGGTTCAAACAAACATTCTAGTGCGACCGCACAAATGTGACGACTGTGCAAAAATAACTAAATAGAAGACACCACTGTTACAGAAAGGCTTTACACGCTATTTAAACTGCCGATCGTGAACGCAACAAACCGTGATTGAAACTAACTGTGATGCCGCTCTCTATCCGTTGCGCCAACTGTTATCTGTCAGTGGCAGACCCGCCCCTCTTAAAGCGGCAGAATTTATCCATCAATATGGGTTTCCTTGGATGGAATTTATTAGATTCGTTCATGATTATTGCGGTCCTTATACAAGGGATTCGAGGCTCTAATCCCTCATTGTGTCCGAGGACCGGCCATCCGAGGCCAAGGCCAAGGACTTGACTCCCGAGACCAAGGACCACCCCTCGGTCCTCGAGCCGGTCCTCGAGGCCAAGGACCGGCTCGAGGAACACATCTCTGGTTTACACGCAGTGATTTTAAAAACCCGGGTAACACTAGCTGAGTCGATTAACACCCTGTTCATCTGTGCTGCATATAATACAGCACATTTGACAATAACGTTGTCTTCAATTCAATTGTTAGAATCATACTGCAGAGCAATTCATTACACTCTTTGGAAGTGTCAACTTCAAAGCGCATGTTGAAATCATGTAGTTAGTTCCCTTGCCCTCGCTTTCTCATCATGGGCCGACAGGGGCTTCTTCCTAGTGTCCATGTTCGTCATGGTGTGAATTGAGTCCCACAACCTCTTTGTGTTTGAATTGGACAGGGCTTGCTCTGCCCGCTCTTTGCGTTTTGACCGTGCTGCTCTGAGTTGCCAGTTGAGATCTTTCTGGGGCAACCTCAGAAACTATTTATACCTTTACTTTGTATGCCTACGTTTATAGATCCAATTTTTAACCCTAATAGTTTGCTGTGTTCTTCAACCAGCCACAAGCAGTGGCGTACAAAGCGGTGGATGCCTGGGGCAAGCGCATGGGTACGATGCTTCCGAAAAAATTGGTGTCGAACACTCGAGTGTTGGAAACGGCTGTCAGGATAACGTGATACAAGGGGTGACACATTACTACTCGTATTAAGCCAATGGCAGTTCATGATAGAGTGTGCCTGCCATGAACGACGGCGTTCTCTTTGCAGCCTTCCCAGCAATGCCTTAAGAAATGGATAAGATGCCACAAAAGCATTTGAAGCCTCACGTTACCTTTTACAAAAATCTATTGGAGACTGTGATCTATATGTGTCACAATATTAAACCATCGGCATGCTCAGTCAACCTCAAGGCGGAGGAGCTGGTGAAAACATAATAAAACATTATTATAAATAATAAGAAGGAAGAGACAGATCTAATTATGAAGCAGGCTGAACCTTTTAATCAGGTAAGCACATTAGAAGACTACGGATAACAATCGGCGTAAGAATGGTTTGTTGGAGTAGGGACGTAAAAACACCAACAGACCCACCAGGCAACAGACCAAGCATGAAACCAAAAGATATATGGCAGTTAAATTATATGTTTCCGGAACGGGTAAGACAACGGAGTAGTGGTGGTTTCATACTGCACCTAATAAACATAATTAAATTAGGTGGTTTGGAACAGGCCTTAATGCGTCCTTGGGCGCGCGCGCACACACGCACACAGATAGTCTGCTCAAGTCAAATCAAACAGGGGCAATCTGAATGAAAGCTGCTGTCCTTGCAACTATAAAACAGCCTGCTTTATGTTCCCAATCTATAAATTATCAGGCGCATTTAGGATTAGGAATGAGCCTGAGGACAGAAACCAGAACATTTGCGCCACAGCAACGTAAATATAAGACGATGATGGCTTGTTGTTCTTGTGTCAGACAACCTCGCAAGCTCAGATGGCCTTTTCCTTTTGAGACGAACTCTCAAAGAGCGTCTTAATGCATTCATCAGACTTGTTTTCTTTGAACGCAACTTTTCACAGGAGCCAGGCTCATGATCCCGGGCTGCCATTGGCCAGCACACATCACACTCTGCTGCTGCCTGCCGACTCACTTTGTTTCTTCGATAACGTCACTGCTTTCGTTTCCACAAGACAGACTGGGAAGCGGCTGGGTCATCATCTGTCTCCCTCTGTTGGCTGATTGTAGACGTCATGGGATGAATGTAAACATATTCCAATAATCCAAGGCAAATGTGACATTCCAAATTTTACTATCAAAGGGCATTCTTGCTGGTGGACAATCTGATTTATGTCATTAACAAGACAGTGTTCAATGCGTTCAAGGAACTTTAAATACAAGCAGACATTTACACTCTGAACAGAACAGCATCTTTTAATGATTTAGAGCTCAGCCACCTTTTCTTTCAGACACTAATTGCTTTCAATTGTAGTGCTGCACGACTCTGGCCAAAATAATCATCACGGTTATTTTTGATCAATAATGTGAGCACTATTATCAATCACAATGTAAAGTTTTCACTGCAAGATAAAACTCAGAGTATACATTTGTTACATTAAAAAAAAACATTTACCCAATAATTTAAAATGTTGATCGCTATTAAGGTTCCTCGCCATGTTGCTTCTCATTTGGCTGTACAGTATTTTCTTCTCTTGACATGACTCGCTCTCAAAAACCCCAATTGCATTCAGTCGACGCTTTAAGCGGAAGTAGTCGCTCACTTGCAGGGTGTGCGCACTTGTAATTTGGGCTTTTTAATGAGGCATTAACCATGCGTTCGCTCCCTAGTGGTTGGCGGACCATTGATTGAGCGAATGCTTAGTTTATAATACAGTACAGTATATGCTGGCTGTACTGTATACGTATCGCCAACTGCCCAAAGACAGCTGGTGTAGGCTCGAGCATGCCCGCGCCCGGCCTGAGGATAAATGTTCACATAATGGCTGGATGGATGACAATGAGGTTCATTTAACCATGATGGCCCAAATCGTGATTAGAATTAAAATGTGATTAGTTGCATGTGATTGTGCAGACCTAATCAACGGGTTTGGAAACCTACTCGTAGCCTTAGCTAGCCCTAGCCATTCAAACGTGTGTGTCCATGTGTATGTCAGACTAAACATTAAAGAATATGTAACCTTGATCAGGGCTACTGTTATGATTTTTAAAAAGTTACACACAATTGTGATGGCTTCATTCTCCCTCAGTAAAAACATTTCCGATATAATCAGTCATATTTCCTCCCAAAGATGCTAATATATGACACGTTTTGCCAAAGGACGTAAACTTATGAGCACAACTGTATAAAATAAATTCCGAGAGTGCAAATATAAATTCTAACTAAGCAGCCAAACCAAATGAAGGCCAGTTAGGCATGAGTGGAAATTCATGCGCAAAAATGCAAAAGCAGAATAAAGTGAGTATATCGAGAAGTGCTCATTGTGCAGGGATGAATGGGAGATCCTTGGGGTCAGTAGTACAGAGCACTGTTGGAGTTCAGCAGTCTAACAGCTTCCCCATAGAAGCTGTTCCATTGGTGGTCCTAAACCCGATGCTGCAAAGCCTCCTGCCTGTGGGGAGAGGATCAAAGAGAGGGTGATCGAGATGAGTGGAGTCCTTGATGATGCTGAGCCCTCTTTTTGCAGCTGCGCTGGTAGTGGGAAGTCTGCTCTTGACAATCTTCTGTGCTGCGTTCACCACACTCTGCTGTGCTTTCGCCTCTGCAGCTGAGCACCCGCTGTGCCACATAGGTGATGCCGGTGCTCAAGGCGCTCCCCACGACACATTCGTTCAAGCTCGTCACGGCGGCGCTCCCAAGTCCATTTCGAAATGACAAATCGGAGATGTGTGTAAATGGTTCAGATTCAGAAAACTTTATTTGTCCCCATGGGGTAATTTGGACTTAACAGGCACGCTCTGCACAAGAAACATGAAAAACAATGACGAACATGGGATACAGTGCGAAGGGCCTGTCGGTACTCGCCGTATGTACAGCGCCCCGAGATCTTAGTTGAGAAAGTAAACACTAGGGAAGGAGAGGGGGGAAAAAATGGTTTCGAGATTCCACAAACTATCAGTTCCCTTTATTGTCTTATCTGTATACAATCGATCGTTACAAAGAATGTGTTTATACTTAACATAATCGACACCATTTTCGCGAAAATAGGGTCGGTTATTGACATTTCTCAGGCCATTTCAAATATTTAATCCATCCATCCATCCATTTTCCGAACCGCTTGATCCTCACTGGGGTCGTGGGGGGTGCTGGAGCCTATCCCAGCTGTCTTTGGGCAGCAGGCGGGGGACATCCTGAATCGGTTGCCAGTCAATCGCAGGGCACACAGAGACAAACAACCATGCACGCCCAGACTCACACCTAGGGATAATTTAGACTCTAAATTTTAGAGTGTTCAATCAGCCTGCCATGCGTGTTTTTGGAATGTGGGAGGAAACCGGGTCACCCGGAGAAAACCCACACAGGCCCGGGGAGAACATGCAAACTCCACACAGGGAGGCCGGAGCTGGAATCGAACCCGGTACCTCTGCACTGTGAAGTCGACGAGCTAACCACTGGACTACCGCCGCCGATATCTAATATTATGATTATATTTAAGATTATGTATGATATTCTTTCTCACAAATTCTAATATTAGTTCAAGTACATTTCGAGTATTTTTTTTCTTTAGGTCTGTGTTTTAAGAAGTTCCCTCGATTTTCCCCTTTTTGCGGGCGTTTATTCGAACTTTTGAGATCCATGGGTTGTCATTGTTTTGCTTTTATTGTTGTTTGACAGTTACAATTGTTTCAGTATTCATAGACACTAAATTCCAGTCCTGAGTCTGTAATTGTTTAGCACATCAATGTCCTCATCTTTCTTCTCACTTGTCAATATTGTGTTTTGTTGTTTGCAGTGGTCACTGATGTCATGTAGAATAATAATACTCCGCTCGCCAAATTATCTATGATGCAAAATTATCGTCAATTAATGGTGTACAAGGAGAAGTGATTCTGCTGGATTTGGTAATCTTGGTAAAAGGGTTGAGGCTTTAAAAAATAATGGATGCATTCTTTGTTGTTTGTATGGATTTAGACAATCAATGTAATTACAGCAGATGAAAAGGACTTCTTTCTGTGTCATTTTCTTACAATGTTTTTAATCCATCAACATGACAAATAATTCCATATTTTGTAACCACAAACTTTAGCGGCAATGTCATGACATTAAGGTGCAAGCGATTGTCAGGAAGAAATGCGAGAACGACCTTTTTGAACAACCTTGAAATGTTACCACAGAATTGCCTCTATTGTTAATAAAGGCTTTTATGTTGACTGCATTTGATATAGGGATTGGTATTTGTATCACAAGTTTTTTCAAATAAAACAATCAAGCTCCAAACCAGTGAAATAGTCTAGCAAAATAAAATCAATCCTTTGATGGGTGCACAAAAAAAAAAGTCATAAGGGGGTGTTATGATTTAAATCCTTTAATATATGAAAGAAGCACATTTTAACACAATATACAGTGTAACAGACCATGTCCCACAGTTTTCATATTCGCCGACAGGATTTATTAATAAGGCCATCACCGGAGCTATGTTTACAATGTTCAGTGGTTTCTGTAAAGCCAAAAGACGCATGCATGATAGGATGCTTCTTGAGAGTGAATTCCAGATCATTTACACTTGATTACTGACACAGCGTTGAGACCTCTGAGGCCCACGTGATCGAGTGCCTTTCTATTGTTCTATTGTTAACAACAATCTTGCTGCTCACCGATCAGCCGCTGGTGAGGTAAAATGCGCCTGAAGATGATGATTTCTAACAACCCATTTTCTGACAGACACTTTCATGAATAAAGCGTGGGACAACAATGGCTTCTTTGCAAAATATAAATGTCAATGTCTGGAAATGTAAGTAACGGAATGTTCTCATTCTTAAATCTAGACAAGGAAAAAAAACCACACACTTCACTGACAGGACCTCTCTATTCACACTCCTCATTTGTGCTGTGCATTGCATAAAGCTAACTTGTGTTGTGAGGAGCGTGTGCTAGGTGCATGTCGTTTCCCACTTAGACATTCATGGGATGTATAAGGCACCTTCATGGGAATGATTTAAATGTCCACCGGGAAAGCTGAGGAATTAACAAGCTTGTTTATGCAAGGCCTTTATCATAAAAGGACAATGCAGAAAGAAAGCTCTTTGGAAATTCATGGGGGTGGGCTGGGCTTGTCAAGGAGGGGGAACAAGTCAAGCCCAACTTTAAAGGATTCAGAAAAATGCTGCTACATTAGCCATTAGCCTGTATGGCTGCATATCTGCCACGTTTATAAAGGTAACGTATCCCCAGAGGTCCTCCTCTTCTAAACACACCTACACACTCCTACCAAAACGTGACATGGGGAAAGGGTGTTTCAAACCCTGAGCAAACGCTTAGGTTCAAGAGCTTTCGGAACAAAGCTACTCGTGACTGATTTCATTGCGCTTGAAGAAGATCAAACTCAAGATCTATGATCGTTTATTGAAAGTAAACACAACTGTCACATCAGGCAAACACTGCATCTGTGTTTGATGCGCTCAATAATTCTACATTGGCTCTGAAGGCAAAATTGTGGTCTCCTAAAAAAAAAGCTCAGAAAAAGCATTTATCAGCACTGAGACATGGTGAGAATTTAGTTTGAAAACAACTAACTTGCCGTGAGACTAGTTCAAACAACCAAAGCGTGTAAAAATATATCTGGATGACAGGCGACCAAACACGGGCGCGTAGGCGAGCGCGCCATGTGGGATGTGCACACCGCTTCAGATCACACGGCGTGAAATTCCAGATACGTATTTCCACAGGTAAAAAGTCTTGCTGTGCTGTTCCCAGAATATTAAGGCGGCTCATTTTTCATGTTTCTTTCTTTTTTAGGGGATGGGGGGGCTTATACTTGTGCATATCCCACCAACATGTTGACAGAGTGCTGTATGACTTTTGCAAAGAGACACAAACATCTCGCCATGTTGACAACCCACGTGGCGTGATGGTCTGCTGACAGGTGGGACGGGGCGCTGCTCCTCAGATAAAACCAGCAGCTCGGGACAAGATGAGATGAGACAAATGGCTGAGGCGCAATTTGAAACAAATCATCTGAACAATTCGTGAGTCTGAGGCCAATAACACTGGGAAATGACAAGGGCTTCGTACTGCACGACAACTGTCATAATCTCGTTCAAGTTCGAGCAGCATTCAGATCATATTGATAAGATTCTAATGTAACATCCGAGTTTTCTAATCTATTTAACCTATCCCAAAAAAATCGACAGGTGGGTGACTGATATGATGTGGTCAGACGAAAACAATTTGCCACTTTGTTGCCAACTGCTTGGTTTAATAAAACACTTGGGGGGGGGGGGGGTAAATCTCTATACATATAGCTATATGAAAGAAGAATATAAAAGCTAAAACACATTGTTGAAGATAGCATTTAAGCATAAGACAAATGTGGTAAAAGGGCCAAAACCAGCAATCCTGTGTGCCTGACGGATGCTGTGAGAGACACAAAAAGTGTGTTGGCTAAGGTGGCTTACCAACTGCATATCTCCATATAGGTTCCAAAAGTGATTTGTCTGTGTATGAAGTATGGCCATTGTAATTCACCACACACGGACGGAAAGCGAAATATGTTTTCAACAAGGCAAACAAAATCGATTTTCACCAATCCCTGCGGTATTGCGGGCTCGTTTCAGACAGGAGGACAAACGCTGGAAATTAATAGCACTTTTTACCTTTGGACTTGGGCTTTAAATGTGCTGAGACATCTCACATGTCAGGCGTGGCCTACCAGAACTCAGGGGTCACCAATGAGAAGAAAAACAGAGTGATGTATCCCTTACTGAGTGGCAAAAAAAATGACAATGTCACACTTGACCGAAAGAAAGGGGTCATTTTCCTTTGTCGGCGTCCCCTCTGTGGCTTTTAATCTCCCATCTGACAAGCATCCATGTGCAACGTCTTGCCATGAACGCACTTGTCTGAGAAGGGGTAGGCAGGGAGGGACTATCAAAAAAATATATAGATATACAGATGTGCTACCGAGCTCAGAGCAGTTACACATCAGACAGGAGGGCTGCCTCATAGACCTGCAAGGGCTTCTGAAGGGCTCCTCATGCCGCCTCTCTGGTCACCAGTTGGCTTTGACAGCTTTGATGTCGCTCACCAGGTTTTGAGCGAGGCAGATTCCAAAAATCTGGAGAGGAAACCACACAGGAAGCGAGGGATTAAGGATGGTCATATTGGATTAAGAAAAAAAAATTGGACCGTTACGCTGCGGGGATTTACTCAACTGTAGGGATCTCGCCACAAGGGGGTAGTGACAAGAAAAAAATCTGAGCCCCTAATGGGCGCTGGTTGACCGTATGAACATCACACTCACCTGCAAAAGTGCGATCCCGACAAAGGTGCCAGCAACAATAATGAGGTTGTCCTGCAGCCACTTTTCAAATTGCCCCACACAGCCTTTGGTATAGATGTATTTTTGTTGGTCCAGCTTCTGTACAAAGCACGGGGGTAAAAACAACTATTATGTCAGAAACAAATTAAGGATTGGATCAAGTAACACGCAAGTGATCTGTTCTGACAACCTGCTGAACCTTGACCTCTCCTGTGTCACAGGAAAATGCGAGTGAGGCCGAGTCATTCTCCTTCAGAATAAGTGGGACTGTTTCTTGTGCCTGACAAGATAATACTAATTTTTGTGCTATACAGTGGAACCTCGATTTAACGGACTGATTGGGGAGGAGAGCAGAGAGAGCTGTTCGAGCAGATTGTCCGTGACATCAAAGGACTTTTTTTCATGACCTAAAATCAAAATGATTGCATAACTGTTTACAAAATGTTTTAAAGTTCATCCAACCTTACCTTGTTGCTGCTTGGGGGGAGGATAATGCCGCGTTGGTTGTGCTCATGAGCCACGATATTAGCGCTTTCTTTTTTCATCTCCATCAAGATTAGATGCCATAGACAAGGGCTTTACAAAACACATGTGTGTAACTGGACAAAAAAAGCATATTCCAGACATGTGTAAATGACTAAAAAAAAACAACCACAGATATGAACAGGAAGATATGAGCGATGTTCCTTTTGAGCCATGTTGCTTAAGGCATTCTTTCTATTACAGTTGATGGGACAGTCGACCCTACTTACATTGCCGCCACATTCTGTACCATATTGTTTTTGATGGTTGAGGTCGTCCTGCCAACATGGCCGCAACATTGACACACTTTTTAGGCTGCTCTCGTCTCCTGTAAAGTCTATTTATCGATGATGAGGGAGCAGCACAAACTGGAAACATGCGACCAGACTGTTAATAACTGTGGCCAATCTTTGAGCTAACGCACTTTGACATGTACTGTCCAAAGGGGCATTTTGAGGAGACTGGAGACTATTTTCTGTCCGAATAATCTGGGATCTGTTCGTTTCGAGTCTATTGAATTGAGGTTCCACTGTACTCTGTGCTGTGTTCACGAATAAGGAAAATAGGGCAAAACAAGCGCAGCCTCAGATTTGGTAGACATTTTGTTCACAAGCGCAACCTGATGCTATTTTTTAACCTATAGGGGATGAAGGGAGCTCCTTTGGAGCAAGCTGTTTAGTTGGTCAACATTCTCAAAAGGTATTTCATTTTCAACCTTGGTCGGAGGGCTAAATTCTCTGAGTGTCTCCATAAACAAGCTGCGCATCACTGATAGCGCCGGCAAAATATTAGTCGGCGGGGCGTAAACAGACATGGGAAAAACAAATTCATACCTACTCAGCGGACAGCAGTTCACTGTGCTGCAGTGTGCCTAGCAACAAGCAATCTGTCGGACTGCAGTGCAGTGAGTCGTAACTGCCACACCCACCCACCCACCCGCGGCACACGCACACGCACACACACACACACACACACACACACACACACACACACACACACACACACACACACACACACAACAGAGCGGACTGGCACAACCCAGCCGATTGCCAATTACACAGTGGCGTAAGGCTGCTCTCCAGGCTATAACGGGAGGCTAATTATACCTGCTAGAGGAACAATCTGTTATTACGGCAGGAAGCGTGCAAAGAAGCCTGGGTAATTAACTCGGCAGATTCTCAAATTCTGCTGTGATGCTCGAGTGATGTTTGTGGGCATTTCTCTCTTTTCTTTTCTTTTATTATGGATATTAAGATTTTAAATCACCCTTGACTGCTCAGGTCATTTCAATCAGCTTGACCTTGTAAGCTCAGAAGCTTGTGATTTCTGCAAGAAAAGGGCGGCTCCGTGCACACCATCCGGTGAAATTTAAATAGATCTGAAAATGCCATTGCATGCATTCTCTTAACGTTGGCTTGAATTGAAGTTTTCAATTCCACTGATTCTTTTGTTAATTGAAATGCAATTAACAAAATAATCCAGCATCGGGACAAAAAATACATACTGTATATAAATCCGGTTTGCATAGGGGAAATTAACATTCACGTAAATTTATTTTAGATCTTTGTTAAAAGATGGCAAATCAGTCGGGATGTCTTGAACTTGTGTTTCAATGCCAATGTTGTATTGAGCAGAAAAATACTAATCTGGAAGAGTTTCAGTCGTGTTAATGTGGCCCAACACATCAGTCCATGTCATGTTTTATTCTATTTCTGACAAAATCAATGGTGTCTACGCTGTTTGCAGCAAGGTATGGCATTCTTTAACTCCTTCAGCAGAGGATGTCTTTTCAAAAACAGTTCTGCACAATTGACAAAATGAAGAATTCTGTGAAGAATGGTGTGGAAATTATTCTGAACAATGACATAAATCAACTATGATGATCATTCATACAGTAGAGAGACAGTGCTAAACGTGTGACAGTGCCTACCTCTTCACGTCGCACATCATAACCACACTGCGTGTTGACGACACCCTGTTAAGGAAAAAAAACGAGAGGTGAAATCTAATGCTAATGTCTCTCAGTTCCTTTTTCAAATTTTACAGTTGCATGACTTTGCAGTTCAAAATGTGACCAGACGGTTCACGTAAAAGACACCACTTTTTTTAGAAATGCAATAAAATCCCCTTCATCATGGGTTCAGTGTTTGCGGTCCCGGTATATCACAGACTATGTAGAAGTGTTATTAATTTAGTATTTTTGCCATTTAATCGTATTTTGCTGCGTTTGGAGTTTAAATCCTGTGTGTCGTGAAAAAAATATCTGCATGTACTGATTCAGCCAATCAGAGCGTCGCTATCGTTTTGACACCCGCTGATTGTGTTCTGTCAGTAGACACAGCGCGCTGCTCGCCTTGCTGATTCACTTCCGCGTTTTACCTTTCTGTATAGAATGCAATGTAAGCGGAATGGCATCCTGACGTTGGTCTGCAACGCAGTTCGAAAACAGAATTGGTGGAGCCACCCAGGAATACAAGAGAAGAAAGAAAGCTAGCTAACAACTGCCTACAATCATGATAGCAACAAGGGAAAACAAAACAAAACGTCACCGGTGAATAAGGGCTGAGACCGCGTTAATGCGCAGTTGTACGACATGCTCATGCAGGCGGAAGGAACGTTTGATGGTCAATTTTAATATGTGACAAGTTGGTCAATTCTTTACCAAAAAAAAGACACCTTGATTTGAAAGCCATGTTCGAAGATCACATGCATTAAAACGAATACCATCTATCCATTTCCTGAACCGATTTATCCTTACAAGGGAGCCTATCCCAGCTGTCTTCGACCAGTGGGCGGGGGACGCCGCGAACCGCTTGCTGGCCATTTGCAGGGCAGACAACCGTTCACGTTCACAATCAAACCTAATGCCAATCTAGAGTGTTCCATTAACCTGCCATGCATGTTCTTGGAATGTGGGAGAAAACCGGAGTACCCGGAGAAAAACCTACGCAGGCACGGGGAGAACATGCAAACTCCACGCAGGAAGGCCGGAGTCAGAATCAAACCCTGCACCTCTGCATCGTGAGCCGGACGCGCTAACCAGTCGAACACCGTGTCGCCCATTCATATATGGTTAGTTTTATTAACGTAAGATGTCATTCTATATCGCAGATTTCACTTATTAGGGGGGTGTTCTGGAACGTAACCCCCTGTAATGAAGGAGGATTTATTGTTCTCTGAGGTCATGCAAGATGTCACATGAGATACAAGCAAATCTCACTCTGTACATGTTTTATAGTATTTACTGTACATTTTTTCTGTTTGTTATTTTGTCAGTTTTTCATCAAAGTTTTATCTGATGACTCATTAATTCAATGATTCATTCATTCTTACTTAAAACTGAATTGAAATATGAACGAAGTGAGTGGCAGTGAAACGCAGAACAGATGACCTCAGAGGGCCCACTGTACTAAATCGATGGTGCAATAATTGGTTTCAGCGCCTCACCACAGGGTCTTTGACACAGCAAGACAAAGGGACACCACAGCGCTCCCTGCTGTGGTTCTGTTCAGTGCAGTTGAAGTACATGTTCAAATTCCAGTCATCAGGCCCATGAGCGCCACAGCATGACCACTAAGAAACAAACAACAGACAGAAATGCTAACTGACAATTAGCCAACAACCAATAGACAAGGATTTTGTTTGATCTGGTCTTGGAAAGGCACTGAGGCAATCCGAGTTCTGCTTGCGTGGGGTGGCAGCTCACGGTGGCAAAGATAGCGGCTCCAGATAACAAACAAAAGAAATTGTTTTTACATGGGAACCAATTAGCCCTGCCACCTCTTATAATTGGATAATCACAATTACATTCACTTTGACATTTATAGCAGACCGGTACCCTCTGTCCAGAACATCTGCCTCCAAATAAGACTTCAGAAAAGCGGGGCATCTGTGTGGACAGTAGTTTTCGGCAGCAGCGGCAGCCTTACATATCCCTGGGCGAAGTCAATGAGATTCTGCAAGTCGATGTCATCGCGGTAAGCCTTGATATTGTTGTTAATGAAGAAGTTGAGCTGGTCTTTGATCCAATCCTTAAAGACGAAGGCGAGAATTCCTGCGGCGAGTTCCAGGAAGAAGATCAAACCCAGGAACACGGAGAACTAAAAAAAGTCACAAGCGGTCAGTACAGATGGAGAGTGGTAGGGCTGCACAATACATCAAAAAAAATATCGTCAACGCGATAAAATCCCTGTGCAATATGCTTATCCCAAAGATGTGCAAGTGGACCTGTATGCTTTTATCTGACTTCAATCAGATGCAACCTTAAACCAGGTAGGAGAACAGTATTTAGGGGGATCACGACCACGAAATAGTATAACTTCAAAAAATATCTCTCTCCCGTTCCTTCTCTCTGTCTGTCTCTCTCCCTTTTCCTCCTTTTCTCTGTCCCCCCTCTCTCTACACACACACACACACACACACACACACACACACACACACACACACACACACACACACACACACACACACACACACACACACACACACACACACACAAATGGCAATTTATTACGTTTGATGAGCTAAGAATGAACAGTTTAAAGGATTATTTAATATAAATCGGTAGTTGTAGCTCAAAGATTGAAAATTTTAGACCCGAATCCACGCGACGTGCTCGGTGTCATTACTGGACGATCACATTCATGGATGATCGGAATCGGTATCGGCAGCTTAAAACTCATCAGAACATCCCTAGTCGCAGTATCGCGGTAGTCAAAACCTCTATCGCATGTCGCATGCTTTTCCATTTTTCTGCAGCCCGAGTCAGTACCACTTAATATTGTTAATTTTACAAGCAGTGTTAGTCTGATGGTCCTGTTGAAGGCTCAATTTGCTTGGCAAAAAGTGCAGCCCCAGAGGTAGCATTAAATCATCCCCTTACAGTAAACGTAGGTGGAGACAGGCTAATGATTCATGTAGCAAAACCCTATTAGCTCCTCTCTCCGACGCCTGACTTACTGCTGCTAATGGAAATCGGCTGGAGGTAAGAGCTACTCAGGACTGCAGGCAGCAGGTTTGTCTGCATCAGCTGTCAGTCGAACCAGAATACATCCCCCAAAATGGAGGGTGTTGATTTGGGCTTTAAAACTATTCTACTTTATTTCCACACCAAAAGGCAAAGAGCAACATTAGGATGTTCGGATCCGCGTTCTTTGATCTTTGGCGGGGAGACGGCACGTTTTTTTTTGGGGGGGGGGGGGGCTTCTCTTCAAGCGACAGCGACACCTGTGACTTCGGCAGCCTCTGCTCTGGGTGTGAACTGCTCTTCTAAAGGAGGGCTCAAGTGGTTAGACTGGTGTGTATGTGTGTGTGTGTGTGTGTGTGTGTGGCCTTTGAAAGTGAGGAGGCAGCTTACAAATTTAAGCAGGCGCGTGTTCTCCCGCAGTGCTCCAATGCATCCAGCAAAGCCCAGCACGAACATGACCCCTCCGACAACAATGAAGAGCCAAACAGGGTCGAAACCCCCTAGATCTGTGATGGATGACAGATTGGACAGCACGCCCTAAGGGAGAAGGAGGCAAATACAACAGTGAAAATTATATTTCCATCGATTGAGACATCCCACCGTTTTCTTTGGGATGTCAAAGAGAAATATTTAAAGCTCATTATGACACAGATAATACTCAAAAGTGCCCCCCACCTTCCAAAAAAAAAGATGTGGGTTGCATTATGAATAAAACGTGCTTTTATTATTTTAACTGCCATATTTGGAGCCATCTGACAACGCTGTGAAACAAAGTTACATTTATCAGGAGCACAGTTCACAGGTTTCTGCCAATGTCCACAAACGTATCCTTCCTCTGCACATCCTGCCCAAACCGACTATGCTCCACCTTACAGTATGCTTTCCCTTTCACTAAACTCTTTTAGAGTGAATGCAGTGTTTCGTCACACTTTTGTATATATGTCAAAGAGTGCCATTTTATAGTGATATAAAATATAATCCGCTACACTGCCTCTTTTTAATTTGTAATTAAGTAGACTACAAATTCATGGTTGAAGACAGCCAAGGGTGTTCCATCAGGCATTTTTCAAATTATTATCATTTGGCATATGCACCGTAAGAATAGTTTTCCAAAACGATCATATTTCTGTTCATTCATTCATTCATTTTCCGAACCGCTGAATCCTCACTAGGGTCGCGGGGGGTGCTGGAGCCTATCCCAGCCGTCAGGTCAGTTCAAATGACTTGACAGAAAAATTTAATAATTTTATGTTGCGATATCATTTACTGATGATACTATGATACTAATGCAGTGTTTCTTAACTTGGGTTCGATCGAACCCCAGGGGTTCGGTGAGTCGGTCTCAGGGGTTCGACGGAGCCTCTGCCATGCAGGGTGAGACACACGCAACTCAACATGTTAATTAGTTAAGACACACCCGCTTGGCCATCACTGGCTGCAGATAATCACATGACATTGCTTGTCCAATCAGTGCTGTGGGAAATTTAGTTCGCTTAGTCGTCAACGTTTGACTGTCGTGACAGTACGTCGTACAATTAAACAAAAAAAAAGTATAGTTATCTTCTGAAATTTTATTTACTTTTTTCTGTTTTTAATAAATGTGTTTTTTTTATATCTTGAATGATATACTCTATATTTATTTTTTAATATCTTGAATTATATATATTTATCCTTCACTCATGAAGGGTTTGGTGGGCGGCCCGGTAGTCCAGTAGTTAGCACGTCGACTTCACAGTGCAGAGGTACTGGGTTCAATTCCAGCTCCGGCCTCCCTGTGTGGAGTTTGCATGTTCTCCCCGGGCCTGCGTGGGTTTTCTCCAGGTGCTCCGGTTTCCTCCCACGTTCCAAAAACATGCATGGCAGGCTGATTGAACACACTAAATTGTCCCTAGGTGTATGTGTGAGCGCGCATGGTTGTTCGTCTCTGTGTGCCCTGCAATTGGCTGGCAACCGGTTCAGGGTGTCCCCCGCCTACTGCCCGAAGGCGGCTGGGATAGGCTCCAGCACCCCCCGCGACCCCTAGTGAGGACTGAGCAGTTCGGAAAATAGATGGATGGAAGGGTTTTATTGAATGTGCATATGAACTGGTAGGGTTCAGTACCTCTACAAGGGTTAAGAACCACTCTACTAATGTAAACACAATCCATGTGATGACTATCTTTGCAGCTGATAAAGTATGAATCGAACATATACATCGGCTTCCACAGATAAGAAACAGAAATAAATTGGGCCTGGTATACTGTAAGTTAGGGCCGGACAATTATGGGAATAATAATAATCACGATGATTTGGATTTGATTGATTGACATCACAATTAATATAACGATTATTGCGTGACTTCAAAACTTAGTATTTATTCAACTACTAAAACTCAACTACTCAAAACTACTATACTATCATAACCTAAAAATGCCCATTCATCCCTCCACATTGAACACTTTATTCTCATTTTTGTCAAGCACACAATGACCTTGAAATTCAAGCCTGTTGCATTCAATGTTCCCTCTAGTTTTCCATCCCTCTGAGCATTCACACCAACTACTCCATGAGCATTCCTTGGACCACGGTGAACAACATCTGACACGCACGCGGCGGCCAAACCCTGATCACACCTGTCCAAAACCTGCAATCAAGGAATGTGATGTAGTAAGTTATGAAAAAAGTAAAATGACCTTAATAGCAAACTAGAACATTCGAATTATGACACAAATAAAAGTGGCCCAAGTTACTTTTATTATAGCACGGGTTATTTTAAGCATAATTAATTCAGCCAGTCTTTGTATAACTATGGTCGTACATTGTCCACTCATCAGTAATGGAAAACTTAATTTCATAAAACACAAAAATTCCTAGTTAGCTGACCTTGGAAACGCACGAAAGAACCTCATTCAAGGGGCGTGTAAACCATGTCCATTTTTGCACTTCCTGAATGGAGCAGTCCACGGCCTCTCGTCTGAGGTGTGTGAGTGAATGTTTGTCAATACATCAAACTATAGAACAACTGAGTGCACACCCTCGGTCGCATTACTGAAACTGTAATGGAAGTGGGAATAGTCTGGTGTCCTGTTTGTAGATTAAAGTGTGGTGGAAATGAAGAGTGTAGAAATGTAGTGTGTGTGTGTGTGTGTGTGGGCTGAGAGGGTGAGAGAAGTGCACAATTGCTCACGTGCGCAACTTAGTGGGAACATTGCTTGCCTTTTCATTCTGCAGGATCCACACTTTTGATGCCTTCCATTTGCACACATTGAAATGGCGAATAAGCATCTCGCTTCTCTCTTTATCATACTGTGTTTTTGTTCTGTCTTTGCTTTCACAAGCCTTGGGATGCACTGGACTCACCTGGGACTATCGGTATTATATTTCGTATCACATCATGTGGAAATTTGTGTTGGTAAAAAAGTCCTGGGAGCTTTGTATCCTTGATTTTTGAACCCTTGAATCCTTGAAAACTCAAGTTGGAATGTAACTTCCAAGGACAACAACAACATAACTACTAAAATAAGACTGCTTAAAAAAAGAAAAAAAAACATACTGTATAAAAACAAACACGGTCTCTGCTCCTGCTGTGTGCACATTGGGCTCTTGGGGGTGGTGTGGCGATGTACATGCATGGAGAAATGGAGTACAGTCATCCCTCGCTCTAACGCAGTTCACTTTCCGCGGCTTCGCTGTTTCACGGATTTTTTTAGTGCAGTTTTTAAAATGATTTTAAACAGTGAATTGCGTTCTGCATCCTGATTGGCTCAGACACTGACCGACGTGAACAGTCTCCGCACCTCGTCTCTGTACAGCTTGCCAAATCTACCTTTGCAAATTTTTGGTCTTCGGTTTTATTGTATCAGTGGCGGATGCTGGTCTGTCAAGGAGGGGAAGCTAAATTTCGGCCTACATCATAAAATGTGTCCGTTTATTAAGACGTGAATTCTACTCTCCGTTCCTTTTCAAAAAATGAGAAGGTTGCCATCACCATAAGATCGTGATTGGCTCATTTCGCTGTCAATCAAAAAGGATTCGCTCGCCCCCAGCGGTCAGCTCGTGAAGCTAAAACGGGATCTGAGACACATTTCGATCGCTCCGGCATGGTGTGCCCTCGACCCCGTCGCCTCGTGCTTGCTAACAGTCGTTGGCTCTCCCACCGCGCCACAGCATTTCTACCCTCCACGCCTTTCTCGGCGAGGAATCCAGCGAAAGCTTTTGAGGGAATGAATTCCCCCGGGCTCGGCGATCGGAAGAGGCAATCCCTCCCGTTGCTACTCCCACAAGGATCGCATTGTTAAACGCCCGGTCGCTGACGAACAAGACCCATATTCTGAGGGAGTATTTCCTTTCCAATCACTTGGATTTCCTGTGTCTGACGGAGACTTGGGCAGGTACTGGTGAGTACAACGCTTTGCTTGAATTGTTGCCACCTGACTGTGGTTTCCTCGATACACCGAGGACATCAGGCCGTGGTGGAGGAACGGTGAGTATCTTCAAGAACAATTTCAAATGTAAACGGTGCACATTCACCACATCAGGCACCAGCTTTGAAGCAACCTTCTTTGAAGTCGGTCGTGTTTTCCCGGTGCTCTGTGCTGTCATTTACCGTCCTCCTAAATACAACAAAGACTTTTTAAGCGACTTTTCAACCTTTCTTGCGGAAATCAGGCTGAGATATGATCATATCCTCCTAATGGGGGATTTTAATATCCATGTGTGCTGTCCGGAAAAACCACTAGCAAAGGACTTCTTAAGACTTATCGACTCTTAATTTCTTAATTTCGTGCAGTATGTGACACATGAACAAGGACATATTTTAGACCTTGTCCTTGCTTATGGTCTACCGGTGTCAAATCTGGAAGTCCTTGAAAATGGGATTTCTGATCACATGGCAGTTTTATTTGACGTAGTCTTATCACATGCTGCTGTGAAATCTGCCGCTCCTAGTTGTAAACGCCGAATTTTTAACCCTCGCACTGCTAGTCGTTTCTCTGATGCCTTTAATAACCTTTGCGTACCCTCGTCTAACACAGAGGAACTCACCTGGATTTGGTGGCTCCTTCAAAAACTGTGCTCCCAAAACCTAAACCCGAGCCATGGTTTAACGGCATTACCCGCGTAGCTAGGCAGGGGTGTCGCAAAGCCGAACGCAAGTGGAAAAAAGACAAATTGCATGTCTCTTATCAAATTTGGAAAGACTTCTGGCGTAACTACCAGCTCACAGTAAAAGAGGCCAAAAGAGAATATCTGTCGGACCTTATTCAAGCTAACCGTCACAACCCGCACGCACTATTTAAAACGATAGATTCTGTACTCAAACCCCCTCTGCCTACTTGCTCGGATTCTTCATCAGAGATGTGCAACAGATTCCTTCAGTTTTTCATCGATAAGGTCTCTACAGCTAGGACTCCGGTCTCAAATACCGCATCTGACGTCTCTGTCCATGTTCCATGTTCAGCTGTGCTAAATTCTTTTGAAACTGTGTCCTTGACACTTTTGGAGGATGTAGTTCGCCAGACGAAGCCATCTGGCTCCCCCTGAGACTCTCTTCCCCCGCACTTCTTTCAGGAGGTTCTCCCGAGTGTTGCCGCATCGGTCTTGGATATCACCAACAGCAGCCTCTCTTCTGGTATAGTTCCCCAACAGTTTAAACATGCTGTGGTCCAACCCTTGCTCAAGAAACCTGGTCTTGATCCAGATGTGCTGTCAAGTTTCAGGCCCATTTGCAAACTGCCTTTCATTTCCAAAATTCTGGAAAAAGTGGTGCACATGCAGTTGAAATTTTTCTTGGATGAACATAACATCTTGGAGGTCTTCCAGTCAGGTTTCAAGATGATGCATAGCACGGAGTCAGCCCTGTTACGCGTTTCTAATGACATCCTCCTGGCAAATGACGCTGGAGACCACGTGTGTCTCGTTTTATTGGACTTAACTGCAGCATTTGATACAGTGGATCACAGTATTCTGCTGACTCGTTTGCAGCACTTGGTGGGCATTGGCGGCAGTGCTCTTGAGTGGTTTAGGTCCTATTTAGCTGACAGAACCTTTTGTGTCAGCCTTGGCTGCTCTGAGTCACGCACTGCTCCCCTGTCATGTGGTGTTCCACAGGGCTCAATTCTGGGGCCTCTGCTGTTCTCGCTGTATCTGCTCCCATTGGGTTCCATCTTAAGGAAACATGGTATTCCCTTCCACTGCTATGCAGATGACTGCCAGATCTATGTCCCACTGAGCAAGAAAGACGCCTTCTCATTAAGGCCACTCCTATCCTGTCTGGAAGAAATCAAAACCTGGATGGCACAAAATTTCTTGAAATTCAATGAAAAGAAGACAGAGGTGATATTGTTTGGTCCCAGTGGCCCTTGTACATCCCATCCTGTAGACTTGGGCCCCCTGTCTCCTTATCTTAAGTCAACAGTCTCAAACTCGGGCCTTAAACTGGACAGTGATTTGAAACTTGATCGGCAAATTGGTGCTGTTGTTAAATCCAGCTTCTTTCACCTTAGACAGCTGGCCAAAATAAAACCTCTCCTCTCACATGAACACTTTGAGACAGTAATTCATGCCTTTGTCACATCCCGGGTCGATTACTGCAATGCCATTTACTTTGGAGTCAGCCAGTCCTCCATTAAGCGCCTTCAGCTGGTCCAGAATGCCGCTGCTCGCCTCTTGACTGGTACTCGTAAGAGGCAGCACATAACTCCTACTCTGGCATCCCTTCACTGGCTCCCCATACATTTTAGAGTTATTTTCAAGATCCTCTCATTTGTTTTCAAATCTCTGAATAATCTCGCGCCACCTTACCTCTCTGAGCTCATCCGCCCCTACACACCTGCCCGGCGCCTCAGGTCTGTGGACCAGACATTATTAGAAGTTTTCTGTTGCTGGTCCCTCTCTCTGGAATGACCTCCCACTGAACATTCGGCAAGCCTCCTCGCTGCCCATCTTCAAAACCCTCCTCAAAACTCACTTGTATTCTTTGGCATTTGACTCAGCATGACTTAGATTTGTTCTTGGTTCTACTGTGTGGTGCTTTCTACCGCCTTTATTACCGATTAGTCTTACTGTTTATTGTGCATGTTAAATTGCTCCATGTACAGCACTTTGTATGCAGCGATGGCTGTTTGAAAGTGCTCTATAAATACAGTTGACTTGACTTGACTTGACTTGACTCAGACCGATCATCCAATCATCATGCAGAAAAGCTGAGCTTCCTGGCCAGCCTATAAACGCCCACTGTCCATAGACTCACAAGAGACGCTGAGCGTCCAATGGGTGGGACAAAGCATTTATCCAATGACTCGTCTAGTTTCAATGCATTGGGACAACGGGCTCTGAACTCTCTCAACGTCCAGCGTCCGTGCTGTAGACGCTCAGCGTCCACACAGTTTAAAGGACAGTGAAGCTGCGGGAATGAATGAGAAGAGGGTCGCGTCGTAACTCGTAATTAAAAGCTGATTCCGAACAAAAATTGAGCGCATTGTAGCACATATTTAGTCAATGACATGTACACACATGTATTTGATCACTTATTTTTGGACATTTTAGGGGAAGCTGAGCCTCTGCATTGTATCCAGAGGCTAAAAAATAAAGCTGACTATCAAGTACCAAGTACAACTTTATTGTCAAATTTACAGCACATTTAAAATTTTGTCCCTCTCACATTCTTTTGCATTTTTTTTTTTTTTTAATTTTTATAAATCCTACTTCACGGATTTCACTTATCACTGGTTCTTTTTGGAACGCAACCCCCGTGATAAACGAGTGATCACTGTACACGCTTCCAAAGAGAAAAGAAGAAAGTCGTGATTCAACTGCATTAGAAATAACTCGTTTTTCAAAGACTGGGAAGAAAAGCAGGAAATTCACATACCAAAAACATGGACTTCGAACCCTTTGATGACCCTTCCAACCCTTTGATGACTTCCAACCCTACTGACCACAAGACATTTGACCCTGAGAACAACTTGGACCCGGACAATAACTTTTTCAAGACCGACCGACCGCGAGGGAGCCAGCGACGACCGACCGTGAGGGAGCCAGTGATGACCGCGAGGAAGCCAGCGACGACTGCAGGGAAGCCAGCGACCGCGAGGAAGCCGGGAGACAACCAGCCAGTGACCACCGCGAGGGAGCCAGCGACGACCGCAAGGGAGCCAGAGACGACCGAGAGGAAACCAGCGACGACTGCAGGGGAGCCAGTGACCGCGAGGGAGCCGGGAGACAGCGAGCCTGAGGGAGCCGGGAGACAACCAGCCAGCGCGCGTGAGAGAGCCGGGAGGCAGCCAGCCAGCGAGCGTGAGGGAGTCGGCGACGACCGCAAGGGAGCCAGCGACCACGACGGACCCAGGAGACGTCCAGCCAGCAACCGCGAGGGAGCCAGTGATGACGGCGAGAGAGCGAGCGACGACAGCGAGGGAACCAACGACGACCGCGAGGGAGCCAGCGACGACCGCGTGGGAGCGGGAAATTCACATCCCAAAAACATGGACTTCCAACCCTTTGAAGATATTGACTATAAGCCATTCGATCCCGAGAACAATTTGGACCCAGACAACAACTTCTTCCAGAACAAACAAAGGGTAACAAACTCTGACTATTACCTGGATGAACAATTCAACACTAATATAAAATTGGAAAATGCACTTTCAGTAATACACTTAAACAGTAGAAGTCTCTATAAAAACTTCACAAAAATCAAAGAATACCTGACTAAATTCAATAAATTTAAAATAATTGCCATATCAGAAACTTGGCTTGATGAAGATAAAACAACTGAAATGGAAATAGAAGGTTATGAAATGTTTGCAACTAATAGGGAAAACAAAAAAGGAGGGGGGGTTGCAATATATGTAGACAAAGCACTTAAATGCAGTAAAATCGAGAGATTGACAAACACAATAGAAAACCTAATGGAATGTCTAACCATTGAAATACATAATAAAAAGGCATCAAATATCATCATAAGTTGCATCTATAGGACACCAGGATCATGTATTGACACATTCAATAAAAAACTAACAGATATGCTCAGTTACAACAACGATAAGAAAACACGAATGTGGTGACTTTAACATTGACTTATTAAACCCAAATGGACACAAAAAAACAACCGACTTCATAAATACTATGTACAGCAACAGCTTTTTCCCAGTAATCCTGAAACCTAGCAGAATAACAGTTGACACGGCCACATTAATAGATAACATATTTATAAATAAGATTGACCATAAAATGGAAAGTGGACTTCTCATTAATGACATAAGTGACCACCTACCTGTTTTTGCAGTTTTTCATAATTATTTTGATAGAAAAGCTAAGTCAACAACTCGCATAACAGAAATAAGACTAAGAACCCAACGCTCCACCGACGCCTTTAAGCAAGACCTAGAAAAACAAAACTGGACCGAGGTCTATTCAAACGAAGACCCAAATACAGCGTTTGAAGTATTTCAGTCTACCATAATCTCCTTATATGATAAACATTTTCCATTAACTAAAGTCTCCAAAAAGTATAAAGACCCAAGTAAGCCATGGATAACGAAAGGCATAGAAAACGCATGTAAAAAGAAAAACAATTTATATAAATTGTTTTTAAAATTGAGAACTGAAGAAGCAGAAAAAAAATATAAGACCTATAAAAATAAACTAGTAAATATTATAAGAACCAGTAAAAGAGATCATTATCATGCACTATTAGAGCAGAATAAAAGTAACACACAAGAAATATGGAAGATACTTAACCAAGTAATCAGAAATAGTCCTAAAAAAATGGATTATCCAGAGTATTTTATCAAAGGCAAAAATACTATTTTGGAAAAAACTGCAGAAATAGCAACTGAATTTAATGAGTATTTTGTCAACATCGGCAGTAACCTAGCAAAACAAATTCCTGATCCAACAAACTTGTTTGAAATAGATAGATATGTAGAAAAAAACTCCTCCACGATGTTCCTTACTGCTGTAAAACAAGAAGAAGTATCAAATATTATAAAAACTTTTAAAAATAAAAAGTCAACTGATTGCTTTAATATTGACATGACAATAATAAAGCAGATTATAGAATATGTAGTGCGACCTTTCACGCACATATGCAACCTGTCATTCAAAGCTGGTATCTTTCCATCAAAAATGAAAATTGCTAAAGTTATTCCAATCTATAAAAGTGGAGAAAGACATCGGTTTACAAATTATAGACCAATATCACTACTACCACAATTTTCAAAAATATTAGAAAAACTATTTTCTCGCAGACTTGATAGCTTTATACAAAAGCATGCGCTGTTAAGTGAGAATCAATATGGCTTCAGGGAAAAACGGACCACCTCAATGGCAGTTATGGAGTTTGTGGAAGCAATAGCCACTAATATAGACAACAAAGAATTTACTGTTGGGGTTTTCCTAGATCTAAAAAAAGCTTTTGACACAATAGATCACAGTATATTATTGAAAAAAATAGAAAGATATGGCATTAGAGGTGTATCTTATAAATGGATAAGATGTTATTTAGAAAACAGATATCAGTACGTGCAAGTCAACAATAAAAAAACGAATCAACTGAAAATCACTCACGGAGTTCCTCAGGGGTCAGTGCTTGGTCCAAAACTATTCATCTTATATATAAATGATATCTGCAAGGTCTCAAAACAATTTAAATGTGTCCTATTTGCTGATGATACAACTTTCTACTGTTCTGGAATAAATCTGAAACAGCTCCTGACAACCGTAGAAAACGAATTAAATAAATTAAAAAACTGGTTCGACAGAAATAAATTGTCACTTAACCTGAAAAAATCAAAGTTAATTGTTTTTGGCACAAGACCAATCAAACACCAAGCTAAAATTATGGTAAACTCAATTGAGATAGAAAGAGCGTATGAAACCAAGTTTCTCGGATTAGTAATAGACTCAAAACTATGTTGGAAGCCACATATCGATAACGTAAAAAGAAAAATAGCCAAAACCGTAGGGATCCTCTACAAAACCAAGGAAGTGCTAAATAAGAGATCTTTGTACACATTATACACTTCATTATTATTACCATATATGACCTACTGTGTGGAAATATGGGGAAATGCCTGCAAAACAAACACACTCCCTATTCTCAACCTACAAAAAAAAGCAATTCGAATTATTAATAGATCAAAATATACGGAACCCACAAATCCACTATTTATCAAATTAAATACGATGAAATGTTATGACCTGGTTGACTTTAAAATCGCCCAATTAATGTACAAAACACACAATAACCTGCTCTGCCAAAACATTCAGAAGTTTTTCGAAATTCGAGAAAGCAGCTATGATTTAAGAGGTACCAACTTATTCAAAAAACTCAAAACAAGAACAAACATCAAGCAAAGAAGTGTATCTATCAAAGGTGTTAATCTGTGGAATAATCTCTAAACGGACCTGAAAATGAGTAAATCGCTTGCTGAGTTCAAAAACAAATTCAAAAAAATAGTACAAACAACCTACATCAATCAGAGTTAAAATGATAAATTCAAAACATTAAATATAATGATAAATCAGAACTAAGTTGATAAATAGAGAAAGGTATATAAATATCCATTATGAATACAAGAGAAAATTGACACAAGAGTGTCAGGGTGTGGAAGTATATAATCCCGATACAAACCAAAAGTTGTAAAAATATCACGGTTAAGGGTAAAGTATGAGCCTTAATGGAGACTTCTTTCTTCTTACTTTTTTCTTTTCTGATTGATATAAAAATGATTTATTAGATACAATCACATAACGGGGTAGGACTAGATAAGTTTTTTACTTCTTCCTACTCCCTTGAACATAATAACTGTGTTGAATGAAGATTGATTTCTTTCTTTTTACTTTTTTTATCTACCTTATTTTCTGTCAAATTATTACTGTATATATGTTTTATGTTCAATAAACAAACAAACAAACAAAAAAAATGTGTCAAGTATTATGACACCTGTGTCGATGCTAATTTTGCGTTCGCATGTCAATGGGATTTTACATTGACTTTATATCAATGTTTTAAAAATGAAGAGAACCCCATGTCATTCTGCATATTCATCGCTTTTCTTCAATTAGAATGTTTTGAAGATAGACAGAAGCCAAATTTGATCATTCTGATTAATTGCCGAGCCCTAGTGTAAGTAAAATTTTGTGTAAACGCAAAATTATAAAGATCAAAATCGTGGCTTGGACATCTTCCCCTTGAATTCACAAAAACACTAAATGCGTTCGAACTGCTTTCAGCATTGTACTTTTTCAATTCAATTGGTTGTTGGTCAGTGTAAAAGGTGAAAAGGTTTCTCATCAGATTTACACGGCTCTCACTCTTGACCTGACAAAAACCTGGCTTCCAACTGAGGTGTGACTCAACACTGAATGTGTGTCACAGAAACCAGGAGAAATGACAAACCTATTCTTTTGAATGGTAGCATGCATACTCAATTGGCATAACTCAGAAAACGGTGATCTCAGTATTCTCTTTATCTGTGTAAAACCCCGTTTCGGAGTGTCACTCAATCTAATAAATCAATTGTTTTAGTCAAATCCAGGAGACAGGAAGGTGACAGAGTCCAAACCTTTAAGGTAGATAATGAGCCACAATAGTATTTTTCTATTCAGAGTCAGTGAGCCGGACAGATTAAACACAGAAACATGCAAAAAATGAGGGGGGCCAAAAAAGAGAAATCAGTACATTCTCTCAAAAACACTGGTCAGAATTACAGGTATTTGAAAGTGTTTTAAAATGATTATGAACCATATTTATCCCTTAACCCTAATAACATGGTAAACTGTCCACTGTAGTAACCGCTGTCCCTGAAAGGGTTAGTGTTTGATTGAGTATGAAGTAAATTTATTCTGTTGATATAATTCAAGAAAAGTCTGGAGAAAATGAACGTGACATTGCTCTTTGATTTTGTTTGAGTTGTTCCAATAAAAAAATAATAAATAATAAATCATTTTATTTCAGCAACTACTACTAATGCCAAGGAAGCGGAGATCTAATGGGTCCCTCTGGCAGGGTCACGGAAAGGTTGTTATGGTGATTTTCCTTTATTTCATTTGTTTATTTCCATCATCATCATTATTATCATTATTATTTGTTTTTCATCATTATTATTATTAGGCTGATACTGATTATTAGTATTGTGTTTTAGGCTGTGGTGAGGAATAAGACGGCCTTCTCAAGTTTAAAAACTGAGAACTAACAAATGCACATGATAGCTGAATGCAGTTGTGATGAGAATAATTATTTTAGTCCCTGAGATGCGAACCAACCATTATTCCAATCCTGTACTTGCCATTAATCATTCAGCCCTAATCCCTTTAAATTATTGAAGCGGTTCCACCAAGGGACTTGGGTGCAGGCAATTTGCAGGGTTCAGGACCACACGGTACTAATCAGATCATGCAACCACAAAGACAGTATTTAGGGAACCGGCATGTATAATTTCAAGATAATTAATGAACATGTTCACTAGTAACAGGACTGAAGAGGGTTTTTAAATGTTTTTACTGATCCACTGATAATGGGAGTTTAATGACAGGACGTGTCCTTTTTATGCTCCACTACGGTTAAAAAATAGAGTTGGCGTCAATTTATGGAGGTTTTCCAAAAGATCCCTAATCTCACAAACCTGAGGACACTGTAATACCGAGAGAATCTGTGGCATGCTCGTGCGCTGCTCATCTGCTCAGACTTGAATATGCTTTGTCCATGAATTCAATGCACTTCAAAAGTATTGAAACAGTATGCAGGAACTTCAAAAAAGGATTATGAAGTCAGAAAAAGTATTTGGAACAGAAAGACTAGACATAAATCATTTGCTTGTAATAACGCCATTCACCTTTGGTATCACTAAACCAATTTTTTATTTTTATTTTTGGGTGACCCTTTTCCAGGCTTTCACTGTAGTTTCTTTTAGTTGTCTGTTTTTGAGGTTTGAGGCAATTGACTACACTTGATACAATTTATCATGTAAAAAAACACAAAACATTTCAAATTTCAAAATTTCAAAAAGTTTCAACGTACAACAGACTACTCTCTAAAATGCAAATATAAAAGGCTAAATGGTGTGACCCAAACAAGACCACAGTAACTACAACTAACTGGCATGGCTTGGTACTTACGTAACATGGATAAGGGTTTTCATCATGTCTTGAAAACATTGTTTGGGATGAGAGCATGTCTTTGCTTAAATGTAATGTGTGGAATGGCTTTTGTAATACTAGTCAGGGGGTCGGCAACCCGCGGCTCCAGAGCCGAATGCGGCTCTTTCGCGACATCTAATGGCTCCCTGGAGCTTTATAAAAAATGTTTGAAAATGGAAAAAGATTTTGATAGTAGGCTAATATAGCTCAAATAGATATATATACATGTTGCAGCTCCGAAAAAGGAGAGCTGTGGTGTTGGTTTTTTAAAATGTACACTTTATTTATGCTTTTAACAGTCTCGACAAAGACAGACACGTCTGCTTCCGACTCCGTGCCTTCTCTCTTCTCGTTCAACTCGAGAGCCGTTCAAAGACAGCCTCTGAAAAACGGAAATTCATGATCACTTCACTGACACTAAGAAAAGAGAAAATAATACACCAAAACAAAACATCAAGCGAGGAAATTACAAAATAAATTCTATGGGGGCATTTGTGAACACACAAAAAAGGAATGAATAACAAACAATTCTGAGACAGTCCAGTCTCCTACATACATACAGCATGTGTTTCCTTCATATAGAAGGCTTTTATTTTTTTGCGGCTCCAGACATATTTTATTTTATTTTTTTTTTGTCCTCTTTGGCTCTTTCAACATTTTGGGTTGCTGACCCCTGTGCTAGACCAACACTTTTTTTGCTTTTTAATCAAAGGGCAGGACTTTTTTTTTCTTTGCTCCCATGATCAGACTGACATTTTTTCGCTTACTATCGGTTTGCAAATTTACTCATGGAACACAGTTTTTTTTTTGTTTTTTTTGAACCAGCTCCTCCTGCCTCGTGGACACACTGAGGCAGAACCGATGACATAACCGACAGGCTTTATCGCCCCATCCTTGCCGTGAGGCAAATTTATATAATTTATGCCATCTACCACATGCCCCGCGAAAGCCTATAGTGCAGACATTTGGCTATATTGATTTAATATTCACTCTAATAGGACACAACAATGCAACAAACCACATCGGTCAGGCGCACGCTCCAATAATTTGGCTGACATTAAAAATGGGTGTGTTCAAAATAAACGCTATCTTCTAATTTTAAAATGTTTCCTTTTCAAACCCTTTCTTACCCAATGATTTGCTTTTTGTGTGTGTGTTGCAGTAAAAATATTGGAAGAATGCAAGTTATGCTAGTGAGCACTGCATGTTCATATGCGTGTGTTGAAATGTACCTTCTCCGCCCATGCCCACAGGCCTATGGCAAGGAATGCTGCTCCCAGTAACTGTAAAACAAAGAGCAAAGAAAGCAGGCCTCCATCAGACAGAACAACAATGTAAAAGATACAGTATTTAATAACCGGATATGAACAATTAGAAATCTGTCCAGAGACATGCAAAATAATGCTGCAATGTCTACATGTGGGAATTCCTCTCACTGCAAATAGCTAAATCTGTAAAACTGGTTTTCCAAGGCTTCAAAAAGAACTAGTATGTCCTGTGGACAGACTATCTTAATCATTGCATTTGCAGGTGGAATTCATTGCTCCGGGCCACTTCAGAGACTGAGGATGTGAAATCCAGAGGATTAGGGAAAAATCTTTCCAGCATTAGCTTCCTGTCCCTGTGAGGGATGTAAGCAGGGGCTCACAAGGAGGGGGGAAGGGGGACTGCAGAACTTTTTATTGGAACAAACAAAACAACACAAAAGCAAATTATATTTTTTTCATTATGATTCAAATCTAATCATGTGTCTCATTGGATTATAATTGACGGCAGTCCCTGCTAAAATGTGGTGGTAATTGGGGCTTGTGAATCATTGTTTAAAATATAGTGGTACCTTGACAACTGAAGTTTGTCAAGTTACGAGCCGTCACTTCGTCCATTTTTTTCCAAACAAAAATTTAATTTACAAGTGACCTTTCCTATAACCATAATGTGAGTGTGCCATATGCAATTTAACAGAAGTTTACAGTGAATCTAAACATAAAACAAAGTATGATTAAAAAAAAACATGTAACATTGTCTTAAGCCAGATTCATGTCGCATGATAATAAGCCCGTATTTTAGCCCCGATTCCCCACTCCCGACAATCCTAAGGACGCTCCCGTTACTGTAATGTTGATCTGATCAGACTACCGTGTGGTATTTTCAACATGTTTTGCGTGATTGTTTTGCGTGGTGCACCCCACGGACAAACAAGATTGCAACCCGTTGACAGTGGCGCGTGTTCATTCCATCCTCTCAAACTTAGCTGATTAGCCGTAACTCACCGTTAACAAACAAACGAGCAGCGTAGGGCTTGGGTGGGTTGGCGGTAACCATACATTTTCTCTACGTCTTGTCTTCATTCGTTGTCAGCAGAGATGCTGCTAGACTTCACTTAAGAATGCTTGTTTCTCTATGTTCGGCCTGTGATGGGGTGTACATGTTGTGTACATGTCGACACTCCTATGTAAACAATTTACATTGACTTTAAACCTGTAGAATGCATCGGTTTCAGGTGAAATGTCGAATTTGCCATACAGAAATATCATACACCAACAAAAGCACCTCTGCAACTACATCTGGAATGTTACTCATCATTATTAGTTTGTTTTTTTGGAAACTGTTCTAAATGCCAAATTTGTTAGGTTTGGTTTTTTAGATGACCTGTGGCAACATTTGGATGATGAGGTAGGGAAACTGGGAAGAAGTGCAACAGCAGATACTATACCTGAGGTCCAGCGATAACTGGCAGAGGGGAAAATTGCACGAAGTCAAGACCCGCTGTTATAATCGAAGGACCAACACGCTACTTTTCCAAACCTCTCCAACCTCGCAAAGCAGTTTCTCTGTACGCCGGCATCCCCAGTGCCATGCGAGCGTGTGTTCTCCACAGCAGGGGAAATAGCATGCAAGAAACGCAACAGACTGAAATTCAAAACACTGGAGCAACTTATTTTTCTAAATAAAAATTTGTGAAGACAAAGCCCACATGCATCCTCATTTACATAATGTTCACCTTATTCAAACATATTGAATAATACAATATGAATGCATAGATGTGAATTATATTGTATCCACTTCGTCATCAAATCAGTCAGTTCAGTCTGTCAAGTGGGTTGGCTGCAGGGATTTTGAAAGTCCAGCAGGTGTCAGTGGTCAGCGACACAGTATCAACACAGTATCAACACAGTGTGCCATTGTGTCAACACGCGTCATGAGGCCTCATGGACACATCACTACCCAGCAAGGTAATGTGACGATAAGTCAAACATCAATGAAGGAAAACCCCAAAATAAATGATCAATATACATTTACATAGATAGCGTCCCAAACATGCTGCCCTTTGCTTAAGGAAATAAGTAGAGTAGTATAAGCATGTTATGCGTTTTGCAGGATAACTTGTACCCTCATTACGCTGGCTTTACTCATGAACATTGGATCAAATAAAACGCCCCGAATGCTTCTCCAGGGTGTCATGAGACTGCTGCTCAATAAAATGGATGACTCAAAAAAAGTATCACACATTTTAATGCATCAAAGTTGCCTAACAAATCATGAAAACAGTAAATATAGCGCCCTGATTAAAATCAATTTGTAGAAAAAGACCCGTAGAGACTTATAGAATGGCAAATGTCTATTTTGTTTGATGAAAAATAATGCGTTGAGATCCCACAAGCTGGGTTGGCCTTTGTAGTGAGGAACATTCTATATCACACACACACACACACACACACACACACACACACACACACACACACACACACACACACACACACGCACACGCATCCTTGGTTTCATAACTGCATGAGAAACCTGATTCATACGAAAGCAATCAATTTGCAATTCTTACAGAAAAGGAAGCCTTGCCATAATTGGGAGGTGTCATTTCATCTCAGATCGAGTGCATTTGAGCATAACCAATCCAGTCGTGTGTTAATACGGAGATTATCAATACTAAAGGGAGCTTCGTCAGTTAATCCTGTTAACATTGACTAACTACTGGATCAGTGTCGACACACACAACATCTAACATTATCTTTGCATCAACCCATCACATCTCCTGCTGCATCAATACTGTCAGCTGGCAGTGATGACACATGAACAGTACTCACAACACAAAATCATCGGCCCCTCAGAATGTATTCATCACAATTCATACTGCCAAATCAGTTTTTACATAAGGCAGATTAATTATGAAATAAACACCCGAAAACAAGAATTTCAAGTGCTTTTCAAGGCTAAAATCTCTTAACATACCACCACGTAGTCAATGTCTCTGGCAATAAAACATAATACCGACTGAAGTGGAGATACACCCAATAATAGCAAAACACTTTGAAAGATCGAGGTTCATCATCAACAATTAAGTTTTTGGGGAATCTGGAGTTTTATCAATTGAGGAATGGCTACTCCAACCCTCTGCCATGCCACGCAAGAAAGAAGAAAAAAAGCAACTCTTTGTTGTAACTAGTAATACAATTTACATTTGTCTTTGACAGGTATCACTTTGGTATACCAATGCCACACTCAAACAACAGCCACTAAATTGTATTTACAGTCTAGCTTGCGCTAATATCAAGGATGTTGGCACTGATTGGCCATGATCTTGCAATAGTTTTTGAGTGGCTAAAGTTTAACATTGAAATAAATAAATACATTCTGAGTTAATTATTAAGATAATGAGTTCCGACCTCACTTGACGGCATCTATGTGACTGCATGCACATTCTTCATCATCAGGATATAGAAAAGAAACAATTCATTTAAATACACGGGCAATTTTAGATAACATTCAACGTTCGTTTTTTGTTTTATGTCTAAGACTGTCGGCTTTTACAGATTTCTTTGACTCGCCCAGACTCTCTCGCTCTGTTGCAACCTGCTGATGAATCTCAAAACTCAGAGGCCAAATCCCTCTGAGAATGTCTTTTTTTAACTCTGGCAACGCCGGGATGCTGTTGAAATGTTAGATGTCGAAATGTGAACAGCATGATGAAAAGGACAGTTTAAATACCAAATTAAGCTCACCTGAAATGGTTAGATTCCTTTAGTGCCTTCACGGTATGTAAATTAACTCGCGCAGTGCAACCAGATTACATTTTTACGAGCACACATTGAGAAAAACAGGAGTATTGGCGAGCATATCACTTTGGCCGTTTTTGTCCATTACCCTTGCAACTCAGCACAACAGTAAACCCAGACTTCATGCACCCCATTGTGTGTATCTCTACCATGCTGGTCCCCTTCTTCTCTACAGCGTGGTTCACTGAGATGTTGAAAGTGAGCAGCACTTTGTCCATGTTGGTGATGTGGTTGGGCTGGATGTATTTGTTGGCAATCTTTTTGTGGTATTTCAAACTGCAAAGCACCCCTGTCCCGCATCACATGCTGTCGCCCAAGTGGGTATGTCGGAATGTGTGGATGTGGGGATTAGTTGAGAGAATCATAGATAATGGAAGCGAGGCTGGCAGAACAGCAGAGTAAAGGTTGAAAATCTCCAAGAAAGCGTCTTTATTTAATGTAAAGCAGAACATTACACTTAGTGCCTTTCGAGTCCTCCTTCACGCCCACCCTTGCCACCTTAACATCCGTATGCTGCCCTCAGTTGCGTCCACCTTACCTCTACATAAGCAACGTGTCGGCACAACGTCAGTCATCGGTCACACAACAGCATTCACAAATACTGGAACTCGGCGCATACACAAGGCGATCCGCATTATTCGGTGCCCCATCCATTTTGGAGAAAATTTAAGACTTTTAGGTGCGTCTTATGGTTGTGAAAATACGCTGGCTGGATCATCACACATAGATTAAATAGATGTATCGTTACACCCCTTCATCCCTACTTTCTGATGCCGACTGGCGTAAAATTCAAACAATGCTCTCTTTCTCTAATACGGATGTTAGAAGATGACTTGTGATGAAAAATTACAATGAATGGCCACTGACTCCATTCACACGTGACTCAGTAAGAGTTTTAGTGCCAAATAGGCACGTGCACTGAGGGTTGATGCTGGCTAATAAACACAGAGCCTCCATCCAAGCGACTCAGCAACCTGGTTAGAGCTTAACACGCTCTTAATTACAGAATGCAGAGCTTCCAAACATTTCAGCAGCTCAAGCAGAAAATGTGATTAATTATGTGGATGTGAGAAATGTGTCTATTCTGAGGAACGACAGAATGTGTTTTGTTCCCAGGCGAGAGAATGCCTGGCTGTCAACACCGAGCATGCCTGGGCATTGGAAGAATCCGAGTCGAAAAGATTTTATTGCCCACGATAGTTTGACTCTTGGGCATGTTAGTCTTATTTTAGGCAGCATTGTCAAGGCTGACAAGAGAACACCAGGAAAGACAAATGGGTTGATTTCATGAGAATAAACCCCATTGCTGCCTATTCAACAATCCGCTGGCTTGTCTGACAAGACCAGTTTCACAGCTCGTGCAAGAAGAAAACATCTTGTGGTGATTACTAACAGGTGAAAAAAAAACCAATGATCTGTGACTCGTTTAAGTAAGAGGACTTTTAGGTTGGCCAAAGTGCCAAACAAGACGAAAACCAGCCTTAACACATTAGCCTGATGACTGAATGTTTCCTGCTTAAATACTCAGTTCTATTGAATTAAGATTCAAATAACTGGTAACATGAATCTCACGTCATCTCTGATTTGTACCATCCCCAAGTTTGGAGGACACTTGGAGGTGGTGATGAAATGATGGGAATAAGGAGGACATTTGCATATGTGGCTGATGAGCCAGACACTGGCGGAATATATGAGCCAAGACAGCCAACCATTGCTCCCCCTAGTCATTGTTCTCACCATCACTCTTTGTGCATTTATGGGTGTGGAAGTGAGAGAAACAATGCTGTCCCAGAGGCCAGCCTCTAGAGTGCTTGAGTCAGTGAAAGGGGCATGAGAAAGAAAGAGAGCCTGGCCATCTCGAAGCATGTGTGTGTGGGAAGACCCCACGGATCAAACCTAGACATTATACTATGACACTAATCGCACCGGGGCCCATGCAGACGGCTGAAGAGAGAAACTTTGCTGCTAAGTGGCAGTGGTTGTAATGACGTGGGCAGATGCTTGCACAATGCAGATGAAACTTGCGCCATGCCGAAAAACAACAGTGACAATACTTGAGTGGCATCTCCGCCAGCTGCTTAACAAATCATATTTCCTCATCTTTATTTGACATTAAGGATGATTAAGCAGTCATTTATGATAAGCATAGCCCTTTTTTCGTAATATGTTTGGCAAATCATAACATGTTCAGCAAAGACAGAAAGAGGCAAAGGGATGGGAAGAAGATTCAAAAACGAAACATATTCAAAAAATAATAATAAGTGTTTTGCTTTGTACATAATCATTGTGAATAACTACGATATGATGTCCTCTCAAGCAGGTGAACCAGCTACTATTAAGTTTATCATAGTAACAACAACAAAAAAACATTTTCCATTAAATCAAATAACGTATATTCATGTAGCAGTCCATTGAGTGATGGTGGACGTTCAAGAGCATTTTGTCACAACTACATCGCAAACGTTAAGCTAATTTAGCTCATTTCGAACCACAAAGAGACTAAAAATTTGCAATAAACGTGTCACTACGTGTTTACATACATCATACATGATGAAAGATCGCATTTACTTACCCAGAATAGAATATTGAATCCAAATAGGAAGTATTTGACGCAGCAGCTGACTTCTGCTTCTTTATATTTGTATTTTCTGTTCATTCTTCCAAAGATAGGTGCTAACGAGCGAGCTAATGAACTACTACGGTCGCTGTGGAATAAACTAGACCAAAACCGCAGTTGTTAAACACCTGAAGTGAGGGTTAACTCGTTCCATAAGAGAATAAAAATAGGTTTTATACTACCCCGGCCAGACTCAGAAGTTACGAACATAACTAGGTTTCCTCGTTTGGACCGTTAGCATGCTAGGCTAGCTAGCACACAACTTTCCCCATTTGCATTACATCCTCAAAAAAAAAAACAACAACAAATACGAGTCCGTGTAGTCTTATACGCATTTCGCCGAAACTCTATTTACAAGCGTTAATTCTCGTAAGGGAATAACAAATAGCCGTGTTCAAATAGTTGCCCCTTTGCGATGGGACAACACCCATACGTCATCATCTGTCGTCGAAGCTGGAGTGACAGACGTAAACAGACACAAGGGTGAGACGCTTAGTTTCACCTTTGGTGACAAAAACTTAAAATTGTTGTTTTGTACTCCTCCTTTAATTATGTTATTTCTAAAATCCCACTGGCACGACTTTTTTTTAATCGTCAAATGTATGTGCTAATGCCTTTACGGCCACCTGTTTAGTTGTCATGCAAATTAAGTTTCCCCCCCAAGAAGTGGATAACTTGCGTACATCCATTCTCAATAGCACTTGTACTCAAAAACAAATGGGAAAGTAACGAATCACATTCACATTCACACCTTTGGACAATGTTTAATCTTCAATTAAACTAACATATTTTTTTTATTTTGCATGTGTTCTTTTTTTTCTGCAATGAACACATAACGCACACGATCAATGTTTCTCAAATGTTGTCACCCTGGGACATGGAATTTCTTTTGCTGCATAGACATTACGCACAATAAAGAACATCCATCCATCCATCCATTTTCCGAACCGCTTGATCCTCACTAGGGTCGCGGGGGGTGCTGGAGCCTATCCCAGCCGTCTTCGGGCAGTAGGCGGGGGACACCCTGAATCAGTTGCCAGCCAATCGCAGGGCACACAGAGACGAACAACCATCCACGCCCACACTCACACCTAGGGACAATTTAGAGCGTCCAATCAACCTGCCACGCATGTTTTTGGAACGTGGGAGGAAACCGGAGCACCCGGAGAAAACCCACGCAGGCCCGGGGAGAACATGCAAACTCCACACAGGGAGGCCGGAGCTGGAATCGAACCCGGTACCTCTGCACTGTGAAGCCGACGTGCTAACCACTGGACTACCGGGCCACCCACAATAAAGAACATGTTTTGTCTAAAAAGTAGTCTGTGACAAACACATGTATCGCATATTGTACCTTCAAATCGGGATGTTCGATACCACTTTTTCAGACGATATCAGTACGAGTATTCACAATTTGAGTACTCACTGACACCAATTAACGTTCTCCTATTTTTTTGTATAGCAAATTTCATTTAAAGGGACATTGGGTAGAAATTTAAAATTTGTCAATGTTCAATCATGAAAAGAACAACACTTCGTTTCAATAACATGGGGAACAAATATGTTCCATCACATTAATGTACAATTTATATAGTCATAGGATCAGTGGTGTTAGAAAGCTGTTCCCATCTGTTGCCTGAAAACGGGTTCATTCGGACCCGAACACAATACAAGGGTCATAGGATCAGTGTGAAGAAATGTAGAATTTGTCAATGTTCAATCATGAAAAGGACAACACTTAATTTCAATAATATGGAAAAAATATATGTTCCATCACGTCCATTTTTTTAATGTTGTCATCGGAAAAGCCGAAAGGAAAAGAAGAACAAGGATAATTTATAGCGAATTATACGACATGGGTCATGCCCTATTTTACAGGAGGCTGACATGTTTACCACCATCTTTATGCGGCGGATACACTTTTTTTAAAACTAGCTGTCCTCAACTCACTTTGAACTCCCGACCCACCAGTTGAGAATCACTATACTAGATTATCTGTATAAATGTGTACTTTTCTGTACACATCTCAAAACGTATTGTATCTGTTTTCTGGAATTGTATGTACAGTATATTTAAGGTAATCTAGACAATGGTAATGTTCCACTCTCTTGATCTTATCGGTAAATATATTGATACTTTTCACATGTAGTACCCCTAACTAAAAATTAATTTATCACAAAACACAGTAGATTTTGTCAGAAAACATTTATAAAACCGAACACAAAAAATTTTCACTGCAGTATGCATGTGTGGTGGCGCCTCGCGTCATCACACATGCATATGTGGCTTGATGAAGATGGTGGGGCAGTCTTCTCCCAACCCGAAGGGTGACCACGTTGAGGCATCTTGATGCTAAACTCCCAGTTGCTCCTGTTTCTGTGTTTTACCACCAAAAAAAAAAAAACAAATCATTTGTAATTCAGGTTATTTTGGGGGCGTGAGTGGTTCAAACGTTTTACAGATTTTAGTTATGGTAACTTCTTTTTCAGGTGTACTGTAAGATTTTACACTGTGTGCACATTCATCATAATGCTACAAAATTCAAAAGATGGTGCTTCACATCTTCACTTTGGCGATGACAAATGACGCGAAACATACTGTGAAAAGAAACTCGAGACTTTTGAAGGCAAAGAATATTTTACAATGATCAAGTGAGCAGTGACTTTTTCTCAAGCCAAAAGAACATACATACTGTAATGCCCTTCAGTAGCGGAGAGAAGGATGCTCGCAGTCGCCGATACTATTCATCATTTTTAATAAACAAAATGAGTAATAAACACACGCATTCAAAGGAGTTGCTGTTAGCCACAACTCACGCCCATGCGCTCCTCACTCAGACTAACTACCGGAGCCAATATTCCCCCAACCTGGCTCTTCCCCTCTCTATGACGTCACACAAATACAAGAAACAGATATTACACTACTTTTCACCCACTGAAGGCAAAAATGTAGGACGCAAGACCCAGTTCCATTGGCTGTTACTCCAGTGTGTGTGCACTATTCCAAGCAGTCAGTCATACCATTAAACTTGTTTTCGCCCTTCTGACCTCAACAGCGGCCTCTTGTGTCTCAAATGATGAATTCCTGTTTCTTCCCTTTTTCATAAACACGGAACAGGCGAAGCAACTGTGAGATTTCATGGTTCCTGGTGAGTTGTCAAGTTTGGGTGCGATATAAATTGCACAAATTCGCTTCACTGAATTGCATGACAGACGTATGAGTCAGTACTACGGAGAGGTGCTTGCGTATTTTTCCTATATGTTGGGATTAAGGGAGGTCGATGTTGATCAAAATCTGAATAATCAATGACGATTAAGGAACTAATGTCAATATGTCTGTGTAATGCAGTGCAGCTTGACATCACTGAAAACTATAACCACAATAATACTCATCATTATAATATTCGCAGATAACCCATTCTGACTATATTTTGACTATGTAGGATCCTACTATATTCTACAAGTGTACTTGCACACTACCCGAGGTGGTACTTGAACTTGAGGAACATTTATATATGGATGTGTTTGGTCATTTGAACTTCTGTCTAAAGTCCTACAGATGGGAGTCTCGGAACCTGAGATAAATTGTGGATTTGGATCTTGGAGGCTGACATTTTGGCAATTCGGTCCTTTCACAAAGTACGTAAACAACTTTCAAATTAAAATGGACGTCAGTGGGTGTGAAGTCAATTTGTAGGTAGCCGAATGCACATTATATACCTATTTGGCTGATAGTGGCAAATTGCAGGTTTTCATCTGTGTTCGATTATTCCAACCTGGATTCATTAGATCATTGTTATGGGGCCATCAAAGTCCTTAAGAGCTTGTAATGGCCAGATTAAATTGAATTCTGTCTGCAGTGAGGCACGCTCACAAAGCTTTGTAATGAATGTCTTAAAGGTAGAACTCACGAGAATAAATTTACATACCATGAGTTTTTAAATCTGTTTGGGTTGTATTTTAAATTACAATCTCTACTGGGATTTTCCCCACAATTTGATTAGCAAACGATCTTGTGTCGAGAAATAATGTTACAAGGCTTTGCTTGTGTGTAACCACTTTATTTATTGATTTGCAGACATGCAAGTATGGAATGTTAGTTGTGTAAAAATGCAGTTGCATAATCACAGAGCCCTCAAAAAAGAAATGCTTGCAAAAGTTCAAATGAAGGGTGTCAGCAGTGTTGGCCTGTCCAGAGTACTGCTTCAACCAATCCACTGACAGTGACAGGTTTAATCCTTCTGAAGGTCAACACCAAGCAGGTGTCCGTGCCTCAAAAAAACTGAAGTAGGTGATTTGCTGTGTTTGCTGACACATGGTGGGGCAAGACGGGAATGATGTCGGGCTCACATTGAGGATCCATGCTCAAAGCGGAAGGTGTTCATTTGAAAGCCACAACCAGTTCCATCAGTTTGGGCAGCTAACTGGGTTGTACAAAACGTTATTTTGAGACAGTCCAAACTATCTGCGTGTCTATTAGGAATGGGCATTATAATCATTTTAATTGCTCTTGCTGGATCTTAAGTACTGAATCTGTCCTGAAACATTTGAGGCAAAATGGAATGCACTTTGTAGCTGCATCCAACTGAGGCGCTGCTGAGGGAGTCAACGTTACATTAAGTTGAGCTTTATTGAAATCTCTGCAATGGCGAGTCCTCCAGGTCGCATTAATCTGCTCAGTATGACAATGGCACAGAAACAGGGCGTCCAGAACATTCAGAGAGGTTCTCTCACCTCATTAAAAACAGTAACAAGATAACAATGAATCAATTGATAGTTAATATTCCAATAATAAGGGCGTTTGGTCAAAAGCCCATCCATTCTAAAGTTACACATCCTTTCATTTGCAACAGTATTTAAAAGCTTGGGGAATCATATAAAACATTTGAGTAAATGGGTGGAGCAATGCCACATCACATACACCCTTACTCCCTTTTCCGACTCTGTAAAAAGTTTACATTCACTTCAACAAATGCAATATAAAGCAACATATATACACTATGTTACACTGAGTACATATTGCACTATGTATTGCAATTTGCCATGAATTATAAGACACCTACTGCAGCCATGTGTGATTAAGGATTACCATTAAATTGCATATTATTGTGAGCATTATTAATCAATGTGGTCATCAATAAAGTAGGAATGTTTTAAAAGTATGTGTTTTGAACAGTAAACAGTGATTAAAACATTGAAAAAGTAATAATCCATCATTGCTAATGAGCTCGGGAAGCTAAGGAATGCTTGGTGTAAGACTGTAGAGTATAACATTCCTTCAAAGTGAAGTTAAAGAAAAGAATCTTTGGTTAAATGTGCCCTTTCAGTGTGCCGGAAGCGTACAAGCTACCACAATTGTTTATGTAAAAAGCTTGTTCTTGTCATTCTAAAGCCATAAGTCACATCAAATATTAATTGTTGTGAATGAAGAATTTTGATGATTTCAGATCTCTGTTTACAATGCCAACGAAACCACCGAGTGTTGAAACCTCACAGGTCAGTAGAGATGGTGCTTTTCTTCACCCTCAGACTGCCGCTCCAACCACGGGGACAGGTGTTGTAAGAATGCATGCCAGGTGACCGCAGGCCCGAGTCCTCAGACTCTATGGATGCATCCGAGTCGGTCAGAGAGCGTGTGTTGTAGAGCCTCACGGGAGAGCAGATCCGCTGTGTTGGGGTTGGAGGAGGGCTGGTGAAGGTAGGCGACTGGCCCCCTAGCGGTTGTGACTGCACTGGTTTACAGTCATAACCATGGAGGGCATAGCCCACAGGTGAGATAGGCAAGCTGTGACCGCTCAGTGCACCTGGCGAGGGGCTGTTTTTACGTTTGGCTGCATTGATTATGTTCTTTGCCAGCATTCGATGGTTGGCCTTTGAGTCTAAATTATTACTGATTGGGGACATGCAGCGACTGTCCTTGGGTAGGGAAACAGGAGAGGAGGCAGAGGATATGGACAGACGGTTCGCAGAAGGGAAAGAAAAATTTGTATGAGAAAGTGCAGGAGACTGGGAACGTGACCGCCAAGGGGGCGAGACAGGAGAAGTGCTTGTTGATGTTTTGGAAAGTGTGGAAGTTGAAATAGTGGAAGGATGGATAGTCTGGATTACCATTGGTGACTGACACCTTGGACTCCAAGGAGGAGAACGGTGAGGTGCAGTTGTAGATGTTTGAAAAGGTCTGGAAGAAGAAAGTGAGGGCAGGGTGGAATTCTCGGCACTCACGCTCACCATGGGAGACTGGCATCTTGATCCCCAAGGTGGAGAGAGTGGGGAGGTGTTTGTGGATGCTTTAGATGAAATGTGCAAAGCATTTGATGATTGCGCATGGACTACCGGGGACTGGCATCTTGAACCCCATGGTATCGAACGAGAGGAATTGGACGTTTGGAATCTGAAATCATGACCAGAGGAATTGGCGGATGACTGGATGTTCTGGGAGACCATTGGGGAGTGGCATCTTGAACCCCAAGGCGGCAAGCATGGAGATGTGGATGTCAAGGTCTGTGGTGGCTCGGTCACGGAAGCCGATGAAACTGTGGAAAGCTGAATCCCTTGATTGCTCATTGGAGATTGGCATCTTGCAACCCTTGAAAACGGAATGGGTGAGGTGACTGATCGGCTGGAGACGGTCGCGGAGGGACTCTTAGTTTGAAGACCGGACATCCACGTTGTACTGGCGAGACAGTCGGGGCTGCTGTACTTCCTTGTAGGGCCCAGCTGAGTCTCACTGGGTGGTTCGGTTGGGGAGGGTTCCTTTGGTTTCTGTTGGACCACAACAAATATAACTTTTTGGTGTGTAATCCTTCATAGAATGCAATAGCGAGCCAATTTGGCAGTCACACATATGCAACTTGATTCATTGTTTTGTTCGTTACCAGCTCAGGAAAGAGATACATGGGAAATAGCACATGCGTTTTTAAATAGAGGGATTCTCTTCAGCCTAAATAATATTTATTATAATCACAGTGGCATTAAGGTCATAGCTATGAATTTTAATCCTCAGCATGTGTTTGTGCACTACGCCTGGCCGATAGCCCATGTCGACCTAGTTTTATGTGTTGTTCTCAGGTTACCCTGAATACGAATGGCCTTTTTGCAGGCAAGGATTTGAGGATACTTGGCTGAACAACGTGTAATCACCTCCATTGAACACGTTGATAAATATGCTCTCACCATCTCAATGTAATAATCATATGAAGACGACTTCAGCTGCTTATGAAAAGTGAAGGAGCATTTTGGAAAATAAAAAGTTTTATTTCTTGAAATGTCTGAGCCCTTCATGACCAGTATGACCATACGTGATTTGGATTCCGAATGTGTAACTAACTGATACTGAAGTGACGGGCAAAACATAATTTAACACCTCATGTTATAAAATATGCTTGTGGTGACAATTACATGTAAAATTATCAGGGTCTTATTATTTATTTAGTATGATCAAGTGTTTGCAGTGTTAGCAAGAATACCAGGAAACTTGCCCATACATTAAAAGTGAAAGTAAAATATGAAAATAGAAAAAGGAGGAGAAGTTCACAGATGAGTAAAGGGTATGAAGCTTTAATCAGAGGAAGAAAAGATTCAGCTCAAATACAATTGGAACAGAACGTGAATGAAGTTTTATGAAGTGAAACAGGCATGCAAACTCTGCGGAAAGAATGGCCAATGACTGATTGTTTTCTTTGGACAAACAATTCTGGAATTGCTGCTTGAAGTCATGAAAATAATTTAGATGCAGGTCCTGGAAGCAAAATCGCGTGGTGTCTGCAGATGGCAAACATCAAAGAATCCAAGTATGCAGCAAAATTTTGAGTAAAAAAAAAATGGTGTTGAGCAGAGCAAATTACCCTTTAGATATAAAGACATAAAAGGAATTCTATGGCTGCATTTTCACTTCAGTGAGAAGCATTAAATTGCAAATTGCAGCTCATAAAGCAGATGCCACACCTGTCAAAGTGCTTTGTAACAGCATCACCCGGCTCCTCAAATACACGGTGGGGAAGAGGCAAAGCAAAGTTATTATAATCCGATACCCAAGAAGGAGGCGTTTTGGTGCCAAAGTGTCTTGCAGCATTGGGCACAATGATTAAGTTAGCACACATTTTTACTCAGGTTGATGCCTTGGGTGTTATCTGACGAAATCAGTGACTTCAATTCAAATTGACATTTTAATTTTCTCTTGTAAAGAACAACAGATGTATTGTGTGGCTTTATGTATATCATGTAAATCATTCACATCAATAATTTCTATTCAAGAGGGAGTTTAGGGAAAGCAAAGGAGGATGAAGACACACAGGAAGGTGCAGGAAAAAGAAAAATAGTTCAGATATTATGCCAAATAAAGTTTGGCAATCACCGGGTTACCACATAAAAGTTCTTAAAAGATAAAAGGCCTCCACACCTGTGCTTCAAGCCCGGCTTTCTTGGCAGAAAATCTTGGCTTTGGTGCTTGGATCCCCAGCCGAGGAGATGACACACGGGTTGGAGAAAAAGCAGTTGATGGCTTACCACCGGCTGGATTTGATGGATAGTCTACTCTTGTGATGGAGCTGACGGGAAACTGAGGAGATTGAGACTGGGTGGAAAAGAGAGAAGCGGGGTTGTTCGGTAAGGAAGCCTGTCTCGATAAAGATGGAGGGAGGAACTCGTTTTTCGACTGCGGTGCTCCTTTCGGTAGGGTACTCAACGGGTCCTTGACTGGCTTAAGGATGAAGAGGGATGATTTAAGTTGGTAAGGTCTGTGTCTTGAGAGGTCCATCTCGATCTTGGAGCAACCATTCTCAAGAGGAAGGGTCTCTTGAACTTGTGTTGCTGGTGCCGCTTGTCTTGGTTTCGACCTGGCAGTTTGTTGGGCTTTCATGTTGAGTGCAAGTTGAGCGCACATGTCAGAGTTTTTAGCAATAGCTTTGACCCTACCCGGCATAGTTGATGGGTAAACCCACGATGGTGGCAAAGACATTGTTGGAGAAGGAGGTCTGATATGTTGACCTGCATTCTGGTTCTCAACGATGAATTTCTCCATTCTGGACTTGCGCTTGGCAAAAAGATCTGCACCTTTTCCCGATGCATCACCGAGGGTCTGTTCTGGTTTATGTTCGACCCTTGTATAGGTTCTGGAGCTCTTCAGACAGGAGGTCCACTCTGGGGCTTTGGCTTCTTCAGCCCTCTCTTCCTCTTTGGCAAGGAAGTTGGATGCTTCCGCACCCAGCGCTAGTAACTCCTCCTCAGATGCGGACTCAGGCACAGATCTTTGCCTGTGGGTCTTCATTTCATCCACCCCTTGCACTAGAGAAAGCAACTCAGGGTTCGGAGCGACAACCTTCTTCTCTATGAACGTGAACATCGACTTTTTCGTGGGTCGTTTGGCAGCACTATCCTCAAGTAATCCTGTTTTTATTGGTGGCGCAGACTTCCTTTCTGGAAAAGGTCGAGGAACGAAAGTGGAAGGTTTTGGCGCTGTTGGGGGCCCATAATGGGGAAGTGGTGTAGCAGCATTCTGAGATACAGTAAAGGCAGGCGTTGGTGGAGGGTTAGTGGGAGTCGTCACAGGTGGACTGAAGTAATCGGTCTTTGGAGGCTTGTTTGTGAAGGCAGGTAGGGGAGGTGTGGGATATGCTGGAGGGGGCGGAGGTGAAACTGCGACTGGCTGGGGAGCAGTGAATGCAAAACGAGTCGGGAGGTTGTCCAAGACAGGACTATCTGCCTCTTGAGACTGCACCGTCAGCGGTGAGAAAAACGGCCTGGCAGTTCGATTGATGATGGTGGTCTGCTTTGATGCAGACACACCTGTAATCGGCGGTCCATGGCAGCCATTGGAAAGCTTTTCAAGAGGAGGTGATGAGATGTGGCCTCCATTTATCGCCACCTCTTTCTCCAGAAGATTCATTGCAATTGGATTCTTATTTTCTCTTTCAGGTGGAAGCTCATCCTTGAATTTGCCTTCAAGTTCTTTGTAGACTGCATCCTTTTGCTCCTCCTCCTGCTCATCTATTTCTTTTACAGGTAGGAAATGTCTTTCCTGGATAGTATTGTGCTCAGCTACATCTTCTTTAACATAACAGTCACCTTGTTCCTCCATGCTATCGCCGGTTGCCTGTGTACTCCCAATAGGCACGAATAGTGGGTTGGTAGTGCAATTCTTATAGTTCAAGTCTTTGTCCTTCTCCTCACGACTTCTCTCTGCCCATGTTAGTTTGCCAGATGACGGGTTGGGTTTCACATTCCCGGTTACGTCCTCGTTCGAGTGCACTCCACCGCTTTCCAGTGTGAAGGCGCTGACTCTCTGCTTGCGTCGGTTGAAGAGTTGCACGCCTCGGGAGCCGGAGCTGGAAGGGACAGTGAGCTGCGCAGCAATGATGTGACTCCTCTGGCGGGCCTCCTTTAGCTCCTTCTCAGATAAGCTGACGCTCCTGGTTAGATCTAGCAGGGGAAAGAAAGAGTAAAGGGGCACTTTGGTTAGTAATGGAAATATTCAGGTCATCTTCATTCGATATTTTTGATTCATGGTAAAGGTGACCCAACTTGCTCGGTTTGGAGGAAAGGGTTGTGTTCCTTATCTCAAACTGAAACAAAGACAACTCTCTAACCATCTAATCATCGGGAGACAGTTTGGGAAAACTATAAGAAAGAAAGGCATTATCGTTTGATTTAAAAACAAACCACAAGTTTCACTTTATTGACCAGAATTTAAAGGCCAGTGGTGTCCATTTGCTTTGTGACGCTTAAAAATGATAGTATTCAGCATGCCTCTGCTTAAAATTATGGTTTGTTTTCTGAGCTTAAGAGTTCCATTCCAAGCAGCAAAGTTATTTCCTCTGCAATCTGGTCAAGTCCCTCCCTGAGCATTCTTCCACTATGGAGAAAACCCCCTGCTTAAACTTCCAGCATGCCTGCGTTCCTACTGCAACACTCACACACTCATTTTCACTATAAGCAGCTTCAAAAACCTCTGTTAAGTCCTGTAGTATGGACGCTATACTTTAAAGTAATTTCATTTTAAAATAAAAACATAAAAATAGCTTCCAAGTATATGAGAATATCAGTTGCAAATTTTTAAGGACAGCCGACTCCACATCTCAAATGGTATAATGTGCTGAATAATGTGCATTCAATGGATGACTGTTTCTGGGCACACGTTTGACATTATTCATGTAATTCTGACTGGTGGAAGTCATGTCATGCCCCTGCAGGAGGTTCCCATGACAACTGGAGCAACCATGACTCATTTTTTGTTCCGTACATCGATTTATTCAGGCAGCCACGTTATTTAAAGTAATTATGTGTGGTTGGTGATAATTACAGATTGGTAAAACACATGTCACTTATGGCTTTCCTGCTCACCGACTAAGAGTACTATATGCATCTGTAATTGATTCTCCAATTGAGCGCTCTTGGGTGATGAGGAATATAAAGTATCACATCCTTTTTTGTTCGAATTTGAAATTGTATGGTGATTTATTGGCTTTATTGAAGTTTGAACTCAAGTCCCAGGACCTCTTTTTAAGGCAGTCTGTTGGTCCATCTCCCCAAAATGACTTTTACTAGCTACTGACTTTGAATATTTTCGGCCTGTGGAATATATCAGAGCAGTGAAGCTTGAAATGAAATGTCCTCACTATAAACCTTTGCCTGTAGTGGCAGCCAGATTAGTTATCAGGTAACATGCAGGTGCAAATCCAGGCACATGATATTCACATCATGAGCTTCTCAAAATAAATGCTAAATGCTATCCTCCCTAGCAACTAAAAGTGGTTTGTGTTTGCTCGTTATTTAAATCAAACTAACTTTAAATGAATCTGCCATGAAGACAATGATTAAAAAGTCGACAACAAGGAAACAGAATAAGTAAGTTTATGGACATAAATTAGAATAAACAGTTTCACATTTAACTCTCACCCAACATAAGCTTTCCAATCATCCAAAACTTTTTATGTCATCAAAGTAACGTACTGCATACTATTGGGTTGCATTTCTTCACAACAGAAAAACCTGATAAATCCCAAGTTTCAATCTCCAGAGTTTCCTTTAAATTTGGACAGTTTCTCCAAGCGCAGATGGTTTTCTCTCTTACCTTTCTCCTGTCACATTCAGAGCTCGGCCGTTTTTGTACGTCCCAAAGAGCTTTCCGCTGAACTGCATCTGCTGGCCTCACACACCCCTTTCCCTTTCTGTAGTGTGGCACAAGCTCCAATTTCCTTTTCTTCAGTTCAGCCAGCACACAGAGAGGGAGGGTGTCTGCAGCTGGAGCCTGCGCCGCCTGTCTGCATGTCTGCCTGCCTGCAGCTCTGTTATACTACTTCTAACACAGCTTCATTTCTTGAACAAAAAACAACTCAGCAGGCCTTATGGCTTCTGTAGAAAAGCTATGGATGTCAGCTCTGACCTTTGTTGTGACAGTTGAAGAGGAGCGACCAATCTGTTTTGAGCGGCTTATCTCCGTCTGACGTCGAGTGACAGCAGAAAAAGCGTCTGACCCTCGTTGGAAAGGGAGATGCTCCAGTTGATGTGCAAACGGATTAGTGCACTGAGACCACAAAGCCCCAGTGGCTGACCCCTGCTCCCCTCCCTGTCCGCCCGTGTGTTTATTATGCACTCTCCCTGAGTGCCTGGCCTCTTTGAACCCTCTGGGCATAAACTCCAACCTACAATGGATGGGATAGGAATTTCCTGTCCTGTAGTGAAGACAAAACTTGAAGCTCCAAGAGCCAAGATATCAAATCGCCCACACCCACTTTCTCTCACCACATCCAAATTCACCACCTCCTCCCTCTGCTATCAGTCCCGTCCCCATCAGCCTCCCCTCCATGGAATAGAAAACTCCCACACAGTGGGGGGATTTTGAAGTCAGAGGGCTAACCCTGCATTTTGTGTATCAAAGGTCAGATTACCCTGTCGGATGTTATCTTTCATCAGGCACTGGCTGGAGGCTGAGTGGGATGACAGCACTGGCCCCAGTGGCTCTTGTGTGAAGCGGTATAGAAAGACGAGGATTAACAGAGGTCCTGAGATCTCCTGGACTGAATGTGACCTAAACTCCAGGTGAATCCCATTGCGGTGGGGGGGGGATTAGGTGTATTGATAGTACGAATACACCTAATCTAGTCTCTTCTGACTGAATGGCTATTGACACTAATTATGATTCAGAGGTTTCATTCCTAATTATTTTGACAACGTAATGTTTTTTAATCGGGGCTCAAGCGGCTTAGACTGACATGGCTGTCAGTGACCATGCTGTATATTTTATTGATTACATTTCCGTTGCTGACGGGCTCGCATGGATTTTGACTGGACGGAAACAGATGTTTCTTGGAGAATTTTGCCATCTCCAGTTACACAGAAGGCGGAACCTTTTTTGTTTCTGACGTTTTGCCTTCTACCCCTTTCTTCCAAGCTTCCCCCCCCCCCCCCCCAACCAAACGCGCCACATTTAAAGAAACATAGCCCCAATTGGGAAAAGACACTTCTACTCAAGTGAGGAGAGAAAGTACCAGGTGAACAAACACTCACTTGTTTTGCTTCGCATCTGTTCCACATTGTGTCCAGTCGTTTCATGTGTTGTGTTAGACTCCTCCACGATGGTGGCTTGTGCTGCCTGGATAGGTTTAGTCAATCCTTCTGGACTACAGCTCACTCCTCTACGCAAAGACGTGTGTCCTTTCTCCATCTCCATTCTTATTCCAAGTTCAAATCACTCCTCTGCAGTCCTCTATGTAAGTCTTTTCATCCAAGTTGGATCAAAGCTCCCTGTTGAAGTTTTAGTCCTCACTGGTATACAGGGAGAAAAACGAAAAACAAAACAAAATAAAAATGTGTCAAAGAAAGGAAGCACGGTTCTCCAGTTGGCTAACGGTCGTGGCTGTGCATTTAGCAAAAATCCTTCCAAATGTTTTCTTGCGGTCGACTGAAAAATCTCAATAGAACTGTACTCTGGCTTTTGTCTTCATCAAGTCTAATTCTCTATCTAACTGGATCTCCCTCTAGGGCCTAGGCAACATTCCCCAAATGAGTTCCACTGGACGTCTGCCACAAACAAAAAAAATTGCACCATTTTGGCATGGCGAGCCGAGAAACAGCCCAGTCTTCTCTAAATCTCCTTTTTCTTTTCCCAGACGTTGCTCTTCCTCCGTCGCTATTTCAGTCACCAAAGCCTTCTCTCTGTCTTCATCCAAATCTCCAGCCCCCAGATTATTTTTCTTTCAGCGAAAAGATCTGCTCTTTATCTTGGCGATCATAACTACAGTGTGACATGAAAAGGGAGCTGCGCATATGGCAGTTTCCTGCTGTTGGGTGCATGTGAGGAATAACATTTCACTCTGCAAAGGTCATTCCAAAGATGGCTTTGCATTGAAGCTGTTCAATTATGTCATGGTTCCTGTGTTACTTTTTTATATTACAGCCCAACAAAGTGTTTCGAGCAGACTGCTCTTTTTCCAGTACTAAAAAACAATTAAGGAAGCCATCACCCCGATTTGAGTTACAACTCTTTGGGTCTGTCTTCACCATGTTTCTTCATATTTTTCCCCTCGTCAATGCTTTGTTTTGTTGAGCCTGTTTTGGCTCAGACTCAAAGTCTTGTTGAAAAGAATCTGGTGCTTAAGTGCAAAAAGGCAACTTTTTCTAATCCCTCCATGAAACCATGTCCTCTCCAAGGTAACCTGCAAAACAGAAAGAGATGTTTTATAAATCTGGCAGAGACCCTGCCCCAGCATTAACAAGATAAAATCGGTTCAGATTCTATTTTTAGCTGTTGAGTCGGAGAAGTATTAACTGATGTCTGATGGAATTTTCAAGCGAAAATCATTTTCTTTAACGTGTCATGCTCTTTCAAAATGAACTACCTCAAGTTTATTTGCGTAGCCCTTAATCACAAGAGTGCCCAAGAGCTTCGCAAACCCTCCGTCGACAAATACAAGTGTTGGCGTGATCATGAATAATCCTGGTCTTAAACTTATATACTCACCCTGACCAAATTGTGAGGTAATGTACCCTTAATCTGACTCTCCTTGAAGATTCTTAACACGGTCTTTGTTTTGGTTCATGTGGTAATTCAATGTCACTTCATCAATGTTATGACTAAATGTTTTTGTGTTTTTGCATCTGCCCCACAACCCTTGACGATAGCAATGTATTAATAAGGAAAGTCACTCAGCAATGTCTTAGCAGAGTCCTAACCTTGAAGACAGTCAAAACAAAACGGTGCCCGGCAACGAGAAAGCTCCACAATTTCGCATAGTGGCGTGATGGCGGCGAGTAAGGCCAGATGAAGGCTGGTACTGTTTAGACTCTCTGACAACAACCCCTTGAGTCTCAGAGATGTGTGCTGGATCTGGATATCATTGGAAGACTGACATTATTTTCTTCATTCCCCAGCACTCTCATGTCCATCTCGAGTTCATAATGGCCCTGGTATGGCATTGCTTCAAAGCTTTCTTGAGAAATCCACACCCGACTAATTGTACTGTATTGTGCTTTTCATGCTTGACATCTGACGTCATCTTCCCTCCTTTCCCCCAATCTAGCCACCAATTACTTTGAACTTCAAAAGCCGCTCCACTGTGCCCACCTGTGCTGCTCACCCACAACTCCATCGCTTCCCTGTGCCACTCATTCACCTCTGTGATTTTAGGTCGGGATATCATTTACAGTCTGGGCCCCTGGAGGCCACTTTAGTGTGTAATCACAGTGTTCCTGTTCATTGTCAGTGAATGATGCATCCACATGTAGACAGCCAGATAAACTGTTCTCAGTCTTCTAATGTGTACATATACCGGATGCATTAGTGGCCCGGAAATAGAAAGAATGCATGCATAGTGATTCACTGATATGCATGCTTTCTATATTGTGCTGGAAGCGTAAGAATTTAGATATGTGATCAGTGTAGTCTGAACTGCTCTAGCCTTGAAGGTGTATCACTTAACAAGTTCATTTGGAGGCATCTTCACACAATAGGTTCTTCCATGTGTCTGCTAGCTTTTATTTATACTGTATTAAAAAATTGCTAAAATGCTGAAGGATTTTTTTTTTCACCTGACCCAGACAATTAAGCAATTCAATGCCTTCATGGAAAGCTGAGCAATGATGTTTGTTTATACTCCAAAACTGTCATTCCTAGTTCATAAATCCTGGTCTGGAGAGGAGCGGGGAGGAGGGCATGATGGTTAACGTGCCTCAGCTTGTGCTGTGTGATGACTGACATCTAAAACATGGCTGAGTTCCAATGAATCTCATGTATCTTTCCTAAACTATTATTTTATTTTCAGGAACTAATGGCTGGGATGGGGGGGGGGGGGGGGTGTTGTTGGAATCCAGCCAATGGTTTGCCACACATTGCACTCCCCTGTTCACAGGTGTGAAAGTTCAAGTGACAGAAATTCAAATTAGAGGGAGGTGTGTGTGCTCCATTGCCAAGAGGGAGCCACCACGACCTGAAAACTTTTAAACATGAGAGTAGTCAAGCACTTTTTGAAAATAAGTATTATCAGTACTATAGGGATAATTACAAACACATTTCAGAGATCTATAACATCAGTAGAGATACTCTAAGACAGTTATCATGTGATTTCTCCCAGCCAGTCAGCAGAGAAAGGTCATGACAATACTCGTATATTCCAATCAGTGCCATATAAATGTCTTGCAGCACCCTATTGCAATTCATTGGGCACACCGTGCATAAAAGTCAGTACATAGTCCACATTTCCCCAAATGTAAAATACCTTATCATCACGGATGATGATAACGGGATCGTTATGAACCGCAGAGCCACAGTGGCGAGACAAAGAACCCTGCAAGTCCCCAATGAGGGGAATAACTACAACCCCCGAGTGTTTGCCATCTCCTTCAAACTTTCCCTCCTTTGTTTCAATTAGCCGCCTATCTGCTCTCTCTAAACAAAGACAGCAACTTACCCCCTGAAGATAAATGGAACGGCCTGCAGGTGACGGGCTCTGCAGCAGCAGTACTCATTGCTGTGAGGCGCGTGCTGGTCCACTCACTGCAGCTCACCTGTACTCCGCTGGGTCTGTCTGTGTGCGGCAGTACTAGAGTGGACTGCCCCCTTTTTCAGTTCCTAAATGACTCTGCACACACACACACACCCCTCCCCTCTCCCTTCCTCATCTCACTCATGAAACAGACGATGGATGGGGCGGGGTGGAGGGTCAGCTGGAACACAGAGGGCTCTTTGTCTGGAATCTTTTTTCATATGGTTTCCTTCAGGCTTGCATACTGAACACATTATTCTCTAATATATTTTCATATTCAATACGAGGATGCTGAGCAGTTTGTCGGCCCCACTCTTTTCTCCCGTCCCTCCTTCTCTGTTTTTAATTCTTGACCTACTTTCCCGCCAAGTACGCCGGGCAGAGTGCTCCAAACAGAACTAAAATGGTAGGATAAATGTGAACAAAGTGTCTGAGGGGGGGGATTCTTTTTCGTCCAAAAGAATACGCACAGAATGGGAAAAAGCTTACTTTCGTGGGATTCAATCAAGATTTCCACATTTTGTTGGAAACATGTGCAGTGATTATTGTACTCCTCATGACTCCAGCACTTAGATGCTTATCTTTCTCCCACAGTGAGGGAATGTCATATTCATTTTGTCAAAGAGCATTTCATGCACACTGACAAATACCTCGATTATGAAGTAGTACCTTAACAACCATTTCAAAGCGTGTGCATGGCTGGCGCCATATGATAGATAACATAGTCAGTAACTAGTGCGTGAAATTTGGAGTCGGATTAGTTTATTTATCTTAACATTAACCCCAAAACAGGGCAACAGTAGGGATAAGTCCAAACAGACGTGTTGAATTGTCATGAAAAATACACACGCACACGCACGTGTTTATAGTCTACATTCTCAATAATCCGAACAATAACTGACAGATGTTAACAGTCCATTTTAACCTTAATCCACGGAATGAAAATCTCAAAGAATGAGTTGTGATTGATTGAAACACAAGCATTAGAACCAATGTGAATAAGATTATCCTTGTGTGAAGGCCTTGTATTTGTTCAACTGAATATATGTGTGTGTCAGTGTTGGCTGACTAAGTGGCTTGAACGCAATTTTGAAATGCACATAAAAGCACTGCATACCCACTGACCACCCACTTTCCTCTGAGAAACAGGCTCATCAATGAATTCAGAATTCGTTCAAATTAAATTTAATGAATCTTAGAAGTGGGCTGCCCGGTGGTCGACTGGTTAGCACATCGGCCTCACAGTGCAGATGCGCAGGGTTCCAGTCCGGCTCCGGCCTTCCTGTGTGGAGTTTGCATGTTCTCCCCGTGACTGCATGGGTTTTCTCCGGGTTCTCCAGTTTCCTCCCACATTCCCAAAACATGCGTGGCAGGTTGATGGAACACTATAAAATTGTCCATAAGTGTGAGTATGAGCGTGGATGGTTGTTTGTCTATGTGTGCCCTGCGATTGGCTGTTAACCGATTCAGGGTGTCCCCCGCCTACTGCCCGATGACAGCTGGCATAGGCTCCAGCACGCCCCGCGACCCTTGTGCAGATAAGCAGATCAGGGAATGGATGGATGGATGAATCTTAGAAGTATCTCATTATACTGTCAGAGGTGTCAATTTTTAATATCACACAGAGACAACTCAAGGAAATACAAAATGCAGTTTCTAAATGCCAATTAAATTTATTAAGGCACAAAAAATTCTAAAACTACCTTTCCCTATGTGAAAAAGAACCCCCCACTCCTTGTTAAGTCACAAAGTAACTGTGACTAACAACAGTTCTGGGAAAGCTGCGTTCAATGTCACAGGCAACACCCGAGCACCACATTTGTTGAGTCAAGAAATCACATAAATAGAATCTGTCAGACAAAGTGAAGTAGGCTACAAGAGCTCAAGAAACAATTGCATCATGCCACGATCCGAAGAAATGCAAGAAGAAATTACCAAAAGAATTATTGAAATCTATCAGTCTGGAAAAGGTTACAAAGCCACTTCCAAGAGTCTGGGGATTCAGCAAACCACTGTAAGAGCGATTATCCACAAATGGAGAAAACCAGAAACAGTGGCAAACATTCCCACGAGTGGTCAATCAGTTAAAATTACATCAAGAGAAGCAATTCTGTGAAGAAGAGTGGGCCAAAATTCTTCCACAGCGATGTGAAAGACTCATCACCAATTACAGAAAACTCTTGATTTCAGTTATTGCTGCCAAGCCACAGCCCATTATTGAGCTCTTGGGGCAATTACTTTTATATATATATACTTTCGCATAGGGACAGGTAGTTTTAGTTTTTTTGTGTGTCAAAATTAATTAAATTGGCTTCTAGAAACTGCATTTTGTATTTCCTTGGGTTGTCTCTGGATAATATTAGAAGTGGTTTGATTAACTGAAATCTTTGAGTGTAATAAATGTGCAAAAAACACAGATATCAGAAAGGGGGCAAATACTCTTTCACGGCACTGTAGATGTGTGAAAATATTTGCTGCCACTATTTTCCATGCCCTCTGATTTTGTTTTTGTTTTTTTGAGGCTTTACCACAGTGTGACAACAAGGCACTTTATAGCAGCCACACCAGCCCATAACCCCGCTTCCACCTTCTTTCTGTGACATGCTCTCAATTCTCGACACACTTTAAAGCGGCCACGCAGGCCCAAAGCGTCCACATGCTCGCTGTCAAGTTGGAATTTCAAAATAGGGTTAGGATTTCAAGTAAGGTTAGCGTTTCAAAGTAGGGTTTCAAAGTAGAGTTTCAAAATAGGTTAATTTGTAACAGTGGTTATGGTTAAGGTTATGGGTGATTGATGCAACCATCAAGATATGTGACCACAGGCTTCAAGGTAGGGTATCGGTTAAAAAAAAAACTCATCTCCTCACTATTCCACCTTCCTCTACTTGGTATTCACACAATCAGGCCTATAAAGTGGCAACGGCAGCGGACTTTCCTTAGGGAATATGCATTTCCAGGGTCAATGCGCGGCTAACTTGTTAAATGAGCATCACAATTGTGGCAGATAACTGCTGATGCGAACAAAGGCAAGCTATTGTACTGTTTTAGCCACGCCCCCCACACACCTCCAAAAAAAGGAAAATCTGGAAAACTGAAATGGTGAAAAAACGTTTCACGCTATTTCTCCACAACTGAGTACTACATAGTTCTCAGTCTTTGCACATGTTTTCAGCAATTATTTTCAAACGTGTTACACATATTTAGAAAAGATTTGAATTCACTTTAAATGTGTTGTTAGAAATATACATAACATTTCCATAGTACTAACAACCCAGTTGGAGAAAACAGAATGACCACGCAACAAAAATTACTTTGACGGCTCTGTCGTGAGCATCGATTCATACATGATGATCCTGACTGAGCACTCCCTTGATTGGCCACGTAACTCAAACCACATCATCTGCTGATGTAATAAACCTTTGCAGTGATGTTGTGAATCGATACATAGATGGATGGGACAGTAAACTTGGAACATCACGATGGAGTTTAAGGTTTTGACATGGATCCATGGCGGATCTGGAGGCTTGCAGAAAAAATAAAATCACATGATGGAAAGTAACATTTTTAGATCCGGCAAGCTTCAGCAGAAATTCTTAATTGCCCGCCAGCTTTTGGATAAGCTAACTTTAAAGTGTATTTCTTCTGACTGCGGTTTACCGCTCTATTAAACTGAAGGTCGCACAAGCTTTAGAAAAATACTTAATTTTATTCTCCCCCCGCCCCCCCCCCCCCCCATACCTCTCAAAAATACGGGATATTCGCTTTTAAGGTGAAAGCGGAAGGATGGGTGAATCTGGAGGTTTACGTCGGAGTTAATTGTTTCTTGAAGGCTTGATAAGGAATGTCTAATTACCCTCCAACTATTGGTTAAGCCAACTTTAAAGTGGATTTCATCTTGGTACAATTCGCCATTCCATCAAATAGAAGGTCACACAAAGTTTAGAGACAGGCTTCAATAGAAACAGCAGGATTTTGGATCAGTTGCTTTGGTTCACAGTGAAAATGAATGCATGGATGAAACCTTTACTCCCCCCACGGTGCCACTTTGTTAAACAGAAATGAAAAAAATGGTGCCTCATGATCCTATCAGAAAGTTGATGTGCGCGTGGGCCAACTGCTAAGTGTGTGGCAAGCAGTTGTCGACTTTATTTTTCTTTCTTCAATGGTCAATTTCGTTTGCTTTAAACCGTGTCGCTTGTTGTGCAGTGGGGATTGACTTCAAACATGCGTTGAGCACGCACCGTTTTTTTAAGAAGGAATGGAGGAAGGCCTATCACGCCAGATGTTTGCTGTATGAAAGCCAACTCTTGTTTTCTCATATCGATTTTGAGATTGTGAGGTCTGCTTTGGCTACACAAAGCATGTGGCTGTCATTGTTGGTCGTACCATCCACAGTCATGAAATAAAATGCACAAGCACACATATACAGAAAACTGCCCAACATACTCATAATACAAGCAGTAAAAAGTCAAATTATTTGTTTAAAAAAATAAAATAAAAAGCAATGTTTTTCTGAGCATAATTTACTAGATAACGTATTTTCTTTTGCCGTTGCTTTACGTTTGTGTATTATATCATAGTCTGCCTCTTTCTCACGCACTGATATGCTAGTTAAGATAAGATAAGATAAGAAAACCTTTATTAGAATCAGAATCAGAATCAGAATCATCTTTATTGGCCAAGTATGTAGAACACACAAGGAATTTGTCTCCGGTATAACACGCTGCATTAGTATCATCGTAAACAACAAATCATTGAACCATTTTAGAGTAACCAGTAGCAGTATTTGTAGTACAAGAAGAGTGACTACGTCAGTGACTGTTTAAGGAGTTAATGGCTAGAGGGAAGAAGCTGTTTAAGTGTCTACTGGATTTGGTGCGCATGGATCTGTAGCGTCTGCCTGAGGGGAGTAGCTGGAAAAGGTGGTGGGCAGGGTGCGGGGGATCCAGGAGGATTTTCCGTGCCCTTGTCTTGATTCTTGCAGTGTGCAAGTCCTCAAGAATGGGTAGGGCGGTGCCAACGATTTTTTCCGCCGTCCTAACTGTCCGTTGAAGTCGGATTTTGTCCTTTTTTGTGGCGGCCCCAAACCAAACCGTGATGGAAGAACACAGGATTGATTCGATGACTGCCGTGTAGAACTGTCGTAGCACCTCCTGTGGCAGGCCATGCTTCCTCAGCAGCCTCAGGAAGTACATCCTCTGCCGGGCTTAGTCTCCCAATGGAGAAATTCCCAATTCACAGCAGCAAAGTTATGAAAGGAAGAAGTAGAACAACAAAATATAGGAGCTGCTGGAAAGGCAGCCACTCACGCGGCGCCATTTTGAAGTCAAAATAACAAAAATAACACAACACAACACATAGGACACAGACAGTAGTGCAACCTTCACCACTTTTCTGCATACACTTTGTTGTCTGAAGCAGTTATAGATGAAAGAGGAGAGGATCAAAGTGTCCTTTCACTTTTAACAGCCAATCAGAGTGATCAATTGTCACCGACAACTGACACCATTTTGCAAACTGTGATAGAAGACTCATTCGTTCAATCTAGGAAGCAAATAGACAAGACAAAGTCTTCATTCTTCACAATTCAAATTCTTTTTACTTGGATTCATTCCTGCACGCACGCACGCACAACTATTAACAACGATCATCAATTGGTTTTTTTGTGGCATTTATGACGACTTGCCAGTTGATCTACAATTGCATTACCGGCAGAAAGTTACCCTGTGTGGAGGAATCGACTCATGCACGCTGTCCAAGGCTGATTTTTTGGGTAGAGAATGCCTGTCCAAATGTGTCTTATTCCAACATTGTTGACGACATGCTCTGTGACACAGCGCCACATGAAAGCTTACAAATCACTGGAGGCTTACAACTACTTTGTAAGCAGATGGAGACAGAGTAAACTTCAAAATCTTATCTTAAGAAGCAAATTTTGTTGTTTTCTTGTGAATAAACAGCTGGGCATGTTGTACAGCTACCAGTAATGGTAGGCTCTATGTTGTTCCGAAAATTCTGATGTAAAATTATGTGATTACCGTATTGGCCCGAATATAAGACGGTGTTTTTTGCATTGAAATAAGACAGAAAAAGTGGGGGTCGTCTTATATTCGGGATCTAGACATTATACTCATTCACGACGCTAGATGCCGGCAGATATCAATGAAGCGAATGCTGAACTTGATTCCCCAGGCCAAAGTGAACCACTGCCACGAAGAATAAAAATAAAAATAGCGGTAGCACAAAGAAGAAAAATAAAAAATAGCGGTAAGAAGGAAAAGAGAAGAAAATAATAGAAGAGATAACAGAAAATGGAGAAACATAGTGACAATCTGGAAGAAAGTGGGTCGAAGATCGGCCAGGTTAACCGGCAGCTGAGGAGAAGTTATGATGTCATTTACATTTCAAAAACCAGAAGCCATTCATTTACGAATGTGATTGCACTTTAGATTTGAATGAGGCAAAATAACATGCTTTTTCTCTCAAATATATTGTTATAATCATTTGTTTCAGATGTACTGTAATTATTTTCTGTGTAAAAATTAATTTGGTGTTCAAAAAGTCTTTTTTCAAACTTGAGTCTTGAAAAGAGGGGGTCGTCTTATAATCAGGGCTGTCTTATATTCGGGGCAATACGGTATGTGAGTAGGCCAGAACAGAAATCCTCACTAATGCCAGAATAATGCACTTAACAGTGGCGGATAACGTTGTAGTTGTCCACTAGCTTGTACTAGTGATTGCTCAACGCACGAGTCCAAACTATGCAGGGCCATGGGCCATGATGGGTGACCATCTTTGGAATCTGAAAGAAACAACTTTTTTCTTTTCTTCGCATCATTACAACACCCAATGACGCAACAGCAGTTCATCATTTTTAGTAGCAGCCGAGAAGCGTGTTTTGCGATCACATGATCAGTCCACCCAAGATGGTGAGCAAAAAAAATACTTTGCTGAAGTGATGTCAACTGCAAGCGACCTATAATAAACAACAATGATTAATGCTCACTAGTATACCATTTTTCACTGTTATGGAAAGATTCTTTTCTGCTCTGTGTGCAGCTAAATTGTATTAAAACTTAGATCTATCTGCACCACAGAATAGCATTGATCAAAATCTTCCCCTAGGCACAGGGTTGGTCTGTGGGATTCCACGGCCATCACTGGCCACAGTGTAGCTCCGCCCTTGTTTTACTCAAAAAGGAATGAGATTTAGATTACAGGTATTTAAAGAATAATTTGAAAATGGATTGAAATGGTGTTTTTCGAAGTGAATGTAAGCATGTCAGATCCGATTAATATAATGAGCTGATTACTTTCACTGAACTGATTTTATGAGCATCAAAATGTCCACAGTAAATACTTTTCCTGGTATGTCTGCTTCAGTGATTTGCACCCCAATCCATTGTCAGGCTGTCACTTGGGATTTTTTAACAGAGAAACATATAGTCCTCTCATTTCTGATTGAAAGGGTGTTGCTGGTGATTTTTATGTCTGAACTTTATTCCCTTCCACTATTGCTTACCCGATGGACGGTCTCAGCAAGATGCTCACACAATCCATCATCTCAAGGCTTCTCAAGTAACATCCCTGCCTTTTCTTCTCCTCCGTCACCACCTCGTTCCTTCTGTTCTCACTCATCCTCACTGTTAATCTAACCTTACCTTTTTCATCTCTTTGCCTTGCATCTGTCATAGCAGATTGCTTTTCCCTCTACCTAATCACCCCCCACCCCCATCCTGCGGCCCCATTTGAGGGCGGCACGGGGAACTAGCAATGAACATGTTTGCAACACAGTTCTGAGGTTTGGATTTCAAAAAGTTGTACAGTGCCTCTCTCCAACTCAGCCGTAACCCTAATGAGGACAAGTGGGATCAACAATGATCCAGCTTGAGGCTACTTATTCTTGTTATTCCCCTCAATTGCGGTCTCTTCATCACCTTTCCGATGTGTGTTGCCCCTTTTGACCCAGCCTTTCCTGACGTGTGTGTGTGTGTATATATATATGTGTGTGTGTGTGTGTGTGTGTGTGTGTTATAAGCTATGCTTTTGGGAGCAGCCATTTACGGCAGCATCTGCTTTTTCCTTCTTCTGCTTCTCCTCCTCGGCGACTTTTCTGGTGGAATGGCGAAGGGCAGAAGTGCAGGAGTGCATTTGTATGGGAGTTGAGGGGAAGTGTTAGCACACGTTCATTGCAACAAAGAGGATCGGCGTAGAATTTCCTAAGTGATCTTGATTTCATTGCTTTCTCAAGTCTGATCCTTCTACACTGCTTCGACAGAAGTTATCAGACATCGTTTCCTACGTGGCCCAGGCCTGGATTGATTGGAATCATATGCAGGCCCTGCTCCGTCGACCTTGCTTATGTCCCTGTGGCTGTAATCTGATACAGTGACAGGGCTGTTCAAAGGCAAAGCTTTAGTCTATACAGACAGAAAGGAAGAAACTTCTGCATGATTGTCGATGTTTTGGTTGGTGGATGTTCGGCAGTTGATTGTATGAGATTACAATCGGTCTGATCACCGGGCCTCGGGGTATTTGATATGCATGTAAAAGACTAATTTAGTTAAGGCACGCTCATGTTTCACTATTTCCTGTGTTTACTTTCAGTTGAACAGACATCTGAGTTTCGCATGCATAGTGCCTCAGACTAGTCTGAAGCAGAAAATGGGAAAATGGGTTTTTGTCCTTCTGTCGGTTTTGTGTGCCCTGAGGGGGTTTACATAACAGAGACAGTTTGGGAAAAGTTAACTGTTTATTAAACACAAGCTTACACTACAGTCAACTGAGCACAACACTTAACAACAACAACAACTACACTTCTCTGTGGTGAATGAAATGTATCAGGCATTTGTATTTTCAATTTACAGGGGCTTTAACATTGATGTACACGAACAAAGAGACATAAAACAAAAATGTAAGCCTCTTTCAATGCTCCACTGAAGCTAAGCTAGCAAAGGCTAGTGGCTAGGCTCAGTCCCAACCATTGAGCATTCGTCAATTCAAGTCAGTTTTTTTGGCAAATATGCTCTATGTGCAACGTACAGCACAGATGAAATTTCTTTCCTCTCAATCACAGTGCAAACAGGCACTGAAAAGCAGGAGAGAGAGGAGCCGATGCGGGTGCCCATGCTGCCATCATATTTATTTATATAGTGCTTTCAAACAGCTTCAGCTGTAACAAAGCACTTTACAGAACAGTTAACATAAAATAACAAAATAATACAACACAACACAGAAGACAGACAGTCGTGCAATCTTAACCCCCTTTCCTGCATACACTTTGTTGTTTGAAGCAGTTATAGATGAAAGAGGAGAGAATCAAAGTGTCCTTTCACCAGTGGATCAGAGACGTTACGGTGAAAGTGTGCACACATCTGCTACAAGCTAAGTTTGAAAGCAAACAAGAAGCTGTAGCATCCATTGATGAAAAAAAGAGATTGGCTCACATCTCCTGTCCCATGTAAATCCGCTTCAATTCCAAGCGGCGACTCCCAGTTCCACATTCGCATCTGCGCTCTGCGCTGACACTCCTTTCTTCTCATCGTCGGCTCCACAAGCCATCCATCCATCCAGCCGCAGACTGTCCAAAAGCACCGACATTTCCGCTGAACAAAACAGGGCTGTGAAAAATGCTGCCCATTACAGGCACAAAAACCACAAGCACCCCTGGGCTGTCCAGCGGTGACAGTCAAAATCAGTGCTGGTACATCTGTGCTGCCAAGAAGGCGCACCCACCACAGATTCTTCTCCTTCGACGAATGTCATGGCCAAAACGCTGAAAACAGTCCAGATCGGGGCCACACGAAAGACAACAGACCATATGACCAAAAAAAAGACCAAAAAAAACAACAACAGAGCTCTTGAAGAGCTCTTTCAGATGGCTGCCACCGTGGGGGGAAAAACCACAAATATAGTGAAACTCCTTTACAACGAAACCTACATGGGCAAAAATACCCCCTAGTGTGAAAAAAATCTTCATGCATTAAAACCATTCCCACTTTTCTGCTCCCCCTACAACGAAAAATCCCCCTGTTGCATTATACGGAATATTTTTCTCTGCCCTTGCCTCACAACGAGATTCACTACAACGAAAACAAGCCTTCCGCAAAAGTCTAATCCAACCTCAACCTACAGCGACTCCTACTGCTCAGCTCGGAAACGGCAACAGCAAACACCACAGTGTCTTACACATGTGCAGTAGTACAGGACGTATTTGTTATTGTTAGCTTCAGAAGCAGCATGAACGTTGCATTGCTAAAATGGCTACAAAACGGATCTTTGGATGTCAAGCAGCTAAGACAAGAAGAGCTCTGACGCTGTAAGAGAGGGTAAAAGTGATCAAAATGAAAGACGGAGGAAGCAAAATAAAATACATTATCCAAGAAATTGATGTAAGTGAAAGTGAATGCTTATCGTAAATTTCTTTCCCTTTTTTCTCTGTCTACCCTGGCTCTATGAAGTGTCAAATAAGTGTATGCTCATACTTATGCATTATTGGAATAAAATAAAGAGTACCCATACGTGTGTGTGTGTGTGTGTGTGTGTGTGTTTACATCTGAGATAAATATGCTATAGTGAAAAGTCCCCTGTTGTGAAAGATTTCTTGCTGCAAACATGATTTCATTGTAGAGGAGTTTCACTGTATTATACCTATATATATATATATATATATATATATATATATATATATAAAATATATAAACTGAAATCATTGATGTACACTCAATGATGCCAGTCTGGCGCCTGCCACAGTATCTGTTATTACCGTATTGCTCCCACAAACCTTCTGAATCCAATATACTATGCTAAATATACTCCAGTCAGACTACGACATAGTTTTGTGGTCCAAATTGTTTCCACAGACAGGGCAGGGCATCAAAGAGTTTTTCTGAAATGGTTTGTGAGACTTGGACCCACAGACCCATTAGTGTCCTGTGGCAGGACCAGCATAATAGTCTTGCTAATGCACTGAGACTGAGTCCAAACCATAATCATTTGGCACTATTCTTGATAATGTTGAAGTCACACTGTTTTGTTGTTGTTGTTATTGTTGTTTTGTCATCAGGAAACACTGATAATAATAATAATAAAGTAAATGCAACATTGTCTCCCTTCTGTCGCGTGGGAATACAGACCACAGCTGAAGAGTCCCCTGAGGTTCCAGAATGCAAATTGTAGAAAATATACAGCTATAAAATTGCAATAAACTTCAGAGTTTGAACCACTTATATCAGGGGTGTCCAAACTCGGTCATGGAGGGCCGCTGTCCTGCCTGTTTTCCAGCTGTCTCAGCTGTAACACACCTGAATTCAAATGATCAGCTCATCAACCAGCTCTGAAGCAGCATTGGAACAATCCTGATGATGTGAATCAGGTGTGTTGCTCCTGGGAGAGCTGGAAAACAGGCAGGACAGCGGCCCTCCAGGAACGAGTTTGGACACCCCTGACTAGAGGTAAGATCGGGCCGCCTGAGCCCGAGCCCGACCTGACCCGAAATTCGGGTCGGGTCGGGCCCTAAAATGTCAATCACTGCTTCGGGTTCGGGTCGGGTCGGGCTTCTCTCTCACTGACTTGTTTTTTTTCCGTTTCGAGTCCGTGAATAGTTTTGGCCACGAGAGACCGTGGTTCGCAAAAAAACAGAAGTCGCCTCATCACAACACGTACTGTACTAAACTCTTGCAATGGCAATTCAAAGAACTCCTTCCAGTCTCTGTCGAGTATCCACCCGTCATTCTTCGTCTGTGTCTCTCTGCTACTCTCTCTTAAAGTGCCGTGTTCGATTCTTAAGGACGTACTGCTGCGGTGATTTACGGCCCAATTTTCAACCCGTCAAAATGACGGGCGGCCTTAAATTTTCCCCATCCACTCTTAAAAAAAATCTGTCAATGATGGAAAATTGTCGGTTAATGTAACCTCTTCAGAAACAGAAATATAAAATATGTAAATGTTTATACAGTCTTGTTTAACTTAGATTTTGTTACAAAAGACAGGCTTTCTTATCAGAAATCACCCCTCCTCCTCACAAATAAAATATGAAATCTAGGGTTTGCTTCGGGCTCGAGCCTGCAAATCAAGTTAAGTGATCGGCCTCGGGCCGGGTCGGGCTTAAATACCCTTGGTCCGAGTCGGGTCGGGCTCGATTTTTTAGGACCGATCTTAGCTCTACCCCTGACTTATATGATGTCAGATTCAGATTCGCACACTTCTGAGACATGTTATTTTCGTAGTAAGACGTCACCCTGTTCGAATTTCGTGTTGTTTTTACTTTGACATTGGTTACAAGTATATATTTTTTTTAAACTACTGTGAGTAAGTGATTTCGAAAGTAAGATTTTCATTTTGTTATTAAGATGAAATGAGATGAGTAGTTAATTGTTCTTATGTTAACATCCATTAAGCGTGCATCACTGATTTTTGAACAATGGATCAAATTTGAATCGATATCACAATATACTGTAGCAGAATGCAATTTTGCATGCTGGGGGACAAAAAACCCCAGCTTTGTTTTGGTCGGCCTGTCGATTTTCATCTTTTTTTTTGTATTCATATATTTCATTTATGTCTTTATATAGTGTCTAGATAAACTCAGTGCTGAAGGAGTGCCGTTCACTTGTTTACATATCTCTGTTGTGATAAGACAGTGGATTTGTTTGCATTATAATGGAAATATGACGTCATCGTTCCCTTGCCTTTATTTTAGCACAAATTGAACCTGTAATACCAAAACATTTAAGTATCATAATTCATATATTGTTTGTTGTAGACTTGTTTATTTCTTGTGATTGTTAAAAAGCACATGGGAAGAGGGTCTTGAAAAAAAATAATCGCATCTCGAATCGTAATCGCAATATTGAGGGGCGGGGTGAGTGCAGTTACATTATTTTCTCAATTGTGAGGCCTTATTTTTTACTCTTCTATATCAGAAGAATGTTACTTGAATAATTGCCTGTGCAGTTCATAAAAGTATTGTGACGTTGGAACACGTTTCCATTTAATCAAAATGATTGGAGGTCATCAACCTACGTCCCATAAAAGGGTTGTTTCAAATCCAGGAGGTTTTTACGACACTCTGAAATCTCAGGATTGAGATGTTGAGACAATTGCTGTTTTCTTCACTCCAATCTTGTCTGGTTCTAATCACATTCAAATGTGATACATAAAACATGATGTTCTCCAGTTGAAAACCACACTCACCAGTGTTCACATGCCACCGGCAGCCAATTCAAACAAACGCCGGATGTTGCTTTTCAGCTCATTGTTTCCATGTAAGAGCAGTCCAGCAGCACCTAGTACATGAGCATAGCTTTATTAATGTCTCCCGTGGGATGTGCTCTTGTTATTCCGTGACACAACCGAGCTTTGATTACGACACTAATGAAACGTGCTGCTCAGTGAGCATTAATAGTTTCAACTGTTGTCTAACAGGCCAACACATGACAAATGTAAATCAGGCCTGAACATTAACATTAAAAGGAATCCAACTAATGAGACGGTAAACCATCAGAAATTGTGTACGATAGACCAACATATGGATGATTGCATGTGACGTCCCTTCTGCTTCTGTTTGGTTCAGACCATTCCCTTGGAAATGCATTTCTGCTTCGTAGTAGGCCTCCCGACAGATGGACGGAAACAAGGCGGGAATTATTGTCCCACCTCTGAGTGAGCCTCTTGCAAAGAAAACACATGCTGCAGAATGCAACCCAAATTTACCAGGAGATGGAAATGAAATGAGAAATACTGCCATGCCAACTCACTTTATTTAAGAGCCACGCAAAGACTTCATTAATGCGGCAAGTGACATCCAGTACCCGGTGAAAGAGCTGCAGCAGTCACTCTCAGTGTTTAATGCATTGTGATGCCGGCAAAGCAGCAGCCTGGGAAGTGTGTGTGTGTGTGTGTGTGTGTGTGTGTGTGTGTGTGTGTGTGTGTGTGTGTGTGTGTGTGTGTGTGTGTGTGTGTGTGTGTGTGTGTGTGTGTGCGTGCGTGTGTGTGTGTGTGCGTGCGTGTGTAAAGCGACTTTATTTTGATGTTTACCACAGTGCACTACACCAGGCTGACCTTGATTTTTTTTTTAAACAATTAACCCTTTGATTACAGATTAGTCTAACATAATGATTCAGTAACTCTGTGGACTCAAAATACTACCCACTTCCTCATCTTAAAATCTACCCCGCCGCCAACATACACTCACATGCACAACCACACACGCTACCCCCTCACTTGCATGGCATCTGCAAGCAATTAAATGGATTCGTTCATACCTCAAGCCATCTGGCCTCTTTGCTCTGAATTAAGAAACGACATTGGATATTTTCCATTCCGAGACCTCGTACTTTTTCCAAGGACACAAGGAGCTTTGTTACACGCGCGCCCGCCCTGCTGTTCGACATTTCTCAGGGCAAATAAGCCACTGGAGATCTGTTCTATCTCAACTGGGAATAACTTACTGTAAAAAGATTTGCTTGGAAAAGTATAAATTGGAATGGAACATTCTTGTAAATTGATGTTCAAGGTTGAAACAATGAAGCCAAATATTACACAGGTAAACACATATTTACATTTTTTCTTCAGAGATGCAAGTAATCTTTTCTGGATTTTTTAAAAATAATTAATTTATTTATTTTTGGGGAGTGCTAATTCAGAATCTGTCCTTGTTTTTTTTCCTCTGGCACTTCAGGTTTTCGAAATAATTCTACTATAATATGTAATATAGTAATATTCATTCATTCATTCATTGGTGAAAGGACACTTTGATCCTCTCCTCTTTCATCTATAACTGCTTCAGACAACAAAGTGTATGCAGAAAATTGGTGAAGATTGCACGACTGTCTGTGTCCTATGTGTTGTGTTGTGTTATTTTTGTTATTTTGACTTCAAAATGGCGCCGCGAGAGTGGCTGCCTTTCCAGCAGCTCCTATATTTTGTTGTTCTACTTCTTCCTTTCATAACTTTGCTGCTGTGAATTGGGAATTTCTCCATTGCGAGACTAATAAAGGTCTTCTTATCTTATCTTATTCATTCATCTTCCGAACCGCTTTATCCTCACTAGGGTCGCGGGGGGAGCTGGAGCCCATCCCAGCTACCTTCGGGCAGTAGGCGGGGGACACCCCGAATTGGTTGCCAGCCAATCGCAGGGCACACAGAGACAAACAACCATGCACGCCCACACTCACACCTAGGGACAATTTAGAGCGTCCAATCAGCCTGCCATGCATGTTTTTGGAATGTGGGAGGAAACCGGAGAACCCGGAGAAAACCCACGCAGGCCCGGGGAGAACATGCAAACTCCACACAGGGAGGCCGGAGCTGGAATCGAACCCGGTACCCCTGCACTGTGAAGTCGACGTGCTAACCACTGGACTACCGGGCCGCCCATATAGTAATATATTTAGTAATATTTGTAAATTAAGGGGGAGATTCAGCATCAGGTAGAATTTTTTTTCTTGCGCAGTCTTTTATTGGTCAACCTTAAAAACAAACAAAAAAAAGAACGTTTCTTAAAACCTGACATGCAAGGAAAAAGTAGACATTTTTAAAATGTGTGTCAAAAATACATTTAGCGACATAAAGCCATCGCTGATTTGCTTCTGAGCAGTGTTATGAAGTCGCTGATCATTTGGCTAAATATACAGTATATAGTTAAAATTATTCATACCCCGATGTTTATTTATTATTATTTTTGGTTAAAGTGCCCCTTTTATCTGTTGACTGAGAAATACACAACTGGATAACATTATTTTAAAAGATATGATTGAAAAATGTTGACAATTTTGATTCTTTCTCTTAGATTAATATCTGACCATTTTTCCAACCATTCTAAAGGATCCTGAGAACATCTAGCACAATATACGGCCATATAGAACACTGAATATGCATCGAGAAATGCTGCGAATGATTAAATATAATAAACATTGTGTCTTTTCCAGTTAAAATATTTCAAACGAAAATATCTCCACCCATGAAAAAGATTTGCTTTAAATGTGTTTGCATTAACCAAAACCATCCTGCAAGATATTGGTTTCTTAAATTACCTGTTACAGACTACCGGTAATCTAAAGTTGCTGGAATATCTCTGTTGGTTCCTGAAGTTTCTGAGATAAAGATGAAAGTTTTGCCAAAGTGGCGGTCATGATTGTTTCTGTTGTTTGCATTCAAATACCTCACTGTGCGTTCCTCATGTAACTATCACGAGACAGGTGTAATGAGCTTACATTGACGTGCGGAGGATCCAATTTCTTGGGAGATGAATCAAAAATCAGTAAAGGGCACATTGTGGCCATTAAAGAGAGTCAATAGAGGCCAACAGATGGGTCATGGAGACGCTACGTCACTGGATGTTTTTTGGGTGGTTATTTCTGGTGTTTGGTCAGGAGATGAGGAGAGAAGGGCCATTTTTTAAACGCAGCGCTCTGAGCCGTCCACCAGCTGCATGACAGAGGAGACCAGTGACAGACGTGTTTTTCACTGCATCCTGGAAAAGTCATTCTCTAAAAATGAACTGACACTCCCATGGTCAGCCTTTTTTTTTTTTTTTTTTTTGGAAATATATAATGATGCCATTTTATACCACATTTCCACAAATGCTGTCCATGGGCCCTTTTTTACTCAGTTGAAGATGGAGGGTTAGTACAAATGGAATAAATGTTTCCCTGATTTTTCAAAAATTTTTTAAGCAATTTGTTTTATGGGGGCGGGCCGGTGGTCCAGTGGTTAGCGTGTCGACCTCACAGTGCAGAAGTACCGTGTTCAGTTCCAGCTCTGGCCTCCCTGTATGGAGTTTGCATGTTCTCCCCGTGCCTGCGTGGGTTTTCTCCGGGTACTCCAGTCTCGTCCCACATTCCAAAAACATGCATGGCAGACTGGTTGAACACTCGAAATTGTGAGTGTGAGCGTGGATGGTGGTTCGTCTGTCTGCCCTGCAATTGGCTGGCAACCGGTTCAGGGTGTCCCCCGCCTACTGCCCGAAGTCGGCTGGGATAGGCTCCCGCTCCCCCCGTGACCCTTGTGAGGATAAGCGGATCAGAAAATGGATGGATGGGTTTTATGGGGTTTTCAAAGCGACTTGGATATAAAGGAAAGCTCCGACTCATTCCTCATAGTTCTCATGCGAAAGTAAATCTGTGTTCTTCTGTTTAGAATATAAAGAAAGGGAGATTCCCAGGTGTGACAGCAATGCAGTGTCTGGCTGTGGAAGTACTAGACACGACGCACACAATGGTGAGCCATTGACAGTCACAGTAATGTTGTTGAATGGGAGACAGATGTTCTTACCCTAATTTTACTCCTCCTTCAATTCTGTTCCTTTGGGGAAGGCGGTTTACATTAGTTTAGGTTTGATGTGTATTTATAGTGGAAACGAGGTAGGAAAAACTCCCCCCAAAAAAAAAAAAGATTTGACATCAGTTACCTCAGTTGGATGGATTAATTAGCATTTTTACTTGGCAATCTATCTCTGACCTACCTTCATTTGGATCATATTCTTATAATCTTTGCATAATACCATCAACTAAATGCAGCATCAGAAGTCAAGTCAAGTCAAGTCAAGTCAACAGTATTTATAGAGCACTTTCAAACAGCCATCGCTGCATACAAAGTGCTGTACATGGAGCAATTTAACATGCACAATAAACAGTAAGACAAATCGGTAATAAAGGCGGTAGAAAGCACCAAACAGTAAAACCAAGAACAAATCTAAGTCATGCTGAGTCGAATGCCAAAGAATACAAGTGAGTTTTGAGGAGGGTTTTGAAGATGGGCAGCGAGGAGGCTTGCCGAATGTTTAGTGGGAGGTCATTCCAGAGAGAGGGACCAGCAACAGAAAAGGCTCGATCCCCTCTGAGCCTCAGTTTAGTTCTCAAAGGTGAAAGATAAATTGTTTAAAAAACATTTTAGATTCATGTGATGTATGGCTCAATTGAAAAATATGTACGAAAATAAAAATACACGGTGGATTTAGTGTGGTTGCACAAGTATGCACGCCCTCCTATAACCCCAAATTCTGCAAAAACACATTTCCTGAACACATCTTGGAAATTTTATTAGAGCCTGATGAAACCAAGGTTGAGCCTAATTCCAAGTCCAACACAAGTCACGATTTCCCACCAATAAAACCAAACATAACATTGTGTCATATAAAGTGAAGCTATGACTGCTCATTTTGACAAGTACAGAAAATAAAGAACGGTCAAATTTTTGCCTCGATCCCCAATCATCTGAAAATCACTTGATTATCCACCATTTCCGATCACATGATCGGCTTGTGACATCCCTACTGCGAAACGACTTAGTATTGTTTTGCACCTGTTTAAAGACACCAAGCACTTGCGATTGGTCTCAGGAGGAAAGAAAATACCAGAGAAGCGAGAACCCGTTTTTAGTCTGGTTGTTTAACTTGATGTGTACCCCTGAGTCAGTTTTGCACCATTTCAATTCAACTCAATCACCCTCACCTTACACTCACCTTAAAATGCAAATGTTTTAACATGACATTATCCCTCCAAAGTGGAGGTTGTCACTATAAGCCCATAACATAAGACCGTCGTGTGTGGTTGTTCAGTGACCCTCACGTGTATTCAGTCAGTGACAGCAGCCATACGGCCTCTGCAGGTTATGCGAAGGATACGCTTCAGTTTAGACACGGTCGTCCTCGCCCTCAAATTGCCAACTTCTTTGTTGTGTCTGCAAGTGTATGAGACCAGACAGGCACTTTGTAAGGCAACACGATGCGGAATGATTATTCGCGCAGCGTGCAGAGGAAGTGTCCTTTCTCATTTAAAGTGAACTTGTTTGATATTACAAAGAGGTGACACTGGGGGCCACCCGAGATGTTTATCCATCGTTGCCTGTTGGGTTGAATCGCATCTGCTTAGCATATGGAGTTTAGATGAAAAGGGCTCTCCGCTGTGTGAAATGACCAATTAAGAAAACATGCTTTTCCACCTGATACGATTTGTTATGGTAAACCTCGGTGTCCTCAGTAAACCCATCATACACGAGCGTTACCATGCAGCCACCCACCTTGATGGATACCACTGAGGAACTTCGAAACTCAAGCGGGGAGAATCAAAACAGACAACATGGGCTCTTTTAAGGCCGCCTCCTAGCTTCCTTGCGATTGTTTGCCAGCGCGCTGGCATGACGGAGTGAACGGGGACAGAGTACAGTTCATGTCAAATCCTGAATATCCATTGCCTCTCTTGTGTGGATGAGATAGCCTGCAGCTGTTGTCATGATTGCTCTTCTAGTCAAATGAAAGCATTCCAGACAGCACTGACTGTGTTGTAAACAGATGCAATACGCTTCAACAGGCTTGGGAAAATGCTCTCTTACTTTTAATGTCTTTATCCCCTACAGTCCCTGGACCAAAACATTGCATTTACAGGAAGGTGAAAGTGGAAGTATGTGCGGTCCTTTTATTGGAGCTGTAATAACTTACACGCTTCTAAGGAGTCTCAAAAAGATGCCGGGAGTGTCTTTGTGGCTTTTTTTTTTTTTTTTTTGTCTAATCTCCGTTAAAGTTTTAAGGGCTCAAGACTGCGACCCTATTTATTTATTTATTTTTAAGCATTTGTGAGAATTTTATTTGGTTGCCAGTGTAGGTTTTAATGCTTCCTCCAACACAGGCACTATATTAGATATTGTGGTTGAAAGTCACCCCCTTTTTCACGATTGCATAGTTTCAGCATTGCGCATCTGCAGATTGCTTTGGGAATGCGGACCGCAGAAATTTTCTGGAAATATTTATATCAGTTTCCTGATTATCATACAGCAGAGGTGGTTTGCAGAGAGACAGCATCTGCTGGTTTTCTTATTTTTGTCAAAAATCACCTGTTGTTTGTTTGTTTTTTGGAGTGTGCGGATGGGGTTTGTCTAAATCTCTGGACTGATAAATATTCTTTCCATTTTTTTGACAAGTTTCCCCCATTTTATGTTTGATGGGTTTGAGGTTGGGGCTCTCAAGTTCTTCCACACCAAATTATTGGTTCTAATAGTTTGGGACTTTTCGTTTTAGTTTGTTTTGTTTTTACTTTTGTTAAATTCATTTTTTTAGTTTTCACTCTTTTTGAGAGTTTTTTTTAATTTTCTCAAAAATGTTTTGTTTTTGCCTGCTTTTCAGTAGTTGTACAGTTGTGTTATTATATGGAGTATTTGTCAAGTGCAAGATAAATAAAGAAAAGGTCACTATTTTATCTTAAAGTCACAGGGCACACAGAGACAAACAAAAGAAAGCCAGTGCACAATATACAATGGTGTGTAAAAAAAGAAGAGCCCAATATAAACCTGCATAATTTATTATAGACCACATTAAGAGGCTGTCAGATCAACGATGTCAGCATAGTCAAAAATGGGCAAAATAAGTTGAATCATCAGTTTTTTCCTGATATTAAATTTAAAACAATGCTCAGAACGGAACAAAACGCCTACACCGAAATGAATCTTCTTCAAAACATTCAATATCTGATTTGAAAGTGAGTGGTGAGTCAATCCAAAAACCCAAATATTTACATTTATTAACTGTCTAAGGAATTCTACCATCATGATATGTCAAAAGCAAAGGATTTAAACCAGAATTAGGTTTTTGTCTTTGACCAAGAAGCATAACACATGTTTTAGATTGGTTAAGCAACAATCCATTTTCAAAAAGCCAAGACTGGAAAATGTTATTGTCGTGCTCTAAGGTTTCTTGAATTTGTAAAGAAGAAGGCTGTGAGGTATAAAAATAGTATAATCAGCATATAATTGGACAGAACAGTATGAAAATAAACAGGGGAGGTCATTCAAAAAATAGAAAAAAGAAGAGGACCCAGGGTTACTCCTTGAGGAACACCTCAAAGCTGAACTAATAAATCTGACTTCTAGCCTTTCAAGGAAACACATTTAATTTGTGTAAATAACAGTTAAACCACAATAAAGCATCTATAGATAGCATATAGCTTGTCCAACAAGTAACGGTCAACAAGGTCAAATAATTTTGTACGGTCTACAAAATTGAACCGGTAAGTAAACCCTGATCCGCTGCTGAAAATACATCATTTGTCAACTTTAAAAGAGCAGTGGTGGTGGACTAGTTGGATCTAAATCCAAGCTGATATTGAGAAAAAAAAGGTTATTAGTGTTCAAATAATAATTTACTTGGTTAAAAATATCTTTTCAAATACTTTTACAAGAGAGCATTAAATGGAAATAGCTCTGTAATTATTAGGATTGAGCTCATCACCACCCTTATAAAGGAGTAATACATGCATATTTCTTAACGGGAGGCATTTCATAAGTGCACAGTGAAAGGCTAAATAAACCCAATAATGGAAAACATATGATGTGGGAAGCTAATTTAATGAACTGTTTCAGTTGCATATAGCCCAGGTCCAGCACTCTCTTTCAGTTGATATGTGCAACACATGCACAACTTATCAAGACTTAATCGATCTCATTTATGTGTTTGCCTGTCAGATGTATTTTTCCTAAACTGTGGAATGAATTTACAGAGGCGGTAGTGTAGACGGCTAAATGGCAGCAGCAAGCCAAGCTCACCATTGGCTCACTTGCACGAGACAGCCGCCCCCCTAAAACGCCTTCATTTCTGCATAAAAATAAATAGGGTGAATAACGTATGATATTACAAATCCTTTGGGGATTGTGATAAGAAGCATGTGGTAGATGGTTTTCAGCTTAAACTGTTTAAAATTGTGGGGGAAAAAAAGCACAAGGCCTCCTTTAAACAAAACTAACCTTGCGCATATTCCGTTCTTGCTATATTAATGACGTAAAGGCTTCCAATTAAGAATGTTCCGTTTTAAGAGGTTCCCAAATGGGACTGTTAATGTGGCATCCCATCTTTTTTAAACACCAAAGAGGTGAATTAGCTCTCTATGAACTGCTGTTTTTTATTATATTATTAGTATTCCCCCGGCCCTCTCAAATGAATATCCTTTTAAGGGGCTAGCTATATCATAACATAAACCTCAGTAAACTTGGCAGGCATGTGTGCGCAGTGGAAATTTATGTATTTTAGGGGTCCCAAATATGACCCCGCAAAATTGATTTGCTCGCACCCCCTTGAAAGTTTATTTAAAATAAAAAGTCCCCAGCACTATTTTTGAAAGCTTTTTATTTGATTTATATCACTGACGCATGAGCTATTGTGACAATCACATCTAAAAGTTGGCTTACCAACATTGTGTTATTATTTTTTGTTATTCACAACACAGCTTCATAAATTTAACAGCAGCCCATGACTAAGTTCTCAGCAGGGTCGAATCAAAGTGAAGCCAACAGTGTATTTGTTAGTTCACTGACTCTCTGAAGAACTGTAATTTGTTACCGTTATCACATTTCCTGCATTTCTTTTTTGCTCGGCCTCCTTAATGCTTCCCACCATTTTCCTTTGATTAGATGCACATCTGACTCCCATTAAAACTTCCACCAGCACGTCCAGATTCTGCCTCTGAGCTGGTTGAGAGTTTTTTTTCCTCCTTTTTTTTTTTTTTAATGCAGTCATGGCCAAGTTAAGTCCTCCAAAATATCTGACCCATGGAAACCTTGTTGCCCGAGAAGCCATGGATGATGTGTTTTCATCAACACCATCCAGTTAAAATCACTCATTTCACTCTATATACTCCCAGTTGGGCGGCCCGGTAGTCCAGTGGTTAGCACGTTGGCTTCACAGTGCAGAGGTACCGGGTTCGATTCCAGCTCCGGCCTCCCTGTGTGGAGTTTGCATGTTCTCCCCGGGCCTGCGTGGGTTTTCTCCGGGTGCTCCGGTTTCCTCCCACATTCCAAAAACATGCATGTCAGGCTGATTGAGCAGTCGAAATTGTCCCTAGGTGTGAGTGTGGGCGCGGATGGTTGTTCGTCTCTGTGTGCCCTGCGATTGGCTGGCAACTGATTCAGGGTGTCCCCCGCCTACTGCCCGGAGATGGCTGGGATAGGCTCCAGCACCCCCCGCGACCCTAGTAAGGATCAAGCGGTTCGGAAAATGGATGGATGGATACTCCCAGTTGAACTTTGCAGTGGAGGAAAGTGTTTCAATCCATGAATTTAATAGGCAAGAATACCCTTTGGACATATAGTCTGTCTCTTGCTACTCAAGGCCACCCCCCCCCCCCCCCCCCGCAACCCCAAACACTGCTCAGTGTCTAGGAAAGATGTCATAATAACAGTTCTATCGCTCTTGGCTTTTATGGCTCAAATTTCCCAGCAGCATTGGAGCCAGGGCATCATTTTGAACTTAAGTCCAGAGGCATAAATATGTATATCTTAATTCCTTTTCCCCATAGTAAGGATATATAATATTATAAAAATACCTTGTGTGTGCCGATCTGCATGGATTCCAGCAAGCGGGCCCGTTATGCTTTAACCATGTTCAGTATGCACCCCTGCTAAATTTCAAGTTAATGAGAGGAGCCGCTTCGATTCGATTGGCTAGGAATCAAGTCGGCTTTGTTCACTCCCACAACGTTGCAAATCCCCCTTTCTGTGTGCCCTACAATGAAAAAAAAAAAAAGAACTAGGAGGACATTTAGACTGCACTTTGCGCTGGACTTTTGCTGTGCACAAAATTAGGGTATTCATTATGTGATCCCATGTATCATCCTGTTCTGGTAAATTTCACTTTGTCCCTTGAACACCACTGTACTTCTGTCGCGTCGCATCCCGCATGGTGAATGTCTGTCTCTTCACACAGTGTATAGTCATAATGTCAACCTCACATCACGACGACATTTCAGTCGGTGGAAAAAAGGCACATCATGCGTCCAAGTGTTTCAAGTTTAAACAGAAAGGGAAAAGAAAACCAAACATTTTCATACCGCAGTGGACAAGACTCACCATAAGGCCACAGAAATAGTCATGGACAAATAAAAGGCCGAGTGGGCGGCTGCTTGGCAGGGACGATAGGAAGTGATTTGCCTGATCTATGGATTCCAAAGAGGAAATGACACAGTGTGACAGCCTCAGAGGCCTTAAATCCCACAGATTGTTGGGGCGTGTAGATTCTATCCTGAAAGAAACGCTAATACCCGTTGCTCTCTGCCCAGTTTGCCATGCTGCTTTTGGGAAAGACGATACAAAAATCAATCATCCACATGTTGTGCAACATTTTCACAGTGTCTGTCTGACGCATGGGCTGTTATTACTGTAAAATGTGGGCCGAGCAGGAATGTCCGGGTGAGGTCAGCAGGGAAAATATGCATGTGCCACGCACTGAACAAGCAAACCTTCTATCTCAAATACTTCCTGGGCTGAAACGCTCAGTGGACAGGTCTCTCTTTCAGAAACATTAAAGGAGACATGTTGTGCTTTCTTCTTTCTTTTTTTTTTTTGTACGATTTATAACAGTTCCCAGGTGTGTTAGTAGGTCTCTCACATTCTTCTGTCAAAATACAGAAAGGATAGAGTTACAGTACACTTAGTATCAGCTGGTACCACTCTGGTTCAAACCACGGAAAGTCATTTGAGCATTTATTTGATCCTTGATATGCTGCTGAAGGTCCACACGCGAGTGCGCTCTTTATTCTGACGAAGTGGGTTTTATCCTCACGAGCAAGACAATTCAGCTCGAATAGAACTGTAGAAGACTGTTTTCCTTCCTGCCTTTTTCTGTCATGTCTGCACTAGTAGGACAATTTTGGCATCGTAGTTGGGCAAGGTTTTTGTGAGGCATACCTCTGCACTAATTTACAAACGTCTGCTAGTCGTCTACTATGAACACATTGGTGACACTGAAAAAATGATACTAGTTGACATCTAATGCTTCACTAGTAGCGCACAGATGTTGACTACTGCAGTAACATGTAATTGCAAATAAATGCATAACTGACGTGAAGTTCAGTTCACATTTGACCAGCTAACGGTAAGTATGTGAAGCTAACCGAGCTTATTAGCGTCTGTGGGTTTTATAGTGACAGACGAAGGCCTCTTATCTTTGAATTGCAGACCTTGCATGTTGCTATTGTCTTTTTCATCGAAAATACAATCCTTGAGTTAAAATGTCATCATCTTTGGAGCTTCCTCCGTGATATTGGCTTAATGAGATAGCCTGCCTGCCTCCTTGCATTCTGGTGGTTGGGCTACATCCCTATTAATGTCTGCGGTAAAGACTGTGCCACCTGAATGCAGGATTTACAACATATGAGCTAGCAAAATTACTGCAGTTGTAAAATAAATGCACGCATCATATGTGTGTTGTGGCTATTAATGTGCAATTTAAATTGTGTTTTATTGATTTAAAAACAATCATGTTGGCACAATGATCCCCCCCCCCCCCACCGCCCTGCCACAGCAAAACACGCATGTTGTAATTTGAGCGTGTCACTGGAGCTTAATTGTCTGTTTTTTTTTGCCAGTAAACATAAATCGGTTGTCCGCTTCCTTGAAGCATCTTTTCTTGAATTCATTGAAACAGGCTGTCAGGCCAGATGATAATTAGTCCACTGAAATGCTGGAGTGGGCTGTAATCAACCATGAAAACAAGGCTCTGGAGTGCAATATTAAGTACCGTATATAATGGTGTGTTGAGATACAAGTGACCCAACTTGGGAGTTTTTCGGGGTACCATCACTCAGCTGATGTTTTTGTTTTGACTTGCAAAGCATTGCATGGTGGTTGTAAACTCTGCTCATTTCACAGTCAGCAGAAGTTTGTAAAAATTACTTTAAAAAAATCTAACGGTTTATCGACACTCCTAGTTTAAGTTTACTGTCAAACTGTACATAAAACAAAGAAAATTACACATTTGGGGATTTACAAGCACCACAAACTTTGCCTCTAAAACCGGGAGGTTAAAAATTACATATACCTGTAATGGGAAATGCCACAGACGGGCAAACTAACTATCATTGGTGTCACAGTCTTATAAATCATTTACGGATATTTTAACACAAACGGTGGAGCAACACGTACGGACAGATAATACAACAATACTTAAAGGCATATATATTTTTTCCATGACAAAGATCGACAAATAGTTCTGCAACTTAACTGAGGAATCGTGACCGTCTTCTTCATGTATAGCCACACGTCTGTATAATACATTTCTATCAATTTCAATAGGGGATGATATTTCAATGCAAGTGTTTAGAGATCTGATCATATCACAGAACAAACTAAATTCATTTCTCATTTTCACAATGCTAAATAACTTATAGTGTGTAAGTGTACTTATAATGCCTAGAATGTTTTGAGCTCATGTGACAATATTATAAGATCAAGCGACAATACAAATACATTTCAAACTTTATTTTTAAAAAAAGCGCTGATTGAGATGCACCAACATTTAACTGGTTCTTGCAACACACAAAGTGTGTTCCGCAAACCACCAAATTTCATTCACATCAGTAGTGCAGATTTTGAGGAGTCATTCTACTAAAACAAAAAAAACAATCCGGCTCGCTTTTGCACTTAGAGGTAGTGAGCATGAAAAATGGAAAACCCACCACTGTGAAATGATGAGACGGTCAAAACACAATAAATGATTACATGAGTTATAGTTATATAAGTTCTTCTATTTCACGTCAGTGCGTTCAAAATGAAATGATAACATCTACACACACAATCAATCGTAACATATTTATAATGAATGGGGCCAACTTGCCTCGTGCTTGTTTTCGTAAGTTCCTATTTCCTGACTGTCTGGCACTTTTCTGAGGTTCGCTAAGTGTTTGCAAGGTCCAAGTAAAACAAAGAGGACTATAGACCACTGCCTCAGCCCACCATCTCCGCTATCTGCTGATCTCAGCCCAGATCCTGTCCAGACAATACACTGCTTCCCTCTGCTACACCAATCCAAACACGCACCCATTATATGGCGGCTGGGTGCGAAGCTGAGGCATCAAAAAAAAAAAAAAAAGAGAGAGTGAGTGATCAAAATAGAGGTGGAAGTGTTTTCTGTTCCCTGCAAAAGTGCATTTTTTAAAACAAATCCCACAAAAACATGATTTAAAAAGAAAATATAGCAAGATCAGCCGGCTTTACATGGAGACTTTTCTGTCTTATTGTGCTTACAATCTTCAAACACCAGACTCAAGGATTCCGTGGCATTTTAAAAGAAATTTAATTCAAGAATGAATTCAAATTTAAGACTTCGTAAGGCGAAACTGCATATCACATCATGTATTATGTGCAGAGGGCCCGAGGCAAGAGTGACAAAGAAAGTACAGTACTGTGTGAAGTCAGGGTGGGAATCAACAAGCAAAATGATATTATCATGATGTTTTGCAGAGCATGAATATATCAAGATAGAGCAAGTGTGGACGAGAGAGATTAATGTTTTCAAGATGGACATTCAGTCACTGTTTGGAGTGTGTGTCAGCTAATTAAGAAGAAACTATGAAGGGTCATTCTACACTCTGTAGTGTCGACAAAGTGTTATCTAGCTTCAAAAACAATGTCAAAAACCTTTTGAATAGCAGCGCAATATATCCAAGGAAATGGAGAAAGTCCCATCTTCTTTTGCAAAACAGAGCGCTGCCTTATCATTTATTATAAAAAATATAGATTTGTATATAGCTTTGTGACGTATAGAAAAAAAGCCTCCTTATTTTTATTGTCATTTTTATATGGGGATGGTGTTGTTGGGACCTACAACTGCTGTAATTAAGAAAGAAACTGAGAAAAGTGCAGAACTGCAGATGTTTTTCTTTTTTTTTTGGGAATGATGGCCTGATTTTTTTGGAATATGTTGAAATTGAAGGTCCCATGGGCGAGTGGTTTGTGCATCGACCTCACAGTGCAGAGGTACCAGGTTGGATTCCAGCTCCGGCCTTCCTGTGTAGAGTTTGCATGTTCTCCCGGTGCCTGCGCAGTTTTCTCCGAGTACTCCAGTTTCCTCCCAAATTCCAAAAACATGCATGCCAGGCTGTTTGGACACTCTAAATTGTCCTTAGGTGTAAGTGTGAGCGCGGATGGTTATTCGTCTCTGTGTGCCCTGCGATTGGTTGGCAACCGGTTCAGGGTGTCCCCTGCCTACGGCCTGAAGACAGCTCGGATAGGCTCCAGCACCCCCCTGGCAAGGATAAGCAGATCGGAATTTAGATGGATGGATGGATGAAATTGGAATGATGAGAATCAGATATGTGGAAGAAAATTAATGTAAAAGAGTGGGCAGAAGAATAATAACAAAGAATAGAACGTAACATACTGTTTGCCTCAACATTCACACATTAATGACAAACAACACACGTCATCTTCTTCCACCAGCATCTCTTCCGTCGTTGTAATCTTTCGTTGTCGCCTCGCAGACGTCACTCTGCTGACATCGTCATCTCCTCTCCACTGGGCTCGAAAAAAAACAAACTCTCAGAGGGAGGGAGAAGAGCCTCCAGTGTCTGCGGACAAGTTCTCCGCTGATGGCAGCCAGTCGGGGGCAGTGAACTCCGTCCTGCTCTGCCGCTCCCTGACGGAGACCCAGAAACCATTGAGGTCAAGTCTCAGTTGAGAATCCGAGGTCTGACAAAGCCCAGCTCTGTTTCTTTGATACACACCACTGCGTTCTTTTTTTTCTTTTTTTTTTTTAAGCTTTTACAGATGTGAGGCAAAAGTGGGCATGGAGCGGACCAACTTAATTCGCCTTTTAACAACAGCCTGATGGATCTTTTGTGTCTGCTTCCCGTCACTGTGCAGCATGGCTAAGTTGCACAAACAAAACGTTCAGACAGCCAGTCAGTGCCTGGTGGGTATTTCCAAAACGGCTATGGTGCATTCTGGATGTGGAGACATATGAGCCTAATACTTCCTTGTTGTTTACAAGGGAGGCGGCCAAGCGTCTTATCAGTCTTGATGTTGTCCCTTTGAGTTTCTGTCCTCATGCTTCGTAGAGAAGGGTCAGATAAAGAATGGAATTTATTTTGGCTGGATTTTGCCAAAAATATTCACCAGGTTGCCATGCCTTTGAAATTAACCACTGGAAAAGATGGAAGAATGTGAATGAAGCAGTCCCGAAAAAGGTCGACGATGACTTTGATGATGGGCAGTAAACAAGCATCATAACAAGCTGGGTTTTCCCACTTGTCCACAGGAGGCTTCGATTAAATAGATTAGAATAGAAACAACAACAACAACAACAAAAACTGATAAAAACATTTTGATGATGAAAAGATAAAGATAGATAAAATCCAAATGAGGTAGCTAGAATATGGACAAGTTAACTGGTGTATTTTTAAAGTCAGTGTAATGGCATCAAAATCATCTCGCAAGCAGCTCTGCTCAGACTTGAGTCATTTATTATTCTTTTTTTAGATCCATGCCAAATATATTCGGAACTTTGGATCACTCTGCAGCCTCCACTCACTGGGAAGCAAATCACAGAATGTGTCTCTTTTATAGGTGAAACTGGATTGTCCAAAAAAAGTCTTGAGAATTTGGGAGAATACAGTCCTCCCCGACAGAGCTTCAGTTCGCTGGTCCGTCACAGTTTTGACATCTGTGCTCAGAAAAATGGTAACTCAAAATTATTGGGACATTTAAAAACACAGTTTTGGTGTACTGTACCAGTATTTTTTTAAATGGAAAATGTGGACAGTAATCCCTCATTTACCGCGGTTAATGGGGACCAAAACCACCCGCGATAAACGAAAATCCACTAAGTAGCGACCAATTTATATTTACAGGTAAAAAAAAAAATCATTTTTTTTCTTTTTTAGGTCTACAATAAGTCCGCAAACAGTGCGTGAGAAGCTGGAAAAACAACAGCAAGTCACATAGAGCAACATATACAGTACTGTACTCCATGTATATGAAAACAAACATTTTTTAATTTTTTTTATGACTATGTTTGAAAAAAATCTGCGATGCACCGAATCCACGATAAACGAATTGCGAAATAGCGAGGGATCACTGTACTAACAAATCTTTAACCCTTTCATGCTGTCACGGACGTGGCAGTGGAGGACCGCAAAAAACAAGCAGGAGGGAGGAGCAGGGTGAGCTTGACAAAATGTATTAATCAAATACTGAGAAAAATCAAATCCAAAACAAGCAAAGTCCTGAAAACAACAAGAACTCAAAATAACAACAAAATTCATGGAATAGGCAAACAAAATACATGATAAACACAAACTAACAGAAGTAGCAGTAGCAGCAGCCGTAGCAACAGAAACCGCGACAATGACCCGACATCAGGTGGTCGGGCCGGTTTTAACAGAAAACCCACTAATGACATGATGACCAACAGGTGTGCCGATGTAGGAGGAGCCCCACAGAGCCACCTGTTGGTCCCAAACAAATCAATCGTGACACATGCGCCCTGTAATCTGATAACATGATAAACTCGACACTGTTGTGACCATTGCGCCTGAAAGGGTAAACATTAATTCGACATCATCCAAGCTGACGGCCTGAGGCGGCGGCTAATAGCACGGAATGTCCTGCATGAGCTTTAAAGTCACATTCAAAGTTATTAGAACACTTACGCAATATGCAATATAATGTTTTATTTTATGTTATGTTATTTTTTTTTTCAAATTCAAGTCTCAAGTTTTCAATTAAGGTGGGGGTAAACGGCTTGAATGATTCATATGGGTCTCATGGTGTCATTGCAAACATAAATACCGGTACATAAATAAATACATACATTTTTTAAAAACTGGCATTTTAACATGGATGTGTAGACTTTTTATATCCAACGTATGTATTTCCGTGTCAGCATCCCTTTTGTTTCTTTCTGGTTGTCATTAAAAAGAGACACGGAGATGTATTATTTGGGGGGCGGGGGTTGATCAAGGTTTATTGTGGGACAGAATCATCACATCATAAATTAACGAGAAGGTGAAAAACGCTTCCACCGCTGAATTCATGTGGAATGTCTTCAATAGAATTTGCATGAGCCAAAATACACATTTCATACAATGGAGTGATTCGTTCTGTGGAGGTGACGGATGACCGTCGTTGACTTGGAGTGGACAGACGCAGGGTGTGTGGCTTCAAACAAGCATTATGAAGCGTGGAGACGAATGGCGGTGTCATGTTTGGCAAAGGAGAATTGTGTGATTGTGTTGGACACTTTCCCCGTGTCACATCCTGGCCACTTGAGGGCCGGCGGGCATCAACAGGAGGATGCTTCTCTGTTAACCCCGACAACACCCTTTCCTCCTCCTCCTCCTCTTCCTCTTGATCTCCAAGTGCCATCAAGTGCAGACTATGCCGACTCCACTTGGGGGGAATTCTTCTTATACAATTCCAGAGGAATGAAGTAAGATTACATAACGTGTGGGATGCATTCACAAATATTCCAAGAAGACATTGTTCCGAAATGGGTTCCCAAAGTCTGACAGATGTCAAAGGATTACTAGATGGTAAAAGGCGACATATTATATGAAGATTCAAAGCCACATGTTTTTAAGTGTGAGGTATGCCTCCCCCTGTGGAGCAACAGAAAAACTTCAGGGGAGGCGTAGCAGCTTGAGAGAACAAATACAAAACTAAAAGGATTTTTCAAGGGTTCGTTTCAAAATACTAAATTTAAAAAGGCCAAGAAAGCAAGGTTTAAAGTAACAAAGAAAAGCAGGGAATAAATTCACAACAAAAGGAAACACAACATGACTGATTTATGTTGCTTTTTTTTTTTTTTTTTTTTTTGGTTTCTTTAGGTGAAAAGAAAAACTCTTACCTGGCTGACAGTTTCGGCTGAAGCAAAAATTAACCAGAAGTAGACAAGATGAACATCAGAGCGCTACAACATGACTGCATAGACATTACACATGACGGCAACAATAAGACCGAAACGAACCAGGGAAATAAATACAATGTGAGAACAGGTGGGGACAAAAATATAATAAGCGAGACAAGACATGAAGTAAGGGACAATGGGAACAAATCATGAAACAAAAGTTATTCAAAATCAACAAAAACACAGATCATGCATGACAATCTCTGCATGCTTTTAATATATATGTATATATATACATATATATATATAAAATATACATACTGTATATATATATTCAGAGAAGAGTGTGCTTTATCACCGAGTGCACCTCGTTTGTTCCAGCCCGCCAGGTGATCCAGCAAATGTAAAAACAGACTAATCCATCCAGCGCCACACTCCCTAAAGTGTCTGGGAAGTGGCGGGGCACCGAGTAAAGGGACGTTTGACCTTCTGCATCCCCCTGCCTCTGGAGGACTGCTTAAAGCGCGAAAAACGTCATGTCTGGGGTTTGAGTTTCCTGACCCACTTACATGTTCTTTGTACATGCCCGCAGCAGCTCATCTGGCAGGAGGAGTTGAATTTTGACGTGGGAAGTTGGATCACTAAGCTCACGAGCTGAGCAACCTCTTTCCACTCCTCTCTAAATCGAGGAGCCCTAAATGATAAAAAAAAAAGGAAGGAAGAATCTTGGTGAAAGCTTTGGAGTACTGTTTGTAGTGCACGGGGTGAAATGCAAAGTTGGAATTCTTTGTTTAGCTTTGCGAGGTCGTGTGATGATAAACTTCAGCATGAAAATATGTATGAATTCGGTGAAAGGGGGAGGAAAACAGAGCCCTAATAACACATCACGTTGTTCCTTTTGGCAGCCAAATTCCTCCAAAAGTGTTGAGCAAGCGCGACGCCAGAGACACGAGTTAGTGCTGTACGAGGCTTCCGCCCACGTGTTGACTCTTCATGCGCTGACCTCGATTACAATAAGAACAGAGTGGAACCTCTGAGATACAACTCATCTCATTTCAGGATGTAGATTGGCTCTACTCCGGCAACATGAAAAAGTAGTTTAAAAAAAAAACAGTTGTAAAAGAGCATTAACAATTAAATCGGGTTTTGTAAAGGTTGTCGATATAGAGAGAGCAAATGATTTTTTGGAAAAGTTATCGCCCTCCTCAGACATTTAAACTTTTTAAAACACAATTTTTAAACTCACAATTTAGTGCAAGCATAATATATATAAAAATGAATACTTTCCATATGTTTGTGTCCGTGTACATTACAATGCCATATTTATACATCTTTATGTACATGCATGTGCCTTTAATAGGCGGGACCTGGTGGGATGCATGTGATGCCATTGAGTCGGTGTATGAGTGTTTGTGCGTGCTTGTTGTCTTTGTGTTGAAATATTCTGCCTACATTCAATAAAGAGCCGAAAAGTGCATCTGCGACTGGCTCTCGCAAAAGAGGTCATAAAACTGAAACTGTATCGGAAAATGATGAATCCGACACCATGAAGGTATCCGCGGGCCTCTTTCATCATTAACATAACATTTTGTTTTAGCAATGTGATCCTCATGCTGCAGGTCAAAAAATGTCAAGTGCTCCGAGGTCAAACTCATTCATTCTTGGAGGAGTGCACTCCGATGACAGCGCCGCTCGCTGCTGTGTGCACTTCTGTTGCCCGTGCACACGTCGACAGCCTTAGTGTCTCATTAGGCCTGCTGAAAATCATTACATTTTATCCAAACGATTGGTCACATGCACGGCGAGAAGACATTTGCTTCATGAAAGGACTGCTGCTTGATTGTCCACCGTTAATAGGGGAGGTGTTCACAGGTAGCAGGAACAGATGCTTGAGATTGCTTCCAGGCTCAGATATTTCTCCTTTGAAGATGTATGCTTCTTCTATTTTTTTATTTATTTTTGCTCCTCATCAGGCTGTCCTCCTTCCACTGCACAATCAGATGATGTGAGTTTCACCATCAAATGGCTAATTTAGTGGGAATTGGATTACGCTATTTACTACGGTCATTATTCCATTCTTTGGGTTGACTGTTTTCCCAATAGTGTTATTAAAGTTAATGAAAACTAATGAAACAATCCTAAACGGGGTTTTTTGGAAAAACACAAATTTCAACGAAATAATTTAAAAAATGAAAATGGTTTAAAAAAAGAAGAAGAAAACTAACTCAAACTGCATCTTACACTTATGAAACTAACTATGATTATCGCAAAAAAAGTCCTTCATTTTCATTTGAGTGATTTAATATCATACATGAGCTTTAGGGGTTCATTTTAAAGGTATTTATTTTGATATCGTGGCACGTCTGTACAGATGAAGGAAGGTCAAAACTGCATTTGACTCAATACTTAGTGACTTTGTTTTTCATGTTTTAGTCAACGACTCCATATATTCAAAAACCAAAAACTAACACTACAACTCATAAAAACACAATTAAAACAAAGCATTTTTGAAAAATAAAAAGTAACAAATCTGTTCTAAAAACAAATGAATACTTAGTGAATGTCAAAAAAAAACAAAAAAAAAAAAACAACTAACTAGAAAAACCCAGAACTATATTCACCCGTGTGCTTCCGCCATTTTGAGACGACTGCGGCGCGATGAACGAATGAAGGGTGTTGTTTTGATTGGCCATGAATGGAGTTGGCTGTGACGTCGCTCTGGCAGAACCTGTGCTTCCAAAGTACCCGCCTCCGTGCAGAGATATTCCGTGCACTGCACGGACTTTATGCCAGTCACAAAAATAGTCCATGGTGCTTCCAGTGTTGATTACATTACGTCAAACATTTTATTTTACTTTATGAAAGAATTTATTGCACATTTCTCTCATTAACGCCCTCATTCTCTCGCCTACTTCAAAACCTCAAATAAAAACAACATGCGTTTACCAAGACTCTGAATGCAGAAACCCCAATGGCATAGCTATTGGGGGGAAATTCTCACTCAGTGGATTGGCACCAAGATTATCTTTCCAACATAAGCAGGAAACCAAATCTATGAGCCACATCAACAGGAAATTAAAAGGAACGTCAGTGTGAGGAAACTGCAGGCAATCCAAGTCCTTTGGGCAGCAAACATCAACAGTGACACAACTTGTGTAATATTTGAGGACATCCTGACAGCCAAACACACTTACGGCGTGTCCAGCGTGTGGATAAACAAGCTCTCCAACAGCAGCGGCAGTCTCTCAGCAAATAAGAGCTTTTGGGATATTTCAACGGGGGAAAGACGATTTGAGAAACAGAGGAAAGCTATTACATATAATTCTTGTGTCATCTGCGTATGTCGTTGAATTGTTCGGGCGTTCCTCCAAGTGTTGCCGGTGACTTCTAGTCATCGTTGTGACACCGATTTCGCAGTCTCATTTTCTTACATTCTTTGAAGGTGACTGAACTTTGCAACGCACGTCAGCACCAATTCCCACCGGAATCTTCTATTTAAGCGAGGGAGCTACAACACACTTTTAAACACGACGTGCTCATTAATTCCACCGCTACATTTTTTAATCATTGCATCACTACATCTGCGGGTGCAAGATGAATGACAGTGCAGATGAGACGGGCGACGCATATTGAATCTCTTCGTCTGGCTGACACGTGATGAAAATCTCACGTACAATGTCGTACAATATGAACATATATGGCGAGAAGAATTGAACGTATGGTCCACAAAGGATGACATAAGATGACCATTTCTGACTCTGGGGTGAGGTAAAGTGCTTGAAATGGCAAAAGTCCAAAGAAAATTGTGGTAGCATGCTGCGCTCCGCTTCATGGACAATGGCGAAAACCTTGAAAGTGAAAGAAGTTTAAAGTGTTCTTTGTAATAGTATGTTCCTCCTATCGTCTCACATCCTGATTAATATTGCATTGGTGAAATAAGAATTGATGAGATGAATTACCACACTTTGAACGTTCAAAGGGTGCAGCCATTTTGGCATTATACTGCTCTCTGCTGTCAACTGAAATTGACGTCAAAGTGCTTTCAGTTCCGCATTGCAAATATCACAACTCACCCGTTTCCAGGTTTGGTCACGTGATGATCGCAATGCGGGGCCCGAGGGCACTCAGACAACAGTAGAGGGCGGTAGATTGGCTACCCCTGTACTGAAAAGCAAATTTTAAACTTGACTTCCAGATGTTTAAAAGAAGGAGAAAAAGAAACCGCATTCTGCACTGCAACAAACAGATTTTTTTTTTTTTTTTGCCAAAGCAGTGCTGCTCCAATCGCAGCAAATCTCGTTATTGTGTCTCCAGTGCAACAATCCATATTGTTGCGTTGCATGCAAATCATCGTCGATGTATTTATCTATAGTTTTGCTCTTTTGGGTGAGCGCACGCGGCTGCTGGGTGATGGGACCAGGAGGACTCACCACATTTTTCCAGGGTTTGGTGGGTCACGTGGGGCCTCTCCACTGTTGGTTTGGCTTTTCGCCCTTGCTTGGCTTGCTCCTGTCTCTTCACTTTCAGAGGGAGCAGCACACAGCACCCAGCGGTGCTTCGCCGGCCAAGAAGCTCCCAGCTCCACCACCTCCAAGGAAACGTTTGGACCGAGAGCAATTTAAGCCCTAATTGAAATGCTCTTTTATGGAACTTGCTTTATTGCTGGCTTGTGGCAGAATGCTGTGTGCAGCATGTATTTCACTTTCCTTAATCACACAGGACTGTCCTTTGTTTGGCGCGGATGAATTAACCTCTTGCTGTGCTAGCTGCATATTTGCGTGACTCTTTTCTATAAATGTCAATGGAACTCAAGTTTCACTCTGCATGCTGATACAAATAAATACGTGTCATTTATGTTCCAGCGCCAAATGCCTTCCGACTCAAATTATATGTCAGCGCGCAGACCGCCAAAGTCTTCTGGGAAGTTCAAACTGGGGTGTGAGTGACTCAATTCATGCAACACAGTGAAAATGACCTCTAATTACAGAGGGCAAAATCGCTGACATAGAATCAACAAAACCTTCATTTAGCACTAATATATTGGGGTGTTTTTTTTGGGGGGGGGGGGGGGGGACAACCATACATAATAAACAAATCAACAACTCATCCTATAGTACAAAGTACATAATACGGTTTCACTCAGAAGTAGCAGAAAGTACACACAATAATAAGACAACAACAATAAATGTTTATTGTAGTGAGAGATTATATATATATATATATATATATATATATATATATATATACACAATATTCAGATTCAGGTTTTCAGATTCAGATTCAGTGTCTGTGTGTGGGTGGTCGAGTGGTTAGCGCGTTGACCTCACAGTGCAGAGGTCATGGGTTCGATTCCATCTCCGGCCTCCCTGTGTGGAGTTTGCATGTTCTCCCCGGGCCTGTGTGGGTTTTCTCCGGGTACTCCGGTTTCCTCCCACATTCCAAACACATGCATGGCAGGCTGATTGAACACTCTAAAATTTAGAGTCTAAATTGTCCCTAGGTGTGAGTGTGGGCGTGCATGGTTGTTTGTCTCTGTGTGCCCTGCGATTGGCTGGCAACCGGTTCTGGGTGTCCCCCGTCTCCTACCCAAATACGGCTGGGATAGGCTCCAGCATGCCCCGCGACACTTGTAAGCGGATCAGATGGGTGCAACTCTGCACCAGAGGATGGTTAGACCAATGTATTTTCGTGGAGGAGCGCAGTCTGGCGGATGTTCAGGTGGGTGGCCTGCGCCACTATGGGAGTGTTTTTCAGCCGACTCAACTGTAAGTCGCCGCCAATCAAGGCGACTAATCTTTCCCTTTAATGTAGCGACTGACAGTCTTGAGCGAGACATCTCTGTGTAGAAGAGGATGATGTGTAATCACAGTTGAGGTTTGGGAGACAATTACAGGCGGGTGTCATATCGTCTGAATGTTTTTCTTTTTCCTATTTGTAGTTTGGTCTACTTTGGTGATTTTTTTTCATCTTCATCTTCAACAAAGATTACACAAAGATTTCAAAATGATAACGTGGAAAAGGCTACACAGCAGAGGGCTCACAGTCACTTTTCTGGGGGATAATGACGGCAAATGCCTCCCCCCCCCCCGCCCCATGACACTGCAAACCCCGCTGAAGACAACCTATGTGAAAAAAGGATGGATCTACATTTATTTATCTCCCTGCCGCATTTTGAATCGGGCTGAATAGGACAGTTTTCGATCCAAAGCATACCACATTTTGTGTCAAATATGATGTTGGCAGTGCTACATGGCATGGGTGTGTAAGACTACGATTTTTTTTTTTTTTTTTACATACTTGGCTGCAATGCCTGTTTAAGCACTTCTTTGGAGTGCCCTCAAATTTTTACGAAGCTGCAAGACAAAAATGGTAGAAAATGTGATTTAAATTCACCAAAGGTTCAAGTAACCACTGTAGTAATGAATCCGAAATTGCGCAATTCTAAATTTGCCTCACACCCCAACCAGCGATTTCATTTCTAGTTTGCATTTCTTGAGAAAGGAGAGATGATTGCAGCCAGGCAGAATTTCCTCCCTCTGGTGACACCAGTGAGGCCCCAAATCGAGACAGTGACCTCGTCTCGGGGCCGCCGACACGTCTAATTCACTTGGTAATCAGTTGAGCAAATAACAAATGAAAGCCCAGAGCGAGTGTTCAGTCCGTGTCCTGTCGTTGTGGAGGCCGGCCAGCAATCGCCAGGGTTGTGATCTTTTTACGACTGGGAGTCCAAAGTCAACATTCCAAACAACCCCCAGCTTAGGGAATGCTTTGCTCGGGTAAAAGTGAGAGGAAACGGAGAGAATGAGCACATGAGAGTCGAGCTCTGAAGGCCTTGCCCACATGCAGAGTCGTTCCTCGAGGTGGGTAGCGTCCTTCATAATGAACTCTAATGAAGCAAATGATGGTCTGCTGAGTAGAAGTGGAGGCGGTGATTAATCAGAGCTCTTGCTTATTTCCTCTTTCTGCTCCTTGTGTGGAAAATGTCACGAACAATGTGGTGAATGTACTTTTGCGATCTACCTGACCCATTCGCTGGCGACAAACCTTCATCCAAATGTATGTTGATTGAGAAAAAAAAGGGGGGGGGGGAATGAAATGGAGGCTTAGAGATCCAATCTTTTAATTAGATGGAGAGGATTGAAAGGCCTCTCTTGGGCTGTGATTTTTTTTTCCCCTCCCTTCTTTTTCCAACCGGTGTCACTCTTCTCCTGTGGTTGACTTCCTGGCAGTGTGGACCATGATGTAATTGTGGAAAGGTTCCACTTGTGATTCAGTGAGGAATTTTACATCTGGCCGCGGTTGGCTCATTCCCTATCCCAAAATAAAGCTTCAGGAGTACAGAGGGAGAATGAGAAGGCCAATGAAATAAATGTATTCCCGAGTGATGTCACAGCTGTGATAGTCATTGCTAATCCCTGTCAAATGTACGCAGACCATTTTACAGTGTTGTTTACAGCAAGCGCCAACATGAAGAAAACAGGTTGAGTGTGAAGTACATCCTGCATTAATGTGGGTGAGTGTTATGTAGATTTGATTTGAGGATTACTACCATAAATTATTCTTTCCCGTTTGATTTTTAGAGATAGGCGGCACTTTACAAAGTGTGCCAGAGAGAGATAAAAAGAGCAATCCATTTATTTTCGATAGCACAAGTCCTCATTAAGGTCGGCCGAGACCATCTGACTTTGGAATGGACTCTAAATGGCCAACTGAATGCAGGGGCACATTTAAACACACAATGAGCAACTTAAAGTCTTAAATGCTTAATTTTGAAATGAGCAGTTTACACAGCCTATCCATTCATCCAGCCATCCATTATCTGAACCACTTTATCCTCATGAGGGTCGTGGGCCTGCTGGAACGTAACCCAGCAGTTTTTGGGCAGCAGGCGGGATACAACTGAACTGGTTGCCAGCCAATCGCAGGGCACACAGAGACAAACTACCATTCACACCTCGGGACAGTTTGGAGTGTTCAATGAGTCTGCTGTGCATGTTTTTGGAATGTGGGAGGAAACCAGAGTACTCAGAGAAAACCCAGGCAGGCACAGGAGAAACATGCAAACTCTACACAGGAAGTCCAGAGGATCAACCCCCCCCCCCCCCCCCCCACACACACACTTCTGCACTGTGAGACGGACATTCTATAGCCAATCACCGTGCCGCTCTATCTATCTATCTATCTAGAGAGAGAGAGAGAGATCACCTCAGCACAGAATTTTGCAGTATGCACACTACGTAGTGATGTATTTTTTTATTTTGGTGTCAAAACCAGCTGTGATATGATCAGTAAATCACTGACTTGAATTTCCCCTTGGGCCTCACAAGGGTTTTTTTTTGCATTTGGGGTTATTTGAGGCTATATATATTTTAGTAAGGCTATACAATAAATGTGAAATAGCAATAACACCATTTAAGTGTGAATATTGAAAATGTTTGATTAACTCTGACCATCATAAAAAGTAAAATCTGCAATACATAAATATGCTATTTAAATTTAAAATATTCTTTAGGCATGGTTTTACAGCATCTATGGCACTTTTTTCAAGGGTCTTTAGACACACATGTATTATAACCACATAATACTCTATTGAAAGCAAGAAATGGATAACAAATATTGTACAATGCAACAGCTACCAATTTCTCTGTGTTTGTGTTTACAGTAAACAGTTTTTGTTTCCAAACTAACAAACTTATCATCTCACAATATACATCAATATTCATGCCCAAAGCTGTACCACCCCCTCCCAAACGAACACATTTATCACAATTTACCCCAAATATCATCAAGTCAAGTCAAGTACAACTTTATTGTCAAATGTGCAGTGTGTGCAACATACAACACAGATGAAATTCCTTCCCACTCAAACAGACAAGTCAACAAAAGGAGCCGCTGCAGGTGCCCGCACCGCCAACAAAAGAACAGTTAACATAAACTGACAAAATAATACAACACAACACAAAAGACACAGACAGTCGTGCAATCTTAACCATTTTTCCTGCATACACTTTGTTGTTTGAAGCAGTTATAGATGAAAGAGGAGCAAATCAAAGTGTCCTTTTCACCAGTGGATCAAAGCTCAATGATCATGCTCAAATTGCATGTCTGCTACAAGCTAAGTTTGAAAGCAAAAAGATGCTGTAGCGTCCATTGACAAAAAGCGATTGGCTCTCATCTCCTGTCCCGTGTAAATCCACTTTAATTCTAAGCCGTGTGCAAATATGTACATTAATAAATTAACCTCCAGCCGTTGCATTCTTTAGTTTTAAAAAGCAGGATTACAGAGGATTTTCAGCAAAAACTTTGACTGTGACAATAACTTCCTGCTATCCTTTCAAATTCACACCATCTCAAAGTAAATTGTGTGCCGTTATCGATTGGTCATGAGTAGGATTAGACCCCCGAATAGGCGAGCGTCAGACCCAAAAAATTGAATGATCTGTTTTCGGAGCTCATCAGTGTCGCCGCACCATCTACAACATGAATAACTATCATACAACACTGAAGTGTGTGCTGTGGAGCTATAATGGGGCTTCACTCTCCCACTCTTTGGAAAGCTTAATTAATTTATGATCTGTTCGGTGATCTTCTGACTATGGAGTGACTCATTTCCAATAAATGTTTATCTCAAGTGAATTATGGCCATGGCTATGTATGTTTAGCATAGTTGAGGGTGTCCATCTGTTCTCAATATTACAGTATATGGCATCCCACTCACGAGGAAACAACCAGTGCAGGTTTAGGAGAGCACTAGAATTCAGTTAGTGACTTTTAATGTGCTCCCGGGCCATTTCTGTGGCACGAATTCACTCTGTGACGATTTTATTACCTCATTTTCAGGGGCGCTGTATAGCCTCTCTTCTAAGCTGTTTATGTCGACTGAAGATAAAAGAAAATCATTGCTTTATTACACAGATGGAGAGGGTCTGTTTACAGAGCAGACCCGCATCGAATAACTGAACTGCCTTATTGCCTATAAGCTGTCCCATGTGTAAAATAGCATTTTCCATCTAACCCCGGTGTTAGCGACGATATTTCATTTTCAGATACCGTTTCGTCTTGCCTGGGTTCTTGTTAACATTGCAGCGCAGATGTGTGGTGTCCTCGAACTGTATTGGAGGAACATCATGAGCGCCATTCAAGCAGATCTGCTGAAGCACAGTGGATGATGAGGAAAATGCCCTCTCATGACTGCCGAACCATCTCGCCTTGAAACAAGGTGTAAAAGACGGCCTGCAGCGACACCTGGTGGTGAACCAACGGATGAATACATTGACAGTCACAAGAATCGGATACATCCATCATTCCGAAACGTTTATTCCTTGAGCTGGAGCTCAGGTTCTTATCAGAACCAAGAGATCATAACATATAGCTCTAAATACTTTACACTGGCTCTTACACTGTCTTAAAAAAAAGAAAAAAGATGACCCCAAAGCCATAAGATAATAACAATTTTAAATTGTGCAACGACACGAAACCTTTTAACTATAATATTGTTGCCATCAGTGTCACCTTGTCAAAGGTTTCTTTTTTTAATTTTTTTTTTCTTTTGTTCCAACTTGAGTTACTGTTTTAGCCCCCAAAACTACAATTTGGTTTTGTTTTTTACAGTCAACTCAACTGTATTTTTAAGATAAGATAAGAAAACCATTGCCAGATGGAGAATTGGGAATTTCTCCATTGCCAGACTAATAAAAGTCTGGCAATGGAGAAATTCCCAATTCACAGCAGCAAAGTTATGAAATGAAGAAGTAGAACAACAAAATATAGGAGCTGCTGGAAAGGCAGCCACTCTCGCGGAGTGAGAGCACTTTAAAACAACAGTGCATGCAGTCAGCTGTACAACACATTTTAAAATGATGACACTGGTCTATAAATCAGTGAATGGAGAAGGTCCTGAATGCATTACAGAAAGGCTCATGAAATATAAACGCACAGGGATTCTTAAGTCAGGTCTCAGGTCAATTAGTGGAGCCCAGTATTCAAAGCAAACATGATGCATCCACATTTAGCTATTATGCTGGATGCAAATGTAATAAACTGTCGACACAATTGAAGTTAGCCCAAAGTGTGAATAATTTTAAATCGTGAAACTCATTCACTGCCAAAGACGACTGGAGATATCCATTATAACAGGGAGGGGTGGTACGATCGCCGATCGTTGTTATTGATTCAACAACACGTCGGAGATTCGGCCGCGTTTTGGCAAGACGGTGCTGAAAAGACGCTACCTCCGTTCTTGGCTAACCTGCCGGCTAATCTCTTCCGCGTTCGCTCGCCCCCTTCACAGAAGTGTCGCCGCCGCCGCCGCAAACGTAGCGGTCAGCTCGTGAAGCTAAAACGGAATCTGAGACACACTTCGATCGCTCCGGCATGGTGTGCCCTCGACCCCGTCGCCTCGTGCTTGCTAACAGTCGTTGGCTCTCCCATCGCGCCACGGCATTTCTACCCTCCACGCCTTTCTCGGGGAGGAATCCAGCGAAAGCTTTTGAGGGAATTCCCCCGGGCTCGGCGATCGGAAGAGGCAATCCCTCCCGTTGCTACTCCCACAAGGATCGCGTTGTTAAACGCCCGGTCGCTGACGAACAAGACCCATATTCTGAGGGAGTATTTCCTTTCCAATGACTTGGATTTCCTGTGTCTGACGGAGACTTGGGCAGGTACTGGTGAGTACAACGCTTTGCTTGAATTGTTGCCACCTGACTGTGGTTTCCTCGATACCCCGAGGACATCAGGCCGTGGTGGAGGAACGGTGAGCATCTTTAAGAACAATTTCAAATGTAAACGGTGCACATTCACCACATCGGCCACCAGCTTTGAAGCAACCTTCTTTGAAGTCGGTCGTGTTTTCCCGGTGCTCTGTGCTGTCATTTACCGTCCTCCTAAATACAACAAAGACTTTTTAAGCGACTTTTCAACCTTTCTTGCGGAAATCAGGCTGAGATATGATCATATCCTCCTAATGGGGGATTTTAATATCCATGTGTGCTGTCCGGAAAAAACGCTAGCAAAGGACTTCTTAAGACTTATCGACTCTTTTAATTTCGTGCAGTATGTGAGCAGCCCGACACATGAACAAGGTCATATTTTAGACCTTGTCCTTGCTTATGGTCTACCGGTGTCAAATCTGGAAGTCCTTGAAAATGGGATTTCTGATCACATGGCAGTTTTATTTGACGTAGTCTTATCGCATGCTGCTGTGAAATCTGCCGCTCCTAGTTTTAAACGCCGAATTTTTAACCCTCGCACTGCTAGTCGTTTCTCTGATGCCTTTAATAACCTTTGCGTACCCTCGTCGAACACAGAGGAACTCACCTCTTGGTTCAACTCATCATGCCGTGCCATCCTGGATTTGGTGGCTCCTTCAAAAACTGTGCTCCCAAAACCTAAACCCGAGCCATAGTTTAACGACATTACCCGCGCAGCTAGGCAGGGGTGTCGCAAAGCCGAACGCAAGTGGAAAACTGACAAATTGCATGTCTCTTATCAAATTTGGAAAGACTGCTGGCGTAACTACCAGCTCACAGTAAAAGAGGCCAAAAGAGAATATCTGTCGGACCTTATTCAAGCTAACCGTCACAACCCACGCGCACTATTTAAAACGATAGATTCTGTACTCAAACCCCCTCTGCCTACTTGCTCGGATTCTTCACCCGAGATGTGCAACAGATTCCTTCAGTTTTTCATTGATAAGGTCTCTACAGCTAGGACTCCGGTCTAAAATACTGCATCTGACCCCTCTGTCCATGTTCTATGTTCAGCTGTGCTAAATTCTTTTGAAACTGTGTCCTTGGCGCTTTTGGAGGATGTAGTTCGCCAGACGAAGCCATCTGGCTCCCCTTGCGACTCTCTTCCCCCGCACTTCTTTCAGGAGGTTCTCCCGAGTGTTGGCGCATCAGTCTTGGATATCATCAACAGCAGCCTCTCTTCTGGTGTAGTTCCCCAACAGTTTAAACATGCTGTGGTCCAACCCTTGATCAAGAAACCTGGTCTTGATCCAGATGTGCTGTCAGGTTTCAGGCCCGTTTCCAAACTGCCTTTCATTTCCAAAATTCTGGAAAAAGTGGGGCACATGCAGTTGAAATTTTTCTTGGATGAACATAACATCTTGGAGGTCTTCCAGTCAGGTTTCAAGACGATGCATAGCACGGAGTCAGCCCTGTTACGCGTTTCTAATGACATCCTCCTGGCAAATGACTCTGGAGACCACGTGTGTCTAGTTTTATTGGACTTAACTGCAGCATTTGATACTGTGGATCACAGTATTCTGCTGACTCGTTTGCAGCACTTGGTGGGCATTGGTGGCAGTGCTCTTGAGTGGTTTAGGTCCTATTTAGCTGACAGAACCTTCTGTGTCAGCCTTGGCTGCTCTGAGTCACCCACTGCTCCCCTGTCATGTGGTGTTCCACAGGGCTCAATTCTGGGGCCTCTGCTGTTCTCGCTGTATCTGCTCCCATTGGGTTCCATCTTAAGGAAACATGGTATTCCCTTCCACTGCTATGCAGATGACTGCCAGATCTATGTCCCACTGATCAAGAAAGACGCCTTCTCATTAAGGCCACTCCTATCCTGTCTGGAAGAAATCAAAACCTGGATGGCACAAAATTTCTTGAGATTCAATGAAAAGAAGACAGAGGTGATATTGTTTGGTCCCAGTGGCCCTTGTACATTCCATCCTGTAGACTTGGGCCCCCTGTCTCCTTATCTTAAGTCAACAGTCTCAAACTTGGGCCTTAAACTGGACAGTGATTTCAAACTCGATCGGCAAATTGGTGCCGTTGTTAAATCCAGCTTCTTTCACCTTAGACAGCTGGCCAAAATAAAACCTCTCCTCTCACATGAACACTTTGAGACAGTAATTCATGCCTTTGTCACATCCCGGCTCGATTACTGCAATGCCCTTTACTTTGGAGTCAGCCAGTCCTCCATTAAGCGCCTTCAGCTGGTCCAGAATGCCGCTGCTCGCCTCTTGACTGGTACTCGTAAGAGGGAGCACATAACTCCTACTCTGGCATCCCTTCACTGGCTCCCTATACATTTTAGAGTTATTTTCAAGATCCTCTTATTTGTTTTCAAATCTCTGAATAATCTCGCGCCACCTTACCTCTCTGAGCTCATCCGCCCCTACACACCTGCCCGGCGCCTCAGGTCTGTGGACCAGACATTATTAGAAGTACCAAGAACTAAACTGAGGCTCAGAGGGGATCAAGCCTTTTCTGTTGCTGGTCCCTCTCTCTGGAATGACCTCCCACTGAACATTCGGCAAGCCTCTTCGCTGCCCATCTTCAAAACCCTCCTCAAAACTCACTTGTATTCTTTGGCATTCGACTCAGCATGACTGAGATTTGTTCTTGGTTTTACTGTTTGGTGCTTTCTACCGCCTTTATTACCGATGTGTCTTACTGTTTATTGTGCATGTTAAATTGCTCCATGTACAGCACTTTGTATGCAGCGATGGCTGTTTGAAAGTGCTCTATAAATACTGTTGACTTGACTTGACGAATTTTCCTCTGCTCCAAAGCCATCAAAAAACAGATTGGGAGATGTTTCTTCAAGATTACCCTGAGCAATTATCTGGTGGTCCGGGGTGTGGAAAGAGGATTTTTTTTATTCTCACTGATGTGCTCAGAAAACAGTCAAGGCCGACAATAGTAAATGTTTTATTTAACCTGTTCAATAGGTAATCAACGCGGACTTCGACTGAGCCACGGGCTTTGTGCTGGTGACGTGAACGGAATGACAACTAATGAGGAAGTTAGCTGAACCTTGTGTTGTTGACCAACACAAACAGAGGAGCATTGTGTCTTTGCATCCAGTGATACAGAGTCACTCACCACAATTAAAATGATAAGGAGCAAGAAATTTGAAACTACCCTCAGGAGTTACGAGACAAGGCAACAGCCTAGTCCCCATTTTTCCCCTTTTTTGTATTTTCCTGCAGTCTGGATGTCCTGTGGCCCTATGCTGCCTCTCACGGGTCAATTTTGGTACCATGACAGATATTTTGCTTGGAGCAGATTTTTGTGGTCATCACGACACACTGTGAGACACAAACACATTCAGAATTTTTATATGATATATATATATATATATATATACACACACACACATACATATATGTGCAAACTTAGTAGAAGCCAATTCACAGAATACTCAGTACACCCAAACCGTTTCTTGCAGGATGTTATTTTATTATGCAATACAGAATAACTCATTTATTTTTACTCTTCATTTTACCAAGGGTACAGATTGGAACCGAAAGTGACAGTAGCTTACAACACTAAGACAAATCAAAAAGCATAGCTCCAAAAGACAAGCCATACTGTCAAGTACAGAGCTTTTTGTAGTGTCAACAGTTCGCTCTCTATTTGCCAAAGAACAAAGCAGAGTACAGCAGCATGTGTGCAATGACAGTTGTAATATTTATTATAGATGATCCATGCAGGTTAGTGCAACGCGACTGTCTGAGGAAGCTACAGGCACGCGCATGTGTGTGTTTGTGTAAGAGAGCAGTGTTATGGATTGTTCTGATTCAATCTCTTCTTCTGCTCATTTTTTCTGCGGCCAAGTTTCAAGTAAATCCGTGCTGCTGCTGTTTTATGCATTTTATCAAACTGCAAACACCTTCAGGACAAACCGTTGCTTTTAACTTGATACAAAATAGATACTCAAAGGGGAAAGGAGGTGGGAAAAAATAATGCAGCAGCGAAGAGGGCACAATTAACTATGAGTCTTCAATTATACTGACATTTTATAGTCCAGGACTAGTTGTGAAGTCAAGCTGGACATGATGCTTTAATCAATTTGTACTCATCGAGTAATGTAAGCTTAACTGCAGCTGATAATGCAACAAAGGCCAAAATTGCAAAATAAACTAAAATTGAGTCAAAGGTGGGTTTACAAACTTCCGTGAATTTTCAAAGTTGGAGACTTTCTGTGGGAATTTATAGGAATAAATGGGAATTCAGCAAGTTATCGGTTGATTCTTTGCAGGGAATTTAAATGTACTGTAGTTGGTAAAATATACATTATTTTACCATAATCCAAATATAACACCATACACCAAATTTAGTATAAATTGTGTGCCGTCGCTTGGTGGGATTTTAATTTTTTTTTGTTGTTGTGGGGGGGGTGTTGGTTTCTTTTTTTTTTGCTTTGTTGTGACCAAAACCTTTAGTTAAACGCAAGCTTCAGATAGGCGGCCGCTCAACTGAAGTGGAAAGTCCATTCCCATTCATTCTTTGCAAAGTCTATTCCATAATTCCAAATCAACCGATGGAAACTGACCAGAAATTTATTTGCCGCCAATTTGCAAGCGCAAAAAGAAATAGTTTGAAATATTAGTTTTGGAAGGCAACCCTGTTTGTGGGCATTCAGGGGACAAGTGGCCCCAGCCTCAGCTCGATGTGGTGCGTCAACCAAATCGTCTTGGCGGTGTCGTCGGCACCCTCCTCGCTCGGCCTGACGGGAGCGGCGAGGTCCCGGAAGTCGTGTCGGATCTTAAATGAAGCAGTGACATCAGCGTCGTCCTCTTTGCGGGGGATCACTTTGATGAAGAAACCAATCTTGTTGGATTTCCTAAAGGCAACAACACTGGGGAAGAGGCCAGAAGATGGGTAGAGCTGAGTCACAGTTGGAATTCTCTGGAAATGTATGAGTGAGACACTTACTCCGGGTCATCCTGGAAGTCTTGAGGTTCGGCCAATTCATCATACTCAGCGGCAGCATCCTTTCCTGCCAACACCAGCTCCTTGCGCGGCACGATGACCTTCAAAACAAACATCAGCCAAACGCTCAATCCTCACCTCTTGCATGAGGTCACCGGGGAGCCTAATCTTTAAATGATTAATTATGATCTTGACTCAACTGACTCACAAATGTATGTAACTGAAGTCTAGAACATTTTTAGTTGAATGCAAATCTATTATTCTGCTGCAAGAATAGCAACTCGGGTTAATTGCACCATTGGGTGCCCAGTGCAGTGTGTTTGAGCCAAGGCACCCATTTTACAAAAGAAAAGAACCTCATAGCACTCATACCCTCACCCCCCCCCAAAAAAGACCTAATGACAATCTTCTCTCAATTTATTTTGTTGGGAAACCTGAGCTTGTTTAATTGAGCACCGAGGAGGAAAATCTGACTTATTCTAGAGGCCGCTTTGCCACCATGCCACGGCGACCCGATTTAATCACCTTTTGTTACATGTCACAGTTTGAAGAAGAAACGCACTTCCCTTTTTCAAACCGGCGCACTTCACCTTCTTGGTTTAATTACCCCCCTACTGAGATAGATTTCTACAGAAAGCAAGACTCATCTTTCCTTCGCCCCAACCAACAGAGACTGTGCGGTGGTCTGCTTTTTCACTTCCTGCCTCCTGTTCCTGTATAGAAAATAAATATCTCCCCCAAAGTTGGAACTGTTTTTGATGCTCTCACCGTCATCATATGTGACGTCAGCATATTAGGCAAGCGCTCAGTCCACATCAGCAGACGTGAGCTGTGTGTGTGTGTGTGTGTGTGTGTGTGTGTATTCAACTCATGTTTGCCGCACCATTTGTTGTCTTCAAACAAGGAGCGAAAAGCACCTCCATCGTGCTATTTTCAGCCGACACTACATGACTAATTCTGTCTTGCTTTTTCCTTTGACGTTTTGCTCCGCTTAGTTTGAAACGAGATGACGGAGGGAAGGGAAACGAGAAGAAAAAGAATTTGAGAAGTTACTGCGAGGCAAAGTGAAATTGACTGACTTTCACTGTACTCGCACTTTTGGCCAGCATTTGTCAGTGTTTTGTCATGTACTATACATCGAACGGCCATTATGTGAATAAAGGACATTGACGCTGTACATTTGATTTGAATTCAACTCTTCCTCCTTATACTCGTGTGACAGTTAATATTAAAGAATGCGAGGCATGCGGTGCTTCAGTTTTACCTCTCCTCCGTCACCATCAAGAGTCCGGTTGTTCATAATCATGTTAGAATAGCTAAAGCTTGCCGATACTCGTTTGTCAATCATTTCGCCTTTGATGTGTATGCCGCCACAATGAATTCATCCATCCATCCATCCATCCATTTTCCGAACCGCTTGAATCCTCACTAGGGTCGCGGGGGGTGCTGGAGCCTATCCCAGCTGTCTTCGGGCAGTAGGCGGGGGACACCCTGAATCGGTCGCCAGCCAATCGCAGGGCACACAGAGACGAACAACCATCCACACTCACATTCACACCTAGGGACAATTTAGAGCGTCCAATCAGCCTGCCATGCATGTTTTTGGAATGTGGGAGGAAACCGGAGTACCCGGAGAAAACCCACGCAGGCCCGGGGAGAACATGCAAACTCCACACAGGGAGGCCGGAGCTGGAATCGAACCCGGTACCTCTGCACTGTGAAGTCGACGTGCTAACCACTGGACTACCGGGCCGCCCTACAATGAATTCATAATAATTGTAAAAATCACATCCCAACCTGGACCCTGACCGGAGTCTGCAAGTTCATGACATAACTGATGTTGCCGTGTCGCCTCCCGGCATAGAATGTGCAAAATGAACATTTCAGCCATTGAGTCATGAGCAAATTGGTAGACTGCACGGGTCAGCGAAATCATGTCACACCTAGAGGTGAGCCAAGCCACCCCCCGCCCCCTTACCCTTTATTTTCGGAAGACCTGGTCAATGTAAGCAGTCGAGCACAAGGCCCTCCAGGTGTTTGAATATCAAATGAAGCAGAAAGACAACTGCACACTCACTTTAGCCGCAATGCGTCTCGAAATGGGTCACGCTTTTGGTTTGGCCAAGAGCTCTGACTAATCTAGTCAGAGCCTGTGACTTCATCATTAAAAGGGGCCAAGACAAACAGGCTGTCGCAGTGGGCTGGGCCGGGCCAAGCTTTGGAGTGGCCGCCGGCAACATGTAGGGCTCAGTGGACTGTACTCCAATGGAATCGCATCGCTGATCAAATGGTCCTATGACAGCTGACAAATGGAACTCAAACTGGATCTGACTCCCCTATGAGAGAAACACTGCCAGGTCCGGATGGCCAAGAAAACGATGGCAGCACTTGCTGCAATTCAAAGCACTTTTCAAAGCTGCAAATGTGTCTTTTCTTTTAAACATACTGTCGAAACCCAATTCCAATCAAAATGGGGACACTGGAAAATGTAAATGAAAACGGAATACATTGATTGACGAAATCTTGAAACATAAGCAGCAAAGGGACACATAGCTGCTATTTTCCTCGCTTCCACGAGCATTCACTGCTATTATAGGAAGGTAAGTGTATATTTGTTACATCAATGCCAGAGGCACTTGGAACTTCGGATACACCTAATTTCAATGGCACCCCTGGTCTGTTGGCTGAAGAAAACGCATGCATTACAAACAAAGCACAGAAGTGAGATCGGAAATCCCTAAATTTCCAAGACGTATGAACGTTTGGATTAGCCGAGCAAATACAATCGCAAAACGTCCAGGAAAGCCAAAGAAGTATTTTTCCGCCCCACAGTTGCTCACTTCCACTGCGGCATTTTCCAAAAGTGCTGCTGACTGCTGATGTCAGGGTGAGTACAGTAATTCACTTCAGCCCCAGGATGAATAAAACAAATTAACAAACACATGCTCGCAAAAACATGTCAGTTAATCACTGTTGATTGTTGTATTTTGATGTGTTTCCCTGGTCTTAATCAAGATTGGACCCTTAAACAAGCGCTTCAAAAACAAACGGGAGGCCATTTTGCATTTTTTGCAGGAGCTCATGATCTTCAAATAAACAGTCACTATTTAAAGGTGTGACAAAGAGGATCTGAGGGGAGGGACGGATGTACTACCTCCGCAGTGCTGTGGATGTCATCAGGATCTTCCTCATCACAAGAAACCAGCGTGACGTGGGTGACGTTCTCCACTGGGTTGGTCAAAGTCAGCAGCACTTGGCTCTCCTACAGTGATAAGAGAGCAAAGCGTTACATCGCTGCTACTCCATGGGACCAGCCACAGTTTCCCTGGCGATTTCATGAACATTTGTGTTGGAGGCAGTTTGTAAACATTAGAATAAGATGGTTTGTTACATTCCAACATGTAGAAATGTACTGTACATATCCATCCGTTTTCTCAACCACTTGACCTGATTCAGATTGGTGGTGCACTGGCGCTTATCCCAGCGCCCTTTCGGAGGGAGGCGGGGTACTCCAATCGAACACAGGGCACATGTAAACAAACGCCCTTTCTTACAGCCACACTATGTGACACATGCACGCGAGGCATATACGAGCTAGCCACTTGGCCACCGCCACCCATCAAAGTATGGACAGAAAGAATAAATGAGTACGGCACATTAAATGACGATACCTTTTCCAACATCTAATTAGACAGGCTCACCTTCATGTAGCGCAGATTGGGAATGGACATAATTCGAACTTCGGGGATGTAACTCCTACAGAAGGAAAGGTAGAACTAGATGTATAGTTCATTATAAAAACAATTGCCGAAGTCACAAAAAGACTTTTCATTTTATGTGCAAAATGGAAAACAACAAACGCTACAAATAGTAGTAGAAAGCAATATAAAAGAAACAGCCCTGGGTAAAACTGCAAATAAGAGCATTTCTCAAGCACATTAAATCACTATAGCCAAAGAAGCAACAAAGAAAAGCATTGGTAATTTCTGATTACATACTAAAAATCGATAACTTGAATTTATATTCTTAACAACGTTTGCCCAAATCATTCCAGTAGAGCATGCTGCAATGACACTAAAAGATCTTCACTGCTGCACACAAACAAGTATAAATAGGACAACTTGTTAACTGAATCTCAGAAGTTGGGGCAGGTGTACCAAAACGGTGCGACCGACTATTGAATGCATGTTCAATGTGCAGGTGCGGTGCTCGCCACTCACACAGCCACCAGTTGAATTTTAAACTTGATTGAAGTTGGATTGAATTCCGGCTTGCTGAGATTGTGCTCGCATTTCTGAGGGGAAGAAAAACAAACAAGGACATTCGCATGAAATTCAAATCAATCAAAACATGTCATCTATATTATTGAATCGGCGTGTCGCTGACAGACCCTGCAGCGCAGCGAGCGCTTCATTAGGAGGTGTTTGTGCCGCGGGTGCAGCTGCGAGGCTCCTGCGGGCTGGAAGTCGGGCTGCAGGAGGCGCTGGCGCAGCCGGGTCACTGCAAAGAGAAAAAAACCCTTCAAATTATGAATCAACCTGTATTACGTGTGTGTGTGTGTGTGTGTATAGACACAGTTCTGGCCACCGTTATTGGCCCTTTTTTGGGGGGGGCGGGGGTTGGGTATTATACTAGGGGCAGGCGAGTATTGATACCAGCATCGGTCTTACTGATACCGGTCTTATTTCAAGGTATTGTTTACTCATGAAGGACGCCGATACCAGCCATCAATACTTCAGGCAAAAAATAAATCATGGAATTTGACACATTGGCGAATAATCATGCGCGTCAGAAAGAAAGACTTGTGTTCATTTGAAATGTTATGTATCGAAAGTACTCATTTTATCAAACCTATTGGATTCAATCTGTTGGAAATGTATTTATTAATGATAAACACTTTGTTCTACTTATGCCAGTGACCTATAGTGTACAATGCAGAACAATTTAACGCTGCTCCATTAGACGGCGGAAGGTACAATAAACTTGTGTATCCATCTGCTGCCCTTAATACAACAGATCAAGTCATATCTTCCAATGAATACATCAGATTTGTGTTCAATTAAAAAGGCCCAGATTTCCCACTGAGTGAGTAAGTTTGCGGGTAAATTAAGACAAAATCATTATTTGAGCATTTATACTTTTGGCGACACCTTTGTTAAGTGGTGTGCCTTAGGTTTGGGAAACATCATTATGGTCGTATCATCACGATACATTTTATGAATCGGAGTTGTGCACAATCGTAATTGATAAAACAAATTAACTGATTGAATGTAATCAGATTCTTGGACAGGAATATAGGTGACCTTCTTTAATATTTTGCAGCTAACCATTTCATAAGGGCGACTGCCTGCAAACTTTCTTGAAAGCACACCTTAAGCTTCTTGCACCTGTCAGACGATATTTTATCCCTAACCTTTACTTGCAGTGAAGCACTTGGAACGCTTGCCTGATTTCTTTCACACATGGCAGAAATTCGCTTTGTCCAAGGGGTTTCTATGGGATAGAGATCAGGACTCTGGTGATTCATTTAAACATGAAACCTTTTTTCCTTCTCAACCGCGTTCCGTGTGCTTTGGAAGCATGCTTACAGGCTTTGATTGCGGTCTTCATTGTTCTGATAAATCCCCAATCTTCCACTCAAACCCAGATGACTTGCAGCGTGTAGGAATAATCATCTTTTGTTTTTTAATTATGTATTTGATTAATACAAGAACGGCCCAGTCTTGCATAACTGTAGGTTCTAATTAGTGCAACAGAGAAGTGTCCAACCATTAAAGAGTGGAAAGCTTTACCCTCTGGCAAGCTGACGGGCCTCGTGTAGCAATCTTCAGGCAGAGGCTCTACCTCATCAAGAGCCTGAGCAGGCTCAATGGTGATCTCCCGCTGGTCCTCCCCCTCTTTCAGGCTGCAAAGAAACATGTCCAGCAATCAAGAGTCCAATCCATCCAACCCTTTTCAATCATTAGGGTCACGGGTGATGGAGTCTATTCCAGCAGGCTTTGGGCATGTGGTATACATATTTCCTTAATAATGAATTTCCCTTTTATCAGTAAGACACAAGTATCCGCAACGCCTTGCAATCCTTCATTTTAATTCCAAAAAATAAAAAATGTTTAGTTTAGTGTATAATGCAAAATGTAACTCACGAAAGCCCCGCCAGAGTGGAAATGGACATTCCAGGCCTCTGCCGCTGCAGTCGTGTTCCAAGGCCATACTTTTCCTGCATGACCGAGAAAGAACAAGATCAGATATTTGGTGTATTCAACACAAGTAAGGCTTCTTATTCTACAGCTACTTTTTTTCTTCCCTCTACGGGCTACTTTTAAGGGAGGGTGTCGTGTGCAGAGTCAAATAAAATGGACAACATGGAGAAACAACTGTCAAGCAAGAAGACTATGTCAGGACTCAGAAGCAATGAATTTCTATGATGAGAGACAAAAACCTTTCTGCCAAGAACAGCAGGAGAGAATTAACACTGACATTTTGTGTTGTGCAGAATTGTTTTCAACATTTTGTAACCTACTGACAATTTTCAGTTAAATTCTCAGATTTTAATATGTATACGAAAAAAGCTTGATCTTAATGTCAGTTTAATGTTTTGCTTTTTGAAATCCACCAACAATGAAAGAAGCATTTTGGGTGTTGTAATACAGTAATCCCTCGTTTATCGCGGTTAATGGGGACCAAAACCACCCGCAATAAACGAAAATCCGCAAAGTAGCGTCCAACAGCGAGTCACATAGAGCAACATATACAGTACTGTACTCCATGTATAGGTAAAAAAATAAAATAAAATAAAAATGTTTAAAAAAATCTGCGATGCACCGAACCCGCGATAAATGAACTGCGAAGTAGCGAGGGATCACTGTACTTGAAAACAATCAAACAAGAGTGCTGTATGCAATTTTCAGGAAATTCAAAAAAAATCAAAAGGGGGAAAATGACTTGCATAGCAACTTTGAGTGAAGCTTTGTGAAATAGGTAACAAAATCTATATCTGGCTGAATAGGTTGTTCGAATTTTGATAAGCATTTTGTTTTCAACATTACGTTTTATTTCGCACTAAAATGTCTCTTCTCCCCTGCTAACCTTCACAAAAAAGCTCCACTGTGGGCTCCGTTTTCACCACAGGGGCATTCATGTGATCTGTGAGGTCACACACTAACGAATGAGAAATCAGCATTGCATACTAAACTGCAAATAGGCAAATACAACTCACCACCACATGAATAGTGTGTTGCTGGTAGGGGTCAAAAACAAAATACCGGGGAGCATTAGCAAAGGAAAGGGGAGACAATAACGATGCAAGAAGAGGTTGGGCAAACATCAGTTGACGTACAACAGCAATAAACAGTGCAACTTCTGGATAAGAAAAAAAGGCATGAAGGACATCACAATTTAAGCATAGAGGCAAACTGATCGTGGGTGTATTTTGAGAGAAAGGTTAACTTGGTTATGCATAGCATTGTGTGAATGGTTCTGAGACACTGTGTCATACTGTATACAACAAAAGTGCTTCACAAATTTTAGTGCATCTGTCAAAAACGAAGAGACCATTCAGCCTCATCAGCTGCTCTAATGTGGATTCTTCCGATTTCAGTGAGCTCTCCAAGTTTCACAATGACGAACGACAAACACCTAACTGAATTCACCTTTTTATACCCAAATATGACACAGCGGACTGGGCTTCTCTGAGAAGTCAGGAACTAATCAAGCAAATTCAACTACTACAGGTATTTTTTTTCATTGGACATCCAAAACGAGAAATAGTGTGCTGTTCACTTTTGTAAATTATGTTTTTGCAGTGTACATTAGCAAATTCATGGAGAACAAAATCATTTACATGATGTCATTTTAGCTGTAGTGCATCTACATACAAGTGTACTGACTATAAGAGAAACAGAAAAATTATTTTGTTGCGAATTTTGGGCACTGTAATATAAAATAGTACATTGGATGGTCATCCAAAATAATTGTTAGGCTGCTGTCACGAAATACTTGCTCTTAAAACTTTTTATATATTGTCACCCTGTACCTGTAAAATAATGGCCTCAGTCATATTTTTGGCCCATGTGTGAAATCAATCTCCTTCTTCCTTGTCACAACAACATTTTTTGTGACATTTCTAGAAATTAAATGTTCAAATGGCTTTTTGTTTGTCACAGCAGAAAGTGAGTACCGAGAAAGCCAGAGGCGTGCACTGTCGTCTCCTGGCCAGCTTCTTCCTGTCTCGCTCCTGCTTCTCTCTGTGAGCCAGCTGCTGGTAATACTCCATCAGCTTGTTGATCTGAGGCAAAGAGAAATTCACATCGAGGACTTTTTTTTTAATGTTCAGTTATGAAAAGGACATGTCCTGGATGCCAAGTATATACAGTCAGTCAACGTCAGTCAACAGCCATTTTAATTAAAATGTCCAATCTCAAGATTGGTTGGTGTTTGTAAGAGTTACAGTGGAGCTAATCTAAGCAACCCTGAAGTCACTCTCTTTGGATTTCAACTAAAAATTCCACCACAATGCCTGAAAATACGTCAAGAAGTAGTATGAAGTATTACAAAGTCTTAAAATTTGAAAAAGTAACACTCCAAAGTATTTCAATGTGGGAAAATTGTCCAATCATCTCTGACATGTCTAAAGGAACTATATTTCAAAATGTATTAAAAAAGAGCCCTATAGGACACACACTGCTACCAATCACACAGAAAAGCCTTGAGCAATTCCCTTTTTTCACTCTTATAAGCTATTTTCATCACATTTGAAAGGCTGAGTATTTTTTGATTACATCATTAGCAGATTGTGCTCAACCACACGTTCTACTGAACAAATATACACTTATGAGCCGCTGACTGTTCCAAGGATCCTGTCAGAGACATCTATTCAGCACATCAAAACATGTGATCAACCCAAGGCAATGTAAATGACTGCCAACAGGGAAGGGGGGCGGAGGGCATACCCGTTGATTATGACAGTTCTCAGGCTCCTGCCACCCACCGCTGGCTACAATGAACAAAAACAGAATTAGAGGAAATAATCTTTCAACATGGGCATAGTCACATGTACCATATATAACAGATCAGCACCCACCCACTGACTTGTCAGCCATTCCTACATCCCTGGAGGTCCAGCGGCAGAAGCCACAGGCCAGGTAGTACGCCTTTTTCATAGCAGTCTTGGTGGGGTCATCGGGAAGAGGAGCCGGGATATTGGTGGCCCGAGTCGACAGGGTGTGCATGCAACATGGGCAGTCAAAACAGTTGGCACACCTACAACAACAATAGTGGAGGAAAGTAAATCAACTGAGTATGACAAAAAGACCACTTGTAATATCTACTTTGGAGATATGTAGAGGTCAATGTCAAATTAACTTCACCTGTTCTTTTTTAGTTTAGCTTCTGCAGATGGCATGTTTTCCAAGCAGCTTGGGCAATAATGGGAGTCCACCTGATCAGTGAGTGGTTGGGGGGTGGAAATGAAGATCCAGTTATTTGTACAGTAGGTTGACAACCTTGGACAACGTTATTGTGGAACACAAGTCAAACGCATCATTGATGGTGTAACAAAAGCTTAATAACGAGGGAACAACGAGATCAATCATATCTACATATACGAATGCATATTTTCAAATTTTGTCATAAAAATCGCAAAGATATCAAGTCGGTGAAAACAAAAGTGAATTAAGAAATGCTTAAGTTTGGGCAAGCTGAATTTTGGCGTCTCTGGGTGTGGTGTTCGTTCTTGGTGCCGAAATTAACATGTTTCGCTGACAAATGGAATAGCACCTGGGTATAGGATAAAATACAATAAATGTTTACTGCAACCTTTCTGTCACGGTATTGAATCAACTCATCAACGATTAACAGTTAGCAAACGCAAGGCTAATTAGCTTAAAACGCCCATGGACGCGAGGGCTAGGAACATAAGCGGAAGTTAAACGGCACACAAACAGCCAATGAAATGAAGGGACTGTTTGACACTGCCCGACTGGCAGGATGCGAAGCCAATCCATACACGAGACAGCACCCAATGACCCCACCTATCAGTCAGACCTGTTAGCAAGCCGGCTAAAGACACAGTAGCCAAAAGAGGGGGGGAAAGCTACAATGCTAGAGCGTCAAAACCAATGGAGAAAAACAGATAACGTACCTCGTGAGATACACATTCTAGGGATCGTAGCTCACTGCAATAACGACAATAATACAGCTGGGATAGAGGAGCCCGGATCTTTTTCTCTCCACGAACCAGATAGACGACTCTGTCTGGTTGCAGAAGCGACGCCATCTCTGTGCTTGTCACAGCTGGTTGGTAGTGATGTGTCGGTCGCGAACGAGCCGGTACAAAGAGCCGGCTCTTTGAAGTGAACGATGAGAGCCGGCACCCTCCCTCGAAGGCCGGCTCTGTCATTTTCCCTCCCCCTCCCCCCCCCCCCCCTCTCTCTCTCTCTCTGTCTGTCTCTCTCTCTCCCTCTCCCTCTCTATGTCGCTCTCGCTTTTTCGCGTGTCCGAAGCGAGGTTTGGCAGTGGCTCAGCTGCTGTGCTCAGAGCGGGAGACAGGAAGAGAAAGGAGAGGGGCGAGGGGCTTGGTAGGTACAGTACTGCACGGAGTGCACGCTGAACACAGCTCCGTCGCGTCTGCGCAGCCACAGATATGCAAAATAAAGCAAGGAGGAGCTTATGTTTGTTTTGTTCTCTGCTGCTGTTGCATTTACTACTCACTATTTTTGTTATGATGCAGCATGTTTGATTGTTGTTGGTTGAGGTTTAATTTTGCTGCTTGTTTATAATTTGGAGCCTTTTTAATGTTCAATAAAATAAGTAAAAACACCTTTCTTTGCTTGATAATTGTTGCTATTTGTAGTCAGGAGAGTGGAATATTTAGTTTACCAAGTCATTTACCAAAATGTATGATAAATTTGTTCTAAATATTTAAAAGAAAAGCTAAAGTTAAAAGAGCCGTATGAGAGCCAAAAGAGCCTCTTTTCACTGAGCTGATCCAAATGAACCGGCTCACCGAAAAGAGCCGAAATTCCCATCACTACTGGTTGGCTACTGTATTCTGGAAGCCAAACCTGAGCTCCATGTTGACCTCTTGTGGTCAATGCTGGAATTAAACCCACTTTCACAAATAATTAGGGCAGGAAATGCAAAAGTATGGAGCCATTGTTGTCGGAAAAAAAATACAAAAACGTTTCTCAGTCCACAAATGCGTAAAAACAATTCGTATCTGTAACCACAAGTAATAAATGTGTGCTGAGAATCTACAAATGCGTGACTGAAGTCATCAATGTGTGCCGAGAATCGACAAATGCGTGACTGAAGTCACAAATGTGTGCATAGAATCTACAATGTGTGACTGAAGTTACAAATGTGTATTGACAATCTACAAATAGGCAACGAGAGTCACATATGTGTAACATAACACTGCAAATGCTGCTCAGATCTATATCAATAGACCAAAAAGCAAAGATGGTAAACATCTTGATGATCCCTGAGACTTTTATTTGACGTAGTCTTATCGAATGCTGCTGTGAAATCTGCCGCAAACGCCGAATTTTTAACCCTCGCACTGCTAGTCGTTTCTCTAATGCCTTTAATAACCTTTGCGTACCCTCGTCTAACACAGAGGAACTCACCTCTTGGCTCAACTCATCATGCCGTGCCATCCTGGATTTGTCGTAGCAAAAAAAGGGTTTAATATACAAAAATCGCACTGCCAAAGAAGTAACATAAAGTGCTGGTCAAAACAAGGACCAGAGGGCACAAAAACGAATAACAAAAAGCGCTTGCACGAAAGGCAAGGGAGGAAAAGAAGAACCGTGAAGGCAAACAAAAAACAATGTAGCAAATACACGCAAGCGAAAGCCCAATCACAAAATAAAAACCATACTTACAACATACTTGGTACCGAGAGTTCAAAAGCGAAATACGACGAGGTCTATAGCAAAAGCAGGATTTGGTGGCTCCTTCAAAAACTGTGCTCCCAAAACCTAAACCCGAGCCTTGGTTTAACGACAAAACTCGCGCAGCAAGGCAGGGGTGTCGCAAAGCCGAACGCAAGTGGAAAAAAAGACAAATTGCATGTCTCTTATCAAATTTGGAAAGTAACTACCAGCTCACAGTAAAAGAGGCCAAGAGAGAATATCTGTCTGACCTTATTTAAGCTAACCGTCACAACCCACGCGCACTATTTAAAACGCTAGATTCTGTACTCAAACCCCCTCTGCCTACTTGCTCGGATTCTTCACCCGAGATGTGCAACAGATTCCTTCAGTTTTTCATTGATAAGGTCTCTACAGCTAGGACTCCGGTCTCAAATACCGCATCTGACCCCTCTGTCCATGTTCCATGTGTAGCTGTGCAAAATTCTTTTGAAACTGTGTCCTTCACGCTTTTGGAGGATGTAGTTCGCTGGACGAAGCCATCTGGCTCCCCCTGCGACTCTCTTCCCCCGCATTTCTTTTAGGAGGTTCTTCCGAGTGTTGGCGCATCAGTTTTGGATATCATCAACAGCAGCCTCTCTTCTGGTATAGCTCCCCAGCAGTTTAAACATGCTGTGGTCCAACCCTTGCTCAAGAAACCTGGTCTTGATCCAGATGTGCTGTGAAGTTTCAGGCCCATTTCCAAACTGCCTTTCTTTTCAAAAATTCTGGAAAAAGTGCTGCACATGCAGTTGAAAATTTTCTTGGATTAACATAACATCTTGGAGGTCTTCCAGTCAGGTTTCAAGACGATGCATAGCACGGAGTCAGCCCTGTTACGCGTTTCTAATGACATCCTCCTGGCAAATGACACTGGAGACCACGTGTGTCTAGTTTTATTGGACTTAACTGCAGCATTTGATACAGTGGATCACAGTATTCTGCTGACTCGTTTGCAACACTTGGTGGGCATTGGCGGTAGTGCTCTTGAGTGGTTTAGGTCCTATTTAGCTTAGAGAACCTTTTGTGTCAGCCTTGGCTGCTCTGAATCACGCACTGCTCCCTTGTTGTGTCGTGTTCCACAGGGCTCAATTCTGGGGCCTCTGCTGTTCTCGCTGTATCTGCTCCCATTGGGTTCCATCTTAAGGAAACATGGTATTCCCTTCCACTGCTATGCAGATGACTGCCAGATCTATGTCCCACTGAGCAAAAAAAAAAGCCTTCTCATTAAGGCCACTCCTATCCTGCCTGGAAGAAATCAAAACCTGGATGGGACAAAATTTCTTGAAATTCAATGAAAAGAAGACAGAGGTGATACTGTTTGGTCCCAGTTGCCCTTGTACATCCCATCCTGTACACTTGGGCCCCCTGTCTCCTTATCTTAAGTCAACAGTCTCAAACTTGGGCCTTAAACTGGACAGTGATTTCAAACTCGATCGGCAAATTGGTGCCGTTGTTAAATGCAGCTTCTTTCACCTTAGACAGCTGGCCAAAATAAAACCTCTCCTCTCTCATGAACACTTTGAGACAGTAATTCATGCCTTTGTCACATCCCGGGTCGATTACTGCAATGCCATTTACTTTGGAGTCAGCCAGTCCTCCATTAAGCGCCTTCAGCTGGTCCAGAATGCCGCTGCTCGCCTCTTGACTGGTACTCGTAAGAGGGAGCACATAACTCCTACTCTGGCATCCCTGCACTGACTCCCCATACATTTGAGAGTTATTTTCAAGATCCTCTTATTTGTTTTCAAATCTCTAAATAATCTTGCGCCACCTTACCGCTCTGAGCTCATCCGCCCCTACACACCTGCCCAGCGCCTCAGGTCTGCGGACCAGACATTATTAGAAGTACCAAGAACTAAACTGAGGCTCAGAGGGGATAGAGCCTTTTCTGTTGCTGGTCCCTCTTTCTGGAATGACCTCCCACTGAACATTTGGCAAGCCTCCTTGCTGCCCATCTTCAAACCCCTCCTAAAAACTCACTTGTATTCTTTTCCATTCGACTCAGCATGACTTAGATTTGTTCTTGGTTTTACTGTTTGGTGCTTTCTACCGCCTTTATTACCGATTTGTTTTACTGTTTATTGTATATGTTAAATTGCTCCATGTACAGCACTTTGTATGCAGCGATGGCTGTTTGAAAGTGCTCTATAAATACAGTTGACTTGACTTATCAATAAATTTTTTTAAATTATTAAATACTCTGTGGACTGATGAGACAAAAGCCGTTACATCTGGCGTAAGAGAAACACCGCATTTCAGAAAAAGAACATCATAGCAACAGTAAAACATGGAGGTGGCAGTGTGATTGTCTGGGACCGTTTGCTACTTCAGGACCTGGAAGACTTGCTGTTATAAATGGAACCATGAATTCTACTGTCTACTGTTGGGGGAAGAGTGGCCTCCTCTTCCCCGCGTGTTCGTTGAATTTCGGACGAGGAGAACGTTGGTAAACCAAATAAAGGCTGGAGGCGATGAACAGTTCCTTCGAAGGGTTTACTTTCTTTTTCTGCAGTTTACGAATCGATTCGGGCTCCTGAGGGGTCCAGATTTGAATCAGGAAGCGTAAAAGAAACACATCCATGAGATTATATAGAGACAATATGATAATGAGAGGCGGGGAGGTACGCCTCTCATGCAAATCCCAGAAACAAAGAAAGTAACATGTCATCTGACCCGGTGTGGCTGGAAGAAGTTGGGAGTGGTGAGGTGAGACCAGACCACCACTACCCACCATTTGGTGTGATGGCAGGAACACAGATACTTGAGATAACACTGCCAAAATATCCTGAAGGAGAATGTCAGGCCATCTGTTCATGACCTCAAGCTAAAGTGAACTTGGGTTCTGCAGTAGGACAATAATCCAAAACACAACAGCAAGTCCACCTCAGAATGGCTGAAGAAAAACAAAATGAAGTCTTTAGAGAGGCCTAGTCAAAGTCCTGATCTGAATCCTATTGAGATGCTGTGGCATGACCTTAAAAAGGCGGTTCATGCTCGAAACCCCTCCACTGTGGCTCAATTACAACAATTCTGCAAATATGAGTGAGATAAAATTCCCCCACAGGGCTGTGAAAGATTCATTGCAAGTTATTGCAAACGCTTGATTGCAGTTATTGCTGCTAAGGCTGGTCCAACCAGTTATTAGTTTTAGGGGCAAACGCCTTTTCCACACAGGGCCATGTAGGTTTGGATTTTGTTTTCCCTTTAATAATAAAAACTTTGATTTAAATACTGCATTTTGTGTTTACTTGTGTTATCTTTGACGACTCTTTAATTTGTTTGATGATCTGAAACATATAAGTGTGACAAACACGCAAAAAAACTGAAGGAGGTGGGGGGCAAGCACTTTTTCACACCACTGTACATTTCCGAGTCTGTACTTTTTACTTGTACTTAAGTAAAGCTGTTGAATCGTGACTTCTATTTTCACCAATCCTATATTTAATTTCTATACATTTGCTGACTTTCACAAGATCAGTAATAGCCTTCTGATGAAATTGTTTGTTATCGAGGGCTGTGACTTGAGTTGACAACTCGGTGTTCTCTAACAAGGAGCCGAACAAGATAATTCTCAAGTGTTTCATGCATGGATCGACCAATACGTTTCCCGGTTCAATTAGAATTGTTATTGGAGAAAATAAACGGACATGTTGTAAATTTTGTTGTTCAGGGAACAGCAAGTTGTTCACAAACGACTAAAACTCTAAAACCCTCTTGCACATGTATCTTTAAAGATAGTCAAATTAACTTCACAAGTGCGCTCCGTTTCAGGTTCTTCCTTAAAACCTTTTTTATGTACTTTTACGGTATTTTGTTTATCAGCGCAGCATTGTGAAGTAAATTTAACGCAAAATTTGCGTAGGAAAAAAAATTAATAACATGGTAAAGAATAGTGTCTATGTTTATTAATAATTGTAGTCTGATCCAAATAATAACTGATATATTTGCGCCTCCTTGTAGTCAATGGCGTCTTTAAAGGGCGTCCTCATGCCATTACGTCTCTGCCTCTCTCTCCTTTCAAAGAGAAACGCTAACATTTCCCCAGTGTGCAGGTGGACGTGATGTGGCAGCTGCCGTCTCCGTTGTTGCTTTTACTGCTGCTTAATCCGCTGTGGCCTTGCAACGCCGAAGGAACTCCGCTCGTGCAGGTACCTACTGCCTAAATTTTGCATTAGTAAGACTCTTTACAACACGCATTTGTAGTTTTGGGCGAATTTCCAGTACTAATTAAAAGGACGTGCGTCGTGATAATCAGCAATGTCAAGTGGCGGTTTTTGTAATCCAGCATTTGTCCAGCCCAGTATTACTAATACAATAACATAATATAATCAGTATTACTCTTAATTGTTGTACACCCAGTACCAGCGATGTTTTTTTAAATGTGTTACTGTACCACCTAATAAAAATACGTAGGTCTCCAAGTAGCACCATCGTGACTAACATTATAATAAAGGGTATAGTAGACTAAAGTGTTCACTAATAAACGAGGCAGCTGCTTTATTTCTAAAAAGTACATGGAATATTTTAGTAAGCCGTGGTAACATTATGCAAGGTTTGAACATAAATGGTGTGCTTAAATACTTGAATATGAACAAACCGATATGGAATTGTATTTTTCCCCATAGGTCGATTTTGATATTTGGCGGATTAATATTCCAATAATTGAATAATTGGCTGATGATTTTTTTTCAAAAGTAGTGAATAAAATAACGTGGTTTTTTTTTATCCCTTAAGGCGGGGGTCGGCAACACGTGGCTCCCGAGCCGCATGCGGCTCTTTAGCGCCCCCAGTGGCTACCTAGAGCTTATTAAAAAATGTTTGAAAAGGGAAAAAGATGGGAGGGAAATATGTTTTTGTTTTAATATGGTTTCTGTCAGAGGACAAACATGACACAAACATTATTAACGTTTTCCAATGCTGTAAAAATGTGTTGAATAAATATTAAATGTCAACATTTTGTCATTGAATATTTGCATCCTAGCCTGCGACACCCGTTTCTATTAGCAGGGCGGGATGCCAGTAAAGGGGCTGTTGTAAAAAAAAATTTAAAAAATAAAAAAAAATACAGCTGCCTTTCATGTACAATTCACTGAGGGTACTTGCTAAGAATGGGAATCTGGGCGGCCAAGAGAAGCATTTTTAAACTGTACACGTGAGCTGCGATAGTTAGCACGCTACAAAAGTGCGTCCTGTGCCTCGTTCATCTTAGCGGCCGCTATGGCTGTTGCTCATTACAGCATGCGTGTGTAAGTGTGTGCGTGTGCACGTGTGTGCGGGAACGGGTCGATCGCGGGAGGTTGGTTGTACGAAAAGTAGATGTTCCATCAAAAAAGTTTGGGTACCCCTCCTCTACAGGATGAGCTGCAGGGGGAAAAAAAACCCTTTTAATCATGAATGCTCGTTGTGTATTTGTAGCCAACTTAGTCATGTTGATAGCAGGCTAATATAGCTCATACAGATACATACAGCATGTGTTGCCTTCATTAGAAGGCTTTTTATTTTTTTACACCTCCAGACATATTTGTTTTTTTGTTTATTTTGGTCCAATATGGCTCTTTCAACATTTTGGGTTGCCGACCCCTGCCTTATGGGTTACGTCTCAGATGAATTACAGATAGAACATTTGACTGTTTTTTCAATACATACTTGGTCCTTTAGTATATCGTTTACTTAACAGCAGATTATATACACTAGCAGTTAACCTGTTAACTACAAGTGTATTGCACTCAAAATTAGGGTTAGGTTAAATACACCTAAAATGTATTTAAAATGGTACTTTATTAGATTTAAGAAGAAAACACTAACATTGTGCACAGTTAGAACAGTTAATTCAATGATTCTTTGCGTACCATGAATAAGTAACGCAGAATACCACTATAGTTAGGGGTGCATGTAAGTGGTGTGCAGCTGTGCAAGCACACTGAAAATTTTTTAAGAGCGCATCAGATTAACCCCCCCCCAAAAAAAAAACATTCCAAGTTCACACATCAACTGAGTCGTTCCTTTTTCAGATCAGTTGAGCAAACCGACAAGCACTAAACTACCCTACAAATGGCACCCCTTGCTGCAGGCCACGAGGGTTTTAAATTAACTTGAAATAAATATTGATCCTCAGTGACAGAAAAAGTAACACCTATTCTAAGACCAGTCAACGGGACGACTCCACAGGTAGGCAATGATTGAGATTGTAATAATGTATCGTACGGAACAAAATGAGAATAAAGCAACAACCTGTGGTTCTCTTTTAAGAGCCAGGCCAAATGGTCATCCGAACCACGCTTTGAGAATCATTTCTCTTTCCTCTACTGTACTTTCAATGTGTCTTTACTTCAACACAAATTGTTTGTGATTCATTGTTCACAAATAGAATCAAAATGTATCGTCTGCTGGACAGCGGTTTAGTTTAGTAACAGAATTACATTTTTCTTGTCAGGTTTTAGGCCACTTGAGATCGAAGGGAATTCGATATGACAAAAGCGATAAAAGTAGAAAGTATCAGTCAGCCCAATAGGTTGATTGCTTGACAGATCAGGGGCTGATGGCACTGTGCACATGGACAGGGAGTCTGTAGGAAAACAAAGAGGGATGCAAAGGATATGAAGAAAATTGCTCCAAACATATCAATATAAGAGCGATGAATTGCATTTTTGCAAACACATCTTAATTAACAAGCGCCCTCAGTAGGGTTTAACAATTCTGAAAAATAATCTGATCGCGACCCCGCCTCCTCCCAACTCAATACTGTGATTGCTATTATTAAAAATTTTTTCAAGGCCCTTTTCTCCCATTTCTCATTTCACAGTCTTTTAAGCACCAACAGTATCTGAGTTTTCAGAAAAATACTGCACAAGTTAGATTTTGTCTTTTTTTATGATGAATTGTGTGTTTTTCTGCAAAGAATTATTGTGCTCCCTGCACGCCCTTCGTCAATCAGAATGAACGTATGTGTTACCCCCAGCGGTGCTTCCCACCCGCAAATGGCACCATCTACCAATACCAGGCCAAGCCTTTGAATGGCAGTCGCTCGATTAACTTCAGTCACTTCGCGGGAAAGACTGTCCTCTTTGTCAACGTGGCTACGTACTGAGGTTACACCTTTCAGTACATTGGTAAGTGACCAAACACGCAAATGAAATGTCAGCATAGAAGATATTAAGGGTGATATTTTAAGTGTGCGGAATGTATCTCCTGTCTTGTGCAGAGCTGAATGCACTTCAGGAGGAGATGAATATTCATGGCCTCACTATTCTTGGCTTCCCTTGCAATCAATTTGGGAAACAGGAACCTGGGAATAACCGTGATATCCTGCCAGCTTTGAAGTAAGCTCTCAGGTTAAGCAGTGCTAAGTGTGCTGTGAGAATTTCATCTGGACCCTTCTAGTGACGTTTGCAATACAGTGAAAGCTCGCTATAACACTGTTCACCTTTCACGTTTTTTTTTTTTTTTACATTTAATCAGTGCATTGTGTTCTGCATCCCGATTGGCTAAGGGACTTTAGACCAATGTCAACAGTCTCCGCACCTCGTGTCTGTACATCTTGCCAAATTTATGTTTGCAACAAAAACAGGTTTTGATCTTTGTTTCATTCTATAGTACAGTATTATGTTGGATAATAATTGTAAGAAAACCTGACTGTAACTTGTGATTCTAAGTTCGTGATAATATTCAAATAATGTACCTTTCTGCACGATTGCAAGTAAAATGACAGGATATGTTATTTGCTAAAGACTCCATATTTATTTAGGTTATTGTGCCCCCTGCTGTTATATTTAAAGATTGCATTGAGTGTCACGAAGTGATGAATGTTGATGTTTGAGGAAAGAGACGAAAGTGTGAGGTGCATTGGCAAGAGCTTCGGTTGCTTCTAATTACTCCTAAATTCCTGTTTAGAAGGTCATGTCTGTGTTTAGTGGTATTGAGATGCATTTAGGTATGTTGCACATCGTGTAATTGTATATTTTTGTGATCGTTTTTCACCAAAAACTGGTGTTCATCACCGATGGACATGTGGACCGTCAAGGCTGTTCAACATCGGTCGACTCCTCAAGTCTTTCTAAAATAGGAAGAAAACCTTTTGGGGCAGTTACACTGACTACTTCATGCATTTCGCTTTTCCCGGGTTCTTTTTGGAACGTAACCCCCGTGATAAACGAGGTTCACTGTAACTCTAAATCCTGTCAGTCAGCAAGGCTTTATTTAATCTGCTTGCTTACAATCAGTCATTCTTTTGGTGCCTTTTCACTAGAGAATTCCCAGCTCATATTCTATCAGTCATCTTATAGGGAGGACACAGACTCTGTACTAGACTGTAGCTAAGAGGGAATTCGGGCCTGCTTCCAAGGTGCAGCTCATGAAGTGTTGAAAGACTAACCTCTGATAAGCTTCCCTGTTTGAATTCCAGGCATGTCAGACCCGGTAATGACTTTGTTCCAAACTTTCTGCTGTTTGAGAAAGGTGATGTGAATGGGAAAGACGAGCAAGGAGTGTATACCTTCCTCAAGGTAGGTTTTTGCAACTTGCTGAAAATGTACTCCTGTGTTTCTCAGTACACCTGTATAGACAATGCATTTGCAATTTTAAGAGTTAGTAAATGCTCGACAAGACTTTACTGAAATTGTTAGCAAGAACATCAACAACACACACTATTTGCTCTGGTTGATGAACCGGTAATCCTCCAAATTAAATAGCGCCACAACTTCTCTCAACAGATAATTGGAATGAATTTGCCTGCTATGTTCCTGAAGAAAGTATAACATATTAGGCCAAACCTCAGTTCAAACCAGCAAAATCCCCAAAATGACACAACACTTAAAACTACCCAGGAATAACTCCATTACCTTGTCAGAATTTGACAGAGAATCCAAAAATAGATATATACTACACAGTACAGTATCATGGACTTGGTTCAGCAGCTGAAACCATCAACTAGCTGTCTTGAGTCAATATCATCTGACTTATTTCAAACTATTGTGGCATCTTTGCTAACTAAGTTGCAGCAAATAATCAACTGCTCACTTCAGTCAGGTGAGCTTCCTAAACCCTTTAATGTAGTTGGTGTCTAAGCACTTCTTCAAAAAAAAGAGAGCACCGTATGTTTCCCTGTTAGCAAATTATAGCCCCATCTCAAACCTTCCCTTTTTTTAACCATGATTTCCGAAAGTAATTTTAATCAACTCAGCCACTTTTTTTTTTAATTCAAAGGGACTCTTCAATAAATGTGTCCGACCTCATCAGAGCACAGAAACAGCACAGCTACGAAATGACATAAGATTGAACATGGATGCAAGGGAAGTTGTTTGTGTTAGTCTTATGGGATCTCAGTGCGGTGTTTGATACAGTTGATCAAAATATATTGTTGAAAAGGCTGGAAACATTGATGACGGGATTAAATGGAACAGTCCTAAAATGGTGAAGGTCCTACTTGGAGGAAAGGAGTTATTTTGTGATGATTGGAAGTTTCAAATCTGATCAAATGCCCATGATGTTGGGTGCCTCAAGGGTCAGTTATTGGACCCCCGTTGTTCAGTCTGTATATGTTACCATTGGGTCAAATGCTTCAGAAGACCAATGATGTTTATCATAGCTATACAGATGACAGGAGTTCAGTTAACAATTTGTGTCAGTATTTACTGTACATTAAATTGAAAAGTGGATGACCCAGAATTTCCTTCAGAACCAAAACAAAATGCAGGTAATTGGTTTTGTCAATAAAGAATGCCTTCATTCCTCACCTACCTGTATGTACTCTGGCCTCTCAATAGAGCTCCTGTCCTCCGGTCTCGGACAACTTTGGTAACCCCACCAACAGGCTTTTCTGGGATCCGTTGAAAGTCAGCGACATCAAGTGGAACTTTGAAAAGTTCCTGGTTGGCCCGGATGGAAAACCCGTGATGAGATGGCACCCGGCTGTCAGTGTTTCCGAGGTACGAGCTGGTATACGTAAATACCTACTCCAGCGTTACTCAGAGGAGGTTTTCAACTAGATTGTCCAAGATGTCATAAAGTTGATGTCAATCTTGCCGTTTCCTCTAACTTGAAGGTAGCATGCTAAATGAAGAAGAGGTTTGAAAACAGTGTCTGTAGAGCCTCTTTGGAGTCTGAGATTCAAGGCCAGCTTTTTAGTGCATTCAAGCGGTCTTGCTATATCTCACAGCATCATGTTATCTTCACAAACTGGAACCTGCTGGCATTTACAACCTCGATGTCAACAACCTCTAATAAACTAATGGCAACTGTGCACTTGTTAGCAATCTTTGACTGGAATGCTGATCATGTGTGAGGGGTGTGAGAATGATGTCATGTTTCTATCTTGAAATGAATAGTGCACCAGTAACATGGGCAGGGGAATGTTTCCCTGTAATGGGCCTTTCAGTCCATACCAGGGTTGTACTACTTTTTCCATCATATTTAGTTATTTCAACTTCTCAATTTTTTTTGAAAATACTTCATGGGCGGCATGATCGACTGGTTAGCACATCGGCCTCGCAGTGCAGAGGTGCAGGGTTCGATTCTAGGTCCGGCCTTCCCGTGCCTGCTGAGTTTTCTCCGGGAAGTCGAGATTCCTCCCACATTCTAAAAACCTGCATGGGAGGTTAATGGAACACTATAAATTGTCCCTCGGTGTGAATGTTTTTTTATGCGAGGCCTGTGATTGGCTGGCGACCAGCTCAGGGTGTATCCTGCTTACTGTCCAGAGACACCTGGGATAGGCTCCAGCATGCCCGCAACCCTTGTGAGGATAAGCGCATTAGAAAATGGATGGATGGAAAATGCTTCTTTTTTTTTTTTAATGTATGGAATATTTGGCGAGTGCAAGATTTTTAAAGTCATTTGGGATAGTGTAATACACGAAACTACAATTCTCAAATGACCATTTCATGTTATGTACAGACATACAGCGATACAGAAATGCATTTTAAATGAACCTCGAAAGCTCATGTATGAACATGACAAAAACAAAGGATACTATGGCTATATTTTTTTGTTTTTGTTCACTTTATAAATTTAAGATGTACAGTAGTTTTCATGCTTTTCAAATCATTTTTATTTCATTGTCGACAGTTTTAGTTTGGGTTATTTCGTTAGTGTTTATAATACCTCGGTCTTGGAATACAGTACTTATTTTGTTTTTCACGGTGGGCTGTATATGTCCCATGGGATGTGGACTCCCAATTTTAGTTTGCCTACATTGTCACTGATGTCCACGTGTGTTGCTCAGAGGAATTTAAGCAAAACTTGAAGGGGGAAAAAAAGAGAGGGCCTTGATCACTGAAATGAAACGGAATCTTAAATTTGAACCAAATTGTTTTATAAAGACCTTGCCACACCCTGACACAAAAGCTGATCTATAAACTTGTAAATTCTTTATATATATCTGTCAGTTAGTGCTACTGCAAACGTGCAGTAACCCCTGCGGAGGCAGAAAAATTGAGAAAAAAATGCAGTATGCATCATGCAATGTAAACATTTAGAATAGATTTATTAAGCCAGTCAAATACAAAAGGTCTCACATGTGCTTTTACCTACAGCAAACATAAAAGGGGCCGCAAACCAAGAAATACAACTGCCAGGAATCAAAGAATACCGTTTCAAAAGTGCACGTCTCCCTTCACTTCCCACCAATCCGATTCGGTTCATGGTAACCTAATAACTCGGTTAAAATGAAACTATCTCATCTTGTGCAGTTTTTGAAGGCCTTCATCCAATTACCTCATACTGTTTGATACGCAAGAAATCCTAGTGAATATTCGGTTCAGACATTGGTGTGAATTTGAGACGGTTTAAAAAAAAAAAAAAGAAAATTTAAGTGGCCTCCTGCACATTACACCAGGGCTCCTGACTAAGTGTTACATACAGCAAGGCACGGGTTTCAAAGATGAACCCAGACTTCCTCTTCTCTGGCAACTGTATCTGTACTAATGAATTAGTAAGTTAACAGCTATTAGAAGACTGCTTAACTGTTGGGTACTGCACAGGGATAAAAAAAAAAAAATATGCACGAGATAACAAGATACTGTAGGTGGTCAAATAAAGTCACAGAAGTGTTGTTTAATGAGATTAGGTCCATCATCATGGTGAAAAGAAAGGCTTGGGTATGTGTTGTGTCTGACACAAATGTCAAGAGCTACAATATATCGGGAATACACTCACAACATTAAGCAGCATTACTGAAAGACAATGATTCACACTGAGTCAATGCAACTATCAAAACAGCAGGTTATAAATAAATTATCGATCACAAATATGTTTTTGGTATGACACGTCAAAATCCCCTCAACACCCCTGCCCCCCCCCCCCCCAAACATTTGTGTGCAACAACCACATTTTGACCAGTTACACATACGGGACGTTTCTATCACATCAATGTAATGCGCAAGTCTTCTCCGGTAAATTAACATTTACTTTGTCAATTCAGTGATTGAATTCACCCACGTTGTCATCCATTGTTGGAATGAGAATAGTTTTGCTCGTACAGGGAACGGCTTGCTGTAACCATACAAGTTGCTCAATCGAGTTGTTGCAGATTACAACATAAAAAGTTCGATTTTCTGGAAAAAAGGAGTGTTAAGTAACCTAACTATTTAACAAAAGATCTCAATTCATGATTAAAAAAAAAAAAAACTAAATCGAAATCAGTCGTGTTTATATTCAGAAAAGCGAAGTGTTCCACAAATAGCCTTATAAAACGCAAGTATAAACAACATTACAATAGGATATCTACAGTTCAGTAGGAAAATTATAGATCAAATCACACCTTTTCAAACCAAAACTGATTTCATGCTACAACCCAAGTTCCATTATCCGGTGACACTTTAGTGCTTTCCGGGATCTATATTCTGACGCTCCCTTTTTCCAAATCCTCCCCCTCCTGCTGCCGCCGCTGTGGACTGGTCTGCAAGGTAGACATAAGAAATCAAACTTTTACTTTGAAAAACAATGATCAACATGTTTGTCCATTTTCTGACCAGTTACAGACCAAACCCACAACTGAATCTTAATTCATTTATGTTTGTGAATTTAATGCGCTTTGAATTAATTTAGTTGCAGCCCTGCTCCACTGTTTTACCTGCATTATCTGGCGCTGGTCGTGAACTTTCCCCCACCGCTCTGGGTCCTCTGGGCTGTAGAAATGACGAGGACTGCCACGGAAAACCCTGGAAGACACAATGGCATCATCATCATTCAAGCGACTCAATATATACGAAATGATTTACCACAAACAGCAAGCCCAAAGTCTCTGTTGTCGTGATGTAATGACAGAAGTCTGCAGAGCCTCGTCACTCAGTATTAATTAAGCAGAAGACCTAATTCCGTCATTCGCGTGTTTCTCCCGACATAACACCTGACATAGAGGCAGAGGAGAGAGCCTGGTTCTGTCAGTGAGACAGATGTAGGGACCTTTGAGGATCCTTACCGGGGTAACAGGCTGGAAGTCTCGTATGGGGGGCGGAGCTGTGGCGGTTGCCGCCGTGGCACCTGCAGCATTGGGCATCCGGGGATGGAAGTGTACGGGCCAGCCCTCAAGGCCCTGCGGTCCCACCTGCACAAAGGGACCACAGTAGGGGGGGCTCAGCGGGCCGTTCTCTGAGCCCGACGTGGGGTCTGAGGTACGTCTTTCCTGCTGCTGCCCCTACGGGGATCACAAGTACACATGTGATCCCTGATCAGTGCATGGATGGTAAACTGAGCGAGCACAGACGTGGCCCGGTTACGGCGTGGCTAACCGCTGAGCTACCGGATGCACTGACAAACATGAGAAGTGGAGTCAGGCTCTTGTGTTGACCCCATACACTTAAGATGAGTGACTTCCGACTGGTCACTAGTTTGTAAGCATAAAATCATGCAGTGAGCATTTGGGGCTTTGGAACTCTCCTGACATACCGCATCAGCTCGCCCATGCAAACTCTTTCACACGTTCTCACTCGGGCTTTCATTCACACGCTACCTGCTTGTGATGCTGCATCTGCAGTCTTTCGAGCTTGCATCGCTCTGTGTGTTCTCGCTGACACTCGTTCTGCGCCTGATGCAGCTGGAAGACAAAGTAAGCACCAACTCAGGCGGTCAACTCTCATCCTCAATGTGCTCATCAGGTCGCTTACCTGATTGGTCAAATTCGTAATCTGAATCTGGAGTCGCTCCACCTGCCGCCTCAGGTCTTCTTTTTCCTCATTCATTCGCTCCCTGTCACTGCGTTCTTTTCTGAAGTCTTCTTCAAAAATTTTCACCTGATTTACACCGAAATTACGATGAACTGATGAGGAGATGAACGCACGACTGCAGCAAAATTTCATTTTGAAATGCATGTTTTGTCTGACCTGTTCTTTTAGAACAGCAATTTGGGTGAGTAGTTCCTGCTTCTTTAGGTGATTGGCAGCGTCCTGGCCAGGTTGTTGTTGGGAGGATGATGGGGGATGTAAATTTAAGGCGTCTTCTAAAGCCTGGAAAAAGAGGAAAGCTATTTTGTTTTGTAAAATGTAAACTAGGGTTGAACAATTTACCGAATTCAAATTCACATCGGAATGTTGTACAATACAAATTTTCAAAACGCAAAGGGAGCCATTTGGAAGACAAAAAAAAAGGGCTTCATTTCGGCCTGCTGGTAGGCTTTATTTGTTATATACAGAACATGCATACGTTCACACTCAAAATAATGGCCTCAGTCATATTTTGACCAAAAAATAGTTTTTGCCATACAAATCTTAGGATGCTGGCTACCTATGCTAAAATCGGCTACATCCTTTGCTGAACAGATCAAATCTACTCTCGAAATGAAACTATTAAAAAATATATCCTAATCAGTATGTGGTTCACTTTTTCATGTTTTCTGAAAAAAATGACTTGAACCATTATTTTATTCTATATTTATTATTATAGTCCCTAAATAAGGCCGGTGCTTAAGAAGTTTAGTCCACATGTTTACATAATCATTGTTGCATGAAACAAAGTTGACGTGATAAAGCCACACATTTGTTCCTGACTTTTCATGTTTATGCTACATTTGTTGGTTAGATTTTGTCAAGTTGTCTTCATTAAAAGACTGCAAGTCTAACTGTTTAGTAAGTTGACTCTAATTGAAGTCGACAACCCGTCTCCCATATGAATTGATGGTTCATTTGCCTTTAATTTAGCATAAGCTTTAAAACCAAAACATTTACGTCGGATAAATCTGATATTATCGTAATACAGATTCATTCATTGCTTGTATTTGTTCCATAAAAGAAAGATAAAGCTCCCAGGCCACCGATTTGATGTCCCTTTTCACTGACCCTGTTGAGACGTTGGATTTCCTTCTCCTGGTACTCCCGCTGTTTGCTGAGAGGCAACAACTGGTCCTGCAGGTAGCGAACTTTCTGCTTCAACTCAGTCGTCTCCGTGTTGAGACACTCCTTCTCACCCTGAAACAACAGCGCCAGCGTTTTCAAAACGGGTGTCCTTTAACTTGAATTTCCATTTTGAAATCAATTCTGCTCACCTGCACATTTTCAATCTTAGACTTTGCCAGGAGCAGTTTCTTGTCGTAGTCGCGCTGTCTCTGCTCTCGCTCCGCCTCCAGTTCAAGCACAGTCTTCTGAGAATCGGCTAGCCTCTGCCTGAGGTCAGTGATCTGCATTGTTAAGTTAAAAGCATTTCCTGTGAGAGGATCAAGGACTGTCATAATATCCATTAAAAACTAGATTATTGACGCTTAGCTGCACCTTTGAGGGAGTGTGTATTATTCTACATAGGTAAACATGAGCTAGGTAGTCACGCAAATCTGTTATCTATGAAACCACAGCAACGAAGACATCTGCTATGTCACAGGTATTTGTGTGTGAAATAACAGTATGCCTATTGACGCAAATGGGTATGGAACAACATAGTGTCCCCATGTACGAAGAAGCGACACGTTTGTTTGTGATTGAGGGTGTGATCACAGAATGTGCGTCTGTTGGTCTGTGTATGCGTGCGTGTGTGTGTCTGCTCCCCCCGATTGCACCATAACAGCAGGTCAGCAGATACAACAGTGGTTAAGGGGAATTCTCACTGACAGCGCGTGTGGTAAGTATGCTCAGATAGGTTAGCTATTGCAAGAGTGTGTCTTTTCCACTCTACAGCGCACAGCAAACAGCTGTGACAATGCAATCTGTCATTTGAAAGCTAGGTGCCCTTAATTTATTTGAACTCTGCATATTGCAAGTCTAAGTTTGGTGCTTTCTACCGCCTTTATTACCGATTTGTCTTACTGTTTATTGTGCATGTTAAATTGCTCCATGTACAGCACTTTGTATGCAGCGATGGCTGTTTGAAAGTGCTCTATAAATACTGTTGACTTGACTTGTTGACTTAATAACAACTTTCATTAACAATTAATACATTGAGACCATCCCAAGGATAAAAAAATATATATATTGCAGGCAAGCTGATGTTGCTAATCTATTTTACAGCTGGCACTTGTGGTATTTATTTTCGCTCTCTGCGGGCATTAAAAAAAAAAAAAGTCATACACAATGTTTATTTTATTTTTAATATGCTTATATTTATATTTTAACATATATATTTATTTATATACTTCTTTCTACTTCTCTCTTTCATAATTTTGCTGCTGTAAATTGGGAATTTCTCCATTAAGAGACAAATAGATGTTTCCTTATCTTATAGGACAACGGTAAATAAATGGATATTTTTCTAAATAATATTTTGACTGTTGTAGTTTACACCAGCTGTGTAAGGCTACAAAACCAAATGTCCTTAAAAACAAACAAACAAACAAGAGGGCATAAATGTGAATTTTACTGAGTTACTACTTTGACTGTGGTAAAATGAAAATAGACGTGCTGTAACAGGCTACAACCAGAGGGCACAGTAATGTTTCCTTTCACCCTCACGGCAGTCTTAGTCATTACTGCACCTTCTGTTCAAACTGTGACTTCATTGAATTCCACTGAATGTCCCACTGCTTATTCACCTCCAGTACCTGTGCAGAAATATGACGCAAAACAAACGAGCATATAGGAAACTCATTGAATATACGATCCAATAGTAGGACTGGTCTCAACAAGAGGAAAAGACTTGCATCTTTTCTTTGCTTCTCGAGGAGCTTGATCTTCTTTTCATAAACCTCGACGTCACACGGTTTGTTTGGACTTTTTTCGGCAGCTTTTCCACTCTGGGGGCACACAGAACATTGCTGCATTACATACAGTACACCCCACAGTGGGATGCTTCATAGATCAGCTAAGTCAGTGAGCTTAGAGAATTTTTTTTGTCATGCACTTATTAGTTTGAGGTTTCTCTGCATAGATGTATATTATTCATTAATTTTGTCAGTATGCAAGCAACAAAAGAGTACTGATTACCTAAGTTTGTAAAATATTGTCTATATACTGTATGTGTGACAATATTGATGGGAAAAAAATGACAGCTTGATCATTTCATTTTAGCTACCTTCTGAGGTGTAGAGGCTTCTATCTTCGGTCTCACCGTGGCACATTCTTCTTTAACCGTCTCATCTTTGGTGTCGGGAGCTTCAGTGTCAGATGCTGCCGCAGATGACGATGACGATGATGACACGGCAGCTGCTGTTGCTGCTGCTGACGTTGACGCCACTGCTGCGCCACCTGTCACAAGTTCCTTCAGTTTCTGATTTTCCTGCCTGAAAGCACCAGTACAATGAACATTTTATTGAACAGGACCTGCAAACAAGGCCCTGGTCCAAGTTCGGGATATATTTATTTGGGTAATACCTTACCATTTCCAAAAGGCGTAACAACATTCAATCAACAATATTCCCCGGCAAAAGTGAAAGCATGTGCAACTGGCAAGCAGCACAAAGATATGTGGTACTGATCACACAACTGACTTACGATTACGGTATTTTCTTCTCAAAGGATAACGTGTTTGTTTGATTATAATTGAAAGTTTCATATGTGTTCCTAGAGTTTAGTAAAGCTCAAGAAAGCAGAACTGTCAAGAAGGGCCTAAATGATGTTGGGCAGTTCAACACCACTGTTAATTACTATCACAAGAATAAACAGATTGTCAAATAAACACCCTTCCAAGTGTGTCTCTCCAAAATAATTAGGATTACTTTTTCAAAATGCAGAAGTCTCCATATAGAGCTTGCATTACAGATTACATTGTGCAGGTCGTGCTAATGTAACTAGTCAGTGTATATACTCACATTTTATTAATTGACTGACGAAAAGTTGAAGATCAATTTAACATAATAATGCATCTTATTTATGAAGACACATATTATCGTGCATGAACAATCTCAAAGTGCTACAAGATAAAAGTAGACATAAAAATTATAGTATGAAAAAAAATACTATGACTAATCTACTAATCAGTGATTTCTAAAATGAAGATGAGTTAAGACCATTGTTGGAAAGAAAATTACCAAGCGTCAAAGCAGCGGGGGGGTTAAATAAATAAAAATATGACCTCAGCTGTTCCAAGTCTCGATTCCTGATATGATGATCCTCTTCCATTTTCCTCCGCAGCTCATTGTTCTCCTCTCTGAGCTGTTCACATAGAGTCTGCACAAAAAATGTTGGTTGAATTCATTGTAAATATATTCTATGTCATCTAGCTGCCAACACTATAAGAGATTGCTCTTTCAGTGAACGAGTGTGGGAACAGAATGAAGAAATGCCACCCAGTCTTATGAAGTACATACGAGTGCATACACAAGCCTTCCTATGTGACGTGGAAATAGTTTTTTCCCCGCTCTAATTTGCATACACAACTAGCAAAATCCATTGTGCAATAACAAAAAAAAAAAAAAATTATGTCATGAGCCTACTCTGTTTAGAACTGAAGTATGAACTACTGGAGAGAAAAAAATCACAGTATGAATCTTGACACAAAAAACACAAATATGTAATCAGCCGATCGAAATGTTAAGATCATCTGTCTGAAAAAGTATTCACCAGTATTCCTGTGTAGGGCTGAACAGTTACGGGTTTCAAATTCAAATTAACATTGCAATGTAGTAGAATATAATTTTCAAATTGCACATGTAGAGATTTGGGAAATTTGTTTCATTTTGTTCGGTCGGTCGGCTTTATTTTTATATATATATATATATATATATATACGGCATGTATACAGTATTTCATTTATTTATTTTGTGTCTAGTTCAGTGCTTATGAAATGCAGTCTACGTGTTTACCCATCTCTATTTAATGAAACATTAAAAAGTTAAGGTGATAAAGTCACAGATTAGTTTGCAATATTTTTGGAATTGTGATTTATGACTTACTGACTTATGTTTATGTTTGGTAGAATTTTGTGTAGTTGCCGTATTCAGTGCTTAAAACACAGCAAATGTTTAAGGAACAACTCTAACTGAAGTAGAAAAATAAACTGTCTTTCATATTAATTCATGGTCGATTTGCTTTTATTTGAGCTTAACCTACGATTAACCTATAATACTAATTTTATTGAATTTCGGAGTATTTTTCAAAACCGTTCAGCCCTAGTCTTTAGCCAAAATGCCAAAGAAAAAAAAAATCTACCGAGGACGGCAAGGCTGGTTAAAACGCCACAGTCATCATAGCCCCATCCCAAAAAATACCATGCAAAAATGCCCCCTAGGGCTTTGCATGTAGGGAGCAATTTGTTTGAATGTTGACTATTTAACTCCACGCCCTTTACAAACAGACGACATCCTGTCTTTTGTTGTGGCTCTACTGTCATTTCTACCTTAGAAAGCAGAAAACTGTCAGATCAACTCTTCTCATGTTGGTGCCATTTAGAACAGTATTTCCAAACCAATCAAATGTTTGCAGTGGGAATTGTAAAAACGCATGCGACCTAAATGAGCCACAAATTTGTTCTTAAAGCTTAATTGTGGTGCTCAGTTTGCATGCAAATTCATATCTCTCAAACAAAGAAACGTCTGTATTTATGAGACTTCTCCCAATTCAAACTGGTCACATACCTGTAGGAGGGATGTCCTCAGTTCATTCTTTTGGACCTTCGAGGAAAGATGGTGAAACTCCACAGCCATTCGACCCAGGTGAGCTAACAGCTGGTTTGGATTGGACTCTTCTGCGAATATGCTGAAGGAGCTCTCCAATTTCTTCAGTTGGCTGGCCAGCTCGACGTTCTCCTGAGGCAAGAGAGGGATGACTCCTATTGCAGACCGGGCCTGAAATTAAGCACACCCACCCTGTTAAAAGTCAGTCGATCAAACTTCTCTTTCAAGCTGATTCAGTATATATAATATGCATTAAAAAAATAAAAAAAAAAGGAATCAGGCTGTAAGAATCATCGTGCTACAATTTCTGTCAAACCAGTTGAGCTAGCTGCGGGAGAGAAGAAAAAAACAAACAAACAATAATGGAAGCTGACCGGAGATAGTGACTAGCAATCTAACCGCAAATACACAGGTCACATGTGGTAGTCTGAGTTATTTTAGAATATGACCACATTGACATCCAATAGTATTCTGGTCGAGTATCTAATGACTACATTCCTTAGGATGCAACATGTGACTGAATCATGTGTGATTCCAGTCAGTAATAATCCTGGACTTTCCCTGGTTGACTCAGGCTAAATCCGCCAGTATTGAATGAATTACTGGGTTACTTCACCAGGACAGGTTTCTATTGTTGGGAAAATAGCTATTTCGAAAAGGGTGTACGTATAGCCTGAAGTAGATGACACCTTTATCAGAGGCATAAAACTGTGACAAGTTTTAAGTTCTACTTCTAAAATGGAAGCTCAAGTTATAAGGGTCAAAGTAAGATTGGTACATACAGTCAAGGCATCTGACGTCCTCCTTTCCATATTGACCGCTTCGAACTCTGATAAAGTGTCCTGTAAAAAAGCCGTCGCGTTAGGTAACACCAGCCAACACCCCCATCAATAAAAGTTCCACCAGTTGAAATGTAACGTTGCAATCCTCACAAAGTTCACACTCACGTGAAGTCTGTTGGCCTGCATGGCCCTTGCTAAACAGCTTGCATCTGCTTCTTTCGGCTCAGCAGTGGGATGCAAACAAGGTTTACCTTAGTGTAGGGGGGGGGGGGGGGGGGCGGACCATCAACACCATCGCTGTGTAAATATAGCCATTGTCACCCACAAATATGAAAATGGATGACACCTACTTTGCGTTTCTGTCTGAGCGTGTACACCAGCGCACAGACTGGCAGCAAAGCTGGAGGACTTGAGGGCCTCGTTGTCTCTCACAAGTTCCTCAACGCGCTGACGAAGCCTCGACGCTTCCAATTGAGATTCTTCAAGTAAGTCGCCTGCAGATAGATGGCTGCTTAGTTGAACAAAGTACAGTTTCAGCAAGCTTGGAAGTATGTCAATGCCAGCAACAAGAATACGATACTTTGAAGAACAAGTAACACTCCTAAAATGAGTCACAGGCAGTGTGATAGTCAAAAACTACCCGTGTTCAGGTTTTACTACATTTTTTGTTTTTATGTGCTGCATGTCAGTCACTCCTGTATTCGCATCATTTGAACATGAGAGAATCTTTTCTGACACCAATCATCGTGCGAGTGCGCCGGATGTCCGATTTCATGCATTCTGACAATTGATTCCCAACCAGAGTTATACATTTTTTTGGTTTAATTTTTATTTAGTTTGAACTTTTGTTCTTAAAATTCTGCTAGTTTTAATTTGTTTTTAAGAAACGGTTTGCTCCTTTTTATCTTTTTTTAAAATTTGTTTTAATGTAGTCTTACTAGTTTTAGTATTCACTTTTTTATACAGAGTCTTTGTTGAGTGCAAGATTAAAATCAAAAAGGACCACAAAGTTTTGTGTAACATAGGATGTTTGACTTTCCTTCTGTGCAGCCATACAGTAATACTGAAATAAATACATTTAAAAGAAACCCGGAATCTGAAAACTCATCAATGGTATTAACCGTCAAAGACAAAAACGAAGGACTTTTTTTTACTATGTTTATAGTATTATTTAGTTTTATAAATGTTAAATGTAGTTTCAGTCAGTCATTTTATTTTCATTGGCACAATGTTTTATCAATTTTAATTTTAGTTATTTCGGTAACTATAATAACATGGTTCCCTGTACAAATTTTTTATCAATAAAATGCTGTTGTTTAATGACAATATACATTTTAATGATTGATTTGATTGCTCTGACAGGTGTCTCAATGAACTTCAATCTTTCTGCCACTATACATTAATCCAACAACAACAAAAAAAAGCACACTAGATTCACTACTCTGCAGTAAACTTCAGAGAGTAAAGAAACAATCCAGGCCTACCTACAGTTTGTTGCCAAAACAGCTTAAGTAATACAAAAGTGATAAGGCTAATTTTGCCAGCAAAGTCTAATTTTAAACTAGATAAGAAATAACTTCAATCTGTTGTTAAAAATGCACTTATATGCAATTATATGCCTTATAGCACTGACTGATGGCTGTCTTGACGTTTGTAAGGAACAACAGTAAATCTTAAAATGAATTTGAATGCCCCTTTCTAGTACATCAGGCATCAATGAGCAGCAGACATCCATCGCGGACCCTCATAGAAGCTTACCAAGGCTCTTAAGACCCTTCATCCTCTCTCTCAGCATGCTGTTCTCCTCCAGGAGCTGTCGATAGCTGCTTCCTCCTGCAGCCTCATCCCTGGACTTGACATCACTCCCACCCGGATCGTAGATGCGGTACGGGCCTTTTCCTTCCATCATTTGTTCACTTGCTAAACATGATCCTCCAACCTGAAGAGAGATAGATAAAGAAGTGTTTTAAAGACTTTAAAGACTCATTGTCTTGTATCTCTACAGCTACAGCTTCTTGTTGCTTTCAAGCCAAGCTTGTAGCAGACGTGTGCACATTGCAGCATGACGTCTTTGATCCACTGGTGAAAAGGACACTTTGATTCGCTCCTCTTTCATCTATAACAGCTTCAGACAACAAAGTGTATGCAGGAAAGTGGTTAAGAGTGCACGATTGTCTGTGTCTCATATGTTGCTTTGTATTATTTTGTCATTTTTTTGTTAACTTTTCTTTTGATAGCGGCGCGGACACCCGCAGCGGCTCCTCTTGTTTTATGTTGAGAGGGAAGAAATTTCATCTGTGCTGTATGTTACACACACAGTACATTTGACAATAAAGTTTATCCAATCCAATCTCATTGTAGTGTCGGTCCAAAACAGAGCTGAATAAAAAGACTAAACAAAACAAAGTTTCTCTATCCATTTGGCATAAAATACACAGATAGATTAATTCACTTTTTTTCTGTGTGACGGTCATGTTTGATCACAATGAAAAGCAATGCACACACATTTTGTTCATTGCAACAGGAGTGACTTTAAAAGTATTGTTTCTCCCTCACTGTTAACAAGAAATATACTTGTAAGATTGGTTGCACAATTTACAGTATGCAATGGGAAGCACTGTACGAGCATTGTTTCTTAATACAAAGATCACTACAGCATTCACGGCAAATGATGTCGACCACAAAAAGACCTACTTGTATATCATACGAATAGCTCCAAAAGAGCCTATACCAAAGAGTCCCGACGCAAAATAACAAAGTGATAGAGAGGTTGCTTGTTCAAGAAGGCTATTATTAGTTTTTGCTGTTGTCATGCAAATGACTAGCAACATTTAGCTATCAGCTAGCTAACGCTTGATAACAATGGGAGACAGAAAGCAGATAGCTCTCCTTTTGTTTTTAAACCCCGCAACACACACTCTTTTGCCCAAGCACTCCGTTCGTCAGAAAGCGTAGGGATACCCGACAAAGCAACAAACAAAGCGGTGTCCTTTGACATAAATATACCTTTCCGCTAGCGACGGCATCTCATCTTTGTGCCTAGACATCGACTGCGGAAGTGGTCTGTTGCTCGCCGCCGTAACACGGGAAATTCCACCTTGCAACGTTTGATGTAAACAGCGGTGACTGACAGTCGAAGCGGCCAATCAGTGCTCAGAAAGGAGGAGCCAACTAGCCTTCGATTGTAAATACTGCTTCACGTTTTCAAACGACTGTATTCCTTAAATTGAGCCCAAAAAAAAAAATCTTATAAGTAAAATGTTCTACTTAAATGTTTATTGAAGTGGTGTTATATTGTTGTTTTGAACTCTAGTACGTTATTTTCAGAGCAGAAATGGGCAACTTCAAATACATGCATACATACAGTATATGCATACATACATATATACATACATAAATGTGGATCGGAATGGCCAGGGTAAAATGGGAAAATGTGACTGGATGAATCAGTGGGTGCCGAACTGTGAATATGCAGGCTGGAATGTCGTTTTAACAGAGGTGGGCATTTTACAAAATATTGCTGGTAGAAGCATTTGTCATCTGTCAGCAGCCAAGACACCCTGCTGTCATTTTTTTTTTCCTAGCAAGGGACTCCGTTTTTTCCCTTGCTTAAAATAGATTTGGAGGATGAAGGGCTCTGTGGTGGGGGCTTCTTTGGTTGTATCAAGCATTTGCACTGAACTAGAAGTGCAATCACAATCAAGGCCAGGTCAGCAGTACAGCATTTGTCATCCTGATATAAAGATATAAAGTATATGGAGGCATAGTGATTTCATACTTCCTGTTGCGTGAAATGCAACATAAAGTACATAAAATTGTGAGTATATCTATTTCATCTGCTTCCTGACTACTGTCGGGGTACTCATGAGCAGAGGTTCTCAACCTTTTGATATCTTCCGTGACATTTTATGGGAAAAATCTTTGGCTTCGTCTCCAGTCAATTGCCCAAATTCCCATTTCAATGGAAGTTCAAATCACACCTGAACAAGTGAACATGCACAGCATAGATTAAAGTTAGGTCCCACAAGGTACATTGAAGTTATCATAACACAACCCATTTTTCATTTTGTTGCAAGTTGAGTCTGGGCCTGCTTATCCTCTAAAGAAAATTTGGCATACGCGTTGAGGAGGCAAGATAGATTGGAATAATGCAAACTCAGGTGACATCCATCCATCCATCCATTTCTGATCCGCTTATCCTCACAAGGGTCACGGGATGTGCTGGAGCCTATCCCAGCTGTCTTGGAGCAGTAGTCGGAGTACACCCTGAACTGGTTGCCAGCCAATCGCAGGGCACACATAGACGAACAACCATCCATGCTCACACTCATACCGAGGCACAATTTAGAGTGTTCCATAAACCTACCACGCATGTTTTTGGAATGTGGGAGGAAATTGGAGTACCGGGAGAAAACCCACGCAGACACGGGGAGAAAATACAAACTCCACACAGGAAGGCCGGAACTGGAATGGAACACTGCACCTCTGCACTGTGAGGCTGACACACTAACCAGTCGACCACCGGGCTGCCTACTCAGACAACATATGAAGTTTGAAATGATGAGCATCTCTTGGAAGTCCGTTGATCCTGTATTTTTAGACTACCGGTAATACCTATTGATGCTTAAAAGGTAAGCACCACTGTAATGACTGATAAGAAAATAGGTAGGTGTAAATCAGTGCAAAAATTATGATTAAGATCCATGCATTTGTCACAGAGAAATTGAATTTACAAAATATTTGTGAAATGTATATCAGCAATAAATTACACACTATTACTCTTACAGTATGATATCAGCAAAATGTATACATTCAGTGAAAAATGATGGTAATAGAGCTTTTTGATTAGTCTCTTAGTATTATTTTATTTTGTGTGTTCTGTATTTGAAAAGAAAAACTAGCTTTCAGCCTTCTCGTAGTGTATAGAGAAATACAGAGGCACTCATTCACTTTTGGCGGAGATTTATAGCATGTCATAACAGACGCCATATACATCCTTATAAAGCACTTGACTGTATGATTATCAGATGTGGGCAGAGTGGCCAAAAAATGGAATAAAGTAAGAATTTTGAATATGACCAATACAAAACTATAAAAAAGTAGACTTAAAAAATCACTTAAATTAGAGTATTGAGTGAAAAAAATTTCAATTAATAACTAACTGGTGTGTAGCTTCTAATTTATCTATTCAGCGACTCAATCAGCGCTACTTGGGGACCATATAGGACCACCCAACTCCTAACCAGATACATGACAAAAATGACACTTCGATGTGGAAAAAATACTGTACGTGCATAAGTGCTCCTAAGATGTGTTCAGTTAGTTCTGTTTTTCATGGCCCTCTGAATAGAGATCTTCGATGCATGTAGAAAAGATCCGCTATGCTAACACGAGAACAAAGTTTTGAAGTAAACAACAACATAACCACGAACTGTGATTTTTGCTTTCTCAGCGCAAAGGGCTGTCTTGCATAAAAAATATAATTCAAAGATGGCACCAAACTGCTGAACTGCATACCAACATTAGATGCAAGAACTAATCTTGTGGATTTTTTTTTCAAACAAATCAACTCAAAATTCAAATGTTATTGAGTTACTATTTTTGCCGTGGTTAACTTGTATAGCGCTTTTTCACCAACAAGCCACTCTAAGTGCTTGAACATTGAGTCCTCATTCACCTACTGATGATGCGGCATCCGGAGAGATTGGGGGTTCAGTATCTGGCTCAAGGACACTTCGACATTCATTACAAGGGCCAGGGGTTGAATCCACAAATTCAGATTTGAGAGACAATCATTCTACCACAGAGGCAAGCCACCCCACATTGACTTACACTTTATTCCAATTTCACCCAGACATTTCAGGCCTCCTGATGTAATATAGGTCTGCCATCTAATAGTGACTGATGATATTACAATGTAAAACTACAGTTGACCCTCACATTCGCCGTTCTGTACCCACAGATTTACAATTTTACATATCTGCACATTCCTTTTTTCTGGAATTTTGATTTCAATATTTTTCACTATCTTGGGGTTTTATCATTTTTTTGGATGGATGGATGGATTTCCTTCTCCATTTCCCCCCATTTTTCATGGTAAACGTATATTGAATGTTGGTCCTCGGAAGCAATCGTTGCAACTGGCTTGATTTTGAATCGAGGCTGGCTTACGGATTCCGTCTTGTGGTGGCGTGCAAAATGCATTGCTCATGTGCACCGCCGCACCCCTTATGTGCGCTTCTTGTTATGTGTACTGTGTGTATCAATTTTATTTCATGAAACCCTGACGATGGATCCTATGATAAACAACGTCTTCTCAGTTACAGAAGGGGTGATGAGCACACCAAAGTTGTGGAGCCGAACACAATGTTTCCCCCTAAAATGTTGTGAAACAGAGTCAACAAAATTGAAGTGATTGAAGAGATGTGTTAAACTAGTGAATAGTGGGTAAGCGAAGCGGTAAATTATTGACATTTCAAAATAGACAGAGGGCCATAAACGCAAGTAGGCCAATCTTTTTTGCATTTCCTAACAGCAGAAAGCAACAGCTGACAGTCATCAAACAAAAGCAGCTCGTCTTTTTGTAATCTTGAGCAAAATGTCCAATTTCATCTCTTCCATGTAGTCTTGAACACACAAATAATATATATATATATATTCCTTTGCCCCAAACTTCAGGCCAACATTCTGCTGAAATGTTTGAGGATTTGGAAGATGATTTTGAAATAATAAAATAAAAAAAAAAGAATACAAATTGTGAGCTTTCTAATGAAGCACAATAAAAGGTAGTATCATATTTACTTAACATACTGTACTACCGTATGTGTGAAAGAATAGCGCTTATTCAACAAGTTGCGAGTTTTTGCCGTGTGTGTGAAGAACCCTGAAGATAACACAAAACAATATAGATAACGGACATTTAGGAGAAAACATGCTCGAACGTTTCAAAATATTAAACCGGTATAAACAACTCACCCACTCATTTGGCTTGTGTCTGAGAGGCATGCACTTTTTAAGGAAACTGGTGAATAGGAGGGAAGCAATTTCACTGTGAGATGTGGGGAATTCCCATAACCAAGCGAAATGGCCTGACAAAGTAGGCTCAGTGTGAACAGAACCGATTGTGTCTCCAACTTTGTGTTCCTCCTTTGGGGAGTGACTAAACACATACTGGAAATAAACAAATATTTGGTTTTAATTAGTGTGTCGTACCCGAGGGTCTTAAGTGCATCAACAGAAACGGCCATGCTAAAAATAATGGCCGATTTGTGCCCAGCAAAAATATATGCAGGTTGCCAAACATTTTAATAAAATCTCTTGTACTCATGTCAAGATTAACGTAGAATGGGTGGGAAGTTATAAAAAGCAAATGAGGCAATTCCAGTCACTCTGGCCCATTTGGGGGGGAATGCATGTCCTAATGCAGCAGTAAAAAAAATCTTGTCAGATCACCGAATGTCGTGAACAGGCTGGGACGTGCAACTTGTTGCAGCACTTTTTTTTGCCTTGGATTTTGGCTTTCTGCAGGGGATTTCCTCGCTACACCTTTTTTGTTTTCTTCTTTTTAACGCAAAGAAAGGCTGTGGCAGCTTCACTCCCACATGCTGTGTAGTGTATGTAGTGAACTACAAGGTAGAATGTGTTGCTCTCACATCAGGCTTGTTTTGGCCTTCAAGAGAGTCAGTCATACGTAATAACGATGTACTTACCTACTAACAAGCTTCCTTTTAATTATCTGTTCTTTTCTTTTAACCTACTCGAAGTACTGCATAACCATAATCATACTTTCACAAACATTTGCCTGCACATAGCAAAAGTGAAGAGGTATTGACTTAGAGGGAGTTTCCTCACGGTGAAGTAGTTCCCGTTCTGCTTATTACATTGACATTGTGCCAGTATCAGCACAATAAATTAATGAACTGTCCGCCAATATGCAAATTTGAGCACTTTGCTTTTGTTCACACAGGATGTGGTGAAAATGGAATACACGTACAGGGAGATTTTAAAACTACATTTGCGTATGAATAATGAAAGACACCAGATACGAATGACTTTATTTAGTTCTGTATAATTCAGTGATGCTTTCAATGGCGTTTTAATGTGTCGTGGGAAAAAATGTTTTTCCTTCAAATGGCTTGGCTCTGTGTTTAAAAAAACAACAACAAAACAAACAAACAAACAAAAAAAAACAAACAATGTCCTGATAGAGGATTTTCATGTGACCAGAAAACATCTTGAAAGATGTGGACATACAGTTAGTTTTGGCAGACAAGCAGCAACAGTTTCGTGTGCTGACAACAGATATTGTCCACCACATTTTCACTGTGATGGGATGTGGAGATCTTCAATCCTCCCCTCCACAAAGCACCAGCAGGGTTTTGCGGTAATCTCCTGAAGTGTCACCCTGAGTACACAGTATACATACAGTACATATACTTATTTTTAATTATAAAACTGCATTCCTGTTGTGTATTTTAAAAATCATCTTTGTCATGGTGAAAGCATCTGAAACACCATGCAAAAAAAAACCAAACCATTTTTTAAAAAACATTTCAGAACTGTTACAAAAAGCGCAAAAAACTATAAAGCCATAAATGGTCACAACAAATACTCAACATTTCTTTGATAGCATTTTGTATGGATCTCGGCAGACTTGAAAATGTTCGCCATCCCTGGTGAATAATATTTTTACTGTTTTTTGTTTTTTTTTAATTAACACTTAAAAACAAATAGCTACACTAAGTCATTACGGTGTACACCGTGGATAGAAAAAGTCTCGAGAGCACTGCTCAAATGGCAAGTTTTTCATCCATCCATCCATTCATTTCGTGATCCGCTTATCCTCACAAGGGTCGCGGGGTGTGCTGGAGCCTATCCCACCCTCAACTGGTTGCTAACCAATCGCAGGGCACACATAGATGAACAATCATTCACGCGTACAATCAAATCTAGGGACAATTTAGAGTGTTACATTGACCTGCCACACATGTTTTTGGAATGTGGGAGGAAACCGGAGTACTCGGAGAAAACCCATGCAAACACAAGAAGAACATGCAAACTCCACACAGGAAGGCCGGAGCAGGAGTCGAACTCTGAACCTCTGCACTGTGAAGCAGACGTGCTGACCACTTGCCATTTACCATTAATCATAACACATTGAAGGTCATGCTATTTTGGCAGAATAGACAGACTGACAGGAGTCTTGTTTTATACTTGCTGAACAGTCAGCCGTCAAAATCTAACCAAGTACCCGTCTATTAAGTCAAACCACTCATTTTAATAGGCATATGTTTGCAAGATGTCAGTGTGGCCAACATTATTGTGACATTTGGAGTGTGTACGTAGCGGAATCTGGAAGTGGTTTCATAATTGGAAAATATTTTTGCAATGCCAATATGAAGCAATGTGCTTATTAATATGGATTAATGTCACAGCCATTTCATGTGGAAGCTATAATAGATAAGTTACTGGGTACTTCCTGTCTGTAGAGCCGTCAGCCAATCATGCAACAGATACAGAAAGGAAGTTGAGCATACAAGGGAAATTCCTGAACAGTTGTGCAGAAGCCACAGACCCACAGTCCACCGCAAGGAACCTATAGGTTACCGCGGCTTCATCGCCTTGGCAGAAGACAACATAACAGCACAATGCGACAGAACAAATGGAAGAGAAAACAACAAAAAAAAGCAGGCAGGCGTGTTAGTGGACATCGATGCAGACTTACGATCATTGTCTCTACCTTGATGAATTCATGCAGGGAGGTGTCTTGCGTTTCTTTGAGCTCTTTACGAATGTTGAAAAGGTCGATCTCGCTACGGGACACCATGATGCGGATCAACGCTCTGTCGTCTGTGCCGAGACCCTGCAGAAAAAGTTAGAACAGAACAGACATCAACTTTGATGATCATCACTTATGTACATACCCCGATTCCAATGAAGTTGGGATGTTGTGTATAACGTAAATAAAAACAGAAACCAAGAATTTACAAACCGCTTTCAAACCATTTTTAAATCAACACACGACAAAGACGTATGTAAAATAACCACGGGAAAAAAAAAAGCTTTTTTTAAATTGTTTTTTTTGGGGGGGTGGGGGGGGGGGATATTCAGTCATTTTGAATTCGTCTGTAACGCGTTCCAAAAAACCTGGGACAGGGGCATATTTACTATTGCGTTACATCACCACACTCATGAAGCATTTGGGAAGTGAGGACACTCAGTGCTGAATCTTTGCAGGTGAATTCTTTCCCATTCTTGCTTGACAACAACTTCAATTGCTCGACAGTCCGAGCTCGGTTTTTGTTGTTGCATTTTGTGCTTCATAATGCACCACACATTTTCAGCAAGAGACATGTCTGGACTGCTGGCAGGCCAGTCTCGTACTTGCACTCTTTTATGCTGAAGCCACTCTGATGGCATTGTCTTGCTAAAATAAGCAGGGCTGTCCATGAAAAAGACAATGTTTGGGTGGCAGTGTACTGTTCAGCATTAATGGTGCCGTCACAGATGTGCAAGTATACCCATGCCATGGGCACTAACACATCCCCATACAATCACAGACGCTGGGTTTTGAACTTTGTGCTGATAATAATCCAGATGATCATTTTCCTGGACACGATGGCCATGACTTTCCAAAATAATTTGAAATGTGGACCTGTCAGACCACAGCCCACTTTTGCCCATTGCATCAGTCTATCTCAGATGGGCTCGGTCCAGCGAAGCCGGTGGTGTTTCTGCGTGGTGTCGATATATGGTTTTCACTTTGCGCAGTCGAGTTTTAACTTGCATTTGGACACATAGCCACGAATTGCGTTAACTATGGTTTTCTGAAGTGTTCGTGAGGCCAAGAGGCAAAATCCTTTACGCAATTTTGGAGATTTTCAATGCAGGGTTGCCTGAGGGATCGAAGGTCACGGGCATTTTCGGCCATGCCACTTTTTGATGATATTATGGACCCTGTTATTCTGCCCGGTGCAAGTTTAACGCAATTTTTTTTAGTTAAATTGTGCGCATGGGTGATATTTACAAAAGGTTTTGATGTTTTTATAGACTTTGCACTGACAGAATTTGACGTAAGGGGCGTTTAAAGCCATTGTGTGATGGAAGCAGCTAACTCTTGGCGAACTGAAGTGCCTCTCCTCACTCCCATTAAACTCAGGGTGATGGAAGTGCATGATGCAGATTCTCTGGGGTCCACGTACAAAGTGTGTTTATACCAGTAAACTGTAAGGTCTCCCTTATGGATGTTGTAGTTGGCCGTGCATATGACTATTGTGCATCCGGCAATTGAGACCAAAATACAATCCCGATCGATTAATGAAATACAACATCCACCACGCGTGAATGTGTCTGCATGCGCCTCGAACAAATGAGCAATATTTTTTCAAGTGTTCCCCAACTTTGCCTGCCTTTTTTTGACTTTCCCTGCATTTTGGGAATGTGTTACAGGCATTACATTCAAAATGAGAACATATTTGAATAAATAGCAACAAGAAATTCAATGTTCAGCTCCGTATAGTAGTAATGTTAAACATAATGTTACACATTCAATATCTTATATTTTACATTATACACAGTGCCCGGACATCATAAGAATTACACTGAAGTAAGTTTGGGTGAGACCTCTTATTGCACTCCCTCAGTGAACACTATTTCCATTTTTGGGAGTCTTTTTCCTGCACAATGAAAGGCCCCATAAAGTCATGCTTTGATTGTAGTGCAAAGGAATTTGGAGTCCTGACCCTTAACCAAATGGGATGGACAGGAACACTGAATCTTCCTGGTAGGGGAAAATCTGAACCTGGGATAGTGACCCCAAACTGTATATTGTCCCATTTCACTTTCTATAGTGACAATGGTCCGGTGCCCTAATATTTTTGTCCATCAAGTATAACTCAAACATTGTCCACCACACATATTTTCGCATCTTCTTTTGCTTTCAAGGGCATGCAGATGTGTTGTCATAGTCAATGCACTCTGCATACCTTCATGGCTTTGTACAAGCGGTCTGCAAAATAAGAAGGCTGGTTTTTTATACTGCGGACTGCAACGAAAAGAGAGCAAGTTGAGGTGAAATTCCAAATCGGGGGTGTCGCTGTAAAGTATTGAACGATTTGTTGCGATCCATTTCAATGTCTGATATTACCGATGGCATAAAAGGCATTTTTCACATCTCCTGACATTTCCTTCTTGATGATCTGTTCGATGTCCTTATTGGAGAAGCGGACAAACTCCTGGAAAACTGAAAAGAGTAGAAAAGGTAATGATCACCTTTTGGCTAATTTGAACTTGTAGAGCACTGACTACATAAACATGGCAGTGGCAGTTTACCTTTCCTCAGATGAGCAAAGCTCCTGTTGCACAAAATACTCATGAACTTCATTACCCTGTCATCAGAATCAGCATTACACGCATCAGCAAGTTCCTGTTGATGAGAAGCAGAGCAACAGGTAGAAATCACAGACGTCACAGTTTTTTACCTTCCGAGATCCGTTTCATATGAAACGTTTACCCACCTGAGCATCTGTATTCGCTCTTTCAGAATCCGCAGGGCCGTCTTCTCTCGCACCCTGAGCAAGGTGAAAAGGAATGAATTGTTTTGCAATATTGTTTTGACAGACAAAAGATATTTGCCATGTCACCATTTCACCAGAATGTTCCTGTCATTCAAGATGGGTGACCTATTATTCCCATTGGATGTCTTCACATTTGAAGTTTAAGTTTAAAAAAATATATATAGAATTTGAGATAAGACATTGTCTTAACATCGTGGAATAGATGTCATAGTGCTTGAAGATCGTACCATAAACTAAACTGGATTGTGCTTCCGTTCCAAATTCTCATGGCCCTAATTTGCATATTTCCGAGTTTGCGACAGTGGTTTCCTTGGGCTTTTTGACATTGTGAAATATTTTCTCAGTTTTTAAAAGGGAATAACCATTACCAGCATGGTGGGGTAGCGATAAGCATCTATCCGTTGATCTCGGTTCTGGCCTTCCTGTGCGAAGTTTGCATGGCTTCCTCTCACATTCGAAAAACATGCATTTTAGGTTGCTTCACGTCTCTAAATTGTCCATAGGTTGTTTAAATGTGTCATCTGACCATTCCAGGTTGTACCCTACCTCTCGGACAAAATTCAACTGAGACAGGGTCCAGCGCACACACGACCCAAAATGAGGACGAGTGCTATCGAAAATAGATGGCCGGAATAACCATGACCAGTTAATGAGTCTCAGTTTTCCTGCAAATTGAAATATCGTTTCCTTCACATTCTGTTGTTTCCATACACATGTAATGCAAAGCATAACCACGAATAATAAGACAAGAGGATATGAACTCGACATTACCTGCACAAGAGAAACCAGGATATGGCAGAAGTGACCTGATGTGTCAGATTGAATTGCTGCCTCCAAAGATTGCTTGTAGGCTGTTGAAGTTCACGTGAGAATTTAGTGTATATGACATATGAAATGATCCTAAAACAAAGACATATGACACCATATCTGTCACCAAGCTCACCTTCCTGATAGGCAGCATTCATGGCTTGTATTTCCTCATTGCGCCTGGTGACCAGGATCTCAATCAGCGCGTGTTCATCTGTTCCAGCGCCCTGTGGAAAAACACCGAAACACTCACAATGGACGTGTCTTGTCAGGTAGGACAGCGTTAAGGCAGACTGAGTTTTATGTCAACACTCGGCCATAACGCAGGAGTGGCGTTACGTCACTAGGTCTTGCTTTGACAGGTAACTCCATGCACTCTAGCAATGTGGTACTATTTCCTCAATAATGGCAAATTTGGGCAGAACTGAGAAGAAGCAGAAATCAAACCAGAGTTTTGGAGTTATGCCGCCCCCTAGTGTCTGCTCATGGTACTCTCCGTGGCCTGATAGAGTCACGTCTGCAGTTTTCTCCACAGCTTCTCGGATGTTCTAAACTCACTCAGTACAACTTGAATTATAATATTTGTTTCATGAAGTTCGAACAATGCATCCAATCACCTATATTTATCTTGGCTGCATTGCTTCCAGCACTTGTGGATGTTGATTTTTGAATCAGAAATGCTGGCCGGTGTAACTGAAACTGTATTAGCAATGGGACTATTTAACTCATCACACGTCAAATTTGTCATCCCAGAGCCAGAGCAAGGCCCCTGATCATGATGATGCAGCATTTTAAAACGGTACACGTGAGTTACGATAGTGATGTTTCTGCACTTGGCACGCTACAAAAGTGATTTCCTCTTTACAAACTCAGTCCTGTCTCATATCCAGTTTTTTTCTGTTTCGTTCATGTTGGGGGTCCATTGTTCATCAAACAACTTTCAGTATGTTCTTGCATATGTTACAATGATAATTAATAGAGCAGAATTTGTCCAGGATTTAAGCAAAAACATATCAATGTAGACATTACCTCTATGGCTTTCCTCATCATTTTGGCATCAAACTCAGCTGGGGTCAACATGAGACCAATGATCAGTCTTTCCAAGTTCTTTGACAGTTCAGATTTCAGATCCTTCATCAGATCCTGCAACCAAGCAGTTCACGCATTTTTTTTAAGTTTATATGATGAAACAGAAAAACATCCAATGTCAAACAATCATCTCTTACCCTCCCCAGTAGTGATTTGAAAGTCTGTCTGATCTCTTGTCTCTGTGCATTGCTTCTGCGCGCCACAATGTCAATAATTGCATCTTCATCTGTTCCTATAGTACACGACAACTTTACAGTCATGTTAGTGATTCTATTTCAATATTTTATAAACGCTTCAACAGTAAAAACAAGGTTACAAACCAAATCCCTTCATGGCTTTTCTTAAAGCCTGCGCATCAGCAGAAGGGTCAAAGTTGGTTGAGGGGACAACTGTTGGCCTCAGCTGGTAGGGGAATTGTAAAAATGCACAAATAAGATTCTGGTTTACATCATGAGGTTGCGGGAGAAGCGTTCATTCTTTATCTGGCCAAACAAGTGTTACAAAGGCAAACAAACCACACATACACATCTCACATCAAAGAGCATATTGGTCGCATGCTATTTGGTGAGTAGATTTAACATTCTGCAACAGCTCTGGAACTTTTTTTTGGAAAACGGGACCTCTTGGTTCGAGGTTGGATACCATGACACAGCCAACAATGAAATAGGGGGCCTGAAAAGCCCTTTTGTTTGTGTCAAACCAAATGTGGAATCTTTTTGACATTTGACTTTGAAGGTACAGTAGAGCAAAGCAAGAGCGCATAATTGCAATTAGCTGACTCCCAAGGCATGCAAGATCACTGGAAGACTTGCGTATTACAGCCAAGGCAAACCATGCAATGACAACTGTAGTTTTCTCTCAAAGGGGTGGGGGGGGGGCAAACCTTGACTTTGGTCATGGAACTTATTTCCCACATCTTGTAGGCTATTTGAGCTGCTTCGGGGAAGAATTCTCCAGCTAGACTGCAATGATGAGTTTGACACAACACAGCATGCTGAGCACAGCTGGAACCTCACTTGAGACTCTGATTCAAAGAAATAGAGCTCATTTATGTTGCCATGGCCCTCCTCTGAGATTGGGCTTTACCACCCTCATCAGGTTGCGACTGTAATTCAAAATGAGAACTTACTCATCATCACCTCCACATAGATTCAACAGAGTCCTCTTGTAGTCGCCTGATGTGTCGTCCTGTTTATAGCAAGCGCATATCAATGACGTACTCATTCGGAGACGGGCTCGTCTACTTTTCCAGTACCTTGATCATGTTGTAAAGTGACTTTTCATATCCGAGCCTGAAACACTCGCGAATATCCAACATGTCGATTTCAGCGCGACAAATCATGATCCTGATCAACGTGTTGTCATCTGTACCGAGACCCTGGGAATAAAGCACAGGTTTATTGTCAGGTGACAACATCCTGGGTTTTAATTGGAATGATCAGACATTTAGACTTACTTTCATTGACTTGTAAAGGTGTTTGGCAAAGAACATGGGAACACTGCGGATGCACTGGACTGGAAGACAGAGAGACAGTTGTTTACTTTCTGAATGCAATACTGTATGTGACATACAGTAGTTATAATCGAAAGTAATTACTCAGAAATGTATGATATGTAAGGTGTATTATGCCGCTCTACTTGTGCACGACCTTTGAGTTACTTTCACCGAAACAGTCACAGAATTCTTGAAAAGAACATTTCTAAAAAATATATATAAATGCCTTGTCACAAGACGATGCCAAAACAACAGATACAAAGAAAATAAAACAGGCCTACGTTTCTTTAACATTTGATACCTTCTTCACAAACTCAAACAATAGTTTGGGCTGTCACAGATCACAATAAATAAAAAAAAAAACAGCTCATTACATTATCAACCCTCCTCACTTGCTGACAGTGCCTTTTCGTGAAAGGGGCTATTTTTACTTAAAATTTTTTGGGGGGACCTTAAAACAATTTTCAACACAAGGGGGAAAAAAACAGCAATATTTACCGGTAATTTACAGCTAACGTCATACCTACAGTAAATAGATTTTATTGCATTACTTTTGTTGCTTCTTTCTTTTACAACAGAAGTCAGATGGCACCTTACCAACAGCAAGCATCAGTCTCTCAAAGTCGCCAGACAGCTCGCTCTTGATGCTTTGCTCGATGGATTTCTCTGCAATCTTCTCGTATGCATCGAAAACTACAAAGATAAAAACGTACAAGATGGTACATAGGTGAGGTTTGGACAAAGGCAACAAAATTGACACGGGTGTTTTTCTTCGTTGATTTGCCACTCTTCAAGTTAGCATTTCACTATCAATGAGGTATACTGTATATTCTAACAAAATTCCATAAATACATGGATACTTTATTCATCCCATGGGGGAAAAGTCACAGCAGTGATCTGGAAATATATACATTAGTGTGTCCAATTTTGAAACAACCAAATGAATGAGATTGTTGCATGATGGTATGCGGTAAATTATAATTATGCGACAGGAATATTTACAAGAGTATTATTTACAGTGTTGTACTGAATAATGAGATCATAACAAATTACCATATACCCAAATTATACAGTGTATGAAACTGTTGCTATGGTGAATAAGCATGAATTTCGATTGAGTGTTGAATTTAGGGCTGAACAATAATGAACAGGGCAGTAAGCGGATCCATTAAGGTGGCATATCAAAACACCTTGTAAGATAACTGGTTTTATGTGCAATTGTACAATAAGAATATAAATAAATGGAGAATAATGTATTATTCAGCACATCAGTAGAGTTTGTATAATTAGACTTTATGTCTTTGTTTTTCAAGCAGGTGGTCCAGTGGTTAGTGCATCAACCTCACAGTGCAGATGTACCAGTTCAATTCCTGCTCCGGCCTTACTTTGTGGAGTTTGCATGTTCTCCCCGTGCCTGCGTGGGTTTTCTCCGGGTACTCCGGTTTCCTCCCACATTCCCAAAAACATTCATGGCATGCTGATTGAACATTCTCGATTGCCCCTAGGTGTGAGTATGAGCGTGGATGGTTGTTCGTCTCTGTGTGCCCTGCGATTGTCTGGCAACCGGTTCAGAGCGTCCCTCAAACCGCCTAATGCTGAAGACAGCACCCCCCCCCCCCCCCCCCCCGCGACCCTTGTGAGGATAAGCGGATCGGAAAATGGATGGATGGACAATAATGAATAATAATCTCACTGCATTTTTTCCCTCAATATTGTGCTGACAACGCACATGCAATCATATTTTCAAGGTCTACCTCCCATATATTATTATTATTTTTTAACAATGACTAGCAATAAAAAAAATCTGAATGACAACAAACAATATCAGATATAGTATTCATGTATGTTTTGGTCATATAGGCTAGTCTTTTTAGTCTTGTGCTAAAATAAAGGCAAATCCACTATGAATGATCATGAAAGACCGTGTATGTATCTACTTCAATTCGAGTTCTTAACCTGTTCCACACTTTGACTTCTTTTGAGCGTTCTCGATGACAACTTCGCAAAATCCTACCAAACGAATGTGGCGTGAACGTCAGTGAATAGGTAAAAAAATCTGATTACAATAAAAACAACAACAAATCTGTGGTTGTATTACTTTATTTTCTCATGTTGTTTGATGAAATTGTTTCATGAAACAATGTTGTGTAAACACCACTTATATTGACACTATATAAATAAATGTATTAATGAAATATCCATTCATCTATTCTCTGTTCCACTTATTTTCAATTTTGTCACACCCTAAGGGGGTCACACGAGAAATGTGGAAATGCCACACGTGCATGTTAATTCTCCTTGGCGTGCACTCACCCATGCGGAGGTGGGTCACACTGCGGTTTCCCAGGATCATGATGAATTTGGCCTCGTCTGTCCCCCACTGCTGTTCGCCAGCAGCGTAAAGGTCCTTTGGTTGAGACAAGTGGGACAACCGCAAGCGGGATTACAATGACACTTCATTAAGTGTAAGTGTAAGTACACTACAGTACAGTCATAAATAGATGTACATGTTTGCAAGCTGTAAAGGTCAAGTGTAAAAGAATTTCCCTTGTCAACAGGATTGAAAGCACATGATTTTTCTTGCATTATGAATACTTTTCCACTGTCGGGGCAGTTGATTCAAATAGTAGAATAGAAGTAGTTCAGATTCTCACTTGTGCATCTTGCTCCACCAGATCTGCATTCACAACCCCCGATTCATCTCTGCTCCCCTGAAACCAGGACAACAAGGTGATCAGGAAGCCACAAAGTCACGCTCCTGATCATCAGGTGGTTTATATGATAGAGTTAAACAGCTCGCTGCTGTTGACCACCGCAAGCTCTCAAATAACCCACCTGAAGTAAAACAACCAGCATCTTCTTAAAGTGACCTGAAGTGTCGCCAATCACATCTTCCTCCATGTTCCTACCATAAGCTAAAAAAGCAGGCAGACATCAGGTTAAAGATTAAAAAAGAAAAAAGACACATATTTCTTCATAATGGACAAAAAAGGTCTCACCATCCTTGTATGCTTCTACCATGTCATGTATTTGTTTGTTGTTCCTTGATGCCAGAATTTCAATCAAGCTCCGCTCGTTTGTTCCAGCTCCCTAATGACGGGGTCAATAAATTGAAAAGATACGGCAAATAAAACTCACCTTCCCTGACATAAGAGTTGGCTCAGTGTCTTACTTTGAGTGCATCTTTTATTTCTTTGGCATCATGGTAGGGTGGTGTTCTCATCAGACTCACAATGAGACGCTCAAATTTACCCGTCAGCTCATATTTCAGATTCTCAATAAGATCCTGCAAAATAACTCTTCTCACTTAAAGACGTGATATTCGGAAAAAACACAAGCAGTACTCACAACAAGTTTGGGAGATGATATCCATCTTAAAATGAAAATTCAAGATGAATCTTTACAGGTAAATTGACCTGTGAACTTCCGAATGCACCCAACTGTTCAGTGTTTTTGGACTTTTCGTACAACATGCTGTTCTTTAACAAGGACCTGAATGGCAACATTCATAACAAGTGTCTGTTTTGGCCTACAAAAACAAAGATAAAATGATTTTCTTAATGCTTCTAATTTTAATGATGATAACATGATGTTGACAAGCACTTTTATGTCGCGAGGTGTGGAAGTTTTTATTTAGACAAGACCGGATGAAAATGCACACTGACAATCATTCAACGGTAAACTATAACAAGCGTAACTTATACTGTTTCTATGATGTTGTTTGCAATCGACTTGTAATTTCAAAGTAAGCTTCACATAACTCCTGGCACAAATGGGTTGCCAGCTAGCATCAGGCTAAAGTGAGTTTTGTTGCGCGAACATCTATTTATTAACTTATGTGTGAACTGTTAGGATTTTTGGATGGGCCGCAAGTGTAATACTGACAAATGTTTGAGTGACTCTCTGAAACATGGAGGGAAATATGTCATTTTAGACCAGTTGCTGTTCTCTGAAAAGAAAAAAAATACAGATATACGGTATTATAACATTGCTCAGAAAGAAAGATCAGAAAGTACTGGACGGTAGCATGTCACGTGGTTATGTTTGAACATGGTAGTGTTTAAACAAAGTCGCGTGTTGAACTTTAAAAAACACGACGATATTCATTTGTTAAAAGACGAACACTTTTTTTTTTAAATTAAAAAGTATTGAAAATAGACTAAAAACTGTGTACCTTGCCTCTCGCCCAATGACAGCTGGAATATTGAGAATGAGCGGTGTGGAGAATGAATGGATGAATAGACTAAAACCCTTTTTGGGTTTTCGCCGACTAAAGATGGACTTTTCGTCCAAAGGCCTAAAAAGACTAAAACAAAAAATGACTGTCAAGGACAACACTGTGTGTTACCGTAAGTGCCGTCCGTCTTAGGCTCATCATGTTGAAATAAATGTGAGCATCATTATGAAAAAAACCAAAACATTTTTTTGTTGGAGAACAACAAGTTGTGGAAAAAAGTAGTGAAACACGGATCGGTTGGAATTTCTTTTTTTTTTAATCGGAAGTTCAATTTAAGTTCACCTGTAAAGGTGTATTTTAAATTCATCTGGGAATTTAACACTAAGCACGGAATGTATCATGTTTTGTGAGTTGAGTATAGATGATGTGATGTACCTTTCCAAAGTTACATTTGTACGCTGCAATGATTTCCTGTCTCTGAGCGTTGCTGCGGGAGGTGATCAGATCCAAGATGGCTTCTTTGTCACTGCCTGGGAAGCACATCATGCACATGGGAATCAGAGACTGTGAAGAGTGCTGAATAATATCATGCATGCACTTTTCAAACACTCACCCATGCCTTTCATTGCATTGTAGAGCGCCTCGGCATCGGCGCCGGGATTACAATTGGAAGCATCTGTTATCGTGCCTCTGAACACCTGAAAACAAATAGGCACTTCATTTCAAGCACAACACAGAACTGTTCTCATTACATTACACGATCATGTTGCCCATTTAATAATTTATCTGTCGATACTGGAATAAAAAGACAGGTACATGATTCATAAATTTTGACGTAGACTTCCGGGGTGAGAGGACGCTGGCGTGTACGTCGCCGCTTCTCACTCCAAACTTTTCCAAAACTTTTCAAAAGCTCAGATATTTCTTCAGATTTTTCTTTTGCCCTTCTGTTTTTGGACTGTTTGGACTGTGATTGATGTAACAAATCATAGCTTCACCCGATCAATCAAACCCCAAATCGTAACTTAGTCCACGGGCTAACGCCGGTAGCTTAAATTTACCGGCTGTCACCGCACCGGCCTTTTTCCCTCGTCATGGGGCGGCACAACTTCGCCGCCTTTGGGTTATTTCTGATACTTCTGACGTTCTGCCATCATCCAGTGACAGGACTACTCCACTTTTCTGTCGCGGATCTTCTCCGGATCCGGAGGATTGCACCGGAGCCTCCACCGCCGGAACTGCACCATCATCCTGACATCGCTCGCCTGCCTCGACGTCGCTACATTCACCGCGGGTCGCGTAGACATGTTGACTACAAAAATCCTGGCTCAATCAACTCGACCTGGTCCACTTCTCGACGTCCTCCCAGAAACCGCGGCCGCAACACCAAGTACTATGCAGTAGCCCGCCTGGCTAGGTCGGCTAACAGCACTGCCGCCGTCAAACATGACACCTCCGCTGTCAACTTTGGACTGCTGAACATCCGCTCACTTACGAACAAGGGACACCTCATTCAAGACGTCCTCGCCGAACGCAAACTTGACTTCCTCGTTTTAACAGAAACCTGGCAACAAACAAACGACTTCGCTGCTCTGAATGACTCCACTCCTCCCGGCTTTGTTTACATCTGCCGTCCCCGTGGCAACGGCCGTGGAGGAGGCCTCGCGGTAATCCACCGCGAGAAGTGGAAAGTCTTACCAGTCTCCGTTCCTGCATCAAGCTCTTTTGAATGCATGGTGTTTAAACTCCCTGGACCCACGCCAACCATCATTGCCACAGTTTATCGCCCCCCGAAGCCACATAGCGATTTCATCAATGAATTTTCCAGTTTAATCACACACTTATCCACTCTCTCGCCAAATTTAATTTTGCTGGGAGATTTTAATATTCACATGGACAACCCCGACCTGCCACTCACAAGAGACTTCACATCCTACCTGGAGAGCCTCGCGATACACTGTCTTACTGACTTCCCCACCCACATCAAAGGCCACACATTGGACTTGGTTTGCTGCTCTGGCCTCTCCCCCTCCAAGCCCACTGCTGATGTTTTTCCTGAAACCGATCATTTCCTCCTCACTTTTAACATCGTACTCAGTCTCTCTACAATCAAAACCTCCCGCCTCATTTCTTTTAGTAATACCAAAAATATCAACATTGACACCTTCTGCTCCATTATCGACCGTTCCCCGCCCCCAGACGCCCTTTCAAACCCGGATGACCTCACCGCTCACTACAATGCCTGCCTCACAAATATTCTAAATTCTCTCGCCCCCCTGAAGACCAGGACTGCTTCATTCTCTACATCTGCCCCCTGGTTTACACCCGCTCTTAGATCATTGAAATCAAAAAACTGCCAACTTGAGCGACTCTATAAGAAAACCGGTCTCACCATCCATAAGGACATGTACACTACCCATATCACTAAATACAAGGACCAAATTGCACAAACCAAATCCAGCTACTACTCCGGCCTCATCCTCTCCAACGAAGGAAATTCAAGAACTCTCTTCTCCGTCATGAACAAAATCCTCCGGCCACCAAACTCTCTCCCCCTCCACCTGTACTCCACAGCAACCTGCAACTCCATAATGGAACACTTCAATCACAAAATCCTTAAGATCCATCACCAACTCCATCAAAACCTGCCTGCCCCCCCCCCCCCCCCATCTGAACCTTCTTCTCCTTGTCATTTCTTCTCCAGTTTTGTTCCACCAATGACTGCTGAATTATCCAACCTCATACTCAAATCCAAGCCCACCACTTGCCAGCTTGATCCCCTCCCTTCATCCCTTGTTAAATCCTGCCTTCCTTCTGTGCTTCCTCTCATATCTGCTATTATCCACTCCTCACTCTCTTCTGGTATTGTCCCATCACTCCTCAAAACCGCTGCTATCACCCCCACACTGAAAAAACATGGCTCTGACCCCAACAACTTCGATAACCTCCGCCCCATCTCCAACCTTCCATTTATCTCGAAAATCCTTGAAAAAAACTGTTGCTGCTCAACTCCACTCCCACCTGTCCCTTCACTCTCTCTATGAACCCTTTCAGTCCGGTTTCCGCCCCCGCCACAGCACAGAGACTGCCCTAATCCGTATTGTAAATGATCTCCTCATAGCATCTGATTCCGGTTTAGTCTCCATCCTCATCCTCTTAGACTTGAGCGCTGCCTTTGACACAATCTCTCACCCTATCCTCCTCAATAGACTCTCCTCCATTGGTCTCTCCCACACTCCCCTCAGTTGGTTCCACTCCTACCTCACTGGCCGCACTCAGTTTGTCCAGCTCAAATCCTTCACCTCAAAGCCCTCCCCAGTCACCACAGGTGTACCACAGGGATCTGTCCTAGGTCCCCTTCTCTTCATCATCTACCTCCTGCCTCTTGGCCATATCCTCCGCAAATTTAATATCCACTTTCACTGCTTTGCTGATGACACCCAGCTCTACCTCTCCTGCAAGCCAAACTCCATACTCCCACCCCCCTCCCTCACCTCTTGCCTCTCCGAACTCAAAACATGGTTCACAACAAACTTTCTTAAATTAAATACTAATAAAACTGAAGTCCTCCTTCTTGGCACCAAATCCACTTTATCCAAAGTAAACAGTTTTTCCTTCAACATTGACAGCTCCCTAGTGTCCCCCTGCCCCCAGGTTAAGAGTCTGGGTGTCATCCTGGATAGCATGCTCACCTTCCACTCACATATCAACACCATCACCCGCACTGCTTATTTCCACCTCCGCAATATTACCAGACTTCGCCCTTCCCTCACCCCCCGCACCACTGCTATTCTTGTCCACAGTCTTGTCACATCCCGCCTTGATTACTGCAACGCTCTCCTCTTCGGCCTACCTCAAAACTCCCTTCATAAAATCCAGCTGGTTCAAAACGCCTCTGCTCGCATCATCACAAAAACATCTTCCCAGCAGCACATCACCCCCGTTCTCCAACAGCTCCACTGGCTCCCTGTTCAACATCGCATCAATTACAAACTGCTTCTATATACATATATGGCCATCCACAACCTGGCCCCTCCTTACCTATCCGACCTTCTCCAGGTGCATATCCCCTCTCGCTCCCTCAGATCCTCGTCCTCCCTCCGCCTGTCAGTGCCCCCTGCCCGACTGAGCACCATGGGAGCCAGAGCCTTCAGTCACGCTGCTCCAAAGCTCTGGAACAACCTACCTCCGGACCTCCAAAACTGCACACCTCTTTCCACTTTCAAGTCCCGTCTAAAAACACACCTGTTCAGGATTGCCTACAACACATAGCTCTCCCATTTCCTATGTTTTTATGATTTTATGTCCTGTTTTTATATATCTCGTTTACTAATTTTTACATTGTATTTTCTTATTGTCTGTACAGTGTCCTTGGGTGGCATGAAAGGCGCTTTTAAATAAAATGCATTATTATTATTATTATTATAAATATTTAAAGGCAATCGGTTAAAAAAATTCTAAAGCTAGTTGAAAAAACATTTAAATAACATGAAAAATGCTGTACTATTATGCTTAATGTAATGCAACCTAATGATGATTCATTAACTTGCATGTTTTCTATGCGCACTGAGTGTTTTACTGACAAAATGCTAAACACCTACTCTATGCGAGTACTAACAATTACACTCATTCATACTTTGGGAAGTCTGACAATGAAATGCCAAATGAATTGCAGTCAGCTGTTTTTCACCAGATTCAAATTGATTTACTCGCAACATACGCAATCTTTCTGGAATTTGGAGCCAGAAGCAGATATGACACAGAAGTAGAGGTCTTTATCTATGAAAATACAAAAGTAACTGCAGAAAGTGGGGTTGGATGCTGTAGACAGCTGACACTGACTGGTAGAAATCCCGACGTACGTGTCAGTGAGTAATCCGAGTTTATATACTGTGAGACATCAAACCTATATGACAGATAAAGCACCAAAGCATACTGTGTGTTTGCAATCTTCAGGAATAATATGTTACTGTACATGATCTGAAGCATTTTGCTATGAAAGCAGGTGACCACTTGCAGCTGTTTTAACGCCCGCCCGTTCACAGAAAGAATTTGAATGTGTGTGTGTGTGTGTTCATGTGTGCGCGCGGGCACGTGTATGTGTGGGTCTATGTGTGTGGCTGGTGCAAGGACGAAGGGGTGGGACAGTGGGTGTCAGCAAGGAATCAGATTACACACAAAGCAGCCTTCTCTGTGTGGGTCTTTTTTAAATGTAGTGAATAAAGTTCAGCGTTCATCAACAAGTCCACATTTAGAACAATGAAAGTTGTCCCTCATATCTATGATTTTGACCCACTGAAATTGTGAAGACACATTCAAAGTCATTGTGGGCTGCAGGAAAACAGAGTGTTCAATGCAGCAGCTGCTCCACAGATCAATGCTGTTTTAGGGCAGTCAGCCAAAAGGCGCTTTCCACTGCACATTAACAACCAACCACAATCCCACCCCTCCTCCCACAGCTGGAAAGCTTCACTATCATAGCAACGGAGCCACCAAACAGGCCCCCAGAGCAGCAAACTTTTAACAAAATCCTCACAGTGGACCTTACATGAAAGAAGGTGGATAAGAATTTTTGTTGAATGCACACTCACTTTATTCATGTACTCTCTGATGAGCTATATGTAAATGCTCCATTGTGATTGCCTCAGATACAGTGGGTATTTGTTAATGTTCAACCATCCTCCTCCAGAGAGCTGTTTCTAATGAGATGGTTATATACATGAGAGGAACTACACACTTGATATTGGTTAGAATAAGTACATTTGATCATAATGTTTTGTTAAAATTCTGCAAACAAACTACATCATGAAAGGGGCTCTCGGGTGTGAAGGCTGCTGCCTTAATGGTGGCATGAGGTAGGAAAAACAAATCCCACCTTCATTCATATGACACAATTAGCCAGCTCTGTGATCTAGTCCACAATGCAATGACTCAATGTGAGACAAAGGTCCACTTACCATCTCTGAATTTGGTCGTCTGTGTCTGCACGGTGCAGGGGTCAATAGTTTGGAGCCTTCAAAGAAAACGAGATGACAGCAATGCAGTTAAAATGTGTCATTCCCTATCACTTTACTGCTCCTGCAACATGTAAAGAAAGTCATCATGTGCACTGGGACAACCCCTCCCCTTTTGGCCCAAATCTAATGCAGCACATAAAACTAAGTATTTTTAATTCAATAATAATCTCTCTTACAATACACACTTGAAGACAAGAAGATCATTCAACACGTAAAAATGAATGTGTCATTTTCATCTCTAAATACTGGTGGATTGTAATCAATAAGTACGGATAAAATCAACTGTGGGTGAGGCCGAATGGACAGAGATCCTATTAGTTTTCATTGCAGGGCTGTTTGTATAAGACATGAGAGTATCTTTCCAAAAATAGCGACAGAATGCAGTCTAAGGGTCTGGGCCTCTGCTGTACATACAGAGCCACGCCCTTCCATGTACCCTAAAGATTGCTCCAATCAAGTAGTTCTAAAACTTCCACATCACCTCCTAGTACGACAGATTAGTTGTTTCGAATCTTTTTTCTTTTATTTTTTTTTTACAAGAATGTATCCTGCAGGGTTGGCACAAATAAAGAATTAGCAGACACCACGTTAGATATATTCACTCGGAAAAAGTAGATAAAACAAGAGACATTACCTGTTCAAATGAACGGAGTTTTGGGGCGAAAATAGTGCAGACTGGCTCTTTCTTTGCGGACCGTTACGTGTCCTCCCTCCGGTGTGACGTAAAGACGGAGGCGCTCGCAGGCACTGCCTACCCGGTACGTGCGCGCGGCTGATGGGAAACCACGAAGCAAATTCTGACGCCCGCGTGCATATTACGCACAATCTTAGGTTTAATTTTACGTAGTTTTTTACGCACAGTTCCTGCGCAAATTACCACGCAACGACCGATTAGCGAGTTGATTGTACAGTATTAAGGTTTCTCGGTAGAGGACGATAAAGCGTTGGGACGCATTCAGAGCGATCTAAAATATACTGGTACTTCAAAACAAAAAGTTCGAATTTTAGTTAGAAGTCGACATTTGAGTCAAGTGTGGTTTAATATGCCTCACTACAATAGACGCGAGTTCGAATCTGCACATCTGTGTAGAGTTTGCATTACCACTAGGTGACAGTATTGATATACAAACACCTTCCAAAATCCTCATTCGGTCATTCCTTTCTCAAAGGTCGATTCATTTTATTTCGTTATAATTATATTTTCTTTTCCAGGTAACATCTCTTTGTACTCGTATGACCGTCATAAATATTAAAATGTTTTAGTTATTTAATGCTTTTATTATGCAGTTGCATATAACAAGGAATTGCTAATAGCTGTTGCTTGAAATGTTATGCTTGCAGGAACTTTGATCTTGGTAATCAATGCAAAGTCAAGGCACGGTTTCCGTCACAGCAGTGATTTTCATATATAATGAATAAAAGTGAGATGTTACCAAACCCATTTTTACAGTAACTTGTACAATACTTGATTGATTATTTTTGTATCCTGATCTCAAAACTATCTATTAATCAATTTGTTGTGAATAAGGAATTATATGAGGAGGCGATTAAACATTTCTATTTTTCATAACGGCCCTCTGAGGGAAGTCTCTTCTGATAAACCATGAAATTCATGTTTGTATTCCCCCTTAATTAATACTCCAGGTCAAAACACTAGTTGAAGCTTTTCAATGAATAGAGGATGCGCTCAAGTAATGGCCCACTAAGGTGCTTTATACTAACCTCTTGTGCTTCAATTGTGCATTGCACTTATCGTGATTGTTCCTTCAGGAATACAATGACAGAAGAAAAACAACCGCAACTTGGTATGTCACCAATAATGAATAAATTACGTCACAGAGTTCATTTTAAATCCAGTCTGTTGAGGTGTGCGCTTCGTCGGGATGTATTTGGGAGAGTAACGACGAGAGATGAATTTACTTGTTAGACTCAAACACGTGGCATGTTTTATTTGCCGTCTGCACAGAGAGCAGCCGCTTCTCATCGCCACCGAACAGGAAGAAAAAAAAAATTTCGCGCCGAGTACAGACCGGATATGGCGTAGTGTCTTGGGTTGCCAGATCCGTTCAAAAATAAAGAACACATCATTACAGAAATGAGGATACAAGATATTGTTTCTTAACACAGTCAGTCTGTAGAATTTGAAAGCATTGCCGAACTACATTGCAAATATTCAAAATGTATCAAACAATAAAATTCGGCACAAAAGCATTTTTGAGATTCTCACTGTGATATCTGGTTCACATTCACAGCTGTGTCTTTGCAATAATGAGCACATTATGACCCAAACAAGGGAGCAAGAAAGGCTACTTTGTGAGTAATTCCATTGAGTGGGAGGGTCTGGCGGGCCACTCTTGTATATATTGCAGTAAAAATCACGTTCCCTTCATCCAAGCCAGCAGCACTGATACTGCTTGCCTGCCACTGGCCGGCCACTCCTCGTGGGACAGCACACAAGGTACAGTTCAAGAACATGTATGTCTATGGAATTAAAATCTCATCTGGTGATGAATTAAATCTGATCGTACTTACATTTGTGAATGTGATCCAGATAACACAGGCAATCTTAATATGATATAATAGTGGTGACAAAGCTGCACCTCACATGTGCAGTTGTTGTTGTTGTTAATAATCCTGTTATCTCTAGTGTGGAAAAGATAGCTGAGCAGATAGCAAGGCCAAGTGTTATGTTTGGTCAAAGATAGACTGAAAGGTCCACACGTGCTGGCCCCGTTCGCCTCAAACCTGCTGAGGCGGATGCCAGGAGGGATTAGGGGGGAGTTGAAATAACTCTGGGAGTGGATGAGGAGGGTAGAGCTACCTTTTATAGAGAACGTGTGCAGCCTCCACCGTGACTGCTTTGTCCTCCTGTGTTTCATTAACTCTCAGGGTCATGACTTGATCTACGTCACACCTTCGAGCAAAAACATCCTCCTCAGCCGAGCTGATAGACAGTGTTAATTCCGCTGTTTTTAATGACTTAATTTTTGGAATGGATGATTGACAATTGCGTTTACATGATGATAAAAAAATCTGTCAAATCACAGCAGTGACTATTTTAGTTTGGAATAACGCTGCGCATTCACCACTCCATGTTCAACACCTTTCACCACTAGCCTATACACATCGAATGTCTTTATTTGTTTATAGCTGTGATTATTCATGTTATCGTGAATCAAACCGAGGTTATCTTCTGACATGATCCTGCTGTGGTGAGGTGAAAATATACTGTATTGTTGCTAGGTATCAATAATAATTGTTGACTCAATACAATCATAAAAGGTAGTTGCAAATGGTTGAGTACAGGGTGTGGATGTTTTTATGCGAGCGGCAATGTTATAACCAAACACTGGGCATCATAATGTAATAATTGTATTAAGGTGAATTAAAGATGGCGATTGTAAACACTTGGTTAGTGTGGGTTTGTGAGTGAACTACTCGTAGAACGAGGAATTGAAATGGATTTACAGTAGTTTTAATAGGCCTGTCCTGTCTTTATCAATTTAGTTTTGAAGGGAAATATCCTAATACCGGTAAATAAATACATTTGATGCAAGTTCATTAGTTCTGGACAATCCAAATGCAATACTTTTTAAATTTCAAAATCATGAAGGGAATTACTGTATGTGGCTCAAGTGACTAATGCATAGCATTTCAAATAGCTAACGTTATTTGTCATGCTCCCGGAATCGTATTCGGTTGATATTTAGGCATATTGTGAAGAGTGTGAGTCCAACTTGAGGGCTGCCCTGACAATTATTCATTGACACATTGAATGACCCGCCCTTCCTACTCCTATTCCCTGTCTTCTGCTTCTTCCCCCATTCCCTCCCTTCTTCCACGACATCCAGCCACACTTCCACCTGTGTCTTCGTCTCCAATTCCAGCATCTCTCCATCCAAAGCCTGAGCATGGCGCACACCGGGCTGAAGTCGTTCTTTAGGAGCCTGTCACGGACGAAACCTCTGGAGCCCGATGGGGAGAAGTCCACCTTTAACCGATGCCTGACCACTTTGGATCTGGTGGCGCTCGGTGTGGGCAGCACCCTCGGAGCCGGTGTCTACGTCCTCTCCGGAGAAGTGGCCAGAGAGTCGGCCGGGCCCAGCATCATCATCGCTTTCTTCATCGCTGCCCTGGCATCCATCTTCGCCGGATTGTGCTACGCGGAGTTTGGTTCCAGAGTTCCTAAGACAGGCTCGGCGTACCTTTACAGCTATGTGACAGTCGGGGAGCTGCTGGCTTTTATCACCGGGTGGAATCTGCTTCTCTCTTATGTCATTGGTAAACTGAATGCAGCTTTTATCAACAGCAGTGTGATCTTAATGGGAAATGCATGGTTGATTGATGGTCTATTTTCTTCAGCTTATGTAACATACTTGGAGAGACAAAACATAAATGATCAACCATCCGCATGATGCATCATGTGACCTTCCACCTGCTGTAGAAGCAGATTCGAATGATTCACATATATATACCGGTAATCTTGTCTTACTGCCATGTAAATAGGACCATAAACCTCCAAAGTCTAAAGTTTAGCGGATGCCAGGAAATATCAACATGCGTATTTTCGGACTTTACGACTGCAATTATATGTTGACTCGGTTTATTGCATTTTTCCTCTCATTTTCTGCTCAGGGACGTCCAGTGTTGCGCTTGCATGGAGTGGGACCTTTGATGACCTCATCGGAGGCGTCATGTCCAAATATTTGCAAGAAAATGCAGCCATGGGCCTTCCAGGGTTGGCACCCTATCCAGATGTGTTTGCTGCTTTCCTTATTATGCTTCTATCCGGTAATTTTGCCTTACTACACAGTAAAACAAACAAACAAACAAAAAACCAAAAAAACTTGGCCAGAACATTTCTGCCAGAAATATGGCAACATGTTAAATATTGACGCAATGCCCGTATAGTTTGTAGTCTGAAAATGTTACAGTACCAAAAATTCATGCCATAAAATGCACACATGCCAACCTTGACCAACACATTCATAATATAACTTCTAAGATAATACCTGTTTCTTTGTCGCTTGTTTGCTTTTATCATTCTGTTTTGTTCTTTTTGTCTCATGCACTGATTTGCTAGCTAACAGCTAACATAGGGGGCACGTCAAAGAATCAAGAGAAAAAGATAGCAATTGCTAAAGAATTTGTGGTCAGAAAAGATAACCCAATGCTGTATTTGGGAAAATTGAAGTAGTTTATTTCATGAAACCCTGATTGTTGATGTTGTGATTAGTAATGTGATTTTATCACACAAATTTGGACATTTTGACTGTGTTGCTTTGCTTTTGCTATTTAAATTTGAAAGATTACAGTTTATTGGTTCATTCTAGAGATATTTGATTTTTGAAAGCAAATTTATCCTTTAAAATGTACATTTGTGAGTAGTTAATTACAAAAACACCATGGTAAATTAAACACTGTATTTACATTTTTTTTCCTGTTATGCGTTGACATGTTTCATTGCAAATTTCATGGGCATTTTTACGGAGTACCTCAGACTTAGATGTGTCAAATCTAACACAACCTCCTGTTATTGTGTTTCCCGTGAAGGCTTGCTCTCCTTTGGGGTGAAAGAGTCAACCTCAATCAACAAGGTCTTCACAGGGGTCAACATCCTGGTTCTGGTCTTTGTCGCCATTTCAGGCTTCATCAAAGGAGACATTGCTAACTGGCAAATCAGTGAGGACTATTTGCTCAACGCCACAGCACAAGCCAAGTAAAGTCAAAGAGTTACAGCTAGAATGTTGTCTGTGTTTGGGTGCATACTGCATCCTCTCATTGACAGATATGGCGTTATCGCCCTTCAGATTACAGTTCATTCAACCTGTAGATGAGATAACGTCCTCTCTTTTGTGCAGTAATTTGAGCACGACTGACAATCTCACAAGCGACTTCGGGGTCGGCGGCTTTTTCCCCTACGGCTTGAGTGGAACCCTGGCTGGGGCAGCAACATGCTTCTACGCCTTTGTGGGCTTTGACTGTATCGCAACAACAGGTGAGAACATCGCGTTTTGCGCATTAAAAAAACATGTTCCATCCATCAAACATGGTTTATTAAATCGATATCAATCACTTTTATGCATCAATACAGCAAACATTTACACAAGAAATGAACAACCTGGTCTTCCTCTACCTTTTTGTTTGTTGATTGCTTTAAGCCTCAAATATGGAGGAAAATTCAAATCAATAGATGTCAGTCAGTCTTTAACCAATGGAATTTGCTTCTGGCCATGGGAGCTCGGCACTTCATGAACTCATAAATTGCACAGTGTTGAGTCATTTGCAGACACCTCAAAACAAATCTACAAAGACCATTGTACAAAGCGTAGCAAAGATGAAGGTCTGTTTCTGAAGTGTTATTCTTTATATATAATATGGGCATGATCAAAAATTGGCAGCAACGATTGTTTCACAATTATGTTCCTCGCAAGTTAAAACATTCAAAAGAGCGATAAGTGACTTTAAACGACTAAATATATAATTTGACATTGAATTCGTATGAGTTTTGAAAGATTGGTTGGGGATTTAGCCAAAGGCCTAAATATTTGAAATCATCCACTTGCTTTGCATCTGGCCGCGTGCAAAGCAACATGACTTGTGGTTTCTTCTTGCTTAAAAGAAGCTTATTAGAGAATCACTGTTGAACCTGATTGAAATCAGATTGTGATGATTGTTGAGTTTGTTGAATATCCGAACTCGAAAAGTATATTATTATGTCATCAGCGTATTGATGAATCTGAAAGTTTTTGGGAGGTCATTGATGAAAATTGAAAATAGAAGAGGACCTAAAGATGAACCTTGTGGTACACAGATGAACATCTAAATAAATAAATAATAGTGTTTAAATTAAAAAGTCTCTATCGTTGCCGTATCAACCTCTTATTACCCGCTCTACTTAATAATCTACAAGATTGTTGAGCAAGTTTATCATGCTGCCCTAACATTTCTGCTGATGCTGTATGGTTGAGCCGACACATTTTTGGAAAAGTCAAACATATTTAGTTCCGAGACTCTTGTTTGTTCTCCAGTTATGACGACAGTGCAGAGCAAGATTATGATGGTTTGGGGTTTTTCATTCTAGTTAGTTTTTATTTCATTTATACTTTTGTTTTTCAAATGCTGTTAATTATACTTAGTTTTTAGAGTGTGTCTTTTGGTTTTTATGAGTTTTTATTCTTATTTTCTAATGCTTTGTTTAAGTTTGGTGACAGCATTAATTTTAGCGATTTTTGTAGAGTGTTTATATTAAAACATGCAAAAGTGCTATCTATTATCATATTTAAAACACTAGGCAATGACATGATTTGTTCCGCAAATTATACTATACTATACTATACTATACTATACTAGACTGCAGCTATGAATGTTAGGTACTCAAGGAACATTATGATGACCTACTGTATGTGTGTTGTTGTTAGGTGAGGAGGTGAAGAACCCTCAAAAGTCCATTCCAGTGGGGATTGTGGCCTCTCTACTGATCTGCTTCCTGGCCTACTTTGCTGTTTCTGCTGCGCTTACCCTGATGATGCCTTACTACATGCTCAGCAAAAAAAGCCCCCTGCCCGTGGCCTTTCAATTCATCGGCTGGGGTCCCGCCAAATACGTTGTGGCTGTGGGGTCATTGTGTGCCCTGTCCACCAGGTATAAGCACAAAATTTGATTTCAAATTTTAATGTTTGATTGGCACGGATGATAACAATGCCCTGTGAAGGTGATCATGTCTGAGCATTTTTTTATTGGTCTGCGCAGCCTGTTGGGGTCCATGTTCCCTATGCCCAGGGTGATGTTTGCCATGGCAAGGGACGGCCTTCTTTTTCAACCCCTGACCAAGGTCACCTCCCGGGGTAGTCCTGCTGTGGCTACCATATCATCTGGAACTGTGGCAGGTAAGGCGTAAAGATTTGTATGGAGGAGTTGGGATCGCAATGCTGAAAAAATGGTGGGGTAGCAGACACTTATTTTGGCAACATTACTGACTCTTCCTGTCTGAGGGGCCTTCCCTGTTGACACTACCTGACCCTAATAAATGACACTGACAAGAAAACTCCTTTATGACACATAGAGTAGACACAGTACAGATCAGTGGCGGGCTGTGCATTCGGTTCCTGGGGCTTTAGTGCGGACTTCATGGCACATCTTAATACATGACTATCACATGACAATTATGGAAACTTTATGACTCTTTTGTATTATTTCCTTGACAAAAACGCAAAAAGAAAAAAAATGCTGCATGCAACATCATCTGGAGCAGTTGAGAATCTATTTTTATCTAATAACATGACGAAAACATTTACCACGAAATAGAATACAGTACACTGTTTATCAAACTGATACGGATTAGATGCCGAGTATTAAATTCATCGGTTTGTGTAGATCACTACAGATGTTTTTGGCTGGTCAGATTTGGCTTGCTCTAACTGGCCAATTAGTGGAGGAAAAAATGTTGAGCTCACTGGCCCCGCAAAGACAAAATTTGATTGCCTAAAAAGTCCCAGTGCTAATATAGTCTGAATTCCAATGGCCAACAGTAGTGATTCTGAAAGCCCTGGGAAGATTAGATTGACATGATAGCACATAAAGGGTGGACATTTAATTGGATGCAAAAAAATAATAATCATCTGACCTTTACACCCCTGTAGTGGAATCGGTGAATGTGACAAAATGAAGAGGATAAATGTTTGGAAGAAACGAATGCAATTTCTTTAAAAAAAAACAAAGGGAATTTAGGTTGTCAGTGTAGGTCAGTGCTCGTGACAATGTTTAGGCCGGCAGAGATGGCCTTGCTGGCCCTGACCTTTCACAGCTGGTGCACTATAAGACAGAAACGCAAAGGAACTTCTTCCTGAAACAACACAATAAGCATTAGGAGGAACTTTGCAATTGACTCACTCTCCTGTGTTCATTCTATGTGACATGTCTTAAGGGGGCTGCACCGCGGTCAACTAGTAAGCACGTCTGCCTCACAGTGCAGAGGTGCAGGGTTCGATTCAGACTGCGGCCTTCCTGTGTGGGGTTTGCATTTTCTCCCCGTGCCTGTGTGGGTTTTCACTCGTCACTCCAGTTTCTTCCCACATTCCAAAAACATGCATGGCAGGTTGATTGGGCACTCTAAGTTGTCCCCAGTTTTGGTTGTGAGCGCAAACGGTTGTTTGTCTATGTGCGCCCTGCGATTGTTTGGCAACCAGCTCAGGGTGTACCCCGCGGGCCTAGAGCCCCAAGACAGCTGGGGTAGGCTCCAGCACGCCGCAGGACCCTCGTGAGGTTTAGCGGTTTAGAAAATGGATGAATGGATGGATATCCGAAAGGAAGAACAAAACAAAGCGCCACCTGCTGAATCTGATGGGCCACTATCACACCAACTCCAATTCAGTCACATCTGCATATGTACTGTCTGTGCTGAGTTGTATTGATGCAAAATAATGTTTTTCTTCCATTTTCAGCCTTCATGGCTGTGCTGTTTGACCTGGACGCCTTAGTGGAGATGATGTCTATTGGGACGCTCTTTGCCTACACACTTGTGGCGATATGCATCCTAATACTGAGGTGACATATAATATATTCATTCACAGCTCAAATGCTTTGAACTACATCCTTTCATGTTGTATATGTGTTGTCATTTAAGGTATCAGGTGACTCCATCTGAAGATGGAGGACTACAAATCATGGAATCCAACACCAAATTTGGCTTCCTGAAGCCGCCATCATCTCCGAATTCAGACACTTCAAAAAGAGTCACAATTCTGATTCTAGTCTCTGGTAAGGACACACTTTTCTTTTCTGTCTTGTACACGTCCTCCGCTGTCAACGCTGCCTGATCATTGCATTGTTATGCTGTATGTCATTGTTTCTTGTCATGACTGCGTACAGTCGCATGTGTGACTGCTCTGTGCATCACTCTGAGCCTGGCTATTGATGCACTATACAACATGGAGGCATGGAGTGTGGTGCTCGTCTGCATCATCTCCATTATACTGCTACTAGCCGTTTTCCTCATCTGGATGCACCCACAGAATGCCAAGAAAGCCTCCTTCATGGTGGGTGCATTTTACAATATGAATATGAGGAACTGAGCACACGATCTCAACAGACATGGCTGTTTGTGTGCTCCATAGGTGCCCTTACTCCCTGCACTGCCCATTGTGAGTGCACTTATAAATGTCTACCTCATGTTCCAGCTAGAAGGTGCCACGTGGCTACGCTATGCCATCTGGATGGCAGTAGGTGAGGCCACACATCGGATGAGAACGTTTCGAAGTGCAGTGGAACCTGTGAAGTCAAATGTGACAAAATATGGAGAAAAGAAAACATGCCTCAGAGGTCAACCAAAATAACCATCAAGACAACAGATCAGAACTATGCATTTTTTTATGATGTGTATTTTTTATGTTAACTATGTAGAATGCCTAGCTGATCCTAAAAAACCTTTAAGCGAAAGCATAATGGCGAATGACAAGCATGAAAAGAAAATATTCAATGTCTGATTCATTTTACTTAATTTTCATGATCATTTATTTTATGGTGGTTAACATCGTGAAAGTTACTTTTGAATGTTAAAATGTCACTTCGAACATGACATTTTCAGTTCATAAACGTTTCATGATGGCAATTTGAACCTGAAACAAAATCCATTCCCTTAACATTTCAAGTCAAGCGGCGTCAGAATGGATTGCGTTTGAATTTAGATGTTGCGCTTCATGTAATCATCCAAGTCGGTGAACTGTAATATTTGTTCTCTGCAGGCCTGCTCATCTATTTTGGCTACGGGCTGCATCACAGCGTTCAGAGCCAGCGTCACAAAACCAACCTTTCAGCCGTCGAAACCATCAGTGAAAAAACAGACAAAGACATCTTTAAAGAGTGCAAATTGTGAGCGCTAACGGGATCGGGAGAGATGAATAGAGTTGTTACTGTGACCCACTGTTTTGTAAACGTGAGTAACTATCAGCACCTCTGGTGTTCCTTGCTACAGTGTCAAGCATTTGTGGTTCACAATGACTTCAGCACACGTTCATGCAGTTCAAGCTTTCATCCGTTCCGCTTCAGGTTCCTCAATGTCTCTCTTACGAATCATACTGACACGTATTGCCGATATATTGCAAAAGTCATTCCTGCGCCCATCTGCGTTTTACACTGCAGAAAATGTAAGTATAAAAAAAAAATCAGCTGCTAATATTTGTACTTTTCAAATTTGGCTGAAATTGTGATTGTGATTTAGAGATATTCATATTTTTTTTTGTTGCAGAATTATTGTTTTTATCACGTGACGGCCTTTTCAGATGTTTGTTTTGCGTTAGTCACATTTCAGCACGTTTCTTGTATCTATGTGTAAATATAGAGTGTACATGTTTTCTAATGATGAATTGTAAATGTATATTTTAATTAAAGAGAACTAATGTTTTCAAGATATTTGCCAAAGTGTTTTTGTTTTCCTGTGGTTCATTAGAAATAAAACTTAGTAGGGTAGAATTTACCCCACCCACACTCGGATTTACTGCCCAACAATAAGACCTTTCAAATCCGATTACTTACAGTATGGCATGCTCACAAAAAACTTAACGATTCACCTAGTTTTACTTGGTTAGCGCATGATGTTGACAACCAAAATGCACACAGTGGTTGTCTGCCTCTCGTATATTTTCCCTGAGATTGATTTACAACCACGTCATGTATGTAACTATATTCTTCCGTGAAAAAATCCAAATCCAAATGAAGAATTGTTGTATTTTTGGTTTGTCGTCACATCGCAAGTACAAAGCACAAAACAAGTTAACATCAGCAGGCATTACTTTCGCAGCACGCCAAATGCTTTGAATAACCTTTACACAAGTCTCATCTGGACAGGGTTGTTGTCTCATGCCGCTCACAGACTTCCACTCCAGCAGCTAAGCAAACAGCCTCTGCGATTCCACATGGAGAGGCCTCCGCTTTTGCGCCCTCATTGGTCCAGACAAGCTTGAAAGCCTCCATTGAGCCAGTCGGCAGGAATTTGGGGTGCAAATGCTACTGACAGGAGGCGGAATTTGTGTGATTCTAGAAAGCAGCTGACCACTCACTTTGCGAGTTCTGCCCACCTTCTCCCGTGACTTCCCTCATTCTTCTCTGTACTTCTTTTGACTTGCAGTGCATCGAACTGCGTGAACTAACAACCGGCCACCTTTGGTAATCCCGCATCATGACTTTGGTGAACTTGCTTGGATCCAAGTGGAGACTGGTGCTGAGTGCTCTTTTTATTTGTATCATAATCTCCGAGTTAGGTAAGTGAGTCAGCAGTTCTGTCGACGCCCACTTCCATGTGGGGGCCGCAGGCCGCCATTAGATGTTGTTATGCTACAGTGACCATATTCAAACAGAATGTCACTCGGTAGAAGGGAGGACAAACTGTTCATGTTCAGAAAAATGATATCCAGTAAACCCTGGCTATAACATCTTTCACAGCTTTGCTCTTTTCCCACATTTTTGTCGTTCTGTTTTTTATGTGTTTTTTTTAACAGCGCATTGTGTTCTGCATCCTGATTGGCTAAGGGACTGCAGACTAATATCACTCGTCTCCGCAGCTCATTGCTGTACAGCTTGCCAAATGTCCTCCATGACAAAACCCACAATGTCGACGAAACATTCTGTAGAGTATTTCTAAAAACTGTCCGTTGTTTGTAAGAAACGGCTTATATTGATGTCTTTTTTTTATGCTTGGGCATGAAAAAATGATTTCAAGTAATCTTCGTTTTCATTCAATGCAGTATTGTATTATATAAGATACAGTAAATCAGAAATTAAAAAAAAATAAACATGACTACTTCACGGATTTCACTTATCACGAGTTCTTTTTGGAACATAACCCCCGCGAACGAGGGCTTACTGCAAATATAAACAGCACAGTATCTGTGTTTGACTGGCTGTCTGTTTGTTACTTGCTGGTTCACTGAGCATGATGAACAGATGGCTGGCACCATTATGATTCTGTGTGGTTGACAGTTTGGGTAAACTTCACCTCGACATGTACCGTACACCTTGATCCAAATCCTCACCAAAATGTTCCTCGGTGGCCATGCATTACCACATGACTCATAAAATATCAATGAAATCGGTCTTGCATATTTTGTGTACTCCTGCTTAAGGAATTTTCCCTTCGTTTTATGTACCGGTACTGCTTTACTACGTCAAAATGTTCTGGGAAAAGGTCAAACGATGATTGCCTCATTCCCTCTTCTTTGATGGCACACATTACTGACGTCGGAAATGTTAAGATACATTTGACGATGGGAAGTTTTATGATATGTTCTGATTGCTATCTAGTTTATTGTCATAAAGATGCTCAAGAGCAGAGGAGGAGTCCAGGGAAGGAGGCCAAAACTGGAAAGCCGAAACAGGCCAAAGCAGTAAAGAAAGGGCCCTTGCCTGTAAAACCTAAACCAAAGGTTAAGGCACCAATGCAGGCTCAGAACTTACTCATACAGGTAGAACTCCTTCTTTAGACGTGACCCTGTACTCTTTCCAAGTGACCCACTCTGGTTTTTATATGACACCCCAAAGGTGATAAACAGAGGTAAGTTCATGAAGGTGGGAGACACAATAAGCGTGCACGCTGGAGACACTCTGGAGTTGAGGTGCAGGGGGAAACCCGTGCAGTGGGCCCTGCCATCGTACCTGGAGGAGGATGATGAAGGCAGGCTCAGGTAGGCCTCCCGCTTGATAAGTCTTGAAGGTACCTTGCAGACAAATACATGTCTTTTTATATGCTGGATCAGTTTTGCTGTGCAAAGGGCGAGTTGGACAGCAAATCAGACAGGAAACGACATGGCAGTGGGAGTGGAACAGGCAATTTTGCCACTGGTGTCTGGTGGGCTGTGTTACAATAGAAATGGATTTTTCATTGCAGTTCGATTTTATTCGACCTGTACTTTTTTCTTTTGAATTCAGTTCACTCTAATTAGTTTTTAGAAGGGGTTTGTTAATGTTTGTTTGTTATTTTTCTTAATGATTCATTTTACTTGAGTTTTTATTACTTTTCGGATTAGTTTTAATTTTGTTTATATAAGAAGCAGTGATCAATTGCAAGATATAAACAAGGTTCACAAGTATTATGAACTAGAGTTAATTAAAATAAACTACAAATCCCCAACAACCTTCCTTATTATGGCCGTACAGTAATACCAAAATAATTACATTTAAAATCACCCCCGTTGGCTCATTTATAAATTTAAGTGACAATGATGAAATAAATGACATTTTGGCTGTTATTTCTCTCTCTCTCTCTCTCTCTCTCTCTCTCTCTCTCTCTCTCCCCCTCTCTTATATATCTCTTATATATTATATATATATATATATATATATACACTGTATATATATATATATATATATATATATATATATATATATATATATATATAATACATTTTATTTGTGGGCGCCTTTCTAGGAACTCAAGGACACCTTACAACAAGCAGTTAAAATCACAAATGCAATGTTAATAACAACATCAAATAAAATAAGAAATAATAAAACAAAATAAAAATAATGGATTTATGGTCCGAGTGAATAGGCTTGTCTAAACAGATGTGTTATGAGGCTGGATTTGAAATGTGTTAATGAGTCTGTATTACAAAGGTCAGTTCCAGAGCTGGGGAGCAGAGCGACTGAAGGCTCTGTTTCCCATGGTGACGAGGCGAACAGGGGGGACAGAGAGGAGGAGAGAGGAAGAGGAACGAAGAGAGCAGACAGGTGTAGGAATATGGATGAGGTCAGATAGGTATGGAGGGGCTAGGTTTTGGATGGCTTTGAATGTGAGGAGCAGGATTTTATATTGAATGCGGTGTAAACCTTTTTTTATTTTTATTTTTTTTACCTCATTTAGGAAAATTGTTTGGAATTTTACTTTCTGTTATTTTGTTAGTTTTCATTAACTATGATAACCTTGGGGTGGCCCGGTAGTCCAGTGGTTAGCACGTTGACTTCACCGTGCAGAGGTACCGGGTTCGATTCCAGCTACGGCCTCCCTGTGTGGAGTTTGTATGTTCTCCCCGGGCCTGCGAGGGTTTTCTCCGGGTACTCCGGTTTCCTCCCACATTCCAAAAACATGTATAGCAGGCTGATTGAAGACTCCAAATTGTCCCTAGGTGTGAGTGTGGGCATGGATGGTTGTTCGTCTCTGTGTTCCCTGCGATTGGCTGGCAACCAGTTCAGGGTGTCCCCCGCCTACTACCCGAAGACAGCTGGGATAGGCTCCAGCACCCCCCGCGACCCTAGTGAGGATAAAGCGGTTCGGAAAATGAATGAATGAATGATAACCTTGGCGATAGGATCGGTTACAAGTTGGAAGAGAATGGCTTTCTACTGTATTTTCTGTTTCACCTCCGCAGGATTGTTCAGCATGAGCGCTATGGTGTTCTGACACTCATCAACACTACAGGTGCAGACACAGGGGAGTACACATGCTACCCCATGTTCTGTGAGGATACAGATTGCAGAAAGAACTATGACAAAGCTATCAAAGTCTTTGTTTTCTTCCCTGGTATGGTGAAAAGCCAACACTCCAACATTAAGGTCTTTCATTTCACTACCATGATGATAGTGACTCGACGTTGACATGTTTTGTGACAGACCCGCAGGAGCTTTTTGTCCCATCGTCTGACTACTATGAGGTAATCCAGTTGAGATCCAACTGGCCTACCCGCCTTCCCTGCCAGGTGACATCACCCGCAGCCAATGTAACGCTGCACCGCGAGTTCCCGCCAGTGGATGTGGCAGTGGATGGGACGGAGATCTCTTTCAATGTGAAGAAAGGTTTCACCATCCATCGACCGCGGCCTTATCATGCAGGTGCTTTGTACTGTGTGGCCAACCTGGGCGGCCTAAGGCAGAGCTCCACGAAGTACATGCTCATCTATGTCAACTGTGAGTGACTTCTGACTTAACAATTCATCTGCTATTTAAAGGACTGGTGTGTAATGAAGGAAGAAAGAAGAACTACTCAACCGAGATAAGCCAAACTAATTTCATGTTGCAAATATCGGTTTTGGGGGCACTACCCAAACAATTTTTGAGGGCCAAGCCCACAACTGCGACTAAGACTTCTTTTTTCTCTTTTTACTCTAAATAAAAGAAAAATAAAAGTTAAAAATTATACAACTTTACGGCCAGTGGATTTATGTCAAATCAAGAATTGTAAAATGGAGCAAACGACCAAAAAGGTTCGAGACACTTTCTGTCTGTCTTTATACATACGAAAATAATCTAATACTTAAATGAACTTCTTGAAACCCATTTCTCATCAACAAAGATGTGTTTACAGAATTTATTTCAAATAGGTTACACACATAAAGTTCTTCAGTCATTCTCCCCAGAATAGTGACCCGCTGATTAAGGTTTGTAAGTTTTTCAGTGGTCCTTCAACGTGTCTGGAAAAAAAACCCCCATGCATTTAAAAAGGCCACCATATCCCTGCACGATACTGCAATCACGTAATTGGACAGAATCACAGCTGATGTTTTTCCTGGCCAATGACTCATTGTGGGTACACCAGAATCCCAACATGGCTAGTCTGTCCTTCACATTAAAATGGAAAAATAGCATGTTGTTGCCCACTCCTGTTGGCTTTTAAAAGCTATTTAGTCCCTCTGTTGTGTGTACTGTAGTTGAAATGTGTATTTGTGTGTATTAACTCATTCTAAAATGCCATCTTTCAACATTTTTTAGACCCCATGGCTCCCCCCGCTCCAGTCATCCAGGCCAGTTCGACCTCTTTGACTGCTGGTGACAATCTACGTGTCAGCTGCACTGTGATGGGAGAGAGGAATGTGGCAGTAGAGATCACATGGGAGTACCCGGGACAGCAGGTCACATATCATCAACACTCTATGATCATTAAATTGGTTACACTCAGATTATTGTGGCAGCAGTACATAGTGGAGAGGTGTGCTGCTCACATATATACTGTATATATATATGGCTGGCTTACTGCCTGAAGTCAGCTGGGTTAGGCTTCAGCACCGCCGTGACCCTCGTGAGGATAAATCGGTTCCGATTATGGATGGAGGGAGTGATATATCTGTATATATTGTATGTTATTGTATGTGTAAAGTTATCTATTGAAATGAGTTGAAATTCTATCAATTTGTTGAAGCCTCCCAAAAGAAAAAACAATAAACTTTTGAATGTGTTTTTTTTTAATGAGAAAAATAGCACTCTCTAATACTTTACGATATAAAAACATATTGTAATGGTATAATCAAATGTCAAGAATTAAACACTGATCCAATTCAGTAGCCCGTCTATGACGTTGTGCATTGTTTGTTAGCATAAAGCTAAACAGACTACCGGTAATCTGAAGCAAAGCTTTGTGGTTGTTTTCATTACTCAATAATTAATTTTAATTATCATTGTTTTATGTTTAGTTTGGCAATAAACTTCAACTGATCATGACAAAGTTAGCTTCAAATAAGAGTTTGACTCATATTCACTCTATGACTTCTAACTTCTTTCATTCTGTTTTTTCATTTTATCTGTACTGGGAGCAGATTGGGAGGCCTCTGTATACACTCGAGAGTATCAATTCAGTTGGTGGGGGCGCGGCTGGTCAGCAGATTCAGTCCATTCTCTTGGTGGACGAGGTGAGGGACGTGGACCAAGGAGCATACACTTGCACTGCTGAGAACCTGCAAGGGTCCAAATCCGTGTCCACCACAGTCAAAGTGCTTCCCAAAGCTAAACCTCCAAAACCATGAAGCGCCTTTCATTTGACACCCAGCATGTTTCACTTTTGTGGAAAATTCCGATGAGGACATAAAACCAGCAGAAAAATAATGTGAATACATGTAACATTTAATATTGTGCATCACAGTTGATCTATTAAACTTCTTCTTAGACATACGTGGCTATTTTCTTTTTTTTTAAACTTCTTTTGACTTTTGTATGATTCCTCCATGACTGTTTTGTTGTGAGATCAATAAAGTGCTTCAAATATGTAATAATGAAAAATGAACAATTCCCTGCCAGAAACAATTCAACAATTAAACATTCATTTAGTCCAGGGGATGAATAATTTCACAAAAACTGAATAATTTAATAGTTTATGCGTACATGTTTTAAACACTGGAAAATACAAAACATATTAGGTATGCGTAGAGTTAAAACCACAAGTATTTAAGGTTTGATTAAAATTCGGATTAAAAGTCAGGCATTTATCATTTATGAATTACAGTGATTTTATGCAGAGGGCCTTCATTTTTTTTCCCTCCGTGAGCCGTCACCTTACCGTGGTGGAGGGGTTTGTGTGTCCCAATGATCCTAGGAGCTAAGTTGTCTGGCAGGGTCACCCATGGCAAGCAGGTCCTAGGTGAGGGACCAGACAAACCACGGCTCACAAGCCCCTTATGATCGATAAAATCAATGGCACTCAGTTTCCCTTGCCCGGATGCGGGTCACCGGGGCTCCCCTCTGGAGCCAGGCCTGGAGGTGGGGCTCGTTGGCAAGCGCCTGGTGGCCGGGCCTACACCCATGGGGCTCGGCCGGGCTCAGCCCGAAGAGGCAACGTGGGTCCCCCTTCTCATGGTCTCACCACCTGTGGGAGGGGTCAAAGGGGTCGGGAGCAATGCGAGCTGGGCGGCAGCCAAAGGCGGGGACCCTGGCGGTCCGATCCTCGGCTGCAGAAGCTAGCTCTTGGGACATGGAATGTCACCTCTCTGGCAGGGAAGGAGCCCGAGCTGGTGTGTGAGGCAGAGAAGTTCCGACTGGATATAGTCGGACTTGCCTCCACACACAGCCTGGGTTCTGGTACCAGTTCTCTCGAGAGGGGTTGGACTCTCTTCCACTCTGGAGTTGCTCACGGTGAGAGGCGCAGAGCAGGTGTGGGCATGCTCATTGCCCCCCGGCTCACTGCCTGTACATTGGGGTTCACACCGGTAGACGAGAGGGTTGCCTCCCTCCGCCTTCGGGTGGGGGGACGGGTCCTGACTGTTGTTTGTGCATATGCACCAAACACAGCTCAGCATACCCACCCTTTTTGGAGTCCTTGGAGGGTGTGCTGGAGAGTACTCCTGGGGACTCCCTTGTTCTGCTGGGGGACTTCAATGCTCACGTGGGCAATGACAGTGAGACCTGGAGGGGCGGGATTGGGAGGAACGGCCCCCCGATCAGAACTCGAGTGGTGTCTTGTTATTGGACTTCTGTGCTCGTCACGGATTGTCCATAACGAACACCTTGTTCCAACATAAGGGTGTCCATATGTGCACTTGGCACCAGGACACCCTAGGCCGCAGTTCGATGATCGACTTTGTGGTTGTATCATCGGATTTGCGGCCGCATGTTTTGGACACTCGGGTAAAGAGAGGGGCGGAGCTGTCAACTGATCACCACCTGGTGGTGAGTAGGCTCCGATGGTGGGGAAGATGCCGGTCCGTCCTGGCAGACCCAAACGTATTGTGAGGGTTTGTTGGGAGCGTCTGGCGGAATCCCCTGTCAGAAGGAGTTTCAACTCCCACCTCCGACAGAGCTTTTCCCATGTTCCAGGGGAGGCGGGGGACATTGAGTCCGAGTGGACCATGTTCCGTGCCTCTATTGTTGAGGCGGCCAATCTGAGTTGTGGCCGTAAGGTGGTTGGTGCCTGTCGTGGCGGCAACCCCCGTACTCACTGGTGGACACCAGCAGTAAGGGATGCCGTCAAGCTGAAGAAGAAGTCCTATCGAGCCTTTATGGCCTGTGGGACCCCAGAGGCAGCTGACGGGTATCGACTGGCCAAGCGGAACGCAGCTTCGGTGGTCGCCGAGGCAAAAACCCGAGCGTGGGAAGAGTTCGGTGAGGCCATGGAAGCCGACTTCCGGACGGCTTCAAGGAAATTCTGGTCCACCGTCCGACGTCTCAGGAGGGGGAAGCAGTGCACCACTAACACTGTGTACAGTGGGGATGTGGCGCTGCTGACTTCGACTCGGGACGTTGAGAACCGGTGGGCAGAGTACTTCGAAGACCTCCTCAACTCCACCAACACGTCTTCCTTTGAGAAAGCAGAGTCTGAGGACCCTGAGGTGGGCTCTCCTATCTCTGTGGTTGAAGTCACCGATGTGGTTAAAAAGCTCCTCGGTGGCAAGGCCCCAGGGGTGGATGAGAGCCGCCCGGAGTTCCTCAAGGCTCTGGATGTTGTGGGGCTGTCCTGGTTGACACGCCTCTGCAACATCGCATCGTCAACGGGGAGAGTGCCTCTGGATTGGCAGACCGGGGTGGTAGTCCCTCTTTTTAAAAAGGGGGACCGGAGGATGTGTTCCAACTACAGAGGGATCACACTCCTCAGCCTCCCTGGTAAGGTCTATTCAGGGGTGCTGGAGAGGAGGGTCCATCAGGAAGTCGAGCCTCGGATTGAGGAGGAGCAGTGTGGTTTTCGTCCCGGCCGTGGAACAGTGGACCAGCTCTACACCCTTAGCAGGGTCCTCGAGGGTATGTGGGAATTCGCCGAACCAGTCTACATGTGTTTTGTGGACTTGGAGAAGGCGTTTGACCGTGTCCCTCGGGGAGTTCTGTGGGGGGTGCTTCGTGGGTATGGGGTACCGAACCCCCTGATATGGGCTGTTCGGTCACTATACCACCGATGTCAGAGTTTGGTTCGCATTGCCAGCAGTAAGTCGGAATTGTTTCCAGTGAGGGTAGGACCCCGCCAAGGCTGCCCTTTGTCGCCGATTCTGTTCATAACCTTTATGGACAGAATTTCTAGGCGCAGCCGAAGCGTTGAGGGGGTCCGTTTTGGTGGCCTCAGTATTGCATCCCTGCTTTTTGCAGATGATGTGGTACTGTTGGCTCCCTCAAGTAGGGCTCTCCAACGCTCACTGGAGCGTTTCGCAGCCGAGTGTGAAGCGGTTGGGATGAAAATCAGCACCTCCAAATCTGAAACCATGGTCCTCAGTCGGAAAAGGGTGGAGTGCCCCCTCCGGGTTGGGGAGGAGATCTTGCCCCAAGTGGAGGAGTTTAAGTATCTTGGGGTCTTGTTCACGAGTGAGGGCAGGAGGGAGCGAGAGATCGACAGGCGTATCGGTGCAGCGTCTGCTGTGATGCGGCCGTTGTGTCGGTCTGTCGTGGTGAAGAAGGAGCTGAGCCAAAGGGCGAAGCTCTCAATTTACCAGTCGATCTACGTTCCAACCCTCATCTATGGTCACGAGCTATGGGTCGTGACCGAAAGAACGAGATCCCGGATACAAGCGGCCGAAATGAGTTTTCTCCGCAGGGTGTCCGGGCTCTCCCTTAGAGATAAGGTGAGAAGTTCGGTCATCCGGGAGGGGCTCAGAGTCGAGCCGCTTCTCCTCCATATCGAGAGGAGCCAGGTGAGGTGGCTTGGGCATCTGATTCGGATGCCTCCTGAACGCCTCCTTGGTGAGGTGTTCCGGGCATGTCCCACCGGGAGGAGACCCAGAGGAAGACCCAGGACACGCTGGAGAGACTATGTCAGCTGGCCTGGGAATGCCTCGGGGTCCCCGGGGAGAGCTGGAAGAAGTAGCTAGGGAGAGGGAAGTCTGGGCTTCCCTGCTAAAGCTGTTGCCCCCGCGACCCGGCCCCGGATAAGCGGTAGAAGATGGATGGATGGATGGATGGATGGCCTTCATTTTCAGGGGGCTAAACCGTGAGCCAACATGTTTGGATTTTCTTAACGTTATTTGATCTTCACTGTTGTGTTGTATGCAGACACAACCTTAAAATCAAAATACTTTAGAGTCTAAAATATAACCACATGGTGCATTCCTTTTTTTCTTAATTTTCTATCTGAAAATATTTAGACAAATTAAGACCACATACATGGTCGGATGATCCATTTCAGCAAAAATCATCCACGCCTGACGTAATTACAATTGTGGCCACAAGATGTCGCTCCCTCCACTTTTACCACACAACGTGCCCGAGCAACTTTCTCCCAGCCTCTGGTGTTTCCGCTCCGTCCAAACGTTTGAGAGGGAAACGCTTCTTCATGCCAGTGTGTGTTTGTGCAAGCGCTGAGCAGGCTTATTCGCGGCGACATTGGAAAACTATCCTCTTGTTTGAATTGTTACATCTACAGGGAGACACCCACGCTGAAGAAGACATGTCCTGCATGCGGGATATGGTGAGTGGCAAAACTGATTTCTTCCTCGTTTTATACGCTCTTAGGTTCGAATCGCAATTGAAGGTGTGCCTGCGTGCACTGAGCAGGATGATGGAGGAACTTCACTGTCAACGTTAGTCTCAAGCTTCATCCAGAGTAACGACTCTGGGCGACGGTAGTTTCCATCGCTGTGGACTGGAGTGTTTTCCAATTACCAAGGCACATATTTTACTGCGGATAAAAACTCATTGCACGCCACCAGTCAAAAATGTCCCAGAAAATTTGCATACTCAAAATAATTATGCTTGGTGGCGAAATCTAATTCATTTAATTACATTTTTGTCTGTTACTATGTACAGATAGATTTGCCACAAAAGTACTTAATATTTCTCTGACCAGGTACAATTGAGTAAGTTGCTCCAGTGGTTGGGAATCATTTGTGTAACGTGTTGTGAAGTGTTTGCTGTGGACATCTGTGCATGTTTGGGTTGAGCCTTTAAGTTATTTGATAAATGCTGCTTATTATGTATTCATTATAAGCATTGTGGGAAATTAAAACCTACAAAATTATAATTTACAAGTAATACTGATACCATTACTAATCACCATGACGTTGCTATACTGTATTGCTTGTCTCTCTCTCTCTCTCTCTCTCTCTGTCTCTCACACACACACACACTAGAATTTCTTTTGATGGTCTGGAGTTTGGTGACAGAAAATGTGTGTGTTTGTGTGTGTGTGAGAGGTGGGGGGGGGGGGGGTAACTCAATGTTGGGGACTGCCAGGCTGTCGTCATGGAAACCGGAGGCCACAGGTGACCTCTGACCGGGAGGGCTATTGGAACATAGCAAGAAGGGTCTTTTGAGCGAGGTGGCTATGTGTGAGATCGCTGACGCAAATGAAGGATCAGTTCGACAATAGAGGCACAATGGATGCTGTTTTACAGGGTGTGTGGTATATTCGAGCGTGGGTTATCGGTACTTTTACTGCATGTTTGGGTGTCAAGTTGGGGGAGATTTGCAGTCTTGCTGTGCTTTAGTGCAGTATCAACAATATGTGAAATGACTGCAGTGGCTGTTATGTTTCTATCTATCTATCTATCTATCTATCTATCTATCTATCTATCTATCTATCTATCTATCTATCTATCTATCTATCTATATATATACAGTATATATATATATATACAGTATATATATATATATACAGTATATATATATATACATACACACACACACATACATACACACGCACACCGAATATAGTTTTTAGGGATGGGCAGATATTGAAACCAGGTAACAGTTTCAGGTTTCGCGATGGCTGCCAATACCAGCTACCTTCAGGCATTAAAAAAACAAACAAACAAAAAAAAAAACATCTGATATGGAGTAATTCCCCCTTGCCAGTAATTGGCACTGCACTGTAGCTGTTTGACACTTTGGAAAATCATCATGTGTGCCGGAAAATCATCATGTGTGCCAAAAAGGAGGACAGAAAGGTCTTTGTTATCAATTGCGTGTCACTGTGTTAATTGAATGATTGTTTATCAAAACTATTAGTGGTATTGGTACTCAGTATCGGTGAGTACTTAAGAGTGAAAACACATCCTGGTGTCAGACTTAAAAAAAAAGTGGTCTTGCGCATCCCTAATAATTTTAATGATATACTCAATGCATAAACGGTATATTTATGCCCCTTTCCTAAAGCTTAATAAAGTAAGCAAGAAAACTCCGCATAATTATCTTTGTAAAGGCAGAGTATTTGACACAGCTTTTGTAGTAGACATTCTTATCATTTCCAAATTTACTTATTGAAGCGGCTTGTGACATTACTTTATACACATTTAACATGAACTCTTTAAACTGCTGGGTTAAAAGTAACCCAAACAGGGTGAAACAGCTTACATATTGCTGCATCGAAAATGGGCAAAATCAATGTTGGGTTATTTTAGTGCATTGGGTTGATGATTTGACCGAGTGTGTTCGGCCAAAAATGTAACCCAACAGAGGGTAAAAGCTATCCGTACTGATGAGTTAAAACTACCAAGAAATGGGTCACCAGTTTATCATTATAGTTGTGGTTAAAAATAATACACATTTTCCCAACATTTTCGAAGAAGAAGCCTTTTTTTACCTATCAGTGGTTGCCACAGCAAGTCACCTGCATGCTGTTTGGCATGGTTTTTACACCAGATAACCTTCCTGACATAAGAACCCGACATTTCTACGGATGATAGATTAAAACTCCAAAATGGCAACCAACCTGCCCCAATCCAAACTTCAACACAATCTGCTGGGTCAAGATTATTAACCCAATCCTGGGTAAAAGTAACCCCATCTGCTCAAAAGACCATGGTGTCCCAGCAAATGGGTTAGGAAACCAGCTCAGTATTTTGCAGTACTTTTGCCCATTAGGGCAACCTTTTTCTGCAAGACAGCTGATGCGACCATCTTCATTCAGCTGTTCAACATCCCAGGGGCTCGTGTGTGTGTGCGGCGTGCACGTATGTTGCCGTTTTAAACACCAGCAGCTGATGTAACACTGTCCGGCCAAATGCCGACCATTTGTTTCACAAACAAATCTCATATGTGGCGGGGGGGCTATTTAAACCTGTTGCCAGACGTGTATTGTCACGATATGATTTGAGGTTTTTCCTCTACTTGCCAAGTAGCACGCATGTGTACGTCAGACCATTCATGCATACTTGAAATCCAGCAGATGGTCCATTGGCACTGTGTTGAGTCACAGAAGTTCCCCCTTCAAGCCAGTCAACAAATCAAAAAGACTAATCAGTCCTTCTTACCCGAGTGCAGTCCCCACCTCCCATTTCTTTCTCCACTTGGCTTTTCCGCTCCTTTCAACTCTTTTTCTCAATGGTAGTCCCTAATCCTGAGGTTATCCTCATCTCATTGACTCTCTGAATGTAGAGCTTTTCACTCCTTGGCTACGCTTATCCTTTTCAGAGTATCTGCTGGTAGAACTAAAGTAAGGCACAGCGGCTTTATGCACCATCGGATATGTCGCTTTAACCCATTCCGGATGTTCGGCTGTAGTTAGTTTTAGTACTGACGGATGAATTCATCTTTATTTTTATTTTTTTTTTAGATGGGGGTCTATGAAACTTGAGTTATTTGCTGCAGAACACACCTAAGTTAATCATTATCCCCAAATAGCAGGTGGTACTTGAGAGCTAAAGAAGGATGTTGACACTCGTGCTAGTTTCTTGCTTGGAGGGAAGACTGGACAACCCACTGAATTAAGATTTAGAGAAACTTTGACTATTCAGGTAAGTGAAACTCAGCATAATTAGCAGCACATTTTTGCATCATATGAGGGATAACATATCACACAATCGATGGAAGTTTCACTCATTAAGCTTCGTATCTGTTCATTCAATCTTTTGTTGATTTTCACATCATCTGTCAGGGTCTTGAACACAGACTGCACTGTGTGAGAGTTCAAGTGTGGGCTTGGCACACTGATCTGACCCAAATGTTAATTCCCATCAATCCAAAACCCTCAAGGTGGAGGATGAAGCAGATATAATGAGATAAGACAGAGCAAATAAAACAATGAAACAAAAGTGTTGAGGGAGGGGCCTTCAGGGTGGAGGGCGGGGAGGAGTCTGCAAGCGCCAGAGGGCGGACAGACCCCTCACTGTGCCCTTTGTCCCCAAATGTCACCAACTTCAACGAAAACGGCTCATTGCTCAAACTCTGACAGCTCCTCACCCAGGCACTATTTTCTTAGTATATATTGTGTTATTAACCAAAGTAAGTCGCGGTTGTTTACGTCCCTGCAGCCTTATCGTCTTTTTATTGATGTGCTTTATCTACCATTAGAGGTGCACCTGCACACACGTGCCTCAATAGTGATCACACAGCATATTGTTTGTAGAAAAATACAAGCAAGACAAATGTGACACATTTAGCCAAACCCTGTGAATTGCACTGAATGTAAAGCTCAGCTGGTTTCACGAGGGGTTTATCTCCAACCCGCAGCATGTACTTTGATAGTTGAGGTCAGCTTTAGTTCGGGTGTCACCATTGGTTTTCATAAATGACACAATGCACCGGAAAGCATTTATTGTAACCCTACCAAGGAATTCATTTAGAGGGTACAATTTTCAATCTTCTCCAAATGTTATTTTTGTTTGTTTTGTTCCTGTCAATTTGACCTGACAGCAGTACATGAGTAAAATTACCTGTGAAAATAAATCGATTGCCCCATCTTTGCCCCTGTAACAAACAGAGGAGAACGACCACGGTGGAAGGTGTTCTCCAAGTGCCGACTTGACAACGGTGATCTATAATCAACCTGGTTAACTTTACATCATCCAGCCGTGGAGCTCTGCTTGCAGTACTTTAAGAAACGTACTTCGACTCCACTGAGTCTTCTATTTCCTCAATGTGAAAAAGTTTTAGTCTTAGTTAAAGTCTTAGGCTAAATTTAAAGAGAATGAGGGGAGTCTCTTTCATTGGCAGGCAAACAAGTTGGATGCATTAACTCCCACAACAGTGCAAACAGCCCTTTCTCCCTGCTGCCATCTACCAAAACACCAAAAGAAAAACAATTCTACCCATGTTACACTTGCAGCCCTGTTCTCCAAGTGCTCACTTCACTGTGCATTTGGGGTTTCACCATGTCAAGACTAAGGCCTCGTTCAGAATCCTCGCCAAAATCCGATTTTCAGGATGTCAAAATATGGACTGGCAACATCAAACGTGCCACATTTAAAATTGAATGAAAAGAACTGCTTTGATTGACCATGATTCAAGTCAGTTGTGACCCACAGCGGCGCAGCCCTCCTTCTCACAAATTCTCCACCCTGCAAAATTTAAGACAGCCATGAAAATATTGCTTCATATTTTTACTTTTTGTAATGTACAATCCATTAGAGCTGAATCCACACTGCCTATACTAAAGTCAGCAGAGTGTAGGCTACCGCTACACCATCAGAGTATTCAATAATAGTCACATTATCCTCATTTTAAATCACATTACTGTTTTACGTATATCAGTTTGACCTTAGTTACGTTTTATCCTACTGTGATTGTGGACTGTGACATATCGGCTGAGCTCCAGTGGGTGTCTGACCAAGGCTAATGTTGTTTCTCAAATGCCAGACAGCCTATCTGCTTCCTGTAATGTTATTGTCCAGGGGATCTTAGACAGAGGAAATGAGTCTGATCCAGACTATCCTCTCATTTTGTGACATGTCCAACAGGTAGGGAATCTTTAAGCAGGCTCCAACATAGCCCCGTCTTTAGTTTCTCCATCTATGGATCTCTGTAAACATTCTTGTCTCAGGCCGTAAACAAGCCCGATCGATGATAATCTCTGTGAGCAAGACCGTATGAGCCTGTGGGGTTCAGAGTTAATGATAGGGGTTCAGCCTGTCATTGCAGGGGTCCTTTAATGAAGTATTTGCTTGCTTTTTTTTTTTTATCTGTAAGGCTATATACAGCAGCTCAATCAAGCCCAGGAATGTCTTTACTCGCCTGCCAATCTTGGCTCGGTCCGCTATTAAATAAGAACCCCGCATGCCCACCCGTCTTCTTTAAGCAGACCATTGAGCTCTGCTGATCCACTCCAAGGCAAAGTGAGGGAAATACAGAAGTAACTTCTCTGCAGATTTATAGAACAATGTCCTCTCTTTTCTTCCCTCTGGTTTGATTCATGTAACCTGATATGGCGCCGAACCCGTCCGGGAGCCCATCTAACAATCTGACTATTGTCCCAAGCTGGGCTCACCGCTTCTTGTATTCACTCTTGTGTCTTTCAGCCCAAGTCGGAGCCTTCATTCGATAACAAACATGCGGGTTGCGTCGGTGTATTTTTTTTCTGACGAGGCCGTGTGTGTCAATGTTGGCTCTGGACTGTCCGCCTCCAAAACGGATCCACACGCAGGGCTTTTGTCTGCGGGAGAACAGGCAGAACGAGTCCGACCACATGAGCCTCTTTAAGTGAGCGCGCAGTACACAAAAAGATGAGCAGGTGGAGAGCTGGAGAGTACCGGACACCCTACAAAAGCCATGTTAGGTTAACTCGGTGTTAAATTAGTAAACCATCTGACTGCATGGCCCTTAAGCGCAGTTTAAAAAAATAGCTTAGCCTGTGTTTGTGCACCATGCAGTCCTCCTACAGGTGATTGTTTAGGACCAGGGAGCTCCCTCCCTCGCATCACTCTGACAAACAGGAAGTCCAATGACCTGGTTATCAGTAAGAGAAGCGGAACATGGGATAAGTCACAGATTCAATTGGACAAACAGGTAAGTGATTTACTTTCATGCTTTTCTCTCTTGCCACGCGTGCAGATGAAATGCAGCCTCTGCTCAATACCTTTAAAGTTTGGTTGGTTCAAGACGAACCATTAAAGCTGATCCGACATGAAATTAACCCTGACTAATTAATAGAAATGTACGTTGATAATTCATCTTATATTTTTTGTGTTTACTTAAGAAAATAAGGAACAAGATGTTGACTGAATTCCATGTAAATTATTGATGTATTTTCTATTTGTAAAATTAGATTCTGCTCTAACTGAAGTTGATTTACTGTATAGACCTGGAAAAGCAAATTCTATACTACATTTTTTAAATCCGATATTCAAGCTATCTAAATACACAGTATTTAGAATGGAATGATTTCTCATTACAATTAGGCACAACATGGAAACGTGACTGAACAGTTCATTGTAATTATAGCTCGTTAGTTAGTTAAAGTATATTCCATTAATATTGGTGCACTTTAACATTTAACATTTTTGTACCCCCCAAAATGTTTAAAACTTGCATTCGATAGGTTGACCTTTATTTTGTTTAATGTTCAGTAGGGCCGGTCATTTCTGCTATTTCATTTAAGGCTTGAACTGTGCATGTAGTTTACCCTGCTTGTGGAAACACTGATTGACATGCCAATAAGATGAGCGCGGTGAAAGTTCGCAGTGCGACTTGTCTAATTAGCCACAGAGAGCGCTCGTGTGTAGTCGAGCCGAATTGGTATGGGTAAACTTTGACTTTTTCAAGGCATTGCTTCTGGGAAGATGACGTCACACTGAGTACCCCCACTGAATTGACGCTAATGAACATGTGATGGCTGATTATCACCAAAGTGGAACCGCATGGTGCTTAGATAAAGACACCTCGGATTACCTGGGCTTGCTGACCCATGCAGAGATATCCCTTTATTGACATTCTTTTGTGTGTGTTCATGTATAATTGCTGCTCTGATGGTCCGTTTGTGTCCTTGGGATTTCTTGATGCCTTGTCGACCAGAGGTGCGTAAGTCATTAGGTTGCTTTTGTCGAAACAGTGGTTCCATTTGTGTTTCCGTAGTGGTGCAGTCTCCCGCACCCTTTACTGTTGTCATTAGAAACAGTGCAAGGAACTTGTTTCCACTTTGCTGTTTGTCAGTACAAACAGCATCCTAGTGTTCAGCCTGATATGCGGGCTGATAATTTAGTGTCCCGCTAACCATAAAACCAGTCAAAAAATCTGAAAAGCGTTACTTTAAATAATGCACTTAAGTGTGACACATCCTCGGTGACTGCTGTGAGCCCAGCCTCCTGTTTATGTGGATGCACGTTCACTGCAGCTGTGGACTGAGCGGACCTGGATCGATGTGGGAAGTGAGCGTGATTTGTGTTGCCATAATTACAAAAGGGTAACTCCTACGTGAACCACTTTGGGAAACAAAGAAGCTTCACAAAAGGGAAGGCAAACTCTTCCCCACTCTCGCTCTCCTGTGCTTCTATCTAATCAGCTCATGCCAACACACGCACACGCACACACACACACACACACACACACACACACACACACACACACACACACACACACACACACACAGTATGATTATCTGGTAAAATGACCAGTGATTAGATGTCGGTCGTTAGGCTACCCATGTGTTTTTCTCATGGGTTTGCTCTTTTTGAGACCATTCTGAACTGACCCAACACGCAACCTTTCCACCATAGTATCAACGGCAACGTTTGGGTTCTATGAATTATTAGCCAGGGAGAAATGCTAAGAATGTGCATTTATTTCCTTGTATCGTTCTCTTGATTCACATACCTCTCACTGAACTGCTGCTTATTAAGTAAGCAGCATGAACACAGGCTGGCTTCAATGTTGCATTTTGCATAAGCGCTAAAGTATTCATTATATTTATTAAAATTTTTAAATTAATCATCTGATTAATTGGTCATCGGAATTTTATTCTGCCAAATATTGAAAATTAAAAAAAAAATCAATGTGGGTCAGTTGGTCCCGAATTGTTATTGTTCTTCGTATTATCATTGTTATAAATAACCTTATTAGTACAAATATTGAATATTTTGTTTGTTGACGATACTGTCAAATGTGCCATTTATTTGTATCGTGCTTATTTCACGCAGGTGGTCTTTTTCTCACGATGGTGGCGTCGTGGTTGTCTGCCTCCCAGTTGATAGGTTCCGGAAAGATCAGTGTGGGTTTCCCTCTGCATCGTTGTTTCCTTTCACGTTCCAAAAACATGCATGCTAGTTAACTGAAGACTCGAAACCGCCCATTGAGGTGATCGTGAGAGCGTATGGTTATTTGCCCATTGATCGCCTGAGACCGATTTGCTGATCATTCCAGAGTGTACCTTACCTCTCGTCCAAAATTGATGGATGGAGAACTGCTTTGTTTTACCCACTCGGCTGATTCCTGAAGCCCACATGGGTGTGTGGGATGGGTGCAAAGCAAACAGATGCTAACCCTGGGGGTCAGGTATTTATCCTTTTTCTCCGAAAGCTAATCTTACTCGTATGGACCAAAACACACACACACACACACCAAGTGGTAATAACAGTCAGAATTTCAAATTTCACCAAAGTCAGGCAAAATGCAACTCATTCATTCTCTGCTGCAACAAACTAGGAAATAAATAAACAGGAGGGCACGTGAATAGTGCTAATACGTGTGTGTGTGTGTGTGTGTGTGTGTGTATCTTGGCTACACGGTCCCTCGGGGGCCTTCATTTTAAACCAAAACAGCCTTGCATAGCATACAAAGATACAGGTTAATATGGGTCCATGCAGCCCGTGCCAGTTCAACCAGCAGTAAGCCCATGTGGGGTTACACATGACAACTTAAGCCGATATTTGAATTCTCTTAAGAAAATACAAAATGACACAACCAGCAGAGGTCAATATGCATTCGCCTACTGAGAGCAAAGACATCTCAGCTGCAGGCACCATGGCTAACATGAATATGAGACATGGGAGACGACAAAATTGTCATAGTATGATGACGTACATTAAAAGTGTGCTAATCTTAGCCTTTTAACCCTGGAGAACCCAAGAACCTTTTTCTTCTTTGGAAAATGATCAATTATACATTAAATGGCTGCTATATGTTCACTGAACACCAAAATATATGTTTTTTCAAATTTTCAACGCTTTAATCCTAGTTTAGGAGTAGGGCCAAATCACCCTTTGGGATTTAAGGGCAGTATTTGAAGTAGCAGAATTTATAGGGGTCAAATTTGACCCCGTGGGTTCTCCAGGGTTAAATCTTTCAAAAGCCTAATTTTTTCTAGTATTTTCATGAGTAGCCCACACTGTCACACAAACGCAATTTTAATTGTGCTTTTTGCCTCTGCATTCTTCGAAGTTACAAATTGGTGTTGGGCCATGTTATTTGTGGAAAAATGATTTGCGGTCAGAACAATGTGAAAGTAAAGCAAGTGTGACTATCTGCTGATTTGATCACGTTCTTATACTGTCAACACTTGTCAAACGCAAAAGAACGAAATACGCTGCAGATATAGAAGAGAACAATCATCTCCTATGTGAGGCCAAAGAGTGTTCGGTTGCGCGGGAGACTGTTGCATGCAAGCGTCACCATGGGGCAGGATTGACGAAGATTGCTCAGCTGTAGCCTCAAATTTTTAGCTGGTTATTCATTATGGATGCGAGACACAGACAAAACCCTGAGGCGACTTAAAGAAGGCAAAGAAAAAGGCTGTGAAATACGTCTTCTCTGCAATCTGAGGGCAATTTGGATGTCATATCCTATGTGTGATATATGACATGACACAGGCTGCAGACGTACATGGAAATGCGGCGAGGGATGTCTGTGGCTAAACCGAGCCCATGTCATTCGCACCTCGGGAGCAAGTAGACGCAACTTGGCACAAGAGGTCCACTATAATTGCAAAACACGGAGGACCAGAAGCAGCCTTAGGGGGAGACTCAGGGGCATGACTCAGTGGTGGTCAAGAGTGGTACTGTTAAAGCTCAAGTGTTCTCTCTCACACTGTCTTCATTGATGGCATCTACAGAGGTCAAAGCGGGTCGCATTTGTTCATCGCTGCAGAGAAAAGCTGCTATTGAGCACTCGGCGTGTAGACGCCAGACACAAAATAGGGCAGAGGATATTTTAGGGACCTGGCAGCTACAGTGGTGTTTTCATATGGGGAAAAAAATGGCGGCACCCCAACCATATAAGCAGGCTCTAACTCGGAAAGTGTAACTGAATTGTTTTTTAAATTTATTTTTTTTAATCCATCCATTCATCCATTTTCACTTTTAAATATCTATTCCAAGGGCATTTTTATTGTGACAACAAAAATGAATCATTATTGCTTGAAATGCTGACATTTATATTTATTGAGACCGAAAGAAATAGACATTTGTTTTTTGTTTCATCTCCTTAAGTTATTTGATAAATGCCGATTATTCTGTATTAATTATAAGCATTGTGGGAAATTAAAACCCACAAAATTATAATTTACAAGTAATACTGACACCATTACTAATCACCATTAGGTTGCTATATTGCTTCTCACTCTCTCTCTCTCTCCCTCTGTCAGATGTCGCCATGAAAATATCCATCCACCCATTACCTGAACCACTTATCCTGTACAGGGTCGCAGTGGTGCTGACAGATTACACTCTGAACCGGTCACCAGTCAGTCGCAGGGCATATTGACATGAACAACCATTCACACCGCCACTGAGTGGAGCCACAGCGAAGACAACAAATCAATTAATATGGACTAAATGCTTCTGTCTTCTATCCACACGCAGTCGCTGGCCATAATTTTATTGACATAAATGTTGCACCTTTTCACTCATCATCTCGTGTTTTGTCATACGTGCCCTTACATTTCTCATCATTTTATCATGATCTGATTGTCATATGACTGGGTCACAGTCTGGTTGCTTGCCTGATAAAGAATAGAGCGTCTTTAAGATGTAAGGCATGGAATGGACAATGTGTGGGAAATTTGAGTGACGAAAAGTCTGACAAACAGACCACAAACCAAAGAGTGTTGGTTGATAACAAAAGTATGGAATGTTAAGGAAGTACCAGCAGAGAAAATTCCTTCACAGATCTTAAATCCCACCCACATCGGAGAAGATAAACAAGCTGTTCATTGACTTTACATGCATGAACCTGCTTGTTCCATTTGTCACACCTGAAAAGCGACATTAGTGTAACGAATCCCAATGGCTTAATGGGCCGATGTGGAAAATTAAGTGAATGAGTGTTAGGATCTCCAACATTTCTGACACGTTTATAAATGATGCAGCAACTTCAATTATAGGGAGCGCCTGTTCGATGTTAGCCACGGGCATACAAAAACGATGTTTTGGTTGTTGATAAACGTGAGTTTGCTGACTAATGCCTCTGTAATTCTTAGTTGACGCTACAATAGGTTAGCGTACCATTACATCAGACACAAAATGCTAGCTTCCAGACAAGACTGTCGCTCTGTCAGATATGAAATCAGGAATCAGCCACAGCGTGCCTCCTTTTTAGAGGCTCGTTTATCACCACTGCCCTGAAAGGGAGATTTGCATCGTATGCAGTATTCAGAGATGAAAGTCCTCCGGATTTTCCTGGAATTCCGGGTTTTTCAAATTTCTATGAAAATCTCTCCGGAGAATTGAGGAAAATTTGCCTAAAATTAATTCGGATATGAGTTGACAACATTGAACGAAGACGCGTTTGAGTTCGTTCTTTTGCTTTCAGGAGCGTAGCCATGTTGAGACACTAACACGAGTAACAGTAAAGAGATTTTACTTAAACACACTTAAATACACTTGCTAAACCCCAGTGGAACGAATAAAAGACACCGTGGACAAGACAGTTGTCGTAAAAAATATATTTGGACAAAAAGGCAAACACACAGATTGGCAGAAAAAGTGTCCGTCCGACTTCGAGTGTCGTCTCGGCTAGTTTAGCTTAGCTGTTGTCGTGTGTGTCGTCGTTGCGCTGATTGGTTGAAATCAAAAGACGCGCTTGCGTACATGTTCGCGCTGAAGCACGCACAGCAGGGAGCAGCGGACTATCTACTGCTGAGGCTCGCTGAGCTTGAGTGGCATCGCCACAACAGTAATACCCTCGCCTCGCATTCTCATGGCCTCGCCATTTCTCGGAGATTTCGAAATTTCGTCAAGAACGGAAGCCACAAAGGGTGCACGCGTACACACAAAAGGAAGATTAGTCATTGAATGTCGAGTATTTGAAGAGCGTTTTGTGTAAACTGATTCATGCGAGATCAGCCAGGTGTGTGTGTGTGTGTGTGTGTGTGTGTGTGTGTGTGTGCTTATTTATTTATTTATTTATTTTTCCGGGATTTTCAGAAAAGTCCACTTTCATCTCTGAGTATTTTTGGTCAAATGCACCCGAACTTTCGGACTCTTGCTCACGTGGGTTAGCCGTAATACCGTATAACTTCCAATGCTTCTGTTTACATCACGGATTACCTGGACTGCGCATTTGCATCACAGTCAAGGCTTACAGTCAGCGGGAAAAGATTTGACAAAAAAACAAAGCGACATATAAATAAATATCTAAATGACCCGTCAAGACTCATCGATGAATCTTGGCAGCCCTAATATGTGTATACAGTATACAGATGGATGGATGCATGGATGGATGGATACCTCTGGATATAACTAGACCACGATGTTTCAAACTCAAGCATTAACCAGCGTAATTAAATCTCACCGTATCACTGCAGTTGTTAGTGGAACAAATTAAGGGAGACCAGTGGATGATTTGAGTTTTAGCACAACGTCCTGTCTCCACCGAGCTAATGTGATGTAACCAAGTGTGCGCTGTGTGGGAGGTTGAGATGGGACCTGCAGTTACCCCACCAATGTAAACAAACTTTGATATGAGGCAGGGGAGGCAATGTCCGTGGGGGTATCAGATCCGCAATCATGGAGGGTTTTTTTTTTTTTTTTGCAAGGCTGTGTTGAGTGACCCGTACACATACACAAGTGTGTGTGAAGCGTCCATGGGAGTTAGCATTCAGTGCATCAAAAAACCGACAAGTCCAAACCCGTGTTCTGTGAAGTATCTTTGGAATTTTCCTTCCACTGTGCATGTTGTGGTGCTGCTGACTGACCCAAATGTTCTCGAGCGTCTGAACTGTCCACTCTTCACACTCAAGTGTCAGACTTCTATCTGCTATTTTAGGAGGGACTTGGTCCCAGAGAGCCTCCACTTGAAAGCTGAGGGTTTTTCTTTGTTTTTGTGGTTATTGTAGATGTGGTAGTTGTGCGGGTTATGCAAAGATGAGAAGCAAACATTTGTATAGAGAAAACAGTACGATGCATTTTTGCAAACAGTGTGTCCATTGGAAGTTATTAAGGTCCAGAATTATTCGGAAGTAGGGCTGAACAATCACATTCAAATTGACATCCCAATGTAGTCGTTTGAGATTTTGAAATCGCAAAGTCTGGAATTTGTTGTGTGTCTGTGTGTGTGTGGGGGGGGGGGCCCTTGTACCTCCAAAATCATGACTTTTCAGAAGACCTCCCCCAAAAAGTTTGTTCTTCATCTTAAAAGAGAGCAAGCCATCTTCAGCACTTCAGTTTAGCCACTCATCCATCCATTATCTGAACCGCTTTATCCTGGAGAGGGTCGCGGGTGTGCTGGAGCCTATCCCAACTGACTTTGGGCAGGAGGTGGGCTACACTCTAAACTGGTGGCCAGCTAGTTGGAGGGTAGTTTAGTCAATAATTTGGAAAACTAACACCAACACACTTACCAATAGTTTTTCAGTTTGTGAAAAAAAAAATAGGAAATTGACCAATTTGTGACATTGCAGTATTTTATGTACTGTATATAATCTCTTATTGTAATTCTGATTCATTTGAAATACGAGGGAAGGCAACCTTGAAAAAAAATAAGCGCATATTCAATCGCAATCGCAATATAGGAGGGGGAAAAACATGCAGTTATATTGTATTTCAAAATTGTTCTTCCCAACTCACAATCTCCAATTTGTCCGCAGGAAAAAAAAATCCCGTGGAAAATAATGGAATGTGTATGAATTCATCTGTTGGCATCCTAAAACATGAATCAATTGCCTCCTTAGCATTTTGAAATTCTTATCATACACCCATGTAAAGTATTAATAGTGACACATAAAAGGTAAACTGCCCTATATTAAAACATTGACAATGAAAACATGGAGTGTTTCCACTTTTAGAATGGCATGCACAATGTTTGACATGACCGCTTTAGTATTCAGTGGAAGTCCAGTCATGATCTGGACATACTGCAAGAAATTTGTCACGTGGAAAAAAAGTGCCTATGAGCATAATAAAAAGCTAAAGAGTACATTAAAAAAAGTTATCACAGAGAGGAAAAGTTTTCTGCCTTTAAGCAAGAAGCATACATCAATCAAGAGATGGGGATGAGGCGGACCATAGTCAGGGCTAGCTTGCTACTGTAAATGTTGTCGTCTGGTTTGTTCAGGCCAATAAATTGAAAGGTAACGATGGGAAACAAAGTGGATGCTGCTCTTCTTGTCGAGTATCGATCAGCTTGCAGTATTTTGGGCTTGATACATCCTACGAAGCCAGTGACATACAAGATACTGTAAAAACAAAACATTCAGACTTGGATGCAAACGGATGTGATCGGGACATCTCTACTAATTAAATGGAGCGTGATAGTAACACTCCATTACAAACGAGGTGCTTGAAAAGTCAAACGAGAAGATAACCGGTCAGCGCCGCGGTCGAACGAGCGTGCCCGCCAGTGCACAACAAATGACTGAAACCTGAAGGCGCAAGTGAGGGCCAGTGATGGCTGATTCGGTTTCACAGATGATATTCATCATGCACTACTGTCAAGTTACGCATATTTTTTTTTCTTACAAAAACAAGTGTCTTGTTTTGTTTTTGTTTTTGTTTTTATTGTGAACCCGCGCTTTAAATTAAGCTGTAAGAAGATGCAATGGGCCATGGCAAGGATGGGGGAGACAACTCTAAATGGTCGTGATAGATTAAGCATTGTGATTTGTTTTGAAGCATGGGAATTGAGACTTAAATAATTTTTAAAAATGCTTTCAATACCCCCCCACCCCCAAAAATGGGATTTAAAAAAAAAAAAACTAAGTCAAGTCTTATTATATGTTTGGGGTGCCCTGGAAATCTCGGTCTTGAAGCAATTGCCTGTGTTTGTGTACATTTTCAGCATCTTTTATCTCAGTTTGTGTTGGATTGGCTTACTAGCTGGTTGATTTAGTGCAAAGTTTTACATGGTAGCTGCGTGAATTAAACATGAACAGCTTTCGTCTGAAAGTGGCTGAGTGGCCTGAGCAAAGTACCCCCAAGTTTTTTTTTGCGCTCTCTTCTCTCTCCCTATTTGAACAATTTGCGTAATGGCAGAGGGAAGCTGTGTAAAGCACTTCATGATGTATTCAAAGTGAGACATGCCAATGCATATCCAGACTGTTTGGAAGGTGAGCATGAAGAGGTAGGCAGTGCGGGGGCTCAAGTATCTGAGGTTCCAATTAGGGTCACGCCAAATTATACTAGCCATTGTAGGATATTCCAAAACTTCAGATGATATTATAAGGTTTTATTTTTTTTTATTTTATTTGCCAGTACATTGATATTATCAGGCAACATGTTAAATTCTATGTCAGCAGATATGCCGCAGAGTTTTGAGGGTCGCTGGGTTCAAAACTTTGCTGTTGCATGTTGTCCCTGAAGACGCTTTCAATGCAGACTCTAAATTCAAATTAAGAAGAGTCTTGTTTGACAGTATGAGCCTTATAACTAACGGATTTTCATCCAGTCTAGAGGAAATGTATGTTGCACCAAGCGCAAATACTCATCTTCATAGGAATGCTGCTGCTTTTGTGGTCTTTCAAATGTTTATGGCTTCTTGCTGAAATCACTAGACAACCTCAATGAGGCCATCTTAGAGGGCGTAATGTGAGGGTGGGAGCAAGGGTAAAGAGAAAAAAAAATGCAGTTAATGATTTATCAACATGTCAAATTACATTGACTGGACAGACTCCTCGGTTACTTGTCGTCGGTTCTAAAAGGAAAATGTGCACTATGAATGAGTCTTTTCGCAGTCTCCCAATCCGCTGCACTCCTTCCTTAAAATACCTTTCCTTAAAAGTCCTGATTTTTAATTCAACGCACACTGATCTTTTTATTTTGTATTGTAGCCACATGTCTGACATTTGCAACTAAACAAACCACATGACCATTGCTTTGATATGCAGCAAGTTAGGATGTTTTAAAGTGTGCTTAAGCCCATCTCTCAATAGAAATGAATGAAGTTCCCGCGAGTCATATGAAAGCTCTCTTCCAGTTCAACTTTCTTTCCAGGTGACACAACTTGCGGTAGCTATAGTACATGAAATATTCGAATCGCCTGTGATCTGGTTTTCCCGTTTTACACTTGTGTCTAAAAAATAAAAATCGGAAAAAAGAGTTGTTATTCATCTTTTTAATTATTTTGGTGTTTTGAACAAATATGATCAAAAAAGTCTTTTTTTGGTTTTTGTTTTTACCTTCTGTATTGTTTTGGAAAACGAATGAATGATACATTGATTAATCGTGTTTTAATTACTAGTTTAAGAAAATCGTCAAAAATGTTGACCACTGTTATCCAAAATAAAACAAGATATTTGAAATTGTCTTATTTTGAAAGGGGAGGGGGAAACAACACATCAATCTGCTTTCACTGAGGACTACAGAAATCGGAGAACATTTGCTGTTGAGAGGCTAAAGTTCCAAGGATTTCGACAAATTTAAATTAACCCTCGAAACAGTTACCGGTAATCGATGATAAAAATAATTGTCGATTCATTTGATCAATTAATTGTCGATTAAACGTTGCACCTCTCCAAATATTCAAAGTTTATCTGTGTGCAGCAATAGCTCGACACCAATTTTACATGGTAGATGGAGACACTTCTTCAGTCAGTCTCAGTGAATATTTGTTCTGTTTACCTGCCATAGATAGCCAGCTAGATAGACAGATGCCTGCAGGTAGAACTTCACAAGAGTACTGCACACAGCATCCATTTTGTCAAGAGTACATTGGACATGTGACTTTCGTGGGATGCAGGCCATTTGCAAAATAAGCACCAGATTGAATTGGCCATAAGGCTCAGCAAAACATACCCCCCCCCCCCCCCCCCACGAGCTCTGCACTTGTAACCTAGTTGGATCAGAGTTACGCAACAGGCTTGCGATTTGACATATGCTGCCCGACCTCCGGATAAACATCAGCCTCCTATGCCACATGTTATTTGCTGCCGGGACGGCCAGACATGAACGCATGATGGTTAAAACCACTTCTGAAACAACTGCGAGTACACAGCGGGTATTTTTGCAGAGCTGTCGGATGTTTGTTCTTTTCCCCAATGTGTAATTTTTGCATGCATTGTTGTCTGATGGGAGATGAGGCTGGGCTAGTGCGGATGCATGTGTGAGTGTGTGGGTTTAGCTGGGTTCTGAGACTGCTGCTTGCGCACACATGAGGACCACAGCTGATGACATACGTTCAGGGTAATAAAATGGGGCAAAAGGTGGAGCGGAGAAAAAGGGAGGGAGGGAAAATAAACTAAAGTGAGCATGTAGCATTTAAAACGTCAAGGCAGGAAGTGTAAATCTTGTCACATTGATCCCATGCAATGTGTTTTCTCTCTTTCCAGAGCACCTTTCCTCCCTTGTGAGCCGTGTCCCCGATGGCGGCCTCGGTTCAGACACTTCCTCGTCCTGGTAAAAAAATTCAAAGACCATTCCCGGCACCGTCCTTTTCGCCCCGCTGCAACATGGGAAGTGTAGGCAGTCTGGTGGAGAAGCCCGACGTGTCTCCTACTAAAGTCAACCAGGCCGTTCCCCAGGTGAGGCCCAAACCGTCCAACAGCCTCGTGAAGAAAGGCTTCACCCAGAGGGAGCTCCTCAACTACCTCAACATCACCAGGTGGGTGACACCACTTGTTCCATTCCCAGGCTGTTGTCACATTCCATGGTTGATTTATTGTGTTCCCAAACAGAAAAGAGACCAAAGCAAACCAGAGCGGTGGCTCCAAGAATGACATCATGGCCTCTATCGGTGGGCATAAAAAAGAAAACCTGGATGCCAAAATCTTCAACAAAGATATCACAGAGATTGATTTGAGCAAGAACTCACTACCAAGTGGTGGAAAATATGAAAAGGTAAATGTTGATTTGACTGCACTATCGAATAACATGGATTATGGCGCTCTAAAAATCACTTGGGTCAAAAATCTACGGAGTCCTGAAAGTGACATGGAGAACAAAAAACGATTCTCGTTTGGACGAGAAAACTTTTTAGTCCAAACGAGAAAACGTTCTCCTAATTAGACACAATGATCCTCACCTTATCTTCTTTTAGTTGGTCGATAACAGTATTTGGTATCGTTTTGAGGAAAGAGTGTCCTCTTCTGCCGCCATTTTCTCATTGCGCTGGAAGCAGGTTAAAAATAGACGATCGTTCACGGGAAGCTAGCTCACGCAGGTCAATAAGCTAGCGCACGGGAGAAAGATGTTTTTCATCCTAACGAGAGAAATTCTTTGTTAATATGAGAAAGTTTCTCGTCCTAATGAAATGAATAACCCTAAAAGTAGGGTCAAAGGGACCCATGTGGCAGTCGGTCCCTTTTTGACACATAATTGGGTTATTTTATTTGCCCAACAATTTTGTGAGTGAAGCCTGAGTCTTTGGAATCCAGAGGAGTTCAAATCTTGGGATATAAACCCTTATTGATGAATGACTGATTAAAAATGGTGTCTTATACTTCTGCCTTGTCCATATAATAGTAGATAAGTAATTGAAGCACCATGTAGGGGATAGAACGTCATCATTTGATTTAGATACGGCCTAGGAACACAATAATAACTTCCAAGCAGCCAATGTGGGTGTTTTATATTGACATCCAGCCAGTGGCCAGCTGCCAAGGTTGTGCTAAATGGATCAAGTATCATATTTATACTGCTCTGGATGCATCCTTCAACACGCCCGCAACATGTCAGTGGTCAATCAAGCGTCCATCTGGGAGACTCACTGTGCTTGGATTCATTGCTTGAAACAAAATCTCGCAAACTGAAATTCAATCAGTCGTGCTGGGAAGCCTCAATGCAATACAAGACAACTTTGTTTATATCGTGCTTTCACAACAGCTGCAGAGCTTTACAGAACATTTAACATAAAATAATATTCGTTCAACAGAACACATAACATAAACCACCGACATTAATGCAATCATAACAACTATTCCTTTGTATGTCTTGCTCAAGGCGAAATAATTTTGATCTTTTTTTTTGGTGTGATTTAGTTTGATAGGCCAGTATCCGCGCATGTGATTTCCTAAAGTCTCTTGAATGTTCTTGTTTCCCCCAGGCCCGCTTTAGGTCATCTGCCTTCAAACCCGTCACTCCCAAAAACTTCAGTTCCATGCAGAACCTGTATCCATCTTCCAAGTCAGAAGACGTGGACCACGGCATATCTAATGGGCTGCACAGAGCCTACGCCCATCTCTCCAAAACTCTCTCCAGCTCATCTTCCTCATCCTCGCCTTCTCGTCACGGAGGCTCCACCGCTGGTAACGACAAGGTACACGGTCTCTTCTGTTATCATTCACAACATTTTCACTTGATCCCAGTTCAGCGGAAGAAAATGTGTTCATTTTGCAAAATCTCTTTCCGAGTCCGAAAGCAAACCAGAACTAGAATGGCTCGGTGGTCCAGTGGTCCAGTGGTTAGCGCGTCGACCTCATAGTGCAGATGTTCGATTCCAGCTCCGGCCTCCCTGTGTGGAGTTTGCATGTTCTCCCCGGGCCTGCGTGGGTTTTCTCTGGGTACTCCGGTTTCCTCCCACATTCCAAAAACATGCATGGCAGGCTGATTGAACACTCTAAATTGTCCCTTGGTGTGAGTGGGATGTTTATGATTGAACCCACAAATTTTTTAAGCCATGTGTTTTTCAAAATACAGTAGACAGCCAAAGAAGTTGCGGGTAAAAACGTCAAAAAAAAATTGAGATTGTGATTCTACATCACTGAAAGTAAATTGTCGGATTCTTGCTTAATTGTAAGGGCCTGAGAAAACGCATCACTCCCCAATCAAGTTTCTGCATCATAACAAATGGCCCAAAGCGAAGCTAATCAACAATTTGGACATTGTCTGGCATTGCACTTATTGGTGTGTAGGTTCATTCCTCCGCACGAGGGGCGAGCCAGGAGGATGACAATCTGTCAGACTCGGGCCACAACTCCATGAATAGCCTGCCGCCGTATCGGCCCCCCTTTCGCCCAAACCTGGCTCAAATCAGGTCTGTGTCACTTCCCAGCCTCCAATCAATTGTTCTCATTTCTTCATCGCTGCTTGAAAACGACATTTGTATGGCCTTTCTAGTGCATCGATGGGCCACATCAATACTATCGGCTCCCTGGACCGCACCTCGCTGGGCGCCCAAGCTGTTGGGGCGGGAGGTGGGACCATGGGGGAAATGGCGTGTCGCAGCATGGCAACACTCAGCCGCCTGGTGCCGTACGGAGGAGAAGCGCCACCTCCTTATGACTGGACCCTCTCCATGTCGGTAGAGGAAGTGGTGAGGATAATCGGAGAGAATATAATTAAAACATGCCGCAGTGTGTGTGTGTATCATAATTGATTTGCTGAGTAACACTAACTGCTTGTACAAGGCAATAATTTGTAAATCAATTACCTTTTGGAAAATGTCAGTTGTATCGCAAACTAATTATTTTTTTTAAAAGTAACATGCCATTCGTGATGGGCGTACACAGAAATAAACCATGAAAGCTCATGGTTTATTATCATCAAACACATCAACATTTTTGCTGTCATTATAGTTAGTTTTAGCAACAAAAGATGTAGTTTCAGTTCGTTCTTTTGTTTTAAGCATTTTTTTTCCCCATTAATGACAATATTTTTAAATATTTAATTTTTGTTACTTAGTTATTTTTCCTGAACTCTAATAACCTTGGTCCACGCGCATAACATGACCCTCTCAAAGGTGCGGGATCTGGAGGAGCGGCTGGTGGAGAAAGAACACGAGCTGAAGCAGATGAGAAGAAACCTGGACGAGAGCGAGGGCGCCATCGCTCAGGTGAATCCCTCTTCTGGATCACGAATCAGTGTCGTCCGTCTTGTTGGAGGCCTGCGCCTCACGTCCTCCCTGCGCGTAGGTGTTTGAAGGCAAACAACGTCTGTGGGAGAAGGAAGTGGAGGAACTGAAGCGCCTCTACGCCGCCAAGCTGCGACAGATTTCCCAGCATGCCCAGCGATCCCAGCGTGGTTTCCAGCTGCAGCTCTTCAAGGCCCAGCAAGAGAAAACCCAACTGCAAGAAGAGCTCGAGGGTCTGAAAAGAAGTCGGGAGGGCGAGGCCAAGGGCAAGCCAAGAAGTCCCACCCTGGAGGAGACACAGTGGGAGGTGGGCTACACTTTATGACTGGGAGAAGCGCTCGCTTTAAAGTGAATTCGATGTTGCTGGGTCTCATTTATGCCTTTTGTTCCTCAAAGGTTTGCCAGAAGTCCGGAGAGATCTCCTTGCTTAAGCAGCAGTTTCGAGACTCTCAAGCCGAGGTGACCCGCAAGCTAAGCGAGATCTTCCAGTTGAAGACGCAGCTCAGAGAGACTCGGCTGGAGCTTCGTAACAGGGACAGTCAAGTAGATGCGCTGAAGGTCATCCTGCACAGCTCCCAGTGTCACAGAAGACCCTCTCGCGGCACCAGCGACCACGGAAAAGGAGACGAAAGTGCAACAGGTAGTGTTTGGGGCTCAATTAAACACATTTGAAATGCTTCCAAATTCTGAATGGGACTTGACATGAATTTACAGGACTCAAGTGATAATTTGCTGGTTAGCTCACCTTCTGATCTATTTTACATCGGAAAAAAAAATTACAGCACACAACAAAACAAAAAAATGCCACAGAAAATATGAATATTAAAATGCTGATCAGAATGTCTCAATTTATTCACTGTTAAGTTGGGCATGTTGAATAGTAATAGTTGAATGCCAAGCTATTATTTATTCTGTTGTATGAACGGCAACAGGTGAGTACACAGGTTTGCCTTAGCTTCTGCCGTCACTTGCTCTGCTCATCACTATATGTGGCTGGCATAGCTCGATGAATGAAGATACATTACAGTAAACCCTCTTCCTGGCAGGTTCCAGGTTCACCGTCCTGATAAATTGCATATTTCTCCTTTTTTTAATCTTTCCTTTTTTAAACAGTCGATAACTGTTTTGGTCTAACATGCGTTGGTATTCCACTTTCATCCACTAGACGAAGGCATACTTATTTCGTTTGAGACCGTGTACATTTGAAAAAACAATGAAAGAGGAAGTACTCTACGTCACCACAGCCTATTTTTTGGTGCAAAAAATATTGAATGTCATCTGCTCTAATCCTGCTTTTTATCATGATTGATGTACTTTATATTGTGAGATGATAAGTTAATTGTATGGGAAAAAAATGGGCGATGTTGAGGGATCGGTACACACTGTTACGCAGTTCCGTTATCCATTGCTCTTGCACTTTTGCTCCCAAATGTATTTAAATGTGTTTGTATTATTTTAAAAGTGTGTAAAGACCTTTGAAAAAAAATACAAATGCCGTAACTGCTCTAAAAAACATGCCTGAAGAGTATTTAAATAGGGTATTTCCATATCAAGAATTTTGTTTATTGCAGGTAGGGTCTGGAACGTAGCCCCTGCAATGGAGGAGGCATTACTGTATTGAAGTTAATTTTTCAACCAAATAAGTGAAATTGCATAATTTCTCGCAATATACCTGATAATCTCTTCGGACACATTGGACAATATATAGCATTTTGTACAATATTTTGGCATGTCTGCAGACATTTCTCGCAAACTCCATTCTAGTCCACTGCAAAGGTGTTGATGGGATTTAGGTCAGGTTTTGGTGCAAGTACCGGTATTTCCACAGCAAAGCTATCTGATCCTGCCAGAATGAACCTTGCTTTCTTACTTTGTACATCAGAACAGGAAAATTTTCTTTTCCAAACTGTTCCCAGTTTCAAATACTAAAAAAACAAAACAAAAAAAGAGTACTGGTAGATTTAAAAAAAGTTTGGCGATTTCAAAATTTCAATTTGAAGGCAACAATCCTCAATAAACGTTTAAATTGGCCAATTCAAAAACATTTTTTGAAAATTTTCTGTTGTGCAAGTTGGCTGTCTCACATTTCACAACAAAGAAATAGTTGACCGAACTATTCTTCTCCAACTTACCGAGATTTACATAAATACAACTCAGCAAATTGTTTTGGAGGAAACAATTATCTTGCTTGGTTGTGCTAACTTGCCTTGAATGTTAATCTTTTTTTTTTTTTTTCAAACTTAATGTTTTGGGCCCCCAAAAAATACAAGCCGTTTTTTTTTTTTTTTTCCAGTGTCGGGGCCATTCAAGGGCCTTGTCCAAAGCTAAACGTGTGTGTGAATACTTTACTCCTATATAGTGTCTAGGAGGAATAATGACGATCATAAACCACTTCGTTATTTTTGGGACAAAAAAAGAAGTTAGTACCTCATTTATGAAAGCAGGTCAGGATCAGAAAGCTCCACTGGACCGCTGATGAAACATTCGTACCATCTTTTGCTCGTAGGAGTGTGTGCGGGCCCGACCGAGGAGCGACTGCGCGCCGAGCTACTATTGGAGCGGCGCCAGAGTGAGACCCAGGCCGCGGCTTTCGAGGAAGAGAGGCGGACATGGCAGAAAGAGAAGGACAAGGTCATCCGCTACCAGAAGGAGCTGCAGACCAGCTATTTAGAGATGTACCACCGCAACGCAGAGCTGGAGAAGGAGGTGCACCAGCTGCGAGCCATTCGAGAGCAAGGAGGAGGGAGCGGAGATGGCACTTTGGAAAGGGAAGACAAAGAGCTGAACAGCGACGCGGAAAAACAAGAGGACAGTCCATCCCCGGGTTTGCCGTGGATAGATAGGATCGAATCCTCCGAAATTTGAACATAACACGGACGACAAGGCGGCCTGGGACCAAGAGTTAGAACTTTTAGTTTCAACCATGATTGTAATTGCCAATCAATAAAGCCACACTGTACACTTTTTTGGATACCTGTGCACCTCCTGCACTCAGTCTGGGATTTTGTGATTGAAACGAATGCGTTATCCACTCTGTTTAATTGAGGAAATTGTGTTTGAGTAGAGTAATTTTGGCGGCATTCTGCCCCATATATGCTTTGGCAGAGGAAAAATGCCGGCGTAAAATAAATAAAATTGTGAATATTTCTGTTTTTAAATCACAGCCTGTGTATTTCGATATTCATAAAGTAACCGTCCAAAACCAACAGAAGAAACTAGCGCCTGCTACATTGTACAGCAGAAGTCTTCCTAAATGTGAATCTGTCTATAAGCTCATGATTATCGTGGGGAATGTTGTTGTTATTCTACTATCGGTGTACAGCTTTGACAATAACCAAAGGATTCAGAAGGGACTGAGTTCGGTCCTAGTAAGCTTTTCTGGATTCAGGCAGAAAAGCTGCATGCGGGAGTTCGGTATCAACAAGGACTCATGTTTGGTGCCAAGATTTGAAACTATTTTGTGAAAAGTGGCTCTACTTATGAAAATGACATTGTTACAAATAGATTTTAGTCCTCTTTCCTGCCAGATTTATATAGTTGGTCAATTACTTGAATAATTGAATTGAATGATTACTTGGAATAATTGTTCAGCTGTAAAGCACTACAGTACATTGATATTTCTGTATCTTTCAAATGCAATGACACTGCCCTGCTTTACAATTATATGTTGTATTCTCCTCAGCAAAACTCCGATGGATGATGACGGTTCATGTTTTTGTTGTTATTATTATTATTTTTTTTTTACACATAAAAGTGTTCAAAAGCCAGCTTTCATTTGATCTTTCCACAGAGAGTGACTCTCATCTGCTTTCTGGGATTAAATCTGAACATCTACGACTGAATGAAACCAAAATTTGGTGTTTAGAAAAAAAAAAACATCCCCAAAAGTTAAGAGGCTTTTCTGATTACAGCAGTCTGGACTGAAGCGAACAGAAATCAAAATGCTTGGACTGCACCCCAGGGTCCAGACGTCTGCCGCGCCCTCGCAGGGCTTAAAAACGCAGCACGTGGCGTGCCAATAAAAGCCGAGGACAAGTGCTTTATTGCGAAATGTACAAGGGCGCAGCAGAGGCTTTTGGAACTAATGTGGCTTTTTGAGGTTTAGCCTTGGATGCTTATCTTGGACTCTCCTGCCTTTACAGTGAGGGACCTCAACTGAGATGGATGCCTGTTTGCTTTAAGAGAGATACAGTGGGAATTGTTTCATGGACTCATACATGGCATGATGTAGAAGAATGACGCAGGATGTAATATGAATAGCAAAAGCTGACTCACCAGGTCGCTAACTCGACATTTAAAAAAGATTATATAAACTGGGCTTAATATAACTTGCTTAGCTCAAGAGAGGTGATCTGCTGTAGTAGGATGAGAGAGAGACAGAGAGGACATTTTTCACTCTGTAGGAGGCCTGCAACACAGAAGGCTGCTGAGCCGATGGACCGCAACGATTTCAAAATGTCGAAAATGATCAAGGTATTTTAATTAAATGATGTCACCTACTTGACTGAGAGTGGTTACGACGGTCCACGACATCATATTTCGAGGTCAAGAACAGATCTTTGTCACACTGTGCCATACAGAGACTCAGCATGAGGAAAATAGGTAGGCGCCACACTCATGTCCTAGCAAAACGGATTAATAACGTTTTCTAAGATGTAAAGCAATTATTGTCTTAGTCTTCAAATCTTATGCTTGAAAACACATCGACATGCTTTTTGAGTTTTATTTTCATACTGCACACATGTTGGGCTGAATCAGGAAAGAAAAAAAGGGGGGGGGGTAGCACACTTGTCACAGAGGAGAAGAAATGACATTTTCTCAAAATGAACAAACGGTTTCAACAACGCTACTGCTGGCCGCGATAGCACTGCTCTCAGTGTCATCTGAGGTATTTAGCACACACCAAAAGTGCTTTGCAAGTCAATAACAGTGCGACTTTAAATATTTTGTGGCAACTTACAGTTATTTTTCGGTTCACTTTCACCGTGTTCTGACCTGAAAATGTTTATACAGTACAGAAGGGAGACAACTAGGATACGATTGCTGGCTACTATGGCAAGCCATTTGAGCATTTATTCCAAATCCCTGATATCAAACATAAGTGTGTTACACTAGTTCGATCTCTTTCAGCACTAGTTCGACACTCGGTCACACTAGTGACACCGAATGTCGAACTAGTTGCACAGAAATCCTCACTAGCCACTCATTTTTGGCAACTAGTGCCACTTTTGTCCAACTAGTGCTGACAAAATTCTAACTAGTGACACCTGGAAGCACACAAGCAGAGGGAACTTCCCAGCTAGTCAGCTTTTTTATGCCCTAGTGGCCCACTAGACCAAACTAGTGAGGTTCAAAGTCTTACTAGTTTACTAGTAAGGTTTAAAAAGTGTTAACATGTTAACTAGTAAAACGTGGATTGTTCTAACATGTTAACTAGTGGCCTATGATTTCCTGCACTAGTTAACTAGTGGGAGCTGAAATATCCATTAGTTAACTAATGGAGGATAAAACATTGATAGTGCACTAGTTTAAGACCGTTAAAGCCTTGATATCCAACTAGTGAGTCCAAAAATGTTACTTGCTCACCAGTGATGCCCCAAATATCCACTAGTTTCACTAGTGCGACATTTTGACTTCACTAGTTCGACTAGTGAAGTCAAAATGTCGCACTAGTGGATGTCACCCTACTCACTAGTCAACTAGTTAAATGGTCGTTTGATTTAACTAGTTAACTAGTGATGGCAAAATGTTCACTTGTACAACATGTGAAACACTAATGGCTCACTGGTCACACTAGTTACGCTAAATGCTAATCAGGAGGCCGGACAGTGCCAGAAGTGAACACCTCCTATTGGCTCCACGATAAGAGCACCACCCAGCAAAAAATTAACCCTTTAAAACCTGATTCTGAGCTTTCACAATTATTTACCGCCATTTGCGTAATATCTGCAGTATACAGAAGGAATCAAGCAATTTTTACCAGTCAATGTATCTGTAGGTGATGTTTATTTATTATGTACACGGAGATAAAGAGTAATGGTACAGCTCTACAGTATCTTTCCACTTTTATATATGTATGCTATACTAAATAAAATTAATACGGCACCATATAATGCAACAGTTCTGCAACATATTCTCCCTAAATAATGATGTGAATTTTCAGTTGTTGCTAAATCAGTTAGGATGCTATAATTTGTGGTGTAGATGCGAATTTAGGAGAGCAGGACATCGCATTGCAATTGGAGCAGCAGCTTGGTTGATGATGTCCCCAAACCGGCTCATCTATTATATTTGTCGTGCAAGACAACGAAAATGAGCACAATTGAAAAACATAGGCTTCTTATATTTTAAAATAAAAGAATCACATGTTTACCGTTCTGGGGTTTCTACAATCATGAATGAAGGCATTATTTACAGCATCTTGACAGCAGTGTGATCGAGCAGATTAGATGGAGTAGAATTTGATTGGGGCTTCACCGATTTATTTCATACAATTCATATCCAAAACACAGTTGAAAAATATTTGATTGTTAAAATATTTAAATACAAGAACTATATCAAGAAATTAACAAAACATACAGTTTTTTTTTAATGAGGAGAAAAGTCTAAAAACATCACAGATGACAAACGTTGTGCCTCTCCTCCTCCTGTTCCTCCACCCTCCAGCTCCCGTTAGAAACATCGTGCTGCTGAAGGTGTGCCGGCAGAATGGTTGTGATGCAGGAGGTGCTGTGGACTCTCCCAGAAACGAGGACCGAGTTTAGTTTAGTTGTAGATCCAGTAAAACATAGTGCAAATGTTACATTATTTATAATGCACAGTTACAGTCTTGTGAATATTAAAAAATGTACTTCATGTAATGCAGGCAGGGAATAATTCAAACGAACTAAGGCAGCAAACAGTAAGAGCAAAATCATGTTCCAAACATTAACTTTAACTCTTTTTTAAATGTCAATTAGCTTGTGAGTAATAAGACAAAATGTGACTGTCAGACAGAGAACTGTCAGAGCAAACGGCAGATTTGAGAAAGTCCTGCCGAAATAAATCTGCACCCGACTGCGACTGTCAGCGTTGAACTGCCGCCATTGCTGTCAAAGTCAGACACATCTCCGAAATCGTTGGAGCAAATTTTTAAGCAGGCTTCATCTTGATAAATTGACCACATATTTGACATTTACACCATAACTTTACCGCCTAAAATAATCGTAAAACAACATTTTGTGTAACAACAAGAGTAATATTTACCCGAAAAACTTTCAATGCGTCTGAAAGTTTTCTCCTCCGTTTTTGTTGGGGCTTGGCTCGAAATGCATCATGATTGGCTGCCCGAAGTCCACCTGTCTGTCGGACGTGCTCTCATTGGTCTACAATACAATCACGGATGAATAAATACTCAGGGTTTGCCAGGCAAGCCCTTTGAGTATTTATTCCATATTGCCCACTAGTTCACTAGTAAGATCATCTTGACGCTTACTAGTGAACATGTAAGGCCATAAATGTGCCCACTAGTTCACTAGTAAGATCATTTTGACGCTTACTAGTGAACATGTAAGCCACAAAACGCCCACTAGTTCACTAGTAAGATCATTTTGAAGCTTACTAGTTGACATGTAAGCCGCAAAACGCCCACTAGTTCACTAGTAAGATCATTTTGATGCTTACTAGTTGACATGTATGACCCAAAACGCCCACTAGTTCACTCGTAAGATCATTGTGATGCTTACTAGTTGACATGTATGCCCCAAAACGCCCACTAGTTCACTAGTAAGATCATTTTGAGGCTTACTAGTTGACATGTAAGCCACAAAACGCCCACTAGTTCACTAGTAAGATCATTTTGAGGCTTACTAGTTGACATGTAAGCCACAAAACGCCCACTAGTTCACTAGTAAGATCATTTTGAGGCTTACTAGTTGACATGTAAGCCACAAAATGCCCACTAGTTCACTAGTAAGATCATTCTGAGGCTTACTAGTTGACATGTAAGCCACAAAACGCCCACTAGTTCACTAGTAAGATCATTTTGAGGCTTACTAGTTGACATGTAAGCCACAAAACGCCCACTAGTTCACTAGAGACGCTCGTGTTTATTCAACTAGTTAACTAGTGGGAGGCATATTGTCTCACTAGTCAGACCAAGAAATGAACTTGTGCAAGGTTTGACTGAATATGTTTGACATTTTTCCTACATGTTGGGCTTTTCTTTTCACTTGTTGGTGTTAATCAGCACTTGTGAGCGACTGTGCACAACGAGTGCAACAAATATCTAACATGTAGGGATTTTTGTTGCACTAGCTCATGTTTTTGGCATACTAGCTGGCATGCACATCGCACTAGCTAAATAAAATTGCTTACTAGTTGACATGTGTGCACAACTAGTGAACTTGTAAAGTTTTGTAACTGCCAAACATGTAAACTAGCCAAATGTGATTATTTCACTAGTAAACTAGATGTGTGCACATGTCACCTAGTGCCCAGTTTTGTAAAACATGTTCAGTCAAAGTCTATACATGTTCAGCATTGAGCCTGACAAGTGAGACAAAATACGTTCCACTAGTTAACTAGTGATATGAAAATCTGTGTCACTAGCTCACTAGTATGTCACACTGAACCCAACTAGTTTACTAGTGAGGAAACATGTGTATCACTAGTTAACCACTACAGTGAAAATGAGCCCAACGAGTGTAACTAGTGGATATCTCTACATTGACTTGTGAACATGTTCACATTTTGAAACCGTCTAGTTAACATGTAAGGTCAAATCGATTGCACCTAGTTTACTAGTTTGGATTTCTGGATTCACTCGTCGACATGTAACCAATAATGGGCATCCTCTAGTGAACTAGCTGCAAATCCTCAGGACAACTTGTAAACTAGTGTAAAACATGCAAATGAAGTGGGTGTGATTATGACAAAATCGGAATCCCGATTGGTGTATTTTAACTGCAGATCCAATAGGAATCCTGCAGCCACATTTCTGCCCCACCTCCTCATTATATTTTGTGCAACTAGCTTACTAGTGAGCAGGTTGGCATCCACTAGTTCTACTAGTGAACATTTTAGACCTCACTAGTTGAACTAGTGCGACATTAAATGTCACACTAGTGCAACTAGTAAATATTTGGGGCATCACCAGTGAACAAGTAACATTTTTGACACTCACTAGTTAGATATCAAGGCGTCAAGGGGCTTTAACTAGTGAACTAGCTACTGTTTTATCCGCCACTAGTAAACTAGTGAGTATTTCAGCTCGCACTTGTTTACTCACGCAGGAAATCACGGGTCACAAATTCACATGTTAGAATAATCCATGATTGACAAGTTGACATGTTGCTGAAAATGAATGACTAGTTGGAGTTTGTATGCAACTAGTTCGACAAAGTGTGTCACTAGTGTGGCCGAGTGTCGAACTAGTGCTGAAAGAGATCGAACTAGTGTAACATATGGCAAGCCATTTGAGCATTTATTCCAAATCCCTGATATCAAACATAAGTGTGTTACACTAGTTCGATCTCTTTCAGCACTAGTTCGACACTCGGCCACACTAGTGACACCGAATGTCGAACTAGTTGCATACAAACTCCAACTAGTCATTCATTTTCAGCAACATGTCAACTTGTGTAACACACTTATGTTTGATATCAGGGATTTGGAATAAATGCTCAAATGGCTTGCCATAGGCTGCTGTCCCCCGTCCAGTTTGCGGTTGAGGCAATATAGTAAGTTTACCACGCAGATCGCCACTGGATGGCAGCATCGAACAACTAAAGTTCCACTTCCAGAGTTCCCTCCTTAACAAAATTCATCCACCCATCCATCCATTTCCTCACGAAAATTCAGGAAAGCCCTACACATTTACACAATGATGTGTAAAAAAAAAAGGGGGTGTCATATATTGGGGAAAATATGTAGAAAAATGAATAACTGAAAACAATTGTGGTCACGTTTTAGGTGTACCACACAAGCGGATATATACTTCCATCCATCCATCCATTTTCCGAACCGCTTGATCCTCACTAGGGTCGCGGGGGGTGCTGTAGCCTATCCCAGCCGTCTTCGGGCAGTAGACGGGGACACCCTGAATCAGTTGCCAGCCAATCGCAGGGCACACAGAGACGAACAACCATCCACACCCACACTCACACCTAGGGACAATTTAGAGTGTTCAATCAGCCTGCCATGCATGTTTTTTGGAATGTGGGAGGAAACCGGAGCACCCGGAGAAAACCCACGCAGGCCCGGGGAGAACATGCAAACTCCACACAGGGAGGCTGGAGCTGGAATTGAACCCGGTACCTCCGCACTGTGAAGTCGACGTGCTAACCACTGGACTACCGGGCCGCCTGCCTGGATTGTTATCATATGATATTTCACATTTTTGGAATCGTGTCTGCTGGTGGTCGGGCGACAACAGCAGGGTCAAAACTCTCATGCATCAGATGAGAATGCCTCAAAATCAGGGTCCTCCTCACCTCAATCCCCTGTCTCGGACGCATTTGCCTCTATATCAGAATATCACTTTCTCTGGCAAAGAGCTGTTCCCAAAACCTCATGGACAGTCAACCTTTTCCCAGAGAACATTTTCAAGTTTCAAGAGCGTGCACATTGCAGTAAACATAGAGCACAATGTGCAATAATTTGGGATGAGGGCTGTTGTGCAAGCTTCTATATGTTTGCTCCTGCCTTCTCTGAAGAGGAGGAATTTGGAATCCAACAATCAGGCTGTTGTGCTGTTCACTCTGTCGAAGATCTGCCTGACTCATCCTGCGGGCACAGAACCTTCCCTGAGAATAGTGATTTCCCCTGTGGATTGAAAAAGGATGGGGGGTGGGGGGTTAAATTTGGCATGATTTTGAAGAGAATGTGAGAAGAATCTGATTTGTACCCTCATTGATCTGAAGGCAGTCGACGACTGTTGAAGCAACGACTTCAGTCGTCTCCCCGTCACACAGGACCCCTTGAATCTTATGCCCCAGTCGGCTAAGACAAAACAAAAAGCAGTCGTCATGCCAAACGACTTGAATTTGCAAATAATGATGACATCTGTACAGTGGGGCTTACTCGACGACCATGCCGTGGTGCGTGCTGTCCGGTTCTCCACTGGGTTTTTCTGAGATTTTCGCAGTAGCTGAGTCCTTGCAGGAGGTGTCTGTGGGAATAGCGCCGATTCCCCCTTTTTCAAGAATGCTGGCAATTTTCAAAAGCCCAAAGGTGAGTCAAGATTTTGCCACAGGGCACGGTAGCTCAAACTCAGTCTCCTGCTTCACTTGCATCCAAGACAAAAAAAAAGGAACATTTTTCTCAAGCAAATAAAATCGTTCACAACTCAACGCTCAAAGAGAAAAACAAGAACAAATACTGAATACTGTACCTTTAATTATGCAGGGCCCAAAGGTAGTAATCTTTGAGAGAAGCTGCCATTGCGCCATATGCACAAATGATGGGAAAGTGCGTAAGCGTGGCCACTGTATATACTGTACATATACAAAACAAAAGAAAAAATGTATTGACATTGATAGTGTTTGATTCATATTCAAATCTCGTTTTCACTCACCTTGTAGTTGGTGTGGCAATTGCTGTAGAGTTGAAAGAAGAAGACAAACAAAGAGCACCTCTACGGTTGCTGTTAGCAACAGCAGGACCAGATTCTTGGAAGTAGCTGACATGAATGGAAAGCATCACAGCTTGCTTCATGAAATCATTATAACTCTCTGGAAATGTCAATTTGGTAATCCTTACCACTGAATAGAAGGAAAGCATCGATAACCACGAAAGTGATGCCTCCTGCAGCAAAATCATCAGTTGTTTGTGTGGAAAGCTGAAGTAGAACACCTACAAATGAAAAAGTAGGGATCAGAATTGTGGGTGCAACATCACAATGTTGGCAACTTCACATCTCACTTGGATGTCATACCTGCAAATCGAAACCAGGTCCATGTTGCCCAAACAGCCGCATTGACTAACGCGATGATCGACCCAAAGCGGTTTGTTCATGTAGCGTTCAACCGACTGACATAGGCCTGGATGACGGCTCCAGAGATGAGAACCCAAGGGACAATCTGATGTCAGAATGAAGGATTTGTGCTGTGTACACTCGCATGAAGAGCAGACAGAGCTGCATGCCCATGTAAAAAGTAAAACAGGGCATCAAAAAAGGATATCTTAATCTTAAAACATTCTTCAGCTGGGCAGTGGAGATGGACTGTGAGATTTCCAACTATTAAACCGGCAAGTAAAGTTTGGTTCCCTTAATAAGCCACCAGGAGCTGAAGTTGACTTTTCAGGCCATTATTTTCACTACAATTTAAGTTTTCGCCACACGCAGACAAAAGCGCCTGGGATTTGAAGGGCATTTGATTATCTATCTCCTTTGATACAGACTCACTCCATGGACTTTGATGATACATGGCACCCTGCCACTCATCCCTCCGGCGCAGTGCTTCCTGCTGTGCTGGCTCTCAGCGACATGATGCCTGCCAATGACAAGCCCAGTGGTCTGGACTTCCTGCTGGCCTTCAACGTCGGCAATGAGATCCACGGCCGACTCATGAGCTTCTCTAATGAAGCTCATAACATCCCCAAGGAGTGAGAGTGTAGCAGCGTGGGTGAAATCAAAGAGAAGCGCTTTTGTAGGGGTAGCTATCATTGATTAAAAAGATTTGACATGTCAGATTTTCTCCGGGTCCTCCGGTATCATCCGCCCACATTCCAAAAACATGCATATCAGGCTGATTGAAGACTCCAAATTGTCCCTAGATGTGAGTGTGAGCGCCAATGGTCGCTCGTTTCTGTGTGCCCTGCAATTGGGCGATTGGCTGGCAACCGGTTCAGGGTGTCCCCCCGCCTACTGCCCGAAGACAGCTGGGATAGGCTCCAGCACCCCCCTGCGATCCTAATGAGGATTAAGCGGTTCGGAAAATGAATGAATGAATGACATGTTAGAGATCGAAAATCGAGACAGAGCTTGATATCGAGTCAGCTGATCTCTGTGCCGTTGTCTACAACGTAGCATTGCAGTGAATGGTCACACAAGTCACTCACTCAATTGAACAATTCGGAATAGAAACGAGAAAGCTAGTGGACACTTTGGGCCCTATTTTCATGCCCAGAGCAAGTCGAGCATACAGTGTAGTCTAACTGTCCGCAGGGGCGGAGTTTTCTTTCTTTTGGTATTTTCCATAGACGGACGGGCATAGGTAGAAAGGGGCATTTGCACCGTTGTGGGAGTGAACACAGACGACTCACGACTACACAAAAAAAGAAGGTCCGCTCATTCACTTTAAATTCAGCACAGGAAAGGCGCGCACACAAACTTTGACATTGCGTAAGCAGAAATAGACTTGCTGGAGTCCATGCGGAAGATCAAAGCCCACAAAATACATTTATGAGGCACTGCAAACAGACCTCCACATGCAGTTGTGGAGTGGGCACTTGGAGACCACTTTCCATCCCCATCGTTCATGTATGTGAAACCCCCACCCCGATAGCTGTGCCATGGCCCAGGGGGTTTATTTTTTGAAAATCTAATAAAGACACCTGGAGTTCCTCAAGATTGTGGATGCTGTGGGGCTGGCCTCGTTGACACAACTCTGTAACATAGCATGGTCATCGGGGAGAGAAGGGTGGTGGTCTCTCTTTTAAAGAAGGGGGACCGGAGGGTGTGTTCCGATTACAGAGGGATCACACTCCTCAGCCTCCTTGACAGGATCTCTTCAGGGGTGCTGTTGCCCCCGCAACCCAACCCCGGATAAGCGGTAGAAAATGAATGGATGGATGGATTGTTTCTGAAACTAATCAGATCCTAAATCCATCTTCACAGTGCCAGTGCTCCGGCCCTCAATTCCATTTGCATTTTCCGTCCTGTAATTGGTCGGTCAGCGCTAAAACACCAAGTTCAATAAGTTGTTCCAACCAAGTTTGACGAGTAATATACAAAAGTAGCGCTCCGATCACATTATTACAAATAATGATCATCGTGGCTGGTGAGTAGAAAGCATTTTAATTTTTGTTTTTGTCACTTTGTTCATTCCAGAAAGAAAAGGCCCGCTACTAAGCTCTCCAAAAGTATATATTTTCTTGAAAAAAACAAGAGTCGGTCTTATTAAAATTCTTGTGATGTTTCTTGGTGATAAGTGGACACTTCAATGAGGTTCTCATCTGGATCTCGGAAGTACAGAGAGGTGATTGTCCCCACCGCTCCTGTCCTCTCCACCGGGCCCTCCTCTATCTGCACTCCACACGCCTACAGACGAAGCAATGTCAGAAGCTGGGATAAATAAGTCAAACAACTACCAACGTACAAAATAATTCCGTATGACAGGTGGACAGACCTTGAAGTGTGCCGCTACAGTAGTCAGAGGGGTTTTGGTGACGAGACACAAGTCTGCAGAGCCTGGAGTTGGATGCTTAGCTTTAGGCTCAAATTCCTTGCCGAGCTGGTGAAGGTTAAACTTCTGCTTCCCAAAGACCAGAGCTTTACGGTCTCCCTCCATTGGTGGGGCGGAAATGGCATGCGTGAGTCAGGAAAGTTGCCCTAAGTAAATAATTAGTGAGCACAGGAGAAGATGCGTGAAATACAATCAAATTCTGCCATCTGGTGGAGGTTCTTACAAATCAGAGGGACATTTGGGGATCTCTATGGCAATCACATACAGAATGGTGTGATTAGAGAATTAATTCATGCTCTTAGCATTGATTTTATTGTGAACTCAAAACAAGAATAATCAAATGCTTGTTTTGGGAAGTGCGGGGGTGGGGGGGGGATATTTTGAAGGGCAAGTGTATGACTGAAAACACAGTGGTGTTATCAGGTGAATTTTTGTTTAGCAAGTGTGTGATGCGCCACTTGGAAATGGAGCTGGTGAGCCTTTTTCCTGTGTGTGCCTTCAGGGCTTCTGGTGGCAATATGCCATTTATTTGTTTTTCTTTTGGTTGTAAGGTAATGTTTTGGGGAACAAACAAAAGTCAGTTTGTGTTGAGTGGAGCATTTCTCCGGTCTGAGTGTTTGTACAGCTGCCACTTGGCTGTATTGGTGTTTGCACTAGTCTTGACACAGCGACAGGGAAATCATGTCTTATGATAATGGACAGAAAAGCAATGAGACGGTAATCAAATCATGACATAATGCCCCAAAAAGACTGTCAATACAATTTGTAGATGGATAAAGCAATAGCATCGTGAAACCTTCAGAATGCCATGTGGCAACTATTGCATGAAAATTATCATGGCGCTTTGATTGCAATTCCTCATCCTGAATGAGATGTTTCACGAAGATGAGCTTCAACAAGGTTTTCCCAACCTTTATTGAGCCAAGGCCAATATTTTATAGTGAACACTCGCATATTTGCAGTTCAGCATTTGCAAATGTACATCTTAGGACATTTTTGGGGGGAACCCAACTTCTAATTTTTTATGAAAATCTCAACTATTTGTTCATTTGGGCTCAGGCGAAAGCAACTTGTACGAATATGCAATTATTAGTATTATGGGCCTGGTGTAAAGGTGTGTTTTTGTTTTAAAAAATGTAACTACTGAATACAGTTGCTTTTGTAACATGGGTTTATAAAAATGTACAAGTGGCAACTTGGCAGCCCATGGGCCACACACTCAAAAGTAAAAAAATGCTGATAAATATGCAACATACGTTTTTGCTGAACTACATGAAGTGTGGGGTCTGGGGTCGGGTGGCCCCCGAAATTAAAAAGATGAAAATCCCAAAGTGCTAAAAAAAATATTGAAAAACAAAAAAAATGCACAACTATAATATTGGAATTGCCGTTTTTTCTTTTTTTGTAAATTGCCCCCCTCTGCAGCATCCAAGTTGCCTTTCCCTGGTGTACTGTACAGTACATTCATGCATGGTGTTGGTGCTTTATGAGCATCAACACACATTTACAAACCGCTTTAAAAGATGCCCTTCCTTCCACTTATTCTCTTTGAAAAAAATCTCACACACACCACCTTTAAAACAAGATGGCACAAAAAGTATACGCCTTCTGATCGTTACTTGCTGATGAACCCCTGGCCGTTCGAACACATTCCCGCGGCATACCTTGAACGTGACGAGCTCCATGCCCAAAGCCGACGTGTAGAACTTGATGGTGTCCGGCACACTTTTTACAGTCAGCACCAAATGGTCCAAATGACTCACTTCGATCGGACATGTTCCCTTGCGTTGAACTGCGTCATGCGTTCGAGCGAAATCTTTCTGAAAAGAAACCCAAGGCTAAATCGTACGTTCATTATTTCACGTTTCTGCTCGAAACACAGTACCACATCTTCACTTTAACAACGGTTAATTACCTTAGGTATCATCCTCTGGACGCTCCAAAAACGACTGACAGCTCTCTGAAGTGCCATTAGTGTAATGTAATTGTAAGGCACTTCCGCGTTGTCCACCTTTGCAATTTGAAGACAGAGTCGAGACAACGTGCCTTCACTTTTCTAACAGTCTCGTTTTAAGCCCATCAGCTATTGTTAAAATATTTTCAAAATTGTGCAACCTGAATCTAAATGGTATTTTGAGAAGCGGGTATAATCAATGACCCGTTCTATATTGTATTGGAAACACCGCACATTCATAGAAATACAATGAATTCCTTCGGCAACATACTACGGGGAGACTGGCGGACGATTTGTGGTGTGCAATACATATTTAAAGCAAAGTTTATGTGTGCGTTTAATTTTTTCATGAGTGTAGTCAAAACGGATACATCTGTCTACAGCAGTGATGGGTAAACTACAGCCTGCGGGCCGGATCCGGCCTGCCGAAGATTGGTGCACAATTAAGGTTTGATTGCATTCATTTCGTTTGGACTTGTAACGACAGGTATTTCAACACCAGGTGGCGCAGTTACTTCAAGTTGCAGAGCACAGGGAGGGAGGGGAAGACGAAGAAAGAGGGAGAGTAATGACCATGGAAGGGAAAGTGATATGTATCTGATTAAACGAAGCGGGTAACAAAGTACGAAACATTCAGGAGACGCCTGGAGTCGGAAAGACTCAAATCTACGAGACTTTGAAAAACAAGGAAGCGATTCTTACTCAGTCCGATTCTGGCAATTTCCATGCTCAGAGTGAATTGCTTGTGGCTCGAGTAAATGAACATTTCCTAAATGGTTTGATTGTTATCATGTTAAAAACTTTCCGCAAACTGGACTGCTAATAAGAGTCGGAGAGCAGTCAAATGTGTAGAGCGTGAACAACAGGGGGCTCAGTACACATCCTTGAGGAGAACTGAGTGTGATGGTGGAGGAGAATGTTACATTATTACTGGCATACAAAGACATTGTGCCATCTTCTTTATTTTCTATTTCTATTTCTAACTTTTGGCCTGGCCCTCCACAATATTTTCTGCTTCTCATTATTGCAGGATCGTCACCTCCTCGCTACTTTCGAATTACTGTACATATTCGAAGACGAAACACTTTGCGACTATTATTTTGCATTTTGTGTTCTGAAGGACACGGTGTACACATCACGTAATCCTTAATTGTCAACACTAAATAAATCCAACTCCTGCTCGTCGGAGGTGCTGATTGTGGTGGGGTGATGAATTGGGAGCGGTCTGGAATGGAATTTATGCAATGTTGAGGTTTTTACGATGTTTAAACAATTATAATAATGAATTGGGGGGGGGCAACCCCCAACCCTTTTTTTCATGGAAAATGCTTATTGGTAGTTTATCTCCACTTATTCAAGAGATGTTTGGAGAGGGGTTAAAGAAACTATTTTGTTGCTGAACTACATGAAGTGTGGGGTTTGGGGTCGGGTGGCCCCCGAAATTAAAAAGACGAAAATCCCAAAGTGCTAAAAAAAAAATTGAAAAACAGAAAAAAATGCACAACTATAATATTGGAATTGCCGTGCAAACGTTTGAAATTCAAACGTTTGTCAATTATCCAGATTTTAATTCATTCATTTGCAGGTGATCCGTCCCCTATTTCCCTTATTAGCGGGGGTCCACTGTATATCCAAAACAAATTGACAAAATGCATTTCCCAAAAACAAAACAAAACATGAACATCAGAGTAAAGCTGTGGTTAGCACATCTGCCTTAAAGTTATGACTTTCAGGGGCAAATATCAACTCTGGTCTTCAATTAATGAATTTGCTTGCGTCTCATGCTTGCATGGGCCATGTACTTTTCAAATAAATAAATGAAAGGTTAACCAAAGACTGAATTGTCCTGAGGTGTGAATGGGAAATGTTGACTATATTTACCCTGCCAATAGCTGCGGCAACCGGTCCTTAGTACAGTATACCTGTGATACCTTACAAATACATTTGTGGCATAACTTGTTGAATTCAGCAGTTAAGTTTCCATTCAAGACCAGTCAAATTGGGCATATCACAGAAAAAATGTATACAGTAATCCATCTTTTATCGCGGTTAATGGGGACCAAAACCACCCGCGATAAACGAAAATCCGCAAAGTAGTGACCAATAAACATTTACAGGTAAAAAAAATAAAAAATTAAAGTCCGCAAACGGTCCGCGAGAAGCTGCAAAACAACAGCGAGTCACATAGAGCAACATATACAGTACGGTACTCCATGTATGTGGAAAAAAAAAATTATGAATATGTTTGAAAAAATCCGCGATGCACTGAAGCCGCGATAAATGAACCGCGAAATAGCGAGGGATCACTGTACACAAGTTTGTGGTTTTCAACAATGACAAAATCTGGCTTAATTTCTTGGGGGGACCTGCAAAAAAGTGTAGCAACCATGGCAAAGATGTCCTGTGTTCCTGTTCTTCAATAGTGCCATAAAACCTGACATATCCTCTAATATAGAAATGTACTTCAACACATTTAATAATGCAAGAAATCTTTATTTCGGATTTCAGCCATTGAACATAGATTTAATAATAGCATACAGTTATATAGAATAATTTGTTTGGTGAACTTGGACTTTTGCATGTATTGCAAACTGTAATGGGCATGTGGTGAGGCTGAACATCTTTTGACAGTCTACCACACCTTGGTCAAAACTGAAGCGTGAAGATGGGATTCTTTAAGATTTGGGATTGCAAATGGAAATTAATTTCTGCAAATTATTGGTACCATTCCATCATAAATTGAGAAAGTTAAGACGCGTTACATTTTGCTCAGTAATCCTAACAAAACAATCTGATCATGTGAGAGTAGACCAGGCAACTGATAGATGGCGGAAAAATGGATTGCGTAACATTTCTATGGGAAAATTCCAGGAATCTTTAAGGAGCAAACCATTGACAGAGAGACCAGGCGTGTTGTGATTTTTTTTCCAGCACTGGTAATGTGGGAAAATTCACATGTCAACAGCAAGATTTCAAACCAATATGTACAATCAGCAGACACATCCCCAATTCCTGGTCCGACATCATTACATTTTCATTTCTTTTTTGTCAGCCAAATATTATACAAATCCAAAAGTTGAGTTAAAAAAAAAAAAAATTATGCAACCTGTTTTCCCATATTCTTTCTGCCGGAACAACTATCTACTGCATTTTATGAAACAATTGCACATGGACATTATGCCATAGTTAACAAACATGGCAGTGTATAGATGAAATGGCAAAGCAACATTGTCCTCATTTGGTTGTAACGTCAATGTATAAAATTGGCCGGAGGCTGATCCCAGCCTTGTTTAGATGCAAATTAAGGGTTGCCCTGTTAGACAATAACGTCGGCCAATCGAAAAATAAGACCACGGATACAAAGCATGACTCAAAATTATTTATACAAGCATATTTACAGCTAATACTTTGACCTGGAGTAACCGAACTGTACCAACACACCTCATGGTATATAAGGCATTGATTAGGAGCTAATAAAACCAGTGCAGTTTGAGCTGCTTGAACTGCCTGCAGGTGCACAGCTTTTATAACCAGAGGGTTTTCTTGAGAATAGTGTCTCTCTCTCTCTCTCTCTCACTCACACGCGCACACACACACTAAGGGCTTGATTCAAACAGCATGCAGGGTGTGTGACTAACTTTGGAAAGGTGGAAACTACTATTGTAATAGTCAGGTCGATTAATTGACAAGTTTCCCAGGCACGGCTTGCAATGGAAACCCAATTTCTGCGCACAACAACCGTCTTCATTGGATAAGATATTATTTGTTGTACCTGATCATCTGTCTGCGACTGGAAGTAAAACCGAAATGTTCAAACTCGGTATATCATGAAACCAGAATACCACAGCAACCGTAACCTCCGGCAGTGCCAGCGTGAAGCAACCCAAATCAAACTGGTGATGACCTCAAGATAAAACTTGCAAATGGAACGGATGGTCGAGATTTCAACAAAGACTGCTCTCCTTCAAGTTGTGAATGAACTTGGGTTATTACATCACGTATGTGTGGGACAAAGAAAACTGCTATGAACTACACTATGCTCTCTCGATTGGTAGACACAAGAACTACCCTGCGACAGATAGGGCAGGTGGAGTTTTCGGACAGCCAACGATCGATGCAGTGCACGTGATACTCGTGGGAGCAAGGAAGCTTCCGGAGCTTGTTTCCTTCCGCATACTCTGTTATACAGACACTGCAAGTCTTCAAGGCGTCACTTTCGCCAAAGTTGCGCATGGCAAGGTTGTCAATCTGTTCTTTGGTCAGCCCTTGGGGTTGGTCCTCATCTTCGTCGTTTAATAGGAAGAAATGAGCCAGTCGCAGAAGGGGCAACGAGCTCGGCTCCTCAAGGCTGATAGGGGGTCTGGGTCGAGCCCTGCCACCGGGGGCTGGCGGAGCGGTGGCATGTCCTTCATCCGTATCGGTCTCAACTGTCCTCGCCCTGACACCGGCAGCCACGGCTGGTTCATCAACAACAGGAGCAGCAGGAGCGGCGACATCCGGGTTATCGGCGTTTTCAGCCAAATCCGCAGATGCATTGGCTCCACGGTTGGAATCTGAAGAATCGGAGTCTGAATCCATGAGGTAGCCGAGCTCACCGAAGCCTGTCATGATCTGTCGAATCATAGACTGGAGAGCCATTGAGGTCGCCTCTCCCAAACCCGCATCAGAGATTCTGCGGATCGGGATGCGAATGGTGCTGACATAGGTCCGCACACCGGCACGCTCCGAGCGTGAGAAAGTCCTACGAAATCCACCGCGCTCACTTTCATAAAGAAATGTGTTGTTTGAGTTCTGCGAGCGCGAACGGGTACGACTGGCAATGCTGTCCCTTTGGCGATACTCGCCTGGACGCACGCGCCGCACCTGGAGATCAAGCATGATAGTCGGCGGCCGTCGTCCAGCTGCACCCCCTTCAACTCCAGTTTCTCCTTCTTGGGAGGCAACGCTTTGGGTCTCAGGACTTTGTTCAGTTTCAACCCTGCTCTCCTGAATATCAGTCTCAGCAGCACTTTGTCTAGAAACAACATGCTGTCGAGTCCGAGAACTACCCTCCACTTGAGGGGCAGGTGGATTGCTAGGATTGATGCTGGGGCTTTGAGACGTTTGAGCAAAGCGGGTATTGGGGAGCTCTTCCAGCTGATCTAAACGGAGAGGGGAGCGACTCCTGGCCGACCGAGTCCCGGTTCGGCACGGTTCCGAACTGCGGCTTCGAGCCCTCCTGTGTCCTCTACGTAGAGACACAGAAAGAGTGGGTTGAACTGGCACGACAACTGGTGAGCTGGGAGGTTCTCCATGTGTCTCATTCGAAACAACCATCTCCTGCTCAGGCTCAGGCTCAGGTTCCGGTACCGGTTCCGGTTCCGGCTCAACAATGACAGCCATCTCCTCGACAACTGGTTCTTCTACCACTCCTGTCTCCATGAGAACGGGTGGGTCAGCATTTCCCTCCACTGCTTGAGACTCTGGAGGCTGTTGCTGTCCTTCGGCAGCTGCCTGCTGCTCTGCTAAGGTGCGATTCACGCTGATTTCCAGGCTGAATCGAAAGTCTCCACTGTTTGGGTTGGTCTGACTTACAGCCCTCCAGGACTGGTTTCCACGATGGCCAGTTCTGGTTGTGTTGCCTGTGCGCCTCACAGTGTTCAGCCATTCCAGGAGACTATCTCCGTTAGCAGGATCTTCAGAGGGTTCAGGTTGCTCTAAAAGTTATGGAGAAAATTTCAGGTTCATCATTGATTTCCAATTCGATTTTAAATAGAAAGCAAAAGATATGTCAAACTTACCGCTGGGCTCTTCTACATTTTCGGTACTGGGCGTGTTACTTTGCTGCTCTGCACCATTTTTGAGATTCTGAAGTCTACTAAACAGCTCATCCTCAGTTGCCTCTCCTGAAAAAGAATTTAAAACATAAGAGCACTTTATCAACAAGAAAACAGAGCGCCCGCCGTGGCTCACCCCGTAATTCATTTTTTCAATGTCATTTGGTATTAAGTTCATCTTAAAAACAGCTAAGACACCAACGTCCAAACCATTTTGCACTAAAATCAAATGTTCAATCAGGCTGAAGGAAATATATTCCAACAGAATGCAAAATCTTTTGACCTCAACAACTACAATAGAATCATAAGCAGCGAAAAAAGATCCCGCCTGTACTGTATTTCAAATTTTTTCTGTTCCTTATTGTCTCAACGTTTCTCGAGGTGCCATCCTGCAATAAATGCACAGGACACAAATTCATCCCATAGTCCTTAGAGTATTTTTCAAAACAGTAGTGATCCACAGAGCTGTTTTGTTTCCTTAAAACACAGCAACAGGACAATGCTTAAGACCTCTAGACTTACCAGGGCATGCCACTGTCCAGTCAATGCCCTCGCCTCGCAGGGTGCTCCGCTAAAGGACGCTCCAAACTTACACTCTCCCTCCCACTGTCCTGGGACACAAACGGATTGGTGTCTTCAGTAGAGCGCGAAAGTTGTGACATTTTCATCATAGTGTGAAAACCAAGCTCCCCGAGCTTAATGCTCAGCACAGCATCTTCCGATACAGGCAAAGGGGGGGGGGGGGGGGGATTTAACTGACTGTGGAGAGATAAAAAAAAACAAACAATTCTGATGATGACATAGGTGACATTGGATGAAACGATGTAAGCGACTTTCACAGCAGACAAAATGTCAAAGGCTCATTGTAAGGGAAATGCAATCCAACTATGTAAACTTCAATCTCCCCAAATAATCAACAGAAATGAGCAAATATGTGTCACAAGTACCATAGTCTTTTTTTTTTTTTTTTTTTAAATCTTTGCACATAAACACAGGTGCACGTCAACAATGTGAGACACAAATGCTAACAATCCTGTCCCTAAACACAAAGACTTCTAGGATCCACTTAATAGTCACACAATGGACCGAAATGTTGAAATCTCTCACAAGAGTAGAGGCTGGTGCACATTTTGGCACGTTAAAAAAAAAAAAAAAAAAAAAACACAACTATTTAATAGTGATGAAAGGGATTAACAATTATATAGCCAACATACAGTAACTACCCATAACATTTGGGAGTTTAAAAAGTCACATTTTACAACTGTCAAAGAAAATCGTGACTCAAATATGAATTCACTAGAACAACGGCAAATGTTCATCAGTTTGCACTACGTGTCCCTAAACTTATTTCTGACACTGATTAAAAAAAATATGTTTTTGGTTTTTTCTAGCACATCATTTGATTTTACATTTTGTTGTTTGTTTTTAAGTATGATCCACAAAAGCTTGCATAATACAGATTTTACCATCTATCCATCCATTCAATCATTATCTGAACCGCTTATCCTCACGGGGGTTGCGCATGTGATGGAGCCTATCCAAGCTGTTTTTTGGCAGTAGGTGGGGTACCCTGAACTGGCTGTAAGATAGACAACCATTCTCACTCACAACCACACCTACAGGCAATTTAGAGTTAGAATTAACCTATCGTGCATATTTTTAGAATGTGGGAGGAAACCAGAATACGTAGAGAAAACCCGCGCAGGGACGGGGGGAGAACACACCACGCAGCAAGGTTGGGGCTGGAATTGAACCCACACCCTCTGCACTCTGCGGCGAACGTGTTAACCATTCGACACCTTGCAGTGCAGATTTTGCTGTACACTGTAATTTATAGCTTGGACGTTTCAGTCCAATATTCCACCTGTTTCTGAATGTAATCCTTAATTCACAAATATGACTACATGTGTATTACTATAGGACACTATAAGGACAGATTCATAATCAGTGCAAAAACCAAATCTAGTTTACTTGCAGCTCCGATTGAAACATCATCAATATTTGTTGACCGATGAAATTAGTAGGACATACCCATTTTCCTTAAAGTTTTTTAGGCTGGATTCAGACTGCAAGTCCAAGTGCCACAATTCGATTTAGTCTTTAGAATTGTATTTACTGTCTATTTACATTATTGCCAAGTTAGTCCTGAGATATCAGCGTTTTACACATTCTGAACAACAAAAAAAAACGTAACAACTGGCATGCAAAAAGGGCTAAATTTATATGCGTTAACACACTCAGAGTAAATAATAATTGAAACGTGGAACATTGAATAATTAAGTTGGCTTAAAAGGATTTTCCCTAACCCACTGTAAAATGAAGTTAACTTCTGCATTACACCATAACATTTTTACTATATACTGTACTGGGTTTAAACCACATTTTATTTCAAGGTATACAGTTTTGCTGCAGGTTTGATTTACTGCATGCTATCCACGAAACTCCAGTGTGTTTTAGAAGATGTGTACATGTGTAGTGCATGAACTGTAAATTAAGTCTGAACAGCCCAGTTCAAATGCCATTTTTGTGTTTAAAAAAAAAGAAAAAAGACCAGGATAAATCATTTCACAACTTTTTCTACCATCAATGTCACATATAACCTGTGCAATTAATTAAACCAAAAATCTAAAGTCAAGACAGAAGCTTTGTCTTACAAAGGGAAAAACAACAACACTTGAAATCAACCAAAGACACATGCCTTATGGTCAGATAAGACCACGGTCAAATTTTGTGGTCATAATTTCAAAAGGTACTGTATATATTTGCCGAAAACACTGCTCATCACCAACAGTGAAGCATAGCTAGAACTGGAGCCTTCGAGTGGGTGCAGAGAAAACAAACCAGTTCACCAGCAGTCATTGCAAACACAAAACTGTCAGACTTCAGCTAATTAAAAATAAACAAACAAAAAAGGCAGCAAAAAGGCATCTATAGGGAAAAGAAAATGTCAGAAATAGCCTACTAAATTAAACATCTGAATTTTATGTTGTGGTTACACATTTTTGTGAATGCTAACACTTTGTTTTTCTTCATTCTACCCCCCCAACTTTGCTGCTGTAGACTGTAAATTTCCCCAGTGTGGGACAAATAAAGGATATCTTATCTTATTTTAGTTCCAAATTAACCTAGGTTTGAATGTGACTGGTCAATTCTGAACATAGCCACCTTCCACAGTTATAAGAAAGCGTGCACACTTGTGCAACCACATTATATTGGTTGTTTATTTTCATTTCCACTCTCAACATTGAGGGTTTTTTTTTCCAGCTGATATTTAATGTCTCACTCACATTAATAGCAGATTTTTTTTAATTATTTAAGTCCCATTTTTTTCACATCACAAAAACCTGGCATTTCAACAGGGGTGTATAGACTTCTTCTATCCACTGTATAGGCATGCCATCTATCGGCATACTTCAATGATGTCGATTTAAGTCTGTCAATTTACTCTGCAGTCATGTTGGCAGCTCTCTCATTCATATCAGATTTTTATTTACAAATGTTGCTATGCCACATGACTACAGCAAAGTGGGCCCTTTTTTTCTGGGAAATCTGTCACTTGAACCATGTAGTTTAGATCCTATCATAGACACCCAAAAACAGCATACTGCCACTTAGATACACAGAATTTGAACACAAGGGCATTTGGCCTACTTTGGATTAAACATCAGTAATGTAATCATATGATGAGCTGACAGCATGTCCAGTGAAATGAATTACAGATAAAACGGAAGACGATTACCTGGGGTACCCAAAAGATTGTTGTCCCTCATGAGACGATAGTCCTCATCACTGAGATTGTTGACAAACTGGTAGAAGGCCTCTTCTCTATCAAGACGATCGAGCTGCCTCCTGCGCTGCGACTCTGGCTGGTCACTGGCGCTTTGCTCTGAACTGTCAGACCCTTCCATTGAGTCAGAAGGGGAAGAGGTCCGAGAAGATTCTCCAGTCTCCAGCAAGATTTAGAAGCTGGATGAAACACAATAAATGTACATGTATGTAATAATGGTTTAAGACATGGTTCCAACATCTTAGGACACGTTAAATACTTTAGGCTTTTTAGTTCCATTTGAAGTAAAAGAACAACTTCACAATAGTCTCAAGGTCCTATTTTGTGTGATCTTACCACCAGAACCATTTGGTATTTTTTTGTGTGTGATTATTTACAATTATGACATCCTACATGTATCATGTGTTAACATTTTTAGGTCCTCAAAGATTTACATTTAATTGCTAAACAAGGCCTTGTTTGACTTCAATATCTAAGACTTTTTAATGATCTGCTGGAAAAGATGTAAGGATTAGAAATGACTATTGTTGAATGCATGACAAATGTGGGTGATTAAAAAATGCGGTGGCTCACTGAATTACAAGGCCTGACTCGATATATTTTTCAGATGCGATTATAGTAGAAACAGTACATTATTCAGTTATTTTTCGTGTCAGGAAATTCCATATCAAAATTCGCTGTTAATACATCCATTAGATATTACCTAAACCCAAACGTCAACTAATCATTTCAATTCGCTAACATTATAACACTGTAATTTGTAGTACAGCGAAACTGCCACGCTGTTCTAAGGAAAATAACAAGGATACATAACAGCTGATATGGACAAGTCTAATTTAAAGGAAAGCCCTTAATAAATTGAGAAGTATAGCCAAAACAAAATGGCATCTAGTTTGCGTTCATATTGCTATTAGTGAACACGGACGCGACTGTACTCGGTACACATAACGTAAACTAGGTGTCCGAAACCACCTGACGTACAGTTGCCGTTAAAGAATTCATTTCAAACGTGTTTATGAACTTATTAGTCGGACACGCCGAGACAAATGGCTACAAGCGGCGATGTGGCGTCAATGCTAACTAGCGCAGTGGCCGCTAGCAACGTAATCTCAAACGGGCCTTTCGTCTAACATTACGATAGCGATCAATTTCACAAGAGTCGTTAGTACCACTAAATTGTCGTGTACACATACCTGGCAAGGTCAATCGCAATTGTAAATCGGCTGACAAAGCTTCAATAAATGTTCAACAACGGGATGGGAGTGTTCCAAGTCCCTAAAGTGTAGCGTCATCGACAGCCATTAGCCACTGTTGAGCTAACTAAGCGGACGGCAGGTAGCAATGACGTTCTAAACCAGTACGAGGCAAGTGCAAACGGGACCGAATTGGTTCGCTCAAAATAATAGTACCAGGAAACATAAACGGTCTCTCAAAAGGTCGCTATTATGTTACCTGCTCGGTGATGAGAGTAATGATAGGATAGTAAGTCCCAGTTGTTCTTCCAATAACCTTAAAAAAACGATTGGATGTAACATGAAATTTAGTTTCAGGAGTCCATTTTGTTTCTTTCGTGAAAGCCACAACGTCCTTCCGGAAATACAAAACTTTCTCATTTCCCGAATTTAGACTCACAGGAACATTTTGTGACGTTACACAGCTATTTTGGAACGTAGGCGCCACGGTCACCGCGCGAACCAATCGGCGAACGTGCTGCCTGATAGATAGAGTTCAGGAAATACAATCAATCGATTTGTTTTGAACCGAAACACTCAATTCGGTCACAGCGTGGCTATACTGTACATGCCAAGTACTACCCGGTGATACTGAAATACAGTAGATATTTCTGCTTTTCCATTAATTCACCAGTACATCACCGTTATCATCTCTTAATTAAATCAATTAAAGTCAGCGAGCACGTGAAAGCAAATCAATGCCACTATTTGGAACGCGGCACGTCACAAGAGATTTGTCCAGACTTCCTCCATCCTTTATCCGAACCACTTATCCTCACGAGAGTCGCAGGCGCGCTGTAATTAATTTTCAGTTCGAACTGTCTTCATTCATTACAAACTCCTCACATTTAAACATAATGTACTGTATTTACCATCTTACGTTGAAGTGCAAGGGTTGCTGGGCTACATGACTAAATGTATTATAATGTAATTACTGTACTTCTGTACAGTAGTCTGACTTTTTAAAACTATTGTTCCAATTGTTGACAAGTAGGGGACGCTGTGTGCATAGTTTCCCTACTTGACAGTAGTAAAAGTATGGGCTATCTATCTATCTATCAGTTTAATTACCTACCTACCTGCCTACATACCAACCTACCTGTTAGTCTGTCGGTTTGTCTGTCCTAGTTATTGTCAACTGGTGGGTCCACGTAAGGATTGGTCACCGACAGGGACAGGACGTAATATGTATTTATGAGCAATGAATTACAATAGTGTGGATTGCCTGATCTGTATGCCTTAGATGTGTTTTTCAAGAAAACATTACAAACAGCACAAATTCGGGTCAAACTGCTGCCATCAGAGGGGAACTCTCATGTAAACCCAATGTACAGTGAAATGTTTAACCCTTTCATGCACCCTGTCACCTGATAACATGACAAACTGTCCAATGTAGTAACTGCTGTGCCTGGAAGAGTTCTAAATATGTGTCCCAGGTCCGATGTGTCATTATTTGGAATAGAACATTATTTTGACGGGAATGCGTCAGGAACATTATGAATTGGTGTGTTATTCAATATGCCTGTGTTTCCATGCAGAAAATATTAGGTAAAGGGCAGAAAGTATTAGTAGTACTTTGCAATGGACATCCCTGCAAATATGTCAATATCAGTGTAGATGGGAAGAAAGTGAGCATCGTGCAAACAACTTCAAACGGCATATCGGCAGCCCCTCAATGAGAAATGTTACTAGTGTTTTCCGTGCATAAACATTTTGACATCAAAACAGCTGCAGTAGCACTTGTCTACGGCTTTCTTTTTCTATGAAGGCCAATGATTGATGTTGCACCTTTCCAAAAGGAAAAGCTCACAAACATTTAATTGCACCACACTAGTAACCTGAGATACCAATGATTTGACTTGCAAAATTGTATTACATAGCAACATGAAAACTGTACAGTAGGCTACATACAGTATTGTTGCTGCACTGTGTGCTTTCATTATGTTGCTTCAAGGGGTAAAGCACTGCTGCAAGGATGCTGATTAGCACTAGTGGACTGATAGGCTAAGTTATGGTTCTTTCAAATAGACAAGATGTTTTTCTTTTTTTTTTTTTGGGGTTAAGTTTGAAAGCAGACGTCTCGTCAAAAGCGTATACGGAGCCCCTAAAGTAACATAGTAGACCCCCCCCCCCAACAACTGCGCATTCCCTTGCAAAGATTATGAGATAACGCTTATTTATGTATATATTTATTTGGAAAGAAATGTTTATTATGGGGGCGGCCCGGTAGTCCAGTGGTTAGCACGTCGGCTTCACAGTGCAGAGGTACCGGGTTCGATTCCAGCTCCGGCCTCCCTGTGTGGAGTTTGCATGTTCTCCCCGGGCCTGCGTGGGTTTTCTCCGGGTGCTCCGGTTTCCTCCCACATTCCCAAAACATGCATGTCAGGCTGTTTGGACGCTCTAAATTGTCCCTAGGTGTGAGTGTGGGCGTGGATGGTTGTTCGTCTCTGTGTGCCCTGCGATTGGCTGGCAACTGATTCAGGGTGTCCCCCGCCTACTGCCCGGAGACGGCTGGGATAGGCTCCAGCACCCCCCGCGACCCTAGTGAGGATCAAGCGGTTCGGAAAATGGATGGATGGATGGATGTTTATTATGCACTTCCGGGTCATCTTCTGGGTAAATGAAAGTAACAAAGATATGTTTTTATTCGTAGGCGAGTTGGATTGAATTTTACTTTGAAACTGGCTTGAAAAACATTCATCCATCCATCCATTTTCTGATCCGCTTATCCTCACAAGGAACGCAGGGTGTGCTGCAGCCAATCCCAGCTGTCTTCGGGCAGTCGGCGGGGGACACCCTGAATCGGTTGTCAGCCAATTGCAGGGCACACAGAGATGAACAACCATCCAAGCTCACACCCACACCCAGGGACAATTTAGAGCAGAGGTCCCCAACCTTTTTTGCCCCACGGACCGGTTCCATGTCAGACAATATTTTCAGGTACCCGCCGGATAGAATCAACAATATAATATGATATGACCTGCATGAAAAGTGTGGTATTTTAGAAACATAATAAACACGAATCATGACATGAGGAATGTCCTATCTGGCCGCAACATTCTCTGGTTGCTATGGTAATATTTAAACATGCCTTCAAAATAAGATGCGCCACAAATAAAAAGTGCATGAAAAATACGACTCACCATCGCCGCTTATTATGCAGAGTAGGCTTGGTGCGTCTGAATTTCCCATTGAGATGAAGCCATATTTGAAATAGGACTTCTGATACTGTCTTTTTAAAGTAGCCTTCTCTTTTTTTGAAAGTCATAGGCTCCTCTTCTGTCTCCTGGCTGGGCCTTTTCCCCTTCCCGAAAAAAACTTTTCAAAGACGTTTGTTTTTTATTCATTTTGCTAGCTCCTGGGTTTCATCTTAGCGGTAACCTATCACGTGACCGAGAGGTGCGCATTCACCTGCTATCAAGAGTGACACACTGTAGACTGATATAACAGAGAATCCGATAATTTTTCAAAATAAAACATCTTTCAGATTCCGAAATGAATAAAATGGAAGGAATGTAAGTTATTTATTCTTTCTGTTGGGGCGGTTGGGGACCCCTGATTTAGAGTGTTCACACTCACACCTAGGGGCAAAAGAGAATGTTCAATCAGCCTGCCATGCATGTTTTCGGAATGGGGAGGAAACCGGAGTACCTGGAGAAAACTCACGCAGGCACGGGGAGAACATGCAAACTCTACACAGGGAGGCCGGAGCCGGAATCGAACCTTGCACCTCCGCACTGTGAGGTCGACGTGCTAACGACTGGAACACCGGGCCGCCCGCTAGAAAAAAAAAGACATAAAATCTAATTATACAAAATCACCTGATGTGTTGAATAATACATTATTCTACATTTGTTTAAGTTCTTATTGTACAATTGCACACAAAAACAGTCATCTTACAAGGTGTTTTGATATGCCACCTTAAGGGATCTGCTCATGCACTTAAAAAAATTGAAACCAGCCATCAAACAAAATCTGTCAATATTTTTGTTGACTGGGAAAAATATGCGCAAATGTGCGAATGCCGTCTTTTAAAACTGTTACTCTGAAGGGGGGAAAAATACAGAGGCACCAACAAAACAATTAAGATCCCACTGTAGGTGTACATCTGACACATTGTATTTTATAATTGGCTTGCTCTCTTAACTGTTATGGGTGACTACGGAACAAACACGAAATTAATATCACCTGACAATTTTGGACGCATACACCACACGGTGTGTTTATAGTCTCAGACATTGGCTCCAGCCCCAATTAAGCATGCCAGAATGAGTTGCAGTGTGGACCACAGTGCCCAGCTCGGAGTTATGGATGAGCAATCACTCGAGCTACGCCTGACTCTGAGTGCTAATTAGTTCTGACATTAAAATAACATGATTCAAGGTTGGACCCAGAGAAATTAAAATACCTTTCACCAAAGAATCTTACAATATTGTGAATATAGATAGGAAGGACTAATTGGGATGCATGGTGCTTCGGGAAAAGCAGTGGCTCATCCTCCCATTTCTTCCGATCTATCTATCTATCTATCTATCTATCTAAATCTGTACATTTCCCCAGTGTGGGACAAATAAAGGATATCTTATCTTATCTATCTGTCTGTCTGTCTATCTATCTACTGTATCCATCCGTCCAACCCTATCTCTCCCTCCTGCCCTCACTCCATCACAAAGTAATTAACACGGACTTAGAAAACAGTGAAATAACACAACCCGATTCTCTTCAGAAAGCAGCATTCAAAATCTTATTTTAATTTGTATATTTACTCCATAAACATTATTACAAAACTCAGCAAGTTACCAATATTACATTATCACCATACAGGCTTGATCACAAATATTTAAAACCTTTGCAACAGTTACAACAAAACAAACAAACAAACAAACAAAAAGAAAAGAATACTCAAATAATTTACATGAAATTCTATAAAACAGCAAATTGTTCACAAATTATATAGATATTTTTTTTTCTCCAAAGTTTTCTGTTTTATCCCTTTGCTTATTTGTGTTTTACACAGTAACACAACACTCACACAACAAGATCATGGTCTTATTACAAAAACTCCCAACAAAATGTAAATATTTCTAGTTTTTTGTCGATACTTTCATATTTTGGTTTTTAAAACCAGAAACTTGTCATTGTATATCCTTTCGACTGCCCATTGAGGCGCATAAAAGGTTACTCACACACACAAATACTTCACAGCACTTTCTAAGAAAAATATACACTTACAAAATATGTTACAAATTGGCACACAAAAAATATACAAGATTTTGTTGTGTCAAGAGTTCATTAAGATTCCTTCTGGATACAACTCTAGACAGTATATATAAAGCTTGGCAATATTTTAACGAAAAGAGCAAAAGTAATTCCAATCAATGTCAAAGAATCATGAAGTGAATACATCAAACATAACGTCATAATATACATTCATAAGGAGGATTAGGAACCTAATCTAGTTTGCATTTCTTTTTTGTTAACTCTGGGAGAAACCAAATGAAACTAAACAAAACAAAATGTCAGCTTTCTTAGCACCATTAAAATGAGGCAGCTCAACAGTGGCACATTTCATAAAGAAAAAGAAAAAAAAACTTCAAAGATAAGTACATTCAATTTGACAATAGGCAGAAATGAGAGAAGGCAGTCTAAATGGGTTTGCAACCCATGTGGAGCTTCCCATCAGCAGCTCATCTTGGTCCTAACCCTGATATTCTGGAGGAGAGAAATGCAGGATCATGGCAGAGAGGGAAAACAAAAAAAACAATAGTTTGATTTGGATCTTATTACGATCATCCTTGTGCCGCCACGCCCTTTGTGACAAGGCCCGTACATAAGTCAAGCTTCCACATCTGCACTCATCACCTTAAAATTAAATTGTCCCAAAAAAATAACACAAGCCTTTCTCTTGTGTATAATCTGTAAAAGAAGCTGCATCTTCTTGAAATAAGATATATAAAATTATTCTGATTTTTTTGCAGCCATTTGTAAGATTGATTGTATTTATGGTTGAATCCTGGATGCTCAGTAACAAATGAGAGGCAGTTGATTAAAAAAATGGTACCAAATAGAGCATCTTTATATATATACTGTACGTATATATATATATATATATATATATATACTGTATATATATTATGCACGAATATGGTTTTGATTTTCTGCCAAAACATGGACCATAAACTTTGATGACAACTTAAGACAACCATGAAAAAAACAATGCCTTCCCATGGAAAATGTAGGCAAAAATAATCTTAAAGTGGATGCGCCTACGGTGAAAAATATACATTAATTTCTAAACATAACTCCACAAGAATGTGAAGTAAAGGATATTCAAATGAACATTTTAGATTTTATTAAAAGCAAGTTTTTCGCATGGAATTAATCAAAAGAAATGCTTCTTTTCCTTTACGAGATTGCATTTGTACTGAAAACTGCTTTGACATTCACATGAAATCGAACTGCAAAGGATGCCACGACTGACGGCCATTTGGAACGTGCATCCGAATCTCTCTGTTATAAATTGCCTTGAAACTTCAGTCCAAAAGAGCTATTCAGTGAGGCTCAGCCCCGGCTGACAAATAATTTCCTTGCTTAGCCTCAAACATCCTAACTACATTCTCCTTGGTCTGCAGAAAGCTACCTTGAATGCATCTTGCTCTCATCCTATTCCTCTTCAGTAGCTTTCAGAGTAGATTTCCCCTTTTTTCTCTCTTGTTGCTGCTTTTCATTGCCGGGCGATGTTGAGGTAAATTGAATTTGGCAAACAAAGTGAGGGGAGGGGTTGGTGGGGGGGGGGGGGGCGATAACAAGAGTGTTTCTGATTTGGTTTGGTGAGTGGTGATGTACCACTGCCAGCTGTTGGTGCTTTTCATCAGATGAGAGACAGAGAGAGAGAGAGAGAGAGAGAGAGAGAGAGAGAGTCCCAAACAAAGAATACCTGTTGTGGTAAGTCTCTGTGAGGAGAGCCAGTCTTCCAGGAGATAGAAAATAGGAACAGCCAATATTCACACATATATAAGAGGCCATTTACACAGCATTGTTACTTTTGGCACATTGATTTTAAGGTATAATTTTCTCTTTTTTTTGTTGTTGTTGTTGCAAATATTGCATGTCCCTGTACATCAACAATGACAAAAATACTCTGAGGGTGAAGCTTTTATGACTCTGCAAGGCGTAAAAATGTAAATGTAGATAATCAGTTCCTCTACACTCCTGAAGAAAAAGAAGTGCTTGACAAAAGAAAATCATTCCGGCCTCGAGGAGAAAAAAGGCATCTGATATGTCATCAATACAAAATGGTCCCATCTTGTGTTTTCAAGATGCCTTGGGATTAAATGGGGCTCATTAAATGTAGGTTTTCCTCTTGAAATGGGCCAGGCAGTGTATGAAGGACGGCAACAACAGGACATCCACATTCTGCATACAAAAACAGATGAGGAGGAGGGGTGCGTAGATGTCACTCAATGCATTTGTGTATATAGCTACATCTTTAGGGGGGAAAGGTATAAATACATACTTCGGGGGAGCATGTTTTGCTGAGAAAATACAAAAAGAAAGCTCCTCAAAAAGCTTACGGAACATTTTTCGAGGGTTCTCTTTTTTTTTCCAGAGAAAAACAAGAAAGAAAGAAAAAAAACTCAAAATGACTCTAAGAAGAACAAACGAAGCAGAAACAACAAAAGCGAGGAAAATGCAGCCATGGTCGTTTTAAATCTCAATCAAGCTCGACACAATCACTCAATAGGTAGTTTGCAACGTACAAGAAGTTTTTCATGCAGATAGTAATTTCCTTTTCGGGGATTAAAGGAAGTGAGAGAAATCAACGGGAAATTTAGTTCTCATGCAGCTCTGGCATAGCGTCAGTGTAGGTATGCTTGTGAGGGAGGGCTCAGGTATCGTGGGGGAAAGAGAAAAAGGGGGGTGCAACAGCAGCTGATAAAAAAATATTACCTCAGTTTCTCAAAAGAGGTCATCAGTGCTATGTCCTTATTTGGGTCTCTCTCAGCTCGCTTGCCCTTCAGCGTGTCAATGCGAGGAAACTTTGCACTGGTCTTGTGACGGTACAGCTTTTTGTGCGCAGGCCCCGGGTTAATAAAGTTGGGTTTGTCAAACATGTCACAGCCCAGAGCGAGTTGAGGGAATAAGGGATGAGTAGGGTTGAATTTGGCCTGGTTTTTCCCTCCTTTCCCCCCTGCCTTCCTGCCTCTCCCAGCCCCTGTTACCATGGCACCCTTTTTCTTCAGGTCAGACTCGGTGCCTGCCAAGATTTTAAGGGTCTTTAGGTTGAGGCTGTTGGCCTCGCAGGGCGCATCGGCCTCAGACATCGGATTCCACAGCGGCTCAATGGAGGCCATCATGAATTTCTGGACCTCAGCCATACCGGAGACAATGTTGGACAGGATATTGGAGGGCTCCTCAAACTCTCTCTGGTCGTCTCCGACGAGACTGTTGCTCTCTGACCAGCCTGGGCCAGACCAGTCCCCGCTGCTTGTGCTGTCCGTCAGGCCTGCGCGGCACCCATCTGCCTGGTTCTTGGCTGCCTTACCCTCTAACATGGCCTTAATCTTTTTGGTTGAACGGGAATTCTGTTTGGGGGTCTTGACCTTTTCTGACTTGGGTGCTCTGGGAGCCCGTACTTTCTTCGGGCTCTGTCCTGCAGTTGCCTGTTTGTAATTGCCTTTCCTCTTTGACTTAATGCTTTTGGCCCCTGCCATTTCATCAGTCTTCTCATTAAATTCTGTAGCGTCCAGTTCCCCCTTTTTATCTAAGCATAATACATCCTGGTTATTAAAGTTGTGTAGTGGAAACTGACCGTCCTCCACTGCGTAGGCATTTCCCGTGTGCTCCTGTTGCTGTATTAAGTCACAGTTCCACTTGAGGTCCCTGTTGCGCTCCGTAGACATATCATTTACATCCTGATATTTTCCAACATTCCCTGGTGTCTTCATCTCACGTCCCGCAACCTGTGGGGAGAGGTTGGGCGTCTCAGGCGGGGAAAGCTCTGACAACGACGAGTGTCTAAATTTGTCAGGGGTGAAGTTGGAGATGTCCAGCAGGTCCGAGGATTCCCTGAGTGGCGTGAGGGCATCCATACTCTGCTGAATCACCATTTTAGGACTGCAGTGAGCTAAGAAACTGTCTCGGCCCTCCTCCTCACCCTCTCGCTCACAAGATTTGAGGCTTAATGAACTGTAATTGCTTGAGGAGGCTGATAAGGAACCCACTGAGTCGTAGCTGACGAGTCTTCCATTGTCAGTGCACAGAGACCCTCTCTGGTATTGCACCTGGCCCTCTACACAGGTTGACTGACACACCTGCAGATCTGCCCCAGGCTGTCGTCCGGGCTCCGTCAAGTAGTTCTTCTCGTAAAGTATCCGGTCACCCTCAGGGCTCAATTGGTTGTAGTCAGAAATGGGCAGGCTTTCACTTGCGGGTACAGCAGGTGGAAAGCTGTTGGGTAAGATTGGGGTCTCAGGGGTATCAGGTCCAAAGTTCTGGTTATGATTCGGGCAGAGCTGTGGATGCCACATTTGGGGGAAACTGGGGCAATTCTGGGGAGACTGTTGGAGCTCTGATTCTGAAGGAGGGGAGAGTACACAGCTTTGAGCAAGTTGAAGGGAGCAAAATTGCTTCTCCTCTCGGGAAAGGCCCACAGGATACTGTTGCCTGGAGGGCTGTTGTGGGAAATAGGAGATAGACGTCCCTCCAGAGGAGTCTGTAGCATCTAGCAAGGTCTGCAGGTAGCCCCCCGGGATGACAGGAACCCCGGTTTCCACCTCCTCTGTGGGTGATGCTTTGCTAGGAGGACAGGAGGATGAAACAAACGGGAACTTCACCTTATCTGTGTCACTTGTGATAGTATTGTCAGAGAAATTTGCTTTGGCTGTGGTTGAGCTCATGCTTCCATCTTTTGCACCAGCAGCAAGGTCCGTGATGTTTGCTGCAGTGGCATCCGTTACATTTGTCACGCTCTTCCTATCCTCTCCTTCTGCCTCCTTCATTTTCAGGCTTCTCAGCCTCGCTTCACTTTTGAATTTTCTTATCCTGACTATTTTATTTCTTCCCAATCTCCTCCCTTCTCTCTCCTCCCTCTCCTGCGAGCGACTCTTGATTATAATTGTGTCAGAGATGGAGTTCAAGTCCAATGTGACTGGGATGTCCGGAGCCGCTGTTATCTCCCCCGCCATGAGGGTGCCCTCCTCTTTAGTGACACCCGAATGGGCCAGATCAGAGGGCAGAGAACCATGCATGCCGACTGATTGCTCCACAGCGTGAATCCTCTGAACCTTTAATCTGTTTGCGATCTTGTATTTTCTTTTAGGATGACCAGAATAAAAAGGGCGATGGTGGCGTCCGTTAAGATGAAAACCACGTTGCTGTCTATCTCTGGCGACCAGCTTAAGCTGCTCCTGTCTGTCTCTTTGCTTTGCCTGCCAGTAATCCTTCAGTGGAGCCAGTGTCTCATATTTGCTTACTGTGTTGGCATTTAAGCTCACAGTACCATCCGCAAGCTTTACTTTGCCCAGTTTCACCGACATGAGTCTTTCTCCTTTAAACCTGTTGATGATGATGTACTTGATGACCACGGGTGGCTCTTTACGACATGATTTCCGCCGTTTTTTGGGACACCAGTCTACGTCCTCCTCTTCTTTCTGCCCGGGTGGGGGTTTCTCCTTTTTCTCTGCATTCTTCTCACTCTCAAGCGAGTCAACATCATACAAGTAATCATCACTGTATCGAACCTTTCTTTTAGAACGCAATCCATAGTTAAGCGGATTTGAGGGACTGAGGAATCTTTTGGAGTGAGCCTTCTTCGATTTGCCCTCCTGCACAGTGTCTGAGGACGATCCAGTGCAGGAGCTGTCATCGCTAAATTCCCCCGATTCCTCTGTGGAATTAAAGTCGATGACATAGTTCACTTTAGGAGTTGACATGGGCGAGCCTTGGGAGCCGTCAAGAGGGCTCTGGCCACTGCAGTCCCCTGGGTTTTCCATCTGCTCTGGTTGAAGGATGAGCTCATCGATTTTGGGCTGAAGCTCATCAACACTCCTCCTCAAGACTCCTACTCCTTCTTCTTTCTTGGCACAGTTGGCCAGGACACTAGGGAAAAAATTAAACTGTGTCTCTTCCTGGAGCACATTTGTTTTTTCCCTCATGTTGTCCTGAAATGACTCATAACGAATCTTGAGTGAGCAAACATCACTACTTAAGGTAGAGTCGTCATCCTCATCATCAAATAAATTGTCAACGTCTTCCTCAGAGAAGAGGTTGACGGACAGCTCGTTCTTGGAGCAAAGATCCAGCAGCTCCATCTTGCTCTCGCTGATGAACGACTCAAAGTACCCCCAGTCTTGGCTGGCATTAGCCAATAGTACCTCCTCTCCGCTGACTTTGTCCAGTAACAGTCCTTCATACAAGTTCTTTGTTGTTGCATCGTCCTGGGGGTCATCACAGTCATTTGTAATTTTGCTTTCTTCCGCTCTCTTGCCTTCATCAGAGGCTTTCGGCAGTGGAAAATTAAGTAGCTGGTCAGAGAGGAGCTGTTCTCCGTAGTGACTCACTGCCTCCCCCGCATGGCTCAGGCACTGGATGCTGATGTTGTTGATGTCTGAGAAATCCTCACGGTTCACGTCCCCTATCCGTACACTTAGTCCAGTTTCTGAATTAGGGCTCGTGCTAGGCTCCTGTGGTGGGTTCTGTTCGGTGTTGGCATCGCAGGTCTCAATAAAGCAACCGAGGCAGGTGCGGCTCGGCTGAAGGAGACACTCCTCTGTCAGAGTAGATACGTTGTCAGGCTCCATCATTGTCAGTGCCAGAGAGGTAGCAGCGGGCAACCGAATGCTCTTCTGGGTATCTCTCATTGGGCCCCAGGAGCTTACAGGTGGGTGAGGAAGTGATGCGGCACTCGGGGTGTGTTGAAAGTGAGGGACTAGGGTTGGAACCTCATGGGAGGGAGGGCATGGAACTGTTGTCAGACCAAGAGAGAGGTCAGAGCCAAGTGGGAGGGGGAAGGAGAGAGTTGGTGAGGAGACTGTGGGTCTCTGGTGCGCTGGGCAGAGCTGCTGTGATGACTCTACTGCAGGAGGAGTTGGGGGTGGGAGAGCAGCATCAACAAGTCTGCTTAGACTCAGGTCACCACTCGGCTCACATACCCCTGCTGGGAAACAGAAAAAATTGTTTAGTCCTATGAACATTTACGCCAAAGTAAAAACACAGCATTTCATGTTTTTGTTCTGTGGCCTTGAAATATTATTAACTGACCACCTGAGTGGGGAATTTTATCCAGCAAAGACTGCACTGATTCACCATGTGGCTATTGTAGATTCGATTCCAGGTACTACCAATTTTAATGAGTCATAACACATAACATAATCACTTGCATGTTCAGTGGTAAAAGGTATGAAAGGAGAAAAACGACACTAACAGAATAAAAATATGAAGAGTATAGTGCAACAATGATTCATTTGCCTCAGAAAACAAGCATGACGGCATAAATGAAAATGAGAAAGCTACACAACTACAACCTATACTACAATGCTGGGTTGCCCAAAATTGAGATATTTTAGTCACTGAAAGGAATACAACTGCAACCGTTTCGAAATCCTGGCAAAATAAAGAAGACTGTATTCGTGTTTGTGTGTGGGTGGAATGCTTTATAGGGTTTCTTTGTGGCTGGACTTGCAATGCATTGTTACGTCTATCCAAACAATTTATACAGCACTTGTCTTCAATAGAGCCAGGTGGGAAGAAGATCTTATCCCAGGTGACTTTTAGCGAGTGGTGGACTACATGTATAATCTGAATGAATATACTGTATATAGTGTGCATAAATACATAAATATGCATGCAATCTGACCTCTGTATTTCATCCATCACAGCAGTGAACACAGCAAAGAGCTACTCAAGTGCCCAGAGTACAGTGTGGTGTACAGTGTATAAAGCAGCTCAAAGACACCCCAACATTAGACAGGGGCTCGTTACAAAATTCACTGTTTTATTTTTTGGGTGGTCTTCAGAAGGCTGATTGGGACATTGTCTTAATCAGTGGAAGAATGATGAGGAACAATCAAAATCCACAGAAGCAGGCTTGTAGCAGCAGGCAGATAAACGTGTTTGCGCTGCATAATTAGATCACAGCAGTGGAGGCAGGTACGTACACTTGGGAAATGGCAAGCCCATATGCTGGAACTCATCGAAGTAATATCAAAGACACCTGCCTCTGTATGCAATCACTAGGCTGAGACATCACCCTTATTTCTTTTGGAAAATATACAATTAAAAAAGAAAAATGAATTCATTCACCGAGGTTAACCAGCAATGTCACCCATCTTTGGATAGATGCACCACATCATTATTGATGTAATGGTAAATGCTTCGGGGAGGACTGCTTAACAAACAATATTCACCATGGGTGAGTTGCTATTGAGCAGATCTTTGAATATGCATATAATCTAGGAGTGATTCAGCGAGGTAATGAAATTTGCAAGAGCACGTCTCATGGGCTTCTATCCTGCAGAAATATTGCAACATGACCGCTAGTCATGAAGAGCATACATGTGCTGTATGCTCTATCATTTAACGATGGCAATCCCCAGGGAAATATGCATCTTCTTGCTTACTCTCATAGTCAGAAAACTGCGACTTGTCGGCTTGTAAGAGCATCACATCGGTTTCTATACTTGCCCCCATTTCTTGATAAAATGTTCGCAGAACTGGCCTCACCGACTATACTGACACATTTCTCTTTTGCGAGCGAGCTGGTGGGACGTATGTTGGACGAGCTTGCCTTGATCCCCGACTGTCCTGTTACAACCTAAATTCTGTTTTGTATTTATTTATTCCCTAATTATGTATTCTCCTCATTTCGTGGCATTTCTCTATGCAGCACTGTTAGATTTTCTGTCCAGTCAAATTCCAGCCTTTATATGCTAATCTGCCCAGGACCTTCAGAGACGCGGTGAAGGCTGATGCAACTTTAATCATATTAACAATAGTACTGTTCCTCATAAGGCGAAGTCAAGTCAAAAATGTTCTTTACAACAGTGTGTTCGATGTACCACCCCAAGTCTAAAGGCGGCATTCTTATTAATATTGCGTTTGTGGAAATGTGTATCATACAGCGTCTAAGGGCTGAATTTGCAAGCGCCCCATGACCAAACCCAGAAAACAGGTGAGCTGTGATGGTCGTTACTTAGGCGCCGTGATGTCATTTTCAGTCAACAGCAAGTGGCAAAATGGCCACCCCCTTAGATATACTTTGTATGAAGCGAATGGCTGTTTGAAAGTGCTCTATAAATACAGTTGACTTGATTCATCATCCACAAACGCACTATTAATCAGAATTCTGTGTTTAGATTACTGAGGGTGCAGAGAACATATTATTGTTGAGAACATTTTTGGCTTGCTGCCGGCCCACATGAGGATAACCGGTTCAGATAAAGGATGGATGGATGGGTGGATGGATGGACATCCCCTTTAACCCATCCGAATCAAGTACAGATGGTTGTTCTCGTCTCGAGTGCAAGGGCGGATGGTTGTTCGTCTATGTGTGCCCTGCGATTGGCTGGCAACTGGTTCAGGGTGTACCCCGCCTACTGCCCGAAGACATCTGGGATAGGCTTCAGGACACCCGCGACCCTCGTGAGAATAAGCGGATTAGAAAATGAATGGATGGATGTGTGTGTGTGTGTGTGTGTGTGTGTGTGTGTGTGTGCGAGAGAGAGAGAAACCTGTCCTTGTGTGTGTGTGTGAGAGAGAGACAGAGAGAGAGAGAGAGAGAAAAAAACTGTACTTGTGTGTGTGTGTGCGAGAGAAAGAGAGAGAGAGAGAAGAGAGAGAGAGAAAAACCTGTGTGTGTCTGTGTGCGAGAGAGAGAGAGAGAGAGAGAGAGAGAAACCTGTGTGTGTGTGTGTGTGTGTGTGTGTGTGTGTGTGTGTGTGAGTGATGCATGTGCGTATTGGCTTCGGGGGTATAGTGTTATCGAGGGGCCATCTGTCTCCAGCTGGACCATTAGCTCTTCAGCTGTTCAGAATGTGCCACAGATCAGTCAGACAGGTCCCCAAACACACACACACACACACACACACACACACACACACACACACACACACACACACACACACACACACACACACACACACACACACACACAGTGTCTTTCAGCAATGACTTTAGATGACAAATCACATTTGACATGAAAGGTCAAATGGGGCTCGGAAGCCACACAAGCACTACAACATAATGCTGCTTCTTCATGTAAGATGGCAGATGTGAACAAGACACATACTTCGGATACAGCTGCCCCAATTCAGTCTGTGTCTCACAGTACAAGAACCTCATATATGGAGCAGGTCCTGTTGTAGGACAAGTTGTGTTTGAATAGAAACGCAGGCTGGATGTGAAACAGCTCATGCAATTTGGCACTGACACTCGCACTGACCATATGGACCGACATTGACTGCTGGCAAGCGGCGGCGAACGGTTGGGATTCTCAGCCCTGCCGTGCCTGACTACGCTAGACAGCTTAACCCTCCGCCAAGATAGATGAGACCTGACTAGCCTGGGCTCATCTTTCAGTACATGACATTGGTGCTTCATCCACCTGAGGAAAGCTGGGGCTGCCCTGTGCCATGACGAGGCTGTGTGTGGAATGAGTCCTTGCCAAAGGCAGAACCACGGAGAGAGACAAATAGGCAAGTGTAACTTCATTTATAAGTTTGTCACATGACACACAACCCCGCATGCTTCGCTTATGTCCACATTCTATCAGGAACGATTGTCACAAAGTCCAATATGTACATTTCGATATATTTTCCAAAAAGTGCATATGAGGCTTGGTAAGGCGCTTTGGACAATATACGATGTAGATAAAGTGCGATATAAGTGCACTCCATTTACCATGACAATCAAAATAGATCTTGGACATTTTTTGGACTAATATGACATGTTTTCGGCAAAAGTACAATTAAAAAAGAATCTGAATGGACTCGGTGGTTAAATGTTCAACGAATAAGCAAACACAGATTTGCCCTCAGAGTCTAGGCTCCACTAACAACAGTCTGTTTTCACCCCCACTTCCCCAAAGGGTATTTTTAATGACATTTTCCTTTGACTGTAAAGTAGTCCACAATTACTCCATTTTGTCTCAATTCTGTCAAAATGCAATGAATTAACAAACAATTTTGCACCATTTTCTGAACAGCTACGAATCCATCCATCCCTAGGTATAATAAATATGATAATTTAATTATTGACAGAATTTAATGCCATACTGTAGGTCCAATGCATTCTATGTCGCTCTAATTAAATACATGCTTTAAAAGTGATATAACGGTCAAACTTGCAGGAGTAACAGACTATTTACTATTGCTCCATTAAACTTTAGACAGGAAGTTAAACACAGACAAACAAATGAGGCACTACAGCGAGCTCAACTTCCTTGGTGAAAGTGAATCGCTTCGATATCAGATTACTGCAGAGAAGTGCAAATGAAAATAGCTGATTTGGCTTTTCCAACTGATGTTTTTTTTTTCATAGTTCCGCTCCATGCGTGCCATCTTTATCGCTTCTCCCTCTCCATGTTGGCTTTCTCGCTGTTCTACTCACTATCTGCTTCCTTTGCAACTCCCTCGCGCCTTATCCTTGTTATACGGAGGCCCTTACATTCACAAAATGCTGATGTAGCTGTTCCCTCAACTCAGCCACCTGGGGCGTTCACTCATCCAGCTGGTAGGCCAACTACAGAAGCTGATTGCTACCTATTGCTCCATCTTCACTAGAAGATATATCCTGTGTGTGTGGTGGGGAGAAATCAATGCAGCTGGTACAGGATGTTCATAATAAGCGGTGAGTAAGTGCAGGATGATTCATGGCGGTCCTTCTCCCAAAGCCTGTCTTCCTTCCTGCCTCTTTTCCAGCATTGTATCCGAAGGAATTGCCTTTCATCTATGAGACGACGTAATTCGAGACCACCACACCATGGATCCATCGAAGACTCCCTGCTTCTGGTTCTACTGTCACATGTAACGGGGGTCTCATATTTTCTATAAGGCTTGTTCGCTTTAGGTCGCGGCTAAGATTGAGTCTATCTCAGCTGACTTGACAGCTGACAAACGTCAAATAGGAATTAATCGCCCACCAGGTTGCTTGTGCACTCCCCGCCCCCATTTAACATTTATTTTATTTTAACATAGTAACTATTTTTGCATTAAGAAATGCTTGCCTTGTATTGTCTAGCACTCAAAATATTAAGAAGGAAATGATGGGATTTTGTTTGCATGATGAGAAGATAATCTGCAACAATCTATTAGGCCCAGAAAGTAAATTTGAAGTGTGTGTGTGTGTGTGTGTGTGTGTGTGTGTGTGTGTGTGTGTGTGTGTGTGTGTGTTGGCTACAAATGCCACTTTGTTGACCACTTAAGTGTATTTCCTATCGTTGGTCATAAGGGCTGCACAATATTGGGAAAACATAATATGAGTGAATATTGTGATAATGATTTAATACGTACTCGAAAGAAATTGTGTTTTAACCATCCATCCATCCATCAATCCATTATCTGATCCGCTTTATCCTTACGAGGGTTGCAGGTGTGTTGAAGCCTATCCCAGCTGTCTTCGGAATGTAGGTGGGGCACACACTGAAGCGGTTGCCAGCCAATCGCAGGGCACACATAGGCGAACAACCATCCGCCTTTACGCTCACACCCAGGGACAATTTAGAGTGTTCCATTAACCTATGGTTTTGGAATGTGGGAGGAAACCAGAGTACCCGCGAAAACCCACGCAGGCCCGGGGAGAACAAGCAAACTCCACACAGGAAGACTAGGGCCGGATTCAAAGTTGACCAGTTGACCACCGTGCCACCCCCTTAATTCAAAAATATTATTACATATATCATATATTATTATTGTTATGAAAACAGATTTGTAATCAGCACAAAAAAATCATCCAGAAGAGTGTACCTGCATCTCTGATTAAAAAAAAAAGATTGAAAAAAATCTGTTGTGCAGTGTTTCCATTCATTCTTATAGGGGAATAAATAAATTTGGAGGTTAACCAGAAGTGCTTTGCCACTGTAACTGTATTTGCAGCATTGCTAAAACAACACATTCAAAGGAGGCCCAAGATTTTGGCACAGTACAGTACATTATGCGCAAGGGAAGTAATACAATTTCACCTGTGTTCTCCACTGCAATTGCATTATCTGCCTGGGAAGTCTTCACAACCAGTGTGAGACCGCTGTCCGTTAACACGTCCATCAATATGGCTCCACGCTGCACGCACTACGCATCATTCTGACTGTCCCACCTGTTGAAGACAACCAGGGAGGGTGAGAGCATGAGAGAGAAGGGAAGCCATCATTAAAGGGTGAATGCAGTTATGTCTAATGCATGATGACATTAAAGCCAGTGTACTAGATTTCATTACAGCAAAGATCCGCGCGAGACTTCGACAAGCACAAAGTTACAGTAATTGAAGGAAAACATGACAGAGACATGAAACAAGCCCTCGGGGTAGCAAACCATCGCTCTTTCTTCTGTGTATCACAGATTCCAGTCAAAGATTAATTTAAACTTTGCCAAAGCAAGAAAGTACACAGCTGAGATCACTATGGAAACTGCGTCAATCTTTCCTATTTTAAGCTTCATTTAACATTTATAGCACAGTTGTTAACCTATGCCAACCTCACATAGGCAGCTCTGAGCATATTTGTTTATTGTAATTAGCCGACTGCCTCCCTCATATGCGCCTTGGCGGCAAGGAAAACCAAGGCAGCTCAAAGAGGGGAGATTAAAGAGATGTGGCTGAGGCGCTGACAGCACACTGTGAACACCGACTCGTTTACTGTTGCGACTTATGGGGAGTGCGGTGGGGGATGACTGAGTGTCTGTGTGGCGCAGGAGAGGCAGTGCACTGGCAAGCATGCAGGTTGGAACAAAACAGTTCCTCAAAAAAAAAAAAACGCGGTTGAAGTTTGTCAGCCAAGCACATCATACTGAAAAAGGGCTGGATGGCACAAACGACTTGTTTCAGTTCACAACGATGTTTTTACATTTCCTTTGTCAGTGATGTGTAAGCGACATCAGGGCACTGAGGGGGAGGGCTACACGGTCAATGTTTCCTTAATTTCTTGTCAGTCGCTAATTTGAACAGTTTAGTGGGCAGGATTACAATTTGTTTAAATTGACCACTGGGGCAGTTATATTCGAGCCGTATGAACTCTGCATAGCACCAAGTGATGTTTCTACAAAGACAGAAGGCCAGCAATTCTGTTGATCTGCATTGCTGTGGCTGTTTGATCTTTTTATTTGATTTCATTTGAGAAGCTTTATAATGAATCACAAATTATTTATGTTGGTCTGTAGCAATGTTATTAGAGTTAATGAAAAGTAACTAATTAAAACTAAAACTGATAAACAAATGAAATAATGGACGGATGGAAAATTGAAAACATTTTTGTGAACAAAATAAAATGAAAATGAAATTGCTTTGAAAGAAATAAAAACGAACCGAAAATCTTAGGCTTTTAAAATGTATTAGAATTATAGCAAAGGTGGCCTTTGTTTTCCTCGTTGTCAATATCGTACAAAAGCTTTCAGGTTCATTTTGAATGTACCGTATTTATTTCAGCACTCTATCACTATACGTCCATACAGAAAAAGAAAGGTCAAACAGCCATTTGAAAATTGTAGTTTACTTTGCGACCTGCTTTTTTTTTTTTAAATCTTGCATTCGAGAAATACTCCATATATTTGAATAAAAAACATATACAAAAACTAATCAAAGCAAAACTAAAATGCATTGAATTCCTTGGAAGGTTACTCTACATTGCACTCGTCTGATGTCACAGTACGTACTGATGTGGATGACGACACAGCTATCACACCTGCACGGTGTGAGACCAAACCTACACTGCACTGTGGTAAACTGTATGCAGAAACGTGGCTAATGTGGAATATTAATCTGATGTCAGTCTTGAGAGAAATATGATGACGGAGACTCGGGGGCAGGAAATTAACATTTGATGATTTAGCCTCGTGCTTGTTGATAGTCTTTTCTCACCTCCCCTCTGGAGGGATGGAGAAGCAGGATGACAAATGAGCCAGAGGAGGGGGATCTAATAACATGATCTCCTCGCAGTGAGAAAAGGGTGTCTGGGAGATTAAGACAGACGGTCAACAATAAGAGAAAGGGAGTGCACAGGTGACTATAAACAGCTCGTCTCTTTCATCCTATTGCTTCCAGATTTCATTAGCTGCCCACTGACCTGAGAGCAAGGAAACCGGAGAGCTACCTGAAGGGAACTCAGCTTACAATGGCACACTCAGTGGCTCGGTGGGTGATTTCAATTCACAGACATCACATGTGCTCATATGTGCAGCTGGTACACGGACCCTGTAGCCACACCCAGTTTGAAGACAGAGTAGGTCAGGATGAATAACACACTGTTGTTTCCAGCAGGGTGTGCTTTAAACATCGTCTTGTATTTATGCAGCATTTTGGGAGACATTTCATCTTCACTCAGAAAACTATGGTTGCGCCAGGTTGTATGGCTAGGATTACCAGAGCGCAGTATGGGAAGTTAAACCCAGATCTGGTTTTCATTTCCCAACCCAGGGGTAAAAGCAGATGGAGTTGCTGCATCAGCTATGCAAAACAGCGAGACATAGATGATGAGTTCCACAAAGAAGAGAGACTCCAGCCTATTAAACAATGGAGGATATGCAATATTTTGCATTCCTGCAGCCCCCGGAAAGTGATAATTGTCTGTGGACCAATCCATAGGGTGCAACCCTTTAGGGGTTTACAGTTGGTATTGAAGTGCGAAAAATACTGTCGGTAGCGAATATACATGTCTGGTTCATTTTTGGAAAGTACCCTAAAATAAATCAAAGCACCCCCCCCCCCCCCACCCCCTGATTTAATTTGTTCTATGCCTATTTTTAAGATACAGAAGTAACAAAACAATACAGTAGTTGGTATACGAATATATGTTTTATCAACAAAACCACAGTAACTCCCTTTTGCCTCAAAACTGATTTGGTCTACCCGAAACCTCTTCTCACTGAGGTTAGCACAGTCTTCCACTTGGAGCATGTTGAGTGAGTCCTCCTACCCTACTTTAAAGAAGGATATGTGGCAAATTTCTTAGCTTCTACCATTGAATATCATCATTACTGCTGCACTTAACCCTAAGGTTACTGTTTACTTTATGTTGTTAGGTATGAGTGAGCTGACTTTTTTTGCTGGCGAGGAAACCTGACAGCTAGTCAGACGGTATCAATGCCCTTTTTGAATTGCAATGAGAGAAGGAAATCTTTGGCATGCTAATGTGTTATTATTAAAGCAGTGTGCTACTGCCTAGCTAACTGACCGGACGCCCCTCATCATCGAAACTCCCACTTTGCATGACTGACCTAAATGCTGCACTCTCGGATATGCTCTGGTGCCATAACTGTCAGCACCCCACAACGTTTAACACTATAATTGCCCCTGCTATAAATGTTGATTTTTTTTCTAACAATGGAACAAAGCTGACCACTGCAATGCATACAATTTTCATTAACTGCATTTCTCCCATCTTGGGGTGCGTTTGCACGAGACAAGTTTTTTTGTGTTTAATTAAACTACCGGTAATGTGGTCGGTTTGATCAAGTGTGAAAACTATCATCTAAACCCCCGCGTGGCAAACAATAAAGGAACCGCGACCTGGTTATTTGCTGGACAGTCCCGGGGCGCTTGTGTCTTGCGCCTGTAATGGGCAGCATTTTTCACAGCCCCGCTTTGTTCAGCGGAAAGATCGGTGCTGTTGAACGGTCTGCTGCTGGATGGATGTAAGTCTTGAGGAGCCGACGATGAGAAGAAAGGAGCGTTAGCGCCGATGCGGATTTGGAACTGGGAGTCGCGGCTTGGAGTTTGAAGCGGATTATGTGGGACAGGAGAAGTGAACTAATCTCTTTTCGTCAATGGACGCTACAGCTTCGTGTTTGCTTTCAAAATTTAGCTTGTAGCAGACGTGTGCCCATTTTCAGCATGACGTCTCTGATCCACTGGTGAAGGACACTTTGATCCTCTCCTCTTTCATCTATAACTGCTTCAGACAACAAAGTGTATGCAGAAAATTGGTGAAGATTGCACGACTGTCTGTGTCCTATGTGTTGTGTTGTGTTATTATTATTATTATTTTGACTTCAAAATGGCGCCGCGAGAGTGGCTGCCTTTCCAGCAGCTCCTATATTTTGTTGTTCTACTTCTTCCTTTCATAACTTTGCTGCTGTGAATTGGGAATTTCTCCATTGCGAGACTAATAAAGGTTTTCTTATCTTATCTTATGTCAAGACAAACGATACAAGTCTTGAAAGGGTAGCACAATATGGTTACAGCAGTAAGAATGTCTGCCTCAAAGTCAAAAGGTCCTTGTTACTTGGGCTTCCGTTCACAGTCTTAAAGCATCAGTCAGATTAAATGAACACTGTAAATTGTGCATAGATGTGACTCTGAGTGTGGATGGTTAGTTGTGACCCAGATAAGGAAAAGCCTTATTGAATATTATATATGTAACACTGGGCAAGTAATCCAAATCCAATCATGATTTTAATTTTCATTTCTCTTGATCATAAATAACAAGATAATCGAAGAAAAACGATTGATGTGTCGAATGGTGCGGTGTGTGTATGCAAGTTCCTATGTTGTGAAACTCCCTGAATGCTCCATTTGTCACGTTGCGTGGTGGTGGTGGTGGACCCCAAAAAGCAGGCAGGAGGGAGGAGCAGGGTGTACTTGACGAATTGTATTTATAACAAAGAAAACTAAATCCAAAACAAAGTCCAAAGTAACAAACAAAAACCATGACTGAAACAAAAACTATCAATAACCAAAACACTACTAGAACAAACATGACAGCAGCAAAGGAACAGCAAACAAACAAACATGACAGTAGCAAGAGCAAACAATGACCCGACACTGAGTGTTCGGGCTGGGAGTCCTTTTAAAGCCCTAATTACCTATGACCAACAGGTGTGCAGCTGCCGGGGGGGGGGGGGGGGGGGGCCCTACAGTGCCTCCTGTTGGTCCCTAAACCGAATCATGACACCATTTTGCTTGTACAGAAAGCATGTGATGAATGTCATTCTGCAACCTTTTTGTTCTACTCTTATTTTTATTTCCATGCATGCAAGACACCACACTGCCCCTAAGAGGCCAAGGTGCACACAGCAAGAGTCTTTCCATTCATTGTATTTGCTATTTTAAAATATTGTTAGTATTCTTATACTTTGACACACATTTATTTTCTAGATGTTTTTCAAGTCATATGAAAAGTTGAGTTTTGGTAATTTTGAACTCTGTAAATCCATCATCCACCCATTTTCTAATCCACATATACTCACAAGGGTCACGGGTGTGCTGGGGCCTATCCCAGCTGTCTTTGGGCAGTAGGCGGGGGACACCCTGAACCGGTTGCCAGCCAATCGCAGGGCACACAGAGACGAACAACCATCCGCAGCAATGCACAGGCTAAAATAGGTCATCAACAACACTGTTGTCATTTAAAAAAAGTATATTAATACAGTACTTTCATGCTTTTGTTCTGTTGATGTTTGATATGGACTGTCAACAAATGCAGTTTTTTTTATTTTTTAATGTACCATAGCTCATGCTGACCTGGCCCTTCTGTCAAATTTTAAAAGTCAATGCGGCCCCCGAGCCAAAAAGTTTGCCCACCCCTGATTTAGAGTGTCCCATTAACCTGCCATGCATGTTTTTGGAATGTGGGAGGAAACGGGAGTACCTGGAGAAAACCCACGCAGGCACGGGGAGAACATGAAAACCCCACACAGGAAGGCTGGAGCTGGAATTGAACCCTGCACCGCTGCACTGTGAGGCCGACGTGCTAACCAGTCGACCACTGCGCCGCCCAAGTCTACATTATCATTAATTTTTCCCCATAATCCCTCAACTTCAAACTACGGTGTGGTAAATAATCTGTAGTTGTTATTGGGTATTGAGTCGGCATTTCACAGCTGCTTGTCTAGAAATACCAATATGAGGTCCATAGTGCTCTAAGTCAATTTTTAAAAAAAAACGTCAATCAATTAGAGGGAAGGGATGGCCAAAACCTGTCACATTCTTCAAAAGAAAGTACAGTACTGGTGGGTCGAATAACAATAACAAAAGGCAACAGACGACAATTCAAGTACCGGTAGATGACTGCAAAATACTGTATTGGCCCGAATAAAAGACAGTGTTTTTTGCATTGAAATAAGACCAAAAAAGTGGGGGTCGTCTTATATTCAGGGTCTAGACATTATACCCATTCACGACGCTAGATGGCGCCAGATATCATTGAAGCGAATGCTGAACTTGACTCCCCAGGCCAACGTGAACCCCTGTTACGAAGAATAAAAATAAAAATAGCAGTAGCACGAAGAAGAAAAATAAAAAATAGCGGTAAGAAAGAAAAGAGAAGAAAATAATAGAAGAGATAACAGAAAATGGAGAAACATAGCGACAATCTGGAGAAAAGTGGGTCGAAGATCGGCCAGGTTAACCGGCAGCTGAGGAGAAGTTATGATGTAATTTACATTTCAAAAACGAGAAGCCATTCATATACGAATGTGATTGCACTTTAATTTACATATTTAAATGTTCAGATATTAAGATTTGAATGAGGCAAAATAATGTGCTTTTTCTCTCAAATATATTGTTAGAATCATTTGTTTCCGATGTACTGTATTATTTTCTGTATAAAAATTAATTTGGTGTTCAAAAAGTCTTTTTCAAACTTGAGTCTTGAAAAAGGGGGTCATCTTATAATCAGGGCCGTCTTATATTCGGGCCAATACGGTACTTTCTTTGGTAACAAAAAATATTTTCACCATTTCAGTGAATCATGATTTTTACTGGATCGAGTGTTCATGGATGCAAATTAAACAAGGCCCACGTACGATGCAAAATCGTCCCACTTTGGTTGGGACAAGAGACCCAAAAACAAATGAACTAAGTCACGTTTGAGTAGTTTTCCAACTAATTGTTGGAAAACTGGGGGGTTCTCATTCATCACATCCACTATAATTGAGCAGGAAGGAGGACTCAAACCTAAGAAGAACTATTTCAACATTTTTGAAATGAAATATAACCCAGTAAGCAGTGGAAATTATAACAATTGCAAGGACTCCGAAAAAGTGAAGTCACACATTGCCTTATTAAAAATTGGATGTAGCCACTGAGCAACGTGTCTCTACAGTGGCGTGGACACCACACACAGCAGGAAGGCTGGTCAGGCAACAGAGTTCCTGCCAGACATCAGAGTGTGAATTGGGGATGTGTCGGGAGTGAGGCCTCTGCATGTCCGTCTGTCTGTTTCTGTTTCTGTGTGTGTGTGTGTGTGTCTCTTCATGGCCAGTTGCATGTGCGTTACACAAAGCCCAAAGGCCGAGCATTCAGCAGCAGTATGCGCTGGCACAGGATGCACAGGCAATCACAAGGAGAGAAAGAGAGAGAAAGGCAAAGGCAGGCATATTGCAACAGTCCACCCCCTACCATTTGGCTCTAATACCGTAGATGTGTTTACTCGCCACATTATTCATGATTTGTCCTGCATGCTTCGCATATCGTGTAAGAATTTCCTCCCACTTAGCATCTCCAGCAACTCTATCAAGATGTGACCAGAGGCCAGTTCACTAATTATGATGGACTAACTGTAATAGAAAAGAGCTTTTACACTGGAGCCATGGGCCTCAAGAGGGTGAAACTTTTGCGAGAATTCCAGCGCATAGGCTTGTGACTAAGTCATTCTTTAAATTTCATCGCAGGCAGCACCACCATCACTTGGTGTCGGAATCAGACAATAACTTGGTACATCAATTGGGAGATACTGTAACTCAGGTGTCCCCAACCGCCGGTCCGTGGACCGGTACTGGTCCGCAGGGCATTTGGTACCGGGCCGCACAGAAAGAACTTGCCTTAATTCCGTTTTATTTTTTGAAAAATTACCGGATTCTCCGTTACATCCGTCTGTGTCACGCTTGACACACGTCAAGCCACGCTTCTCCGTCACGTGACCGATTACGCTAAAAACAAAATGCCGGAGCTCGCAAAATGAGTAAAAAAACTGCTGGAGATCGCAAATGACGGCGGCTATAAAAGTACGTTTGAGTCAACTGGATTAAAGTTATGGCTGAATACTCTGAGATCGCCACAATAGCACTGTTGCTATTTCCGACATCCTACCTGTGTGAGGTAGGGGTTTTGTGCAGAAACGGCGACTAAAACAAAATTAAGAAGTAGACTGGACATAAACCACACACTTGAGGTGTCATTGTCTCCTATTACCCTGAGATGGGACTGTCTGGTTGCAGAAAATCAAGCTCGGGGCTGTGGTGAGTCGTAATTCTCATGCACTTTGAATTTGCCTTGTATCGTGTTTTGAAGGCATTAAACATTACCATAGCGATAAGAGTGTTGCGGCCAGATTAGACGCTGCTTGTGTTTATTATTATATTTCGAAAACACCACAGTTTTCATGGAGCTCATGCCATATTATTTTCTTGTATTATTTCCGCCACACCTTAAATGCCAGTCCCTGAAAATATTGTCTGACATAAACCGGTCCGTGGAGCAAAAAAGGTTGGGGACCCCTGCTGTAACTGATAAATCTTGGACGTCATACCTCACATCAATGTAACTGAAGAAAGGGGAAAAAAAGCATCATGACAATGGGTTGGCAAAATTAGGCTTTTAATATCAGTAACGATGACAATGGAGGTCTATTGGATTTCATCCTAAAACATCGGGCCCTATTTCCAGCGCAAGTCAAGCAAATATATATATATATATATATACAGTATATATTGCCTCACTCCAGCGAGTTAGGCAAGTCCTAAGGAGCCAGCTCAATGGCAAGAATAAGATCCGGGCAATAAACAGCTATGCCCTGCCAGTGATCAGATACCCTGCAGGAATAATAAGGTGGCCAAAGGAAGAGATTCAGACCACGGACGTTAAGACCCGAAAGCTCCTAACCATGCATGGGGGGTTCCATCCCAAATCCAGCACCCTGAGACTGTACACAAGCCGAAAGGAAGGAGGCCGGGGACTAGTGAGTGTGAGAGCCACTGTCCAGGATGAAACATCCAAGCTCCATGAATACATCAAGGAGAAGGCTCCAACGGATGACGTACTCAGAGAATGTCTCAGACAATGGGGAACAGAGGATGAGGCGCTGGAAGAGGGACCATCATGGGAGGACAAGCCGCTACACGATATGTACCACCGGACCATAACTGAAGTGGCTGATCTCAAGAAGTCCTATCAGTGGCTAGAGAGGGCTGGCCTGAAGGACAGCACAGAGGCACTCATCCTGGCTGCTCAGGAGCAGGCCCTGAGCACCAGAGCCATTGAGGCCCAGATATACCACACCAGACAAGACCCAAGGTGTAGGTTGTGCAAAGAGGCACCTGAGATGATCCAACACATAACTGCAGGGTGTAAAATGCTGGCAGGGAAAGCCTACATGGAACGCCATAACCAGGTGGCTAGCATCGTCTACCGAAACATCTGTGCGGAGTATGGACTGGAAATCCCAAGGTCAAAATGGGAAACACCTCCAAAGGTGGTGCAGAATGACAGAATGAAGATCCTGTGGGACTTCCAGATCCAGACTGACCAGATGGTATTGGCGAACCAACCAGATATCGTGATCATAGATAAAGGGCAGAGGAAAGCCGTTGTAGTGGATGTAGCAGTCCCAAGTGATGGAAACATCAGAAAGAAGGAACACGAGAAACCCGAGAAATACCAAGGGCTCAGAGAGGAGCTGGAGAGAGCCTGGAAGGTAAAGGTGACAGTCGTGCCTGTGGTGGTCGGAGCACTCGGGGCATCGACCCCCAAACTAGATGAGTGGTTGCAACAGATCCCGGGAATAACATCGGACATCTCAGTCCAGAAATGTGCAGTGCTGGAAACAGCAAGGATACTGCGCAGAACCCTCAAGCTTCCTGGCCTCTGGTAGAGGACTCGAGCTGAATGAGGGACGGACACCACCCGAGGGGTGAGACGAGGATATATACAGTATATATTTTTTATATACAGTATATATACAGTATATTACGCAAACTCTAAATTTCAGTCACACAAACGAATTCAGAATGTATTCTATGCACTCTTTGATAAATGAGGCCCCGGGGTCTTTATTCAAAAAGGAAACAGAAATAGAGCTAAATAGGAGTGGGGGGAAAAGCCAAACGGAACGATTAGGGTTGACTTGTCCTCCTCCACTTTTTCAGCGCATGATGTGTTAATAATGTGCAAGATGGATAACAAGATATGAACATGTTTACTTGCTTTGTATGGAACCTATCGGCAATGAAATCTAATTCCTGCAAGCCTCTGCCTGGTTCATTGCATGGCTCTCTGATGGGATCACATTTTTTTCCAAGGCTCGACAAATGGCTGAAGTCGACTTTTAATTGTGGAAAACTGTGAAACATGATCTCACAGTGGAGATTATATGTACCGCATGTACAAAGGGTCCACTGTGTCCACGGAGGGAATGAAGGGCTGAAAATGAGACCTCCACCTGAGGAGCCCTCAAAGCACCACAGGGAACACTGAACCAAATAGCCACCACCAAATTGGCTTCTCGTCCTTTCAGCACAGGTTTACCTTTTCAGGGAAGCTACATTTTCTGTCTGTAGAAAGGTTGCCCGACCTGTGACACATGCAACTCATTGTAAGACTTCTAATCTAGCAGTCATGCTTAACTCATTTAATGCATGAACATAAAAATACTAAAACCCTCTCTAGTGCCAAAACATAGGTTTTGGATGTTTTTTTTATTGAAAAATATTAATAAAGGGATTTTTCGCACCTCCTAAGTCAGTATCGAGCCCGTGGGAATGATTTCAGGAAAACGAATCACCACTAGATATCAGGAGTGGCTTTGATCAGATCTTGGTTGCACACAATAGGGGTGTTCACACGGCAAGATTTGCTCCAGTGCAACACCGGCGCTGCGCCAGTAGAGCGTTCACACGTGCAAATTTGCTCCGGCGTAGCCCCGGAAAACAGCTTACACCGGAGCAAATTTGATCCACCTCAGGGAGGTTGTTTAAAAATTTGCTCCAGAGCAAATGCTCGTTTGCGAGGGGGGCGGGGGGGGGGGGGGGGGTAGCCTCGCTACGCATGAGAAGAGTTGATTACGTACGGCGAGAATGCCTTGCCTTCGTGCTCTGTCGGACTTCTGTCATGTGTTTGTTTAATAACAAGACACAAGACATGGCTGGTAACAGTAGCAAGCACCTCTTGGGTTATACCATCTCAACTAGAACTTTCTGTCGTTTTGCTCCGCTGCAGAAACTGCAGTGTGAACGCTGCGCCGGTGCTAATACGCTCAGGGGCTTTGTACGTGTGAACGCTCCACAAAATTTGCTCCGGTGTAAAATATATCGCAACAAAATACATCGGTGTAGCGCCGGAGCAAATGTGTGCCGTGTGAACACCCCTTGTGTGAGTGGGCGTGGGCTGTGGTACGGTGATCCAACGGCGATCCCACGTCGCAGGGTGACGTGCAGAAGCAGTGTGGTGTTGAGAACGACATGGATAAAACAGAGCTTTTTTAAAAATTAAAAAAAATTAAAAATAAGTCCCATCATCATCATCTTTGACGAACGCGCACACACAGGCACACAAACACACAGACACACACAACGTTCCGCGTTCATGAAAACTTCATGCATAGGTCATTCATCTGTGCAGTGTTCATCTTGTAATAAACTGTTATTTTGCAATCAATGTCACCTTTTTTATGTTGTTTATGTTGTTATTTAGCAGGAAATCATTGCTTGGATATTTGAGGTATCACAAATGCAATAGCATCAACGTGAAAGTTCTGCTCGAAGTGCATCCTTTCACAAAAAGTTGAGTTTCTCAGAATTTGTTCTTGGAATATTTTCAAGACACTTACCAATGTTCAACTGCTGTTTACTAAAGAATGATAAAGTGTAGAAATGTAATTTTTTTTCCCTGATGAAAGAAGCGGGTTAAAGCTTTCTTTTGGTTGGTTCCATGCTTATATAACTAGACAACTCAATTTTCTGTAGGCCTTCAATTTGGTCAAAATGGTAAAATTGGCTCTCTAAATTTGAAAAAAATGGCTGTCATTAAATGAGAAACATGGGTCCAGTTTTTTACATTATAGACACAGATACTTTTAAACACATGTCAAAGCCAAGCACTTTATTCTTGTCATTGGAACAACGTTTTTGGACATTTTTGCTCAAAATCATCCTTGTTGATGGAAATGATAGCGAGAGATTAGACTCGGTTGGGAGATTAGTAGTACTGTACGCGTAGTGGGTACATGTGAAGTTGACTTTCCACTGTCAACTTGCCAGAGATGCACTGCACGGTTGTAACCTGCTTGCTGAGTGCGAAAGCAGAGCAGAGAACACGTGAAGTTCATGCAAAGCCGCCTCCCTATTTGCTCCTCTCTCACTGTCGCAGTCTTGTTGACATTCACCCAATATTGTAATCGCTGCACTGCGGAGTTCTTGCTTTCAGTCAAGGAACATATCGTTCTCTTTGTGTTGCGCTCTCACAAATAGGAATTGTTCTGTCGAAAGTCAATGGGCCTCGATGCTTCTCAGGCAGTGTGCAAGAAATGCTCTTCAGGGGGCTCTCACAGCAAGCAAATGTAACAGGTCCATTTGTTTTCATTAACACATTCACGTGATGTATGATGAAAATAACAATGTAAAAGGTTACAGCACACTTGTAATTTTGGTTGAGGATTTTGTTTTTATTGCTGTTGGCAGTTAATGCTTGCTACTGGTAGCAGTAGAATTTTTCCATTTTCCGAACCGCTTGATCCTCACTAGGGTCGCGGGGGGTGCTGGAGCCTATCCCAGCCGTCTCCGGGCAGTAGGCGGGGGACACCCTGAATCAGTTGCCAGCCAATCGCAGGGCACACAGAGACGAACAACCATCCACGCCCACACTCACACCTAGGGACAACTTAGAGCGTCCAATCAGCCTGCCATGCATGATTTTGGAATGTGGGAGGAAACCGGAGCACCCGGAGAAAACCCACGCAGGCCCGGGGAGAACATGCAAACTCCACACAGGGAGGCCGGAGCTGGAATCGAACCCGGTACCTCTGCACTGTGAAGCCGACGTGCTAACCACTGGACTACCGGGCCGCCCAGCAGTAGAATTGATTAAAAAAAAATATATATATATATCAGTGGCGGACCCTCAGGGCCAGCAAGGCCTTCTCTGCTGGCCTAAATATTCATAGAATAACATAAATTTAATTTATGTTACTTTATTTTCATAAATATGTAAACAAAATTATTCTCTGTATTCTTTACGTCATATTATTAGTCGAGTGGCTTTCAATGTTATTTTAAATAACACTGAAAGGCACTCGATAAATAATTTATTTATTATGGTAGAGTTTTTAACCAATCATATTTCAGCTAGCTTGCATTGCCAGGTAAATTAAACTTCAGATTAAACAGAGCAGGCCCCAGTGCGCTGTAAGTGAACGGGCACAGTCAGGTTGCAATAGCCAATCAGATCACGAGTCTGCCTACCGGGGCCAGCGAGAATGCCTTACGTCGAGACTGGACGTGCGCGTTCGGTGATTGGATTAGCGCCTGCTAGAGCTATCACTGCATTTTAACCCAAAATGGCCGAAGAGGAAGACGTTGATCTGGTTGCGGAACTACTCTCCACACAATCTTCAAGACGGGCCTTCCACGACCAGCTGGATATTGTGCAAAGAGGTCGCCCAACTCCTGCGCCAGCTAGCCTGTCCCAGCAAGGAAAAGGGTTTGCCCGTCATTTTCAGACAAGCAATTATGAACGGTACCCGTGGCTCACAGCCTCTGAGAAACGCTGCAAATTGTACTGCTGGGAATGCCGATTGCTTGCAACGGACCCATTTGGTGTCTGGAGCCACACTGGATTTACCCATTTAAGTTGTTTTACCAAGGCAACAAGGAAACATCAGAGCACGGCTGGACACTTACAAACTACGGTGCGTTTAAAAACGTTTGGGGACACTTGCGTAGATCTGCAGCTCAGTGAACAGGCACTACATTGGTGAGTACCGGTAAATGAATTTTATTTTACATTTCTTCTTGTCATTTTATTTCGTTAGGATTACATTAATGGTAACGAAATAAAATGACAAAGATACAAAAATGCATCAAATAAATCTGCTCACCTGCAATTTATAATGGCGCATTGTAGTCACCTTCGTGCACTAAAGTTCGTTCAATCCCAGCTGCTCAACATCGTCAGTTATTTGCTGTTGTATAGCCGATTCTCAAAATGCAAATGATCTGTTTACTTTATTTTCAAAGAAAAGTTTGTTTTGTTATTGTTTGGTTGGTGTCTTATATGAAACTGCGACATTGCGCAATTTATTGGACAGACTTGTTTAAGATCACACAGCGTAATTTGGGTGGCATTTTATTTAGTATTTTTAAATTATCTTTTTATTTTTGACAATATCTGTAAATTTAGTTGATGGTTTTAAATGCTCCTGAAATTAAGTGCTGCTTGACGAGCCTATATTGTGTTAATGTATGTGACGTCACTGAAGGCCTAAGGTTGAAGGCCACTGATATACTGTATATATATAGATATATATTTATATATATCTATATACTGTATATGGAAAGAAGATTAGTCTTGCACAAATTACCTCAGTAAAAGCCCTCATCATCAACTTTGTAGCATTGTAACGTCGGAGCACATTTCATTGCAAAAGGATTCATATTCAACTCAATTCAAAAAAAAATTAAACAAAATAAGATATTTCCCTATCAAAGAGAACCCATCCATCCATTATCTGAACCGCTTTATCGTCACAAGGGTTGCGAGCGTGCTGGAGCCTACCCCAGCTGAAAGTTAAATAAATGAATGAAAATCGTTCATGAAATATACAGTCGAGAAATTACAGCAAGTTTGCAAATTTTCAGATAGATTTGAAAAGTAAATGCGCCGGGACAAAATTAAAATGATGTCATAGTTTTAAATGTTTCTTTGCATGCATGACTGACTGATGATTCTAACAAAACAAAATGTTCATTTTTACGTTGGTGTGTTTCAGTTATTTCCCATTAATAATGGTCATTAATTCTATGGAAAATGTCCCACTTGAATATTTTCAAAGTTCCGTAACTGGAACCATGAAGAGTTTGTCCAAAATGACTGCCATTTTCCCAATCCCTTGCAAACTCAGCATTGGCTTGAACATAACACACTGACAAAATATAGCATGTGATATCAATATAAATCCAAAGAACTAAGAAATCAATATCAAGTGATGAATTTTTCTAGAGGACAGAAGAGTAAGGTGTAAACGCCGACCTTGCTGTATCCTCGTCTTACTGAGTTGACACGGCACGCTGCTGAGAGACACATCTGTCTCCACGCATCACTCCACAACGATCGCCCGCCTTCTCTGCTGTTTGCTCCTGCGTGGGTAGTGAACAGTGGGCTTCGATGAGCTTTTTGGTTTTGGAAACGCCATTTATTGCTGGTGCCCTTCAGTCAAAAGGGAAAAGCTGCCACTGGCGATGCTGTCTAAACAAAAAGCAGCAAGTTCGGAACAACAGCATGAGGTGGGTTGACACTCACACAAAGTGAAATTATTTCAGTCTTTCAACCATAACAAGATGGTTATATAATCTAAAACGTCTGCTCCGGGTTGTTTTGGGCCCTATCTATCTATCTATACGATTTTGTCAGAAATTCTAAAAACATCAACAACAAAAAATAGTGAGCGCCAACAGTGCTGCTGAACAAAATGCCAGAAAAGCCACTTCAACAACAGCAGAAAATCTTCTTAAAGCTGACAACAGAAATAAGTAAACAAACAAATAAAGAAATAAATAGCAGAGAACTATAAACTCTACCCTATTCACTGTGGTTTTGGCTTCAGGCATGTGACTCAAAATAGGGTTGCGCAATTCTTCCTTTTAAAAATGTCACCGCACTCAGTCAAGCAGAGATTCCTGCAACAATCCCAAATGGCGGTGTCTTACGACATCATCCGAAAAACAGGAAGTCGCCTGCTAACTAACAAAACATTGATGGCTATTTCATTTTGATTAGATACCGTAAGCAGCTCAGATAATGGATGGATGGCTAGTTACAAATGATTTATGATGTTTCATTATCTAGGCATGTTACCATGGAATAGTGGCTCGTTGTTTCCTTTCAAGACTTTCTTCCAGAGTGCTTCTACTGCGTCTTCGCTACACTTTCTGACCTTTAGTCTAGCCTTGATCCCCACAGACGTGTATCAGTGCGGTCCTACTTTGTCTCTCAACAGAACTCATAGCCCCCAACGTTACCCTGTGACAACAGGCTTCCCACCTGCACTATTGTGGAAAAGTTGCTCGCTGACAACAAATGCACCGTCTGACTCTCTGGCATTTTGGCTTCCTGCAGTGTCATCTCCTCTGGATCAACAGTCTGGTGTCCCGACCCTGAACACTTGTTAATACACTTGAGTGATGATCATGTCATTATTTTATTGTTATTCGTCTCATACATGCAGTGTCAACCTCTCACCACCAGATGTCCTTGGATTCTGTGCTGTTGAACTGACCTTTGTCTCATCACTTCATTATTTCCCAGCAGCACAACTTCTCTCAAGGTCTCAGTGATTGGAATTACGACCACTTACACAATCTCATAAAATTGAGACCTGTATCATAAATAACACTTTGACAAACATAGTGATATGAACACATTTAAAGTTTGTGGTTCTGTTTTGCTGCGGTGAACTTAACTGCATTGCACCGAGAGTTGCGTCTATTATTCTGACTGTCTCGTGCATCTCAAAGAGGTAGGCGAAATAATAGAAACACCTGTTGGCACGATTCCAAACAGTCATATAACCCTGCCGATTTCAACAATGATTACAAACATAAAATTAAATAAGAATCTAAAGCTGCATTTTTAGTTGTACTGTCGACTTTACACCGATCTGATCGGGGGAACTGGATTGTCATATATTTAGCATTTTATGCAAAACCGGTGATCTGTTGTCCTATCATCATTTGCCAATCGATTTGCTATGTCATCAGGGCCTTGCTAGGTATAAAGCTCTACTGGGGCACAGACCCCCTACGGCAGTGGTAATGTACAACGGGTTGCGGGCCAAAACTATCAATGATATATTCCGTGGTTGAGCTCATAAGCCCCAAATGTACGTTACCACCATGGCAGGAATGTAACGGCCAGCTGCACGTCTACGAAAAATCGGATCATGAAACTGATTGTGGCGGGAAAAACCCCCACTGTCCTACTATATCTCCTTTGTTCCACACACGCGTACACACCGACACGCGCACACTACCTCAACCCCACTGCTGCACTCTTACAAAACCTACTCATTGAAATGATAATAAATGTACCTATATATTTATTGTCATAAAACAATTTGAACAACTATTGGTTTGGATTGGATTGGATACAACTTTATTGTCAAATGTGCAGCACAGATGAAATTTCTTCCCTCTCAAGACAACATAAAACAAGAGGCGCTGCTGCGGGTGTCCGCGCCGCCATCAAAAGAAAGTTGAAAAAAATGACAAAATAATACAAAACAACACCCGAGTGATGATAAGCAGTTCAGAAAATGGATAGCTGGATGGATGGATGAACACTTTGAATACTACAGCAAAGACAAAGCAAAGCTGTTTTTGTGTCATGTTACCAGGCCTCAAATTGCATTGTGCGCTTAGTGTTCTGCATCCAAAGGAACGCTACGTGGGTGGGTGCAGTGGCAGCGCTAGCATGGTTGGTGCCATGTGTGTGTCCAAACTTAAAAAAAGCCCCGCTTTGATTTGAAGAGGGTTGCTGTTATTGTTTTCAAAACTTTATAGTACCTTGAAGAAAACAAGAGTGTGCTATATTTGGTTAGCTTGATTCAATATGTTCATAAAAGTCAACAACTGCGTTCTCCAATTAAAATACTGAGATATGTATGGAATAATGAGTGAACAGCCATTTGCAAGAACAACTTCAATGCTTCCTGTTAATATTTTGTTCAATGTAACATTTCGCTTCGATTAGAAAATTCCAGGCGACATATAATATCTTTCTATCCCTCGCTCAAATGACAAGGTTGGACAGGCCGAGCAGAGAGAATAATTAAGGTTGGAATCCATTTTTGCATTTGACAGCAAATGCATTATTCTGATCAAAGGAGCAATGATCATTGTCAGAATCAGACATTTATTTGCGTTCACATTCATGAAGGCCCTCCAAAGGACACCATAGCTATGATGTGGCTTGCGACAAAAACGAGCTTGACAGCCCTGGTGTAAAGTCGATTGTAAAGGCAATTTTTTTTTTTTAATTCAGCTCTTGCATTGTATTGGATTGGATTGTGCAACACCACCTTCTTCGCAATTGACTTTTAAACTAACACATCTAGTTTTATCCGTTCTATCACTTTTTTTCTCCCACACACCTTTAGTACTGCAGCTGACAGAAGGACACCAAAAGATAAGGAGAGGAGAGAAATAACCAAAGGGAAGGTCAAGACTGAGCAGAGCGGCAACCAATTACAATACATCACTGCACGCAGAGACTGTGACCGCATTTTGTTTCCTAGACTGTGTCATTCATACACATTCATATTAACATCCCCAAAAAAGACGGTTATGCGGCGAAACAGCAAGCCTGGTGAAAAAAGAATAACAAGGCGATTCAGCCAGGATCCAGGAAGGAGATTTTCCAGTTTTCTTTATTTCGAGTAGTAACAGGTGACCGGTTTTTAGCAGACCACCTGTAGCGCTGCTCTTCAAGTTGTCCGGCGCACAGTGATTTCCTCATTCCTCTTTTAAAGGGAGTTCACTTGAGCTTCAGGCGAATCAGGTCTAAGCAACAATTGGCCATTCCCAGGTGGTTGCAATGACCTCTCCTGAAATAATTAGCGTTCTACAAAGTGCATTATGTATCACACAATAAGAGTTTTGGATGGAGAGAAGTGTGCACCTTTCTTCCATCCAAAATTCACAAAAAAAACGGAATTTTCAATATATGTCTTTCGTCATCATGACAAAGACCCTGGCCTCAATAAAAGGGGCGGTGGGTGGGGTGCAGGAGATGACGTGTAAATGTGGATGGCGCCCTGACGCTGAATGGCAGGGGAAAGAATGGCAATAAGGCAGGCAGTAGGCAAGGTGTTAAAAGTTGATTAGGTTGTTAAAGGTCACATCGTCAGACTTCATCAACTGTCCCGGTGGAGCACAAGAAGCAACTCTGGGGGGGCTTCACACGGCCGCTAATGAGACAGAAGAGAAGGCAGTCCGACCAACATATGGATGTATCCGGCTCCCGTGTACAGCTATCTTCTCGTGGTACACGAGGCTACCCTATAATGCGACGACATTGTAAAAGAACATCTCACCTTGTCTCGAGTGGATGGAAAAAGAGCTGCGCAACAACATGCAGTGATGAAAGAAGAACGAACATCTGAAGCTAGAGACATCATCAGTGACATTTTAAATGTTGGTAGCTTCGGCCCATCGTACACCGAGTGGCGCGGCTCAACGCGGCAGCAACTCGCACGTAAAAACAGGCGATTGATCCTGGCACAAAAAACAACAACAAAAAACATCTTGCTACAATGGAAGTATGGCGTTATCGTGAAGAAACATGTTGAGGTGCCACATCACTTATGCAACTGTATTATTTGATACTGAATCACAGTAAACATGACAGTTCTCAAGGATGAGGTAGAGACTGCGTTAGCCGCTAAAATTTAGCTGGAATTAGATTATTAAAATAACCGTTTGTTGCATCCTATCGAATATTTTGATGACTAATCGAATTGGGTAAAGATTTGTTTAAATTTCCATTCCTTTGTTCAAAACCAGGACATTATTTGAAATTGATGATGATTTTAGTGACTGGTTAGTCCATAACATGTCCGAAAATAGGCACAAATGATGATCAAGTCTGCTTTCCTGAAGGATATTTACTGTTCAGAAGCTAAAAATTCTGAGCACTTATAAAATTTTAAATTAAAAAGGGTCTGTAATAGATGAATTGATTATCACAAGTAATTATCCATTGATGTGATAATTGATTCGCTGTCAATTAATCGTTGCAAAGAGAAGAAACAGGTGAAAAATTAAAAACAGACTGTGAGCGTTTCAGAGGCGCTTGGCGATGACTGGGCGCGCCATTCTTTGACTGCACTCGTGTGATTCGGTGACAGGAAAACTTACTCGCGATATGGTGATCGTGATAAATTTCTGGTCAATGACGTAGATTTTTTTTCCCCACAGCATTTGCAACAGGCTTCAATTCAGTCAAATCCACCCGTTTCTTTTCCATCACAGGGAGTGGCTGTTTTGCCACTTGCTATCCACTGAAAATGACATCACAGTTGCTCAAGGCTCAAGTAATGGCCAATCATGGTCCAGCTTCAGAAAACAGATGATTGGTGATTGGTTGTTACCTGAATCCTGAGCAACTTTGAGGTAATTTTCAGCTGACAGAAAGTGGCAAAATGGCGGCACACTGAGCTGGCTAAAAACAGGTGGACTTTGCTGCTTAATTTTCCACAAACTCAATATGAATCAGAATGCAGTGCTTGGACTAGTGAAGGCATAAGTTATTGAAGACATTTTTTGATGTACCCTTTAAGTAAAAATAATATGGATCATTTCTCATGGCACATGTGATGATGACCCTTCACAGTGCCTGGGAATCATTGCTCTAAAGCAGTGGTTCTTAACCTGGGTTCGATCAAACCAGAGGGGTTCGGTGAGTCGGTCTCATGGGTTCGACGGAGCCTCTGCCATGGAGGGTGAGACACACGCGACTCAACATGTTAATGAGTTATGACACGCCCGCTCGGCCATCACTGGCTGCAGATGATCACATGACATTGTTTGTCCAATCAGTGCTGTGGGAAATTTAGTTCGCTTATTAGTCAACGTGTGACTGTCGCGATAGTACGTCGTACAATTAAACAAAAAAAAAGTATACTTATCTTCTGTAATTATATTGACTTTTTTCTGTTTTTAAAAAATGCGGGGTTTTTAAATATCTTGAATTATATACTGTATATTTATTTTTCACTCATGAAGGGTTAGGTGAATGTGCATATTAACTGGTTGGGTTCAGTACCGCTAAAAAGGTTAAGAACTACTGCTCTAAAGGGTCAAACCAATTGTCAGTTGCAAATATTGCTAGCACCAGCCAGCCTTCTAACAATATTGTATTTTTAGGAAGCCCACCTACACACGCATACACTCACAGTCATATTCAGGGAACACAAATTGGAACCACGGGGTTCCAACACAGTACTGACTAAAAAGTCGCTGATATATAATTAACTGATTTTGAAAGATGATGTTTCTTCCTTTTAAAATGAAACCAAAAGTCATCACGGCCTTCCTCTTTCAAACACATCCCCGTGCATAGCATGATCCATCTGTACTGCAAGCGTTGAGCCATCAGCTAGGCAACTATCATACGTCCAACAGCTGCATTTATTACAGCGACACCTAGTTTGCTTTGCTGCATCTAAATCAGGCCGGATAGCTTGGGGACCATTATGTCGCTAATATACTGAAATCATGCCCTGCGGGTTCACATGAGAGCCAAGGCGCTCTGTCAATGTCTCTTTTCTTTCAAACACATTATGGGATGTATTGATCAATATCTTTTACTGCCACCACTTTGTTCTACTCCTCACACTAAAGCGACACGGTGATTGACATTCATGCAATTTTCAGGGCCACTACATTTCTTTGCCTTGCAAGTAATTATTAATGGGTACGCGCATGTGTGCACGCCTGCGTGTGCTCTCTCCAGTCTACAGCACTGTACAGATGGATCAGGACAATGGTGGCATTTTGTAAGATTTCTGCCTGTTGGCACCAACACGTTGGGTTTAAAATGAAGCAATCGAGGTGTGAATGAAGTGTAGACCGTAAATGTGGATACAGAATGCCACTCCGCCCCCTCCATTGCGGGGCCTACGTGCATATGTGAAATTCGCGGTATAAATGTTCTGATTCATGGAGTGGCACATGAAAAGGGCAGATCGGAATAGTTCATATCACATATAAACAGTTGACTAGAGATCATCAATTGTAACAATTTCATTTGGAATGACATGTAAACCTGGCCATGGACAAAGTTGACCTTGGCTTCAACTGCCCTAAGAACACCGAAGTTTGCTTTTTTTCCCCCCCAAGTTGTTTCACCAGAGTCTCCATGAATCTGGGCCCCTCCCTCGGTTATTGGAGGTTTCTCCTTTAATCCACAAGTCTTTCATCGTTAACATATGCTATTATTCTGTTGTATTCTCAACATGAATAATGACATCAACAAACCACATGTGACATGCACACCAAATATCAATAGGGGAACACTGCATTCCTGCAGTTTTAAAATTGAACACATTATTGCTCATTGATTAGTGCAGAGTATTCTTGACTTTTGTAGATATTGAAGGTTTTTTTTCTTCACTCAAGAAATTATGACCCTTCATAAAACATAAAGCAAGTGAAGATGCTCAGAATTTGGTGCCTCATCGACTGCTAAATATTTCCCACTGAGTATGACTAATTGGGGTTATGTTTGAAATTAAGTCACTTTGTCCAAACTCACCTCAAAAAATCCTAAATAAGAAATGCCCTACATTTTTAATACCTAAAGCTGAAAGTCTAACCTTAGATACATGTTGACTGTTGAATTTCAAATCCAGTGTGATACTGTGCAAAAACAAAATGTGAAAAAATTGTCCAAATATTTCTAGGCCTGTCTCATAATACAGAAAAGAACCAGGTTGTCACTGCATGAAAGTGTGTGTTTATTTGGTTACATGTGATGTGTGTATGATCCTGTGATTTGGAGTTGGAGTCCCTCATAATAAAATGCTCTTTCAGATGGGCTGGATCACAGGCTAAGGCCATCAGAAGCGATGACAGCCACAGCTGGGCCCAGGCAGTGTAATAGCCAATCACAGATAAGAAAACTTCTTCTAACACATCTCGCTCCACACATGTACTGTCGCCATTTTAATTCTGAACGAGAGACAAGATCAGAGTTGCTTTCGGTATTGATGGTGTGTAAAAAAAAAAAAAAAAAAAAAGAAATTCACACTCAGGATCAGTGCTAGCTACATTCGTCACCAATTGCTAATCGATAATAACAGTGCATTTATGGGGACAATTTGTTACCCAGCAGATAGCTTCTTGTCTCACCATTACATCCCCCATCTTGATATGTTGCCCCACATTGCTACACTGATGTGTATCAGTGATCATCCCCAGAGTCCGATCAGTCAGTGACTTGCGGTAGGAGAGGGCGCACACATGCAACCTCTGACCTCTGCCTCATGAGCCCAAATGACCCCAATATGCCCCTCAGTTAATGAGGTGTGTGTTTACCAAACATCTGCACCGATGCCGTCGAAAAGCATCTTAACCTTAGAGACAAATGTCGGTTGTCGCCTCACATAACAAACATCATTACACAGCAGCTTAAATGTACGGAATCGAAGGCTCTATTTTCATAGACAGCGCATCTGCCGCGGGGCAGAAATGCCAGTCGATCTTGATTTTCGTGTGAGCGCAAACCTTGCTGTGTGTGTGTGACAATATGGCAGACCAGTCTCAGTCTCATGCCCAAGCTGGGCATGCCGGCACAGCACAGTGTCATTGGAAAATCGATCTCAATTTAGGCCTGCTCAGACCAAGTCTTAGTGCTGGCGCATGGTAGAACGTTGATAAAACATGATGTATATTATTTACTAATATATAACAGCAAGCATCAAACCCTCTGAATTCAGAATTCACTGAACACATTCTCATTGTTATTATTATACAGTATTGTTTAAATCATCTCACTGGGTGGCACAGCTAGGCAGGACACATGATTGAAGTCGGCTATGACCACTCCCACAGCGGCGCAGTCGTCACTCTATCAATTGGGATAGCTTGCTCTCGTCTGAGAAATTGCCAAAAGTGAGTCACAACCGCACAGGATTTATGTCGTTCCCAAAAATAGAGCCCATAACGTGTAGAAAATTGCACTTTATTAGAATAAAGTTTTGCTCACTGGAATTAATGAAAATCTGCGAGATTAACATTTTATTGGAACACATTATTCATATCTGCCCCTCGTTCTGAAGTTCAGGGTTCAAATATTGTTTCCAGCCTTCCTGTGTGGAGACTCTAAATTGTCAATAGGTGTGAATGTGTGTGGGTGAATAATTGTTTTTCTAAATGTGCCCTGCACATAATATACAAATATCTGGCGACTAATCAAAAGTGTACACCAGATCTCAGCTGAAAGTTAGCAGGCATAAGCTCCAGTTTGCTTGTGACCCTTATGATGATCAGCCGATAAACTGTCGCCATGTACATCACTACACTTGAGAGCACACCTAAGCTAGTAATTAAGGAAATGACCTCTGAATGCCACACAAGCCCTCTGTCATCAAACACGCACGCGCACACACACACACACACACACACACACACACACACACACACACACACACACACACACACTACTAGAATAGCATAGCTGTGCGTAGATGCATGAAGCTGCCAATTATTCTGCGCCTTACTGGAACCTCACTCCATCTGAGGTGTGATTGGAATAACAACCATCCTCCAAAGCATGCCATCCTCCATTCCCTGCAGGGTATCATTGAAGCTGCAGGGAAAGAGGGAAGGGAGCGTGACAAGGTAAGGAAGAGGATATGTACACAGGGGTGCCATTAAAGGCTAGAGGAGGGGGTTGGATGAATCTATGGGACTGTAATAGAGGATGAGTTTTTGACACGTCTTAGAACATTATCACAAATAATTTATGGAGGGCTCTGTCAGTCAGTTTCCTTGAAAAAGTAACTCAGTTACTTTGGTGATAATTTACTTTCAAAAGTAACTAAGATTGATGACAAGTTACTTACATAGTTACATTCAGCAGATATTGTCAACCGTGGTAACATAAAAATGACACCTGATTTTGGCAGTGAATTGGAAGTGTATTTTTAACAGTCCAACTGAAGAATAGCTTTGTTTATTTTATTTTTCTAAAAAATAAAGACAAGCGTTTTCCTCACCGTAATGACTTTTATTTAAAATTAAAATGACACAGAGACAAACAACCATCCACGCTCACACTCGCACCCGGGGACAATTTTGAGTGTTCCATCAACCTGCCATGCATGTTTTCGGAATGTGGGAGGAAACCGGAGTACCCGGAGAAAACCCACGCAGGCCCAGGGAGAACATGTAAACTCCTCACACGAAGGCCGGAGCCGGAGTTGAACTATGCACATTTGCACTGTGAGGCCAACGTGTTAACAAGTCGACCACTGGGCCGCCCAAATTTAAAAATAAAATATAAAATAAAGGCAATCTTTATTTTAATGGCAAAAATCTTCATCTACAACAGACATTGTTTGCAATTATAATTATTAAATTTGGAGACCTCCTCCAGTCACGCAATGTTTTGAAACTTTATTTTTATGTTTGAAACAAGCGTAGAGCCATTTGTGCTGCAATTCATGTATTGCTTTTTTTTGACATAGGGTTATTGAAGCTAGATAACATTGATGACAGCAAGTATGTGCTGTTTATTTACAGTTTTTCGCTACATCTCTCAGATCATAATTGTAATTTGAAAAATATTAAGTGCATTTCTCAAAATAATTCATACAAATGGCAAAACACCTTGGTTCCCTTGCAAAAGCCATTTTCTTTCTCAAAACCTTTGCTTCATCGCTGGAAATTAAATATATGTGTCACGGAGCATGTCAGTGCCATCACGATGACATGAAGACTCTTTGTACCATTATGTACGGATATGACAGCCAAATTGCTTCGTCATGTTGTCGATATGACAGAGTTTCCTGGAGGGAGGTTCTGATGTAAGCTGCCACTTAAGTTTTAATAACAAATTCAGTATTTGTTGGATTTTTCCCCACAATGAAACCTGAGCTGCGAAGCGCTCAAATGGACTGAGCTGCAAGTCAAATTGATTGTGTCTCGTCCCCCCCGGCCCCCTCCGTCCTCCCCGTTCGCTACAAGTCTTGAGATCTTTTGTTTATGTCTTTTAAATGTCCGCTGCACATGCTGAGGTCTCTGTCCGCTAAACAGCTTCCTGTTCTGTCTCCCTCTGTTGGTCATTGTTTTTGCTTATGTTTCTCTGGTCGGGTTGTAACTGGTAAGGTAAATTCCTTGTGTGATGGTCAATAAATCCCATTCTGACTCTCATTCTAAATTGAAAGTTACACCTGCGTATATGTGGAAGATTGTTGGCAAGAGACTGGGCAAAATTCACATTTGACCGTTCCTGCTTGCACTGTAATTTGTTGACAGACCATCTCCTTGTGATACAGAAAGACAAAAGACAGCACTGCGTAGCCTAAAGGGGGGAAAAAGCTCATCCAAATAAGAATTATAGCGCAATTTTCCTACTTCCTTTGGGCCACAATTTCTCATCCACATCTCAACAATTATCTTCACTTGCTATGAGCCACTTCAGCAAACTGGCTGATCAAATGCTTCACACATTTCTCTTTGTTAGAATAAGTGAAGTCTCTGACTCGGGTGCTGAAAAAGTGCGACCGGGTCATCCCAAGCGTTAACGTTTTGAAATGTTTGAAGAGTAACTGTAGTCTGAATACTGACTGACAAGCACGTTAGATTAGTCGATTTTGGACGATGTGCACATTTTAGAGTCACTCGTTACTTAGCTACTTAAATAACACGCTACTGACATCACTGGTTCTAACGGTGGTCCAAAAAGGCAAAGGAGGAGTTGGAATGGAGCAAAAAGATGAGGATTAGGTGAGGAGGGAACGAAGGGGGGAAGGAGTCAAAGCTGGGTCTCCCTGGCAGCGTTCCGAGGCAGAGGCACTGTGAGAGTGAGTGCTGTCTGAGTGACACTCGCTCTCATAGCCACCCCCTCCTCTGGGGAAATAACCCTCTTAATCCAGCATGCTCTTTCAGATAGACAAGATCCCCCTTCTTCTCACTGCGAGAATATGAAACGCTCCCCCTTGCGATTCAAATACCTGGGATAAGGGCTGGAAATCTAATTGACAACAATGTGATGCCGAGCAGCTCAGGAAAGACATCAATGTCTCGGGCCGCCTCCTTTCGAACGGGGAAGGCACAAAGCCATTGGCTGGCGACGTTAACAGTGACCTGCCATTGGTTCACTTGTCGGGAGGGGGCTTAACATTCAGTGGCGCAGAACTGTATCGCCGCGATATTGGTTTCAGTCGTTTCAACATGCCTGATCGCCATATACTGTACGTGGCACTTACTATTTTTAATGTCCGACTTCCATAAGGACACACAATGTGACAATCACTTGGAGACAGAGTTAATTAACAGCCGACATTGCTGACCGAAGGGACGAATCAATAGCGTCAAGGCGGGCCCGGTCGCAGCAGGCCGAGCAATAAGACCTGCCGACTGCACATCCTTTTCAGTGTGAGCTCAGGGAGGTCTTTTTCTCGCCATACTGGGAAATCACTCCACAGTCAGGCTGCTCGGTACACACAGTGCACTGCGGAGTGTGAATACACACACACACACACACAGTGTGATATCATATTAGCATTACAAAGGCTTTCCCACCATCAGTGGCATGGAGTGTTTCCATGCTTTGAGTGCTGATGTGTCCATAGGTGCTGCCAATGGCTTGAAATGACAAACGTATTTATTAGTGACTCTCTGACGTTCACCTGCAGTAACACACTCAAAGCCCTTTGGCTATTTTTCTAAGATCTTACTCTTCCTTTATAATTCATGTCCAATGGTGCCTTGACATGCAAGTTGAATTCGTTTTGCGACCGAGCCTGCAACACAACTTGGATATGAGATCAAATGTTCTCCATTGAAATGAATTGAAAGGTCGTCCATTCCAGACACCCAAAAAAAAAGTCAACAAAAGAGTACAAAACGAAGCATAATTTCTCTATTGCCGTATTTTCTGCACTATAAGGCGCACCTTAAAGTCTTCAATTTTCTTAAAAGCTCACACCGCACCTTAAAATCCGGTGCACTTTGTGTATGGCCATTACGGTAATATGTCGACCCCAAAACGGCTCCTTGCTGGAGACATGCAACAGAACACGGAAATAGAATAGCGGCAAGAGAGTTCAATGTTAATGAGTCAATGTTATAACTTGCTGTTGGTTCAGTTAAGTTTTTGTTGCAGCACAGAAAAAAGGAGAGCTGTGGTGTTGGTTTTTTAAAACGCACAGTTTATTAGTGGTTTTCACAGCCTCAACAAATACAGGTACGTCGTTGTCCGTCTCCGTGCCTTCTCTTCTTCCGTTCGACTTGAGAGGCATTCATGACCGCCTCCGAAAAACGTAAATTAACGATTACTTCAATGAAACTACGAAAACTGAAAATAATGCATCAAAACTGAATATCAAGTGAGGAAATCACAAAATAAATTCTATACCCCCCCCCCCCCCCCTACAGAATTTATTTAGGCATTCCTCTTTTCTGAATACAGTACACAACAAAGGAATAAATGAACACTTCTGAGACAGTCCAGTCTCCTACATTTTACCACACTGGGGAAAAGTGTGGGACAAATAAAGGATATCTTATCTTATATACACCAAATTATCCAATGAAAAAAAAAAGACTCCTTTCACCAGGAAAAACGAAAAGTTTGATCCTAGTTGATTCTGCCTTTTCCCGTTCCTTTATATGTGATCAATGAACACAATATCCTATTTCTGGTTTAATTCTCATTTGAGTGGTTCATTCAGCTTTACGGGGCTTTAAGACAGGTGTGTGTGTGTGTGTGTGTCAAGTTATGTCAGGTTCATGGATGCAGAACAGAAGAACAAATGAACGCAACAGGAGAAATTTCATAAATTTAGGTTTCTTCCCATTCCTTTTTAGCATTGAAAACTAGTGTGTCGTTGGCTGTCCATCATTTTTTTCAAAGTTGTTCACGTTGAAAATTCAAATTCAAACAAAAACGGATGAATGGAAGGGATAATCCCCAATTCCTTTTGCTAGCATTCCGGCAGCAGCATGTCTCAGCAGTCAAGGTAGAAAGGAATTGTAATGTCTAGCCCACACCGATTCCCAAAATGTGCTGGTCTTGTGACCTTCTCTAAGAGAGTGGTGTGGAGAAATCCTATAAAGAGCTATGTTCCGCTTAGTGAGAGCAGATCGAGCTCAGTGCTTTACGCTTCGGCCGACAGGAGTGAAAAGACTTGGCTCGTTCACACAAGCTCCCCTTTGCTTTCCACTGTAGCTTGTTGTCACTAGCCTCTGGTCCGACGCCAGTCGCCTACTTGGCAGGGAGAGGTGCTGTACAAAGCAAATGGCAGAACTGGTAAATAATGCTGATAGACTGTGATACAGAGAGAAGCAGCCTCTTTATTCTACAATCCACTTTAGCGAGGAGAACGCCGCCGCCGTTTGTCTTCGTCACTTTGAAAAAGCAGAGAAGAATTTATCTAACTTTTGTTATCTCACATTTTGAACAACAAATTGCTCCGAGGCGATGGTTTGCCATGGCAGCCAGTAATGCAGGAGCAGGTCATTTACAGCTCAAGTCGAATGCTTAACAATTACACTGAGGAAAGCGAGGAAGGTGGAAAGTGAGGGGAAACTCTCATCAAAACAGTGGTGTTTTTAAATGGGAAAAGTGGTGGGAGACAAACGACTCAGGTAGATTCCATATTGGAATGCATTTGTTTTGTTCTCCTTTCGACGGCAATCTACTTAGAGAACACCACTGCCGACAGCAGCAAAAGAGTCTTCATTAAAAGAGTTGGAAACTTCAGTATTTATGAGTGGACACTTAATAGGCAAAGTGGTACAAGTTAGAGCACATATATTCAGTTTTTGATTTAACCGAACCAAATCGTTCCACTTCAAGATGTGCCATTCTTGAGAGAAAAAAAACCTCACTTGGTTTGCAGCCTTGGACAGAAAACATTATTCTGAGAGCACCATTAGATGTAATCGGCGGCTTAACTTTCACTCAGAGCAGTTCGTATGTAACGTAAGGCTCAGAACATCCAACCTTGCAGCCCTGTGAGAATGAAAGCAGTCTAGGGTGAGCACACTTGTCAAAGCCAATAGCCACCTGTAGAAGACAAGACCGGGAGGAGGCAGCCAAAGTGATGCTCGGAAAGGAGAGGCACAAAAAAATCACCTCTCCTAATATGCCACGGGGAACAGGCTAACACTGCTTCAAGCATGATGAAAGGAACAGAATCCAGCAAAGCTCCCTGCGTGCGGATAATCAAACAAGCCTGCCACTAAAAGCCCAAACATTCACATTCAGTTGGGAAAGTTGCTGCAATTTGAGACAAGCGAAAGATGCAAGGAAGAAATGCATTCGTGGTGAACTCAGCGGGAACCCCCAAAATGTAATATCCCCCGTAAGACACAAACTTAACTTTAAACCACAACTTAGAATGCTGTTTTTTAAAATAATAACTGACAACATATCTTTATCTATCTATCTGTCACGTTGCAAGGTGGTGGTGGACCCTAAAAAGCAGGCAGGAGGGAGGAGTAGGGTAAACTTGAAGAATTGTATTTAAACAATTACATAACGACCAACAGGTGTGCAGATGCAGGGAGAGCCCTACAGTTCCACCTGTTGGTCACAAACCGAAACATGACAGTACCCCTCCCTCAAGGGACAGATCCCAGACGTCCCAAAGTTGTCCAAAGGCTTCCCTCGCCGGGGAACGGGAACTAAAAGCGACAGCAACCCTTGCCGGAGAACAGGAACAAGAAGCAGCGGCAACCCTTGCCTCGCCAGAGAACAGGAACTAAAAGCGACGGCAACCCTTGCCTCACCAGGGAACAGGAACAAGAAGCGACGGCAACCCTTTGGCTGGGCCTGACATGGACGGAGCTCGACGTAACAGGGGACATGGGACAGCCGGACGTGGGCTCGGCCTGACGTGGGCGTGGACGTGGCACGGCTCGTCGTGGACGTGAATGTGACTCAGTTCAAACAGACACGTGACGAGGCTCGGCTCAACGTGGACGCGGACTGGGCTCGGCCTACCGTAGACGTGGCTTGACGAGACGAAAACATGGGACAGCCGCATAACCAGCGCTGCCTGAAGGGGAAAAAGGTGTCAGCCGCAGACGTGCTCCGCCATGCACATGGTGGAAATAGGGACCAGTCCTTTGTACCTGCGGGGTCCAGGTGGTCGGGTCATTCTGTCACGTGTGCAAGGTGGTAGTGGACCCCAAAGAGCAGGCAAGAGGGAGGAGCAGGGTGAACTTGATGAATTGTATTCAAACAGAAAACTAAATCCAAAACAAAGTCCCAAGAACAAAACGAATCCAAAGTAACAAACAAAACCATGGCAGAAGCTAAAACCTCAATAACAGAAACATGACCGAAACAAACCTGACAGGAACAAACAGCAACAAACAAACATGACAGTAGCCAAGAGCAAACAGCAACAATGAAACAAACAAGCAACAAACGAACATGACAGTAGCAAAGAGCACACTGACCCGACACTGAGTGGTTGTGCCGGGAGTCCTTTTAAACAATTACATAACGACCAACAGGTGTGCAGCTGCAGGGAGAGCCCTACAGTTCCACCTGTTGGTCACAAACCGAAACATGACACTATCTATCTCTATATGCGTATGTATGTATATATATATATATATATATATATATATATATATATATATATATATAATGTGGGCGGCCCGGTAGTCCAGTGGTTAGCACGTCGACTTCACAGTGCAGAGGTATCGGGTTCGATTCCAGCTCCGGCCTCCCTGTGTGGAGTTTGCATGTTCTCCCCGGGCCTGCGTGGGTTTTCTCCGGGTACTCCAGTTTCCTCCCACATTCCAAAAACATGCATGGCAGGCTGATTGAACGCTCTAAATTGTCCCTAGGTGTGAATGTGAGCGTGGATGGTTGTTCGTCTCTGTGTGCCCTGCGATTGGCTGGCAACCGATTCAGGGTGTCCCCCGCCTACTGCCCGAAGACAGCTGGGATAGGCTCCAGCACCCCCGTGACCCTAGTGAGGATCAAGCGGTTCGGAAAATGGATGGATGGATGGATATATATAATGTACATGCATTTTAGTGGATGACTGAAATAAAGACACAGATGTGGCTATTTTTAACTGTGAAAAAATGTATTTAATTGTCAGAACAGAACCGACCAAAAGATAAAGTGCCCTTTTAGGACTTTCTTTTTCACAATACTATTGGCTCGAAATGGTTTCTGCATTGCAACTGAAAGGTTACATCACATGTCTCAATCAGGAGCATGTTTTCTAATCCTTTGTCTTCTTGGCGTACAGTCCGGAACAATGTACTTTGCAAGTGAAGTTGAGTGTTTGTCCGACGCTGACGTCCTGAAACCAGTCCTTTGATTGAGTTTGGTTTGCTTCAAACTCTTACTTAGACAGCTCGCGCTAACAGCTCCGATGGTGGTGGTTTCTGTGCTCACTACTATGTGATTTACACATGGATGGTACACAGATATGAATTGGTACACAGATATGAATAGAAGATGAGATGCTGGCTATGTCGGTCGGGGAAATGTTCCCATTCAAAGGCAATGCATGAATACTGAAAATAAGTCACCCGCTCATTTCTGGAAAGACTTTTACTATGTTTACTTTTTTTTTTTTTGCTAACATAACATCATGTGTCATTACAACATTACATCTTTATTGATGTAGCACTTTCACAACAGCTGAAGCTGTATACAGAACATTTAAACGTAAAATAATAATGCAACACAATACACGTGCAAGCATCTTTGTTAATTTGGTGTGCCTGAAGTCCACAAGTGTGAAATGTCCTGAGAGTCTCCAGTAAGAAGAAGAAGAAAAACCTTTATTAGTCTCGCAATGGAGAAATTCCCAATTCACAGCAGCAAAGTTACGAAAGGAAGAAGTAGAACAACAAAATATAGGAGCTGCTGGAAAGGCAGCCACTTTCGCGGCGCCATTTTGAATTCAAAATAACAAAAATATCACAACACAACACATAGGACACAGACAGTCGTGCAATCTTCACCACTTTTCTGCATACACTTTGTTGTCTGAAGCAGTTATAGATGAAAGGATCAGTGTCCTTTCACCAGTGGATCAGAGACATCATGCTGAAAATGTGCACACGTCTGCTACAAGCCAAGTTTTGAAAGCAAACACGAAGCTGTAGCGTCCATTGACGAAAAGAGATTAGTTCACTTCTCCTGTCCCACGTAATCCGCTTCAAACTCCAAGCCGCGACTCCCAGTTCCAAATCCGCATCGGTTCAACAGCACCGATCTCTCCGCTCAACAAAGCGGGGCTGTGAAAAATGCTGCCCATTACAGGCGCAAGACACAAGCGCCCCGGGGCTGTTCAGCAACGACGGTCAAATGGCGCTGACATTCCTCCCAGTCAAAAACAGTGCTGGTATAGCCATGCTGCCGAGAAGGCGCAACCACCAAGCACAGAGTCTCCTCCTTGATGAATGTCGTGGCCAAAAAATGCTGAAAAAAGTCCACATTAGATCCACACGACGTAACAACAAACACAAAGTGACAAAACAAACACAAAAACAACATAAAAAAGCAAGGCTCATGAGAGCACTTGCTGACGGCTGCCTACTCGGGCGCCATCTTGACTTCCACTAAGGGCAACCAGAGTGTCACACAGGTAGCTAAAGGAGGCATTGTCCTATTTACTTCTGCTTCAACCGGAGGATTTTAAGTGCTTCTGTGGCGTGCAGACTCCTTTTTGCACAATTAGTACAAAACAACTCTTTTGTCAAGGCTTCCATCAGGTAGCTGAAATGAAATCACCTTCCATTAATCCTAACAACGCAGTTCTGTCTGATTCGTCTCTTTTAGTCGCCTCCAGCTGCAGGGTTGGTGTCCCAGGAACACCGACAAAGGTTCCGGGTAGATTAAAGTGCATTATTTTTCATACACTAATTAAAATTAATTAATCACAATTAACAAGTTAAAGTCCCATCACTACCTAAAATCAAACAATGAAAAAATAGACTGATTTTTTTTCAGTGCAAAGGGCTGTTGCGCATGAAAAAATACAATTTTAGTAAACCAAAAATATTGTGCAATATACATTTTCCACGAGATGCAGGCTTAATTCCCTCCAGAAAAAACAAAGTATTAAAAAAAAAAAGCTCTGCGAATGGTGCCGAGTCACGAATATTGGTGGGTCTAATGCAGTGGAAGAAACCCCCACCATGATCCTTTTTTTAATTTTTTATTTTTTATGTTTTGGGGAGAATTATTCAAGGAGCCATTCAGTGTGTGGTTGCAAACCGCCAGGTGCCCATCCCTGGTCTTGACTGAACTGAAAACAAATGTAATATTGTTCCTTTGCCCCACCCCTAATATGTAGCAGGTCTCAACAGCATTTTGTATAATGTATGCATGTTGCATCAGCGAGATATTATGGCTAGTACAAATCATGTGTCAAAACGCACAGTATTACAAATGGACCATTAAATCCATCCAGTTGTAATTTGCAGTGGGGATCCGAAGGAAACAGTAAAGATTGAATAAAGATGCAGCCAGGAGAAGATATCAGAGGATGTCAGCCACGCCACAAAGACTGCAGAAGATGATGACGATACATCATCGGCATGATCACAACATGTCAATTCATGAGATATTCTTGTTGCTACAAGCCGTCACCTCGCATGGCTTCAGCTTCGGGCGGGAGAACGACAAAGAACCGACGCGAAGATGAATACAATATCAAGCATAAAGTATGAATCTCTTTCATCGTGTAGACCGTAGCAGGGGTCAAATAACATCAGTGTGCCTAGAGGAGGGCAGGCTTTTACACTTGGACTGCAGTGTAGTGGTGCAGCAAAACAGACCCAGCAACAAGACGAGAGTGTGAATGCATTACAGTGCGCAAAGCGGCACTGGGAGCGCAGAGCGAGGAGGGAGGAGAACGGCGAATGAAGGCGAGCAAGGAAGAAAGCGAGGAATCCATGCAGAGCGTCGACACATGACACAGCTAGCCAGTTCATGCATTCCTCTCTTTCATATATATTTAAACACGACTCCGCTTTTTTTAATTCAAACTGTTTGCTCAGTCAAAACAAAAAGTAAATACACTAAGCAGTCACTTGCATACTGTAGTGGTATCCGGTAGAGGCAGAATACACACCGCATTGAAAACAAGGACAAATAAATTCGGACATAATTTTTTGGGGAGATGCAAGGCCGACCAGGATGATATGCATATTATGTTTTACAAAAATACTACATTCAAAATGTCATATGTACACGTGGGGAGAAAGCAAAGCGCCAAGTCGCAGTCTCTTTTGCCGAAATACACAAGTGCAGTTGAATGGGTCTATCGATCATTGCCAACAACTTCTCAGAACATCCACACTGTATCCTTTATTGCCACCAACCCACCTCTTCCATGATAACCATGCCATGTTTTTCTGGTTCAGTGAAAAATTATAAAGTCCTATAAAGTGTATGTGGAGCCTGATAATCCGATCCGATACAGTGTCATAGGTTTTCTGATGCAGAGTGTCAGCAGATGTGTGGTGCTCAATCTCTTGGCGTGAGATGAAGAGTCAACGGCTGTCATTTTTTCGAGATCCGCTTCAATCGCATTCAGATGCGTCGCTCGGAATGCTGTGGGCTAATGCAAGGGTCACCAACATGAAACCCACGGGAACCAGGTAGCCTCAAGACCACATAAGTAGCCCGTGTGCGTGTTCGAGAAATGGTTCATATATACAGTATATATATAATGTATTCATCGATCCATCCATTATCTGAACTGCTTTATCCTCATGAGGGTCGTGGGCGTGCTGGAGCCTATCCCAGCTGTCTTCAGGCAGTAGGCGGGCTACACCCAGAACTGGTTGCCAGCCAATTGCAAGGCACACATAGGCAAACAATCGTTTGCGTTCACAATCAAACCGAAGGATAATGTAGAGTGTTCAATTGACCTACCATGGATGATGTGGAAAGTAGGAGGAAACCAGAGTACCCAGAGAAAACCCACACAGGCACGGGGAGCATAGGCAAACGCAACACAGGAAGGCCGGGGCCCGGTATCGAACCCTGCACCTCTGCACTGTGAGGCCGACGTGCTAACCAATCAATCGCTGTGCACATCACCACAGCAAAATTACAACCATTGTGATGTGTCAGAGTGTCGATCAAACCTGAACAATATCATCAGAGCAAGAACATTTGACACAGTTCTTGGATTGAATATGGTTCTACTGTGCAAGTGCTCATAAGATTGTGGCTGGTTAGTGAATATTTTGGAAAAAATAAAAAAACAAGCGCCACTCCCCATGTCAGCAAGGGAGTGGATGATGGAGAATTTGCTTACATTTCAATGAAAAGCAAAAGGCTGTAGTGATTTGATACAGTCGGAGTGTGATCTTTACACACGTGTGTATCTTCAAGGCCCTTTCGTTGTTGTTTATACATGGGTGACAGTGCGAGAAAATAAGTGGGTGTATTTGCTGGGCTTTTTGTAAGAGAGAGCGAGAGAGGCATTGACGCAGTGTCGATGGAGAGAAAGAGCATTGAAAGGAAGAGTGAAAGAGAAAGAACATGAAAGTCAGTGTTGTGTTGTGTGTGTGTGTGTGCTGTGTGTGTGTGGGGGGGGGGGCAGCCCAGGGTCTAAGTGAGATTACAGATGCACACACAATGTTCTGGAGCACGGGGCTGAATAACAGAGTGTTGCTGTTTCTCTAGAGCTGCTGGCTGCAGTTCACTGTGTGCTCAATGCCCAGGGCAGCCATTCACAGACGCCCCCTTCACAGCAGTGGCGGCGCATACAATCTCTCAGCCCAAATGACAGAGTTGCTCCAACAGCATGGTCACTTGCACCAAAACAGCCAGCATGTTAGGTCGGCAACTTTCAAGAGACGTTTCTTTATTTGTCACCGATTTTTTTTTTTTTGGAGCATCTATGTTACAGCAGGAAAACTGCATCCATTATCACAACTATCATGTAAACACTCCGGCTCATGTTCGTCAAATGAAGGTGGAAACAAGATGATTAACCTGGATTAGCGGTCAATTCTGTAAATTAGAAGAGGCTTGTCGAGACGCTCTCCTGCTTACTGATTCCGCAGGATATGGCTAAGCGTTTCTTTCATACCAACATCAGGATCGCTATTAGCAGTCTTGTAAAGAGAGAGAAACCCACTGAATGATAAACACCAGCAACTTATTTTCTCTCTGCTAATTTGCTGCTCTTAACAAACGAGAGATTTTCTGCACACTGCAAGCAGCCCTAATGACACCAAAGCTCATCATTAAAGAATTATGCAGACAGAGGTTACAAGGGAACATGACTGTGAGCTGCATACAGTAGAATTGTACATTGATCTGGTTTTTCTAATGAATTTGCTAAAGTGCAAAGAGATCGGGTGTCGTTCTTAATGTATTCAGAGAGTGGGAGAATGTCTGGTGGCAGGCTGTCAAAAAAAAAACATGGTTGTGTATGTTTGGCTGCACTGCGCTGGAGAGCAAATTTTCCGCACTATGGGATGCAGCTAAAAGCATTCCATTTTCTCAAAAGCCGACAGTGCACCTTATACTCCGAAGCGCCTTATAGTGCAGAAAATGTTAAATAACTGGATAAAAATTTGGTGACATAGGCTTACTGTGGTACTAAAAGTAGAAGCATGCCAAGCAATGGTGTATGACGATGGTTTCGGTTGGCGGGCACCTGGCTGATACTTTGGTTACTGTTTGGTACTTTTATGCTGTTTTAGGTAAAAAAAATATGCATCTGTTGTGTGTGTGCGCGTGCATGTGCGTGTGTGTGTATGTATCCATCCATCCATTTTCCGATCCGCTTTATCCTCAATAGGGTCGCAGGGGGGTGCTGGAGCCTATCCTAGCTGTCTTCGGGCAGTCGGCGGGGGACACCCTGAACCGGTTGTCAGCCAATCGCAGGGCACACAGAGACGAACAACCATCCACGCTCACACTCACACCTAGGGACAATTTAGAGCAGGGGTGGCCAACCCGCGGGTCGCGAGCCGCACGCGGCTCTATGACCGGTTCAATGCAGCTCCCCGGGGCTTTCACACGACAAGCGTCCAAAACGCCTCGGCAGTGGCGCTGCCATTCAAAAAGCGCTAAAGACACAGATGGTACTACGTCAGACTATCAATAATCCAGTTACTTGATTGACATAGAGGGCAACTAATCAGATGACTGAATCACCGCTCATGCGCAGACAACGGCGCTAAGTGCTTAGTGCTAAGCTAGTCAGCGAATTACCTCTGATTTTAAGGCAGGGAGCCCCAATACGTCGATCGCAATCGACCGGGAGCCAGCGGACTGGTCCCGAGTCAACTGCAAGGAGTGGGAGGAGGAAATGGGTGGGAAAAAAAAAATGTGTTTTTGTGTCTTTAGCTTTCGTTCATGTTCGGGCCATTCTGGCTGTTGCTCATCGTGGCCTTAGTGCATATGTGTCCGAGTGCATAGTTGGGCACCCGCGTACGTGTGTGCGTGTGCGTGTGCGTCTGTGTGTATGCTTTGACATGCGCGATCGGGTCGATCGTGGGAAGTTGGTTGCTTGAAAAGTCGATCTTTGGGCAAAATGGTGTGTGTGTGTGTGTGTGTGTGTGCGAGGAAGGGATGACCATGTGTATGATGTGGCTCTTTGCAGTAACACGGTAAAAGAATTGGCTCTTAGTCTTTGACTGGTTGGCCAGAGTGTTCAGTCAGCCTGCCATGCATGTTTTTGGAATGTGGGAGGAAACCGGAGTACCCGGAGAAAACCCATGCAGGCCCGGGGAGAACATGCAAACTCTACACAGGAAGGCCGGAGTCGGGGTCGACGCGCTAACCACTGGACCACCGGGCCGCCGTGTGTGTGCATGCGTGCGTGCGTGTGTGTGTATATCAGTGTTGTGTCCAAGGACCGGCAACCCGAGGCCAAGGCCAAGGACTTGGAAAATTTTCCGGGCCAAGGCCAAGGACCAAGGACCACCCCTCGGTCCTCGAGCTGGTCCTCGAGGCCAAGGACCGGCTCGAGGAACACATCTCTGGTGTATATATATATATATATATATCTCAAACAATCCTAGTCAGAGGGCTTACATGCAGAGAATGTGGGCTGAATGGTTACTTCGAAACCCACAGTCACGGTTGACCACAAAACAACGAGTAGCTCAGTGTTCCAACATCCACAAACGGCAATTGCTATCACAACTTGAGATTGATGAGGTACAACGCAGATTCCATGGTGCATCCATCCATCCATCCATCTTCTACCGCTTATCCAGGGTCGGGTCGCGAGGGCAGTAGCTTTAGCAGGGAAGCCCAGACTTCCCTCTCCCCAGCCACTTGTTCCAGCTCTTCCTGGCGGATCCCGAGGCATTTCTAGGCCAGCTGGGCGACATAGTCTCTTCAGCGTGTCCTGCGTCATTTCTGGGGTCTCCTGCCGGTGGGACAGGCCCGGAACACCTCACCAGGGAGGCGTTCAGAAGGCATCCTAATTAGATGCCCGAGCCACCTCATCTGGCTCCTCTCAATGTGGAGGAGAAGCGGCTCGACTCTGAGCCCCTCCCGGATGACCGAGCATCTCACCTTATCTCTAAGGGAGAGCCCGGACACCCTGCGGAGAAGACTCATTTCGGCCGCTTATATCCGGGATCTCGTTCATTCGGTCACAACCTATAGCTCGTGACCATAGATGAGGGTTGGGACGTAGATCGACCGGTAAATTCGCCCTTTGGCTCAGCTCCTTCTTTACCACGACAGACCGATACAACGTCCGCATCACAGCAGACGCTGCACCGATCCGCCTGTCGATCTCTCGCTCCCTCCTGCCCTCACTTGTGAACAAGACCCCAAGATACTTAAACCCCTCCACTTGGGGCAAGATCTCCTACCCGACCCGGAGGGGGCACTCCATCCTTTTCCGACTGAGGACCATTGTTTCAGATTTGGAGGTGCTGATTTCCATCCCAACCGCTTCACACTCGGCTGCGAAACGCTCCAGTGAGAGTTGGAGAGCCCTGCTTGAAGGAGCCAACAGTACCACATCATCTGCAAAAAGCAGGTAGTCATTATAGCATTGCTAAAACATGCATTCCAATTTATTTATTTTTGTTATCCTCGGGAGGTGTAACTATTTTCTCTACACATTTACCTTATGTAAATTGGTAAATAATTCCTCCATTAAGCGCCTTCAGCTGGTCCAGAATGCCGCTGCTCGCCTCTTGACTGGTACTCGTAAGAGGGAGCACATAACTCCTCCTCTGGCATCCCTTCACTGGCTCCCCATTCATTTTAGAGTTATTTTCAAGATCCTCTTATTTGTTTTCAAATCTCTGAATAATCTCGCGCCACCTTACCTCTCTGAGCTCATCCGCCCCTACACACCTGCCCGGCGCCTCAGGTCTGTGGACCAGACTTTATTAGAAGTACCAAGAACTAAACTGAGGCTCAGAGGGGATCGAGCCTTTTCTGTTGCTGGTCCCTCTCTCTGGAATGACCTCCCACTAAACATTCGGCAAGCCTCCTCGCTGCCCATCTTCAAAACCCTCCTCAAAACTCACTTGTATTCTTTGGCATTCGACTCAGCATGACTTAGATTTGTTCTTGGTTTTACTGTTTGGTGCTTTCTACCGCCTTTATTACCGATTTGTCTTACTGTTTATTGTGCATGTTAAATTGCTCCATGTACAGCACTTTGTATGCAGCGATGGCTGTTTGAAAGTGCTCTATAAATACTGTTGACTTGACTTGACTTGACTTGACTTATGTGCACAATTTACCCTTACATTGTGTATATGAGACATTATTACAACTGGTCAATGAATCATTGTTAACGATTGCATTTGTGTTTTTCGATGCAACAGTGGCACTTCATAGTGTCATTTAATGAATAACATTCTTGCCATGAAGATAACATATTTCTGTATTCCAGAAGAAGCAACCACGCATGTGATAGAATCACAGCTCAGGTCCACTGAGCAAATTTAATTGATCCTTAGAATAAAGGCAACAAAAAAACCCAGTCAACTTTACGTCCTACATTATTCCAAATGAATTCCAGAGTTGATGGTTTTTCCTTTGAATAAATGCAGCTGGACGCCTCTGAAACTGATGTTTTAATGACATTTGAAAACTCCAAATTGTGCGATGGGCTGCGCATTTGCCAAGTGGGGTGAGATTGCATCTTCTTGGAACCAGTTGTATTTTGGCACAGCAGAAAAACAAACAGCACAAAAAAAAAACATGTTGGTTTTCCTCAAATGTAAATGTTTGTTTAATTGCTGATTGTTGAACCACTCAACATCAGTTGGATTAGCAATCACACAGAAACATCATGGCCAAGCTTGAAACTAATAGGAAATACCAGCATCCTCTGCTGAGGTGGAGGCACAGCTCGTGGGTTTAATGTCCCAACACTGCAAGCTTGTAAAAAACGGTGGCCACAGAATTAAATCACGTGGGTGCTTTTACAGCAGCCGTTTTATCGGAACTGGAGAGTACTGAAACAAGAAAAGAAAGGATGTTTTCGCTCAACTCTAGTTGCTAATCCAATTGTTCCACAATGGATGTGAGGAACAGTGTCTAGAGCATCCTCATTTTGGTCTTTTTGGGCAGAATACTGTTGATTGAAAATTAAAGGCCCGCTTTCCTATTAAGCCTGTTGAAGTAACTTCAAGAAACATACTAGACCCCCAGTTGCTTATGATATAAATAAAGATGAATTATACGTTTGCTTACTTGTGGGTATATAGAAAGACATCTTCCTTTTCTTCTCACAAGCTTGGTAAATCATCCGCGGTGATATGTAAACAAAGGCCGACAGCAGCAAGTCCATTTGGTCATAGGTTTAAAGAGATTATTGGTCTTTTTATAAACACATTGGCTCAACCCCGGCGGAACGAAAAAAGACGTCATGAACAAGACAGCAATTGGAGTAAAAAATATGTATATTTGGATAGAAAAAGAAAAGAAGAGAAACATACAGATGACTGGACAGTGTGTCCGTCCTACCTCGAGCGTTGTGTCCGTCTCAACTCAACTAGCTTAGCTGTTGTCGTGGCTAGGCTACCTTAGCTGCTGTCGTAGATCAAAGCTGTTTGATGTGTAACGTCCGTTGCGTCAGCACTGATTGGTTGAAGCCAAAAGATGTGGCTAATTTATTTTGTGATTTCCTCGCTTGATTTTCTGTTTTGGTGCATTATTTTCGCTTTTCTGAGTGTCATTGAGGTGATTATTACTTTCCGTTTTTCGGAGGCTGTCTTTGAACGCCTCTCGAGTCAAACGAGAGGAGAGAAAGCACGGAGTCGGACGCAGACGTGTCTGTGTTTGTCGAGACTGTTAAAAGCATAAATAAAGTGTACGTTTTAAAAAAAAACAGCACCACAGCTCTCCTTTTTTCAGAGCTGCAACATGTATCTATATCTATATTAGCTGTATTAGCCTACGATCAAAATGACTACGTTTGCTACAATTACACGATGAACCTTCATAATTAAATGGATTTTTTTTTTCCCATGCAGTGCATTCTGTAAAGCAGGGGTGCCCAACCTTTTTTGATCGAAGATCTACTTTTTGCTCAACCAACCTACCGCAATCGACCCGTACATACACAACACACTTACAGATGCATGCCTAACTACCTTCGTCGAGATCTGACGCGGAGGCATGGGACGCATTTTTTGTGTAGCTCACGTGTACCGTTTTAAAAATGCTTTTCACGGCTCTCCAGATTCTCTTTGCCAGTACCCAATTGTACATGAAACACAGTTTTAAAAAAAATTATATATATACTGTATATATAAATATATATATATATATATATATATATATATATGTATTAGAGCTGCCAGTTTAGTGCGTTTTTATTGGCATTAATTTAAATGGATTTTAACGGGATTAAATTTTTTCTCGCGAGATTAACGCGTCACACGTCACAGCGGATGTTACATTGCTCTATAAATAAACCAGAAACAAAACAACAAGCGCACTGCATAGGTCCATGCACGTTTGTTTTGCCAGCCACGGCAGCGGGAGACACCGAAAATGGATACTTAAAGAGTTTATGAATGGAAAGTTTACTTTTAAAAAGTTGCCAGATTGCTCCACTGACAAGACCAAAGTTACCTGTATCATACAGGTATACGATGTATGCCACTGACGCGATTGTTACTTGTTTGGAACTATTTTGTGTGGAAGGTTACAGTGTTCCGTGTCCATATAAATACAGCGGGTGGAGCTTCTCTGTGTTTGTCTGACAGTGACTGCTGAGGCGGTGACATGACAATGAAAGTTCAGCGGTGCAGTCGTAGCGACCTAGCGAAAATAAAACGACTCCAGTGTTGTCATCGAACCAAGTGTAGTCATCCGAAATGATGTCTACACAAAACCGTAGAGAGACTTCCATGCAAGAAGGACCAACAGAATCAACATAGCCTGACTGCTGTGTTCAAAGCAAACTTGAGAAAAACGAAGTATGCAACCATGGCTTAAATCCACTATAGGCTGAGTACTAGTTTACCTCGGATGTGCACTTTATAATGTTATTTTGCTCTGTTTTGATTCCATAAAAAGAGCTGTGAAAGCAGCTGTTGTGTGACAAAATATTTTTTTCACTGTTGTTGATGGACAGTAATATAGTGTGAGAGATTCTGTGTGAATAACTGCTCCAAGTGAAAAATGTTCATGTAAAATTGAAAATCAAAATTGTTTTTCAGTAAATATTTGCATTTTGCACATAGAAAACTGATTCATGATTCCATGTTGATGAGAGCATTAAAATGGGGAAAAATAGGACAAAAAATATAAAAGGAAATTCAGAAGCGATCAAAAATGCGGGAGTAATCATGATTAATTTTTAGTGAATTTGAGTTAATTGTGACAGTTGCATTTTTAATTAGATTAAATATTTTAATCGTTTGACAGCTCTAATATATATATATATATATATATACTGTATATATATGTATATATTTTTTTTTTGCAACAGACCTGCAACCTGCCTTGCATCCCGCCCTGCTAATAGAAACGTGTGTCGCAGGCTATGACGCAAATCTTCATCGACAGAAACGTTGAAATGTAATATTGATTCTAAACATTTTTACAGCGTTGGGAAATGTTAACAATGTTTGTGTCATGTTTTTACTCTTACAGAAACCATATTGAAAACAAAACAAGTTCCAGGGAGCCACTAGATGGCGCTAAAGAGCCGCATGCGGCTCTGGAGTCGCATGTTGCCGACCCCTGTGATAGGAGATGTCAAAGTAAAGAAGGAAAGAAAAAGCTTAACTGTGCATTCAGGCTACGCTTGAGATCTGTCTTTTGTGGTTTCCTCATTCATTTAGATCATTTTCAACAAATGGAAATATACAGTGTACATTTGAAGGATATATTGCAATAATAAGTATTCAAAACACCATATAATAAATAAAATTTTGTTTTGTGTGGGCTCTGTCAATCAAACAAAGGTAGACCTTTGTTGCTTTCGTCCAATTCCATTTGTAAAACTCCTTTAAATTTGTCCTGCACTGACTAGACAAACTTTAGCGTTCCAAATGCCATGACTGCGCTACACGTGGTGTGTTTTGTGGTACTGCAGTCGACCATGGCACATGGGATTATCCGTTTAAATGTATTTAAACCCCTTGTTGTTGTTTTTTTCAAAGGGGGAAAAGAAGGGATCTATTTGAGGTGGGGCATTTATTTATTCAAGTGGATGACACACCCAGTGATTCTTCGGGCGCGGTGTCCAAGAGAGTGTTGATAAGCAATAATCAATTTCACTTTCGAGGGTCATTCAAAAGTCTGATTTCATGAAACTATGTATGAAGGGAATGTACCAATAAGAAATAGAAATCCCTTTACATTTTGGTTCGTATAGTATTTGTACACAGCTGCAGACACAATAATTTATTATTACTTTTCAGAGATTTCCCCTCGCCTTAAAATACAAATGGTACATCTAGCTTTGAGCCAGGAAGTAGCATGCTATCCAACCATTACCTGAATAAACACAAGCGAGGTGCTGTTTTTTTTTTTCTTTAGATTTCCCAAGAGAGGCGCAATTTCAGTTCTTTCTAATGATGTTTTGGGTGTTCTTTTCATAGTTGAAGATTATGCATACAAGCTGAATTTCACTCTGTTCTGATAAGCATGTATTCATGTTTAAAACATTGAGCCTAAAATATTTGGCCTGAACATTGGCTCGGGGTGTAAGACGATTCATTGTCATTCAGGATCCTTGGCATGTAAGACACTAGATGAATATTTCCAGTTTTTTCCATCTGCTTCATGGAGTTCTGTTCTAATAATCAGACAAGGGAACCGAGTCCAAGACCCACCCCGTGCCCGTGAATATTTATATCAACGTGAAAAGCAAAAAAAAAAAAAAAAAGCATCCGCAGTAACATCACACAGTCCTTGACTGTGTTTCAATTCAATGGTGTGGCGCAAAGTCAGAAACCTTGACCTCAATCATCTGAGGTCCAAACATTAATATTAATGGTGCCGTGTCAAGGCAATGAATGTTGGTTAAAGCACGAATTAATTGCTGAAAGAACAACTCAAATGTCTTCTGGGATGTTCTAATAAAATATCACGAATGATAATCACCTTGAAATAGGGCGGGGTGATGTGCCGTAAAATTAATCTCATCGTATGACTTGAATCCCTTCATGCTACCAGTACTGTATATAACATGAATGTATTATACATTCATCTTCCGATCCCCTTTATCCTCACAAGGGTCGCAGGGGGGTGCTGGAGCCTATCCCAGCTGTCTTCGGGCAGTAGGCGGGGGACACCCTGAACTGGTTGCCAGCCAATCGCAGATGAATGTATTAGTGTAAAAAAAAAAGTGTGATTGTAAGGTAATGTTTCTGAATGGGTTGTATAGTTTCTCAACAAAGCTAAATTGATATTAAAAGACTGATCCACACCCCAAACACCCTTCAATGAAACAAAAACAAAGGTATAGGGCTCTGTATGACAGGTGATGTATCTCTGCATCAGAGGCGGGTTAGAGTGGTGTGGTCATTTGGCAGAGGTGGGTGGATCTGTTAGTGGGCAGTCTGCACCAGTGTGGGAGTGTTTACAGCCGACTTCACTCACCACAAATCAAAGTGGCTCCTCTCCTTCCCTTTAAATGTGGTGCACTGAGTTTTTTTTTTTTTTAATGGTAAGATGTTTTTTTTTTGTCACAGATGTGTATATTATTAATATTAGAGCTGTCAGTTTAGCACTTTTTTTATTGGCATTAATTTAAATAAATTTTAACGGGATTAAATTTTTTCTCGCGAGATTAACGCGGCACACGTCACAAGCGGATGTTACGTTGCTCTATAAATACACCAGAAACAAAACAACAAGCGCGCTGCAGAAGTCCACGCCCATGTCTGTTTTGCCAGCCACGGCAGCGCGAGACACCGAAAACGGATACTTAAAGAGTTTACGAATGGAAAGTTTACTTTTAAAAAGTTGCCAGATTGCTCCACTGACAAGACCAAAGTTACCTGTATCATACAGGTATATGATGTATGCCACCGACGCGATTGTTACTTGTTTGGAACTATTTTGTGTGGAAGGTTACAGCGTTCCGTGTCCATATAAATAGAGCGGGTGGAGCTTCTCTGTGTTCGTCTGACAGTGACGGTGCGCTGCAGTGGTAGCGACCTAGCGAAAATAAAACGTCTCCAGTGTTGTCATCGAACCAAGTGTAGTCATTCGAAATGATGTCTACACAAAACCGTAGAGAGACTTCCGCGCAAGAAGGACCAACAGAATCAACACAGCCTGACTGCTGTGTTCAAAGCAAACTTGAGAAAAACGAAGTATGCAACCATGGCTTAAATCCACTATAGGCTGAGTACTAGTTTCCCTTATCCCTTCCACTTTATCATGTTATATTGCTATGTTTTGAGTCCATAAAAAGAGCTGTTAAAGCAGCTGTTGTGTGACAAAATATTTTTTTCACTGTTGTTGATGGACAGTCATATTGTGCGAGAGATTATGTGTGAATAACTGCTCCAAGTGAAAAATGTTCATGTAAAATTGAAAATTGAAATTGTTATTTCAGTAAATATTTGCATTTTGCACATAGAAACTGATTCATGATTCCATGTTGATGAGAGCATTAAAATGAGGAAAAATAGGACAAAAAATATAAAGGGAAATTCAGAAACGATAAAAAATGCGCGAGTAATCACGATTAATTTTTTAGTTCCATTTGAGTTAATTATGACAGTTGCGTTTTTTTAATTAGATTAAATATTTTAATTGTTTGACAGCTCTAATTAATATAGAAAAATATCATGGTAAAATTCTCACGTGATACGATTTTTTGATTGGCCCTTGTGTCGCAGATGCAACGCTGTTCATCGACGATTAAATTTTTAAATTGCAGAAAGAGTTGAGAGCCAAACTATTTTTTCTACATTCCTGGGTGATTCCCAGATACTCCAGTCAACTCATATGTGTGCCAAGGGTGTCATAGAGACGGCAAGATGCAGAGCAAAACTAAATGAGATGAAAAACAAAAGTAAATAAAGCAGCTAAAAACAAATGACCATGAAAAATGATTAAAAAAAAAAAAAGAAAAAAAAGATAACCGTACTCTGAGCCAAAGCCAGCTCGCTTTGGCTCAGAGTACGGTTATCATTTTTCATGGACCCAGTCCAGGTCACCCACAACCCCAGTAGGATCAGCAGTATGGAAAATGAAAAGACGAATGATTGATTTCAATGGGAAATTTAGTTTTGAAATCAGAACAAAATGGAGGTTGTTCACACAAGAGGTTGAATTTACCTTTCGAGGTTTAAACAGCTGAAAAACGGCCAAATAAAGTTCATATTAACAATAAATTGACCAGTGACAGAAGAAAGACACTCACCAAGGTGACAATGTTGTTGTCGTCACCCCCCCCCCCCCCCCGCCCCGCCATCCACCTCAACAAACACTGGACCTCTTTGACCTCGTTAGACATCATTTTCTCTTGGCAATCTCCCAGTATTGCGCTTTCGTCCTGTGCCACTCTGTGGTGGCCTTGCTGCCTGTACTCAGCAGCCCCTGTGTGAATGACATCTGATAAAAAGCACCAGGCTTTTGCTCCCGTCACTACCGCTATGTCATTCCACTGCAGGGGAGTGTGCTTTTAACAATGAACAAAGCAGGAAAGGAAGAAAAAAAACAACATGTCAAATCGTCCCTGCAGCTCCCAAGACATTTTATGAAATGGAAACGACAGTAGGCGCCATCTATTGCATTGTGTCCGCAGTTGTGCATATACTGCAGCCATGCCGCAAAGCTTGTATATCAAGAACAGACACCCTAATTAGGAGGCTGTGTATTAAAATTTCATAACGAAATGAAAAACAAGCCTCTAAATTGGATGATGCAGCAAAAGGGCAGGATACAAAGTTATTTTCAACAAAGACAGAAAGCTCAAGTAAAATAGTGGCTGCGGGAAGGAGAGAGCGCAGGACCTTGAGTGAAATGGGAGGAGTTGGCGCTGCAGCATTCAGCCAGCAAAGCTAACCGAGTCAGACCCTCTCCCTCCTTCCACTCTCCCCCTTTTCTCCTCCCTCTCTCTCTCTTTCACCACTTAAGCATCTGCCTCCGCTTGCGAGGCACAGTTCAGATTATAGGAGGGGTGGGAGTCGGGGATAAAGGGAACGATGGCGGGCAAGGTGGAGGTGGGGAGGCGGAGGGGAGCAGGAAGGAGGAGCACGCAAGGAATAGACACAAAAGGTCGCACAATGATTGCACAAGTGCCGCTGAAGGGGGACATTCCAGTCTGGGCGAGGATGCTCTGTCCTGCTGCTCGGAAAAAGCCATATAATGTAGTGCTATACATCAAACATGAGAAGGTTAAGCGCTACACACAGTAACCTCTGTAATAGAAGCGTTCTCTAATGACCATCAAACAGCGTTTACTACCACCACCACAGCAGTGATTAATGGCGGTATGCATAGGCTACCTCCTTGGATCCCGCCACCCCTCCACGACGAGGAGAAGGTGACGGAGACGCGGACGGAATGACATCTGGAGATTGCGGGACGCTTCCCTGACAATAAGCAAGCGATTCAACTGCTTCTATCACCGCTGCGGTACCTCATATTAAATCCCAAGCGAGGGTGAATCGTTTCATGAAAACCCCCTTTCGGAACGTCGGACTATCCCAGCAAATGCTGGCTTGATCCACATCCTTCAACTGACCTTGTAAATGGTTTATGAAACATGAAATATGAATTGTGATGCAGTAGGTGTGAAAAATTAACACTGATCAACAGGCACAGGTTGGTTTTTTTCCATTGCAGGAATTTTCTTCCTTTAAGTGGCTGGTAACCAACATCACCTTTATGTATAACTAACTGTGTGGTAGGAAATGAAAAGGAAGAAAAAAGAACCCCAACAGGGATCCTTGCATGATAATGCACAGTCACATACACATTTCTTCATAGTTTTACCCCTCACACATTTCATCAAACGCCTTTAAAAACATACTTTCTGAACACATTGCAAACATTGCGACAGACGCCAAAATTGCAAGAAGGCAATTTTTTCCGATTGTACATCCATTTACGAGAGCTCTACCCCTACAGTCTTTGACATATTCATCCATCATTTTTGTCATTACAAAGGAATGTTAATAGGTAACAGGTGGTTACATAAGTCTACGTCAGGTTACAAAAACTCACATTTTAGGTACTGGCTGGGTAGAACTACCATAATTAGTTTTGCTAAAACTGAAAAGCGAAATCCTCAAGTTTTCCCCTGCAGTGGCCTTGATGTTCCAGTAAATGTTTTAACTTTTTGCACTAAAAAATGTAGCTTTTCACTGCTATTTACTGATAATACAGTTCATTGACAACAAAACTGCCCCCCCCCCCAAAAAAAGTGACCAGCTTCAGCTCTTCAGTCAGCCCAAATCCAATTTTCAACCCAATCTCATGGGTCAACATAATGAACCCAACTTTGGGTAAGAGTAACTCAATCTGCTAAAAATCTGCAACTACCCAACAAGTGGGTTAGGAAAAGAACTCAGTATATTTTAGCGTGTAACTCTGAAAACAGTTGGATGAAAAATAACCCAACTTGAGTGAAAAGGGCCTGATCGAACTTTTGGTTTATTTAACGCAAAACGAGTGCAATTTTTGTGTCAAATGAATAACAACAAAAGGTTTGGTCAGTCCCTTTTCGACCCAATTTGGGTTATTTTTCACCCAAGTGTTTTTCGACAGTATATTTTGATTGTTTTATGGATTGTTTTGGATACAACTTTATTGTCAAATGTGCTGTCAAAGAACTTATCCCTAAACTCTAATCACATGTATGCCCCCGTCCGTTGCACTACACCTGGCGTGGCTCTACTCACTTATCACGTTTCCACTGGCTGAATCAGGTACTTCAAGGTACTATTTCTTGCACCTGCTCGGCCGGTGTACCAATCTTGCTCAGCTGACACCATATCTATTACCTACAACACTACTGGCCATTCAAGAATTGAAAAAACAAACAAAAAAACAAGTGGCCTCGGACCAAGCGTAGCGGAGTCGAATATTATGCTTTACTACCGTGGAAAAAAAGGTATTGATGACAAATGTTATATTGGAATAAATCTATCTGACAAGCATATGTTTAGGAAGGTGAATGGAGTGAAAGTGTGTTCTTTTGTTATCCAAGTCTCCTTTTGTCCACCATCCATCCTCTCTGACCTCCACCTTGCACACCGTGTACTGATGTCATGTGATTCATTTGGCTGCAAGATGGCCTATGTCACACAAGTGTGAATACTGGGCCAATTAGGAGCTACACTAAGGCTTATATCTTTGCTCAAGATGACAACTGAAAGCGGCCATTTAATGGGCTGGTAACATCTACAGCTCCCCCATAATCCTCCCAAAACCCATCCCGCTGTACAGTACAACCGCTTTTCACGAGAATGCATCAGCTTGATTTATGGAAACGTGGAAGATGGGAATTGTTTTGGGGTTACTTGAAGACGCTTTGTTTTATGATCATAATCAAAACCTCTGTATCCAAAAGCTATAGAATAATGGGAAAACATCATTATTCTTGTCTCAAAGGAATTTGACAAAAAAAAAAACCGGAGGCTTCAGTAACGTGATGTTAGTGTTGTAAATTGTTTTTGTTGAATAATTGTCTGAACGCCCCACACTGACTGACAGCATGCGGGAGCAGACTACTGGGCTGTGTCCACTGAGCAAATGTCTTCATATTGTGCTCTGCCGTTTACGAAATAATGTCACAAATGGCATCGTTCTTTTTTTCTCATTTTTGACGTGAGTGTTTGAAGGCAACTTAATTTGGAGACATGTCCACATCCCCTGGTTGAAGATATAATGATAATGGTTTTTACATGATTTTCTTTTGACACGGGGTGGATTGAAAATATGTCACATTCATAGATGAGACGTGCCGCTATGTAAATGTGAAGCCTCGGCTATTTTGCACAAGCCTATCATGCGTTTTCTCCAAGCCGTGCTGTCACAATAAAATGGACTACAATTAGCCCAGAACGCAACAGAAAGCTCAGGTCGGTAACAATTTGTAAATTTGTGATTCTCTCTTTATTTTTCCAAAGGTACTGGATGCCCGTTTTATTACCAGTGATCCTGATGCCTTGGAGGAGTTCCCTTAGCTGACCTCATGTTGTTTTCTTATGACAGCAAACTTGCTGAAACAAATCAATAATGCATCGGTTGCGGTCAAGGAGTACACTCCATTTTGCCTCAGTTACTTCAAAACGCAAATTAATCAGCAGTCAGATGTTCACAATCGAGAGATTTCTAAACACGTAGTCGATGACTCATTCCCCCTTTTCACCAAAACCATCTTACACGCTAAAAAAATGCTGGGATGTTTTCCTAACCTACTCATTCACTCGGGAGCTGTGGATTTCACCTATGCGAGTGACAACGCATAGATGCTTTTCCTTTGTATAAAACATTGGGATGACAATGAATTACCACAGCTAGAGTGTCCAGTGTCACCTGGTAACATATTTCTTGATAGCTTTAACTTAAATGGGCAATTTTTACAGCATAATGGACCAACATCTGGACCCAACGTGCTGGGTCCAATAATCAACCCAATGTGTTGGGTACTAAATAGAGAGCACCGGCTTGGTCCTTCTTGGACCTAGCAATGGATTAGCTATTCGACCCAGTTTGAATTGAATTTAATTGAATTGAATACAACTTTATTGTCAAATGTGCTGTACGTACAGTACGTGTAACATACAACAGTGTTTTTCAACCCGTCAGGAAAATATCCAATTTGTATGCCTGTGCTGTCTTATGCCCAGAAAATAATCATGTAGTACCCTCCCATACCGCTAGGTAGCAGCAACAGCTAGCCAATTGCCTTGTGTTTCGACGAGAGACAAGCGAATTTGTGACGCATGAATGCAGGACGACGGTGAAACAATATGAAAGATGATAAAATACTGTTTTCTTTGTGTTCATTTGATTCCAATTCAAGCGGTGATAACGTCATTCTTCAAAGTTAAAAACGGTTATAGTAACAATATAACACGTTAATTGTTAAAATAAGCGGGGGGGGGGGGGGTTCACATTTTCAGCTAGTGGTGTGCCGCGAGATTTTTTTCAATGAAAGAAGTGTGCCTTGGCTCAAAAAAGTTTTAAAAACACTGACATACAACACAGATGAAATTTGTTTATTTGGGTTACTTTTGCTGCGATTGGCTGGCAACTGATTCAGGGTGTCCACCGCCTACTGCCCGAAGACGGCTGGGATAGGCTCCAGCACCCCCCGCGACCCTAGTGAGGATCAAGCGGTTCGGAAAATGGATGGATGGGTTACTTTTGTTCAATTCTTTTTCTCCAACAGTTATAGGAGCGTACAGTAAAAGTGTTTCTCTATGCCTTTGACCAATTACATTCCATTTCATGGAAATACAGGAAAAAAAGTGAAATCTTTTGTTACATTTCTCCAACAGAGGTATCTGTTATTATAACAGATAGATTTATCATTTATCATCTGACGGAGCAAGTTCTCACACCTCAAACCTGTCCCGAGATTGGCTGAAAGAGAACTTCGGAGGCCGAGTGATCAGTCTCAAGACTGATTTTGAGTGGGCACCCCATAGCCCGGACCTAAGCCCCCCATATTTTTTTCTTTGGGGCTATCTTAAGGACAGAGTCTACGCAGGGAAACCCAGAACCATCACGGAACTCAAGAAAGCCATCAGGGAGGAGATGAGAGCCATTACCAATTCAGTCTGTAAGAACGTCATGGACAACTTCGTGCTGCGCCTCAAGAAATGCACGGAGCTAAACGGAGGCCATCTAGAACATATGCTGTAGAACGGAGAAAAAAAGGCCAAAGACCCTAGTGTTTTGATGTGATATTTTGAATATAATAAACTAGTTATGGCCGAAGTTTCATTTCATTCGGACAAAACACTAAGAAACTGTTAATTAGAGTTGGGGCCCATTTTTTTGGGTCACCCTGTGTATATATGGATCAATATTATGATTACTTGGACATAGTATTTTAAATATTCTTTGTTACAGTTGAAGGGGTTGTGAAAGCACGATATAAATAAAGCTGTATTGTGTTCACTTTGGCGTAGCTCCATCTAGTGGCTGCATAACATAACCTCAGCCACTTGTCATGATTTGGTTTGTGACCAGCAGGTGGCACTGTAGGGCTCTCGCTGCAGCTGCACACCTGTTGGCCGTTAGGTAATTATTGCTTTAAAAGGACTCCCGGCATGACCACTCTGTGTCGAGTCATTGTTTGTTTGCTTGTCCTGTCATGTTTGTTTCTGTTCTAGTTTTTTCAGCTTCAGTCATGGTTTTGTTTGATACTTTGGATTTGTTTTGTTGTTAGGACTTTGTTTGTTTAGGATTTAGTTTTCTGTGTTTTATCAATACGCTTCTTCAAGTACACTCTGCTCCTCCCTCCCCTCCTGCCTGCTTTTTGGGGTCCACCACCACCTCGCAACGTGACACCACTATTGTAGCTTCTATTACATGCGCCTTATAATGCGGTGCACCCCATATATGCAGACAGTTTGGAAACTAAGGTATTCTTTCAACAATTGGTGACAATAGCATGTAATGCAAAGGCTAACTTTAGCTTGTTAAAAAATAGTCACCGTGTATATTTCAGGAATGCAGACATTATTAAGTAGTAACTGATTAACCAGTGAGAATCTTAGTTTAGTAATTCTTCGGATAGCAGAAGAAAACTGAATGGCATGCATTTTCCAGGTAGGATTAAAGAGTGCAAAACCTCATTACGATTTTTTTCCCCCATATTATCCAAACTATAGCAAATGAATGCAGTCACAACAGTTCAGCAAACAATGCACGGCATTGGGAACACTCACCATTAAATTTAAACCTCACCCCTTTCACACAAGAGCATTCTGGTTCCAATTTTTGTCCCCTAATAAATGCTCATTAGTGCATAATACGTCCAGATCTCTGAATGGCCATGACATTAGGTACACCAGCACAATCTAATGAGACCCACTACAAACACCGTAACAAAACGTCTGGATTAACAAACATTATACAACTCACAAAACTGACACTGTCAAAGAGGCATTTATCTGACAATGTGTTTCGTGTTCTACTTATGGGGCTTGTTGGGGGTTCGAATCCAGGCTCCAGCCTTCCTGTTTGGAAAATGCATGTCTTCAATGTGCTTGTGTGGGGGATTTTTCTCCAGGTACTCAAAGCATTCTAAAATAACATGCACCTTGGCAGCTCACCTCTGACCCTCATGCGGATGAGAAGTATAGAAAATGGAAGCCTGGAATCAGGTTGTAGTTTGCAGCGATGTACGAGTGGCTTCTGCTATACTGAGAGCTATTGGTAAAATTCCACACTCTTATGCCCAGAGTCACTGCTAGCTCATTATAATCTTAAACGGATAATGTAGCCAAATGCACACTGAAAGACAGCTCAGAAGGATATTAGCAACAAAAGTAAATGCATATAGAAAACCCATGTTGCTTTCTGGACATGGCAATTTTGCTTCTGTGACTTTTTATCTACGTATATTTATCATGCTACCACAGAACGGTGCAGGGCAACAAAGAAAAGTGTGATGACCGCAGTGGATTTGAGAATTTGACCCAGCACATTGGGTCAAGATTAGCGGTCAACAAGTTGTGGGTTCGAATCCAGGCTCAGTCCTTCCTGGGTGGAGTTTGCATGATCTGCCCGTGCCTGCAAGGGTTTTCTCCAGGTACTGCGGGTTCCTCCCACATTCAAAAAACATGCACAGTCGGTTGATGAAACATTTTAGATTGTCTGTCGATCGATCTATCTATCTATAACAGGTATTGGTATCAGGCCGATATTTCCCTTAATTCAAGGTATCGGGACTCACGAAGTCTGTCGATACCAGTCACCAATACTGATGGTGCCCTCTTGTGAATGTTCTACTCTTAGGAAGTAAATGGCATGCATTATTTTTTTAGTCGACTACAACCATGTTTATAAGGTCGATCCATATTAATGCTTAAAGTGCATTATTATTGTGTTGCTACAGTGGTTTTTTTTTGTGAACTCAATTTCTGCATGGCTGACGGAAGGTTTTTCTCTTTTGAATTTGATCCACATTCTTCCTCTCATGCTCATTCAGAGGCAATTCCTATAAGTATACAGTATATATATGTTTGTCAGGTTTATATTAATGCTTAGAGTGTATTATTACCAACATTATACATCCATTTTGCAAACTCAATTTGCATGGCATGATGACTTTCTGCATTACAGTATTTCATGCATATACTTACTTTACATATTTGCCGAGAAAAATAGAATGTTGTCATTTCAGTATTCAGGGCATTTTCAGGTCTATTTTTTCCTGTGAAACGCAGTAAACCAAACATAGCACGTGCATTAAACACAGGACTACTCTACTCACCTACTTGTTTGTACTCATATGTACCTGTATTTGCTTTAATATGAATTGCACTTTTTACACTGTGATGCATTTTTCAGCTGCATCGCCCAACCCTATTTTCCAACTTCGTAGTGTTATGCTTAATAGTTAACAGTGGAACCTGTCTTATTTTGCATTTCAATTTGTTTTGAACAAAGATCAAAACGTGTGGTTTTGAAGATCCCAAATTAGTAATTATATTTTGTAAATGCGTTTTTTTTTTTTTTTGATACAACCATCATATTTTGGGTTTGATGCATGCTTGAATGGGACAGATTTTTGAGGTGAGGAGCCGATTACTCCAAAGAGATTTTTTTTTTTCTGGGTGTCTCATAGCTTCTGGAGTTATTTACTGTCGCGAAACAACAATCCACAGATTTGAGACAAAAAGAAATCAAATATTCCATGAGATTGAGTACTGTATGTTTTAAGCAGAGTGCTGCACATTCAGGGAACAATTCAAGTCAATCTTCCCGGTGTCACAATAAATGTCATCTGCATTCTGTCTCCAGTCTCCCGAGTCAAGACAAAAGCTCGGCAAGCAAGATCATTGATAACTGCTCGATCATTGAGCACAGGGGCCCTGTCGGAGGCATGAGGAATGTTCTGTCAATACGGGACCATAATGGATTGCACATGGCGCCTTTTATAAACTGGTTCAGCCCTGCAATTGTTTCCATTAAGATGCCTAGCCTCCTTTACAGCATGACCGTGATAGCAACGAGTTTAAATACAACGCACGGGTGACTGAACGCAAATGATAGCTTTGTAACACCAAGTATAAAGCAGCATCCTTCGCAACTCTTGAAATGTAATCCATCACACTTTGCAGACAGGTTATTTAGTTAGCCAAGATCTTTTGTCAGTGTTTTTCAAAATGAGGGAGAGAGCGATAAAGGGACTATTCCTCCACGACCAAATGTGTTCCATTACTGCCACTGTAAAGATTTGCCTTTGTTCTGGAAACTACAAATGATGTTCCAGTTGTGACACCTTTACTTGGCTTCAAAAGGAAATGACTGGAGGGCTGGAGCAAATGGGGGTGGGGGGGAGAAAGAGAAAGGAGCGTCCAGAATCTCAATATTTACTAAAACAAGTTGCTGATTCACCGCCTTCCAGTGAAATGTTTTTTTTTCCCCTCTGTTTTAAAGCAATTGATGTCATTAGTTTTTGTAATGTCGCTTGGGGGCTGATAGATGGAACCAGAACTGGCCTTCAAGTCTGTGATAAGAGGCGACAATAATAATAACGCTCGTCTATTACTCACGTGAGTTCACATTCACAATACGCAAACCGCCGGCGGTGGAGGGGAGGGGCTTCTGTGTTTACCTGCAACGAGAACGTCTTAGAGGCCTCAGCTGAGGCGGCCATGTTTTAGTGGCCTTTTCCAATTATAACAAAACAGCAAGTAGTGGTGAGAAACACTTAATCAGGCAGCGTGGAACCGAGGAGAGCGGTGAAAGGAGCACACTGCCACAGCTTTAATGCGACTCTCTCGATGCTCTGCACTGAGGAGGGTTGGTGGGGGGAGGGGGTTAGCCTCTCTGATGTGCCATAGCTAAAATTGGCAGGCTATCAGTCACAAGCCTGTAACAGAATGTACAGCATTTTGAAAACAGTATAAAGAGATATGACAGCCAATCAGGCTGAAAGGGAAGCACTGCGGAGGAACGATGCAGCAGAGCAGCAAAACAGAGTGGGAGAAATGACATTTTTAGTTCCCTCATGTGCAAAGCTTTATTTGCACACTTAACAAGAACAAGCAGTTTGTTTAATGGTGCAGGACAAATGTGTTCCACATAAGAGCATGCACTCCAGTGAACAGACGTCCTGTTTTACATGACATGTCCACTTTTAGGAAAGAACAAAAAGCATCGGGCCGGGATTTAGAACAAAGATGTTGCAAAACTATTCACACTCTGTCCTGAAGTGGAATTATACATACTTGTGTCATTTCAGTCCTTTGTCTAAGTAATGATATTTGGGAAAAAAAGCTATAGAACCAGAAAAACACCCCCCCCCCCCCCCGTACAAAAGTAAAATGAATATTTCTAGTCAATTATATACATTATATGTGTGGCCTGCGCGCATCTGCAAAATCACCAACATTGGGTCTAAGCCACTTCAGTGGAGACCACACGCCGTGTCGGATTTGCACCGCCTACAAAAATAGACTAAGAACCCTCGAAAAAAGAAATAGCCAAAATGACATATTTTCATCAAAACAGTCTGGTAGAAAGGGGCTCTCATTCAGCATGAGTCCTGCCTTCCAGCATGGCTTAGCTCAGTGCTTCTCAATTATTTTCTGTTACGCCCCCTCCCTCCCCCCGCCCAACAAGAAGAAAACAATTCGCCCCCCTCTCACTCTCTGCTGCTACTATAAATATAATTTGTCTATAAAATTGTTATAAGTACACCTCTGCATTGCACTGTACCATTATTAACATTATAGAAAAGAAATATAGTTCAACTGACAGCAAAGAATAAGGGAGCTACAATGACGTCATGAATCGGGCAAATCCATACTTTATAGTCGATATACAGTTTATACCACCCACCCCTAACCTGAAACACGGAGCCAATATTGTTTATGCGGCACAAGAGAAAGCTCAAAGTTCTGAGCCTTCCGCGGTCATGCCACAACTATTCGGACACCGAAAATAGGTTGTAATTGTAGTTTTTCTTTTAAAAATAGCTCATAAATCAAATTGTTTATTAAATGACTTGTTCGTAAACCGAGGTTCGACTGGATTAATTTTTGCCGATAAAACGGGTGTATAGTTGGGCCCAAAATGATTCGGACCCTGGCCAAACAGCTTGTATAAGCAATAAGCGACCCTGATCCTTTAGAAGGGAACCCCCACCCCCAACCCGAGATCAATGCTATGAGTCATTTTCAAAATTTAACAAATAACAATGAAGGAAAATATTCTTTAATGTGCATATCTAGCACAATGGCTTACAGTCTTAACATTTTTGACGCGTCATCGATACCTATTCCCTGCTTGACTGAACAAAATTCAATTAGTACTCAAAGTATAGGCAGGGTAAGGCAAATCTGGGCTTAATTGTAATATTTCAAGTAAAAGAATGCACATTAAAATTGTTGTCACTTGCAAACATCGACGGTGTATAAACGGGATGTTAATTAAAGGCATGTGCGGATGCACAAGACTTTCCAAGCGAACAAAGGCGAGTGGAGCTAGCTGTTGATAATCAGTCCTATTGATTAGGAGTTGTGTGGGCCTGAGGGGGGCACACAAACATGCTCACACACACACACACACACACACACACAGGCCCAGGAGGCGGTGGCTGTGTGCATATATGCACGGGGTTATTAGGCATGGTTATTCTCCAGACCTAGGGGAGACTGCAGCCTCTGAGTGAGGTGATTAAAAGAGCCCGACTATTGAGCTCCTCCAATCAATACCCTCCTGTGCTACTTGAACGGGGCTGGGCGTGCCACTTCCTAAACAACACCCTCACACACATGCTAACGTAAAAGCACGTCCCCGTTGTACAATTCCCTTCCCCAAACAGGCCAGCTTGGTTAAATGTTTGTGAATACTTGCATTCCAAATGGACTCGCCATTTTCATCATGTGCTTTGGCCAATTAAACAAATCTAATAGAAGGAAGAAGAAAAGGGGTGTGGGATAAACGCAGGAGCCTTTCATTTAAATGGATAAGGTTAATGAGTTATTTGTATGGTTGACATATTCAGATGGTTTAAAAGGTTAGGTGCATCTACCCAACCGCCCTTTGCACCAATCTCCTTTTCACGCTCTCACAAGCAATGGTAATGAGAGGTCACTGTGCACCATGAGAGCCCTCGGGAGCCAGCTGCCCAGAAGACCAGACAGCCACTGCCATACTACAAGAAAATAAACAGGCCTTCAAAAGAGGAACAGGTCATTTCAACCCTCTCTTAACCTGCTTCCCTCTTACTCTGTCAATATCCTGCCAAGTGCTACACTCTCAGCTCGCCAGGACCACACAACACTCCACGGCCTTGTTTACTTTCGAGAACTTCAGTGTTTTCACTAAGTGCATCCTCCTATTTTTGCTGTCTAATGGAAGTTTCATTTCAAAACGCAGTCATGGCTTCTCTCCCTTCACCTGCCCTGCTATTCCCCTGTCCGGCTCAACAACATATTAGCGATCTATTTCAGAACCACTCAGGGTCAGCAGACGACAAAGAAAAAAAAAGGATGTGCGGGTAAAGAGAAAGTGCAAGCGTCAAACGTAACCAATTCTCCGAAACTTTGGTAAAGTACGATATTTTCAGATTTCAAAACAAATTTTCCATTAACAAGAAGAGATCAAATCTGTTTCGCAAACCAAAGGTTTGTTGATCCAATATTTTGCAATACTTCATTTCAGGCTGGTTGACAAAAAGGCCCTTTTCCAGCTATTCCCACGGAACTGCTCGATTCACTTCAGTTTGCGGTGGTTGGTTTTCCACTTCCATGTCGTATTGAATGCGAAGTTTGAGATCAAGATATGCTCATAAACAACAACGATGGGGGCGAAGCAGGGTCTCCTATCTCGGCAAGAGGCAAGGAAACAGAGATTATTTAAGAGAACAACAAAGGCAGCAAAAAAAAAAAAAAACAGCGGAAAATGTAAAATTTACTGCAGAGTCAAGTGCTAAGCGAGGTCGGGGCAAAAACGATTTTTTTCTGCTGGCCTAAACAGAATTGTAAGTGCTCAAAAACTTGAAATGGTATTGTTTTATTCTCTTCATTCCTAAACGGTTTCTCTTGGTTGCACTGCTACCAGTACTGTATGTATTTTTTTTCCCCGTCAGGCCTCAGCCTCCATCCTGGAATTTCCCAGAATCTTCACAATCAGAAATTTTCAACTACATTACCAAAAGGCTTGTTTATTTCATTAATCAGAGTTCATAGGGACAGTTATCAGGCCAATAATACCATCAGCATTTTATATCCTCTGCTTTGGCGCTCAGCGCAAGCTAAGTTCGATTGTGCACATTAATAGGGATAATAATTAGCATTTCGACTTGTTGTGGTTTTCTCATGTAATGAGATGAGTAAACTGCTCCAGATGATGTAAATGGCACAAGAGCATGCAGTTTTATTGCATTTTTGTACCGGAGTGATGGTTTGTATAATTATGAAGCAATAGGGGTTATATTAGGAGGCTCAGGGCTGAATGATTTTGAAAAACAATTTTGGTTGTGCCTCAACTTTGTCATTGTAATTGAATACGCAATTATCATTTTTGAAATTGTCATGGTCCTCTTCCCATATTTTTTTCAACAAACGTGAGCAATATATTAATCTGTATTGCAATAATCAATATCATTCATAGGTTAGGCTGATCCTGAAATAAAGGCAAATGAATCATGAATTAATATGAAAGACGTGAATTTATATACTCCAGTTTGAGTTGTTAACTTCCTAAACACTTTGAACTGGAGTCTTTTAAGCGTTTACTATGGCACCGTCTCAAAATTCTACCAAGGAAATGTGCTATAAATATAAGTGCGCTTACAATAATAATGCAAACAAATCTGCGGCGTTATCACTTATATAGTTATCGCTATAAATATTCATGTTTCATGAAGCTGATGAAGAAATGTGAATTGGACTTCTTAATAGCGCTGAACTTATCGATCTAAACATTATATAAATTAACCCAATATACACACACACACACACTCACATATACTGTATGTATATGTATATAAAGTCAACCAACAGACCAAATTGAATCAGTGATTTTTTTTTTTAATTTAATTGCAGCCTGAGTGATTTGAAAATTGCATTCTACTACTCTGTCAATTTGAATTCCATTTATTGTTCAGCCCTAATCAAGTCCCTAATGAAAGCAATGGCAAACCTGCTCGACCATTGAGGGATCTTCAGTGCATCAAAAGTGAGTGGCGCTAAGCTGAGTAGGTGGAAAAAGGTCAAAAGAGGCACAAAAAAATATATCTGCCAGTGGGCGTGTCGCTGTTGGTTTGCCGCTGTGAGTGAACCGAGTCGTCAGGCCCTGCTTTGGACAAAGTATTGGACAAACACAAACAAACGAGGCAACGACCACTGTGACTCAGTGTTCTAATGAAGCAGCGTATTGACTTGCTTGCTTTCTCTTTTTCCATGTCTCTCTCACACACACACACACACGCGAGACACATTCCTCCTTGCTTGCTTGCTCCCTCTGTCTGCTATGTTTGTATGGATCCCAGCTGCCACTCGGAATACCAATTACACAGGCCTGGGAGTGGGGGGAAGGAAATGAACAGGGGAGGAAGAGAGGTACCGGTAGATTTTTTTTTTAGGGGGGCGGGGGGGGGGGGGGGATTGACGGTCTTGCCCATGCTTGGTGCGATGAGCAAAAGTGAGGAAGAAAAAGGGAGTGAATCTGTGGCTCCTTAACCCATGGCGGCAAATCAAAACGTGGCTCCATGTGAGACATCTCACATCCCTGATGCGGTGACACGCTTACAGCTGTCACGAGAAGAGGGAAAACCAAAGGGGACCTTTCTGTGGTCCGCACGGTGGGGGCTGGGGGGTGATGGGGTCGGTCAAGTCCGTCGCAGGTGACATTCTCCGCTACGTTCTCTGCGATGAAGCCCCTTCCAAGAATAGTGCGTTTGACAATGGCATATGGACGGCAGCGAGGCCCACGGACACTTCCCTTGCTAAGGGCCGCAATGACAACTGTAATGAGCATGCTCGCGTTCTGCACAAATCACACTAATTTGAGAAATTTTCAGCAGAAAGAGGTAATTAGGCAGACTAATTAGACTAAGACTTTGCCGCGCGAAGTACTTCAACTCATCCGCCTACCTGCCGATGACTAAAATAGGATGCTGTCAAGCCTCAGTTTGCGAACCATAACTCGCAAGGGACAACGTAACATAATCACTCCCGAAGGACAGAGCCACTGCAACCTTAGCATTACAGCCAGATTTCACAGCCTAAAAGGTCTTGATCAAGCCCAGAATGGCCTCCTATTTACATCAGAGACACGAAGTGGGAACAATGTGATCCGCGCATGCCGCCAAGACACGCAGAGGTACTCGACGGTGGCGTGGACGCTTAAAAACACAGAGTTCTGGTTGAGATGTTCAAGGTGAGCTCTGAAGTGAAGTGCTGGGCTTCTAATGAAGAATATGAGGAGAGCACTTGGAGAGAGTGGGAGAGGTGAGGGAGGTAGAATGGTAATTGATTTGTGATGGCAAGTCTCAGGAGGGCACAGCGACTCATCTCGGCGGATAAGGAAAGCCCATCTGTCTTCAGAGAAGAATGGAATTAATTCTTAGCCTGCTTTAAATACATTTTACAACACAACTTAAGATTCACATTTGCTTAAGCCCACAGAGATGAGTCCAAGGACCCTTTTTACACTTTGTCTCTTTCTCAGAAAACAGATTTTAGGCAAACGTATGAAGATACCCAGCTCCCAGAGGAGGTAATAGTGCAAGAGCGGGAATCAGTCAATAAGTGCCTGAAGTCACCAAATTGTCCTGTTCTTCCCTGGAGATGCTCTGTAAGGCCTGACATTGCAGCCAAGTTGACTTGCTGCTCATTTCTGGGTCATGTTGCCTTCACTTTGATCTCCAGTAAGTGATAAGAATGATCCAGCTGCTGGAGATTTGGTCACTGTATTGGTCATTGAAAAATATTCCAATGTCCAAGTGCCTTCTTTTCTATTCTATAGATCAGGGGTAACTAACCTTATGGAAGCTGAGAGTTGCTTCTTTGTACCGATTAATGGAGAAAGGCTACCAGTTGAATACACACTTCTGAAATCACAAATTTGCTCAAATGACATTGAATAATATCCTTATGTTATTTTTAAAGGGGGAAGTCAACTAAAACGTTTTTTTTTTTTTTTTTACAAAGTAGGTTCTATGCGACCTCACCAGTTAAAACAATGGTACAGGTATTTTGATTGATATTGCATTTGTGACAGATGAATTAAGCAGCAAAATCCACCCGTTTTTGTCCGTCTCAGGCTATTGTACCAGTACACCATAAAAAATATATATATATCCAACCATCCTGGCTGAATATAATTACATTTTGAAGAAACCTTGCCGAGGAGAAACAACCAATCAGAGACAGAAGGCGTGGCTGTGTCAATATTTTGGCATGCACGTGTGCTGGCCTATCACCTTGTGCTTTTGGAGCTTTGCTGGAACAATGGCGGAGTATCCACCTTAAGAAAATGGGGAAAAAATGCGAAAATCTGAAAAAGCGAGTATAACACCAGCAAACAGAAGCACAGCGGAATGAACATTTCTGCTAAACAGCTACGTTTAGCAACACTTTGAGTTTAAATTGGATGCACATTCCAAAAATCAAGCATCCAACAGAGCAATTTAGTGTTATTGTAACATTATTACAAATAAGTCATGCTGCCAAGGTCATGCCAACGTCAACTTGATCACAGCGATAATACTAGCTTAGTATTACGAGCACTGCCATTTTGTTTGAAGGTGGAAATTGATGTCTGTAACTAACACAACTTTGGACTTTCATGATTTTATAAATGGCCATGTTTGTAAAGGGAATGGCTTTAGTAAAAAAAAAACTTGAGGGAGGGAGGGACTACTGTAAACTCACCCTTTAAGACTTGTGTCTGAATAGTCATCAATGCAGTGTACGTTAGCTACTTTTCTACAACCCATAATACAGTATGTTATCATTGTACAAAAGTCAAATGTCCACTATCCATTATCCAGAGATGAGCTCATCCCCACATCAAGAATGCGTGTCCCATGCTTGTCAGACGATTTTGTTAAGAGTGAGACAGCCTGTGTCGTGGTTCGTGTTTGTGAAGATAGTGTTTGTTCCAGCCAATTCCTTGTCAGGTCATAGAACCCCGGAGGACTGCAGCACTTCTGGAATCAACAGTCAGCACAGGATGCTCCTCTCGGCAACGGTTGGCCCGGGATTGCACAATGCACATATAGAGATACCTTTGCCCGCTTCTCCAGAGGCCTCATCACTGGAGCCGAAATACTGCAGCGGCTTGCATCTTTGATAGTGGGTTTAAAACCTATTAGATCATATGGCTGTAGAATATGCATGCAGACAGAACACGAGCTTCCCGTTGTCAAAGATTTCCCCTCGGTGGGATTACTTGCATAAATAAACCATAAACAAATGACAAATAAAGAACACGTTTGGGGGAAACGGGCGAGATGGAAAAGCATCGTCTCCCCACCTCTGAGACAGAACCCAAAGAAGCAGTTTATACAAAGCATCATTTGAATAAAAAAAAAAGGAAAATAGCTCTTGTTGTGATGCAGCCAAAGTATTTAGCCAAGCAGAACGGAAACATTGTCCCGAAGCAGTGAAACAAAGATACACCTGCTGAAAAGGATGGAAGGGCTGATAGGCAACGTCTTGCTCTTGCTATTTATGACAGTAATCTGAGTGTGTAATCTGAAGACATCGAACGATTTATTTATTTTTTGGCTCTAGTAGTAGTGGTAGCATGAACGGTTGAAGAGAAGATAACTCATGAACACGCAAATCAAAAGAATTAATAAAACACAGCGATTTTTTTTTAAATCACTGAATCACTTCAAATCAAAAACGTTTAATTTGCTGTTGTTTTGTTACAACTGTAGGACATTTATGAATGTTGAAACGTTCTTCTTGGAACGGTTTAAAAAAATAAATAAAAAATGTCATGATGGCAAGTAACCGTTTCATTGTGTGAACAAGGATGTCGACTAGGGTCTCGGAAAGCATTTTCAGAGAAGAAATTGCTTTGTTCCAGCAGTTCCATTTAGTCTTTAACCGTGCTAGAAAGAGTGATTTTATGATTATTTGTTGTGTAATGGTCAATTAGGTGTCAAAAACAAATTACACTTTGCTGACCACCCGAGGTGATTTTCATCTCCTCAGAATAGCTCGGGTGAAATAAGACAGAATGAGAGTCAAATATTTGTTCGGTCAGGCGGGAAAAGTAAAACCATGCAAAATGTTTAACATAGAAAAAAATATATACCGGTATATTAGAGCTGTCAGTTTAGCGCGTTTTTATTGGCATTAATTTAAATTAATTTTAACGGGATTAAATTTTTTCTCGCGAGATTAACGCGGCACACGTCACAGCGGATGTTACGTTGCTCTATAAATAAACCAGAAACAAAACAACAAGCGCGCTGCACAGGTCCACACCCATGTCTGGTTTGCCAGCCACCGAAAACGGATACTTAAAGAGTTTATGAATGGAAAGTTTACTTTTAAAAATTTGCCAGATTGCTCCACTGACAAGACCAAAGTTACCTGTATCATACAGGTGTACGATGTATGCCACTGACGCGATCGTTACTTGTTTGGAACCATTTTGTGTGGAAGGTTACAGTGTTCCGTGTCCATATAAATAGAGCGGGTGGAGCTTCTCTGTGTTCGTCTGACAGTGACGGTGCGCTGAGGCAGTGACAACGAAAGTTCAGCGGTGCAGTGGTAGCGACCTAGCGAAAATAAAATATCTCCAGTGTTGTCATCCGAAATGATGTCTACACAAAACCGTAGAGAGACTTCCTTCCGCGCAAGAAGGACCAACAGAATCAACATAGCCTGACTGCTGTGTTCAAAGCAAACTTGAGAAAAACGAAGTGTGCAACCATGGCTTAAATCCACTATAGGCCGAGTACTAGTTTACCTTAGATGTGCACTTTATAATTTTATATTGCTCTGTTTTGATTCCATAAAACGAGCTGTTAAAGCAGCTGTTGTGTGACAAAATATTTTTTTCAATGTTGTGGATGGACAGTAATATTGTGTGAGAAATTGTGTGAATAACTGCTCCAAGTGAAAAATGTTCATGTAAAATTGAAAATCGTTGTTTCAGTAAATATTTGCATTTTGCACATAGAAAACTGTTCAGTTAATCCGTTTTTCACGGCCCTCTGAATAGGGATCGTCGGTCGGCATGGAAGGATCACTCTGTACTTTTTGGACACATTTATTGGAGCACTTTGCAGCAGAAGTAGTAGTAGTAGATGTAACAGAAGTAGTTGCATTATCAGAAGCAGGTAATAACCTAAAGCACACATAAATGCAGTAAAAAATGAATATATCTATCTTTCTGCATCACGATGTAAATATGTATAGAATTGACATTAATACTTTTATTTTAACAATACATTTAATAAATACTTTAATCAACCATGATTTCACAATGTATTATGATCGTCATTATTTTAAACGTAAAAAAAAACATACATCACAAACATATCAAGTCGACTCGAACAAAAGAACTACAAGTCCCAAAAGGTCCAACCCGGAAGTGGAGCGCCGGCATGATTAAGCCCAGCTGCAACGCAATGTACTTCGTTCAAACATCAAATTGCAGCTGGACAAACATGACAACTATGCAAAATGAGTTAAATAAAGACACCACTGCTCTAGCAACACTTTAGCCCACGCTGTTTACATTGCCGATTGCGAACGGTAACTGACTGTGATTGCATAGCGATGCGGCAAACATTAAGCACAACGGACACAATGCAAAGCAGACAAACAAAGCAACCGATCATCATCGAATCTAAAGCTAACTTTAGATATCTGGTAAAGAAAAGCACACGCGTAGCTTACCATTGGGCCATGCCGACGACGAAGCGAGTGTATTCACTAACGTAACATACTGCGATGCTGCTTTTTATACGTCGCGCGAACGGTCACCTGTCCGTGGCAGCCCCGCCCCTCTTAAAGTGCCAGGTGAATCCAACAAAAACTGATTCATGATTCCATGTTGATGAGAGCATTAAAACGGGAAAAAATAGGACAAAAATATTAAAGGAAATTCAGAAACGATGAAAAATGTGTGAGTAATCACGATTAATTTTGAGTTAGAATTAATTATGACATTTGTGTTTCCAAAACATACCTTGATGCTGTGCGTCACTAATGCTTGAATTAAACAGGCCCGAGTCTTATTTCGATTTTCCGTTTAGCATTATACAAAGTATTAACACTGAATCTCTGAGGCTTTGTGCAACTAAATGATGAATTAGCTCTTTTATCAGCGGCGGCTACACTGAGGTGCATATTTGACTCCCTCTGGAGAGCATTTTACTGGCTCAGCACTGATGTATGTGGGCTGAATTGTGACAGTCGAGCTGAATGATGACTTGGGGAAGTGACTTGGAAGAGCACTGACACCGAGTGAGCTGAGAAACGTCTATTTGCTCTTCCATACATTGCCCAATGCTGCTGTCAGAGGCGAGCCCAAAATAAACGAGGGGGAGGCATCCTGGTCCTGCTTGTTTTTTGACACTACAATTAGCCACTTGTTCAAGTCGGCATATTATGCAGTACTGTGCAGAAGCCGAACACCGCCACCAGCTCGGTTGTTTTAATGACCATTCTACAGCAATCGTTTGGATTGTCGCAGAAATGCAATTAAATGCCACACGGATTTCCACTGAACATCCAATCGCGAGACTATGCAGGCTCAGGAATAACGTGAAGTTTTGGTGTGAATACAAGAGACACTTTACGAGGGCTTTGGTATCCCTCCAATAATATAAAAGAGTATTCAATACGTATCTTGGTACATTTCAAAGACGTTCCAAGTGCAACTATTTGATTCAATTTGATCTCTCTCTCTCTCTCTTTCTGACTATATATATGTGTATGTGTGTGTGTGCGCGTGTGTTTTCCTATACTCAGTACATACAGTCATAATACAGCAAATCGCACACTGCGTATCGAGATACGTATTTAATCATATTAATGAGAGATGCACAGCAGAAATACATCTGTATAAATATGTTCAGCGTTGCTGATGATTGGTTGTTTATGCAAGTGAATTTAATTCACTTGCATAGTATGGGCATTGGGGAGCTTTTACATGTTGCTGCATATTAATGAAGATGACAAAAGCTACAGCCGTACCATGTCGAATAGAATCGTAATCCCATGAACTCGAACCAAGCTGAATTTTAAACTGATTACATCCCTGTCTTGCGTCCTATCCCATGTATCGAGAAACGTATTGAATTATTTTGAATATTAAGTTTTCAATAAATGGGGTCCAATACAAAGGATAGTACATTTGAAAGTGGAACAATTCTATTGGACGTTTCTATTGGACACAGTCACATCTTTGAAATCGAAACGATTTTGCAATTCAAATCGGTTTTCTTAGCACCCCTTCATTTCGTCTGTTGGAATCACTCTGAAATGATCTTATCTAGCAATTATGGAAGTGGATATCACTCTTTGAGGACAGCAAAAAAAAAAAAAAAAAAAAAAAAAAAGGCCAGTAAAATATACTTGCAAATGTGTCATAGAATAGTAATATGGAGAAGGTCAAGTGTCAATGCCACAATGATGAACGCAGTTCTGTAATCCAACCTCTAGAATCTTAATGACATTTGCATGAACCAGGATGTCGCCTTGGAGTTCAGGGCTCACTCCTTAAGACCTTCTATGACTCTGTGGTGGCCTCAGCCATTCATGATGGCGTACTCTGCTGGTCAGGCAGCATCTCAGCCCGGGACAGAGAGAGAGACTGGGCTACCCCAGCTCTGTCCTGGGCTACCCCCTGGACACTCTGGAGGAGGTGGGCAACAGGAGGATGCTAGCTAAGCTAACAGCTCTGATGGACAGACCCTCCCACACCCTCGAGGCCACCCTGACAGCACTGGGCAGCTCCTTCAGCCAGAGACTGATACACCCACGCTGCAAGAAGGAGAGATACCGCCTGCTGAATCCTGCCGACCGGCTATTAAATAGACGGTCCTGAAAACCTGGACTCACCCCCACTCACCCATTTTTAATATGCTTATATTTATATTTTAGATTTTAAGGTTTATATTTATTTATATAGTTTTTGTCTTCTACTTTCTGCCTTTCATAATTTTGCTGCTGTAAATTGGGAATTTCTCCATTATGAGAAAAATAAAGGTTTTCTTATCGTATAATTTGCTTTGGCGGGCCACATCGACGGATCTGGCCCAGAGGCCTTGGGTTTGACACCTGTGGATTCGGTCATGCCAGCTGTGCTGAAAGAATAAATGTGTATATGAGGATGAGATGTCAGTGCATTAAATGTTCACTTCGCAGGAGGACCGTTTCAAACGTGCTCTGGCATTTTTGTTTTGGCGGAGATGTACAAAGGCACGCGCAGACTGAACATACGGTCAAACACATAAGAGCAGATTCATAGGCAACCGTTTTCAGTGATTAGACAGACGTCGATGTTGTCGTTTTCATAAAATCCACGACAAAGTTGTAAACGAGCAGCCAAACCAAATAAACAGTTTAAAAAATATATAGATGTTTTTTCTTTTCTTTTTTTCAGTGCTTTTGATACACTGGCCGGCAATTTGATACACTGATTTTCTTTATTTTCAAAGGTTGGCCCAGTCCCTATCCTCTGTGAAGAGTCGTGGTCTACTGGAACCATTTATTTACAAACCCATTTCCACTGAAGTACGGACGTTGTTCATCCATCCGTCCATTATCTGAACCACTTTATCCTCACAAAGGTCGTGGGCGTGCTGGAGCCGATCCCAGCTGTCTTCGGACAGTCGGCGGGGTACACGATGAACTGGTTGCTAGCCAATCGCAGGGCACACGGAGACGATCAACCATCCGCACTCATACTCACACCCAGGGACAATAAATAGAGTGTTCATTTAACCGACCGTGCAAGTTTTTGGAAGTACCCAAAGCAAACCCATGAAAGCACGGGGACAACATGCAAAAGGTAAATGGACTGTCACTTCTGATAGCGCTTTGCTACCTTTGGAATTCAAAGCACTTCACATCTCGCATGCAAACTCAACACAGGAATGCCGGAACCCGGAATCAAACCCACGATGTTTACACTGTGAGTCGGACATGCAAATCACTTGTTGGGACATTGTCTTAAACATAAATAAAAACAGAATACAAGGATTTTTAAATCACGTTGAACATACACTCCAAAGACAAGATATTTAGAATTCTAAGTGAAGGATTATTTGCTGTCATTATTCTAAAAAATATATGTATCAAAATTATTATTTTTATGATATATATTAAAAATAATACAAATTATAAAGTTATAATTTATGATTACAATTATAAAAATTATAAAAATAATCAAAATAATTAGGAATTTCTCCATTGTGAGACAAATAAAGGTTTTCTTATCTTAAAAACGAAGTTGATGAGTGTGAACATGAAAAATGGTGTCTTTGTAGTGTATTGAATTAGAATTGAGATGAAACATGATTTGCAAATCATGATATTCTGTTTTTATTGAGGTCTGTTTTACACAATGTCCGACCTTCCTTGGAATTGGGTTTGTATTATATTGGAGCACAAACTGTCGAGCAACAAATGTACACTGAAAAATAAAGTACTTTGGGTTGCACGAGATTTGTTTTTGAGAAAAAGAACACAGTAAAATTACATAGATTTCGATCGAACACTAGGGGTTCAGTGTATCGGTCTCAGGGGTTCGACAGAGCCTCTGCCATGGAGGTTAAGACACACCCGACTCAACACGTCAATTAGTTATGACACGCCCGCTTGGCCATCACTGGCTCCAGATGATCACATGACATCAGTGCTGCGGGAAATTTAGTTCACTCAGTAGTCATCGTGTGACTGTCGTGGTAGTACGTCATACAATTTTTTGTTTTTTTTATGTCTTGAATTTGTCAAATTTATTTTTTATTTTTCACTAATGAAGGGTTCGGCGAACGTGCATATGGACTGGTTGGGTTCGGTACCTCTAAGAAGGTTAAGAACCACTGCTATATCCATTGTTGTTTTTGGCGGGGAGGCTGGAACACACGAATGGTATTTCCACCGACTGACAGAGCAAATTAAACTTGCATTTCAGGGCACCAATGTTGCTGCGAGTATATTGGGAATCAGAAAATGGACACTTATGCTCAGTAAATCCAACATAACTCACTGTGGCAATCCCAAACAAACACGCAGCTGTACATACTCGACGACACTGTGCACACATCAATCAGACTCTCATCCAGAATGCATGTGGAATGAGAAATCCTAATTATTATTTCCATTGTGTCACGCTCCTGTGACAAGGACCACTTGCTGGCAATGATTATAATTATTAGCCTTAGCAGAATAGTTGTCTTGCTGTTGTGCCATCAGCGGCAACATCCCACAGATCCGATCAAATCCATCTTGAAAATCCATGCATGCCCTTCATTTTGGTTTTACGTTATTCCAGGACATTTCTCATTTAATTCAGATTATGTTTTGCCTCTGCCGTTGTATGGGAGATGCAAAGGGAAAGCACTATTGGCCAGGCTGGCTGCATGTAACGGGCGGGCTCTTGCAGGCTTTTTTTTCATGTTTTTCTTTGACAACAACTATGATGAAAAAGCTTTTCACATCAATTATCCCAATTGTTTGTTTCGGGCATGAGTGGCGCTGCAGTCTTTCCTAAATGAAAACAGCAGCACGGCTAAACGAATTACAGCAAATCTTTGACTGAATGCTGCATCGCAATAAATATTAATCAAGGTTCATCTGGTGTATGATCCGGTCTGCATTTTTGCATGCAGATTCACAACATTCTTTGGAGAAGCAAACGAGGCTGTCTTGAAATGCTGGTTATTACATACGGCAGCTTTTTTTCTGAGGCATTGGTGCCTTGTTAAGTGGTGAACAGACAAAACAACATTTCGAAAAAAAAAAAAGAGGACGAGCAAAGGAGTTGCTCTCCCATTAGAAACACTACCGTCTA